>NC_088691.1:60235563-61485563 GCF_028017835.1 Emys orbicularis
GTCCCAGCTCTGAATATGGCAGGGTGGGTACTCTAACCTGGGTCTCTCACATTCCAGGGGAGTGCCCTAACCACTAGGCTATTTTGGGGTGAGAGAACAACTTGCTGTAGTTTTTTCACAACATGTTTTGAAATATCTCAGTTTTGTTCTGCTCTCTCACAAACAAATTCCAAACTGTGACATATTTCATGAAATGGAATTGTTGTTTTTCTGACCATCCCTAGAATTAATATAGCAGCTAAAATGGTCCGAAATGTTTCAGCCATGCCTCACCTCTTTTCAGCACTCCAGCTATTGGGGGTGCATTATAATAATGCTTAGCATGAATAGAGCACTTCTCATCTGTGCATCTCAAAGGGGCTCACAAAGGTGGACAAGCATCATTGTCCCCAGTTTACAGATGGGAAAAAAGAGTTACAGAGAAGTTAAGAGATGTGCCTAAGGTCATACACTCTATCAATGACAGAGCCGGAATAGAATCCAGGACTCAAATCCCAGTCCTGTGTCTTATCTACTGGACCTCACTACTTCCCATCTACACTGAGTTAGGATGAGTTTGGATCATACAACTGGTGTTAGTATGGGACCATTTTCTACGTAAGAAAAGCAAGGATCAAATAGTGGTAGTGAGTGACCCAGAAAACCAAATGCTACCATAGCTAGTGCAGCAGTAGAGAGATCTTTTCACACTTCTAAATGCATGGTTTACAATTTGTCCTATTAAGCTGTGTATGTGTGTGTGTGGGCGTTTAAGTTTAAGCTTGATAATTAATCAATAATGCTATTAGGGCCATTTATTACACTGCTTACTCATGGTTCACATAGCAAAGGGGAATAGAAGCCTACTGCTGAAATTTCTCCTTTCCCTTCAGGCATGACTCATTTGCTCCACTGTCATATAGCTATGGAGTAGACTAATTAAGAAATCTTTGAAAAGAACAGAATTCAAAGGGCTTCTCAAGATACAAGTTATGAAGAGCTCATAAGATAAAATAACTCTACTATGGCCTTAAATCCCCTGCTCTGAGTGTGGAATCAAGTACCAGAGACATTCAGGTCACACACTCTGTGAATGGGGCCACACACAGCTTCTTTACAAAATTGCTGCTGCAACACAAGCAAGATTCAGCAGAAGTGAATAAATTAACACTATAAGCTCCAGGCAGTCAGAACTGCCTATTTTTATAAGGAAGACAGTATGGCCAATGAGACCCAACATTAGCAATGATCCCAGGTTGACCTGTTAACAGCTCACTAGGGGATTTTACACACACAATTCCCATTGAAATTGATGGGAGCCGTGTCAGTAAAACGTTTAATCAGCTTTGAAAATCTCAGGCTTCGGCACAGGTGGATGGCTAGGCTATCCTTTAGTTTAATGCAGCATCTAGTATTAATACCTGAAGCCTTCTACATTCAGGAATGTAGCTATAAAGGTGATTGTGTATGTAGCTACAGAGTCATAGCTGAACTACCAAATACCCAGGAGTAGGCAGATAAATCCATGCCAAAGATGTTTGGGACTCATAGTAGTTACTCAAAAATGGTGGTGGGGATTATAGACCAACTATTGTTTCATCAACAGTTAACACCATTTCTATAATAAGGGAGCAATGAGAGGAGATTAAGGCAGAAGAGTGAGGAGAAAAATGTTTTATTTAGGCTCTGGACTTTCTCACCCAATTTAGTCCCGCAATATTTGAAACACCACTTGACTGCTACAGCTCCCTGATTCAATGCGACTTTAACTCAGGGATCTATTTGGCTTTTGGGAGGTGACAGGTACTGAAAAATTCAATAGTCCATTGATTATTATCAGCATATCATGTACTGCCCATTAGTGCATCATGTCTTTGATCTGCAGCTTTTTAAAAAAATTAATTTTGTTGGACTCTCATGGAATGATTAAATGACTCCTTGTTTTAACAGACCCTCCTCTGAGATAGATCATTTAAGAGTAGACTGTGCCACTACTCAACATCAGTCATGATGTCATTGCCGTAAATATTGTTAAACTATTGATGTTATTTCACATAGTTTCTCTGACTTGATAAGTGCAGCTGTTCCAGACGTGATGCTGAACCACAATGGACACTGTAGAATTCAACAAAGCTTGTTCTGGCAGAGACATGTTGCGGCTGGGTTAAGAATGGGACGGTTAAGATTCTCCTTTTGCTAATTAAGAGGAAGCACAATAGGAGGAGAAGGGTTTTCTGCAAGATGTCCAAGAACACTGCACAGTTAGACAGGTACATTACAAGCGCTTCTTGCCTTCCACAGAAGCATCACGCTAGATGGAGTATTGATCACTTCCAGCATAGCAACTCCTATGATCGAAAAGGTTCACAGTTACCACAGCACATGCCCTGCTCTTGCTATTTACCATAGTCACTGAGAAACAAAGGTCAGTTTCCATACAAAACAATGTATAACTTGTCCATTCTATTGTTGTGACTTCGGCAGCTTTTCATTCTGACCACTCCAGACCTTTTCTGAAAGGCCTGCATTTGCTACCACTAAACTTGTTCTTGTGACCTAAGTAAGGTGACCAGATGTCCCGATATTAGGGGCTTTGTCTTATATAAACAACTATTAACCCCTCCTCCTCCCCTGCAAAAAAGTGTCCTGATTTTTCACATTTGCTACCTGCTCACCTTAGACCTAAGCAACTTGTGAACCAGAGTTTCCAGAAGGGAAATGGTAGAAAACAGAATGCAAACCTTGCCTTCTCCAGACCTGCTCTCAATCAGTTTTGTTTGCAACTCTGTAAATGAGCAGAAATGAGGGAGTTCTCTTTATTTAAACCAGGGTTGAGTGTGCAAGGATACATCAGCAAACCAAATGCAATATTATCAGTGTATCACTGACATTGAATATTGACTGTACTGCAGGTGCTCTAATATTACATTAGCATTTTTATTCATCTGCAGCTGTTTTTAACTGTCCACATAGCTACAATCGGCTGTAATTTGTTTGCTGCTCATTTACAGTTCACCAAAGAAGCACTGTGTATGTTACTCGATATGTCACAAAAGTGAACAATAAGGTACGTTAGAGGCTGCTGCATTAGGCTCCCAAGCACTGTCTGTTCAAGGGCAGAACAAATATGACCTAGAGGGGCAAAAAACAGCCCGGGGTCCACTGCAAATCCACATAATTACACTGAAATTAAGCCAATTATATGTATGCAAAGAAATTGAGGTTGCCAAGCACTGCATCTATATGCATGTTTGTATTTTGACTGTTCAGCTCTTGTTGATCTAAGGCTGTATACCTCGGCATAATTGCCTCATATGTCCCAGGCTTGTTCTAGCAGAAGCTCCAGGCAACATTAATAGAGATAAAAGATCTGTGAACTGTGTAGAAACCCTATGAAACCAGGGATGGAGGCTGCTTTAGGGAATATTTATCTGTCAGCTGTTTAGTTCTACTTGAATAAAACTGTAATAACCTTCTATTGCTTATGCTGAGCACTAAAAGCTGAAAAAGCAGCCCTGCTTACACCAGGTGCATCGGCTATCAGTCAGGCACAGGGGATCTCAGCCTCCAGTTGAGAGAAAGGATAAGGCACAAGAACCACATTTTCTGCTCTGTGACCCTAGAACAGATGCCTTTCAATCAAGAGTAGCTATAAAGTCAATCATTGCAGCAGTAACTAAAATACGTCTGAGAAGCGTTGCTTTTATTTTTCTGAATATTTCTTTGGATCTCTCCCAACACGTGTATTAGAAACAGAAAAAGAGAACTGGGTCAAGACACCAAACATTTAAAGCCTTCAGTCCCACCAGTCTGCAAGTCAGCAAGCCCCCCAAAAGGCAAAACCCACAGACTGCTCCAGCTGCTTCACTCTGTCAATCCTTCCGCTATGGAAAGTGCAGCAGGGGAGTTTTATATAGCATGTTATTTCCCATCATGCCCAGAGGCACAGTTTTACTCACTCTATAGATTCTTTTAAATGTACAGGTGTAATCTAGCCAATCTTTGCCCCGACTTAAAAATTTCTCCTGTAGTTCAACGCTTCCCTCCCTCTCATCCCGCACTCCAACTCTCTGTTTTCATGGAAGGAGAGAGGAGACGAGAAAAAGGTCAACAAAGAATGTGCAAGCTGGTTTTCAGAAAAACACCAGTAACAAAACAGAACCAGCCCTCTGGCATGAGCCAGGCCCAGGCAATTAACATTCCCCTACCCAGGAGTTTTAAGAAATCATTGTCCCCTTTTGTTACTAAGACGGGAACTCCTAGATGGTCATTTATTCATATTGTGTAAGGCCTGAAAGCTCCATTAGCTCATCTAGTCTCATCTCCTGTATATCACAAGGCACTACATTTCACCCAGTTTCCCCTGTATTGGCCCAATAACTTGTATTTGGCTAAAGCATACCTTTCAGAAAGGAATCCAGCCTTGATTTGAAGACATCCACAGATGGAGACTCCACCACTTCCCTCAGTAGTTTGTTTGAATGGTTCAGCACCACAATTGTCAAAATATTGTGCCTAATTTCTAATTTGAATTTGTCTGGCTCCAGTTTCCAGCCATCGGTTCTTGTTCTGCCTTTCGCTGCTGGATTAAAGAGCCCTTTAGTATCTGGGATTTTCTCCCCGTGAAGGTACTTACTTATACAGAGTAATCAAGTCACCTCTCAATCTTCTGTCTGATAAACTAAACAAACTGAGCGCCTTAAGTTTCTCACTGTAAGGCATTTTCTCCAGCCCTGCAATTGTTTTTGTGGCTCTTTTCTGTACCCTCTCCAGTTTTTCAAATCCTTTTTAAAAAATGGACACCAGAATTGGACACAGTATTCCAGTGTTAGCCTTAGTAATGATATATCATCTCCCTACTCCTGTTCATATATCCAAGGACCACATTAGCCCTTTCTGCTACAGCATCACTTTGGAAGCTCACATTGAGTTGCTCTTCTACTATAGGGTGACCAGACAGCAAGTGTGAAAAATCGGGATGGGGGTGGCGGATAATAGGTGCCTATATAAAAAAAGTCCCAAATATTGGGAGTTTCCCTATAAAATCAGGCATCTGGTCACCCTAATATACTATGACCCCTAAATCCCTTTCAGAGTCACTGCTTTACAGGATACAGCCCCCATGTAGGTGTGGCTCTGCATTTTTTATTCCTAAATGTATGGCTTTGCATTTGGCTGTATTAAAACACAGTTTGTTTGAGTGGGCCAAGCTTACCAAGTGATCCAGATTGCTCTGTATGACTGACCTGTCCTCATCATTATTTACCACTCCACCAATCTTTGTGTCATCTGCAGATTTTCTCAGCAGTGATTTTATATTTGATTCCAGAACTTTGATGAAAGTGTTGAATAGTGTTGGGTCCAGAACTGATCCATGTGGAACCCCACGAGAAACACCCCCATGCAATGATTTCCCATTGATGACTGCTTTTTGAGATCTGTCCGTTAGCCAGTCCTTAATCTATTTAGTATGTGCTCTATTGATATTATATATTGCCAATTTTTTAAATCAGAATGTCACATGCTACTAAGTCAAATTCCTTACAAAAGTCTATTACTTCTACTAATTATGTTTATCAACCAAACTTGTAATCTCACCAAAGAATAGAATCAGATTTGTTTGATGACCTATTTTCCATAAAAGCATATTGATTGTCATTAATTATATTCCTATTCTTTAATTCTTTATCAACTGAATCCTGCTTCCAATTCTTCCTGCTCCCCGGGGTAATTTCCCTCTCAAGGAATATGCAGCGGAAGGTGGTTAAAGTAGATTGAAACAGGAGGGGGAGTGCCCACTGTGCCACACAAGGAGAAGGGGGAGCTGTAGAGAAACAGGTTACCCAAGCCAGGGGGAAGAGGGATGCTATCCTTGTTTTTAGCAGAGTAGGCAGAGCGGTGCTAAGCTCTATGTGTGTGTTCGGGGGAGAGGTTATAGGAAAGAACTACAATCCAGGCATTGCTTGCAATGCTTTGCATGTTAGGGATCCACTACACAGCACATACATGCACCTTTTGGGGGAAGTCTTCTCATCAACATCCATTCCAAAGACAGATTTCCCATAATTTTCCCCTCTGACATTTCATGACCAATCACTTTCATCAACCAGAAACAAATTTGGTAATGCTTTCTCCCACGGACATCTCATTCACTCCTGTTAGAGATACGGGAGTTTCCTGTTTTTATCATGTGCTGTATAGTAACAATAACAGGAGTACTTGTGGCACCTTAGAGACTAACAAATTTATTAGAGCATAAGCTTTCGTGGGCTACAACCCACTTCTTCGGGTTGTAGCCCACGAAAGCTTATGCTCTAATAAATTTGTTAGTCTCTAAGGTGCCACAAGTACTCCTGTTATTTTTGCGGATACAGACTAACACGGCTGCTACTCTGAAACCTGTATAGTAACAGAGTCTGCTAACTTTCTAGAGCGAATATCCTCAGTCTTAGGCAAAGGAAACCACAGAAGGTAAAATACCACTGAATCCTTCCCAAGGTTATCATCATTCTCTAAAAGACAGTTCCTGCTATCACGCCAGGTAACAAAATGTTAATTTATTACAGAAGTTGCTGGTAGTTACCACTCTAATTAAGGTTGTAAAATGGTTTCCAGAAGCCCTTGTTATCATTCACTCAAGTTTCCAGAAGATTATTCTTTGAAGATGAAATTTTCCATACTTTTTTCCCAGCCTCAAGCCATATTTTTTTCTGGTAATTGTGAACTAATTTTCTTCAACTGTTTTTGAATGAGAAGATAGTAAAAACAAAACCAAAGCAATTTTCTATTTCGCATTCTGACCATCGTTTTACTCACAAATGGCCGAACTCTGAACATTCAGACTTGATGTGTAGGCTCCTCAGTGAGGAATAGCAGAACCTTTGCTAGGCTGGAAAATGTGTGGTTTATCATTTAGTAGTTATGAGGGTTTGAAAATGTCCTCTGTGGAGCATGCAGAGTGGAAACATTCTCCTGTCTATGAATGCACAGTACAAGTAGGCATGCGTATAAAACTAAGGAAATACAGTGTCTTTCAAAAATGTTCAAAAGGCCTTTGGCAGTTAAGTGATTGATTAAAGCCATCTTAAGCCCACAGAGCCCAAGAACTTAAGTTGCTCTAAAGCCTTAAATCAGCTTAAGTTTAAACCAATCTAAAGCCTTAAAGTGACTTAAGCAGCTTATACCAGTCTAAGACCTTTAAGTGGTTTAAAATACTTCAAATTTTGGCTAACCTGCACCTCCCTCCCCCCCCAGGCCTCTCCAGCCATACAGTTTGTGAACAAGCAGCAGGCACCAGCTGCTAAAAACTTTGCCTGGGATTTTCAAAGTGTCCGAGATGCCAAACTCATATTGACTTTGAATGGCAAGTGGACACCTTACTCCCTTAGGTCTCTTTGAACTTCTCAAGCTTTGACATTTTGCTGCACACCACAGCCACTCTAAAACTCAACATGAGACTAGGACAGAACTCAAATCCTCCTGCCCCTTGAGGTGAAGACAAGTAAAACCCCAAGTAGCTGTTCTAAGTGTAGGGCCAATGGCATACAGTTGACCAGTTCTGATTCTTTCCAGTAGAGGGAAGCAACACATAGGAACTAGTCAGTGCATTACAATATTAACTGTGAACTTTCCACTGTGGTCTTGATTGTGGGTCAGACCCCAAACCATAAGGAACCTATTTTCCAGTTCTAGTTTGGATACAGCTAAAATGTTGGTTGATCTCATAGAATTTGAACCCCAAACAGAGGGAATCTCACAAGAGTAGCTAATTGCACAACAGCAGCTTGAAAGATTTTGGCATCTTCAAACTTGACCCTTACCTTACCTCTGGCTTCAAATCCATCCTGTGAAACCTAACCTATACCTAATAGGAAGGAATCCAGATCCAAACATCACCTCCTCAGCCTACCTCTCATTATTTAATTGTGACTGGCAAAATTGTTGCAACTTTTCATTTTATCTTTACTCAGGGACCCAATTGGGAATGCTAGTTATTGTCTTCATTTTAATGTTATGTGTCTATGATTATACTACATATACATGCTGCTGTGTTCTGTATTCTAGTCTCTCACCATGGTCCTTCCCCATCCCCCTCTTCCTTCTTTCCTCCAGGATCTGAATTTCTCTTTAAGCCTCTCCCATCAGTGCCCCCTTTATTATCCTCCATGATACCACCTGTCCCTCTGTCTTTTTGTTGGAGCTCAAACTTCCCCTTAATCTCCTGTCCCTAAAGTGGGCTGCTGCCAAATTTTGAGGTTCCTCCTTTGTACCTTTGTTGCTTCCTTCTCCCCCTTCAAGGTATTGCTGCCATTTTTGAGGTGTGGGGAGATCAGGTGCCCTTTAGCTGTGGGCCAGCAGCCTGCATCTTATCTGGCTCCTCCATACAACCGCTGCCCCTTGTGGCTGGAGGCCACATTGACAACTCAGGAGAAGCCAGCTCAGTTTTAGGAAAGCAGCAACTGCCTGAGAAGCTCAGAGTGCCCTTATCTCCACTGGGAGAAGTCCAGTTACTCCCCTAATGGATCAGGAATCCCCCGCACCAAACAAGAAAAAAATGGGTAGATACACAGCCACAGGGTTCCTGGGCATAAACACCTGGCCCTAGCTCTTCATCTGTGGAAAGACGAGGGAACCAGAAAGACTCACAAGGCTCTAAGCTTTGAGCCAGACCTTTATTCCTTCCCCAGGAGACTCAGTAACTTACAGAATGAGCTGTAGCTTGGAGGCAAATTAATCTAAATTTGTTTTACAAATAAGGCAAGAGGAAACATTTGCAAGAAGCAAATATAACAGTGCTGTTTGCAAACCACTTCAAATCAGCAAAAGGTCAGCATATCTCTGGTTCTGGGATAGGCAGCATGCCAGAAAGTAGCCCTCCTTTTTCTTTGTGTGTAATTTAATTTTAATGGAACACGCCGCAAGGAACACACTAAAATGATTTTTATTGCTACAATTGTCTGTGAAAACATCCCCCTTGGATTAACAGTCATGTGCCAGATCCTGCCCCAAATTAATGGGAGCTGAGGACACTTAGCACCTAAGAGGAGGAGCCCCAGAATTTTCAGGATTTGGCACTTAGAAACAATTTCCCCTGCCCCCAAAGAACCATTCAAGAATTAGCCTCTGCCTCCTTCCTTTGGCTTCTCCTGTTAAAACAACTGCAAGTGTCCAGTGACCCCAAAAATTAGCTATAGTGGCAATTTCTCTACCTGTAGCTCTCTCTCTCACACACAAACATACACTTCAGGCTTTCACCTTATTATGCTAGTGGTCAAATATCCCTCATCCATTCTTCCTTTCTTAGGTGACCCTAAGAAAATCTCAATATTAGCAGGGCTGTGGGGTGGAATCAGAACTGATGCCGTTTCACATGTTCGTCATTAGGCAAATGTTAGTTATTCCTTATCTGATTGGTTTCTGTAGGAGTAAAAATGTAGTCAATCACTTTCTCCTTTTTTATTCTAACAAGAGCTCCTTTGTTTTAATCAAGTTCTCTCCATAACTCCTTCTCTGAGTAAATATATGTTGTTGTTTTAAAAAACCCTATTGATGGTACATGTAGTGGGTAGACAGAAGTAGCAGCTGGTTGGGATCTTTTGGGGTCCTATCATGCTTATGCCATTTAAATATTTCCCATTTTCCTCATTTATCTGAGGTTTCGATTGCCATTTTGGTCAAGAAAGCCAATGGATTCCCTTAGCCCATTATCCATATTGCTGCCTCCAGTCTGTGAACATAAGAACGGCCGTACTGGGTCAGACTAAAGGTCCATCCAGCCCAGTATCCTGTCTACCGACAGTGGCCAATGCCAGGTGCCCCAGAGGGAGTGAACCTAACAGGTAATGATCAAGTGATCTCTCTCCTGCCGTCCATCACCACCCTCTGACAAACAGAGGCTAGGGACACCATTCCTTACCCATCGTGGCTAATAGCCATTAATGGACTTAACCTCCATGAGTTTATCCAGTTCTCTTTTAAACCCTGTTATAGTCCTAGCCTTCACAACCTCCTCAGGCGAGGAGTGCCACAAGTTGACTGTGCACTGTGTGAAGAAGAACTTCCTTTTATTTGTTTTAAACCTGCTGCCCATTAATTTCATTTGGTGGCCCCTAGTTCTTATATTATGGGAACAAGTAAATAACTTTTCCTTATTTACTTTCTTCCCATCACTCATGATTTTATATACCTCTATCATATCCCCCCTTAGTCTTCTCTTTTCCAAGCTGAAAAGTCCTAGCCTCTTTAATCTCTCTCATATGGGACCCGTTCCAAACCCCTAATCATTTTAGTTGCCCTTCTCTGAACCTTTTCTAATGCCAGTATATCTTTTTTAAGATGAGGAGACCACATCTGTACGCAGTATTTAAGATGTGGACGTACCATGGATTTATATAAGGGCAATAAGATATTCTCAGTCTTATTCTCTATCCCCTTTTTAATTATTCCTAACATCCTGTTTGCTTTTTTGACCGTCACTGCACACTGCGTGGGCGTCTTCAGAGAACTATCCACGATGACTCCAAGATCTCTTTCCTGATTAGTTGTAGCTAAATTAGCCCCCATCATATTGTATGTATAGTTGGGGTTATTTTTCCCAATGTGCATTACTTTACATTTATCCACATTAAATTTCATTTGCAATTTTGTTGCCCAATCACTTAGTTTTGTGAGATCTTTTTGAAGTTCTTCACAGTCTGCTTTGTTCTTAACTATCTTGAGCAGTTTAGTATCATCTGCAAACTTTGCCACCTCACTTTTTACCCCTTTCTCCAGATCATTTATGAATAAGTTGAATAGGAGTGGTCCTAGGACTGACCCTTGGGGAACACCACTAGTTACCCCTCTCCATTCTGAAAATTTACCATTTATTCCTACCCTTTGTTCCCTGTTTTTTAACCTGTTCTCAATCCATGAAAGGATCTTCCCTCTTATCCCATGACAACTTAATTTACGTTAGAGCCTTTGGTGAGGGACCTTGTCAAAGGCTTTCTGGAAATCTAAGTACACTATGTCCACTGGATCCCCCTTGCCCACATGTTTGTTGACCCCTTCAAAGAACTCTAATAGATTAGTAAGACATGATTTCCCTTTACCGAAACCATGTTGACTTTTTCCCAACAATTTATGTTCTTCTATGTGTCTGACAATTTTATTCTTTACGATTGTTTCAGCTAATTTGCCCAGTACGGACGTTAGACTTACCGGTCTGTAATTGCCGGGATCACCTCTAGAGCCCTTTTAAATATTGGCGTTACATTGGCTATCTTCCAGTCACTGGGTACAGAAGCCGATTTAAAGGACAGGTTACAAACCATAGTTAGTGGTTCCGCAATTTCACATTTTAGTTCTTTCGGAACTCTTGGGTGAATGCCATCTGGTTCCGCTGACTTGTTACTGTTAAGTTTATCAATTAATTTCTGTTTAACTAACCCCTCATTTTTGCATAGTTCCCCTTTCTGAAGTTAATGCCACAGTGTTGGGCTGTTGAGGTGTTCTTCCCACCACAGGAATGTTAAAAGTTATTATATTATGGTCACTATTTCCAAGCGGTCCTGTTATAGTTACCTCTTGGACCAGATCCTGCACTCCACTCAGGACTAAATCGAGAATTGCCTCTCCCCGTGCTGGAAAATAAGGCAGCTGAGCTGGGGCAGATCACAGGTTCTCCTCCTCCTCTTGTGTAACACTATTCCTTACCCCAGCCAAACACACAAGTGTTCAACAGATTCCCTCTCTTCCATGGAACTGAAACCTGCAGCTATGGAAGAGATTGCAAAATGAATTGTGGGCCTTGCAATAAGCGGCTTTGCAAGGCAATCAGAGGCAATGTTGTTTAGTGGCTATGGCACCAGACAGACCCAGCAGACCTCCGTTCTATTCCCAGCTCTGACACAGACCTGCTGTGTGACCTTGGGCAAAGTCTCTTCCCCCTCTCTGTCTGCTTCCCTTCCTGCCCTTTGTCTGTCTTGTCTGTTTAGACTGTGAGCCCTTTAGGGCAGGGGCTGCATCTTACTATATATGTGTACAGTGCCTAGCACAGTGAGACACTGATTCCTATTGGGGCCTCTAGGTGTTACTGTAATACAAATATAATAAATACTAAAACATTCAGTTACAATTTCTTACCAAGATTCCTCACGGTAATTTTCAAACCCTGCTTTTACTTATCCACTTATGAAACTTTTTTGGGGGGGCTCATGGGGGAGAAAAAAATCTTCTCTGCTAGGTTCTTTGTTCCAGATCCTCGATTGGTGTAAACCAGCATAACTCCTTAAACTCAACAGAGCTAGGCCAATTTACACCAGGTGAGGGGCTGATACTCTGTGTATTAAAACAATGCTGAAAGTGATGGCTGTTTTGGAATGCCTGAAGTAAGCCCAGCACAAATCTGTGCAGAGGAATAAGTCAATGGGTACAAGAGAAATACCATTTTATTCATATTTTGCAGCTTTTTCATTAGTTAACATGCCCAAGGATGCAATATAAATACGAACATTCCTCATTTTTTAATCTTATCTAATCTTTGCAAATGGACATTTTAAAAATTACAACAGTAAAAGCATAAATTACAAATAATAGTTGACGGTATCATTCTAAATACTTAACGTGTTTCTTATCGGGCCAGCTCCATGCCTTAGAGCCCAGGAATAAATCACAAAGACAGCAGATGGTTATCAAATGTCACCCTACAGAAATGAATCTAGCTTTGGAGAATAGACGCAGACCAAAATGTGATCAAAAGCAAATAGCTCCCTCCTCGACATAGGTCCAGTACTCCGCAATGGAATGGAGCAAACTTTTGTACTGTCTACATTTAAAGCAAAGAAACAAGCTTAGCAGGCCCTGCTCTCTCATTGGACAGGCCACTGCCAGTGAAATGTTCTGGTGCACTAGAGCTAGACCGCTTCTCCTGATCCCATATCGCTGTGTAGGGGAGTGGAAGACTGTAAAGACACACCTCTGTGCAGCCCATGCGGGTCGCTTCTTCTTGCAATTGGGTAAGTACAGAGGTTGCACTTGGAATGTTCTCCCCCGGGAGCAACCAGGAAGTCAGTGAGTAGGGAGTGAGGGGAGCCATGACTCTGTGCCCCCATGTATTGACCAGAGAAGCTGGCTGGCTGTGGGGTGTGGAAGAGTGTGCTGTACCCCCAAAAGGTGCATCAAGACATTACTCCCCCCTCTCCAGCACAAATGGAGAGCCAGGGGAGACACTGTGCCTAGGAAGCTTGTCTGAGGCTCACCATCACCAACACTGCTCCTCAGTCAGGGGCCGGGCTGTGCCCAAAGGCACAACCGAGCCCAACATCTGCATTGCTGCAGTGAAGAAAACGAACAGTCTCGCTGCTGGGTCTTCAGCTTTGATGACGATTAAGTGCAACTAGCAAAAAACAAACACACAAACAAAACCCAATGCCAACTTTTGTGCCTTCAAATCCCAAATCACCTTCCTTTCCCATCAGTCTTTTCAGTGTTGCCGATGCTGTTCACACCCAACACGACTCTGGAATCCTTGGCCTGATGTCATCTTTCCAGGTTGTTTCTTAAACTGAGATTTGAGGCAGGTTTGAATGAATCATGGTTTGTAAATACAGGTTGATTAACTTCTATAGGCCAGAAGTGAGGATTTCCAGGGTAAGAAATCCCACTTTCAGAAACAGATGTGATGGCATAATTAGCTGTACCCAGCTTGAGGCTGTATATATGACTGTAGGCAAGGCTGGGGTGGAGCAAGAGAAACAAATATAAGTGTTCCCCTCCCAACCATAAAACTATACCCAGATACCACGAAAATGGCCATCTTACAAATAACCAGATAAAGAGATGGAAATGCAAAAAAAAAAAAAAAAAAATTCATCCATCATTTCCTCATTAAATATTAGGGGCAAAAGACCCAGATTCTGACCCCTACCCTGTATTCCCAGGCCTGGTGACCATCCAGGGCTGCTGGAGTCTGGAGATATACTTCCAATTAGCACTTTGCTCCAGGATTTCAGAGTTGCCCTGTCTTTGTAACAACTTCCTTTTTGACATAAGGATTGCTGGCCCCTTCAATTCCCATCTACACTGTGAAATAATAATACACAGCATGTACCTAGCTCCTTCCACTTAGGAACTGAAAGAGCTTTACAAACATTGATTCATTTAGTCTCCCAACTCCCCTGTGAGAAAGAAGTATTGTTATCCCTATTTTACTGCTGAGGGAAACTGAGGCAGAGAGATAAAGCAATTTGCCCAAAGTCACCCAGAATCTATGGCAGAGCCAGGAGTAGGCAGCAGGCCTCCTGACTCTCAGTACTGTGCTTTCAGCCCCAAGACGCTTTCCCCAGAAATCCTTTTCTGGGTACTGCAATGCTTGCCTTCCAAGGAGATCATTACAGAAAGAGGGAAGTGGATTAACTGACATTACAGAACAATCAGAGGCAGCATATAGATGAAGGCAGGAAAAGCCTTTATACACATTTCACAAACCACAACCCTGCTGTCTTTACTGAAAAGTGTGCCCCTTAACACTCCAGCACTTGGGACCGCAGCCTTGCTGAGCTGAGGATTTGCTTCTCAGAAAGGATCCAAATTGAGATAAAGAAAAGGATACGCACCGTACACTTAGAGTGCCTCATGACTTTAGAAAAGGTAAGGCAACTATAGTTGGAGCCGGAAGCTGCCACTATTATTCAGATTAAGCGATACCTTTACATGTAGTCTCAATCCTTTCAGGGGGCCATTTGCGGCATCAGGCTCTGCCCAAGACAATTACAGCGGGCAGAGTGAGGCTTTATGGGAGAATTTTTCTGACACACACACAAAAAACATTGACTCGTTTTTCTCTCTTTTTATTGCCTTTAAAAACATTATCAAGGAATTTTAATGTAAAAGGCTGAGTTAATGCAGTGCTAAGATTGCAGATTTAAACATCAACAGTCAAGACATGCCAAAGTTAAGGTTCTCATAGCAACATTAAACTGCCCACGGGTGCATGTGTGGTTTTTGGATAACTAGCTATGCTGTTAAATATGTGCCTCAATATTCAGTACTGGGTATGTTAAAATCACTGTAAGAACCTTCATTATTTCATCTCCTGGATTTTGTGTGTTTAAATTTGCAATCTTAACATTGCTGTAATGTAGTTTTATATCCAGTATATATATTGTGTGTGTACACACACATATACAAACTGTACATTCTCAATATAAAACTACACACACACACACACACACAAACAATATATGCATGCAACGGAGTCAAGTGTTAAATAATTCTGCTACTAGCTTAAAAACATGGATGATAATAGCTTGCATTGCAAGAAGCCTTTCCCTTTATTTGTCTTTAGCTTGCTCCCAACCCTATTTCCGCAACTCTGCCAGGCTCTCTCCACTGCCCGCTAATGGCAGCCAGCACTTTTCAAATCAGAAGCAGTCCAGGAACCTTTGTGTCAGCAGTTGCTGCACGTCAAGAACAAGGGAGCTGCCATGGCAGTCAGCAGTGAGGTATATCAGTGCCCTGGGGACACCAGCTGCCAGAATTATGTTTCCAACCAGACTCATCTTGGTTGTCTCCAGAAGCAGATTTTCCACCTAGCAATGGCAGCTAGCAATTTTAGGTCTCATATGCTCCCCAGGATCCACTCCATTGGCTGCTGTTGCATCACCTTTGAAGGGCCACAAAAGTTAATGCAAAAGGTATTTGAATGCATCTCACTCCCAAAGCCATCAGCTCCCGTGACCGAGCAGAAAAGGGCAAAAGCTGCGTCCTGGGACAGATATGAAACTGGTGGTGGCAGTGGATGGGAGAAGAGTGGAAGAGGAGGGTCACTAATATGTTAACAAGGGACAAATTTCCCCCTGTATTTAGCCTGTGACAAACACCATGTAAAAACAAGGGTACCTGACTGGAGAATTCCTTCCTTTCAAGAAACACTTTCTTATAACCAAGAAAACAGTCAACATCACTTGGCAAATCATTAAGTGCAACTGGTATACAAGTTTATATTGACTTCCTGAAAAGCATAATGAGTATATTCTCTGCATTCAGTGTTCAGCTTGTCAGATCTGAAGGACACCATGGTGGGGTGAAGACCTTGGTAGGGAGTGAGGGGCAGTGGGTTCTTTCTCCCTCTTTGACATATTTTACAATCTGATTCCTTCCACAAGCAAAGGCTTATGTAACCCCCACACATAGGCACCGACTCCGTGGTGCTCCGGGGCTGGAGCACCCACAGGAAAAAATTAGTGGGTGCTCTCCACCCACTGGCACCTCCCACCCCACCTCCTCCTCTTCCTCCCCCCCATCCCAAGCGCGCTGCGTCCCAGCTCCTCCGCCTACCTCCCAGTACTTCCCCCCGGCTGCCACCAAACAGCTGTTTGGCGGCGTGCTGGGAGGGAGGGGGAGGAGCGGGAACGTGGTGCACTCAGGGGAGGAGGCGGGAATTTGGGGAAGGGGTTGGAATAGGGGCGGGGAAGGGGTTGGAATAGGGGCGGGGCAGGGGCAGGGCCGCATGGAAGGGGTGGAGTGGGGGCGGGGCCAATGGGGAGGGTTGAGCACCCAAGGGAAAGCAGGGAAGTCGGCACCTATGCCCACACACCTCCTGGATGTGGTGTTCTGTCCCATCTAGTGGGGCAGGTGGGGGAGGAGGAAGAGACAGACAGACATCAGCCTTAGTTAACAGCCAGTTGGCTTTTAGCTCATGCAGTAGAGGCTCATGCACTAAGCTCCAGACGTCCCAGGTTTGATCTAGCCCGCTGACGACGAGCAACTGTCGGTGTTACACTTACTCTACAGAAGTATTTTTATGAATTCCCCCAGAAATAAATCATTTCAAGTTGGTACAACTGAGCAATATCTAGAGGAGGGCAGAGTCCTTTAGAATCAGGGAAACCATTCTAACCCTCCCACAAATTGTGTGGTAGAATTTTTAAAAAGGGGGCTTCTGGGACCCCCCCCCCTGGCACATCACTGGGCAGTGTGTAATGGACGAAAACAGAGTGCAACTGGGTGATGAGAGTCCTGATATTGAATTCCAGCAACTGCTGACTGGCTGAAAAAGGGGGGGGGGAAGCCTATGGATCTCTGGCAAATGGCTAAGTGACCAATAGCATGACCAACTACTGATCAATACAGAATTCTTTTGATTGCATGAATCTACCTTAACAAACAGGATTGTGTTTGGTCTTCAAACATTGTAATCAATATTTCAGGGTGTATGCATATGTCACCCTGCCCAGGCATGGTTTGTGTATATTAAGACAAATGATTGGGAGATCAATGGATGCATTCTAACTAGGGCTGTCAATTAATCACAGTTAACTCATGTTTTTAACTCAAAAAAATTAATCGCGATTAAAAAAAATTAATCGCGATTAATCGCACTTATAACAGTAGAATACCAAGTGAAATTTATTACATATTTTTGGATGTTTTTCTACATTTTCAATATAGATTTCAATTACGACACAGAATACAAGGTGAACAGTGCTCACTTTATATTATTATTTTTGAATAAAATATACGCACAGTAAAAATGATAAACAAAAGAAATAGTATTTTTCAATTCACCTCATACAAGTACTGAAGTGCAATCTCTTTATTGTGAAAGTGTAACTTACAAATGCAGATTTTTTTTTGGTTACATAACTGCACTCAAAAACAAAACAGTGTAAAACTTTAGAGCCTACAAGTCCACTCAGTCCTACTTCTTGTTCAGCCAATCACTAAGACAAACAAGTTTGTTTACATTTATGGGAGATTCTGCTGCCTGCTTCTTATTTACAATGTCACCTGAAAGTAGAGTGACCAGATAGCAAATGTGAAAAATCGGGACCGGGGTGGAGGGTAATAGGTGCCTATATAAGAAAAAGTCCCAAATATCGGGACTGTCCCTATAAAATTGGGACATCTGGACACCCCACCTGAAAGTGAGAACAGGTGTTTGCATGGCACTTTTGTAGCCGGCGTTGCAAGGTATTTACATGCCAGATATGCTAAACATTCGTATGCCCCTTCATGCTTTGGCCACCATTCCAGAGGACATTCTTCCATGCTGATGATGCTCGTTAAAAAAAAAAAAAAAGCGTCAATTAAATTTGTGACTGTACTCTTTGGGGGGAGAATTGTATGTCTCCTGCTCTGTTTTACCCGCATTCTGCATATATTTCATGTTATAGCAGTCTCGGATGATGACCCAGCACATGTTCATTTTAAGAACACTTTCACAGCAGATTTGACAAAATGCAAAGAAGGTACCAATGTGAGATTTCTAAAAATAGCTACAGAACTCGACTCAAGATTTAAGAATCTGAAGTGCCTTCCAAAATCTGAGAGGGACGAGGTGTGGAGCATGCTTTTAGAAGTCTTAAAAGAGCAGCACAATGAGGCGGAAACTACAGAACCCAAACCACCAAAAAAGAAAAAGAACCTTCTGCTGGTGGCATCTGACTCATGATGAAAATGAACATGCGTCAGTCCGCACTGCTTTGGATCGTTATCAAGCAGAACCCATCATCAGCATGGAAGCATGTCCTCTGGAATGGTGGTTGAAGCATGAAGGGGACATGTGAATATTTAGCACATCTGGCACGTAAATATCTTGCAATGCCAGCTACAACAGTGCCATGCAAACGCTTGTTCTCACTTTCAGGTGACACTGTAAACAAGAAGCAGGCAGCATTATCTCCTGCAAATTGTAACCAACCTCGTTTGTCTGAGTGATTAGCTGATCAAGAAGTAGGACTGAGTGGACTTGTAGGCTCTAAAGTTTTACATTGTTTTATTTTTGAATGCAGTTTTTTTGTACATAATTCTACATTTGTAAGTTCAACTTTCATGATAAAGAGGTTGCACTACAGTACTTGTATGAGGTGAATTGAAAAATACAATTTTTTTGTTTTTTACAGTGCAAATATTTGTAATAAAAATACAAAGTGAGCACAGTACACTTTGTATTCTGTGTTGTAATTGAAATTAATATATTTGAAAATGTAGTAAACATCCAAAAATATTTATAATATATGGTATGCTGTTGTTGTTTAACAGGGCGATTAATTGTGTGATTAATCACGATAAATTTTTTTAGTTGTGCGATTAATCGCTTGGCAGCCCTAATTCTAACTAATATTATTTATAGCTATATTTCTACAGGGGGAGTCACCGTAAATATCCTTGGTTCTTGTCCAAAAATGCCAGAGGTGTACTGCACCTTATCAAGACATAGAGTAGGATAGGTATTAATAGCTGACACTTCCAACTTTTTGTAAGCAGTGCTGATACCCTGTGGCCCAATACTGCTCCCGTTACTGTCAGTGACAAAACTCGCATTGACTTCAGGAGGAGCAGGAGCCAGACCACAAAGACATCAAAGCTTGCTTAAGCCTGGTGAAAAATGAAGATCAAATTCTGCTATCATACGTTCACAGGCATCTGCCAGTGACTTCACTGGGAGTTGGGATTTGTGTACCTGAGAACAAAGTTTAACGCTGGACCGTTAATATTTTGAGGGATTTGCTTGGCTGTATCTATAATTCACCCCTATCTAAAAACAATCCCTTTTCCATAATACCTCTGTAAAGTTATGACTTTAAAAAAAAATTACAATCACGGAATAATCACAAAGCTAGAATGGGGAGATCTCTTTGAAATCCAGATTTGTTTTTTAAACAGCTTGAGAAAACAATGTCTGTGTGGGAATTCCAAGGGCTGGATTCACCATGCTGTCCTCTAAGGAATGTTTGTATATTTTGATCACTGACATTAGATCATGGTTGGTACTCAGAAAAGCACCCTGGGGTCTGATCTGCAGTATCTCAGCCCTGTGATCCATGGGATTATATATAGGTGTCGGGTATGGTTACAATGAAAGAGACAAAGAAAGAACTCACAAAATACAATTTCATTTCTGTGTGTGCTGAAATGGCAGGATTTTGGCACAACATCAATGTATTACACATAAGCATGTAAATAACCAGTACAGAGAACATCATATGTGATATGACAAAGACAACACCACAACCAAAGCTCTCCCAATATCAGATCAAACTCCACGAGCCATTAATATTCAGGTCTGAAAAAGATCATGGCAGCTCCAATAACATCACAGGGAAATGCACTGCCCTTATGAAACCTGCATCTCATTGCATGCTGCTTGCAATTGCAAAATGAAGAGGGAGCATGTTGATTTTTTAAGGGCTTGGACATTTTACTGAGCTTTTTCTATGCCAGTAAAAAAATAGTCCCATGGCTTCCTTTATAGTGTGTCTTCCCAAGATTCATTTGCCTTTAATGCTACCAGGTAGAATGTTGCTCCACTTACGTGCCACTGCTTATGTCTGGAATTTCATGATGTAACAAGCCTGGTGATATGACATCACCAAGCTGAAAAAGCTATGTCAGGGGCTCAGCTTCATTCCCCTGCTCTTCTAACAGGCCTATTTCAGTGCTCCTGGATTCAATCAATGTTCACGCTGTGCATGCATATTGTGTTTCTGCTAGAAATAAGGGGCACGAAAGCAGTTTTCTGTCCAGTGATTTTGCCAGCCATTTTAGCAGACATGCACATCTATACAAGCATGGGGTGGTAATTAAAGAAACAGGATAAACGCCAACAAAATGCTCTTTCCACACTGTTGCAGCTGTGTGTCAAACATGGATTCCTGATGCACTCGAAGATCCATTATTAATCAGTTACAGTTAATTGTACATTACTCACATCCCACCACACAGCACATATTTCACAGCCCCGATGCTGGCAATTAGAAAGCAATACAGGTTTGAATGGATCAGGCTTTTGACAGCACATGTAGCCTTTGCTTGCGCGATAGTTTGTTATAAAATGATTGCCACTCAACAAGCAAAGAGAGTGCACAGTCTGTACAGCACTTGGGGATCCTTTGGGTTGAGAAGTGCTACATACACGCATGGGATCACCATTGTTCTGAATCAGGGGTGTTTAGCACCACGGATAGCAGTTATTCAATTGACCGGGTTGGCTCTGTTACCTCTTTCACTTTCAATGGTGTAACGGTGCTCTGGACAGCAAGGCACAGACGATGACAACAGGGAGTGGGGGTGGGAGGAGGAGTGCTGACTAATCAAAACAACAAGGGGTACTGTCAGACACACGGGCACCGTGATGGGAGACAGGCAAACCAGAATCAGACAACGACAAGCTGACCTGCTGATCTGTCGCCCAGTCCTGGAAACCCCCAATCCACCACCACCACGCAACAACCGTCTTCCTTCAGTGAAACGCCAAGAGGAACATCAGCACCACGTTAATGAGGATGAGGAAGAGCAGGATGATAAAGACCACTACCCGCTGGGTCTCCGGGTTCATGTTGCAGCGGAGGAACGTGTGAAGTGCGCTCCATTTATGCCTACTTCGGTCTGGCCCCTTCGCCATGGCCAGCGATGGCCCGCTCAGCCCTCAGACAAAAACAGTTCTTTAGCTGGTTACTGCACTGTTCCTGGGGCGGGGGAAGGAGGGAGGAGGGAGGGAAGAAGGGAGTTACACACAATAGAGCTCTTCTGCAGCTGTCAGGAGTCTAACGGACTCGGTATAGCCATTATCGGCACTTAACGAGATACAGCACACGTGCCAGAACCCCCCTTCCTCCCGTCAAGCAATCCGGCTTATCTCCTTCTAACTCAGCATAGCAACGGGTTTCCACGTCTTCTTCAGCAAAGCAACCGCCTCCGTTACATTAGCAGAAAGAAGACATTAAATTCCTTATTGCAGGAAGCCTGCGCGTGCTGGTGCACAGCGATCCCAGCTGCGATACTGGCTTTCCAAAGAGCCACTCAGCTATTTGCTAAGCTCGGTATCCAGGATACATGCAGGCCCTAGCAACAAGGAGAGCAGGGAGGAAAACATGGGGGGGTGAGGGTTCTTCTAAGGAGGGTCAGGAGTGGATTAGGCAGCTGCTTTTTTTAAATCCTTACTCCCGTGCTAAGAGTATGCCACAGTTGGAGAGAAGGCTAATGGAGCTCCCTCACAGGGGGCCTATGTAACTAATGTCCACACAGTGTGACAGCACAGAGGTAGGGCACATCTAGGGCTGCAAGGATACTTCAGTTAAATCCAAGTTCTAAAAGCACAGGTGTGGATTAGAGGAAGGATGGACTTGGGGTTAAGGCACGGGCCTGGGACTCAGAGTTCAATTTCCACCACAGCCCTTCTGTGTGGCAAGCAAGCCACTTAACCTTTCTGTGCCTCAGTTCCCCATTTCTAAAATGGGAATAATAATACTTCCTGTGTCTGTCTTTTCTATTTAGACAGCAAGTTCTTCGGGGCAGGGGCTGTCTCTTACTCAATTTATGTACAAATTTGAAAGATTTCAAATTTAGAAATTTTAAAAAAATTAGGAAAATATGTAGTGATTTCCCCCTAAATCCCCCTGATGCCCCACAGTTGTATTTATTCTTCTTCTTTATATTACAACAGTGGCTGGAGGCCCTAATCAAGATCAGGACCCCCACTGCAGTAACAACAAAGCAGAGGAGGGGTGTGGGTCGGAGGAGGAGAACAGGATGCTGATAAATGCTCAACTTGCTTCCATTATTGTGATATATATAACACACAAACCACCTTTTTTCAGCTGTTGGCAAGATTTACAATCAGGACATCACCTCACTGAAGATACCAACATTGACCATCATTTCTTCTTGAGGATTTATATTGCTTAACTTTTTCTGAGAGTTGCCGTCTTTATTATTATTATTTTTTTTAATTGTGCTACTTTTGGGAAAGAGCGGGTGTTGGGTGGGAACTGCTGACCAGAGAAATAATTTCCTCTCTGTTATATTTTGGTAGTGTGTAAAATATCTGTCCTTTGCAGATATTGTTATAAAAAACAAGTCTGTAACAACTGCAGCTCACTGGTATCTGCACGTGAAGAGTACTGTGAATCATCGCTGACACCTAATTGGAGAGCAAGACATACAACGCCTAGGTGGAGAGGGTTTAAGACTCCAATGTATATTTAGTACATGGCAAATAATGCTCCATTTTGTCTTTGAGCCCCATTAGCAGTTTTGGCTGGGCCTCAGCAGCTTTGTCATTCACTGCCTCATATACCAGGGGCTGTGTATCCATATCACATTTTAAAATCTATTTGAGGTTGTCAGATCTATGCTGTTGATCTCCACAATCTGTTTTTTTCTGAGGTATTTCAGCATGAGGATCTGCTGGTATGATGCCTTACTGGAAAAGCGTAGGTTATTGTAACTGGAGGTTCTTCGAGATGTGTGGTCCCTATATGAATTCCAAATATGGGTGTGCAGGCAGGTCAGGCACTGGAATGATTTGTAGCAGTGTCCGTTGATCCACACGTGCATTGTCCTCATGTCTGCAGCTGAGACTATAAGAGGCCGTGCGAATCGATGCTACTCCAGTATCCCTCCCACCGATAAGCAGTGTAGTCTGCAGCAGAGGGGATGGAGGGCGGGTATCGGAATCCCAAAAGGGATGACACATCTTGAAGAACCTCCAGTTACAGGTAAGTAACTACTCTTTTTTTTCAAGTAACTACTCTTTTTTTTCCAGACCTGGGTGAGTAGTGATCAGTGATCAGTGTGGAGGCAGGTGTGAGAACTTGTGAGGAATTATTGTCTATAGCACAGTGTGGCCCATGGCTGCATCTGCGGCTGCCACTCAGGCAAGGTAGTGAGACATGAAGGTGTGGATGGAGTGCCACGTGGCTGCACAGCAAATGTCCTGCCATGGCACTTCTGCAAGGCAGGCTGAGGTGGCTGCATATGCTCGCGTGAAGTTTGCTGTGACTCTAGGAGGTGGAAACACATTGGTGAGTATGTTGCATTCGTGAATGCAGCAGGAGATCCATGTGGAAATGCACTGCGAGGAGAAGGCTTGTCCCTTGCATCAGGCTGCAATGGCAACAAAGAGCCTGGGTGATACACAAAAGGCACAGGTGCGGTGGATGTAGAAGGCCAGTGCATGCTGGACATCGAGGGAGTGTAACGCTCGTTCCCTGTGGGAGGTGTGGGGTTTGGGATAGAAGACTGGGAGGTGAATGCACTGATTGAGGTGGAATTCTAATATCACCTTAGGTATGAATTTTGGGTTCAGGCGCAAGGAAACCTTGTCCTTGTGGAAGACGGTGTAAGGGGGGGGGGTCGGCCATGATGGCCACCAGTTCACTAACGCATCTCGCCGATGTGATGGCCACCAAGATCATCTTCATGGAGACATGGAAAAGAGAGCATGTTGTGAGGGGTTCGAAGGGCGGCTTTGTGAGGGAAAAGAGAAGAAGATTAAAATCCCAGGAAGGTGTGGGGTTGAGTATCGGTGGGAACATATTCAGCAGACCCTTGCAGAAGCCAATTGTGGTTGGGGGTGCGAAGATACAGATGCCATCCCCCGGAGAGAGGAAGGCACTGAGTGCCGCCAGGTGGACCCGTTTGGAGTTGTGGGCGAGGTCTGATGTTTTGAGGTGGAGAAGGTAGTCCAGTATGATAGGAAAGGCTATGGAGTCCAGCAGGTAATGGTGGCGGTGAGCCTTGGAGGTGAATTGTTTCCATTTTGCTTGTTAGAAGGCCCTGGTAGATGACTTCCTGTTTTGCATAAGGATAGTGTGCACTGGGGTGGAGCACGCCTTGTTTCTGTGCAAGCTCCATCCAAATAACAAGCTGTGAAGTGGAGTGGGCTTGGGTTGGGGTATCAGAGCTGGCCCCACACCTGTGTGAGGAGCTCAAGGTGTGTGCAGAAGAGGAGCGGGGTGTGAGCAGAGAGGCAGAGGTGGTCTGTGAGCCAATACTGGTCAGGCCAAGAAGGGACTAACAGTATAACCATCGCTCAGTCCTGGCAAATCTTGTGCAGGACTTGTGGGATGAGCGGAATGGCATAGCATAGGTTGCCGGTCCAGGGGAGGAGAAGGTCATTGCCCCATGAATTCTCCCTCACGCGCCCCTTGGAGCAATAAAAGGGGAATTTGTGGTTCTTGCTGGTCATGAAGGGGTCCCATCGCGGGGTGCCTCACCTGTGGAAGACAGATTGGAGTGTGAGATTGTGCAGTTCCCACTTGTGGTCCATGTAGAAGGACCTGCTGAGCATGTCTGCAAGGGAGTTGTGGGAGCCTGAGAGGTATGTGGCCTGGAGTGTGACATGGTTTTAGATGCACCAGTTCCACAGGTAGATGGCCTCTGCCCAGAGAGAGGGGGACTTGGCTCCGCCTTACTTGTTGACATAGACTACCGTTGCCATTTTGTCGGATAGCAGTTGAATGTGATGGGATCGTATGAGGGGGAGGAACTCCCGGCAGGCAAGGCAGATGGCTCTTAACTACAGGATGATGATGGGCATCTTGGCTTCTCTTGGTGTCCAGACGCCCTGGGCTGTGTGACCATTCAGGTGGGGACCCTGATCGGTGAGAGAGGCACCTATGGTGAGACTGGCATGTGGGGTGGGAAGTGTAAAGGGAGTGCTGACCATGACCTTAGAAGGGTCGATCCACCATGTGAGGGAGGCCAAAACAATCTTGGGGGAGCAGGGCGGTTTTGTCCAAATGATCTGTCTGCGGTCCGTAGAAGGACAGAAGCTACAGCTGAAGCAACGCATATGGAGGTGGGCATGGGTCATCACTGAGGTACATGCTGCTATCTGGCTGAAGATGGAGACACATTGGCAGACAGAGATGCAGGGGTTGCGGCGCAAATCCATGATTATAGAAGTGAGGGTGGCAAAGCAGTCTAGTGGGAGAAAAGCTCAGGCCACGATAGATTCCAGGTGTGTACCAATAAAGGTGATCAGATGGGTAGGGACGAGGACCGACTTTGCCTTGTTGATACAAATGCCGAGAGTGTTGAGAGATTGTGAAAGACCAGGATGGCCAATAAGAGGTGTTGGTGGGAAGGCACAATGAGAACCTGGTTGTCCAGGTAGGGAAATACAGAGTGGCCGAGATGTCCAATTTGTACTGTGACAACAGTGAAGACTATTTTATGAAGACCCAGGGAGCCACTGCAATACCGAAGGGGAGGACATGGAACTGGTAATGGGAGTGTCTGACTATGAAACAGAGAAATTTCTGGTGGGCTGGGTGAATGTTGATGTGAAAATACGCCTCTTTCATGTTGAGAGCCACAAACCAGGCACTCTGGGAGAGAGAAGGGATAATCATGGAGAGTGTCACCATCCAGAACTTGAATTTCCTGATGAATCTGTTGAGTACCTGAAGGTCCAGAATAGGGTGGTGTCTGCCTCCCTTTTTTGGAATGAGGAAATATGGGGAATAAAAACCATGTCTCCAGTAAGGAAGTAACATGCTCTATGGTGCCCTTGAGGAGGAGGGCATGCCCTTCCTATCGGAGGAGGTCTCGATGGGAGGGATCTCCATGGTAAGTGTGGGGTGGACAATGAGGGGCGGAATAAGAGGAATTCTATGGAGTACTCCTGATGGATGATCTCCAGTACCCAACGGTCCATGGTGATCTTTCCCCAATTGTGGGCGATCAGGGCAAGACAGCCCCCAAAGATGAAGGGGAAGGGTGGGAGAAGGTTTACAGTTCTCAACCCGTGAGTGAAATCTGCTACTTGGACTGGTGTTGCAGGAGAGTTGATGAGGTGGAGATGGTGGAGGCGGAGTAGTGTGGTCGTTGAGGTCGCTGGCTGCGGCAGGGTGTCTCCTACTGGTGTGGATAGTAGGGCGGGTAGGGGATGTGGGGATGGGGCAGAAGGACTGACTCTGCTACCGTTGCCTCGGGGCGGAGGTGTAAATGCCAAGAGATCACAGAGTGGCATAAGAAGCCTGGGGCAAAAGAATCTATCTTTTCACTGAAAAGTTTGTCAGTGTCAAAACGGAGGTCCCAAAGAGTGATTTGTACCTCCTCAGGGAATCCAGAGAATTGGAGGCAGGAATCCTGTCGGAGTACGATGCCAGTCGCTAAAGAGCGGGAGGCAGTGTCGGCAGCATTCACAGCTGCTTGAAGGGCCACCTTGGCACCAGCTTCCCTTCATCTATCAGCACCGGGAACTGCTGTTGCTTTTCCGTTGGCAGAAAATCTTTAACCTCCAAGAATTTGGAGTAGGTGTGAAAATCGTATTTCGCCATCAGGGCTTGGTGGTTGGCGATACGAAATTGGAGTCTGGCGCAAGCGTCTACCTTCCTGCCCAAGAGGTAAGAAGGAGCACTCCGGCTCCAAGAAGCTCTCGGACTTGGAGGATGGTTCCAGCAGTGGCGGAGCAGTCGGTCCAAGGTGGGTGGAAGAGGCACGCCTCTCCATCAGAAGCAATAGGGGTTCATCCACTGGAGAAGGCAGGAATGAGGTGTCCAGGGATCCTGAGAAAAGAGATATGGGAGCATTCACTCTTCAGTGGGCAGTAGCGGTTCCAGGTGGCTGGGCGTGTGTGGAAACAAGTGCGGCAGGCTGGAGAGTCTGGGTGCCGTCAACAGTGCAGGCGGCACAGGTGGCAGCTGCATCGGTGTTGATGCCAGAGTGGTGACTGGGGCCGCTTCGGATCTAGAGCAGCCAAGTCAACACGTGACTTCTCACCCAACCTGGCTTGGCTTGGCAACACTGCAATTTGTGGGCAGTCCAAGACTGCCCTTATGCCTATGGCCATGCTTCTTGTGCTCCTGGCGGGGCCTGTTGGACTTCAGTGGTATTGACGGAGCCAGCATCTGGGAGGTAGACAGAGGGGTGCTCGCAACCAGTGATTGATGCCAGTCCTGGATCTGACTGAGCATGTGGACATGTAGCTTGCTTCATAAGGAACTTGTGGGGACAAAGTTCCCTGGCCTCCCGTGTTCAGGGAAGGAACGAGCAGCAGATGGTGCTGCTGGTAGCAACGTGGGCTTCCCAGAGGCACTACAAACACCATTGGTGCTCATTGCTCACAGAGAATGAGCGAGGACACAAGCCATTTTGAAGCCAATTTGCTGGGGCATAACCCCTGGGTGGGGATGCCTCCCCAACGGGGGAAGAGCTCCATTACGGAGCAAGCCTAACTAACTATAACACTAATAGACTACAAAAATAAGAAAAAAATAATTATATACAAGAAGGAAGAATGGGCAAATCACTCTCTCAGCTAGGCTAAGAGCATGAAGGACCAGCGGTTCCGATTCAGGCCATGCGGCAGTAAGAGGGAACTGGAGCTGCGTCGACCTGCATGGCCTCTTATAGCCTCGGCTGGAGACATGAGGGCAACGTACGTGCAGGTCAATGGACACTGCTACAAATGGCATGTGCACCCACATTTGGAATCCAAATAGGGACCACCACTTGAAGAAGAACTGGCATTTCTTGCCTGAAAACTGGGTTACTGCAAACAACTTCCCAGGTCTGACACTAATACTGGGCCCCTGCTCATATGTCTCCAAGGATTCTCATGCAGGTTTCTCATCTGCTAGCCCTCCTGCTCAGTGAGTATGTGGAGCTGTTGTAAGGCAAGGTGGACTGCAGTATTTTCAGTATATGGATGATTCCAACTCTACATCTGTGTCCTCAGACCTGAACAGAACAGATGATCACTTTACACAGTGTCAAGAGCCACTTGGCTGATGCCCACCCTAGATAACCTCCAGATAACACAGAAGTAATGCTTGTGGTTGGAGGGAGACAATTAGAGGAAATGTTGGAGATTATATCAGATCCTTCAATTGGCAGGTATGGAGGTCTTGTTGGATACTGTGCTGCTGCTTAGACATCCAGGCAGCAGCAGAGGTCAAGACTGCATTTTTCATCTATATTTGGATGAAGGATTTTACTTTTGGGGGGAGGGAAAAGGGGGTTGCTGTCCTTGACGCAGTTACTCATGCCTTTGTCTCCTCAACACTGTGTTACTTGCAACATGCACTGCATGAACGCTTGAACCTCAGCTAGAATACGATATGGCTGCCTGTTTATTACAACTATGCTCCGGAGTCTGTCCTGGCTTCCAACTCATTTTGACCTTTAAAGTCCTAAGTGGTTTGGGTGCTGATTACATAAGAGCCCACTTCTCTGTATGTGTGACAGCACATAAACTGGAGTGACTGAGCCCATTTTGTGAAGGGTCTTCAACTCCAGAACTTACTCTCCCACTTGATTTGCTGACCTTCAGGACAGCCTGCAAAGCTTATTTATTCTTGCAGACTTTCCATGAGTGGATTGCTGTTGGACATGAGTGAAATGAAGGGGCTGAATCTTATTTGTGGGAATTGGGGAAGTTTTGGGAAGGCTAAGTAGGGTGAGTGGAAGAACTTTCTTTAGGGTGGGAGAATGATTACATATATTTTCATAAAAAGTACACAACACCTACAACTTTAGCCAGGCACCTGACTAAATTGAAAATAAATAAATAAACTGTAGTGACTGATGAAAGCCCAAGATGCAATGATGTGTACTGACAGTCACTGAGGCTGAAAGTAACCTCAACAATCTCTGATGGGCTGTAGGAATACGGAGAAGATGCCAAGAAGTCTCCGGGTAAGGGTTCTTCTAATGCTATAGTTCAGGAAATCTCTGTTTTGAAATATTTGTATATTAGAAATGTGTGTAGGTGTGATAAATGAAGTGTGTGTGTGTGGGGGGGGAGCTCCCTTTTATGAACACCCAGCCAGCCAGTTAGCTGTAAAATCCCTCTTGGTGTCTGTTTTCTGCTTGCATTACCTGTAAAGGGTTAACAAGCCCACAAGTAAAAGAATAGGAGTGGGCACCTGACCAAAAGAGCCAATGGGAAGGCTAGAACTTTTAAAATTGGGAAAGAAACTTTCCCTTTGTCTGTTGTTCTCTGGGCTGCAGGGACACGGAGCAGCAGTGCTATAAGCAGGAATGCTGTGTAAGGTTTGAACCAGGTATGAAAAAGTATCTTCCATACCTAGAAGAAATTATTTGGACAGGGAATGTTTAGTTAGACACAGTTATGTTTATTCCTTATTTTGGCTTGTGGATCTCCTCTGTGCTAACCCCTGATGCTTTTGTTTGCTTGTAACCTTTAAGCTGAACCCCCAAGAAAGCTAGTTTGGGTGCTTAATTTTTGGAATTGCTCTTTTAAAATCTAGCAAAAGCCTAAGTTCCAGATGTATTTTTTCCTTTTTGTTTTTAATAAAATTTACCTTTTTTAAGAACAGGATTGGATTTTTGGTGTCGTAAGAGGTTTGTGCATGTTGTTTGATTAGCTGGTAGCAGATAATTTCCTTTGTTTTCTTTCTCAGCTCTTCCCCGGAGGAGGGTGAAAGGGCTTGCGGGTACCCCACAGGGAGGAATTCCCAAGTGTTCCTTCCTGGGTCCAAGGGTTGGGTTTTTTTTTTTGCATTTGGGTGGTGGCAGCGTTTACCAAGCCAAGGTCAGAGAAAAGCTGTAACCTTGGGAGTTTAAAACAAGCCTGGAGTGGCAAGTATTAATTTTTAGAATCCTTGCAGGCCCCCACCTCCTATACTCAAAGTTACAGTGTGGGGATTCAGCCTTGACAGTAGGAACTTGAAGATGAGGAAAGTAAATACACCTTGACATTTTTTCTCTTTGGATACTCCCATGAAATTTCTTGAAAAAATGAAATATCTGGAGGGCAACAGGATGCAAGCGCAAAAGAAGAAATTTTTTTAACACAAAATTCTGTGGAAGAAAAATATATTTTGCATACAACTCTCATCACAGCAGAGCTTAGAAGACATCCTAACCCAAAGATCATATCTGTCATGACTCTTACTTTATGTTACAACCCCTATTGCATCAAGCTGGAATGCATAAGAGTCAGGTATAATGTATTTAATGTTTGTATGTCTTAAAGTTCAAATAAAGTCACACAGTCACCTTGCTGACCTTACAGTGGATAATCTGACTGTGAAGGCATGAATGGCACAGATACTGCAATCTGACATTGGTTGTGATACATCCTTTGTTTCTACTACCTTGGCAGGTCATCCAAACCATCCAACAACATTTCTTGATCAGGAGAATTTGTACCTGGAAATAATTTCCATGGCAACTCAATCTGTTTCCCTGCTGCAAACAGCTAAAATATAATCGCTCAGTTATTAGCTATTTTTTTGTGCACTTTTCATTACAGAAATAAGATCTGGTTCTTTCTCATCACTGACCATGCATATGCGTATATGGTAGGTGTTGTCACTGTCAGAGGAAATGACTTAAGATATTAGCTTGCAATTTGGTATACTCTGAAACAGTGAGATTTTGTATGTGTGCTCAATTAGCTCTCAGGAATCAATGTAACTAGTAATTAGTAATTAGCAGTAACTAGTAATTCACGTTTGAGCCAGGGCCTAAAAGTGTCAGAATGGAAAAAGTTCAGCTGGTTAAATTGCACATGGCCAAACATTTTCGTAATGGAAAACAATTTTTATAGGTCCAGAATGCCCTCGGAAGTTTACAGTCTGTAATGTTCCATGGCCACTGATATTAGTACACTGTGAGAAAGTTGTTTCTCATCATTCCAGATAGAGCACAGCATGTTCTCTAGCTAGTATGACACGGCTTAATTCAGTTTCTACAGCCAGTACTGCACTGGACAATTTACAGGTGTTCTACCATTAGTATATTACAGATGGTTTCATTACTAGAGTGCTAAGATATGGTACATTGGTTGTCAAAGGACAATAAGCTAGTCTGGATTTCTCTGTATGATCCACAGATTTAGAGATTGTTGGATGGGGTGGGGGTGAAGGGTATGACATTCAGCCATTTCAACCATGTAGTTATAACTGAAATCCTCAAAAATTAAAGGATTCCGGTGACATTTCCATACCTTTGTTCCTCCTCATTTTCTGAAAGTGGCAACAACTCCAGCCCACAAACAATTTATTCAAGGTTGGAGGAAGATGTAATAATCCCACTTTGGAGCAGTTCTCTATAGGGGAAATCCCTTGTATGAAGAAAAAATCTTAACTGGGGATAATCTAGAAGCCAGAATCAGTTTTGAAGGAGACCTTTCACCTTCAGACCTCTGTAGTAGAAAGTCTTCAAAGTCTCTGCTGAAGGCATAGTTCTTGCCCTCCGTCCCTCCCCCTTGCTCTCTCTGATTATATAAGGGTTTTCAAGCAAGCAATTTAGTTTTGTGATGTTCAGCTTATTTAAATGACACTACTCAGTAGAAAGAATGAGCATTTGTGTATCTCTTTTCTTTACACAATGTGTTTTACTACAATTCAGGTCAGGGAACTGCCGTGACGCGCTCACTGCCTTGTCTTGTTGCCCACCTCTGAATATCCCAATCTTGCCAGTTCTGTATGTGGAAAATACTGAAGTCCGTTACACCAAAGAGTGCTGTAAAGAATACACAGCTGGCATGTTATTGTGACCCCAGGGACCCCTCAATGCCAGTCAGGAAAGGGGTTACAAGAAGGTCCTGATTCTGGTATGTACATTCTGGTTCACCAAAGAATGTCATGTGAGATCTTAAATGAAAACCAGGGTCACGCTGGTCATGGATATCATTGTGAAATGTATGTACAGAGATACTATGTAGGAGTTATGTATGTACGTTGTTCTTATCTTCTGTGTCACAGCAGAGGTGCAGAAGCAGGTTTCCTGTCAGACAAAAGATTCTTATTCACCTGTCTCTCTGTCAGCATGTACAGTTACTTTGTGAACCACTGCTATCACCTTGTGCTTCTCCATAGTAGAGTATGCATGTCCATTGTGGGAACAATCCGTCCATGCTAAGAAATTAGACCCTGTTTTAAGCAACAGGTGTCGTGGAACAACAGCCTGTCCTTACCGGCTGGCATTGCACCACCTGATATCAGGAGGAAGGTAGCAAGCCCAAGAGAAAGATCCTGGCAGATGGAAGTTCCAAGGCATCCATTATACAGTCACACAGGAATAATCAAACACCTTAAATCACGAAAGAGTTTTATAACCAGTTTTGTGCCTTTGGATATGACAGCTGGCAAGGCACAACTGAGGTTATGGAATGAAAGACTATGCACAGTTGGACGCACTGAAATAGATCTGGAACCCCAGAAGGACTTTCCCGGAGGGGCTGATATAGACTGGTCAATGTGGCGATGCCTGAACCACCTGTGCATTCAGACTGGCAGATCAAAGACTAATATGAATAAATTGGGCTATTTTAATGACACGATATAGGTGAGTGTAGCAGGGTGCAGATCATGGAGCACCTGCTTGTTTGCCAACTCTTTGGGGAGACCTGTACAAAGGAGGACCTTGCTGCAGCAATGGAAAAAGCCATTGCTTGTGCACAGTTCTGGAAAAACATCTAGTCTGTGACAAGGACATGAGAAGAAGCAGCAGCATGTATATTAAGCATTGTAAGCAAACACAATGGAAGCACATTTACATACGAATTCAACAGAGAAAGATGACGTCAACAAGGAAGGGCACACAGCAGGGGACGAGAACCTTATCTTGTGATACACTTCAAAGGTTTGCTAGACTGTATTTGGGGAACAAAGAAGAAATGCTGTCATCTGGTACCTAAGAAGTAACTGGGCAGTGCATTTACACTCATAGAAATAGAATCATAACCTGGCTTGGCTGAAACACTGCAGAGGATATTTGGGGTGAGAAACTTCAGACAGAAGGTTAGCCTGTTAAGTCTAGTCTCTAGAAAGCATGGTATGATTTTGTTTTATATGTAACTTTTTGTTTCCATCATCCTCACTCACTATCTCTTGAACCTTTGCTCAATTTATCCTTGTTTTCACTATAAATATATCTCAGTGCTGTGATATTAAGCTAGGTGCTGATACCAAATTGAATCATACAAGCTGGTGTGCGCACTGTTCCCTCAGGGACAGCAGACTTGGTATTTCTGAGTGTGTCCAGTGGATAAGGGGCTGAACACTACAGGGAAACGCTTCAAAGGAGCTTAGTGACCGGGGTGCACCTATTGTTAAGCTGCAAAGCAAAATGAGGGTTGACATTGTCCTGCAGAGAGTGCTTGGGTAGCTAACAGGCTAGTGGTATCAGGAAGCTGACACCCAGTTAAGCACAAGCAAGTCTCCTTTATGCTGGAGGCAAGGGTGTAACAAGGTGACTCACAGTCGTGGGTACCCCGAGAACCATCATAGTAATATACATAGGGCCCTACCAAATTCATAGTCCACTTTGGTCAATTTCACAGTCATACGATTTTAAAAATCGTAAATGTCATGATTTCAGCTATTTAAATCTAAAATTTCACGGTGTTGTAATTGTAGGGATGCTGACCCAAAAAACCAGTTGTGGGGGTGTTGTAAGATTATTGTAGAGGGGTTTGCAGTACTACTACCCTTACTTCTGTACTGCTGCTGATGGCAGCACTGCCTTCAGAGCAGTACAGCTGGATTGCAGCAGCTGCTGGCCGGGAGCCCATCTCTGAAGGCAGAGCTGCCACCAGCAGCATGGTATGGTATTGCCATCCTTGCTTCTGCACAGCTGCCTAAAGAGCTGGGCCCTCAGTCAGCAGCCACCACTCTCTGGCCACCCAGCTCTGAAGGCAGCGCAGAAGTAAGGGTGGCAATATCACGACACCCCTCCTACAGTAACCTTGTAACCCTCCTGCAACTCCTTTTTGACTCCCAATTTGAGAAACGCTGGTCTTCCCTGTGAAATCTGTATAGCATAGGGTAAAAGAATACAAAAGACCAGATTTCACAGGGCCAGACCAGATTTCACAGGCTGTGACGTGCTTTTCATGGCCATGAATTTGGTTGGGACCTAAATATACAGTAAAGTTTGCGTGGCAATCCTTTTCATCAGCCTCTGACGGAATTTAAAAAACTGGAAGAAGTCTGAGTTTTCTGGAGTGTTTGAGTGAATAGGTTATTTGAAGGCAATAACTTAAATGAGTTGTGTTCAAGAAAGAGACTACTAGACTGGAGGAAATGTTACCAAGCAAAAAAGCTAGACTCAGAGAAATTTGATGGAGAGAAATGTATTGGTCCAAGTGGCCTTTTTCAGTCTAGCAAGTATTGATGCCTCTATTCAGGCCAACAAGTTAGGGAAAATGCAGCAAAGTAATGTGCACTGAAGAACAAATAATGACAGGCTGTTCCTCGTAATGTGCCCCATTTGTTTTGCCCAAGAAACAGACAATAACAAGACACACAGCTCTTGATGATTCCCCCATAAACACTCCAGAATGTAGCTTTCAAACAGATCAACAACGCTGACTGCAGAAATTATTGCTTTGTGACTCTACTGATATACGACTCCTCCTCTGACCTATGGTAAATAAATAAGTCATTCTTGTTTGTATTACAAGCAAAATATCCATGAGGGGCTGAGAAATTTGCTGATGGTATGTCTGCACAAAAAATGCTATAGTGGCACAGCTGTACCACTGTAGCATTTCAGTGTAGACATTACTATGCCAACGGGAAGGGTTCTCCCATCGGCATAGGTAATCCACCTCCTTGAGAGGTGGTAGTTTGGTCAATAGAAGAATTCTACTGTCACCTAGTGCTATCTACTCAGGGACTTAGGTTGGCTTAACTACACTGCTCAGGGTGTGGATTTTTCATACCCCAAGCGATGTTGCTGGGTCGATCTAAATTTATAATGTAGACCAGCCCTGAGACAGCACATTCAGGGGAAGGAGTGAGTTACCTCCCTCCATCTGTTCAGAGAGTCATACTGACTGGTCCACTTGGTGAGAAGATGGGTTGGCCAGATGCAAGGACTTTGGGAAAGGATAAAATTTGAAATGGGTTGGGGGAGCAGTTGAAAACAAAACAGAACTGAACAAAACATTCTACAGGACCACTATCACCCACCTCAAACATCTAAATCTAAACAAAGACATTGGGGACCAGATTCTGAACTGGCATAAATCAGTGCAACTCCAATGAAGGCAGCTGAGGCTCGATTTACACCACCAGAGGATCTGGCCAATGATTAAATGTCTCCATGAGTCTGCTTCACAGATATGCAACATGTGGAGATTTGTTCAATCTAGTCCAAGGTTATATACAGGCAGAGACAAAGGAAGCTATTCTCCCCTCAGGGTCACATATGTATGTGTATGGGTGGGGGAGTAATGGGGTTAATACAAGTAACTTCTATTCATTCTAATGGGAGTAGCAGACATGAATCACCTGACCAGCAAGAGAATAATAACACTCAGAGCATATGGTCAGGGTAATCTAATGGGGCTTGAAACAAAGCCCGCTGAAGGGAATAGAAATCTTTCCATTAACTTCAATGAGAACTGGATCAGCCCTTAAAGAACTCTGTTGTGACACTAACACCCCCTTCTGTCTGCAGCTCCTACAGTTTGCTGCTTTAATCAAAAGAATCAAATATGATATAAAGGCACCTTCTAATCCTTTTATTACATTAAAGTGCTCTGGAGCTTTGCTGCCTCTGCCCCCAAACTCAGGCCAGTTCTGCTCCCATTGTCCTCAGTCCATGCAGCACTGGCCCTTTGTCCTGAAGGTCGCCAAAGCCACAAGGGAGGGTCTGCCAAGGGATAAATAATACTCTCTGAAGTTCCAGAAGTCAGGAATGAGTCACAAAGACTTTTGTTTCTCTGCCATAGGATTCAAACAGATTCTACAGTGCAAGAGGCAAAAAGAAAAATAGCTTCTCAGTCAGAACTGGAGGAAAAATAATTTCAGAATTTTTCTGTCAGTAAAACCATCCCAAAGGAAGGTTGAGATAGAAAAGTTGGTATGAAAACCAATTTGTTCCACATAAACTCCCTCCTGCTTCCATGTCAACACTTACGTTCGGAACTGCCGAAATCAACATTCACCAAGTGCTTTCCTACTCTTTCAAATTATTTCCAGAGACCATATGTACAGAAACATCCAAACCTCTTGTGCTCCCACTAGCCACTACATGTGCTTCTTTAACTAGGAGACCCATTCTACTCTACTAACTGTACTTAGTAGTGGCATAGTATGGGTGGGGCTGTATCAGTAATAACTTGGAAGCTAGCCTTGTCTGTTGCACACTGATACACTATCCCATACTACAAACTTAACTATGGTTATATTATTTTTTCTGAGGTAGACAGGGCCAAACTCTTTGTGCCTTCTTAAGAACAAATCTTTCCCTTGATGTTAGGTGTTATGCTGGTGACAGAACAGGGTGGACACATATTGGCTCCAAACCACAACTTGCTACTGCACAGCAGAATGGTTCAGGTTTGGCAGTCACACCACACACAGGAGTCTTTGCTACGGAGTATACCTAGGGATTTTCAGCCCAAATCAATATTCCTAGCCAATGTTGGGGAATAAACTAGAGATTTATATGGAGTGTGAAAATGAAGTTTTATAATGGAAGTTGACTACAGCCTTAACTGTGAAGAAGCTACCATCTCTCCAGAGCACTAGTAATTGTTTTGAACAATTAACAAACCAGTTTTCTGATTCTGTTATTGTGGCAATGGTTAGATTAAATTTTGGGAGGAGTCCCATATGACTGAGTGATCAGTTTTTAAAACCTATAGAAATGCTGGGTAATGTACAGACAGACTGCAAGGTGTTTTGGCACAAAAAGCTTTTGGAATTAAAAATCTGTTTGGATATTTTTCCCCAAAGGGAAGAAGTATTCTGTGATAGGTGCTCATCTCTTCTCCCATCTCCCCAAACTAGGAATGCATTTAATACTAGCAAAGAACAGAAGTTATTAACAGTATCCCCTAGTACTTGCATTGTCATTGTCAAGCCTAACAAAGCTGCTATAACCTTTACAATTTAATAGCTCACATGAGATTGGCATAAACATTTCAAAAGACACTGCTCTATCTTGGGTGTTTCTTTTGAGTGACTTTTTTATGTTTGTTTTCCAGACACAGACAGACATCTAATCTTTAGCCATTTTAAGGTCTGTGGGGAAAAAGCAGAGAAACTGCCCATTCTGTTGTGTCCTTTAAGTTTAGTTTACATTAGAGGCAACTGGCCAGCACAGAGAATATCATCATGAATCACTAATTCTTTATCTAGACACTGTACTTAGATGGACCCCCTCATTACTGAAATATCTCAGCACATGCTCTGAATTAAAAATGACAGTACTCTCTCTCTTTAGTCTTCCCCTGCCACCAAGAACCAGAGTTAGGAGTTGCTGTTTTGTTTTGTTTTGTTTTGTTAGGAATGAATCTGAGAGAATGAGGATGCTATTGAGGAAAAGCCTGGGGTGAAGATTGATTCAAAACTTTCTACATCATTAAAATGAAAACAGTGATTGGAATTAATGTCAATTTGTGTGTATTTTTATACAGAAATCTCATATAAATACATACACATGTATGTACATACATACAGGGCAAGACACGCGGTCTTTTGCATGACTGGAAGGGTGCAAAGAAATCATAAGCCTGCCCTAGAAAGGCTGACGAGGATTTCCCTGCCCTAAAGAGCCTAGGATAATCCTCACCTCGCATAAAGCAGGCATAGTCTGCTTTACATCACCAACTCCTCATCTCTTGTTGTAGAGGAGGGGGCAAAATGAGGAGCAGAACCGGGCAGGACCATAGCACACAGTGTTCTGTCTGATCCTCAGCTAGTAGAGAGGTCCCTGTGGGATTCCTCCAAACAGTGTAACTTAGAGCAGCCCGGAACCACCTGTGGCTGCCCCAGGATTGAGAGTGCAGAAAGCTGTCTTGACAGCTCCCTTGGAAACCTGTCCTACCTCCCTAATCAGATGCTCTGGACATGTGATGAGTACAGCTAAGGATCTGGCCCACAGTATAGGCCATGAAGCATTTGCATATACTGAAACTTTTTTAAATAAAATGTAAAAATACCTCTGATGAAATATTAAAAGTTTGCACATTTAAGAATCTCTCTCTCTCTCTCTCTCTCACACACACACACACAAATCTGAAAATGCAAAGAGTTTTTAGAACATGATGCTGCAAACGTGTATGCACGTGCTTAACTTTAAGCATATGAGTAGTCCCAGTGATTTCAATGGGACTGCTCACATGTGTAAAGTTACTTATATGCTCACATCTTTACTGGATCTGAGCCTTAGACTACAGGGTCCTCAAGGAAGAAACTGTCTATTTCTTGTCCTTTTCAGCCTTGAGCACCATTGGTGTCTAATAAATAAATGATTGCTGCTGCCAAACCATAGTTGTCTCTGTTCAAATCTTGGCCACAGTAACATGTGGGATCTGCAAACAGGAACTTGAGCCAGCAGAAGGAGGGAGGGAGAGCATTTGTTATCCGGTTACATTTGCTTTAGAGTCTGGCTATCAGTTGAGAGAACAATATACTCACATGAAGACATAAAAGAGGCAATAAATCATCTCTCCTAGACTATATGCATGAACACAGTGTATCACTTCCAAAAGATTGATCTATCTAATTATGTATGTTGTGGCTGGAAGTCTGGTTTGACAATTTCTTTCCCAAATTATTTTGTATCCTTGAGATTGATTATTTCCTTCCGAGGCAAAATGTTACATGGAGAATGGTATGTTTTAAAGACTTTTTTTTTTCCAAATTGTTCGCTCATGAAGTGTATGACAAATGTATAATAAACAAAATATCTTAAGGATTCTAGACGTATTATTCTTAAATGCTATGGACTATACTCTGTACATTAGTTACTGTTTATGCAGTCTTCTGCAATATTGAAATTTACCTGAATTATTTGATGGTAACTTAACCTGTTTTGGTAATGGTGTTACACTGCTGAATCCCAAAAGATGCAATTATAAAAACTAAGTTTTAGAATCAAATTACAGCTTCCATTACTGTATTTACTAGGGCTGTCAATTAACCGCAGTTAACTCATGTGATTAACTAAAAAAAATTAATCACGATTAAAAAAATTAATCACGATTAATAGCATTGTTAAACAATATAATACCAATTCAAATTTATTAAATATTTTGGATGTTTTTCTACATTTTTATATATATTGTATTCTGTGTTGTAATTGAAATCAAAGTGTATCTTATTCTTGATTACAAATATTTGCACTGTGAAAGGTAAACAAAAAATAGTATTTTTCAGTTCACCTCATACAAGTACTGTAGTGCAATCTCTGTGTCATGAAAGTGCAACTTAAAAATGTAGACTGTTTTTGTTACATAACTGCACTCAAAAACAAAACAATGTCAAACTTCAGCGTCTACAAGTCCATTCAGTCCTACTTCTTGTTCAGCCAATCGCTAAGACAAACAAGTTTGTTTACATTTACAGGAGATAATGCTGCCCTCTTCTTATTTACAATGTCAACAGAAAGTGAGAACAGGCATTTGCATGGCATTTTTGTAGCCGGCATTGCAAGGTATTTACTTGCCAGATATGCTAAACATTCATATGCCCCTTCATGCTTCAGCCACCATTCCAGAGGACATGCTTGCATGCTGATGCCGCTCATTAAAAGAATAATGTGTTAATTAAATTTGTGACTGAACTTCTTGGGGGAGAATTTTATGTCCCCTGCTCTGTTTTACCCGCATTCTACCATATATTTCATGTTATAGCAGTCTCTGATGATGACCCGGCACATGTTGTTCGTTTTAAGAACATTTTCACTATAGATTTGACAAAACGCAAAGAAGGTACCAATTTAAGATTTCGAAAGATAGCTACAGCACTCAACCCAAGGTTTAAGAATCTGAAGTGCCTTCCAAAATCTGAGAAGGATGAGGTATGGAGCATGCTTTCAAAAGTCTTGAAAGAGAAACACTCCGATGAGGAAACTACAGAACCTGAACCACCAAAAAAGAAAATCAACTTTCTGCTGGTGGCATATGACTCAGATAATGAAAATGAACATGCGTCGGTCCGCACTGCTTTGGATTGTTATTGAGCAGAACTCACCATCAGCATGGACGTATGTCTGCTGGAATGGTGGTTGAAGCATGACGGGACGTATGAATCTTTAGCACATCTGGTACGTAAATATCTTGTGACGCCGGCTACAACAGTGCTATGAGAATGCCTGGTCTCATTTTCAGGTGACATTGGAAACAAGAAATGGTCAGCATTATCTCCTGCAAATGTAAACAAACTTGTTTGTCTGAGTGATTGGCTGAACAAGAAGTAAGACTGAGTGGACTTGTAGGCTCTAAAGTTTTACATTGTTTTATTTTTGAATGCATCTATTTTCTGTACATAATTCTACATTTGTAAGTTCAACTTTAATGATAAAGAGATTGCACTACAGTACTTGTATTAGGTGAATTGAAAAATACTATATTTTTGTTTTTTTACAGTGAAAATACTTGTAATCAAAAATAAATATAAAGTGAGCACTGTACATTTTGTATTTGTGTTGTAATTGAAATCAATATATTTGAAAATGTAGAAAACATTGAAAAATATTTAAATAAATGGTATTCTATTATCGCTTAACAATACGATTAATCGCGATTCATTTTTTTAATCGCATGACTGCCCTAGTATTTACCTCTTTTATAGAGTGAGGCACATAATTCATACCCCATACCATGAAAGAAATCTCTTTACTATGCATTAGCTATTTTGTTAAATAGAAGCATTATATATATATTTCTGGGTGTATTGATCAATGTGTTTCTTAACTGAAGCCAATGAAACAACAAATAAAAGATATGCAAAATATTGCAAAACTGGTGATTTAAACTAGGGGTTCTCAACCTTTTTCTTTTGGAGGACCCCCCAACATGCTATAAAAACTCCATGGCCCAAGGGAGGCCTTTGGGCTTCAGCTGTGAGTGCGGGGGGGGGGCTTCTGCCACACAGCACTGCTTGGGAGCCCCATGGGTTGGGGGGCTCCAGGCTTCTGCCCTGCAGGGTGGCTCCTGCTAGGGCTTGGGGCACCTGGGCTCAGAGCTTCAGCTCTGTGGGGTGCTGGGACTCGGGACTCCAAACTTCAGCTACTGGGTGCCAGGGCTCAGGGGTCCAAGTGGCTCTGCTTGGCAGACCCCCTGAAAGAGTTTGTGGCCCCACAATGGGCCATGGACCCCCGGTTGAGAATCACTGATCTAAACTATATGGCATGATCACAGAATGATAGAAATGTAGGGCTGGAATGGACCTGAAGAGGTCATCTAGTCCATCCCCTAGTGCTGAGGCAGGACCAAGTATACCTAGACCATCCCTGATAGGTGTCTGTCTAACCTGTTCTTAAACACCTCCAGTGACTGGGATTCCACAGTGTCCCTTGGAAGCCTATTCCAAAATTTAACTACGCTTACACTTAGGAAGTTTCTGCTTCAGATTAAGCCTATTATCCTACCTTCAGTGGACATGCAGAACAATTGATCACCATCCTCTTTGTAATGGCCCTTAAATATTTGAAGGTCCACCCTCAGTCTTCTTTGCACAAGACTAAACCTTTCCCCATAGGTCAGGTTTCCGAAACCTTCCCCCCCCCCATCTTTGTTGCTCTCCTGTGGACTCTTTCCAATTTGTCCACATCTTTCTTAAAGTGTGACGCCCAGAATTGGACACAGTGCTCCAACTGAGACCTCACCAATGCTGAGTAGCGCTGGACAATTACCTTCCATTTCTTACACATGACACTTCTGTTACTATAATACAAACTATAACCCCTGTTCAGCATTACTGCTGCCTAGCCAGTTATTCCCCATTTTGTAATTGTACAGTTGATATTTTTCTTCTTAACTGAAGTACTTTGCATATGTCTATATTGAATTAAATCTTGTTGATTTCAGACCAATTCTCCAATTTGTCAAGGTAGTTTTGAATTCTAATGCTGTCCTCCAAAGTGCTAGCAACCCCTCCCAGCTTGGTGTGGTATGCAATTTTTACAAGCATAGTCTACTCTATTATCCAAGTCATTAATAAAAATATTGAATAGTACTGGACCTAGGATAGATTCCCTGCAAGACCCCACTAGATACCTCTCCCCAGTTTGACTGTTATGTAATACGTATTAGATTTATCATTGACTTTAATGGGACCAGGATGTCACACAAATGTATTAAGTGCACTGACATAAATAAATAGAAAAAAATGACCAGTTTAGTCATTGCATTAAAAGTTAATTTCCAGAGGCTTGATTCCTTCCTCTACCCAACCTATCAATGCTGTTGATCTTGGAAAAATCATCTAGTAAACAACAAAGATATGCTCAGGTACAATAGCGAATTTTCCAATTTATGCAGAAACATGCTCCCCACAGCAGAGAAGAGGAATGAGCCCTTTGTCTAAGATCTGATATGTTCTAAATCAGTCATGCCTAAGTCTATTTGCCCAGTTTGATTAATTTTATTTGATGAGCAAATAAAGTATTATTGTTTTCTTCACTATTGTCATGGTACGGGTGAGTAAGTAGATTTTGTGCCTAAACCAGTCAAGGTTCTAGATAATTTTACAGTGCTTAAATTAAATGGATATGCCTCACATTTCATGTAATTTATAGCTACATGTGTCCAATATATTATGTTTCCATATGGGAGGACTGAAAAACTACACAGCATTAGTAATATAGCTTCCCCCTGTCATATTTTTCAGCTGATCATACTTTGGATATATGTGGATCTGTTGCCTGGAACTCCCCAAACTAAACCAAACAAAAATATAATCTCAACCAAAAATCTCTTTTAAATACATTCTCTCTGCTCATGAAAAAGCTTTGACAGGGCCTCCAAGAAAGATATTTTTCCCCTTTTCTTTTCTTAAGAATTGGTTCATATAATTCCAGCCCATCCTCTATTATTACTTTTTGTTTGATTTCTTTCTTGGCTCCTACACATCCTTGAGCAGTTCTTCCTAGGTGGGCTCTGTAAGCCTTCCCCCTTTTCTTCTATCCCTCAAACCCCTTTGTCAATAAGTCATTCTTCTTCCATGAAAGGCTTCATTGTCATTCCACAACCATTGTCTACTGATCCCAAACTGATAAAAACTGAAGTTAAAAATAAGGAATGTTGGGTCTGCCAAATGTTTAAAAATACATTTAAATCTTTCTCTGTTTATTTAAAGATAGCTAAGAATGAGGATATCTGCAAGGAAATTGGCATGGTTTCTTTCCTCTAGACCAATGAAATACCAATGGAGATTCAATAAAGCAGGGAAAAGACAGCTTGGAAAAGTTTATTAAATGATTATATTTTAGCTTCTTCACTTGCGGTTCCCCCAAGGCTATTACTGAAAACCTTCAGAGAAGATCCTGCCTAGAAATGTTTTTATTTTATAGAGGCTATGAGCTTTGACGCACCACTGAAGTTCATCAAGATGGCTGGGAATCGGGAAGGTTTATGTTAGAAATGTCCATTCTAAATTTTACGGTATTTGTCCATTTAAAATCCCTGCATTAGAAATTAGTATTCTATCATACTGTGCCATTCCAGAAGGCCATCATGCAGAGAGGCACTTTGCTAATGCTAATTGATGCTAAATGATGGAATCATTATCCATCGGAACCAGTGGACAAGGTAAATAATGTGCTACCTGTTATTGGGCCAAAAAACAAGTTGTAACACACAAGCTTACAGGGCACAGGCCAATAAACAAATAATCAATGTTGACTGGTTGACCTGATAAGTCTATGGATCTGAAATGCCAACAGATCCAGATATGCTTCAAGAACTTCGCATGTTACAACTGCTCTGGACAAATCAAAGTTACATGATGGATAAGCAGTTAACAAAGACAATGAACTCTTAAGAAAAAAAGCAAATGTTCTCAGTAAAAAGAATGAGGAAAATTAAATACAGAGAATATCTGATATAGAAACAGAACCATTTCCAAGTGAAACAAAATATTTTTCAGGATTCATCACAAGGTATAAAGATTTCTTTAAGGATATCTGTAATTCCTACAATATTATATTGTATCCTTTTTCTTTAACCTCCCCCTCTCCCCAAGATCTAGGAAGTTACATACAAAAACTATGTTAAAAGAATGTTTAGGTTGCACACTCAAGCACTTGAAAAATCAGGAAATGCAGTAAACACCTTCCACAGCTCGAAATGTATCCAGTACATGCTGGGGAATACATTTCCCGTGCTGCTAAACATATCAGAGGCTACTGGCCAAACACACCTCAGGTACCAGCTAAATGTGGGCGAATGCATTCCTAGTGCTGTCATATGTACCATGTCACTTCCAATTCCCTTTCATTACAAAGTGAAGTGGATGTAACAGCACAGGAAACTGAGCAAGAGAATAGTTTTGTGGCAAATCTTGTTTTATCCTACCAGTTTTCCCATCTGTATCACAGCATTAGATGCGTTGGTGTTCTTCTAGATTCTTTATGTTTACTTGCTGATAATAAGGGGAAAAACAGTAATGGGATGAATTCTTAGTTCTATGCTGCTGTGGTGGCATGAAGAGGCTGTAAAGTGGGTGGAAACAGCCCCTCATAAGCTGCTTTCATTAGGAGCCTCCTCACCGGTATAGAACTATGACGGAGACCCTATGATGGGCCTGCTCCCATCCCCATTGTAGCAGTGTAGCTGAAGCATGCTGTATTCCAATTATTCTCTGCTCCCTATCATGCCCAGGGGTTGTGGGAAGCAGAGTGGAAATTAGAGCAGCTCTAAGGCTTTCACTTTCCCAATAGAGCAGGGAGACTGGTACTGGAAGGAGTATATGTTGTACTGTTTTTAAACGGTGTTATACCTGTTGTTTCTAAGTCTTTACCTCATACAGGTCCTAGAAGCTTTATGGCTGCCTCTGACACAGGCATAAGGTGTAGCCACCACCATTCCAGCCATAGCTGACCCCTAAGAAAGCATAATACATCTTTTATCGGTGCACCTCCATCTTGTGCAGGTCACAAAAAGATAACAGAGCATACAGCACACTCAGTTCAGCAGTCCGTATTATAGTTCATAGGGAGCATGTCCTCAGCTCTTCCAATGAAATGTTTATTAATTCACCCAAAGCATTCTATATATTGTGTAATACTGCATAGCAGGATTCCTATTTTAATGCACTAGACAAGGGCATTGTACTTTTGCAGACAGACAGATCCTGTGTGTTGACTAATACTCATCACACAAGTTAGACTATGGAACACGTTCTAATTTGAGACAAGCAATTAAACTGATGTCAGCATTACAAGAACCGTTTGCCAAAACCATTCCCATTCACTAATGTGCTACTTGTTTGGACATAAGCTTGCATTCAAGGTGAAAGGTTTGAACACGTGTTCAGAATAATCCTTCCAAGGGCTTCAAAATCATCATTCTAGCCCCACTAAGTAAAAATGCTTACCAGACTTCAGATCACACCACCCCTGAAAGTATTCCAGCCTGTGCTGCTCACTCATGTCTGTATATTCCCTTTCTGCCTAAAAACACACGAGAAGAGAGGAACTCCTAACTGAAGTTACCTACAGTGTAGGGAGCTGCAGTTCCATTTTATATCACATCAGCATTCCTTCGATGCTGGAGCCAGCAGCTCTATGGAAAACCCCAATGTGAGTTTGGGATGATAATGCAATTAAAATGGTGACCGAAGCAAGTGAATACTGAGCTGTACCCATTTATCCAGGACCCTATTGCAATGGTGATGCCTCACTACCAAAAACCAAAAGCAGCCTCCTTTCTGCTTCTTCACAGACCTACAGTTGCAATACCTCATTGATGGCAAGTTGTTCTCCTCCTCCTCCAGGATGGCCATAGCGGTGATTGGAACTCCGAAAGTCCTCATACAGATCCTCCTCGCTTCCCACGTCATCTGCAAGAGCTGTCTTATCCAGCGCCCCATCAGTGATCACTGCAACAACAAGAAATGAACTGCTTAACAACACTGCTGAGCAGAGAGACATGAATGACAGCAGATGGAAAAGATCATTAATCTTGGATTTTTAAGTAAATTATTTTAAAATCTGTTCTGTTAGCATGACTGAGAGGTGCCGATTGATGTCACTAGAAATCAAAGTTGTCAGTTTATACAGAGACCAGGAACGGCAAAGGCACTAATAATGCAAACTGTCACATGCAGCCACACAAAAATGGCTAAAACCCAATGTAAAGGAACTACCGGTGCTGCAAGAGGACAGTTCACTACTCATGCCCATTTCAAGTTCTCTCTCACTATGGCCCTGATCCTGCAAACCATTATGAACATGCATGAATATGCCCATTGAGATCTGTAGGACTACTCACATGCCCATTAAGTTGAGCACATGCACCAGTGATTGCAGGATTGGGGCCTAAGTGAACAGCAAAACAAAAGCTATTTTCACACAAAATCTCAACCTGTGTGCAGGTGAGTGAAGAACTCAACCACCATCCTCTTCCTATTTTGGCAAACAATGAACAGAGTTAGTCAGAAGAAAAAATAGGAAAGTCAAGGGAATGTAAACTTAAGTTTGGATTCAGGTAGAAATCCTGGGTGGTCGGAGCTGTTTCACCTTCACTAAAGCTTGACTGATACCAGCTTATACGCATCTGAATTTATTACCATCTTTGCTCTTTAATTTTGATAAATGGAGGTTACTTACCTGTAACTGGAAGTTCTTCGAAATGCACAATCCCTATCTGTATTCCATACATGGGATACGCATGCCCACCATGCGCCTGAGTCTGGAATATTTTATAAGCAATGTCTGTTGGCCCACAAATGCACCACAGCTCTCCTCATTATATCTGAACCAAGGGCACAAAAGGTGGTGTGGGCCAACGCCTCTCCAGTTCCCATTCTTATCGTAGTTCAAATAATCTGCAGCAGAGGGGATAGAGAATACAGTTAGGGACCATACATCTGAAAGAACTTCCAGTTACAGGTAAGTAACCTCCATTTCTTCTTCAAGTGTTGATGTCTATGTGTATTTCACTCGTGGGAGATTAACAAGCAGTAGTCAGATGGGGAGTGGGTGTGAGGATGCAGAAGTGATAGCTGCTAGTACTGCTGTTCCCGCTGCTATATCTGCAGCTGATGACAGGACCAGAGCATAATGTCTCATGAAGGTATTCAAAGAGCTCCAAGTAACTGCCCTAAATATCTCTAGAAGGGGAACATCTCTCAGAGATGCAGCCGAAGTAGCTTGCTCTCTAGTGGAATGAGCTCTCACCCTGCTTCTGAGGGGGAATTTGAGCTAGCTGATAACAAAGGGTAATACAACCCGAAATCCATTTTGAAACTGTCTGCATCAATATAACTTGACCCCTTGATCGCTTTGCTAGGGAAACAAATAGTTTACGTTTTTCTAACATACTTTGTTCTTTGCAGACATACAGCAAAGCCCTTTGGATGTTCAGAGAATGGAGCTCTCTCTCTTCATTTGTGGCATGGGATTTTGGAAAAAATACCGGTAAGTGAATTAACTGACTCATAAGAAACTTGGAAACTACTTTAGGAACAAAGCTAGGATGGGGTCATAACAAGACCTTTTCTGTATAGAATGCAATATATGATGGATCTACCATGAGCGTTCCCAGCTTGCTGATTCTTCTGGGCTGACATTATGGGTACTAGAAAAGCCACCCTCATGGACAGATGGACCACAGAGTATGTAGCTAGAGGTTCCAAGGGGTGTGGTGTGAGCGATGATAAAACAAAATTAAGGTCACACTAAGGCGTGAACTTCACCAATGGTGGAAAGGACCTGAGAATCCCATTCAGAAATCTAGTTGTGACAGGATGAGTGAAGACGGTACAGTTATCCATCGGAGGATGGAAAGCACTGATCACTGCTAGATTCACTCACAGAGAACTGAGTGCAAGACCTGAAGACTTAAGGGTAAGTAAAGATTCTAAGTTAGCAGGGATCCCAGCTGATTCTGGAGACGAGTTTCGTTGGTGAATCCAAGAGGAGAAACACTTCCATTTTGCTGAGTAACTGCTTCTTATAGAACCTTTTCTGCTTTGGTTAAGGCTGGATTGTACCCTTTTAGAACATGAGTGCTCTATTTCTGATGTCCATCCAAATATCAAGCTCTGAGTTGCAGACTGGGGTACTTGAACCTGCCCTGTGCTGTGTTAGAAGGTCTGGTAATGTGGGGATGTTCATAGGAGGGTGAACTGAGAGCTTCAGCAGATCCGTAAACCAGAACTGTCTTGGCCAGATGGGCACAATCAGTATGACACAAGCTCTGTCCTGGTGGATCTTCTGTAGAACTTGTGAAGCATCTAATAGCACTGTTCATTGCCTAACTAAGCACTGGCCACTGAAGGAGTATCTATTACCACCATGGGCACGTAATTCTACTCCTGTAACTTCGCGTAAGTGAGGGCACATCTCCTGAAAGTCTGTCTCCTTCTATTGGATGAAACAAGTGCTAAAGTCCTGAGCATGAGTCTGAAGCCAGTGGAGATACAGACTAGATATCAGAGAGAATAAATGTCATTTACGCTACTTTTACACAAGGAAAAACTGGTCATCTTCTTTAAAGAATAGAACCCTTTTGTACTGTTTTCTCAGGGTTAGTTGCAATTTTCTGAAACGCTCTTTTTACCAAGTACATTTTGAGACGCATGTACTGGGTGTTGACCGATAATCACTCCCTTATTCTGTGCTTTTATAAGATATTGTGTATACGTTTTCTGATTTGTAAACTCAGAGGATATCATCTTCCTGCTTTTCTGAGACAATAACAATGGTAATAACTGAACAAAATGCTGATTGGCATTTGTATTCTGGTTAGCAACTGCTGTTAGAATAAAGCATACGCAGTTTACATGACAAAGAGGTGTACTCCAAGGAGTCTTTCTACGTTATAAAATACAAAGGCAATAACACGATGCCTACAAACAAAACGCAGGTAAAATACACCTGATGGAAGATTTCAGCTCAATGGATTCACTAGTATTGCAGTACTAAAGCTAAATGAAATTAAGATATCAAGAGATAACACCATCTGGACTCTTGGTGATCTCACTGACCAAGTTACAAATTATGTCATACTCAAAATCCTTGCAGAGCAGATGAAACGCAAAGGAAATAATTCTAGAGTCATATAAATAAAAGCTGGGAAAGTCTTATTAGATCATCTAGTCCATGGGTTCTCAACCTTTGCCATCCTGGGACCAGCCCCGCATTTAGCAGTAGGGGAAGGGCAAGGGGGTCATGACTCCTGGGCTCAGAACCATAATCTAGTCCATCTCCCAAGGACTAGTCCAGAATCATTCCCTACAGGGTATTTTCTTGTAGTTTATTTGCTCTCCAAAGAAAACCACCATCCAGAAGTGACACTCTGGTATCATCAGGAAATATGTAGAAAGCCTTCAGCCTGACCAAAAGAAAATCAATAATATCCAAAGCACAAGCTGCAATGATACGTGGACCAGGAGCAAGTCCAAAAATGTAATCTGATATATCACTGTGAACAACCTCTAATTCAAATCAAAGTAACAGACGCCAAGCGGTACATTTTGAAAGGCCCCAAACATGGGAATTTAGCCATATGACTAAGAGCCCAAAGGAGCTGAGCTTGTGGCCTTTGAAGCCAATGGCAAAGCTCCCATTGAATTCAGTGGTGTAATATTAGGTCCTTAACAGCTCTATGGGCTAGACCCTCAGCTGATGAGTACCAGTGTAACTCCACTGAAGTCAACTGCATCACCTTAGGATCTGTCCCTGTAATTCCAAGGGAATGCTTTGGAAATACAGTCATAAATTTCCCGCACAGCAGAGATTACAGTAACAACTGCAATGACAGTTCCGTCAGTGCTTCCATTATATGTCATGTTTTGTCAGGGTTTCATAATGCAATCATTTCCAATCACATTGTGTTGAAGCTCACATGTGAGTAATCAGTGAAATGCATTTATTTTACATCATAATGACTGAAGTATGCATCAGATCTGAATGAAACATTTGAAATGTTTACCCTTTAAATGACAATTTACTGAATTCAACAGAAATTTGCAAGGTGACAAAGATCTATTGATTCTCACTTTCATTTGCAAACAAAGCTTCAATTAATTTCAGTGGAAACTATGTGCCTGGGGACAATATGCCCTTATGATTAAAGTGGAGTTTGCTGTGGAATGGTTTAACTGCCCAAGAATTCAGTGTTTTAAGGGATGCTTGACAAAAGCCTGAGTACACATCAAACATATTTCAAATATAAGCAACCGGCACCCTATTGAATGTATGTTCAAAGTATATGTTTCATAGAGAGCAGTTCTCACATCTAGAATACTACATATAAAACTTAAAAGTACTGAAACTGCCACCTTCATAATTTTAATCGGTGCAGTTATAAAGGATTCTACTCTGATATTATTTAAATCAACTAATCTACCACCGCTGGTACATCTACCATAGTTTGAGAACTGCTAACATACAGTGTGTGCTACACACTGTACTGTTGATGAACTATTTTGGGGGCAATTTGTGTAATGACAGAAACAAAAGGTACACTTTCAGGAACATAACGGATTGCTTTGTACAGGAGTGAATCATTGTTTAGCCCATCAAAGCTCCTCTTTCTTTGTGTTCTGTCTCCCTTAGCATGGCACCTTATTGATTCCTGCAAGCTTTCATTGCTTTTGCTTTATACCCCCTCTCGACTAGTTGCATTACATAGAGTATAATTTTCAGCCTGAAAAATGTTTCCTGACATCATTAAAGCTTTCTGATTTTGTCATGTTTTCCCAGTTGTATTATGATCGGCTTTATATTGGGGGGTGGGGTGGGGAAGGAAAGCTCCATGGAGAATAGCTCTATTATTTAAAATATTCTATACCTCCGGTAAATCTCTGGCCAACTTTATTTAATTTTGCTATATAGATTTGTTTTTCTTAGCATGTCTTGATTAACTTTGACTCAGGGGTCAGCCTCATTAGCCTTCTCTGCAGCCTTGAAAACTGTTGCTACATCTTGTATTGGTTGTCCAAACGTAACTAAACAAACAAAAAGCATAGGTAAGTTTCACCAGAGAACTCTATTGCTTGCAATAATGCAAAAGGTTTTTGGTTCTTAGTCTGTGATGGAAATTTGTCCAGGAGAGAATTTTTTCATGATATTTTGTGAAGTATGCTAATGGTTCAGAAGGCAGGAAGAAAGAGTTAAGAAAAATGGTGACTAATGAGACTTTGTTCTGAAGCAGCTTATTCAAGAGGGAAAAAAGAATCCTGAGAGTTGATTATTAAAAAAAACCCCTTTGAAACAGTGACCCAATACACTAGAAATCAGTCAAGGAAGTAGGGCAAGTGAAGGCTCTTAATATAGGTAATGATTCAACATGCACAGTCGTAATTAGGTCAAGCAGGAAAGAAGTAAGCTTTATTCTAAAAATCTATTAAGTGGACCTGATAAAAATTGTTAAAATGGTAATTCGGTTTCTTCATTAGTTTCATCAAGTGCACAGTACTAGTTGGACAGGCACCCATTATGCTGCACAGGAAGAAGAGGCAGCCTGCTGCGCCCTTCTCCCCAGCCCCAACAAATGCTTGTTTTCATCCACACTTGAATGCACTGATGTGGTCACAGCTGGCTGTCTCCTTTTCTCTCTGAGCCCAATAATCTAATCTGTCACGGGAAAACACAGAGCAGTAAAGAACAACTTTCACTCCAAAACAAGACTCTGAACTACATTCAATTAATTTTAAACCAATTTCCCCAGAATTTAGATGGCTGTCCAGATAAATTCGTCTAACTGTGACAACAGAGTCTACTCTGCAGAACATGGGGAGGGAGAGAGACCATGATTTACCACTACGGCTGCCTGCCAGAGTGTCAAAATCCTGCTTTGTATTGCTGCAAGTCTGAACCTGAGCTCAGGATTTATGTCACAAAAATACTTCGGCAAATAGAAAACTTTGTCATGCTAGCTCATAAGTTATTCTTCTTAGTCCTGAAGCAGACATTTTCTGGAGAGAGGAAAACAAACCATATAAACCCTTCTGTGTGCTGCCGAAACCAGAATAAGCAACATTGGGAGGAGGGTATAGGGATCTGAGCCCCATCATCACACGTGAGCAACAGTGGGGTGTTACAATAAACGACATAAACTCAGAACACTGATCAGTGTTGATAGCACTACTTACACTGAAGACAGTTAGAGTCGAGAACACATTTGAGTAAATACAAATGTAGCTCAATAAAAATTAAGCTTAAATATGTTAGAAACAGAATTAAATTAATTAAATATGTTAGAAACAGAAAAGTGGAATAAAGAAAAATGGTTCAGCTTTCTTCAGGCTGCTGAGGAAAAAGTGATTTATTTTTCTCTGCAGTGTGAAGAAATGGGGGGGGGGGGGGGTGGAGGGGAAGGAGCATGCTGTGCTCTTTAAAGGGGCTGTAGCAAATTATTTCCCACACACAGCGCTATACCAGAGCAAATGGAGGAATTATGCCTCAGAGGAACGCTTCCCAGAGCACTGCAGTCTAGCCTAAAATTAAATTATAATTATATAATTATTCCCAACTCCAATGCCAGCTCACTTCATGACTTCAAATTACTCCCTCTGCCTACAGCCTTGTCTATGCTAGTGGCGGAGTGTAGAATACGTGCAGCTACAAGCTGCAGTGAAAAGCAGGCTGCGTCCACACTGGCGTGTAGCTACACACGGAAGTGAAAGTCTCTGGCAGGGGGGAGGCAGTGGGGAAAGGCTCTGGCAGCGGGGAGCTGCCGGTGCTTTTCTCCACTGCCTTCCCCACCAGAGATTTTCCCCACAGCTGAAGTCTTTCACTGAGGTGGGGAAAAGCAATGGGACACTACACTGCTAAAAATAGCAGTGTAGACATGGGAGGCACTGGTTGCTCGTGTAGAGAGCTGTGTAGGGCACACAGCCACAGGGTTCAGGTGTGTCCTTACTCTAGTTGCCTAAGCAATGCCTCATTGTCTACACTGTTATTTATACCCGTGCTAGGTGGCATATGTACTCTACATGCCACCGTAAGTGTAGATACAGCCTGTGTGCATCTGTCTATATAATGGCTATATAGTTACCCATCTCACAAGAGTGTTATTTATTTGTATTATAGCCATGGTAAGGTTTCATATGAGATGGGGCTAGTGCAGTAGGCGCTGTGCATGCGCCTAGTCAGAGAGAGAGAACCCCCTCCCTGGAAAGCTCATAATCCAATATAGACAAGACAGACAAAGGGTGGGAGGAAAAGCATCCTCATCCCCATTTTCTAGATGAGAAACAAAGGCACACCAAGCTTAAGTGATTTGCCTAAGGTCACAGAGGGAATCCATGGCAGAGACCTCCTGAGCCCCAGTCCAGTGTCATAATCACAAGGCAATGTTTGTAGAATACTCCAGAGGGAAGATGCTATTTTGTACAATGCAAGGGCCAAACATTCCCATGCATTCATCTTTTTTTAAATTTTGCAGCTACTCAGCAGATATTTTAAACCACATTCTACAAATGCAAATAAAACAGAGTAAACCAATTGTTTAATTATTCAAATACATTGGTTGGGTCCCCTTTCCCCCAGAGAACCTGCAGGGTTATTTTCTAAAGGGGAGTTTCCTTGTTAGGGTGGAGGAGGGGGTTCTCTAAAATCTGTAATCTCATAATAATTGATGTCAATGTATCTCTCTGAGTCAGATAGGCCTGATGCTTAGCTGGTGTAAATCGATGTGGCCGATTGTCTTCAGTGGATCTATGCTGATACATTCCAGCTGAGGGAATTTGGGGAGTGAACCCAGCATTGATGGGGAGTGAGTTAAAAGAAGCTGTATTGATAACCATCAGATTCATTTTCATAGGGCCTTTTATAGGAACGCAAGGGAAATACTCCACAACAGTTATGGGTTGCTTTCAAGGCTGATAATTATCTGAGAGCATCTATATTTAACTAGAAGCAAATGAATGAAAAAAAACCTCCAAGGGGATTTGATTTTTTGCTCATTGGAAGGCTGTCTGACAGAAGTTGTTTTCTGGGTGCCATAGCCACCTGCTTAATTTATCTCTGTACAGCATTAAAGCTAAAAGAATGCACAGAAATAACATTAGGAGTCCAATTTACACTCAGAGAGCAAATGAATTCAGAGCTAAAGACATCATTCTCTCTCTCTCTCTCTCCCCCCCCCCCACCCTCCCACGCCCCCAGACTGCTGGTGATTCTTGATTGTAGAGCTGCCAGGGTGAAACAGTTTACAGTTAGAGTTCACATGGCCCAGGAGGCTAAAGAAAAGTATGGAAAAGAAAGGCCAAACTGAGAATGAGTTGCTCAGGTGAGCTGAGCTAAAAGCCTCTATTCTCTGCAATCTAGACTGCTATGTTCTGGTCTCCTTTAGAAATAGTGTGTAACAGCATTCAGCAATTCTGCTTTGACTTATGTGCTTCATTTATCAGCTGCTTGATATATTGTGATCCCTGTGCAGCTCCCACAGTAAAATCCATCAGACAGTGATGTCATCCCATTTCTGTTCCATCAGTACAATTCCTCTGGCTCTTTATTGTTCCAATGGACCCTCTTCCATTACTGTCCTCCTGGTTGTGGGCTGGTGGAACAGGAAGAGGGTAGTCTGGTGGGAAATGGGTGACAAGGGAAGAGGAACCAATAATGTTGCTTTATGAGAAAAATGAAAGCGGTCCTGCAAAATAAAGCCTCATGGATTTAATCTATTCCATGTGCAATTATATGTTGGTCATGAAACAAGATTTTAGGGATCTTCAGGGAGAAAATAATGCATGAGAGAGACATACACACAAAATACGCAGAGAAAGCAAATGCTGAATAGAACCCCTCATATTAAAACACAAATTAAGAGTAGAAAAAAACCCATCAAAATGAAATCAGCCTTTCAGTAAAAGTGCCATTACCCAGCACTGTTGTGCATGAGCTAGTTGCTAATTAGCTGAAGCAAAGCGCAAATCCATTCTTTGGAACAAAAAAATGCTGCAGCTCTTTAATAAAAACATAGTGGGGTTCTTGTATTGGTCTGCAGGGTTGGAGCTCAGGGTAACATCCATCAACTATAATGCACTGAGCCACCCACTCAGATTTCAAGAGTTTTTTAATCCCAATTAGAATTCTAAATGACTTACAATGAGGTTTGAGGGAGCTTTTGCTCTCATGTGTAGTGTAGATAATTATGGGCAACAGAGAGTCACAGGTGTAAGAATGGTTCTGCAATTTTGGACTTTAGGATTGCTGCTTGCAATCTGCTTCCAGCTCATATGCGTCTGCTCCTGCACGCATCAAAGATGACAAGGCAGAAAAGGGGTTTGGGGTGCTTGCATTTGATTGGGAGCAGTGGGCTTAGCTGCTTTTCAGCAGGTGATTGACAGAGCAGAAGCTTGAGACAGAATGGAACGATACAAGGGAAATATTAGATAAACTGAAAAGCAGAACAAACATTTAGATCAAAACAATTAGATCTTTATTTGATCCACAGCCCAGTCCCTCCTGAAAACTCACCTTTGCCATAATGCAATGGCCAGGCTGTTAATGCTATTGGCTGCTGAGGAATTACACACATCCTGTTCTATTTATTTGTTACCATGTCTCTCCTTGCCCACCCATGCCTATTTGTCCCCATCCACGTGTTATATCTCAACTTTCAACTGTAGAATCTTTGGGGAAGGGCCTATCATTTACCATATGTCTGTACAGTGCCTAGAACAGTGGGGCCCCATGTGGTTGAGGCCTTTAGGTACTATCGCAGTGTGAATGTTAAATAGTAATATTATGCAGTACAAGCAAATCCCTTTCCTCCTGGGTCCTGGCATTGTTCTTTGCTGTGTCATGGGTGAGACATACTCACTAGGATATAAGCCACGTCGTTTAGTCTCCCATCAAGGGGACTACTGTGAAGTAAATTATTATTTAGTGTAACTAAGGGTGGAAAAATCTAGCTCCATGATTTTGCTGAGCCTTAAATAAAATAAAAAACAGATCCAACTCCCAACCCTTCAAAGGAAAAGAAAAGAAACGAAACAACAACCTAGCAACTAAGCAGCCCCCATAAACCTCCACAACTTGCTGGTTTGGTTATTGTGGTTATACGTTAATTTGATATTGTCCAGTAGAAAATAAACTTGGCCAACTCATCTCAGCTAGAGCCCCAGATGAGTTTTCAATGCATCTGCATAGATGAAAATGCCACTTGTGTTGCTAACTATGCATTTCTACCAAAATCGGTACAAACAATCAAAGAAATTAAAGCAGATGAGCTGAGAAACTAGAACAATAGTTATTTACATTAGGCAAATGTAGAAGGTGGGGACAGTGATCAAATATGTTTAGTGCAGCTGACAAACCTAACTAACATATTTTAACTGGTATGTGAATTAAGGAGGACTTACCAGCAAAATCGTGGGTATTTTATTTATTTATTTTTAGAAGAGCATCTGTCCAGCTTTTCAAAGCCTTACAGGCATGTCCACAAATGAGACGATTGACAGTGTCAGAGTCAGAAGCATCTGTTTCTTTAAGGATTATTCCAGGGGAATCTCCCTAGCTGATCTGAACACCTGCCCTCAATCAAGCACTCCGCTTCATTTCTTAGAGATCACTTTGTGCTTCCCTTGTCTCTTTTTAAACTGGTTGTTTGCATGGATGTGTAGGGGGGAGGAACGACAAACAAACCAACCACACAGCTTTACTGCTGTGCCATTATTTCATCCCATTTGAATGTTTCAGTTCAAATGAGCTTAAGTTAAATCCAGTCAAGCCCATTTTATTCTTTTTAAAATTTATCAGGAAACCATTCAAATGAGATCAAGGCATAAGCAGGAGCTTACAGCCATTTCTGACTGCAAGGGATATAGAAGTTGAGAGAGAGAGAGAGAGAGAGAGAATGCAGCCTAGCATGGGAAAATTTGGGTTGTAAGTACTCAGTCCTTGTAGAAATGTCATTCATTCCATCTTTACGTTACTCTCAAAGGCTTTAGTGGGGCTTTAAGTCTGATGGAGTTAGGTCTGGTCCCCACTAAGCCCCCACTTCGGACTAAGGTATGCAAATTCAGCTACGTTAATAACGTAGCTGAATTCGAAGTACCTTATTCCGAACTTACCGCGGGTCCAGACGTGGCAGGCAGGCTCCCCCGTCGATGCCGCGTACTCCTCTCGCCGAGCTGGAGTACCGGCGTCGACGGCGAGCACTTCCGGGATCGATCCGGGATCGATTTATCGCGTCTAAACCAGACGCGATAAATCGATCCCAGAACATCGATTGCCTGCCGCCGGACCCTCCGGTAAGTGTAGACGTACCCTTACTCCCCCCCCCCCCCCGAAACATTGCACAGCTCTTGTCTGTTTTAATTATATTGATCCAAATGTGATGTGTGCTTCTCTAAGACCAATTTCTGCTCTAAAACCACTTCCTAAGTGTGCATGTTACTAAGGAATCCAAACTATTAAGGACTCTACTTCTCTATTTGATTTCTTGTACCTATTACCTTATTAAATAGAGTAGAGAGTGTACACATGCTTTGGGAAAATCTGACTGGTTTGTATTCTGAGAGTTCCTTCATTTTTATTATGCTTTTATTTCCTATTGCTCCGAAGCACTGAGGGCTTGGAAGCCAACTCTGCAACAAAATCTCATCATCTAAATTACACAGTATTTTTCAATCTTAATTCACACAATGGAAACACGGTGGTTCTGCTGCATATTGGGCCTTCCATACTTGCTCGAAAACGGTCTCTCTATAAAGCCTCTCTATAATAAGATACTACAATTCTCTGTGCATTATTCTGAAGCCTGTTATGTCTGTAGAGACAATGTGAAGTGACAGAAACAGCTACAAGCATGGTCAAGGGCTCTTGTTGTTCAGAATATCATCAGGTTGAATCGTCACTAGGTTTCGCAGTCTGTTACTGTACAGTTTGTAAGTTCTCAGCCATTTTGACTTTACAAATTATACCCAGGTAGTGTACAGCTACATTAAGGCATGTATTTACTAGCCCATAATGTCATTCCTATGCAGTATTCTCTGTAGAATGTAGAACACTTCATATTATAAAATATTGTTTATAAAGCACCTTTCAAGTGTTGCATCCTAATCATGATGTACTTTTCATGGAAATATCTAATTTCTTGCAGTGTTTTCAAAAATTGACAGATTCAGAGAACAGCAAAGATACATTTTGTTTTTCAGAGTAAATCCAGGTGTTCTAACTCAACAAGTAAAAAAAGAATGAAAAGTTGTGCTAATGATAAAAAAATCCCCACATTTTTAAGTACAGCCAGCCTTGGACATTCTGAATCAAAATTACGAAGTTTGAATGCCTAAAATTAGGCACCTAAATCCATATTTAGGCACCTAAATAAACCAATGGGCTTATTTTCACAAGTGTCGAACACACACCATTCCCAGCAAAATCAACAGGAGTGGTAACTGCTCAGCACTTCTGAAAAATCAGGCCACTTATTTAGATACCTAAATAGGGATATAAGAACCTAACTGTAGGCACTTATATTTGAAAAATTTGGCCTGAATTTCTCCCCAGAACTCTGCACCTCAGGCATAAGATCTGCTCTTTATTTTTGAGAAGTTGTCCAGTCTTAAAATTATATATATATACACACACATATCCCAGTTCTAAGAAAATCCCTGGGATCAAGCTCTGAGAACATTTTTGCGGAAAAACAAATTTAGGATTAGGGGTTAGTACATTACAATTGTTCTACGAAGAAGGGACCCTTGTGAACTGAACACACTTGAATTATGAAGCATCACATGAGTAAGGATGGCAGAATTGGGCCCTGTAACTCAATGGTGTAACAATTAAAGATATTTGGAAATTCTGAGTGAGTTGCAGGATGGTTGTTCATTGTGACCAAAAGTAATGCAGCCTTTTAATTAGACAAACAAGCAAGTGTCTCTCCACTAAAAGGTCATTGCAAAACAAGTTGCCACAGTAACCTAGTTTAGAGGGACCTAATGCAGATGTAGGATAGAATTGTCAAAAGTACTCAAATGATGGCTTTTTCTGCTCCCACAGAAGTCAATGGGAGTTTTACCGTAGACTCCAATGGGAGTAGAATTAGCCCAACAATGACCAATTTGCAAAGCCCACCCCTAAATGTGTTTAAGACCAGTTGTACAAACAGATTGCTAGAATGAACAGCTCTGTGGACTATGTAAACACCACCCCCTCTCTAAAACCTCTGAATTTTCCTTCCTAATATATACATGTGAGCAACTTTTTCTCAAGACTTTTCAAAGTCCAGAATGAAGTGTAAAGTGGACAGCATTAGCCTTAACATATGTTTAAAAAACAAACAAACTGCCAAGGCTGATCCAAAGTCACTAAGGCATTCAATTCTGTTCAGAGAGAAGTAGGGAGACAATTGAAATTCACTCTAAAGGGCTAGTCCCTGAGGAACTCAGGGCATGCAGAATATGTCACTTCTTCATGGCTCTGACTGAAACGAGTATGCTTGAAACATGGCATTTAGATGGTTAACTATCACAATAGATTTAAAAGCATCATAAAAGACTTATGGGTTCAAACACAAGAGCCTTACAAACAGAATTTACATTAAATAATTGCATGTTTTCCAGTAAATGGAAGTGAGAAGGGTAGTCATATTATTCGTGGTCTTTTCACAATATTCCATACGCAGGGGCGGCTCTAGGCACCAGCAAAGCAAGTAGGTGCTTGGGGCAGCCCATTTGCAGGGATGGCAGCCGGCAGGGATCCAGCCTGGGAACTGAGAACCAGCAGGGGGCCCTGGGAGCTGTAGTTCCTTGGTTAGCTCCCTGCCTATAGAGCCAGCCCTGGAGCAGGGAAAGAACTACATTTCCCAGGATTTCCTTGGCCGCTATCAACAGGAAAGGGAGAGGGAGGGAGTATGGTAGCTGAAATGTCATGCTGCAGCTTGCTGTGAATGGAGAGCTCACTGCTAGAGCAGGGTGGCATTGTGAATGGGGAACAAGTATGCCCAAGGAGTAGAAGGCTTTGGCCCAGATATCCCCTTCAGAAGACATCCCCAGACTGGATTAGGGATACTGGTGTGACCTCACCTTGCAGCCCCCAAAGAAAGAATTGGGTGGATTAAATGGACAGTGCCCCTCTGTATCTGAAGCCTAGCAAGGGAAGTATGTGGATCCCACTAGAATTTAAAATGAAAAGTAAGGGAGGGGAGACTCTACTCGACCTGGGCAGCTTTAGATACAGTACCAGGCACGTAGGAGGATTTCCACTTCTGAGCCATGGAAGCAAAAATTGACTTTTCCTTTCCAGATTTAGCTAATATTCAGAAAGGGAATCTAGCATCTGCCTTCCAGATTTGAACACCTCAAAATTCAGGAGTGCTCAAGCTCAATTCGAGCAGCTGTTACTTCATTTCTACCAAATCAAATATACTGATCCACTGTAACTTGCTGTAGAAAAAGTAGGGCTGGGGTGGGGGCAGTCAAATTTTTTTTTGCTTGGGGCGGCAAAAAACCTAGAGCCAGCCCTGTTCATATGTCTGAACTGAATCTAAATATGTCAGATAGAATTTAGATTGATACTAGCAAAAATCGCCCAAGTAGAGGATGTATTCCAAGTGGAATAAGTACAATAAAATACAACATTCCATTCAGACAGATTATTAATCAGAATCCTGGAAAAAAGAAAGCTTTCTGGCAAGGTCACCAGATTGGTCAGGCTGCCTCCAATTGTGAAATGTATTACTTTGGATGTTAACTGAAGGCTCCAGCACAGGATTAAGAAAAGTAAAATTGATAGGGTCAGCACTTTATGGAAGTGTTTAGCCTGTGATGCTAAATATGCACATCTAGGAGTTCAAAATGACACACTGCAACTTACAGATCATTAAACATAACGACAGTGAATATTTTGAAAGCTTTGGAGAGTGACTGAAAGTAAAAAATGCTAGGAGACTGGAAAATAAATAGCAAAAACATATTAAAACAACACAACCAGCAAAGTAACCCCACCACTAAATGAGAAGTAATTGCTAAATCAGACTGGTTGAACTATCACTAATATCATAAAAGGTAAGAAAAGGGATGAAGCTTTCTCAGAGGTTAAAATATTAGCCAAAAAGCAGTCAACCAATATAGTCCAATGCTGACCAATGATCCCTCTAGCTGGATCATGAATGCCAGAAAGAGAATACCCTTATACCAGTGGTTCCCAAACTTTAACAATCTGTGAACCCGGTTCACTAAAATGTCAAGTCTCATGACAACCCCCCCCCCCCCAAAAATGAATATTTCCAGAGATTTTCTCCTTTACCTGAGTATAAATGATAAAACCAGTGATCTTGGAAATATAAAATTTGTTCTTTTGACATGCTTATTACACACTATTTATTAATTATTATTTATAATTACAGTATTTTTATTACATTATGAAAACGGCAACACTCTTCCGAGATCTCACTTTCATAGCTTGCAACGCTTTGAATAAGCCTGTTATAAGACAAGGCTCCTATGTTTCATCAAGAAGTATCAGATGTGAAACAGCATGAAGGTATTTAAGAAGCCAACTCAAAGAGTTCCTTCTACACAAGCATTCAGGTCTTGAGCAGTCCAGGCAAACAATGCACATTACAACAAAGCTTAAACTTGTTCTTCATAATAATTTAAAAAACAATACTAGCTGTGTATTTAAATTTTAAAAACAGCAAAAAATATCCACCTCTCTTTCCATTTCTTATAAGAAGTCTTGAAGTTTAAATCTCCCCAGTGTGATAGATAAACTTGCTTTGATCTGCTTAGCTCTTGGAAGTCCAGGGGCTCTGGGCTGCTGGCCTCCTGCTGCCTGGGGTCCCTGGGGACAGCTCTGTCCACCATTAGGGAATTTTTCCGCCCGAGAACCCCCTGTAACATTTCGCGAACCCCCAGGGGTTCAAGAACCCCAGTTTGGGAACCACTGCCTTATACAAAGAGATAGCTGTTAAAAGTGGCAGCAGTGAAGGTAACGTAAGCAAGTTTGATCGAACAATGCAACCCTAATAGGCGACAAAACGCATGTTGAAAAAGAACAGTGCCTCCTATAGTGATGGTATGCAGGTCTTCAAAACCGAAGTCTAACATATAGTGTTGTGTTTTGTAATTTTAAATAATCGGCAGGGTGCTCAAAATCTGCCTATGAGCGCATTTTATTTATTCTATATCCAAAGATAATAAGTTAAATTTATCACATGATTAGCCAAAACTCAAAGCAGTGAACTCGACAGGTCCCTCAGTGGGATCTATCCAAGAACCAATAAATACATGGCACTATGGATGAAGATGAAAAACAACTGGATTCCATTGGTAAGTCGTCTAGTGGAGGCAAAAATGAATTAAATACTGATGCCAACCAGAAAATAATTAAATAAAGATATACATGCCAAATACCTACACTTTTAATTTGGGAAATCAGTTGTAGTAATTTCTCCAGCCACATTTATCTAACTAACTGAACAAAACTCGCATAATGACAGGTTTCAGAGTAGCAGCCGTGTTAGTCTGTATCCGCAAAAAGAACAGGAGTACTTGTGGCACCTTAGAGACTAACAAATTTATTAGAGCATAAGCTTTCGTGGGCTACAACCCACTTCTTCGGATGCATCCGAAGAAGTGGGTTGTAGCCCACGAAAGCTTATGCTCTAATAAATTTGTTAGTCTCTAAGGTGCCACAAGTACTTCCGTTTCTTTGAACAAAACTGTTCTTCAATCATTTGTGGTTTCTGGACCCGTAGCTCTTCTGAGACAGTAATGATAGTTTCCTTGAGCCCAATCTATCTGTCTAGAGTGACTCAAAGAAATTGTAAGTCACTCTCCCTCCTATCTCCACAATACACACATCAATGCCAGAAATGTTTTTAGCTTTCCAAACACATCCCATCAGCTACACTATGTATCTGACTAGATTTAGCTTTCAAAGAAGTGCTCATTTTATAAAATACATTTACCCCCCCAAAATTGGAATGCACTGAAGGATCTATGGTAGCTTGCTAGGTTGTGCAATCATTATTTTTTCTTGAAGGTTCTAAACACACAGTTACCAAGAGTAAAGCTGTGCAAATAGTGAAGAAGTTATTCAAGAAACATTTTGCAAATTAGAAATGAAAGTTATAATCTCCATAGTTTCCGGTAGCTGAAATTTGCTTGACTGAGGCTACGTCTTCACTACAGGGGGGGGTCGATTTAAGATACGCAAATTCAGCTACGCGAATAGCGTAGCTGAATTCGACGTATCGCAGCCGATTTACCCCGCTGTAAGGACGGTGGCAAAATCGACCTCCGCGGCTTCCCGTCGATGGCTCTTACTCCCACCTTCGCTGGTGGAGTAAGAGCGTCGATTCGGGGATCGATTGTCGCGTCCCAACGGGACGCGATAAATCGATCCCCGAGAGGTCGATTTCTACCCGCCGATTCAGGTGGGTAGTGTAGACCTAGCCTCAGAAACAAAATTTTGTAGGGCAAGATTCCAGCTTCTCCTATTCATTTGCCATCATTCATCATGTGTGCTGGTGACCAATAAAGGTAGTTACAAATAGTACAATGCTTGATAAACACAACCGAGAAAGGGGAATATTGTGGTGTCCACCAGCCCCTGGACCAAAGATCCTACAATATCTAGGTGGCTATTAGCCTCAAATGTGCTCACATAAAATCTTTGAACATTTGTAATAATCAAACACTGTGTGTGAACAAGTCATGAACAGAGAAAAGGGTGGAGTTCATCAAATACATTTTCAGTATAAATGGTTCTATCCTAGGCGTTATATGTTTTTTTGTTTGAAGTATATTCAAGTCTGGGAAAGAGGCACCCACATGACAAAGAACAGAATTTGTTCGAGAGGAATGAATCTGGGAGAATTTTCCCTATTCCTCTCCAAGCTGGAAAAGAGGAAAGTTCCCATGTGTCAAAGTCAATTTGAAAACATCCTAGATACAGCCACTGAGAGCCACATTCCACAATCATTCCATGCATTGAACTCCCATGGACATCTGTGAAAACAAACATGGCCCTGAGTATTTCATCCTGTATCCCATGGGCTCTGATGTAGTTTTTAGAATTTCAGCTTAGAAGACTATAGCTGCTGGTAACGCTGAATTTAGAAAGGACTCATCTGAATGTCATTTCCATTATGCTATGTTGTCACACGTACTGTACATTCCTTTGAGGAAACTTTTTGTTCTACCCCTAGATTGCATAGTACATGATTATATTTCAACTATAAATCATTCTTAAGGGAGGATGTGGGAGAAGAAGTTAGTTCTGCAATCAGGAAGCATTTTACACTGTGGTAATAACAACTTCATTGAACCTAAAAACTTAATGTCAATCCTAGATATTGCTATCTGACAGTAGTTGGCATATTTAACACACAGGAACTTTCTACACACATAGCACTTATGAGTATGCAGTTTGCATGTAGAATTCTTATAACAATTCATGCTACAGCTTGGAGCTTCAGGATCTGAAGTCACATTAGGGAATCACAGATAAGTGATATGAAGTATCTTAGGCCTTGTCTACACACAAAAGCTGTACCACTTTAACTATGCCAGTATAATTAAAACAGTGCAACTCCATCAGCGTGGACAGAGTTATACTGATATAAATGTGTTTCTACTGGCATAACCTACTGCTGTATGGGAAGGGGAATGAACTATATAGATATAAGGTACCTTTTTACTGCTGTAACTGCATCCACACTTGGGGTTGTGCCAGTATAACTATATTGGTTTAAAAAAAAAAAAACCCCATACCTCTAACAGAAATATGTAAACTGGTACAAAACTGTGTGCAGCCTAGGCCTTAGAAATAGAGGCCAAACTGCAGCTGCTATATCATGGATGAACCTAGAACATAAGAAGCACCATCCACTCACCTAGAGCACTGGGCAGAAAAACAGGTATGATTTAGCTGGCTGATTTGGGGAGCACAGGGGAGGGAAGGAGACAGCAACCCGCCAGATGGTATGTTTGTGGATAGAGTGACAGCCCTCAAGTCCTGCACACCAGGGTGGCTTCAGGAGGGGAAATCCTTGCTATAGCTATTAAACAAGTATCAAGAGAGACCACAGTCCCAGTAGAATTACACCGCTACCTCGATACAACATGACCCGATATAACATGAATTCGGATATAACGCGGTAAAGCAGTGCTCCGGGGGGGGGGGGGGGGGCTGCGCACTCTGGTGGATCAAAGCAAGTTCAATATAACGCAGTTTCACCTATAACGCGGTAAGATTTTTTGGCTCCCACGGACAGCGTTATATCGAGGTAGAGGTGTATTATACCACTGAAACACTCTAGGCACTGAAGTTTTAGGGTGCACCAAGTGAAGCATATCAGAGCATGTAGCATCGGGAAAAAGGATACTCCTCAAAAATTGTGTGCTCTCCAAAAAGATAACTGTATTCTTGCTGAATGTTGCAGGGGTCCTGCTGCAAGTGCAAAGAGGTAGAGGAGGGTTCGAGCTTCCCTTTTCCCTGCTACTTGACTTTTCTTTGAAGAATAAAGAGGCCCTGGAAAGTTTACATTTACCTCACAGAGAAACTCGGGGCGTGATACAGAGCAGGCTCTCTCCACAGAAAGAGTAAAGGGAGGGGAGCAGGAAATGGGAGAAGATGGGGCTCAGAATAATACAGGCTCTGCTGCCTTGTAGTCCATGCTAAAGAAAGCATGAGAGGAGAAGGTGCTATCTGCAGGACTTGGAAGGTGGGCCAGATGCTCAGCTGATGTAAACTGGTGTAGGTCCATGGAAACCAACAGAGCTATGGTGATTTCCACCAGCTGAGGGTCTGAAACTTAGCACAGACCATGACAGAAGAGCTAGCCTTAGTTTATGCATATTTTTGTACAAATTTCATACTTTATAAGGTGCCGTGAACTCGTTTTCAGATTCAAATACTTAACAACCAACATTCTTATGACTTTCTAATTTTCTGTTACTTCATGTATAAAGAGAGAATCATGGAGGTCTCAGACTTACATGGAAATGAACGGCATCACCTCTGCATTGCAGAAAGTAAGACTCATGCTTTGCTCCTACCCATTAAAAACTGGACCCCAGTTCCGTATTCCAGCAAAATGAAATAGTTTTAGTGGGCTCAATACCCAGGGAGCTGGTGGTCTTGGTGTCTTTGTAACATTTCCAAGTGAGGTTCCAAGAAAAGCACCAGTATTTGCAAGATGGAAATCTGCCACAATGGAGGTGGAGGTATATTAAAAGTTGTCATGTAGTCAAAGGGCTATTTATATGGATCTGTGCATCGGTGAGCTGGTTTATGGATTAGCCTGAATTGAGTGTAAACATAAAATCCGTATCTGTTTATAATATATTTCTGTGGAATCAGGTTGTTGGCCAGTGTTCATATTTAACATGCACTGTCCTTTGACACTCTTGTCAGTAACATCATTCTCTCCCTGACAGCATAGCTGTGGCATGGGTCTTGTATATTTAAATAATTATTTTATCTTTTACTTCGGTGGTATTTATCCTGCATCAGAAGCCTAATTGTATCATCCATGAGTGACAGCCTATGCAATGCAGGACTATTAAATTAAAGAACAGCATTGAAGTATCAGTACATGAAAAAGCTCCCAAGGGAGTTGCTGTCAAAAGAAATAAATTCTTCCTTCAGACAGGAAAAATAACCCCCCAAAACAAACCCTTTCGTCCCTTCCAGAATGCCGCCTGTCTCTGTCTAGACAGTGACTGATGTTGCTCCACACGTAAAGCAATTGTTTTACTTGCCAACCAGTATGGTGAATTAGAAAAGGGGAGTTACATCATAATACAGTGATCATTGGGGAAAAATACTGGTGAGAGATATACAGTAACTTGTCAGTTACAATGGTGCAAGTATGAAGTAACTCCACTAGCTTCTCCAGACTTACCCCAGTGTCACTGACAGACAAATCTGGCCCATTGAATACTGTGAAACTCTGAATTCAACAGCCCGAAGGACTCTAGTTGTAGAATTGCAGCTCTGTTCTAACAGGACTTGGGCTGCTTTAAAAGATGATTATTCATGTGATTAAACCTGAGAGTGAGGCATGTGGTGTGTACTCATGATCATGAGGTTTATTATGCTGCAAAACTAATGAAAATTCAGGTTACATCATCAGTCCATAGGGCTGTACGAGTGCTATCAAGACAGATATCCTGTATGCATATTGTGGTAGGTTGCACTCCCCTCTTGAGCACCCCCTTGTTGTCCGATTACAGTGCTGCCGTTCTCTTCGGCTACCAGCACCTCCTGCAAGCTGTCAGCCTGCCTCCATAGGTCTTCTGTGACTCAGCCCTTTGATCAGATGTCACAATCCAAAACTTCTTCTGGGGTATAAAACGCAAAAGAGATATAAACAGTTCCTTGTCCTTCCAGGCCAATTATAAACAAAACAGACTTTTGCCCTTTCTGGGTTAAGTTCCCTCTCCAGGACTGAATCAGCAGGGTTCCTTCTGGCCCAGCCTGGTTCCTCTGGCAACAGCCTAGGGAGCGTTCCTCTTCACTCCTCTAGCTCCATCTAGGAACTGACCTGCTGAGAGCAGACAACTCCTTTTATTTCTGCCTGCGGGGCCTCATAGAATTGTACGACTGGAAGGGACCTCGAGAGGTCATCTAGTCCAGTCCCCTGCACTCATGGGAGGACTAAGCATTATCTAGACCAGTGTTTCCCAAACTTGGGACGCCGCTTGTGTAGGGAAAGCCCCTGGTGGGCCGGGCCGGTTTGTTTACCTGCCCCGTCCGCAGGTCTGGCCGATCGCGGCTCCCACTGGCCACGGTTCGCTGCTCCAGGCCAATGGGAGCTGCTGGAAGCGGCGTGGGCCGAGGGACATACTGGCCGCCACTTCCAACAGCTCCCATTGGCTTGGAGCAGCGAACCGAGGCCAGTGGGAGCCGTGATTGGCCGGACCTGTGGACGCGGCAGGTAAACAAACCGGCCCGGCCCGCCAGGGGCTTTCCCTACGCAAGCGGCGTCCCAAGTTTGGGAAACACTGATCTAGACCATCCTTGATGGGTGTTTGTCTTGATTGGCTGTTGTTAGTCCCCAACCCTTCTGGCTGCTAGAGAACCAGATCTCACTGGTTTCCAAAATGGCTGCTCTTTCCCCCCAAAGATAACTCTTTCCTGCGTGGGGTCCAGTAGAGCAGCGGGGCCTCCAGTAGGGGACCATGAAGGCCTGGTACACCCCGTCAGACATATACATCATACTAGATCTGTCAGAGTGCATAAAAGATTTAGGGCAGAACAGTGGCATAGCATCAGCCCCACATTTGCGGTGGTGCACAAGTATGCACTGCAGTGGGAGCTTGGAGAGGCACAGTGTTGAAAGGCCACCATTCCTGAACCTTACTGAGCGTGCCCAGTATTGCTACCAGCACTAGTTCTGTGAAGCAGGGCAGTGAATAGTTGTGACTGGCCTCTGCCAGGTAGGTGGAGAGGGCAAAAGAGAGGTCTCTTTGGGCCACCCAACTGGGAAGGGGCTGCCCACAAGGTGGCCTGAAGGCAACTGACTTCCCTTTAAGGGTAACCTTTGTTTTGTTCCATGTTTGTACAGTAGGGTCCTGTCCATGACCAGGGCTCATAGGAGCTATGTTATACAATGAATAAATAATAATAGTAATGTAAAAACTGTGACTCTGATCCTCGGAGGCCCATAACCCTTTTGCACTCCCCAATCCCTGTCACTGGTTCATCCCCCAGCACACTTTAGAGCAGGCTCAAAGCTGTACTAAATTCCATCAGCTTGTAAATCCCCCACCCCCACCAGGGGCTGTTTGGCTGGCCATGGATAGCCGGAGAACACCATCCCATGACACTGGTGGGAGATGATGGAAGGCAGTGGCTTAGAACCAACTCTGTGCCAGCCAGAGACTCCCCCAAGCAAAGGGAATCTCCAGCTGCCTGTTCAGGGCAGCTTTTAATGTTCCCTTTGCACAGCACCGGCATAGGGCCGAATTTGGCCCTGCATGCATCCGATGTCCATAAAGCTCTCTACAATCTTTCCTTTGAGTCATTACATTTCCGTTTTAACATAAAATTGAATTGTGAGACTTTACAAAGGGGATTGTCTCTATGCCAAATCCCCTTCGGAGCTCAGCAGGTAGAGCTCCATTGAAAGCAGGAAATTTTCCCAGTGTCTGCTTGTCTTTCCTGCTGAAACTTTGATGGTAGTCATCAAAGTGCATCAAAATTTAAACACAATCTCCCTGCCTCTGATATTCCTTTTTTATAAGTAAACCCTGAGCTTGTTTGAACTGTAAAATGTTGTTCTGAGCCGTAATTGCTTTCCATTCAACATTTTGTCTCCAATTGATTCCAAGGCACATCTCCATAACTGTGTAATTCTCATTTCGAGCCTAACAGGAACCTTAAAAGTTTGAGCTCATTCCCTTTGTCAAACAGCTCAGATCCTGGGGTTGCATAATCTTGAAAATGTCAACAGTACAGACCGAGGCAATCAAAGCAAACATAACTTGAGCTGGTCTTGGTTTCCATAGAGCATGACATTTCCAAGCTGATAAAGATTGGAAATCATTATCTCTGAGTGGTGAAGGAAAGATGCCTTTCTATTTACACACATCTCTTTCAAAGGTGAAGAGATTGACACAAGAGGGAGGGGACACTAAGAGGCACAAATATGCAGAGTATTAGCAGAGCTGTGAGAGTTTATGAGAAAAAAACACCTGGCCAGCTAGCTTGTTTTTTAAATGTTAATTAGTAATCCCAGGCCAAGTAATATTATCTGAAGTCAGTGGTGACTGAAGTTCAAACATAGAAAGGAGGAGGTAACAGAGAACAAGATGGTTTAAACTAGATGGGTCTTAGATGCAAAATCTGCACCTGTATCCATCTATGTTCATTAAAGGTCTGTGGTTTCTCAGATCATTTGTCTTGACAACAGGGTTAGGAGCTGGCTAGTATCTGTAACTCAAGATGTGAGTTTGGACTCTGATCATCAGAGTTCAGAAGTGTTTGGATGTGGGGTTTTGCTTTGGATCAACTCCAGTTTAAACCAGTCTTGAAGCTTAAGGAGCTTATTGTCAAGACCTCACTCACTGAGTGATATGTCATGGGCAGACTTGGAAGGATTCAATTTTTATTGGTAAATGTCAGTAAACATTGATTTCACTGTATACACACACATGCACAGACAAAAAAGATTTCCATAATGATAATTGAAATTTATAGATAGGCAAATTAAGAAAAATGCTGCTTGAGAACATATTAGAGTTTGATTTAAGGATACTAACTTTATATATTTGATATGTGATATTAACAATTTGTACTTTAATGGCTATAAAGCTTTAACTTTTGGAATCTCAACATCTACTCTCATTAAATAATGATTGTGTCATTCCATTCATTGTCTACTCCTCCCATAAGTTCCCACAATTGTGAAAATTGAAATCGATAAGCATTGAGAAATATGCTTAAAACCCATAATTTCATGCAACTGTGAAAATGTAAGTAAATAAAATAGAAAAATGCTTAAAAATAAACATCAATATTAATCAAAATTATTAAATGGACTGGAGTTTGGGGATAAAGGAACAAAACATGTTTCTTTTAGTTCCAAACCAACAGAGTGTGCAAAATTGGTCTGGGTATCTTGGGGAACAATTTCCTTGTGGTGACATTCCTGATGCTACATCCTTCACACTGAACTTGAAATATGAGGACATAGTTGGACGTTTGGTGCTTCGGGTCCCAGCTGGCACCAAGGAGTGCAAAGACACAATAAGGAGAAAATCTTCAAAGTTAACTGGACTCTTTGACCTTTGGTAACAATGCAGGTTTGGTTCACCTATGTGGGGACAGTTTGGCTTGACTCTCCTCACTCCCCTCGCATGTTCAACCCACCGCTTTTTGGGGGACTGAAAGGGGTGATATGGAGAGACTGGAGAACTCCTAGCCACCGACAATGCTATTTTTCTCACTGGAGTGTCAGTTTCGTTCATTCTGGTCCCTAGAACAATCACAATCGTCTCTCGTTATCATAAAGCAAACAATATAATGTACAGGAAGGGAAGAATTTGTTCTGGGGTTTTGCTTTTATAAACCTAATTGACCTCTTAGTCAATCCTCTTGCAATCAGGAAAATCAGTTGTTCAATGTTGTTATGATACCAATTAATTTACTGAAAAAAGAGAGTCGGGGTGGGACCAATTCTTATATTAACATTCTTGGCATTACTTCCATGCCATAAAGCTAACAAAAGCTGAAACTACAGGAGATACAAACATGGTAGTGAGAAAAAACTATCCCTGTGCAACTGTAACTGGTGTTATCTGCAGGTGAATTAGTAACAACAGAAGTGCCCATACAGATGTGCACATCTGGTACACAGTTGACTGTCTTTTCTTTCACCAGAAAGCAAGCTGTGGACAGCTTTTTTTTCTCTCTTGTGGCAGCAGCTCACCCACAATTTCCTGATCAGCCTACCTCACACAGCAAAAATCCATTACAATAATCTTCTGCTTTCCTGAATACTGTGTTAAGCATCCAGCTAACAGTATTCTACTTGCACACTAGAAATATCATAGTGTGCAAGTAGATGTAATCACTTGTTTTGCCTAATGTGAACAAAGAAGAGCAAAACAAAATATTTCTAAAAAGGGGCCCGGGGAGGGTAGGGGGAGTGGCAGCAGCAGTGGAATCCTGCACAGCATTGTTTCATTTTATTCTAGTCTGTAGAATCAAGTATTTTTTTTCTTGTCCATGCTTATAACTTAATTATACCAGTCTGAAGCTTTTTCTGATCAAGAAAAAATGGAGCCTAAAATTGCTGCTTTTGCACTCATCTCCTTCCATGCACTTATTTTTTCTCGCTGACACCCTCTGTACAGCCTTGGGCACTTCTTACTTGCACTAATAAAGGGGTCTTTTCCACCACACATAATATTGTTGTGAATATTATACCTTGTTGCTTCATAGCTAGAAATCTCCAATATAGGATAAACTTACATAGAGTACAGGAAACTCTCAGTTTCCACTCATGGTTTCTCCACTGCATTGTTCCATTGGGATTCATCCATGAAGAAAAAGGTAGAGAATTCAACCTACTAAACCTGCAGATCCTGGGATAACAGAAGCCAGGGCCCTCCACCGTTCTTCCTAACCTACCATCCCCTGGGGACAAGGGATTAAATATTGCAGAGGGGGAACTAAGGTGACTTGGAATGGCTCAACATAATTTTTATTCTTGTTCGTCCTATGGGCTTTCAGCGTGATGATACCAGAACTCAGAAGTCTTCCCCACAAGCATTCCCCCTCTCCACTGATGGCATGTTCCTGGGACTTACACACATTACACATCTACAGGGTCCAGACTCTGTCGCCATACATCTAATGCTCTCGGAGTGGTACTTTTCCATTTCCGCTTCTCCACCAGGCCATCCATTGCACAGCTAACAGAGATGGATTCCCTCTGTATGCGGAAGCAGAGAGGATGACCTGGCCCTTAGAAATTCAGAGCTTGGAGCAGGCTGAAATTGTGCCAGAAACCAATTTGCAATCACACAGACAGGGCAAAACTCTTCATGCTCAGATAAATGGGTGACGTTCATCCAGTGATGATGATCAAGCATAAACAGGTGAACTTCAACTTGAGAGGGACTTGTAAATTGCCTTTCACAGGTCCTGCAAGCAGCTTGCATTGGCTCTAATTAAGAGTTTGTTGAAACAATGTTTCAATTTTATTTTTTGCAAAAAAGTGTCGATTTTAATCTACTTCCACTTTCCACCAATTACATCCCCATTGCAACAAAAGTGACTCTGCAGCTGCAGGCAGAGACTTATAGATAACACTCAACAATGCTTTGTACAGATGGCATCAGAGGCATCATGGGAGGATGTAGAATCCTTACTCTGAATGGATAAAAACAAAACAACCATTGGCATGTGTTGAAGAAATAATGGGGTCAGGAGGACAAAGGTACTCAGAGGCACTGGCAGCCAGCCGATTGTCAATATGTGGCACAGCCACCAAAAGCGGCCTTGTATAGCTTAGTAAGCAGGAAACTCATGCTGCTGGAAATGTTCCCGTATAACGTCTGGCCTCTGGATTCTGTCTGTAATGCACAAGGAGTGGGTGATGGCATGAAGTGGGCTAAGTTGTATCATGTCCATATTAGTGATGAGTGAGTTTCAGAAAGTATGGAGACTTGCTTTTGATAATTCCCCAAAGTCTAGGTACTTAACCAGCTCTACAGGGTCTCAAACACTGAATTAAAAATCTTAGAAGACCAGGTTTGCCAAGCCACCCTTTTTTGGAACCTCAAAGGTTGGGTTTGAGATGGAGGCAAAACTGTTTATTTTCTTATTATGGTAGCACTAAAAGGCCTCCACTGAGGCTGAGGCTCCAGCGTGCTAAGGTGAGGTACGAACACATAGTAGGAAGCAGTTCCTGTCCCAAAGACCCTGCAGTCTAAATACAGACAAAAGATGGGAAGGTAAACAGTGGCCTTGCTCAAGATCACATGGCAGGTCAGTGGCAAAGCCAGGACTAGATGCCAGTCTTCCAGACTCCGTGTCCAGTGCCACAGCCTCTGGACTACATGGCCTTGCCCTAGTTTAGCAATGTGCCCATCCTTAATAGATATTGCACTGGGCTTTAAATTGTTCAAAACCATAGACCAGTGGTGGGCAACCTGCAGCCGGCCCACGGGCCGCAGACGGCCCGTCAGGGTAATCCACTGGCGGGCCACGAGACAGTTTGTTTACATTTGCACAGCCGCCCGCAGCTCCCAGTGGTTGCAGTTTGCTGTTCCCGGCCAATGGGAGCTGTGTGAAGTGACGTGGGCCAAAGGGACGTGCTGGCCGCCACTTCCCGCAGCTCCCATTGGCCGGGAACCGCGAACTGCGGTCACTGGGCGCTGCGGGCGGCCGTGCAAATATAAACAAACTGTCTCGTGGCACGCCAGTGGATTACCCTGATGGGCCGCAGGTTGACCACCACTGCTGTAGACAATATGTTACTAGAGGGTGGATGCTTGCGAATTGCTCCTGTGTCTCTTTTTAAAATACAAATAACTGTTTTAAAATTAAAAGATTACGCCTTTTCTCCAGGACAGCTCTCCGCACCATTGCAGTGCTTCCGCAATCATTACAATGAAGCGTAGCAAGCCACTGCGAGAACTGCAGCAATTTGTTTATAATTAGGGGAGTAATGTGTTCAAGACTGCAAAAGACTCGCGGTCGTCAGTATTTTGTAGTGAAATTACTGGTGTTTTTTTAATTTAAAGGATTTTGAGGAGTGACCAAGATTATTTACCCATGCAGAGCAATTAAAACCTTGCAATTTATAGGGGCATAAGTGGCACTCCAATATCAACTATAGCCCCAAGCCTGTAAATAATTACACATATGCTTAACTTTATGTACATGAGTAGTCCCACTGACTACAATGGGACTCCTCAGACACTGAAAATTAAGCAGGTGCGTAAGTCAGTGCAGGACCAGGGCCCACAGATGTAAAACTGCCTTCGTTTAAGTTAAGGGCAAAACTCCCATTGATTTCATTCATTTTGGATGAAGTCTAGAGCTGGTCAAAATATTTAAGCTTTCTGATCACTTGGGACACGTTTTTCAGGAACACTTTTCCAGCAGCTCTGATCTAATGCTGTGGGTCTGATCCTGGGCACTAGCAGGAGTTGCCCCTTTCCCAAGGTTCTGCATTACATTCTCAAAAAGGTGCCACCCATAATCACGCACCCACTCAGCAAAGCCAGAAGAAAACATTCTCACCAAGTCGCATGCTAAATACAGAGAAGCCCCTCTCATTCTCTGTGCCTATCTTGACTCGGGCTGAACACCCAAAGCATAGTCTCTGTCTAATACCTAGTCTGTCCTGAATTTTGCACACATCCCTTCCAAGAGATTTGCTGACCCAGCCTGTCTCTCATTTTCTCTTATTTATCGCAGCTCAGTCGGCTCCTAGAAAGAGGCCTGTCAGTTCTGGTTGTGTGCAGCTCTGAGGACACTCTCTCACTGCTGTGTGCTTTGTTTATCAGAGAAGTGAGTCTCTCAGGGGAAAATACACAGCAAGGTCTCTGTCTTGCAAAGAGCTGCACAGCTTGATGCTCTGCTCTGCCTAATCCCAAAGGGGACCCGGAGTACTCCCTTCCTCTCCCCCCACTCAGACTAGCATGGGTATAAATGCGATTACACTGGCAAACATCCACAGCTAGAGGTAATATACCCTATCTAATTAATTGCTGCCACCAAACCCACGTACAATATGTATTCAGGCAAGGCACAGCCCACAGAGTCCTATGACACTGTGCCTTTAACTATCAGTTGCTGGCAAAATTGTTTATGTTGCTGTTGTCTGTCTTGATTAAAGTTCCCTGTGTGGTCAGAAAAGTGGGCCTCTGTCACTGGCTGTCAAATACTGTTTCTGAGACACTGGGGCGCTGGAGTTAGAGGCTGCTGCTTGACTCCTCATGCACTATAGGGTAGGTCAGGGAGAGCTGCCTCAGTAATTAGTCCCAAGTTCTTGGCAGGGTTTCAATGTGTCTCACTCAGACCAAAGGGCTCGCGACTCACATCAGCTCCCCAAGGCCCCAGAGGCAAAGGGACGTGGGAAGCAGGGAATTAGGAGAATCTGACACAATATAGAAGATCAAATGGTCAACAGGGGTCACAGCTCAGAGAGAGGAATGTTTAGGGCAGGAATTCATGCTAGCAGACTACTCCCACTCATGCTTGTCTCTGATACAGGGGGATGCTGAGCAGATAAGCCAGAAGCAAACAGAGGAAAATCTCTTAACCTTGAACACTCACGGTGTTTCTAAGAAATAGTTACAGTTTGCCAGCCATGTTGGGTTTGCGCTCAGGGAAATTCAGCTGTATGAAGGATGACTTAGTAGCTGTGGTGGTTAATTGTGTCTTGTTCTAATTAGCTAGTGCCTGCTAATTAGCAGACAGTCTTGGAAATGGAGATGGAGAGTGACTTCCATGCTCTCTACACAGATGGAGAGTGACTTCCATGCTCACTCCAAGCATTTCTCTACCACATAACAGTGAAATAATTGCTCTGGTCGGGTTTGGGCTCACATTTAACTCCCTCCATAAATCTGCCCCTTAAATTTTATTCTTACACAGCAACATCCCTATTAGACAGAATAGAGACAGTGTAACACAGGGGTGGGCAAACTTTTTGTCCTGAAGGCCGCATTTGGGTATGGAAATTGTATGGCGGGTCATGAATGCCCGTTGTGGGAGGGGGACTCTATGGGGTGTAGCATGGGGGGCTCTATAAAGGATGTTACCAAGGTGGGGAGAGGGGGACTCATGGGGTGTGGTGTGGGGGAGAGGGGGCTCTACAGGGGCGGTACTGGGGACTCCTAGGGGCCTTGCCAGCAGTGACACCAAGGCGGCCGTACCAGGCACCGCCATGGGCGGAGGCACCCTAGCTGGGATGGGTGCAGCCCCTGAGTGGTTTCGAGACTCTCGAGGGTGGGGACGTAGGAGACTGGGAGGGGATTGGGTGTGCTGCCACGTAGGGGGTGGCTGCCGCGTAAGGGCAGAGTTCCGATCCCGGAAACAGCGTGGTGAAGTCGCACCTGCGCAGTGTGGCTCTGCATGCCAGAAGATGGTGCTCATCAAGGGAATTGTGAGTCGGGGACTGGGGAGCGCCAGGCGGGCGCAGCAGGGCAAGCCCACTACCCCGCTCCCCGGTGGGAGCTCGCGGGCCGGATAAAAACATCTGATGGGCCGGAAGTGGACCGCGAGCCGTAGTTTGCCCACCCCTGATCTAGCACATGGTGGGCACTAGAACAAGGCTGGCAGAGGAAAGCCGAGCACCAGGGTCATGGACGGATTTCCTAAATAACTTTTGGTAACACCTCGTGAGCTTTCAAGAAGAGTGTTTGCAGTCTGAGCACCTCACACCGTGAGGTGCTGATGTGTTGCAGTGCTCTGGAAAGTGGGGGTTTCCACAGAAAACTTTACATTGGAAATTGGATTAATACTTAAAAGCTTTTCATCCACAGATCTCTTGGTACCTGGCAAATTTCAAAGGGAGGAACCCCTCCTGCAGACCAAATGCCACTTGGGTCAATCTCTAGCTAGGTCCTTAAGGGGATCTGGCTGGATATTCAGTTTATGTCAATTATTAGTGATATTATTGTGCCATCGAAGCTGTTGGCTACCACGTGATCGCTGGTTGCGTAGCAGCATTCCCTGATGAAGTGAATAAGCATAGTATCCTCCATTTTAAAGACATGGTAACTGAAACAGTGCTTTATGTGATGTCTAAAGTCCCGCACTGAAGACCAGGAGTGCACCTTTTACTCACACTGGTGTGTGGTTACTCACTAGAGTTGTCCTACTGTATACACTGAGACTACCTCAGTAAGTAGCTACTCACCAGTGTGAGCAAGGGGTCCCACCTTGCCCCAAGGCAGTAGCAGGGTCTGGAACAGAACCCAGGGCTCCTGACTCCCCACGTTCAGTACACTAGATCAGCGGTTCTCAAACTGTGGGTCAAGACCCCAAAGTGGGTCATGACTCCGTTTTACTGGGGTCACCAGGGTTCGCTTAGACTTGCTGGGACACAGGGCCGAAACCAAAACCCAAGCCCCACCATCTGGGGCCAAAGCCAAAGCCCGAGGGCTTCAACACTGGCTGACAGGGCTGAGGTTACAGGCCCTTTGCCTGGGGCTGAAACCCTTTGGCTTTGGCCCCCCCACCTGGGACAGCAGGGCTCAGGTGGGCTCAGGCTTCGGTTCCCCTCCTGGAGTTGTGCAGTAATTTTTGTTGTCAGAAGGGGGTTGCGGTACAATGAAGTTTGAGAATCCCTGCACTAGACTACCCCAGCTGATCCAATATCTTAATACTTATTACTAGAATTATTTTACGACTATATTTCCAGTTCCAAATGGTGCTTCAGACTCTGATGGAGAGAGTGGGGAGGAGAACTGGGCCGTGAGCCCTGAAAAACAAGACAGTTTATGTTTGTTTGTTGTTGTTTTTTACCTTGCTTAGGCAATCAGTGTCTTGAAAGCCCTGGGAGTTAGTGCCTGTGAAGCCTGCTTAGACTGCAGACTAATTTTCAAAGTAATTGGGGAAGACAGCTCTCTGCAGGCTCAGACGATTTAAGCCATAACTACTGTCTTGCTCTCTTCCACATATTCTTCATGGACGAACATGACAAATGATCAGTGATACAAGAACTCGGCCACTTCCTGGAATCTCTTGGTTTTAATGTGAGTGCATAAAATCCAGGGACAGCAGAGCTTTCTGTAATATAATCCCAAAGCTGCTTATAGGACAAACTAAAATAAAATTGTCACTGTGCCTTCTCAGTTGTTATGCTCAATAACATCTGGGTTGCCCATGCTACAGAATATTAGATTGACCTCTGAATATATTAAATGCTTTAAAAGGGTATGGAGGTACCCTTCATCATTTTTTAAAGTCACATTTTATTTATCGTCTATAACAGGGGTAGGCAATCTATGGCACGCGTGCCGAAAGCAGCACACAAGCTGATTTTCAGTGGCACTCATACTGCCTGGGTCCTGACCACTGGTCCGAGGGGCTCTGCATTTTAATTTAATTTTAAATGAAGCTTCTTAAACCTTTTAAAAACCTTATTTACTTTACATACAACAATAGTTTAGTTATATATTATAAACTTATAGAAAGAGACCTTCTAAAACGTTAAAATGTATTATTGGCACACAAAACCTTAAATTAGAGTGAATAAATGAAGACTCGGCACCCCACTTCTGAAAGGTTGCCGACCCCTGGTCTATAATCACTCCTTGGAATCTTGAAACTGAAATCAGTTTCCTCATTTGCTCTCTCTCCATGAGTGTGAACAGTGCATTTTTTTTTAAAATAGGGTTACTCATTTACAGCTTGATGAAAAGGTCACTGAAGTCAATGGGAGTCTTTGAAGCCATAGACTTCACTGGGTTTTGAATTAATATTTGTATTACCCCCATAGTGTCTAGAGGCTTCAATACAGAGCAAGGCCCCATTGCGCTAGACACAATACAGATACTCTTTGGTGCAAGGACAGTCTAAAGATGACATGAAGTGTGAAGGGGGAAACAAGCACAGAGAGGTAAAGTGGCTTGCCCATAATGAACAGACCCAAGATTTCCTGAGTCCCACTGCAGGTCTCTCTGCTAGACCACATTGCACCCCATGCTCATCTTCATCTGGGTTCAGGCCCTAAGGTAGGGTTGCTTATTGATTTTTTTTAAAAATAGATATTGTAGCACTTACCTTTTGGGGGGAAAACTAACAACTACATGGGCTTTGTAAACAGGCCTAAAATCGGACTTGTTTTTTGTCATCTTATACAGCAACTATCAAGCATGACAGCATCCCTTCAAATTAAGTCCTTAAAGAGGCAGAGAGTAAAAACTAGCCTAAGGCTACTCTTCCACCTCTTGTCAAAATATTAATAAAATAACCAAGGCAGGAGTTCCAATTTTCAGGCAGTTGAGATGCTGAGGTTGGTCCAGTGCCTAGCACAATGGGGCTCAGGCCTGGCTGGACCCTGCTGCTACTGCAATATAAAGTTTTAAAATAATAAAAATTAGCTACTTTTGTTGAACTTTAGGAGCCTGATCTCCTGAGCTGCACAGGGAGCCCTGGATGGGAGCAAGGCCATCTGCTTGTGCCATTTGCCTCAAGCGTGTATGGCTGTCCAGCATGCAAGGGAGGAGCTGCATGGTTGCACCATTCAGTGCCTGTTGCTCCCGTGCCCATGCTTTGTCACAGGGAACATGTCAATCCAAGCTGCCCCTGAGTGCTCCAACGCAGGCAGAAAGCAGGGCGAAGAAGGGAAGCATTGCACACAGCCACTTGAGGAACTAGCCAACTGGGTCACAGACACAACAAAAAGAGAAATGAGCATGGGGGAAAGAAGAGAGGCAGCCCCCAATGTCAACCAGTGTGCAATGCAAGCACATGGATAAGCGTTCTGTCCTGCCGCCGAGTACCTGCAGAGTCACCTTTGTCATTCAGCCCACATTCTCTCTTCAACCCACAGTCATGACAGATGCTCCCTGTGACCTTGCCTAGAATGTGACTGGCTTGCATATGGGGACACTAGAGGTATGAGTAGCACCCTTCCTCCCTACTCTGTAGGCCATGAGGCTACAGTTATCCCAGACTAAAGCTGGTCAGGAAAAATTCAAAACTGCTTTGAAAAATGAAATCGTCCCTCTTCCAACCAGCTCTGCCCCAGACACCTTTTGCTGTTTATTGTAGGGTTTGAAACTCTTTAATAAACATCACCATTTAAGCAGGTGGCTACCTGCTTGGCCCCTTCCTGCATTAGCTCTGCCTGTTGTGACTTATTCTCCTTCAGGGGAGCATTCACACATGTTTTCCACATAGCTGGGTGTGCATTTCCCTCGGATACATATTTTTACATTACTAGTATGATCTGGCCATAATAAATATAATGTAATTTATATAGAGAATAACTTAACTCTGACAAGCCTTTACAAACCATGCCGTGAATTCATGGGTCAAAAGCAATGATTTATAAAATTAAGGAAATAAGAATGTTCGAGTCGATAGAAAAGTGCAGAGTGTTTGATTGCAAATTAAAGATGGCATCATCTTAAAGAGGAGATATTTGGAAACTGACTTGTGTGGGTAAAACTCTGCCTATGTTTTTACTCTTCTTGTTACAAAAACATGTTCATTTTGGTGAGAAAATGCAATTCTAAAGTTGGCTGGCTAGTGGAAATGCAAAGCTTCTGGCCTGTCTTACATTAGACCACACAGGAGATAGTTTGGGGAAATAGTATCTCTTTGGCGATGCTACTGCATATGCTGCTATAGGAATGCAACTTATTATCACACAAACTAATTCATTAAAGGCAATGTGATGGGGTACAGAAGCATCACTCTTTCCTTGGTAAGCAAAGGGTTAACACCTCAGACTTAGGGCTAGTCTACACTACCCGCCCGGATCGGCGGGTAGAAATCGATCTCTCGGGGATCGATTTATCGCGTCTCATCGAGACGGATAAATCGATCCCCGAATCGACGCGCGTATTCCCACCTTGTCAGGAGGAGTAAGCACTGTCGACGGGGGAGCCGCGGCAGTCGATTTGCCACCGTCCTCACAGCGGGGTAAGTCGAATAGGATATGTCGAATTCAGCTACGCTATTCGCGTAGCTGAATTTGCGTATCTTAAATCGATTCCCCCCTCCCCCCCCAGTGTAGACCTAGCCTTAAAAACAGAGGCCTTAAAAACAGGTGCTCCAGGAATAGGAGAAACTGCCTGGGAGAAGGCTGGAGAGAGAAGCCCCAGGACTGAGAGTCTGCATTAGAAACCCCAGGCTGGAAACATCTTACATTATATTTCTGATGTTGTCTCAAATGTTCTGTGATTGGTCTATAAAGTCCTTCCTTGTGGTGGGAACAAACACTGCAAATAAAAGGGCACTGATGTTTGCACAAAAGAGGTCTCCGGCTGATTTTTGAGAGGAGCAGTGAAGAGCACCGTTATACGTGGGGGCTTGTCCGGGATTGGAAGCCAGAGAACGTGGGTGTTTCGGCGGCGCGGTGCTCTGGTGGGGGTGTTTCGGCAGCGCAGCACTCGGGGGGTGGGGGGGGGTTACGGCGGGGCGGTGCTCTTTTTTTTTGCTTGGGGCGGCAAAAAAGTTAGAGCTGTCCCTGCACAGAAGGACCACTAAACAGGAATAAAGTTAGTTACTAGCTCACTGTTACATCTCTGAAACTCTGGCACTCAGAATTTGCTCCATTTGGAAACACCTCAGCTGCAAGTTACCCAAGGATGCTCTGATGCCTGACAGCAAAGTCAAATACACCTCTACCTCGATATAACGCTGTCCTCGGGAGCCAAAAAATCTTACCGTGTTATAGGTGAAACCGCGTTATATCGAATTTGCTTTGATCCGCCGGAGTGCGCGGCCCTGCCCCCCTGGAGCACTGCTTTACCATGTTATATCCAAATTCGTGTAATATCGGGTCGCGTTATATCGGGGTAGAAGTGTACTGCAGGAAACAAATCTCAGAGATTTTGAAAACAATGTATCCCCTTGGTAAAACTCCACTGAAGTAAGGCAACACTGGTGTCCTGGCTAACTTTCCACACAACATTCCTACAATATAAAACTACCACTGATGAAAAAGGCAATCTGTATTCTGGACCCCAGTTCTGTTAAGGTTATTAACACTGGAGATGTCCCGATAAGACTGGTCATACAGCACTAGGCAACCGTTCCCAGGCAGTGCTATTAGAATACCAATTTTTCCCTGTAGTTGGTGGAGCATCATTATCTAATAAGTAGCCTAATAACCCTATCTTTGAGGACATCAGTTCTGGTGTGATCAGGAGTACTTTAGTCCCTTCTTACAAAGGAACATAATATACCTCTCAGGCATAATGGAGCTATTTTTGGAGGCCACACATTTTGTTAAGATCTATAGATTACAGGGAACCACGAATTATCATTCCTGCATACTATGCTCAGCTCTGCTACAGACTACCTGTATCACTTTGGGCAAGCTATTTAAACCTCTGTGTTAGCTCCCTCATATGTAAAAGGGACAATGGGTGTCTGTAATGCACTTTGAGATCCTCGGATGAAAAGCACAAACTAAATGCAAAGGACTGTTTAGATATTAGAACAGGGTGGATTTGTGATGGTACATAGTAAAGTACAAAGGGGATTGAGTAGACCCTTAAACACAATCCACCTCTACCACATGCATCCACTACACCCCCTTATTATACAGGAACTCACATAACTTCATTGAGTGTCCTGGACTTTTATTTGCATTGTATGGCTGAGCATTCCAACTACTAACTCAGCGTTTCATGCAAGCTCAGGTTTGCTAAGTTTTCTAGGATGGGACCCTTAGTCCAGTGCTTTACTACACCTACTGAATGATCATGTAATTTCTTCCTCACCCCTACTACTTACAAGAAATCACTGCAGAGTATCATTCATAAATTGCCAACCTTCTTCTTAATTCAGTGGGATGTTAAAATCCATGATTTCTGACATCACATTTAATCAATCACAGAAACAACTGATAACAAAACCCTTGTGACTACCCTGAAATAATGAAATGGGTAGGTGAAGAATGGTGGCTATCAAACACTTGTATTCACATGGACCTCTTACTAATCAAATTATACTAGACAGAATAGGGAAAAGGTTCATGATAACTTAATGTAATCTTCACTTTGTATAAGTATGCCAGAATACGATTCTGTTCATTTTACAAACAGTATTATAATCTACTTCGTGTAAAATGCCAACTCGATAAAATATCATAAACCTACAAGTCCTTTAAAGGAAACTTCTCTAGAATTTAATAGGGATGAAAGTAATAGGGTCCTATTGAAACTGAATTGATACCATATTCTTTATGTAGGCCTGTTCACCCATCCCACAGAAGGTTAAAGAAGGGATGCAATTATCATTGTATGCCTCTAGGTACAATGTCTCTGGCTGGCACCCGAGAGGACACAAGACTGGAATCTTGATCAGTTGTTGTGTAAGTGTATTACATCTCCCTGCACCCTCTTTCAGTGATGTTTCTGTCACACACACGAGTTTTGCCTCAACAATTTTCTGCCTCAGTCATCAACACAACTGACACCGCCTGGTTAAAGGAAGCTTGCTCCCTTGAAATAAATCAATCACTTGTATATTCTTCTGTTCCACAAAAAAAGTCCATCAGTCTGTCTATGCGTCCCAACTTCTCCCACCCATTGAGCTTCCCCCCAGCAACTCATGGACGCTGCTCTAGATAGCTCTCCTAACCTGGTAAGTGTTCCCTGTAGCAGCAATAGGTGGGGCTGCCTCTGGCTGTGGGGTAACTGGGTGGATTAGAGCAGATCCCCCCTTCTGGTAAACTGGGAAATGGACTTCTGATCAGTGTGTGTGTGGGGTCTTCCCTGACTACTGGTTCTTCAAACTCCTGGCAAGAAGGCACTGGTGAAGAGAGATGTGAGGTATAGCTGCTTCAGGACCAGGGCCGGCTCTAGGGTTTTTGCCGCCCCAAGCAAAAAAAAAAAAAAGAACCTCAGAGAGCACCTGGAATGCCGCCCCTGAAATTGTGCTTGGTTTGCTGGTGCCTAGAGCCAGTCCTGTTCAGGACTCCCACCAATATAACAGCAAAAGCATCTTAGCTCCACCACCAGCTCTGCATCCATTGCTAGAGCTGCAGGCAAAGAAGATGGGGATTATATGGTGTCCTCTGGGCTCCTAGATGCACTGGTGAGGGACACAGGACAGGAGTTTCCCTGGCAGCAAGTGCAACAGCAATAGTGGGTGCTTCATTGTGCATCAGCTGTCAGAGCAACAGCCAGCTCAGTGCCAGCATCGGGGAAAATGATAACTTTCAACAAGAAGAGTCTGCCTGAGCATCTTTAGGGCACATCTGGGAAACAACTGCTTGCTTCCTCCCCCTCCACCCAAATGCAGTTGATTTCTATCTACCACAGTCACACCACTACCCACAGGCCTGGACTAACAGCGAGACTGACACTCATCTTACATCACAAGTGTGGGGGGAGAGGTTTGGAAAGAAGATTCTGAGGCCACCTGCTGCAGAAGAGGAGCCCTGTGATCAGTTTACATCAGCCTCTGGATTCCAAGGCTGTTAGCCTGTTATGTTAGCCTGTCCTCGGTAAGGACAGGCTAACATATTTTTAATAAAAGCTGAGATTCCGCTTGTCCTAACAAGGTGGCTGCCAACCGACGTCTCTCTAACCTCAGTAATGTACACATGCAAAAGATGGCAGATTTATGTCCTAGGTACAGTATGAGTAGCTGAAAAGCCTTGAATCCTAGCTGGGAAGAACATTACTACATATTTCTGGTAATAGTTATGTCAAATAATCCTGATTAATGACATCCTGTGATGGAAAAGCCTTCCTTTTTTCAGATTTGCAGCCTATCTTCTAGTAGGGCTCACCTATTTTAGTTGTTGATTTTAAATGTATCAAAACACATAACATATGTCAAATTTTGTCCTGCCAGTTCATTCCCTATACTAAAAAAATCAGGTTGCCTGATAATATCTATGTAATGAACTTGCTGAAGTGCAACCATGCCATTTTTTTCCCTGCTGAAACTTTTTTTTTTTAGAGCCGACTGTCTGTTTCACAGGGGGCTTAAATTCACGCTGTTTCTATTAGCTAGCATCCAGTTTTAATGGCACAATGTAGGCGTCTTCACATCACAGTTCATCCTCCAACAAAAATGCATACATCACACTGATGTTGAAACTAATGCTTCTTTTGCACTATGAAGATTTCTGCCATTAAATCAGTTGTTTATAACAATCATGTTTTGCATGTTCTAGTGTGGTGGAGGAGGGCTCAATCTGAGCCTTGGAAGCTAAAATAATGTAACATTTTCCCAGATGAAAAAAGGTACTAAATAAAAAATAAAAAACAAGCTGACATCTGGGACTAGACAGCTGAAATTAGTTTTATCCCCAACTTTTAACAAAACCCAATAAACAGACCTTTATCGTTTCCAGGTAAATATAATAACAAATAAGGTGGAGTCTAATGACAACAAGTCAGACTAAATGTAGACTCAGATCTTTTTATACTAATCAAATTGGAAATACTACCTGAATTGGTTTAAGTTGTAAACTAACAGATTGTTTGCCACATATCTACAGTACCTCTGGCTATACTTCAGTTGTAAAATTCTCACTATAACACTTTCTAAAAGGCCTGTGAAGGTCCTTAAGGAATATATCCTGAACTAAATAGTTTTCATTAAGAGTCAACTTTTTTCAGATAACAGCTTTTTACCTCAAAGTTGAGCAGTCAAGCAGCTCTACAGATAGTGATAGATGTAAAGGGAAACTTTGGTCAAGTATAACTAGATAGCATAGCACACAGGCATCTAATGCAACTGCCTTTTTTCTTTTAATTGGCCTTTGGAATTTAGCAGCCAAAGGGTGTGAACTCCCAGTAAGCTCACAAAGTCCTATCTCATTTTACTTGCTTTCCAAATTGTCCAGTTAACTTCACATTGGCACTCAAGGAAAGTTCTTGATAACATGACTTGAAAACCAAACTGTATAATACAATCCTTACTTCCTGTCTTGTTTGAGCAGGATTGATACATCTGTCGTCCAACAATGATCCTTGTTTGTAGAGACAATTCAGACACAGTGATCTTCTATAAAACAATACTGAAACTATTTGGAGAGAGGCAAGCAGGGGTATGTCTAGCACTTCCCAGCTGGCAGATGAGATGACTACAAACCACTGTTCAATACGACGTAAGAAGTCATATCAGCACACTACCCCACTGATTTGGATTTAGTAGCTTATTTTACCTGGAGAAGACAAACTACATACTGGCCAAAACAGGTTGCCCCCAATCTCCCATTGTCACTGGGAGTTGCAACTGCAGAGTTCAGTTACAGGATAAACTCCTCAGTCTCTTTGATAATTTTGCTTAATTGACAATTGAAAGCCTGATTGATGATACAATGAGCCAGATCCCTGAATGGTATGAATCAGCACAGATCCATTTAAATCAATGAAGTTATGCTGATTGACAATCTGGTTCTGTCTCTTGACGTGATTGCAGCAGTGTTCGTACAACACCTAGCTAAAAATACCTAAACTGAGACTAGAACAACGTTGCGGTTCAGTAGATTCGAAAAGTTGCCACAACATTTCAAACTATTAAATCCACAATAGCAGTTGTTATTATTGCTGATTTCCTGTTCTTGTCTTTATTCTCCACATTAGGTGCTATAATAGGTTCACGACAGTGGTGATACACCCAGAACAATCATCCAAATGGATCCTGGCACTGACTAAAAGCTCTCAACCAAGTCAAAAGAAAACTGCCAGGCTGCACTGCGGCCTTAGAAATGGATGGTAAAAATCATTCTAAAATTAAAATAAATGAAGGGAAGGATTCATTGTAACAGACAGGTGGCCAAATGAAGTGTGGCACTCTGACACCAGCTCTCCCTGGAGGAAGAGACAGTGGCAGCCTGGCTGACTTTTCATCATGACTTCCTCAGGATATATAGCTTTCTCTCAGAACAGAATAGGGGAAGGTACAGTATTTGTCTCTGTATCTCTGCAGTCCAATTAAATTAACAATTTGCTAAAGAGCTACGTTTTTATAATTAATAGAGATGCACAAGGCTAACAGCACTGCAGAAAAGCACTGTAAGTCTATTTTCCAGAACTAGCTGACTAATCCACTTTTGTGACCATTTCAATAAGAATTTCAATTAGCATTTTACCTCCTATGCAATTTCTAAGATATTTGGGGTTGGGGCCTCTGCAGAAAGCATATACTTGGTATTCACCTTTACCTGCTGATTAACCTGCTCTTTTAGCTCATTTGGCTGTTTGCTATCAGATTGGATACTTTCCTTGCACAAAATGTTCATGCAAATTCCAGATGAACCAGTAAACTGCTCCTGATGAGCATCTTAAACACCAGGGCCTGGGTGGGGAAGGGAGCGAATTTTGGTTCACAAGCCGTTTAAAGGGTTGGTTACTAACTTCACTGCTAGCATTTAGCATTGTGCCAACTCAGCATGGGATGCTAAACACACGGGGCACAATCCAACGTCTATTGAAGTATTATGTGTTGGGCCCATAAAAAAAAAGTGTCAATATCAAAATGTAAGAAATTTGAGCATGTCATGAACACAATAATCTCTCGACAACACAAAAACCCTTAGTGAGTATATAAGAAATGTGATCTGGGTGCTGATCAAGGTAACATCTACATGGACTTTCAATTGCTTTGCACCAAATCCTGAAGTGCTTGCATCTCCTATGGAATATAAAGTGAACTTCAGGTACTCAGCACCCATCAGGATTTGGTCTTAAGTTAGCAGTGGTGATTGGTAGCTCCCAGTTAATATTTCTTTTTCTTTTTTCACTCTGCTGTGTACTACTCTCAGGGGTGAAAGTGAGCCGGTACGAGCCGGTACGGCGTACCGGTAAGAACCTGCACCGGCCCATACCCAGCCCACATTAAAGAGCTGTGGCAGCAGCGCTTTAATGTCCCTGCCCCTTTTGCCTCCCATAGGCTCCCTACCAGCAGGGCCGCCAATGGGGGGGAAGGGGCAGCGACCTTAAAGCATTGCCATGGTAGCACTTTAAGGAGTGTCCTTTGCTGCGGCAGCGCTTTAAGGATCCTCAAAGCGCTGCCATGGCAAAGGACCATCCTTAAAGCGCTGCCACGGCAAAGGACCATCCTTAAAGTGCTGCCACGGCAGTACTTTAAGGTCGCTGCCCCTTCCGCCCATCAGCGGCCCTGCTGGTAGGGTCCGTACCAGGAGGGCTGCCGACAGGGGAGGCAAAAGGGGCAGGGACATTAAAGCGCCGTCGGCGGAGGGGGATGGGGGGGACGGTGCAGCAATGTTAAAGCGCTGCCACGGCAAAAGACCGTGCAGCACTTTAATGTCCCTGCCCCTTTTGCCCCCCCACCTGCAGCCACCGACGGGGGGTGGGTGGGGGGCAAAGGGAGCAGTTGTCCTGGGGCCGGCGATTTAAAAGGACCTGGAGCTCCGGACGCTGCTGCCGCTAGCGCAGCAGCGGCATCCGGAGCCCTGGGCCCTTTAAATGAAGCCCCGGCCGGCACGGGCCAGGTGGCCTGGAAGGGCTGGTTGGGGGATGCTGATCCCCCCAGCCCCGCCCCTTCTGCCCGAGGCCCCGCCCCTTCTGGGGGCCCGCCCCGCCCCCCCCCCCGGCCCCGTTCCAGTAAGTGTCCTGACTTACTTTACTAGAGTTGTCAGGGGTGAAAGTAACAAAGTTATGTCCATTCACTACCTCCCAAGCCAAGGTCAGACTATACAGTTATACTGGATTCAAACTTCTCCAGTGGCTGGGATGAATCCCAGAGCATCCTGCAAGTTCTAGTTTGTAGAGCATTCCTGTGAGGAGAGATTTGGTTCAAAGGCAGGCACTTGCTTTTTTTAAGAGAACAGGTGCTCAAATTTGGCTGAGGGGCTGGTAACAAGCTCTTGGACTTGTGGAAGGCAAACTGTTAGCTCCCCAAGAAGATAAAATGATCAGCTTTGAAGCACTGTGCAACTGAGGGGGGAAATGAAAGTTACTGCTATCTGTTTGTTGTTTGGTAGTCTGTGAGCCTGATTCTTGGGTCTGCTACGGTCACTCCAGCAGCATAAAGACCATAAAGCCTGCCTAAGCAGCTGCCCAGGAATTGCCCTTATGTAGTTGCCTCTAATTGTCTGGCTCTATTCTCACACACTGCCCCTAGGGCAGGGAGCATGGTCAGAGTGCCTTTTCGCTATGGCTATTCCCAGCTTCTCGGAAGACCTCTTGGGGCTATAGGCAGGCATACATGAAAGCAGCCCCACTGCAACTCTAACTTACATGGGGGATTTAACTAGCCTTCAGTTAGCCTCAGAATAAGGGAACCACAAAAATGGCATAAAGCTCCCTTTGCCCCCTAGTCCTATTCTTGGGTCCTGTACTGAGCACACCTTGGCTGGACCCAAGCACTAGGGCTTGGGTATGTACAAGAGTGGAAGGTCTCATTCCATTTCCTAGGGGATAGGTGGCTATTTCAATCCATAGACACCGATGCTCTTCTTGGCAATTTCAGGAGGAAGCCAAGATTTGAACTGGCACAAAGACTAAGCTATTGTCACCACAAGAAATGGTCCCTCCAGATCAAAATGGAGGTAAAAATGCGGGATGGGTGTGTCAAAACCATCTGTCTACTCACGGAATAGGAGCTGCACAGATAGTCTCCAGCAGTGTCGTTCTAGCGATCTGTATCAGTACTATATTGGCTTTCTAACATTGTTACAAAGAAGGAAAAAAATGTTCGTCTGAAAGAAAATATCCTAGTTCGTTAGGGTCCTTTTGAGCAGCACAATTTCCCTCAAATTTCCCCTGTCATCTGCAGTCTACTAATTAAGAACACTTGCAGCCTACAGCTTTATCCACAGGAACATGAGACTCTCTCAGCTCCCCACAGTGTCTGGTGGGCAAATGAAGGAAATACAGTCAGCTCCTGGAATCATGCATTTAGTGATGATGGGTAAAGAAAATAGAGTTGATAGGATGGGTTAGGATGCCCCTTCAAGGGAAAAAACAAATGTACATAGTCTGAATAGTTTACCCTGGGCAGCACTCAATCTGTCAACATGGAATCTAATCTCTGACCAGAACCGCCTCCAATTCTACCCTGGTATGTTGTCCTACGGTGTCTCTGACAAGTATAAATGTAGGAGCTTAAGCAGCTAGACTGAGGTCCTTCCTCAAAGCTGGATAACAGTGCTGAGCTTGGCTTTCATGAGCAGGACCTGTAGAGCATTATAAGTGCCTCTTATAGGTGCCTGGAGAGTAAAGATACTCTAGTCCCTAACTAAATCCAGCACTACAACCTCACTAATATCTGGCCTTGCCTTAAGTCATGCCCAAGCAGTGCCTCTCATGAGACAAGCTGATGCAACTTTAGGCTAAACCTTTTTAAGAGCTCTTCTGCAGCTGGATGTCAACACTAGTCTTGACAGCCCAGGAAAGCTCAGCTGTTACCGTATCCTGTGGGGAGTCTCTTTTTACTTGGTAAGACTACACTCAGCCAGCACCTGTTTTGATTTACCACTGAAAGTTCACTGCTTTTGTCCACTTTTCTCTCACTCTGTGGTGAGAGAGAGGATTGTGGGGAGAGAGAACACCCAGCACAGTCGCTGGTGGGGCAAGAAGAAATAAGTCATTTTGCCATCCATGAACAAAAAAGCATCTCTTTTGGGGAAATGGTTTGAAGTATTCCATCTTGTTAATGACACCCCTCACCCACAAATACACATTGAATAGGAGTCTAATGCAATTCAAATAGATCTACACTGTCAGAAGGATTCATTCGTTATTGCTAAAAACAGGAAAAGTGCTCAAAGTTAAGGGACTGGAGGTATAAAAAATGTCTAACAAAATAATGCCTATTGGTAAATCAAAGTCAATTATGCTGTTTGACTAAATTAGTCTCAATTCACCAAGACAAATATATCCTTAAATATTCATACAGCTATGCTAAAACCAGTTCTTCTGTGATGTCCAAGGAGTGAGTTTACATTTATGAAACTAAGAGCCCCTAATCTATGTCTACCTCTGCATTTCCCAGTGCACCTTGTGTCCGTCTTTGAGACTAAGGTCTGTGAGATGGGAATGTCATTTGTGCATTTTACAAAACTTGGTAATAACCTTGAATTCTTTTCAGAACCCAAACTTCCTATAAAATCAGTGGGACTGTTGAATGTGCAGAGAATGCAGGGTTAGGTCCTCTAATTATAACCTGGATGGGCCAACACATTCTGTGGATGAGAGAAGCTGGGTAAACCATAAGCAATTATAATTAGAAAATGCCAGACATATAGTCTATGATATCAATTTTGCATACCTACACTATCAAGGGACCATTGTGGATTTCAACAAGATTTTTGACCCATTTTTCCCTCTGAAATGCTGACCTATATTCCATATCTCGTCTCCACAAAATAATACTAATATCCCAAGTACTGTACCTTCATGCAGTCTTTTTTAGGTCTAATTTTGTACTGGGGGTACATAAGCAGTCTACGCTCAGATGGAATCTTGACTCAAGAATGCCAAATATCCCAGCTATTTAACTAATCCCAGTTGTTATTTTTTTCAGCACTTTTCCTTGGTCACCTCAATGTTTCCCCCCAAAAAGTGTTTTAGGAGTGGACCCTGCCACTTAGAACAGGATCAGGAGTTGTGACTGAAAGATTGACTTTCTAGGTTTTAAAGATCAAAGAAATTGCCCAGGGCATCCATCCTAAAAGACTCATTATAATTTACTATTTGATTCACTAATAATTGAAAATACTGTTGTGTCAGAAACTGTTCCCCAGATTTAATGATTTGGCATGTACTCAGAACACTATTAAATAACATGCTTTGTAAATGAAGATAGATGAGATATGTCATAAATAGTCAACCTGAAGCACGTCTATGAATTTGTCTTGGTCAATAGACTCATGGGTGACCAAAATGCAACTCAACTAAATAAACTTTGCTTAGAAAGTCAGTTGAACTTGTGGCAAAAATCAGCCCAGTCTAAGCATTTCTAAAATGCCTTGAAAGTAAAATATGGATTTAAATGCCATATTTACTTTATTTTCCTGTTCTTAATCTGATTCATTATTTTGTGCAAAAGATGGAAGGAAATCCTAGAACATGTCACCACCAGTCTTTTCTCCCTCTCTACCTTTTAATTTAAAGGGAGAGTGACGGCACTAGGTTCAGATAGCTCTACTCAATTTGAGAAGGACTTTGCTCCTTCTCAAATGTAGTCCCACTGAAATCAACAGGACTATTCAGGGCATAAGGTACTATTCAGCATGAGGAAGGGTATCAACATCTGGTCCAAAATGTGTATTTATATTCTTTAGGAAATCTATGGATGTCTGAAAATCCAGAAAGGCATAAACGTTGAAACATTTGTCCTGTGTCCATACAATATAGCTACAGAGCCCTACTGGAAACCTTGGGGCTCCTACATTTACCCTGCACGTGGCACTCAAGAGGCTGACATTTCAGACTGAAGTGACATAATGAAGACCATTTCGAGGTGCGTTAGTCAGGCTGTATTTTCAGTATTGGTTCCATCTGACAGGTGTTTGATAGTCTCAGACCCTTGGTTGCTGAACCTCACCTCTTATTACTGCTGTATCAATCCTCTTTTTACTCTGAAATGCTATTTCTCTCTAGTTTCTCTGGAAGACTTTTTCTAATACAAATAATCCAGAAATAGCAAGTGCTTTCTAGGTGGCCATTGATTCAGGGGGAGTAGGGGCGGGGGATTTCAGATGGAGCTTGTCTCTAGTTGTTAAACAGCCAAAGAAGTTGAGAAGCCAAAAAGAGGTCAGCTAAAAAAGGGAGGTATTCCTCACTCTAATGTGCAAATTGCATTCATTCATGTACAAAATGGCTGAGAACTTTCCTCTACGTGCCGCTGCTGCCTACTGTCCTTATTTTCAGCTCTTCTGGGTGTGGACTCAGATCTTGGGAATTTCATTCTACCCCACAACAAGAATCCTGAACAGTGTCATGGAATAGCCTACTTTCCTTCAGCAAACATACAGCACAATATTTGGTTCTCTCCTATTTTAATCTTTGTTTAAACAATTTTATGCCTGCTTCTTTCCCTTTTTCCTTCTCCATTTCTTTTTCCTCTAAATCATATCTGCCATATCTTTGAAAGGGGAAGAGAAGTGAGTCTGGCTAAAAAGGGAGAAGCTGAGGAATAATGGAAATTGAATAAACAAGGCTATATATGTTTTTCCTTCCGTCTTGCCGCTAATCCAGTATTCTGATACAGAACTCTTAAAACTATGGGAGCCCACTCAGGTTCTTGCCATGACCACCTGATCTCTAGGTTAGGAAGGGCATATCCCCAAATGGTAACTTTAATTCTAAAGTGAACAGCATGCTTGAGAAAGAAGGAAGGCAGCTCTGAAATGTAATGTCCGTTTATCACTTATTTGCAGAACAAGTGCAGCAGGGATGGCAGCCATGTAAACTGCCAGCAAAAGCTGAGTGTGTCTTAATCCTGTTCAGGAGGGAACCCTCCCAAGGATGAGATGCTGACGCGTCATGCCTACTCAATTCTTGGCCTCTCCAGAGTTTGATAACAAGGAACACCACTTGGTGTTAATTATGATGTGGATAGCAGCCACTAGGAACTGGGCTGAAACAGTTCATGCTGCTTTACACAGATCACCAAACAGCTGTGAAACAGTGACAACTTCTGCTTACTATCGCCAAGTCCATCTTTGGTCCATAGTTCATTTTTAATCATTATTTAGGGGCACCGTTACACTTAGATGATGCAAAGACTTTATTGCATTTTAAAATTAAGAGTTGCATATGAATTTAAGGTAAGATAGTTTCCATCAATGATCTGCTGACTGTAGTCAGTTGTAACTGCTGATTTAAATTTTAAAATACTATTCTTCCCCCCCCCCCCCCCCCCGTTAGCACTATAGAGCTATTACAGCCATGGGAAGGTCTCTGGAATCTATTCTGACTCATGCATAATCAACAGAATTGTCAATTAAATCCTAATTGCTGAATCTTTATTCCTACTGATGACCAGCCCAGAGAAATCTCAGCTTGACTTTCAGATTCCAGGTAGCACTTGCAGCTCTACCATCCTTGCTCTCACACTGAGAACTTGTTATGGAATCCTGCACACACACATGGAAACTCACAATCCCATTCTGAGTCACTTTCCATGCTAAGCTCTGTGTATCAAAAATAAATTATGCTCAAACATGTCAGAAGTTTTATATTTATGTTCTTCAATTGCCACATATAATTTAATCAACTAAGGCAACCTAAAAAAAGTAGGTTGACACATTGCCCTCCTACCTACCAATAGCTTCAGGAGTATGTAACTGAGCAACAGGATGCTGATTGAGATAGGGTCATGTGACCCTATGGTTTAAAACATAATAAGGCTTTGTAAGGTGCTTGAGGTCTACAGAGAAGGATTGCTATATAAAATGCAAGGTGTAAAATATTAACCATTTATTGCAAGCTTCTCTGCAGCTTGCCTTGATTAGATTTGGCATTTTAGGTGCTCAAATCTACAGGGAAACTGAGGCACGGAATTTAAGGACTCAACTTTCATAGTGCCCCACTGATTTTTGGTGCTACATTTGATAGCTCTGGCACCTAGTTGAGCACTCACAGCTCTAGCTGAAGTCAATGGGATTGGAAAAGCTGAGAGCAAGAGAAAATTCACAGCACTTCAGTCCAAAGATATCAAACAACGCAAAGCAAAAATTCGACAGAAGTTTAATCTGAGAAATGTAGCTTATTTGATTTCTCTTTAACTGAGGAATCCTATCATTCCAGTTTTCAGTGATAGTTGAATCGTTTCCTTCTCCCCACAGGAATCAAACCAGGTCTCAAACTTCCCATGTTCTTGTGCCCTTGCTCCCCCTTATATAACTCAGTGCAATGTGTAACAAAGTGCTATTTTATGCTTTAATAGCAAACAATTTCTTCTGAGGGGAAAAACAAACAGGATGTGTTGTTTTGGGTAACTCTGCCTGTGGTGACAGTACAAGATCTCACCCTTATGAGTACAGTAATAGAATTTCCTCCAGAGAAAATGTTCTAATTCATAATACACCTCTTAGATTCTTCTTGCTTAAAACATTTTGTCCACTCTTTTTTACCACTAAGCACACATCTAACTCAGGCTTTGGTTGGCTCCCTGTTGTGTATTTTTTTTTTACTTCGATAAAGCTATTTCTTTCCAAATATGCTTTACATAAAGATTCCCAGGCTCATTATTTTTCAGAGCCAAACAGTAAATCAACATCTTGGGTGTTATGGACATTATCTCTGGTTCTCACATCTGTTGAAGTCAAGGCTCTATTTTATTGTGGCATCTGGACACAAGAGAGGGAAACTATTCAACTATCACTGAAAACTGGAATGGTAGGATTCCTCACTGAGCTTCTTCCTTCCATAAGTTATAACTAGCCCGAGATACACCTCCTGGACTTCTTCCTCTTTGATAATATAACCAAATTCCAGAGCACTAAGGAAAATAATATTGCTGATCACAGTCATAAATTAGCCTCAGAAAATGAACAAACTTGAGGAGAGACTCATTGCCATTTCTAAAGAGAGGATGGCTTAAGAGGCTAACACTTCATAGCTTTCATTAATCTCTCCTTTAGGTGTTGGGATGATTGCTCTTCTCTGTACTCCATTTCAGGTGTCAAACTCAGAATTTCAAGATGCCCTAACATTAATTTCTGGAATAAAAGACACATGACCAAAAATTCCTGTAGGCCTTCAAACAAAATTGTCCAGAATCATACATGTGTTGACTACATTAAGTTACATCTGGAAAAAAAGTAACCAATACTGCAGTCTTCAGACACGCAAAATTCCTTGTGGGAGTTTTGCCTGGGTAGGAACTGCAGGATGTGGTTTTTGGCATGGACTATAGAATCCCCCATCCCATAGCCTAGACTTGATGGGTCAATCCTGTGGTGGAGAAAGTCTTAAGAACTTAGATGCAACTTTGTCACCCAAAAAGTGTATCTGATTATGGTGTGTATGCTGGAACGGTGAGGCATCCTGTGCTAGTGCAAAGGGGCTACAAATGACCTTAGGCCAGGGCTGTGTGAGTAGCAAATGCAAGTCCCAAAAGGGAGGCCTCATTGAAAAATGAGGTATGCTCCAAGCAAACTGCATCCATGTTCATTCTGAGTGGCACAGGGAAAGGTTACATTAACTGGTGCATTTTAAGGTAGCCCTAAGATACACTCACAACACTGCAGCCATCAAAAGTCATGCAACGGACCCAGTCAGAATGACAGAACCCACCTCCAACAAGAGCCAAGGATTGTCACAGAGTTCAACCACCACCCCAAGGACAGCATTTCAATTGTGGCCATTGTTGCACTTCACTATCTGGCACAGAACTTCCATGGACATAAGCACAGAGGGGCTCTGAATAATACTCCTTCCATCTCCAGATCTTCAAGAGCTCTGAAATATTAATGAACGAAACCTCACTTCAGCCCCGGGAGGTATGGTAAATACTACTGCTTGCTTACAGAAAGAGAAACTGAGGAATGCAGAAATTAAGTGATTTGTTTATGGTTATGGAGGAAATTCATGGCAGATCTCCTGGCTCCCAGTGCTTTCTCATTTCCTTTCACTGAGAGCTGTGCCACCAACAGAAGCTGGGAGGTAGCTGCTTCCTCACAGGGTCTGATTAAAGGCAGTACATACCAATGCAGAAGCAAATGTCCAAGCAGCAGGGGAGGGAGCAAAGTATGAAGAGAAGAATCTTTGAATGAACCAAAGCCTCAGTGTGACCCAAGTGCAACATAAAGACTCAAATAAAATAAAATAAATCCCAGAAGGCAAATAAAAACACCCAAAATGTCTGTTTTTTTCAAAATCATGATTTTGGGGGCCAAACTCATGAGTTTACAATATCCCTAACTCCAGGCATTCAAATCACTCACTTCTGATGTATCTGATTCTGGCACCATGCTTCTAGTGGGAATGAAATGTTGTGCCATAAATGTGCTCATTATTCTGCCACGGACAAAAGACAAGTGCTTATAGCCTTTCTACCTCACAACCTTGTCTGTCACTAAAGAGAATCTGAAATGTCCAAAAGCCTTGTATGTCACAGAAGAATGGAGTTGGCAGATGAAAGCACACTACCCATCAGAAACATGCAGCATGGTATTCCATAGCTCTCTTCTGTTTCCCTCAGCATGGTGGGCCTGAACAAGTATCTGAAATGGACAGCTACCTCTCATTGGATTTCCTCTCTGCACGAGCAATGCCAGAGGGTTAAAAGCTTGAGTTGTCTGGGAGAGGAGACACAGACAGCTATCCCAGCATAACAGTGAACAAATCTACCCCTAACCTGCTTTGCAAGAGGTTCACCTGAAAAGTACACAGGTGGAGAGAGACTCCTGTCTCAGTCACAAACTCCATCTTGCATGTCACATACAGTGCCCTTGCTTTTTCTCTGCCTCTTACTATGTCTCAAGCAAAGCTGTCACACAGCATCAAAGCTAGATAAGCTAGAATTATGTCATGAATTAGTGTTGACCACAAATTACCTGACCACAATGTATCTCAGAATTCTAAGGAGCCAGAAGATAAAAGCCATTTTGCAGGCATGGTCTGTTTGTTTAACATTGCTAGAGAGAAGTAGAGTATCTTAAGAGTTTTAATTCAGATTGCCCTTCTGTGGGCCTGCCCATGTTTCCTACCTGTCATTTAACTGTGCTTATTTCATCATATTAACAGTAAGAGGTTACCCCACTGTAGAGTGTATTAGCATTTAATATTTCCTGTTGATTCCACAGCAAGTCATCACTTCCATGCACTTAACTTGGGGCTAATGTATCTCTCTAAAAACATGGTCCTAATCACTGAGAAAGTCACCCATTTCAGAAGTATTTCCCTGAAGGCCAACAAAAGCAGCTTTGTACACCAAACAACTGAGCAGATTGGTTCATATGTTTTTTTAGCCTGTATTTCAGCAAAGGCATTAAAATCACAGATTCAAAGTGGAATGTTTAAGATCGGAGCAAGAGACAATGACCTTAATGTATGATGTAGAAAGAAATTATGACTGGAATAAAGACATACCTACCTAATTTGCTACTTGTCAACTCCACTCACTTGTTAAATAAAAGAATTTGACCAAAAAAAGAGTTAATAATTGACCGATCTTCCAGAACATGAGGGTCTTGGGATGAAATCACCTTTTGATAGGGATACTTTAGTCACGTAAAAATGTTAAGAGCTGGGTGGAGTACATCTTAATGAATTAGAACTAACTTCTCAAGCAAATTAGCTTTTAAGTTATCCATGTAATTTAGTATTAAACAACTGCTTTAGAAATCATTCATTTGCTTACGTTAGAGATCTCACTGACATTAGTAATTCCACTGGCTTCACAGAGGGAGTTGCTTCCGTTCTCAGCAATGTGAGGAGAATAAAGCACAAAGGATATAGAGTAAGGGTCAAATCTAACCTCAGGTATAATTTAACGACATTCTGCACTTCCTCCTAAGAGAAAAATGACCAAGGGCTAATGATGCAGTTTATTATAAAACAAATAGTAAAATATATTTATAATACTTAGGTACCATTTTTTTCTCTAAAGTAGGACCTACTTTTTATGTACTAAGCTCTCACAGACGAGGCGTGGTCCTTTCCACTAGACAGACTTTGATTCTTCCCCATTTGTCTGGAGCTGAATTCAAGTATGTTCGACAACAGTCAACCAAACTCACCATTGGTTTACCATGGGGTAAATAATGGCCTAGTGGTGGAAAGTCCTGATGGAGGAAAATGTAACGAGGTTGGGCTGTGGCAGCACAAAAGCCATAACTTTACTATGGGGCGATCTATAAGTGGCTCCAAAAGTGGGAGATACTAAGCCAAAAGGAAGGTATGGCCCAGGTTTCTAGGAAACTGGTTAATCCAGCCACTTTCCTCAGTCTGCCAGTAGCACAGCTCCTAGGTACCCAAGCAGATTTAAAGTGGTCTTCTTCAGAGCTCTCAATTAGCAGAACTTCAATGACAGGTAAAGTTGGAAAAACATCCTGCCTTTCTCAGGGACGATTCAGCTCTCGGGTGCATGAGTCAGGTTGGTACCACAGCATCACACCTCCTTGTGCCAGATTTGCTGAATTTAGCCCTGTGGGTTTTAGCTTATGTTACACAGACCCCTGGTAGAGTGTCCTGATTTGTGAATTAGCATAATCAGCAATGCTAACTCACTGCAGGTGAGAACAGCACATGCTAGTTATCACCTGCTGCAGACAGAGCACAAAACATTATGTTCTTGTGCAATGGAAACATAAAGCTTAAAAGAAAACTTCGATGGATGAGAATTTCAAAGGAAGCCTAGAATTCAGACACATCTACCAGGCCTGGGCATGGGCAGTCTGACTCAATGGTTAGAACCATGCTGAGGGAACCAGCACTAAGGTTGGAGTCAGGAACCAGGATCAGGGCAAGGGCAAGAGCAAGGCTGGAGCAGGACAGAAGTAGGGCTGGTGCTGATTCAGGACAGGAGCAAGAGCAGTCGCAGCTGTGTGCTCAAGTGTTGAGCAGCCAGGGAAACTGCTGTTGCTGACCATAAAAGCACATTTGCTGAGTTCTGCCAAGCTCATTTATCTGCCTGGAGGCTGGTCTGACTAGTCCTCAGGCTCAGCTGAAAATGCTCAACCCTGACAACGTCTTCCATTAAAATCTCCATTACTGTAAATTGGCTGGCTATTCCTAGATTATAACAGAGGTAAGATTACCTATTGGATAGGACCCCCACCTCTCAAGCTACATCCAGAGCCACTGCAGCAATCCTGCTGGTAGCACTGTAAGTCAGCAGGAGAACCATGGTCTAAAAGACAAGGCGCATCTCCAGCCCCCAGTCCACCCCGACACTTGGGAGTCTCAAACTACCAGCTGTTCCCCGCAACCAGTACAATGGAGAATAGCAAATTCCCTGCTACTCCTTCCTGGGGAGGAAAAGAGCACAGCAATTATCTGCTGTTCTCCTGAGGAGTGTGGATCAGCGCAATAAACAGTGATCTTAGCAGCTGCATTCTGCATGGATGGGAGAGGGTAGATGTGCATGTTCGGGAGGAAGCTGTTACAGATTGGATGGGCAGCCTGGACAAGAATCATTGTCTGAGGAAAGAGCATATCATAGACAAGTTATGAAGGAGGAAGCCGCAAGATTTGGATACAATCTGAATGTGGAGGGGGGAGGGGGAAGAGTGAGAGAAGCTGAAGATGACTTCTAAATTATGGGTTTGGGAGACTGGGATGAGGTTGGCGATAACGGTGACTGGACCGGGGGAGGGGAGAAAGTTTGGGAAGGAAAAAAGGGGTGAGAGTTGGCCATGTTAATATACATTGATGACAAGACATCTAAGTGGCTGAGATGCAGGACTGAGTTTAGGAAGAGGGATCAGAAGTAGTAAAGTAGATCTATGAGCCAGTAATTGAAGCCACGTGAGCAGATGGGAGGGGAGCTGGGTGAAGGAAGAAAAGAAGTAGACCCCATGGAGAGTGAGGCAGAAACAGAGCCACCACAGAATGGCACAGATGCAGGACAGGACAAGATTCCCCCCACTGAAAACGTCAGGGGAAGATATCATAACCATAAGATCCAGTTGTGGAATCGGACTTCAGTATGTTGACTTCACTTGACTTCAATGCTAAATCAGAAATATCTAATGCTCCCAATATTCCCTCCCCCACTCTAGCAGCAAAAGTTGTGGTGTCCAGGAAATAGTCTGCCTTATTAATGAGAAGCCAGCAATCACATTTTAGTGGTAAATCATTGCCTATGGAGAATCTGATTACAAAGCTTTACAGTACTCCTTATGAATGGGCTCCCAACCTCAAACTCTGGCCAGTAAAACTTGTTTGTGAGCAGCTCTGACTGGACTGGATGCCTGCCACTGCTGCATCCATTAAACACACACAGCAGACCAAATTCACTATGTAACAGAGAAGAAACTCCCATTGAAACTGGTGGGAGCTGCATTATGTAAGGGTATGTCTACACCCAGCCGCTAGTTCGGCGGCTGGGAATCGAAGTTCTGGGTTCGACTTATCGCGTCTTGTCTGGACGCGATAAGTCGAACCAGGAAGTGATCGCCGTCGACTGCGGTACTCCAGCTAGACGAGAGGAGTACCGCGGCGTCGACGGGGGAACCGCGGCGTCGACGGGGGAGCCTGCCTGCCGCGTGTGGACCGAGGTAAGTTTGAACTAAGGTACTTCGAACTTCAGTGCGTACCTTAGTTCGAATTGGGGGGTAAGTGTAGACCAAACCTAACTGAGCAGAATTTGGCCCAGCTAACCAGTTAATATGTCAAATGACTCACACTGCTATATACACACTGGGCTTTCTTAATCAGCCAAGTTGGCACTCTGTAGTACCAACAGTGACATTTTTGCATTTGGCATTTTCTGCTCCTGTGCTTTATCATATTTTCCACTACAGTGTCAGGAAAGATTTCTATCTGCTTCAGCTGAAAGAAGCCAGATAATAGCCAACAGCAGCCCTGTACCTTTGTTATCTTTAACTTTATAAAAAGGTTGTTATGCATGCTGCCTCAGTTTTCTACTAGACTAAGCACAAAGTTCAAATGAGACATGTATCCTGCTTCGTCACCGTCCCTCCATCTCTTTGGTCAATAGCCTATCAATGTGGCGATTAGACCAATGTCAAATATTCGCTTGACGTTTGCCTCTCTTTGAGCGCAAAAAATGAAGTGTTGCGCGTGCAATTGTCAAGACACCCATTTGAAGTGCAACTGTTTAAATGCAGCTGTTCAAATGCACCTGTTTGAGGTATGTTGGTTGGTACTGGTCACAAGGTACTAGATACAGCTCCCGGATAGGGGGACATTACTTCCCAAGGTCAGGAGGTGCAGCAGAAGCCATTTTACCTCTGTTTCTCTAAAGTAGTCTGCAACTGGGCTGTTCCCCAAGACACATTTTTTTTTGAAGGAAAGTCTTTCTGCCTGCAGCTTTCCCAGCTTTTTACACTCAAAACAGCTTGGGTTATAATTAGACAATATTTCACATTTTATAGTTGTTCATCACAGTAGTACAAATATAACCATATCCTGAAGGCAATGCCCTCAGGAGATTCTGGTCAGTTGTGCCCAGGCCATTAAAACAAGCCTAGTATATCCTCTAATACAAATGGAGGACTAGCTTCCTGGAAATATGAACAACAAATTAAACTGCTGTCTTATTTAATCCCCCCTTGATTACGTAGCCAGGGAACTGAATGGCTTTTAAGCTACTTGTCATTTTACTTCAGGCTCAGGCTTAGTGTAGAGTCTTCAATATTTGACCTTATCCAAAGAGTATCTGCAGTACCAAGAATACTGTAAGTGCTAAGTATTTAATGGGTCACCATTGTAAAACAGGAAGATAACACCCTGAGGAAGATCAGGGGTCTTCTCTGGGACAAAACAGCTCTCTCACACACAGCTCTAATGTTTACATTGCAGTTAGAGCTGTCCAGCATTTTCATATGCTTCAGATTTGACTTCCAAAAAAAGTCATTAAGTGGCTTTGTGCATCAAAGCCACACAAAATCTCAAAGGCTCCTTTCAATCACAATATCCCATTCCCAGATAGAAATCGGAGTCTTCCCTTCAACATTTGCAGTGTTAGGATTTGCAAAATGTGAAAACACAACTTGGAGGAGATTTTACTTGTACTGTAGTTACGAATACGCTGCACACCTCGAAGTTGCAATCTATTGCTCAACTATGGGAAAGCGGAATTTCCATTTGCTGGAAATACAATTAAATAGCAAACATTCGGCATCAAAGTTAAAGATGAAATCCACCAAAGGGGATGGAGTGGCTCTGACCATGGTGGAGCTTGGCTGCTGGAGCCATGGTGCTGAAGTAGACAAGGAAGACGCCAATGCAGAACCATGGCAGTTTGTACAAGCAGCCTTGGGACTTATGTGTAGTGCAGATGTACTGTCAAATCTGCAGAAGCCACGATGGAGAATGGGGTTTGGAAATGGACCTAGGAAGAGACACTCTGTCTTTGATCCTTGTGGATCTTAGTTTTGGCACATGCCTTTTTATCTGATTTGGCAAATGTGTGGCTGTACTGGGAAGAGGGCAAGGTTTTTGTTAGGCATGTATCTCACCTATTTCCTTACTAATGGTTCAGGGTGAAAGACTTGCTTTCTGCAATAAAATGCAAACAGCACATTGTATTCTACAGAACAGGCTCCTATACAGTGTGTCTGGAATATGCACAGGAAGACAAAGGGACACTTCCTGCAGATGCTGCCACAGGAAGAAAGAACCCCCTGCAGAGTTAAGTTCCCAAATTCAGGATGCAGATTTTCTCTTTCCTTCTGAAGTTTCTTATCTTGAGATTCTCCTTCATGGTAAGAGGTTGAGCCAAGCAATGACTTGTTAGAATGCTTTTTATGTGAGGCAAATAAATGCAACATTCCTGTTACAGCCTCCATGCCCCCCTCCCACGCCCCACTTCTAATTCCTTGACTTCTTGCCTTTGGAGGGTGCACAATTCCCCGGCACTAGTAGCAAGGCCCAAAGAGTCAAAAATTTGACTGTCAAAGTAACTAATTTGTATTCTTTAAATTACTCTCATAACATCTCCCTGATTAACCCTTAGGGCACCAGCATTTTCCAGAGTTTCAGCCAAATTAAAGCTAAGGAAGACATATGACCACAATCCCCAAAGAGTTCAGTTATGTATAGTATTGAGATGTGGGGCATAAGTGATGAGAAAACAGGACCCAGCATTTTCTCAGCATAACCACAGTAATACAAGGAGACTGGATCTAAGCTAGAAATACTTGGAAAAATCTACTGATATGAAGTGATTTATAACTGGCATAAGGTATACATTTATTTTAAAATAAAATCAATTAGTACCTCAAATGAAAATGGTTTACCTTTCCTGGCTGAGATAGAAGGTCCTTTAATGTTCTCTGGAGACTTCATCAGGGCCTGCCTTATTCCACTACTCATGGCTGGTGCCAATGGACAGTGTGCTGTATTCTGGAAATGGAACCCTGCCAATGTGCAGGCCCATAGCTGCACAGCTGTGTGTCAGTTCAAGAGGGCAAGGTTATTCCTCCATCACTTTCTACAGTCTGCCAGGCTTCGCCTCCCCAGCATAGTAAACCTCGGGAATTTAGGGAACTCAATGAGATCATTTTGTCTACAAATCCTTAAACTCTGAGCATAAAATGTGTGGTGCTGCTGGAAATTCTAAACTGCAACCATTCCAATCCATTTTTACTACCAGTAGCATATTATGGCTTCCAGGAGCAGCAAGATGGATGTAGCTGTTGTGCCCCAGGGTCTTACCTGTTTGCTATTCTGTGCAGCTCTAAATTACACTATTTTTAAAATGTTGGGTATAACTTTACACAGATCTCTCCACACTCAAGTTCAGAATATTTAATCACGCATCATACACCTCCTAATACAGCTGTTAGTCTGAAGCACACATATCGCTGATGGTTGAGTGTTTAGAGCAAACCTCCATCCTTCCCAGCATCTTTCGGATCCTTCTCCACAGAATGAAGTCACACTGCTGTATCTGTGTCAATACAATCATCTCCATGACAACAGACTAGAATGTTCCAAATATAGATGTGTGACTTCATTGCACGGAGAAGGAAGAGATGCACAAAGGCCACAACTCTCTGCTCTGATCTAACAAGATCAGACAATTGCCTGGGCCGCCTAAATATTCAGAATTAGATTAAACCCAACATTTTCCTGAAGACATATCTTTTGTATTTTCTACTACAGGTTTCACTTGAGTTTCTGGAAAACATAACTGGCAGGATCAATTCAAGCACGACTGGGTCTCGCTGCAAAGAGTTACAACTGGGTCTCCAGCTGAAAAGCCCAAGATACAGCTTGAGACCTCCTCTATGCAGTGTTAGCTTGGTGAATTCAGTGCTATGAGGATGGGGAGTAAAATGGGCAACACGTACACAGGGCTCAAGTGATGAGCACCACAGAGCGCTGTCTGCATAGAGTGCCTTGTTCTTCACACTGTAGCACTACAGCCTGAGCAGTAAATATCACACAAGTATTGGGGACCCCCCCATGATCCGTAAATTCTCTGTGGCTGGAGGACTGACAGCATTGTTAGAGCCAGTCCTGGTTTTATTTATGTATTTAAAATTAGAAATGGACTCAAGCAACCAAATTCAAATCCAAACTATGAACACTCCTAAATTTGGGGTGTTTGGAACCAGGGTTCTGGCCTAGCTCATAGTAGAGATGGGGCCAATTTGAGAAATTCAGATGTGGGTCAGAATGATGGTTCGGGTGTTTGGATTTAGATCTGAGCTTTCGGTTTGTTGCCCAGCCCTGCTTTCCTTTTCTTTATCATAGGGGCAATGGACAACAATCAAAGTTAGCCTGCTCCTTTTTATTTAGGCTTGGCAGGGGAGGGAAGTAGAGGGAGTATGAAGTTCATGGCACCTACTGGCATGGGAAAGAGTAAGCAAAGTAAATGCTTCTCAAGGACCCTCTATGCCATGCTTTCCATTCTGCCTTCAAATGGAGAACGGATCTTCAGGAGACCTCCCAACTTGATGCTTCCTTACGTGCTTGGGCAGGGAGAGGAAGGAACTAGGTTGGACCAGTGTTTAAGAAAGAAGGTACCATTTAAATACTCTCCTTGGAAAGGTCTTAAGTGCATAACTATTGCTAGATTGCGTGTATATACACTCTTTGTGCACCACATTCTTGGTGACAAAGGACTCCGTTCATAATAGAGGGCTGCCGTGTTTAAATTGGGTTATCCATGGAATTTACTCATAAGTGCCCATTCTTACTAGCACACTGGCCTTAACATGGCTTTTGGGGATTAACAAATAACTACAGTATTGCAGCAGTGGAACAATGGGCAGCTGTGTCTAACATGGCAGTTTTCTTCTATGCCATAGCTTGTTTTTTATTGAGTGCTGTAAACAGAGAGGCTAAATAAAATCTGTGTGCCTGTAAACACAATCATAGACATTTGGGGCTGGAAGGGACCTCAAGAGGTCATCTAGTCCAGCTCCCTGCACTGAGGCAGGACCAAGTATACCTAGATCATCCCCGACAGGTGTTTGTCTAACATGCCAGTACAAACTTCCAATGATGGAGATTCCCCAACCTCCCTTGAAGCCTAGTCCAGAGCTTAACTACCCTTATAGTTAAAGCGTTTTTCCTAATATCTAACTTAAATCTCCCTTTGTTGCTGATTAAGCCCATTACTTCTTGTCCTACCTTCAGTGGAGATGGAGAACAATTGATAACCATCCTCTTTGTAACAGCCCTTAACATATTTGAATACTGCTATCAGGTCCCACACACACACACACACACACACACACACCAGTCTTCTTTTCTCAAGACTAAACATGCCCAGTTTTTCTAACCTTTCCTCATAGGTCAGGTTTTCTGAATCTTTTATCATTTTTGTTGCTCTTCTGAAGTCTGCAATTTATCCTTGGACCATCTAGTTACCTCAGGGTATAACATCAGTACTTCCAGGTAATTTTTCATGCAGATCTATCTGCCCATAGACAGGATCCATTTCTGGTGGATGTCAGAATCTGGCCTGGAATTTGCCTGAGGCTATGGCTTAGGTAACAGCCTGCACTACTATCAGAGAGGTAGGTATAGCAGTTACCAAATCTCAGTTCATTAGTAGTTTAATTCTGCTAGATTCTGAGCACCTTCTTAATGTTTCTCAGGGACTCCAGTACCCACTGGAGTCAATTTGGAAGTGAGGACATGCAGAATAGCTGAGGAGATTCACAGCAATGTGCATGATCAGATTCATGGACCAAAAAGGGGGAAGAGCTGCCACTATTTTACACAGAAGGATTCATCTGTGGATACAACAACCAATCTGAACAGGACAGTAAGAAACAAGGGGAGATTAGAACTATTACAACAAAACCAACACAAAAAATATACAATCTTACTTTTACCCTAAGCAAATCCAAGCCTACAAATTCCAAGTTGCTTCTCCAGTTAACACTGTTTATTCAGAGCTCTAGGCCCCTCACAGATTTTGAAAGACATATACAAGTTCCAATGTATCAATAGCCACATGACTCTACAGCCTCACTAAAATTGTCCCTCTTCAGTCCACTGTGACGATGCAGTTCTGGCGGAACCCAACTGAGAGTGCTAACTCAGGACAAATTGCTCAAATAGGGCAGTTACAGCCCAAGGCTGGGGTTTTTTCCACCTCTAAGGCAAACCAAACCAGCCAGACTAGGAGGACTTCGGTCTCACCCCACTGGCTAACCGCAAGTCTCACAAGCAATCTCCTTAGACGCTCCAGTTTCCCAGTATTACCACCAGTGCCACTCGTTATGGGGACAAATGGTTATGAAAACCAATACCCCAGTAAAAGAAAAGGGTTCTCCTGATCCCAAAGGACCAAGCCCCAGACCCAGGTCAATATACAAATCAGATCTTACCCACAAATCACGCTGTTGCCAATCCTTTAGAACCTAAAATCTAAAGGTTTATTCATAAAAGGAAAAAGATAGAGATGAGAGTTAGAATTGGTTAAATGGAATCAATTACATACAGTAATGGCAAAGTTCTTGGTTCAGGCTTGCAGCAGCGATAGAATAAACTGCAGGTTCAAATCAAGTCTCTGGAATACATCCCCCGCTGGGATGGGTCCTCAGTCCTTTGTTCAAAGCTTCAGCTTGTAGCAAAGTTCCTCCAGAGGTATGAAGCAGGATTGAAGACCCAATGGAGATGAGGCATCAGCCTTATATAGTCTTTTCCAGGTGTAAGAACACCTCTTTGTTCTCACTGTGGAAAATTACAGCAAAATGGAGCCTGGAGTCACATGGGCCAGTCCCTGCCTACTTTGCTGAGTCTTAAGGCATATTGGCCTTCTCTCAATGGGTCCATTGTATAGCTGATGGTCCTTAATGGGCCATCAAGCAGGCTAGGCAGAGCTAATCCCAGCTTGTCTGGGATGTCACCCAGAAGCATAGCATAAGTTTGCCATACAGACAGTATAGAGCCAATATTCATAACTTCAACTACAAAACTGATACACACATACAGACAGCATAATCATAACCAGTAAACCATAACCTTGTCTTAGACACCCCATTTGACCCCCTTTATACAAGATTTGGGTACCACTACAGGACCTTGGTTGCAACAATGATCTATATGGTCCCAGTTTATGTCAATAACGTCACATTCACCTCATATCTACAAACTTCCTCTTCCATCTGTGTACTCACCTAGTCAACACACCACCCCAGAAAAAGGCTGGGAGACCTGCAGCATGCTTCATGGTCAACAAATACAAGTTATTTAAAATCAAGCTTGGAAAGTATTCTTGAGGCAAAAGTTCTTACTGCAAATGCCCTTATACCAGCCCCCTCCACTTAAACAGAGAAGCTGATAGGTCAAGCAGCAAATGTGAGCACAACTCCTATGGTATCCCACAAGGAAAAAGGCTGTCTCCTGGGGTAGTCAGGACCCAAAATAGGACTTTATAAGTCAAAACCAGCCCTTTAAACCTCAGCCAGAAACCAGCTGGCAGCCAGTGCAAACTATGCTATGCAGGTGTAACATGCTCCCGCTAAGAAGTGCCTGCATTAGGCAGCTGCTTTCTGTACTAGCTGAAGTTTCCAGGAGTGGCCCACTGTAGAGCACAACTCAGCTTTCTAGTCTGTAAGTGACAAAAACATGTGTAACTGAGGACAAACAAACAAACAAGACAAGTACAGATTGACAGAAGTCCTCTACCCCTGCTGCCACCCGGTCAGGAAGCAGACAACACTGTTCCCAGGCAGTGAACCTGTGTAACAACTATTGAAGCAGTTGACAATATCTTTGCCGCTTGTTCTTGTTACTCCCCCTGTCTTTAAGAATCATCTCAGCCTTACCAGGATTGAGTCTGAGCCAGACAGCTCTCATCCGAGCCCCATGCTCTGCTACACACTGAATAAATTGCTGAACTGCACCTTCTAGGCCCAATAAGATGGATACTTCAGTTGCAGCTGCATAGTGGAAGAACTGCTCTGCCCCAACACCTAACTAAATCCCTTAATACAGAGGTTCTCAACCTTTTTCTTTCTGAGCCCCCACCCCCACCCCCGCACTATGCTATAAAAACTCCACGGCCCAGCTGTGCCACAACAACTGTTTTTCTGCATCTAAAAGCCAGGGCCAGCGTTAGGGGGTAGCAAGGAGAGCTATTGCCTGGGACCTCACACCACAGGGAGCACCGCAAAGCTAAGTTGCTCAGGCTTCGGCTTCAGCCCCAGTGGTGGAGCTCGGGACCTGGGCTGCAGCTTTCTGCCCTGGGCCCCAGCAAATCTAATGCCAGCCATGCTTGGTGGACTCCTGAAACCTGCTCGCGGCCCCTCAGGGGCCTCTGGCCCCCTGGTTGAGAATGACTGCCTTAACAGACCAGTGTCAAATATTCCTTTCCGCTTTATGTTACATAATCGGATCACAAATTCAGTGTTAAGGTTCGGTTTAAGGTTAGGGTTAGAATTCAGAATTCTTCCCACCCCCTTTTCCGAAGTGGGCCCAAAAACTTAATTTTTTTAAAAATCTGCAAAACTTGCTATAGATCTGATCAACAAGTTGCATTACCTCTGGTTTCTGTGTATTTTTAACTTAAGCAGGCTCTTAAGAACGATAAAACTACCCATTTCTAATTCTTACAAATCAGGGTTATTTTCAGACAGACAAAAAAGGACTTTCGATCCAGGGGGAACCCCAAGCCTTGAGGAAGGGTTGGAAAAACTTTAGCCTACTAGGGCCCCATAAGATGGATGGGTAACCCCTGGTAAGCTTTTTGCAAGCATACAACAATGTTTACAGGTTTTTATATGTTTTCTCTGTAATGCTTTTACCTGAAGAAAAAGAGGTGCTTGCTTAGAAAGAGCTGTGTGGTAGCTTGTAACTGCTGGCAATGCACCGTGCATAGCCCTAGAGGAGAAAGTCCTGCCCATCTGCTAGATCATGAAGAGGAGCCCCAAGTCAGTTTAAACTCAGGCTACTTCTCCAAAAGTCCTTTCTTTGTCTCCTGGTCTCTGGAGGATCCAGTTTGAATGGGTATATGTGAGCCTTCCCAGGACGTGGTATCATGGCAGCCCTCCCCTGAGCAGTAGAACACAACCAGACATAAACCATTCATTTAATATAGTGGACCCCCAAAGATACTTACACCTAATTCAACAAGGTCTCCCAAGAATATGGCAGGAAGTTGCCATATCTATCACACTAGCATCACAACAAAGTTTATGCACGAACATATGATCTTCCCAGCTCCACAAACATAATCTGTCTCTAGAATTACAGGGCACATTAAGTCCAGACTCTCCTCCCACTCTCAGGTTTCCACTGTATTTTTGCAGTCTTGATTAAAAACAAGGACAGTGCTGAACAGCTGAAATTATGCCTTTAAGATTCAGGCCGGACCAACAGCAATAGCTAAATGCTATTGCACTATATATGATATGATCAGGGTCAGGCTCCATCCCAGATCTGTGGTGTGCACTGCAATATATCGTTTTTAAAAAAGCTGGCTATTATGCTTGTATACACATGCACAAGAGTGGATCTTCCATGACACAGCAAAATTGATGCAGGTTTGATATGCCTGATGGGTACTTGCTCAGCAGGTTACATTGACCCCGACTGCATTCATTATATGAATCCTGTTGTTACAGAGCTGAACTCTTTACCTTTTTCTTACACTGTTAAGGATAAACAGGTTTCCCCCCTCCCCCCCGAAGCACATAACACTGCAAGGAAAATGCCCATTCTTCAGTGAATGTATGCTAAAATTGCACATTGGCCCCAGCAATGGGGACAGAGCACACTGTACATACTATATTTCCTTTTCTTCTTAAAGCCTTCTATGTATTGCTATTTCCAAATGCCAATGTGTGCCTTTCTGCAAGTGTCTCATCTGAGTCATGAACTTGGCCCATGCTCAGCTGAGGGCGTTCAGCATCCAACGTGGGAATGTTTTGTTGGCAATCAGAATGACCATCAATAACCTAATACAAAACACCCCCCTACCCCCGTTGTTGCGACAGAACAGTCACTGGGTTACTCCTCTTTGCCTACATTATAAAGGCAGTCTTCAACGGGGAAGAGACATTTGTAACACTAATTAAAAACTACCATGTGGAAAATGTTTCCATTATCAGGATGACAAACTCTTGCCCTGCTATCTCACTCCTACTCAGAAATATGTCTGTGCCTGCTGCTTTAAAACAAAAGCAGCCTTCACTTTAATATTTTTCCTTACTGTGTCACAAGACACGTTTGTTATACTGTGTTGTTCTGCGATAAAGCCAGTGAATCCTTGGTTCCTGTCCATCCCAAGACAAGCCTATCTTAAATTTTGCTTGGGTGTCTAAAAAGGAATCCTCCCAGGAGAGTACATTCAAAATGGATTTAAACTAAAATATTGGGAGCCCATAAAAGTAAGTCAGAGCGAAGCCTCTATACAGTCGTGGGGGGGAACAAGTTTAGACTCGGTCAGAAGCACTTCTGAGTGCAGTAATGAGTCCAAGATTCATAATTAAAGACAATACAGTACAATAGATTAGAGAGATTCCCTGATTGCTAATGCAGTTCCCTTCCACTGTACCTTACTGCAAGGCCTTTGAACAATCTAAACCTGGTAGTCACTTTATTGGGTTATAGGGGAGGGAGACCGCATAGCTGATTTTCTGCATCTCTTATTATCCCAAGCACCATCATCCAAGGGTGATGGAGACAAGAGCATTTCCCAATCCCTTTCTTGCATAAATGAGCTCTGCTACCCAGGGGAGGCTCTAGCTTTTTTGCCGCCCCAAGCACGGCAGGCAGGCTGCCTTCGGCGGCATGCCTGCAGGAGGTCCCCGGTCCCGTGGATTCGGCGGCATGCCTGCGGGAGGTCCGCCGGTCCCGTGGCTTTGGCGTACCCGCCGCCGAATCCGCGGGCCTGGCGGACCTCCCGCAGGCATGCTGCCGAAGGCTGCCTGACTGCCGCCCTCGCTGGGACCGGCAGGGTGCCCCCGCGGCTTGCCGCCCCGGGCACGTGCTTGGAGCGCTGGTGCCTGGAGCCGCTGCTGCTGCTACCCCACTTTTCATTCCAGCAAACACCTCTTACAAACCATGAACAGGCAGCTTTCTTTGCAATGTGTTAAATCAGTGGCAATATTCCTATCATTATCATCATCATCCAGGGAATACACATGTTGTTACAAAACAGTCCTAGAATGCATAAACTGCAGAAGTTAACTTCTGCATCTTGCTCTGTCCCCAGATCTGTCTTTTCACTACTGACATCAGCAATAGCTTAATTTTATTAACTTCTTCATTTAAAACATTTTGAGCCATAGCAAAGTGAAATTGTTCTGAATCAGAAAAAACAGATGCAAAATAAATGTCTTGGGTCATTTTTATATTCGTTTCTAGAATAATGAATAAATCTAATACACATTATGGCCTAATAGTCTGCATATTACCAGTTGAAAAACTGAAGCACTTTTTTTTTGTTACAGCAGCACAAAACACCCTATAACTTGTGTGTGTAATGGTGCATATTTATGTGCATATCAGCATATTTCATGCAAATTCCATTATACGTGAATTACATTCATACACATTGTAGATTAGGTACAGTACCAAATTTGCATATAACAGGCCAAATATTCAGTCAACATCAAAACAGGCTTCCAAACTGTGCCCACAATTTGCGTGCCTCAACTTGCATCCAACCAACTGCTTGATTCAGAAACATGATTGCTCTGTGTGTGCGCAAGAACTGCAAATGCATTTTTAGAAGCCAATTTTCAAAACCAAGCCTAATATTAATGCTCTCTAAAGGCGTTTAAACTCCTAGAATGCTGAGATTTTTCACACTATCGGCTAAAAGAATAATTATGAGGACATAGGTGCATGTGTATATGTTTGCAGACTCTAAAGGGTTAAATTCAAATGTTCCAAAGAAATAAGAAAGAGACTGGTGTTGTGTTTGGATTTTAATCTTGATTCTCCTCCCTACCCTGTTTTGGAAATTATGAAACAAATGTGGCCATCTACAATTCTGCCAACAACTGACAACCACCATGCTTGTGATAAGTGACCTTTCTCCATAGGAGAAATATGGGAAATACCTATTGGCAATATACATTTTTTAATGTTGAGCCAGTTAGAGAGAGAAACATCTCTTGTATACAGATTATGAAAAGGGCAAAAAATTATTTGGCTCAGATAACCAGCCAGAGTTTAGCTAAACCTCTTACTTTTGGAAAATGGTGCTGAAATTTTATGAGAACAGTCTCTCATTACAGGATATGCGAAAAACCAGTTTGCATAAATTAAGGACTACACCTCCATCCAGAATTGAAACCAAACTTGTTTAGAAAGCTGAAAAAATGGGGATAACTTTTTCCCCTCTGCACTTCTTGTCTGAATAAATGGAAGGACAGAAATACCACGAGAAAGGCTGGTCTTATGCTATGTTCCATCCAAATGAAATAAGGAGGTAATGAAAATGTCAGGAAGAAGACTTTGTCTATGCAGGAGCTAAAGCCATGTAAATTAAACAGTCAATCAGAGCTTCTAAACTCAATTTAAACACAGTCTGCTCATGTCCACGCTTAGTTAACCTGAATTGCTGATTCAGCAAATATAATTTTAGGTCTAGTGTGTAGGGGACCTACATTTGCTTTGGAGATTTCCTACCCAAACCTGCATATATCGAAGAGGCTTAGATAAGCTTCTGGCAAGCACTGAAACTATTTTATGTTTAACGTTTGAACAGTTATGTACCATATAAAATGCTCCATAGATTAGGCAGAGGAAGGGCATTTACCACATAACAAATATTGAACTTGTGTGTGTGTGTGTGTCTGTGTGTATGCACACACACATGTGTGTAGTTTCCAACGAGACACAAGTCAGTTCCTGTTACAATGTCAATTCCCAGCTTGAAATGTACTGGTAGATCAGAAACTCACTAAAACATGGAGCTGGCCCCTAGGAGCTCACACAAGGGTTCTTGAGAGTATGGCACAGTTTGGAAAGAGTTCAATTACTCTGGGATAACAACTTAATAACTTTCCAGATTGCACCACATCATTAGTAGCACAATTAACCTGAGCTCCTATGGGCCATACTCCAGGGGAGTTCCTGCTCTTGCCTCTGTGATTTCAGGGGACTGAAAACAACAACAAAAAATAAGTTTAACTTCAGTTTTGTGTTGAATGGCCCCTGCTATTAGGGGCATTGAGTACATAAACTTACCATTGCAGCTCACCACGGAACTACAGGTAGACTCAGATGAATAAAATATTGTGTAACATCCCCTTAACCTTCAGCACCTGTAGACACACTGCTGAACAGTTGGCTATTAACTAACCCTATTCAGAGAGAGTCTTAGATGAGACAGGATACCAACTATTGAGCCAGCAGCCTCCCCAGATGAGCATGAACCATCCCAGGGCCAGCTAAATTTCTCTAATTCTTAAAATGTGTGACTATCATTATTATATTTCAAGTGGACTGTTACAGTATCAAGGAGTATTGGAGAGAGGGGTTAGCTTGCACCATGATACCAAAACACACCAAACTCATTTTGAGTGGCTTTTTCCATTTTCCAATTGCCCAGAAAGGTTCAGGTCACAAGCATATCACTCGATTCCTATCACACTGGCAGGAGCTTGTCTATTTCAGCCTCTCCTCTTATTTACAAAAAGACTGACTTACTTCCAACTTCCACAAGACCCAACAGCAAGGTATGTTAAATCACATAGAGCAAGGTCTGAAAGGCGTGGGCAGAGGACAGGAAAAGTAACACACACGCAGGCACGCAGAGGGACACATTAAGATGGCATCTAGTACAAATTCAAAATCCACCTCCTCCCAACAAACCTATTCAGCTTTGAAATGCCCCCGTCCCCTGCCCTACTCCTTTTGCCACCCATCCAAAATGGCCATCCTATCATATATGCCACTCTCTCCTTACCCCCTTACTCCAGTCTTCATAATCCAGCCCCACTTCATGTCCACCTGCAGTCGCCAGCGGCTCTCCCCATGTCTTCACCAAATCCCAGTTTCTCTGCTCCCTCTTCACGTCTCTGGGAGTTCTACCCATTCACATGGGTGTCTATTGCTCCCCGGGACAGGTGTCTGCCTTCCCCCATGATTTAATCCCACTGCCTGAAGCTCATGAGACTGCTAGAACAGCAGGATGGAAGGGACAGCAGGAAGTCGGATGAGTTTCAAAGTTGCTACAGCTGTTTTACCAGCTCCATTGCAACAGTGCAAGGACGGCTCCACTTCCCCCACCTCTTGCTGGCACTCCCCTCCATCTGCAGGCCAGTCAGAGCCAAAGGGAAGTATAACCCTGGAAGCATAACTCCTCCCTCTGCAACTACAGCCACTGCAAAGTGGGAACTCTTCCCACCCCAGCCCCAGTGCCTAATTGGGACATTCTGAAAAACAAGCATTTTCTCCTTTAAAAAAAGAAGAAGGGAAATTCAATGCAATACCCTCTATTAATGCATAATTAAAACTACAAAAAGCCAAGGAATGCTTCACTTAACGCTCCAAAATCAGCATTCACTCAGCTCCATTGCATATACATGCAGAAATGTTCTATTTTCTATTCTTGTTTTTATGGTTAAATCACTGTTTGTGTTGAAAAATATATCCAATGTGCAACACGGCCAAGTCAATTACATAGATTTAGTATTATTGTGACAACATTAAATACAATTAACTCAGTTAGTGTTAATACACATGCCCTAAGTATTTGACTAGGATTCCCAATTGCAGTTCAGCATTGGTTAATGAACAGTACCACTATGTAATTATCTGAAATTATCTCCACATCAATTTTACCTAATGGCCAGCAAGTCATCAACCCTAGGCTGAGGTATCCCTGCAATTCCCAAAGAGTTCAGGATCTGTTTACCTCCTGCCTAACTCATTTGATATAAACTGTGGCACATAATGAAAATCCAAGTTAATTTGGCATGGCTTGTTTCTTTAAATCCTGGGTTTTGCCCACATTTTAAGCACACCAATTGATCATTTAGAACACTAGTGGGAGCTACTGTGGCAGGTGGCTCATAGAGCAATGCAGGGGAAATTTATAAAGAAATACATCTGGGGAGTTTGTGAGGATGGAGTTGATTAATCCAACTGAAATCTCCTAACTCACAGCGTGCCACATGGAGCGTAAAACAATGTCAACATGCACTAGTGTATGCTTTGAGGCACTGAATGTGGTTTTTTTTTTTTTGTCTCTTGAAACGTGCTGAAAGACTTTGAACTTTAAATCAATCTCCTGTTGTGTGACCTCTTCAACTGCAGCCGACTACATGACCCTGGAGAAAAGGGGACAATGAAATTATACACTGTCGTCCACAAACACAGCTGCAGACATCAGTGCTACAGGGAAGGGCCAAAGGAAAAAGAAAGATGCTTCAAAAGGAAATCTCTCAGACCAAACAAGAAATATGCAAACAGTTTGCTGCAGCTCTGCTAACGGGTCCCTAGTCAGCAACAGTAATACAACAAATGGGAAGAGAAATGAATAGCTCATCTCTCACTGACGCAGTTTTCTAGCTGTGAAACAATAACTCCCCCCCCCCCAATTTTAAAGGACCATATTTCCAAGGAGGGGATGGTGGGTGTATTCAAAACTCCCATATGCACATACACAAACAAGTATATACCTATGGAAATCTGGACACAGATGCACAATTTGTGCAAGCAAATTGCAACACAGGCACAAAGGCAAGGAGGATTTGTTGTGAAACCATAATGGCCTCCTTTAGTCAAAATATTGGTTTTCAATGATCACCACTTTTCCATGCTCTTTCAGGCCTTCAAGACATAGGACAAATGAATGGACAAGAAGCAGTATTAATAAAGTGAAGGACTAAGCCAGCAACAAATGGACTAGAGAAGCAAAATTGAAACTGAAAATAGCAGTAAGCAAATCCAAACTCTTCAGCTGGATAATAAAATTAAAATGAATGGGGTTGGAGAGGCATGCTAGTTTGGACAGAGAGCGTGCTGCAATACAAATTCTCAGCCAGGAAATCTGGGTTCTAGTTCCCCATGATACCACTTAGTCATTTATGGCCAAGCGTTCACAAGTAGCTTTTCAAGATAGTTAAGTCCAAAGCAGATTGCAAAGAGCTAAAAAGAGATCTCACAAAATTGGGTGACTGGGCAACAAAATGGCAGATGAAATTCAATGTTGATAAATGCGAAGTCATGCACATTGGAAAACATAATCCCAACTATACACATGTAAGCAGAGTCAGGATGAGCTCTACCCTGACATCTGGTGATGAATTATGGCGAGTGTGGAAAAGAACTCCAGGGGCTGATCTTGTTTGCATAGGCACACCCACTCGCCTGGCATGAAACAACAGCAACTGAAAGTGGTTACTTTGGCTGGTATGGGATCCCCAGTTTCTCTGTTATTGGGGCAGGAAGAATAAAGTTTTGTTACCCTGATTCTGTGAATCAAGGCCAGTGGAACTGTTGTATGACAGAAGGACTGAGTGAGTCCTTCACCATTACCTAAGTAGCACTTGCTTGACAAGGGGCATGGGTTACAAAACCCAGTGAATTGAGAGAGGATGGGGACAGGTATTTGTACCTGATGGTATGGGTCCCCTCTGAGGGTTTGAAACACCAATTGCACTATCTTCTCTCTCCACTGTTGAATGTCAGAGTTAACTTTGATTCCATTAGGAGTCTAGTTACAGGCTGCTGAGCTGAATTCACTTTGGGCCAATTGTGCACCAGCACTGGGGCTCCCCTATTATGAGCTGGAATTGCTAAGAGCTGAAGTTATTAAGAGCTGAGATCACTGAGTGCTGTGTTAACTAGTGGGGGAGCCTGAAGCTATATTGCTAAGCAGCTGGCGGAGCAATTTGTGGGGATGACTGGAGGAGCAGCGAGTGGCGCGGAGCCTTGCGGGGACGGTTGGAGCGGCCCAAGGAACGGCGAGCGGAGCTGTTTGCGGGGACGGCTGGAGCAGCTCGTAGAGCGGAGCAGTTCGTGGGACGGCAGGAAGTGGACTGGCTTGTGGTAAAGGCTGAGGCGGAACCCCACGGAGAGACCGTCGGTCGGCCTCGGATTATGTAAGGTGCCCCTTAACACCCTGCGTACCCCCTTTTACTCTGGGGCTGCACTGACCAGGGACAGAGACTTTGGGGGTTGTTGGACTTTTGGGACTTTGGGTGGTTGCTGGACCCAAGAGACTTTGGGGGTGTTGGACTTTGGGGACTCTGGGTGATTTTTGGGTTGCTGGATTCAAGAACCAAAGGGAGAGGACACAGCCCCAATTTGCTGGGGTGGGTTTTTTTGCTCATGGTTTGTGTTATGAATCCTGGTTGTGGTGTTTTTCCAATTTAATGCTGATGTCGTTTACCTCATGTTATTAAACATTTTCTGCTACACTCAGACTCCGTGCTTGCGAGAGGGGAAGTATTGCCTCTTAGAGGCACCCAGGGGGGTGGTATGTAATTGTCCCAGGTCACTGGGTGGGGGCTCGAGCCGGTTTTGCATTGCGTTATTGAAACGGAACCCCTAGATACAGAACCCGGCCCTTGTTGCTGCCAACTTAGATGGGCAGAAGGGTTACACACACAAAATAATGGGATCTAAATCAGCTGTCACTACTCAAGAAAGAGATCTTGGGGTCATTGTGGATAGTTCTCTGAAAACATCTGCTCAGTGTGCAGCGGCAGTCAAAAAAGCTAACAGAATGTTAGGAACCACTAGGAAAGGGATATATAAAAAGATAGCAAATATCATAATGCCTTGATATAAATCCATGGTACGCCCACACCTGGAATACTGCGTGCAGTTCTAGTTGCCCCATCTCAAAAAAAGGTATATTAGAACTGGAAAAGGTACAGAGAAGGGCAACAAAAATAATTAGGGGTATGGAACATCTTCCAAATGAGAAGAGATTAAAAAGACTGGGATTTTTCAGCTTGGAAAAGAGACAACTAAGGGGGGATATGACAGAGATCTATAAAATCGTGAATGATATGGAGAAACTGATTAAGGAAGTGTTATTTACTCCTTCACATAACACAAGAATGAGGAGTCACCCAATGAAATTAATAGGCAGCAGGTTTAAACAAACAAAAGGAAGTACTTTGTCACGCAATGCACAGTCAATCTGTGGAACTCGTTGTCGGGGGATATTGTGAAGGCAAAAACAATAACAGGGTTCTAAAAAGAATTAGATACGTTCATGGAGGATAGGTCCATTAATGGTTATTAGCCAAGATGGTCAGGGACACAACCTCATGCTCTGGGCATCCCTAGCTTCTGACTGCCTGAAGCTGGGAGTGGATGACAGGGAATGGGTCACTTGATAATTTCCTGTTCTGTTAATTCCCTCTGAAGAACCTGGCCTTGGCCACTGTCGGAAGACAGGATACTGGGCCAGATGGACCATTGGTCTGACCCACTATGGCCATTCTTATATTCTAAAATTTGGGTGCCTCAATTTTTGGTGCCCAAAATTCATAGTTAAAGTCACAAAAGCTTCCAATTTAGGCCATGTGGCAATAAGAAGGAACTGGAGTGGGGTTGGTCCGACCACTCCCTTATGCCCTCGGTTCAGAGCATGAGGCGGGCAACTGTACAGGTCAGAGCAATGGACACGACTTGCTAGAAACCTCTGGTCTAAGGCACACGGAGTGCATGCGTACCCGAGTGTGGAATACACATAAGGACCAGCACTCGTGGAAGAATCAACCTTTACATATTTTAAGACAGGCACCCAAACAGTGAATCATCCAACATTACAGGCTACTTTTGAATATTTGGGTCTCAAGCTCTCGGTGCCACTATTTCCCATTTATAAAGTAAAATAAGGACAGTAATACCCCACAGGTGTGTTGTAAGGCTTAATTCATTAATGCTTTTAAAGCCCCTTAATAACCTTGAATGGAAAGCTTGATAGAATTGCAAAGTATTCTTCCTCTATATTTAGAGAGGGAGGTTCTCCACGTAACACACTGGAAAGTGATTCAGATCAAAAATGCCAGGGCCTGACAATAAAAAAAGACTAGACTATATTTGAGCCTATGCAAATCCAAACAATGCTTTGCATAGCTTCTCCAGCTGACATTGGTGTGCACGTTGATGCTGTTACAGTGGGTCTTTTGCCTTTTAGATCTTTTTCTCGTTAGTCATTTCCCCTCCAATGGCAAATTTTTAAAAATCTATTCCCTTTAAAAACATCACACTTGATTATTGATCACACTAGAGGAAGATTTCTACCAAGACTAGATTTACCCTATTTGTAAAGTGGGAATACTCCTATTTATTTTCTCCGCAGAGGAGATGTCAGTTCATGTTCCCTAAAGTCTTAAAATTCACCAAAAGTCTCTCACAAACCTCGATCGGTCCCCTTGAACTCCAGCTTATTAAAAGAAACAATTATTTATTTATTTATTTATTTATTTTAAATGTTAGTGACTGTGCATGGAATCCAACACAAGCAGTTGGATTCCACTTTTCCTGAAGATCCCCCAAAACTTTATCACTTATCTCTGGCTGGATCCCATCTTGGTAACCCTCCCCAAAGTCTCAGACCAGCACCAAGCACAGCAGCGAGATCATTATGGACAAAAGTCTACTGCATTTTGCAGTGGGATAGAAATATTGTTCCCCACCCAAAATTGTTGAGGCCGATTCTGGAAATGTGTAACACCTCTATTAATTCCCTGTAGGCTGACTCATCTTCCAGCCTTCCATTTCTGCAACTCTGAAGCATCTGAATGTGCTTGGTGCACACACATACTTCCTATTCATTCTTCTGTTGGTCTCCCTAAGTGATGCAGCAGGATCTCTTCATGTACCGATTGAGATGACATGAAACCATCACAGAACTCTTGCCTTGAACCTCAGCTTACAATCCAGACTCTAGCAGTCTCATGCTTGGCCAGGTGCTTTTTAAAAATGAAATATTAAGATTTGCAGTAGATAACACTTTAAAGTATTTAAAACTCATACTTTCAATGCAAATCTTTGAGGTTTGTTTTTTTCTGTTGCTCCATAACAGCACATTGGTGCTGCTGGCCACACTAGCTTCAGCATTATCCCAGTCAGGAATAATGAGATAATAAAAGCTGAGTAAAACAAATTATTTTAGGGAGAAGCATAGTCTACAGTTCTAATCCTAACTCCGACATGGACTCTTTCTGTGGCCTTAAACACATTTTGCAAATGGAAACAATGCTTATGCAAGGCATTTCCAGTAGACACAGAGATGTATTAATGCCACTGTACAAGTCATGGGTAAGACCTCATTCGGAATACTGTGTATAATTCTGGTCACCCATGTTCAAGAAAGATAAACTGAAACTGCAACAGGTGCAGAGGCGCTACTGGGATGATCAGGAGAATGGAGAGCCTATTTTATGAGGGGAGACTGGAAGAGCTTGGCTTGCTTAGTCTTGCAAAAAGAAGGCTGACATGGGATAGGACTGTTCTCTATAAATACAGTAGGGGGGCAAATACCAGGAAGGATGAATAACTATTTAAGCTGAAGGACAATGTTGGCTCAAGAACAAATGGATACAAACTAGCCATGAACAAATTCAGATGGAAATTAGGTGGTTTCTAACCATCAGAAGTGGTGAGGTTCTGGAACAATCTCCTAATAGGAGTTGAGGAGGCAAACAACTTCATACATTTTGAGAGAGAGATGGACAAATTTCTGAGTGCAACTGTATGGCAGGTTTGCTTGTGATGGTGGGGACAGGGTTCAAGAGCCGTGTGGTCACTTCTGGTTTATGTCTTATGTTCCCAAAGCTCATGCTTCAGGGTTTCAGCCATCCACCAGGAAGGGTCAGGAAGGAATCCTCTCCCAATGTACTCTGTGAGGGTTTTTTTTTATCCCTTTCCTCTGAAGCAACAGAGATGGCCATGGCTGAAGTCAGAACATTAGACGGGATGGGGCAGGGCTCTGAGGTGACACCAAGCATTCTCTCTCTCGTAGGTGCTTGCTGACATGCTCAGAGTCTAACTGATCACTATATGTGGGGTCAGCAAGGAATTTTTCCCCAGGTCAGACTGGCAGTGACCTGGGGATGTTTTTGCCTTCCTCTGCAGCATGCGGATGCAGGTCACTTGCCACGATTATCTGGGTATATCTCACTTCATCATTTCCCTGCTATTGCAGGGGCCTTGAGCTCTAGTGCACCTCGGTGCCTCCTATTCATAAATGATCTGAACAGGGGGTAAACAGTGAGATGGCAAAGTTTGCTGATGATTCAAAATTACTCAAGATGGTTAAGACCAAAGCTGACTGCAGAGTTACAAAGGGATCTGACAAAACTGGGTAACAAAATGGCAAATGAAATTCAATGTTGATAGCGGCAAAGTCATGCACATTGGAAAACATCATCCCAACTACACATACAAAATGATGGGGTCTCAATTAGCTGTTACCACTCAAGAAAGAGATCTTGGAGTCATCGTGGACAGTTGTCTGAAAAACATCTGCTCAATGTGCAGTCAAAAAAGATAACCAAATGTTAGGAACATTAGGAAAGGGATAGATAATAGGACAGAAATATCATAATACCACTATATAAATTCCTGGTACACCCACACTTTGAATACTGCATGCAGTTCTGGTCGCCCCATCTCAAATAAGCACACATATTAAAATTGGAAAAAATACAGAGAAGGGCAACAAAAATGATTAGGGGTTTGGAACAGCTTCCACATGAGGAGAGATTAAAAAGACTTGGACTGCTCATCTTAGAAAAGAGACAACAGAGGGTGGGATATTATAGAGGTCTATACAATCATGAATGGTGTGGAGAAAGTGAAAGTGTTATTTACCCTTTCACATAACACAAGAACCAGAGGTTACCCAATGAAATTAATAGGCAGCAGGTTTAAACCAAACATAAGGAAATACATCTTCACACAATGCACAATCTGTGGAACTCATTGCCAGGTGAGGCCATTGTTGGGAAGGCCAAAACTATAACGGAGTTGAAAAAAGAATTAGATAAATTCATGGAGGATACATCCATCCATGGCTATTAGCCAAGATGATCATGGATGCAACCCCAAGCTCAGGTCTCCCCAAACTTCTGACTGCTCGAAGCTGAAACTGGATGACAGGGGGTGGATCAGCGGCGGCTCCAGGCACCAGCGCTCCAAGCGCGTGCCTGGGGCGGCAAGCCGCGGGGGGCGCCCTGCCGGTCCCTGCGAGGGTGGCAGTCAGGCTGCCTTCGGCGGCATGCCTGCGGGAGGTCTGCCGGTCCCGCAGATTCAGCGGCAATTCGGCGGTGGGTACGCCGAATCCATGGGACCGGGGACCTCCCGCAGGCATGTCACCGAAGGCTGCCTGACTGCCGTGCTTGGGGCGGCAAAAAAGCTAGAGCCGCCCCTGGGTGGATCACTCGATAATTGCCCTGTTCTGTTCATTCCCTCTGAAGCATCTGGCATTCGCTACTGTTGGAAAACAGGATACCCAGCTAGATGGACCATTGGCCTGACCCAGTGTGGCCATTCTTATGGTCTCTGCCTGTGGCACATAACAATCTAATCACCTATGAGTCTCATTTACATGTTCTCTCTTCCATTGTTAGGTTCAGTGTGCGGGTGCTTGGGAGTATTGATGGCCTGTGATATACAGGAGATCAGACTAGATGATCTAGTGGCCCCTTCTGGCCTTAAACTCTATGAATATGACTGATGGTAGCATTCTTGAGGAGCAGGGAGTCCTTGGTTTCAGTGAATTGCTTCTATTAAACTATTACATCAAGAACATGATGAAACTGGATTTGTTTCTCCCTCAGAGTCCTCAAACTCTGACTCCGTGCCTCACGCACTTCTGCACTTCCTGTTAGATGCATGTGGTGCCCACAAAATGGCCTGTGCCGCATGGATGTACCACACATGAATGTGTACACAAAACCCTTTGAAATTAAAAATAAAAGTATCATCCCAGTGCTAGGCACGATTCACACCTGTTGATTTAATCTGATCAGTCCTGAGTGCTCTTCCCAAAGAAGAAACCTGAGGGGGCAAACGCTCAAGGGCCTCAGACAGGGTAGTGCAGATGCAGCTGTGCTCTGTTCAGCGATAAAAAGATTTTATTGAACAGCATGCCATTTACAGCAGAGCAACGCTTTTACAAGGCCCTTCATAAACTAACGGTATATGCAGCTAAGGCAAGGTATACCACCACAACTAAAATTTCTACTAGGCACGCCTCTGGCTGGTAGCACAGAGCAATGCTGCCTGGAAAATGGCAGTCAGCTGACATGCTTGGAGACACTTGTCTGAATTAGCTTAAGGAAGAAACTAGTTTGCTGCAGCCCTGCTCAAAATCTCCCCAGCCTGCAACAGTCAGGCAACAAATGTGAGAAGAAACGAACAGCTGGGCGATCTCTGCTGCGGTCTCCCTGCTAAACTGTCAGCCAGGAATGATAGTCTTCTTCCCAGGCTCACAGCTCATGTGTCCAGACCCTAAACGCACATGGTAGTGACCGAACAACGAGAATTACATATGCAGGCAGGAGTGAACATCCCTGAAAAATCCTGAGAACACAGAGAATCGAACCAGGAGTCGAGAAAATAGACACACAACTTGTACAGTCAGCTCAAATGCCTTGCTTTCCCTATCCTCGGTGTGCTAGAATGCAAACCCTGCTGTCCCTCTTCTATTGCACGGCACATCATCTAGGCATTTTATAAAAGAGGAGATGCACTCCACACTGTCATTTAACCAGAAAAATGCCAGCACTGGAGACTAGCTCTGTATATTTATAGTGCAAAGAGAAAGGCCATTCCAAAGGGAAAGGATAGCTTTGAGTTGGTGAGAGTCTAAGCAACGTTTCTGCAACCTTTAAGAACCCATTTCTTGCTACCTGATCCAAGAAGTGTTTCGGGGTTCACTGTCATTTCACTTACAACTAAGAGACCACACAGCCCATTTCCAACTTATGGAATTTCCCCAGACGGTCTGATTTTGTTTCTCAAGGTCAATGCAATATCACTTAGCAATAAAAGAGTTTCTCTTACCTGTAGCTGAATGAAGACTCTCCAGACTCCAGTATCTTGACAGTACGCCTCTCATCCCACCACCACCGCACACTATCCCACTGCTGTCTGAATCTGAACCCGGAGAGAGCCCAGAGCTTCCACTGCTACTGCAATTTTCGCCACTGTGTGCCCCACTGGACTCGCTGGGGCATTGCTGGGTCCTCATGCAGACAGGTAAAAGTGAGAGCCAAGGGCTCTGCTGTGCTGGAGGAGGAAAGAGGCTGAGCACTCTGTGGCTGCACTCAGGGCAGTGGTACCTGGTACTGCTGTCTAAGGGCTGAGCTGCATTCCTAGCCCCTTCCCCGCTAGTCGGCTGCACGATGCAACCTGACATCATAGGGGTCCATTAAGGAGGCTCCCTCTGTGGCAGCTGAAAAGCTCTCAGCTGCAGTTTCCAGAAGCAGATTTGTACTAAAGCCGGTCTTGATGCATTAAAAAACCCAGGGTGGGACAGAGATCTTCATTTCCAGTCCCACAGAACTGTCAGATTAAACCATAAATGGGGACAGCAGAATTCATGCATTTTTAAAAGGCCCAAGCGAGAAAGACCTTGTCTTATCTGCTTCCCCCGAGAACACTCAGAAAGGACTTAACATGCAAACTAATCATGGTCAGTATTGGCTGCTGCTGCTGCTGCTACTGCTATTAAAAACTAGTTTAAGTACTTAGAACAAGAATTGAAAATGAAAAATAAATGCTCAAAGCTGGAACAGCAGACTGGGATTCAGTGAGGCTGCTGTTGTGAGCATGTGAGCTTTGAATAATATCATTTATCATCCACTCCCATACTGTAAAAACCAGGATGGTCTCTCTGTTCAGTTATGTGATTGCTTGCAGAAGACCCAAATTAAATGGAATGATTGACTCTCTTTTCTTAGTTAATTAAAATATGCTCATTAGCTTCCAAGTGCCAGAGTACGTCGATAGCATGGAAAGAAGAGGTGATCTGCAGGGATGCCGTTTTCCTGGAAGATGGAGCAACAACTATTCTGTCCCCAAGAGCTTTGAAGCATGGCACAGGTTCCAGTGCAAAGGGACACTTCCAGATGAGCCTCTCATTGCCACACCCATCAAAAATCCTGCCTTGAGGCAGCAGTTTTGTCAAACACTTTTAAAAATAAGCTAGCAGTGAGCACATGGTTTGCACTGTAGCAGAGATTGTGCAAAACTGCTCACCCCGGTGAGAAATGAGGATTTCACATTTTTTGTTTATATAAAAAGAAGGGAACTCACAGTTAGCAAAGCCGGCACCCTTTATGGTGTATCACAAGAATTTTCATGAGGCCAGGTCAGCTCATGAGAGTTGTGCTGAGGGGACCGAAATTCTCAAGCCTATGAGTCAAAGGAAGGTACATTATTGCAGACAGACAACCTGACTATCCCATTACTTCCATCTATTTCACATCAGTGGAACCTGATGGACTTCAGCGAAGTTATTCCTAGTTTACACGGGTGTAAGACCAGAATCAGGCCCACAGTCTGCTGCCTCCTTCCTCTACCCACAAGATTCCAGGCACTAGTGGCAGCTGAGGGAGCCTCAGGCACTATGGCTCCTGCAGTGAGTGGAGTTACTCCAGATTTACACCATTGTAACTTGAGATCTTGTCCCTCAGCTCTGTATTGCCAGTGATAGTAAGATATTTCTGATGGGGATGTTCAGGGAAATTGCCTGTTAGTTTAATGCTTCCCATTTCCCATAACACTCAGAGAGATGGAGGCACATCTCTCTCGTACATAGAGCTTCGTGGCTGACATTAGTAATAGACATATCAGTCACCCTGGGTGGTGCTCTGAAGTGGCAAGGGCCCTTGTAGTAAAACAAAAGAGACAAGCCTTCAACCAGATGGGTCAGCTGCGAGAGCCACCCCATCATGCTTCCATTAGTAGGGCAGACTGATATGTCTTTAAAAGTGCCCTTTTTCAGGGGTTTTATTAGACTAGGATGAAATCTGAGGATTTGGTTTAGCAAACCTTAAACAAAGTTTTCTAACTGTTCACATGTAATTCCCGCCGAGTACAGACATTTTAAAAAGAGGTGTCGTCTAGTGGTCTGAAAACAGGTGTTGGGTCCAAGAATCCCCAAGTTCAAAATCCCACCCCTGATGCCGCCTGCCTTTCTGGCCTTGGATGAGTCACTTCACCTTTGTTTCCCTACCTGAAAAATGGGGATAATGTTTACCCACCTCACCGGGGTTATGAGAATTAGTTACTCTTTACAACAGGCCGAGAAGAGGAAAACAACTCTATAGTGTGATTATTTTTGCGCTTTCCCCTTTGGTGTTCCTCCCAGGATCCTGATCCAGCATGTACCAGGCTGTGTGTAAAACCTGGGATGGTTCTCCAGAGGAAGACTTTTCTTTGGTTGCTCCAAAGGCCCAGTCAAGAATTTGGAGCGGCTAGCCTTAGGTCATTTCATCCTTCTTTCTCAGAAAAGACATCTGTCATAATGATGGTCTATGAAGCTATATAATCTGTTTTCTCTGAGGAGTCTGTGAGCTGCCATTTTGTGCCTCTGTTCAGATGCAGAATGGTACAGTGTGAACATAGTGTTCCCTCATAAGACTTTATGTTTGTTCTCCATTCATTGTTCTCCTTAATCCAACATAAGATACATGGACTAAAATACACACATTCTGGCCTTTGTGTATGAAAAAGCAAAATGATGGTGAGGGTCTCAGAAAGTGATAAAGGAAAGTCAGAACAATGGATTTATGGATAAAGCTGATCTGGGTTCTGATTAGCTGAAGCGCACAACAGATCGGCTCTAAGCCAGTCAAAATCCAGGCAGCCACTATTATTGAGATTCCTAAATACAGATCTAGGAGTGGACCCTAACTTTAGGTACCAGAGTTTGAAATTTTTGGCTTTAATAATTCTATCAAAGGGAAATAAAGATGTTATCCCACGATCATTTTCTCCTGCTCCGACATAGAAATCACTTTGGGTTTGCCTCAGTAGTGGGGCAGGAAAATATTTTCCTGGGACAGAGTTCTATTCCACGGATGCTTTCTCAAATGGAAAACCCTTTGTATTCCATCACTTCTGGGTATGACAAAGCACTTAACAATGTCCAGCCATTCAGACAGCTTGTCCTTGAACAGTCCAATACGTCTTTATAATAAGCAGCACTTGGAGTAGCAGCAATAATAATGTTCCATTTCCATTGGGGATGAGGGAGTTCCATTAAATTGTCTTTTAAATATAGAAAAATGAAAGACACCTGTGGTTTCATATTTGAATACATGCACCCTACTGTGTCTCTCAATATAGAAATGTCCCTGTATTCTCAAGTTGACTGAAATAGAACTACTCCTCTTTGCTGTCCAGTCAAATCTAACCAGAATTGTTCATATAATAACACACACTAAAAGAAGCATTGATTGATGGGAACATAACACACTAAGTATAGCTAGAGTGCATCAGAGAGGCAGTGTGGTCTAGTGGCTAGGACACTTGATGAGGAATCAGGAGACCTAGATTATACTCCCACCTCTGCCACTAATCTGCTGTAAATCATTCTCTCTGTGCTCCTTTGTTTACCCTCCCACCCTTTGCTTGTCTTTTCTATGTAACCTGTAAACTGCTTGGGACTCTTACTATGTGTTTGTACAACCCCTATCGCAATGGGTCCCTAATCTCCGGTGGAATCTGTAGGTGCTATTGTAATAGTAATAATAAAATAGTGACCTCATGGTGTCACTGGATAGGCATATTTTAATACAATGTAAGGAATATATAAATACTATAAAGCATGGCTGCAGAAATCCCACTCAGGAACCCCATCCCACCTTGGAGAGATGCCATCTACTAACACATTTCTGCACGAAGATGGGATAGAGTATTATCTGTATTGTAGCAGGGCCTATGAACTCCAGTCACAGATAAGGGCCCCGTTGTGCTAGATGCCGTACCACACGTAACAAGAAGGCAACCTTTGTCCAGGAGAGCTTAATCAAATAGCCGCTGTGTTCACCTGTTCTTGTCTTATGTGTTTGAAGATGGCTAATTTGGGGGAGGGAGGCAAGTGGATTGTCTACACAGCCGTTTATAGTTTTCTAGGATTTTCTTTCACTTTTCCAATTAAAAAATGGATAAGAAAGGTTTTGTGGATATACAAAAACATTTTTCCCTAGGTAGGTAGTGCACACGTTCCCATTTAAATGCTCTCTAATACACAGGTTCGCAGTAATGTTTCACACTGGGAACCAGCTAGCACAGCTTTCAATATATGATACATGTGGCAATCTTTGAGAGAGTACACATTGCCAGAGCAAACACTGGTGGTTAAGATTAGATGCAGTATGTCAATCTTAAATCCATTTAATCTTTCTATGATTTATAGACAGAGTGCAAAATAAAGATGACATTGCAATTAGCTTCCAACCATTTAAACTCTATAATACCCGCTCCATGGTTAAAAGGAGAAGGAATTGACATTTCAAGCTACAGCACTAGCTTTTAAGGTGTGCGAGTGAGAACACACACACATGTGCGCACCTCCCCCCCCCCACACACACTTTTTTTGTTCTATAATGTCGGTTTCATAACCACTTTGCCCTTCAAGAAGAAAAAGCGCAAAAAACTATGTGAGTAAAACAGCCTATCTTGTTATTTAGCCAAACTACAAGACTGCTAAATATTTATAAGATATAATGAAGGCCTCTTATTAAGCTATTGTTTCTCCCCTTGAATAGATTTCTCCAGCAGTTGTCAAACATCTTCACATTAACTGTTGCCCAGTGTGAGCGTAACAGCCTATCCATCGCTGGGAAAACAGGATGAAAGTCAGCCACAGGATGCTGAGCAAACAAACAGTCTCTCTGCTGAAAAAACATTTTCCTGTACCCAAGCAGGTCATCTTACTAAGCGAATCCCTAACTCTGCTTACACTGACACTGCTCTCTGTGTGTCTAGTTCATGCAGACGTAAAAACTCCCTATCCATGGGGCTTATACGAAAATAAAACTGGGCCAGGTTTCCCAGGTGCCATGGCCAGAGCAATGTCAGGTAGTTCTCTCACCACTGGTAAGAAGGAAGCAAGCTCAGGGCTCATGCTAGCATCAGTACTGATGCTGCCGTGCACCCTGGTGAGCAGCTGAAGTGTACCCAGAGGCACCATTCTTTAGTTCATCTCTTGGGTTGTCGGAGGACAGGTAAGTTAAATATCCTTTGGTTCTTAAGGCTGGTCTACACGGAGGAAATTTCCAAAAAAATTCAACCTGGTTTTAAAATTGGTTCAGCTGGGCCAGCGTTAAAACTTGCTGGAGAAATAGTGGAGACCAGGCTTAGGAAGTATGAACTGGTTACAAGAATAAGGAGGTCTCATCTGGTTCACTAAAAGTGATCCTATCCCCCTAAATCAGGTCTACACTTCAACCCTGATCAGTTTTAAAACTGGCTTAGCAGAGCCAGTTTGAATTTGGGAGGAAATTTTCCCAGTGTGACAGAGTAGATGATATCCTTGCTGTCTTGGTCAGCTGAAAGAGGTTTTCATATTGAAGGCTGTGTGTCAGCTGTTCCTGAGAACATGAGGGATGTTCCATTTGCCACGTTACTTCAGAAAGTCCTTAGAGAAACCATTCCTCAGGTAGGAACTCTCCAGCTGCCATTATGTTTTGTTTTGTTCACACTGAGTTCCAACACTTGATTCTAGACACAGCCCTGTTTTATTATTCACAGCAAGTGTGGCATAAGATGCATCCTTTTATAAAACATTTACTTCGGTTTCAATGGTGACCTTTTGATCTGACGTTTCTCCTCTCTACATTCTCCCATGAGGAGAGAGCAAACTCTGTTGATTTTGGTTCACCTGGACTACATCATCCAAATGTTTCATGGCAGTCTGACAATGGAACAACCCTAACAGGTTTCCTTGGACCAAAACCATCAGGACAGTCATCTCCTCAGGACTCTCCTAACACTCTTATCCATCCATTCTTCAAACCATGGCCCCCTCAAAATCTCACCATTCCTCTCTTCTAGGAGGTCAGTGACCAGCCCTCCCTCTCTTCTTTGTACTGGGCCCAGTAGCCCCTCTTTGGGACCTTCAGAGGGTGCCAAGTAGCTGCTTCTTCACATTTTCTATAAATCAGGCTTGGGCTGCTCTCTCCAATCCACCAGAGTCTTGATGAGAGGAGAAGCAGAAACCGGTGTTTCCTGTCCTCCCTTGTACTCACACATTGGAGTGGGAGATGGAAAAACACTCCCTTTTCTACTTTAGGAAACTGCTAGCATCATAGACTCCCATAATCCCCAGTGTGCAGATATTAGTGAATGTGTTAATTCTTATGCAGTGTCAATACTCCTGTGGTGAGCCTGGTAGCCAGCTGTAACGGTAGAGGAAATGTTTCCTTTCTTCTCTCACCCTATAATGGAAAGAGGCAGGTATTTTCCTGGACCACCTCAAAGACTCCAACAATTTGTGTGTGCACAGTGGGCTATTCCAGGATGCCACCCCAGAAGCCAAATGATGGGAGGACAATTCACATAACACCCCCTGAAAGTCTGGGAGAGAGTAGTCAGCCTCAGAAAAGGGAGGTGCTGGCAAGGTGAGAGGCAACTGGCCCACCTGAAGAGAGCAACAATAATGCTGGGGTTCGGTCCTGGTGGAGGGAGGGAGAGGGAGGGAGAGATGGGCCAGCTGACAGGGAGGGGAATGTACTTTTCAACTAATCTCATCCCAGGTCTGCAAACTGTTTGTGGATCTAGGATGTTTGCAACTAGGATCAGAACCTGAATTTTGCTCCCAGTCTCCAGACAAGTTGATCTTGTCCTCTGAGGCAGTGTACTGAGACATAGTTTCTCAGGAATATAGGACCCAAAACATAAAGGATTCATAGGATTCAAAGTCAATACCTGGAATTGCAGCAGGTAATGGGTAGGAAGCCAGCAGAGCCTCTGGAGAAGAGTTGTGATATATGCCCTATGGTCGACTTTGCTAAGCAAGTGGACATCTGTGTACTGCACTCACCGAAGCTCCCAATTTGTTTTTTTTTAATGTACCATCACCTATGGTACACTGCCATAGACCAGTCACAGCGGCACGGGTAACTGTTGCCAGGCATCAACTGGAGAGGAAAGGTCATAACCAAATAACTAAACACTAATGGCAAAAGCACTTAGTGTAGCAATCAATGCCATCTTAGATTCCCAGAGCGGCCAGGGAGTCAGGAGTTCCACGGCAGATTGCAAATCTCCTTGACAAACCATGGTCCTATCTCATTCAATAACCTTTGCAGAGGTGGGGAGACCCTGAGACTGTGGGGGTATTGCCAGGGGGCAGCACCCCAAAGACAAGGGGCATTGGGTCCTGGGAGGGACATGGGGGCCAGCGGCAGTGGGAGACACCGGCCTGCAGAGGGCGCTCCGGAGCTGGAAAAAGAGCTAATTCCCAGGACACCAGCAGGAGGAGCTGCAGGGGTGAGTCCCACCCCGTTACAGGGTGACAGATTGGAACTTTGCAGAACCTTACAAGAAACCACCCTTGGAACATGCAATTAACTGTCCGACCCCAACCTCTGGAGTCTCTAAGAGGAAAGAATCAAACTTCTGCATCTCAATTATCCCAGACATGAATGTAAGGATCTAAATTGTTAGAAGACCATGCACAGCATCCTCTTGTCCTAGTACAAGGGACAGAAGCATGGATGAAGATCACACAATTTCCCCTGCATTAATCACGCACCCTCAATGAATGCCATGCATCATGGCCATCATCCTGCCATACAAGGAGGATTGGAGGGAAGTCTAGGAAATTTCCATACTCACAGAAGCCTCTGTAGAGCCCCCTGCCCAACCTGATGCAAGGAGCAGATTCTGGAAGTGGGGATTTTACCAAAATCCATTACCTGGCCACACACAACACAACTGCAGGAGGCCTCCATTTTCCTTGCATCAGTGTATACAGTGGCTTTCCATGAATTAAATGATTATTAATACAGAAGCTATTTAAACTTTAAAGTCAAGAATAAATATTAAATGATTTTTAAAAGATCTGGTAAACAGTCATATTCAATTTTGTTATAAATAACCCACAGCTCTGTCCAGGGCAGCAATTATAAAAACAGAGCTGTGTAAGAAATGAAATGTACATATTTTTATACTGCAGCTGCATCCAAGATGTTTTTGATCTTAAGATTCACCAGTGAGCCTGGAGCATTGCCCAGTCAAATGGCTTAGTTTTCTTACTGGCTTCAGAGAAATATCCTACCAGGATGAAAATGGGCAAGCAAGCACAAACATACACTATGGTGAACAGATGTCCTGATTTTATAGGGACAGTCCCGATTTTTGGGTCTTTTTCTTCTATAGGCTCCCATTACCCCCACCCCCATCCCGATTTTTCACACTTGCTGTCTGGTCACCCTAACATACACATACACACACACACCCCTTTTACATGAAGCCCTAGTAGTAGTTGATCACTGAGATGGCAACGCTAGGAAAAGCGTCTTACCCTCTCCAGAGGATTTTGTTAATATGAAAAGGTTTTGTGGCATTTCATTCCAGTTTGCTGCAGCTTCAAGCAGAATTCCTGAGGTTCATGTGTAGGTCATAACATTAAACATTCACTCGTATTCACTGCTGATCTCAGAATATTCTGTGCCTCCCAGAAGATGCAACTTTAATGGTCCCTTTTGCTGGGGAAGTGTTTTCTAAAAACCCAGGGCACCACCTATTGGTCAGTCCAAATTCACTTTTCATTTTACTTAAAAAAATAATAATAAAGTTTCAACTATTTCCATATAAATAACCCCCACTGGGGGCTACTATGAATTTCAAGTTCTCTGAGCCAGCTGCACTCAGAACATTAGTATTATTTATTTCTATTGTGGCAGTGCCTAAAGGATCCCAAATGGATTAGGGCTTTATTTGACTAGGCAAAACACAGACAAGCTCCAGAATGCTCACAATCAGAGCCTAAGATTTAAACAATATGCAACTGGTGAATAAACTAACACTCAGGATGGAGGCAAGACAAGGTAACAGAGTTATAGTGATGTCGGTAGTCACAGGTCACTACTGTGATCTGTAGACATCTCAGCAAAGGTAGGGATTTGAAACAGGCTAAGGCAGCAGCTTTGTGAATTGTATTGGGGAGTTCTTCCCAAGCCTAAGCGGCAGTAGGGGGAAAATCACAAAGGTGCTTGTGGGAATAGCACACAGGCCGGCAATAAACGCCATCATTGTCAGCAGAGCAAAGGAGGGAGGGGGTGACATTGTGATAAGAAATAGTTTGTTTTCTGGTCTCCAGGGCTAATCCGCAGCCTCTGTTTGAATTTTATTAACCACCATAAAGCAAACAATTTTTAAACCAGCTGTTCGTAATACTCTACTTAAGTAGATGATTAGTGCAGATGTCGGTTATCCTGATAAGGATTAAAATCTGTATACCCAGTGTTAGTTTATCAGGGTGACTATATTGCTGAAATCATAGGGGGAGATTTTCAAAGGCACAAATGGCATTTCTGTGCCCAATTCCCACTGCCTGTAAATAGGAGTTAGGCGCCTAGCTGCCAACTGTGCCTTTGAAAATCTTCTACATAATGTTCTTTCTGCATCCCACTCTGAAACTGCTAGAGTTATCAGCTTATCTTTCTGCAGATATGGTTATCTGGAGAACACAAGAACCTGTTTAATAAAGTGTGAGGCTTGCATTTGAATTTTAAAAAAATTAAAGTAACTGGAAATTAAGTAGACATCTGATCTCATGCATATTCCACATAAAAATACAGCACATATCCTTCTTTAACATGATCTCTTAAATACTGGAGACATTTAGTCCTCAAGGCTCATTTAGCTGTTTTAGTGCCTATTTAGCAACTTAGAGAATCTTACCCCAAAGATCTCCAGCTAGCATGAGGCAGACACTCTGTTGTGTTTGTTAGAACCTAATTAAACCTGCAATTTAGGTGAGATCATCTTGAGCTAGGTGAAGTTCCCATGGGACAGTAGAACATCCCCTTTCACCACCAAGTCTTGCTCTACATTATTACTATTGATCTATTTTTCTCAGTTGCAGGTTCACACTTTGCACTTACAATGTGACTTGCAGTGAGGGATGCTTACAACGAATTGGGGACAAAGTGCATTCTTTTGCTCCACGCTGCGGGAGAACTAACTCAAACAAGTCCCGATGCTTCCCTCCCACAGAGACCCCACAGGGAGGCCTCAATGCAGTTAACAACTCTGCAAGGTTTACCCTTCTGGAGTCAATGTCACATGGGAGGGGTTTGCAGCCATGCAGAGATGGCATGGCTGACAAACCATGAAGATCCTCTGGGAGAGCACAGCCCAAGTATCAGAATCCTAAGGCAACCCCCATGGCTGGACCTTTCCTCTCTATTTCCATATCTTTTTGGTTATCTCTGCCTGACTAAGCAGACAGGAGCACCTGGCTCGAAGATGTTTTCTTCAGGGTTTCTCAGTCTCCCAGCGCAAGCCGTCATGGGTACACTGCAGCCGTCAGCATGCAGGGCCTGAAGCTCTGGAAGTGTATAATGTGCTGGTGTGGCGAAGTATAAGCCTCTACATTGAGAGGAAGGATGGTCATGTAGTTAGGGCACTAGCCTGGCACCCAGGTTTAACCTGGGTTCAATTACCTGTCCTGCCCCAGCTTTCCTGTGTCAACCTTGGGCAGGTCCCTTGGTCTTAGTGCCTCAGTTCCCCATCTACACAATGGAGATAGATTGGGAGTCCCTATTTCACAGGGGTGTTGTGAGGATAAAGTTAACAACGATTGTCAGGTGCTCAGATACTACAAAAACCAGGGCCATTGAACTACCTAAGAAAGAGAACTTCTGTGTTTGTGTCAAGTATGAGGAGCATCCCCTTTCCCCTAAACCTCCTCTTCACTCACAGACATAATACTCATTCCCAAGATGCACCAGGACAGTTACTGAGACGTGTCCTTAGTTAGTTGAGTGAGCACAGAGAATGCACTGATGAAGAAAAGTAGGATTTATTACACTGCATCAGACCATTCATTCAAGTATCCTGCCTTCAGCCACATCCAACACCTGATGCAAAGCTTGCAAGATGCACCTAATCAACACTGCAATGTTTAGATGGAGAAAAAAATCCTTCCTGCCCCTCACGGTGATTAGCTTATACTATGAAAGCTGACATTTGGTTGCATTGTTATTGCTACAAGGGCTGTAAATAGTGAGGATGCATTCAAACTTTCAAATCCACTGACAGGACCTAGAGAGATATAGTGAGTTACCCTTGCGCCATCTGTAATATGCTGGTAGTAGTAGCCACCCGCAGAAAGAGCCTTAACTGCACAGCTTTAGCCTGATGATATGTGAACTGTAAGGGCACATTCATTAATATAACAGAATTGGATGATATTGCCAATACTATACAGTTTCTGTATTCAGTGAAACAGAAATTAATTCTTGCACAACAGTTGTCTTAGTAAGACTGCAGCATACACACCAGGAAATGAGATACGCCGTCTCCAGCCCACGCAGTCTAAGCCTGTTGGGGTGCTCTGGGAAAATGGATGCAACTTCAGGGGAAGAATCTCAAAGGCAACTGGAGAAGTTATGGACAGACTCATTCTAGCCTGCAAGAAAGAAAAGGAAAACAAAGGCGACATTAAGCTTAGGTACCCAGAAGTACGAATTATGGGCTTCATCCTGAAACATTTCCTTCCAGCTGTAGTGATTGCTAGTGTGAGTAAGATAAGGATTTGCAGGATCAGGTGATTTATAGTTAGGGAGATGGGTCTGTCCCATCAAAAAGAGCCCTTTCTTTAAAATGGAGATTCAAACAGTGATGGAGAGGACAGAGCTGCAAGGTGACAGGGACAGAAGAAAAGGTTAACTGAGCCATGACGCCGTCTTGCACAGACAAAATTTTAATAGATACCCTGTCATTCTTAACTAGCATCTGTTTTGCCCTAGAAACACATGAAATTATTTCCCTTCTGTTAAACACCTTGTGAAGGAAGAAGAAGAAAAAAGACAAGAGATTTCTTTTGAAAACTGAGCAATATATGGACTATCCCAAATATGGACTAATTCATCCCATGAAATTTTTACCCAATAAAAATTAATCAGAGCCTGTTTTGCCAGTGAAAGCAGCTTTCTCCATGGATAAAAATGGAAGAGGGACATTCACCAAGAGAAAAGGCAGTTTTCACCTGCCCAACCCCCACCCCCAAAATCCTGAAAGGAAAGTTCATTTGCTTTGTTTATTGCTATTGCAAGAAAACCTTTTATTTTTTTGTAACTTTTTCCATAGCAAGACATGTTCTGCCCGATCCATCCCCCACTGCCTTGAAATAGGAACTAACAGCTGTCAACTTGAACTTGGTAATGGAAACAGGATGTGGTAGATTGAGACGTATTAGTCTTAGAATGGGTCCTTTCTTCCCAGTAGAATTCACACTAAAGCTCAGCAATTCAATAGGTGGGGAGGAAACAGACCTGTAGGACCCGGCCATCATGATATGCGGTGAAAGTATGCTGAACTCCATATAAAATAGCATAAATAGATCTCATGAGATTGAACAAGCAGCCCTTTCGATCAATAGGATGTGGAAATGACCTGCTGGAGCCAGAATACTCGGTCCACTAAGGAGCCAAAGGAATGCTGCAAACTGAGTATCCCTCTACTAGTTCATCAGGGAACACAGATGACATGTACCATGCTACAAATTGATGAAACCCTATCACATTTTAGATCATCCAGGAACTTAGCACAATAGACAATGTGATGAAAGACACCAAACGCTGGAGTTACTGGAGCACAAGCTAAGTTTGCTTTCATTGCATACTTTTTTCTGTTTCATTTTTATTATTTCTCTATCTCGTATCTCTCGCTGCTGCGCACCGGGTAGAATATTAGTGACTGCAAGTGTAAATGAAATTAATTTGACAGCAGCAGGCCAGAAAGGGTTGGTCTCATGGGTATGGCAAGCCCCCAGCCCACTACCATTACTGTCCTTTTCCTTTACTACTTCTGAGCTTTTCGTAGCAACAATAGTCTCATCCATCACCGAAATAAAGGTCTGGAATACAGAAATCCAGTATTCAAACTAGGATCCTTCTCCTTTCCTGCTAGTACACTGGTCTGTCACAACAAGCATAATCTTTGCTTCCTTGTTCACCTACAATACCGTAAGTAACCAGGGATGTCATGCAGACCTGGCTTCCTGCCAATGGCTTCTTTAAGAAAACTGGTTCTTAGCAAAATGTCTATGTTCTTCTGAAAGAAAAAAAGCAAAGCAACCACACTACTCAGGTAGCTGAAAGCGATACTATTCCGTTCCAGTCCACGGGGTTTACTCTATTGGAATACAGAGAACAGAGCCAATGTTTTCCCACCAATCGCCATCTCCAGTGTAACAGAGTAAATCCTGTGCAAATTAAGCTAAGCAGCATCTGTTTGTTTAGACAATAACAATGAAGCCCCACCGGGGGCACACCCACTTCAAATGACAAGACAGCGCAAAATAGGTAAAGCACAGAAATGCAAATACCAAGCATGATGTCTATGATATTTAGTTGTAAACAGGGTAGAAGGCATTATTGTGCTGTGCACACTACAATTTCTGTTACAGCAGAAGCTATGGGCCAAATACTATACTAACTGCTCCTTAGAAAAATGCAAGCTTTTGCTTCAGCTGGGCTCTTCCTATGCCAGCAAGCAGTTAAATACCCCCCTAAGGAATTCTATATTTGGAAAAGGCCTTTTACCACATCCCCATCTCTGTGATTCTTAAGATGTACAAGAGAGGCATCTTACCTGGTCCAAGCTCTGCTCCCAAACAGCTTGGTTATCCTCCCAGAGTGAACCTGATACAACCACAATGCACGTGATCTGGCTATAATCACAGATCTTAATAGAAGGATACCTCTGTGTGTTAGAGGAGACACATCCTCTTGTACAACATACAATGCATGTTTTTGCACACTTTAACAATTCTCTGGGCCAAAGGCTCTCCCCATTTAACTGACTACTGAAGTTAGTGGGATTGACAATGGTGTAATTTGGGCCTGTATGTGTACATACATTTCCTGTAACATGGGTGCTATATTTTATTTCTTACATTAAGATAGGTTTCCTTGTGTTCTATGTAGAGAGTTTAGCTGGTTAGCAATGTAATGGGAGATTACAGCCTTAAAATGTTCTGCTTGTTATTGATGTTGATTGCTAAAACTATAATAGTCTTCTTCATTCTGCTGTTTTCAATTGTTGCTTACAAGCCTAAGGGTTTGTCTGCACAGTGGGTAATGTGCTCTATAAGAGTGTGATTTCTAAAGGCACTAACATGTTATGCATCAGTTGGTCTGTGTAGACCCTGCTGGGGTGCACTGAAGGTGCCCTAGCGCGCTTTGATGTAATACTGTTTCAAACATTAAAGTGCACCAGCAGGGTCTACACAGATCAATTAATTTGCAACACAGTGTGCTCTGGAAATCACACCCCCATAGTGTGCATTATCCCACAGTGTAGACATACCCTAAGTTTCCGTTGTTTCACACATGTAAAATGCATGTGTTTGGCATGAGGCTCTGAGGGGGACACTGACAGGAGTCTACTTAGCAAGGTGAGAGATCAGATTTGCTTTTTCCACTGTTTGTTATTTCCAGTGCAGAATATAAAATGGAATTGTTTGGCATAACCATCCTCTACTGTTCCATTTCTGGATTCCTCAGAAGTCCAGCAGCAAGGGACTTGGGTTCTGCTGAATTACCCAGAAGCTGTGTTCTACCAGATGCACGTTTGACCGCAGTCAAGTTCAACTGTCAGGGTTTAACGATGTGTTGAAGTAGAGAGGGGAAGAGAGAATGACTAGATGCTGCTAAAACAGCTCCTCCAAAAGAATTCGGAAAACAGATGGGGGGGTCACAGATTTGGATTGCCCCTAAAGAATCAGTGGACTACACAGAACTGTGGATTGGACACTGATTTTGCTCTAGTCTTCTGAATATATGATTGCATTAAAATACATCTATAACACTCCAGGCTGCATTGAGAGACCCTGCACTATGTAAATGAATGCAAGTCGGTGGCCAGCCAAAATGAAACCGATTTACCAACAATGGTGTGAATTTCTCTCATTCCACTTCAGGCAGTGTTAACTTCAAAGGCTAGCTGGGACCAGTTAAATGTTAACACTTTAAAACATGAGATTAGTAGATACTCAGCTTGTTATGGGTGATATTTCATTGTAAGTGACAGCTGAGTCCAGCTTCATGTTTGGACTCTGGGGATTTATATAGACTCCCTCCATTCAAGGCAGTTCAGCATCTTACTGGACCTGAGCAAAAAAAGACCAACTGTGACAGACTATACACCTGCGTTCACACCCTACTGTAATAATTTTTGTACAAGGTATGTTGTGTGAGGTGTCATTTGAAAACTCAATTTGCTGATCAATAATATCATGGCAAAATCCATGTGGCAGCATTATATGTGAAGCTATAAACACAAAGCTGAAATCATGAATAAAAGTATGTTTTCCAGAGAAGTCTGGGGAGTGACCAAACCATTTCCTCAGAGACAAAGGGCAAGCTGACACCACAGACAGGTGTAAACAAGTGGCCATTCTTTGGCAGAAAGGGGGCAGGGGCAAAAATCTACAATTTAGCAAAGAAACAGCATGGAGTTTCTTCCCACACAGACTGCCTGTCGCCTTGCTCCCAGCTGGAAATATTTTTCAACAGGCGACTGAAACTCTTAACTCCAGAGGCAAACACCCAGGACACCCCTTTCTCTCTCCCTGCCCATCTCATTCACTGCACCTGAGGTAAAGTGACCAGACAGCAAATGTGAAAAATCGGGACAGGGGTGGGGGGGTAATAGGAGCCTATATAAGAAAAAGACCCAGAAATCGGGACTGTCCCTATAAAATAGGGACATCTGGTCACCCTAACTGAGGAGACAAAGGAAACAGCTGTTAGACTCTGGGGGAGGGGTCCACGTCCAAAGGGTTTGGTAAGTTATTCACGTAGCTGAAGTCGAACTATCTTAGTTCGAACTTACCGCGGGTCCACACGCGGCAGGCAGGCTCCCCCGTCGACTCCGCGTACTCCTCTCGCGGAGCAGGAGTACCGGCGTCGACTGCGAGCACTTCCGGGATCAATCCGGGATCGATTTATCGCATCTAGACAAGACGCGATAAATCGATCCCAGAAGATCGATTGCTTACCGCCGGACCCGGAGGTAAGTATAGACGTACCCTAAGACTGCTAATAGCATGTGGTAAGAAAACTGTTTTGTATCTGATATAGTTTGTTAAGTTAGGCACCAGTAAGTGTTTTATGTTTATTTTTCTTGTCACCATTTCTGACTTTTACGGCTCATTACTTGTACGCACTTACAATCTCTCTCTTTGTAGGCAATACACTTGTTTTACTCTTTTATCCAAGCTAGTGCATTCAAGTTAAAGTGTCTGGGTAACTCTGTTTGGGGTAACAAGTTGTGTGCAAATTATTCCCTTAAAGGAATAACGGATTTCTAAGTAGCCCTTATACTTACACAGCTGATTGCAGTTTAAAGTTAGCAGCAGAAAAAGAAAGTGGAAAGGTTTAATGGAGACAGTGTTTATTGGTAGCAATAGTTTTCAGCCTAGGGAGCAGATGAGTAGAATGAAGAGCATCTGGGCCTAAAGGGAGAAGTGAAAGATGATGAAATAATTCATCGCCCTTTCTACAAGCTTTAATATTTTAGATGCTGGCTATCATTTGTTGTAGCATTAATTACATTTCCACCACCGTCCACGCTGTCAAGCAATTATTTTTTAACACATTTTACTGCCTTTTGTTTAGAATGAAGTCTATGCAAGTCTGAAAATCATTTTTCCCCTTGAAAACAATCAGTCATTTGCCCAGTATTTTAAACAATGCTGAAAATAACACGATCACTTTTACTAAAAAACATCAGCAAGGTCACTGTACATCGTATGCCCAGAATGTTGTCTTCTGAGCCAGCAGCATCACTCACTGTCAACAGAACCTGCCCATAGTGAGCCTGAGCCCCCATAAGGTGCTGAGCACCCTCAGGGAGCTAAGAGTTTACAGCGTATCATAGGATTGGCCCAATATTTATTAGGACCCAGCTGTGGTAGCACCAGCAGATGAGCTCATGTTGTGTGGGCCTACAGAAATTCGGCATGCTGAGTTCTTGTGAGGAGAGAATGGAGGATAATTTTTCATCAACTCTATTTTTAGAATCAATCTGGCTGTCTTACTCATTTTAAGGTAGATCAAATATAGGGCATAAGGCCCCCAATCTTGCCATTATCCTCCATTCTCTCCTCACAAGAACTGATGGAAACGCTGAATGTTAGGCATTCAAGTAGTCTCACTGACTTCAACGGGACTGCTCATGTGTATGAAGTTAAGCATAGGCTTAAGGGTTTGCGGAATCAAGGCCTAAATTCTCAAAGAGGCTCTCTTTAATACAATGGCAGTCAGAGACATTTTATTAGCATTTCTAAGAGTCTACACAGAGAAAGGGAAATAATAAATGCAGCAAACTCACCAACACACAATCCCTGACAGGAGCTTTTTTATTTGAAAACCTACATCTTCCAAAGCTAGGCCTAAAGTGTTTCCGTTTTATTAGCAGAAAGCTGCATACAGATGCCTCCTTTCTGAGCCTACTTTAGCTCTCTCAACATATAGGCTAAATTCTGCTCTTGGATACACACACGGCTCTCACTAAAGTTCATGGAAACCTTGGTCTTGCCTCCAAGAGTCGAGCAGTGTTGTCTGCATGAGTCAAAGTGGCAGATGGCCTTTGTCACAATCAGCAATAGCACATTTCCTAAAGACACTATCAATGGGCAATAATCGGAGCAGTTTTCAAACCAATAGTATCAATTTACAGGCTCCCATGGAGAGTTTCTGTCAAGCGTTTCTTGCACTCCTTCCCTCTGGGAATCAATGGGAGTTTTGCCTGAATAAGGAGTGCAGCATTTGACTCAGAAGTTAAGGAACAGGGGGGGTGTCTCTCTTTGAAGAGATGCAGCAGCCCCCAGGGAATAACACTGCACAGTAACAGATTTCATTAGTGTATTTTTATTGACGTTAGAAGACTGATTTGTTCCCCCCTCCTTCCATCTCCCCGCCCGCCAAGAGGAATATTGGATGCTATCGCTCCCCATCACACACCATGTGACAGAGCAGAAGCTGCACGCTTTTAGCAACAACAGAAGCCTCCTGTCTTCAAGACAGTCACTGGGCTGGTGAGAGTTTAATTTTACATGCTTGGTTGCCACAGACCAGAGGCCCAAAGGGAAGCAGACAGAGCTGCCGCGAGATGCAGCCTAAAGGGAGAAGAAGATGACAGCAGAAAGAAGCAGCCGGAGAGGAGGAGGAGTACAGTGCCAGAGAAGAGAGGAAGGATGGTATCCAATTTCTTACTTTTAACTGGTCCTCTGGGAGGTTCCTCAATTGAATCTCTCTCTCCGACTGCGTCTCCTTCTCTAGATTCCTTTTCCGATACCTCTCCAGCCACATGTCGTCACAGCTGAAGCGCTTGTACAGGGGTTTGAGTCTCTTCCTCTGCGACGTCTTCTTGGCTTTTCCATCTGGGGTGAGGAAGGGGAGCATCCAGACTTTGCTCTCAATGCTGGAGAATGGCCGTGGGGACAGCGTGATCTGAGGGGACCTCTTTTTGCGATGCAGAACCCATTTCTCACTGGGCCTCTTTTCAGGTGGCGTTTGACTTTGCTGTTGGGGATCCTGTGTTATAAGCAGCAGGTGAAAACACAGGGTGTTTTTTTATCATGACTGAACGGCAAAGCTCAGTGCCAGGGCCCAGAACCACTTGGAGGGCTGAGCCTTTACTTGCGCTCTGGAAGACTGAAATCCCATCCTACCCACCCCACCTCCACACACAAACCTGACAGCCTGACCAGTGCAGCAGTGATTGCATCGTACAGAGGGAACTACCAGGGTGTTGCACAGATTTGATTTCTCTCGTTTATTTTAAAGGCCCAGCAGAAGCTTAAAGCTGAAATTGGGTTCCATAAGTGGGAAGGAAGGAAAAACACTGTGGCGTTAAAACAAAAATCACCTAATGGGTCATTTGCTGGCTTTGGAAAAGAGAGTTAATGGGGAAAATGATCAGTGATGTTCTGAGCCTGCCAAAATTTTCCCCTTTTAAAATACCATATAGTAGCTGCCTCACACACTATAGGCCAGATTGGGACAACAAATGATAGCCCACATGCAGGGGAAGGAGACAGTAGAGGAACCTTGACTCACTTAGCCAGGACTGCTCCAGGGCTTTCAGCGTACTGTACCCTGGAGCCGCAGCTTTGCTATCCTTTGATAGAGTGCAATGCAGGTTCCCTTCTGCCCTGAGCGATACCTCCCTCAACCCCCACTAGCCGAGTGTGCGGCCTCTGCTCCCTGCGCACAGCCACCAGGGAAGGAATCATCATGTATACTCATCCTTGTGCACTCATACAGGGCCAGTCACAATCTAGTCCTGTGGTTTATTACAATAGTGCTACCAGTAGGATTTAGGTCACTGTGTGCGTGCAATATTGCTTATAAAGGTGTCTCTGGAAATGCAGTCATGCCCTGGCTTGCCTGTCTGTGCTTTCCTCACAGCTAAGGTACTTAGCTATGAAAGGTATAAGAACCCCCTGGATGTCTGCTGGTCTGACACATGAGCCCAGTGCTTCTGACGTGGCACTTCATGTTATCAATGTTACTTGCCTGACATTTAGCTGAGGAATTAGGAAGCTGGGGGGCAGGAGGGGATTGCATAGGTTTTGGGTTCATTCCCTTTCCTTTTCCACGTGCTGCTGCACGCACACAATTCCTCCCCCCCCCCCCCAGCTTTTACACAGGAACTATTTGAAAATGGAGATATCACAAGGCATTTCACCATTAATCCACGTCGTATTGATGGAAGTTTGATAATATGTAAGGTAAGAGATCAGAGACACTAGGGCAGGAATCATCTCAGAGCAAAGGAGGTGAAGTACATCCTCCATGTCAGGGAGGGTTGATTTCTAGAGTGACTGGGGTCTCCCTGCTATCCCCCAGTTTGTTTGAATAACTCAAGTATGACAAACTTTTAAAAAAAATAGTAATTTTCCACCTGTTCTTAAACCAGGTCCCACATAAATAGCGCTGTGCCAGCTCAGTTCTCGCTTGCAAGTGGCGTGATGCCACAGCCTGGCAACAGTATACATCCTTACCAACACCAATGGGAATGCAGAGAGAGAAGTGTCTGCCTGAAATACATGAGGCCCTGACCCCAGTGTCTCAAGGAAGGACCGCAGAGGGGATGGATCGGGACTGCCTTTTATTGCCTGCTGAGAACACAGTTACATAAATAAGTGAAAGCATGTCAAAAACAATCAGATTGATTAAGTCACTCTAAGGCCCATCTAATGTGATACTCTGGCCTCAGGGCAAACTATCAGCAGTGCAGAACTGGGTCACTCTATACTTTCAGCATAAATTCTTCTGTCTTAGAAACAAGTTTGAAATTGTTAACAATTTTTGAGGGGAAGTTGGAGGTTTTGGGGGGATGGGTTTTTTTGGTTTTTTTTTTACACAAGAATTCTACATTTATCCATCTGTCTAGCCATCCCTCCAGTTATACCACCCACTAATCAGTTACGGGGGGATGGGGGACAGGGTGGAGTAGTCTTTTAATCTATTGTTGACTGTATTTTCTGACATTTTTATATAGCAACAGATGTCCAGAAGTATAGTCCTGAATATATATTTAATTGGCAAACCCATATTGGAGAGACTTAATTCTATTATTTTATTACAATATATATGTCATTAACATTTACTTTGTTCAACACCTGTCTTGGATATTCAGAGTTCCCCTGTGAAAATAACCCTGTATGTTGAACCCCCTTAGCCATAATGCAGGGTTCAGGGCTACCCTCATTTCACAATGTCCCAAATCAAACCACAGTGCCTAAAATAAATCTACCTTGGTAGCAGTCAAAGGTCCTATGTACTTTCATGTGTCAGAATTCATATCTTGGAAGCTAGGACAGTTACTTTAATTTCTTTAAAACAATATAACTCCACCTATTCATATTCTGCAGTATGAAGAACAGCCACCAAAGGGAGGACTAAAACTGCTCCAAACCATCCAAACCATGGCCTGGGAGCAATTTTAATTTCCATACTTCCCTTTCAATTATTTAATTAAGCCCCAGTTTTAAGTAATTATTTATTTGCTCCTAATGGTTGGATTTCAGAGTTTAGGCTCACACAGTCAAGGCTTTACATGACTTCTCTCTCCATCCCAGCTAGATGAGCTTTGGGATCGTTTACCAGTGCTTTTGTTCAGCCTCCAAAAGGCTCTCATCTGTTGGCAATGTGTGTTAACAGCCCCTTAGAGACTCTTTCTTGAGTCAGCTATTTAAATGTTTTGGAGAGATGTGGATTTACCCTTATTTGCGGAGTGCTCGGAGATCCTTCTGTTACCTGAAACATATTGTATTTATTACACATTTTGTGTGAAGGAATTTATGCTTGTGAAAACAAGGGTCCTACAATACCAGCTAGAGTAAGGCATAGAGTAACTTGGGGACGTGCAAATTCCCACACACTGCTCTTCCAGTACTGTGCCCCTCGTTGTGACATGTGACCAGCCTCCTTTCTCAGTTTCCAGGCAGCATTAGCAGCAAAATCTTGCAGTTGTTCGAACACAAATTAAATGTCCCCTGGGAGGAGGCCAGGCAAACTCATTTTTATACATCTCAAACTCCGATTTTGAACTGGGACAGCAGCAGAGAAAGATCAATGCTTAGATCAGCGTGCACCCACACAAGGGCCAGCAAGAGTCCTTTGCAAGGAGTCACTTGCTGAGATGGGATTGACACAACAAACCCTTGGTTACAGAGCGGATCAACAAGTTTTAGACTCAGAACGGTGTGCACGCACATTGGTCAGTGCAGGTGGACAAGACAGAAAATCTCACATCTAAACCCTTAGTGATGCTGGTGCTGAAAATACTGTTCAACAAAATCACGTTGCTTTTTTCTTAAACAACACCGAGTTGTAGCAACTCCTCTCAGCCTCAGCATAACTGTAAGATGAAGCTCACCCACACCAGCTTCTGAACACCCTGCTCCGAAGCATTGCACGGGAGGATCTAGTGCAAGCATTCTCCTGTATGCTCTTTGCTTTGCCAATGAGGGAAACCAAACAGGTGATTAGGAACCAATGGAAACACAAGAATTGCACTTGCATTGGCTCCAAACTGTTTCAATAGAAACCCCTTCTTCTGTCCCTATTGGAAATATATTCTTCACTTTGAGGCCCATTCTCCAGCCATTATGGACCTCTCTCATTACCAGTATTAGAATTATCCACACACATCAGCTGGAGATACAGCCCATATTTATTTTCTTTTTGCTGCAGGGGTGGCAGAGGAGTGTCCATATGGAGTATTTAAAGAGAAGCCATAGTGACAGTAAAATCCTTGTGGTATTCTGAGTGATAGCAGCTTACTGTCTAAAATAAGATTTCTCTTCTTTTTGCTCTTGTTAGCCTGCAAAAGTAACACAGCTAACAGTGAGTCGATTTCTATTTTGCCTTATAAATCAATAGAATTGTTTACTAGGTGCCAATTACAGGGACCAGTTTTGCCTTGAAGACCTGACTGAAGACAATGGCTTAGCATGGGTGTAACAGAGGGCATTATTTGGTTTGTGCAATTTGTAAAATGCATGAGCCAGAAAGAACCCAGCGGGACTTTCAAACTCCAGGGTAAGTTTTCAGCACTGGCAGTTAGAAAACCCTGATCTTTTTACTTGTAAGAGGAGTAAATTCTAATCTAAAGTCATTGAGAGGCAATAAATATAGAGAATCATGATGCCAATTTCACAGAGTCACCATTTGCAGTAAAGCTTCACTTTAAGGGAATATAAATGAGCTTAGATGCAAAGAGGCATCTCCCACTATTCACTAGGAACAATCACTAGCGTTGAACTATTGTATTTACACAAAGATATGTTTATCCTAAAACCTAACTAATTTGCTCATTTTCTATTAACGGAATACCACTCTTGGCATTTGGGATTCCTTAACCCCAGCAGGAGAGCACTGCAAAGCAAACCAAAACTAAGTCTGACAATTCTTACAGAGCAACTCACCTCATCTCGGAGTATATCACTAACTGAAGAAGCAGTGTTTAAGCTGATCTGTGACTGGCTGCTTATCCCACTGTCTTCTCTCAGGTATTCATTGTCCAATGAGTGCACAGAAAGCAAGAGAGTACCCCTGGGCTTCAGTGTCTTTGGCCTCTCGGGTGCCTCTAAATTGCTGTCGATAGCAGAGCTGTTCCCAAGAGAAATCATGGAAGTGGCACTTATTCTCCCAGGATAACGGAAACTCTTGCGTTGAGAGCCAGGTCTTGGACTTTGTGGTTTAGGGCTCATGGGCCGACAGGGCATGTCTTTACCTTCATATGTCGATAGCTGGGGGCAAGAGGGACTTAGCTGAGTAAACGGTGATTGCAGGTCACTGGGGCTAAAGGGAGATCTCAGCCAGTATTCCTCAGAAGTATCTGAGCTGTTGACCATTGTTTCCTGCTGCTCAGCATAGTCTGGGTATTCTGGACATTTGATAGTCAGATCATAGGATAGTACTCTTTTTCTTCTCATATCTATAGGTGTAGAGACCTCAATGGATTCCACAGAGGTGTCAGAATGGTTGGCATCCGTGGAAGTGGCATTAAACTCATATGAGCTCAAATATGCTTGTCCATTAGAGCTCTCCTGCTTCTCTGTGGATGTTCTTCTTGTAACATTACCAGGACCTTGCTGGTGGCCCCTGGTTGTTTTAAGACTCTCCTGTGATGGTGATAAACTTGCTAAGGTTGGCTTTTTCAGTCCATCAGCCTCCCTGCTTTTCAGAAATGCTTTCCAGGAGCTTTGGCGAAGCTTGGCTTTCTCCTTTTCATGTTTCAGTGATCCTTTGGGACTCTGTTCAGGATTTTCCTTTTCCAGGGATTTGGATTCAAAGAAACTTGAGAAGGATTTATGCGCCAAGGCCAGTCTTGTCCTGAATTTTTTACCCTCTGAGTTTTTGTTTCTTTTATACTCATTCTCACTCAGGGATTTCCTCACCCCAGAATACTGTGGCACTTCACTGTCATTATTTTCAACTGATTCTAAGACTTGTGCTTCAGAGTGTTTGACATTCAACGAGGGGGAAGTAGAATTTGTGTCTATGTTGTCCATCAGTATCCGACCAGAGCCAGAAGCCTTCCTCAGGCTGATTCTGCTGAACAATCCAGCAGGTCTTTCATAAAATAAGTCGTCATCATCAGAATATTCAGAGGTGTAGCTTTCCTTTCTTTGGAAGGCAGAACTGGGTGAACTGCTTTTAAAAGACTGCAAGCTTTCTGTGTCTTCATCCTCTTTCCCAGCATCGAGTTCTTCTGTCTTTGTCTTGCTGCCAAAGAAGCTGCTGCTACCTTGCTTTTCAGCAGCCGCTGTCTTGGTTTTCTTGAAAGATGCCATTTTTGAGAACACTAAAAACTTGGAAGGTTTCCCAGTCTTGGTCTGCTTCTGCACAGCTTTATAGAGACTGCTGTTACTCCCCAAGAAATGGAACGAATTCTCATCCATCTCCTCACTGTTAGCACTGCTAGTGCTTACATTATCTAGACCCAGGGCAGAGGCCTCTTGGCTCTCCGTTTTCACTATACAGTTAAAGGCATCGGTCTCATTTGGATTCTGTTCATTGTCTTTGCTAAGGCTCACCAGCTCCTCCACAGTAGAGCCCAGCTTTAGTTCTCTGCTGGGAGAATCTTCACCAATGCCTATTTGTTCCTTCGAAATATTACAGCTTTCAGTTTCTTTCTTTTCTAGCCTGTGTACGCAAGAGATGATGCTCCCGAAGGTGTCACCATCAGCACAATCTCCCTGACACAGGCCACTAATCCTGTTCTTTTCCAGTGCTGTTGCGCTAGTTCCACATATATCTTGCTCTAAGCCTTGACTTGTATTGAACTCATTTTCCTCAGTCACTTTGCTGCCTCTTGTTTCAAAGAGTGATTTTTTTAGCAGCTCTGTTTCTGACTGCACCCCAGCATTAGTTCTGCAGGGCTCTACCTGAGAGATTCCCCCAATAGTTATGCCAGGTGATTTCAAATGTGCTCCAATGCATGCATCTGCCTTTTCTTTCAAGGGAACGGTAGCATCTTCCAAGTGTAAATTAGCCCCACTGTATTCATTTTTTATAGTGGTTACCGGGAAGACACTGCAGCTGAGTTTTAAAGACAAATCTGGATCTGTTCTCTCCACTTGCTGCTGCACAATTTCTGATTCTTCTTGCCCTGTGCTTCCAGCAGCGGTCACCTCTTCATTGCCAGAGATGGGCTGTATGGGCAGAGTTTGCTCTTCAAGGCTGGAATATGCATTCAGATCTCTCTGTGATTCATTGGGTTCTTTGCTGGCAACGGGATGAGACCCCAAATCCTCATTGGCTAGTTCTCCTAACGTTCCAGTTATTATTCCAGCAGGACGGTCATCGTTCAGCATCTTGGACTGCAAGCCCTTCTCCTCCACAGATATTATAATCAGAGCAGGTTTTAACTCTGAGAGCTTCATCAACTTTTTCCCCTGGTGCATGTAATGTGGTTTGGTAGCTATTTCAACAGAACAGGCATCAACACCATCATTCTCATCCTTTTTTCCTGCATCAGCGAGATGTCCATTTGTTGTTACAAGCTCAGAGTGACCCTGTAAGGCACTGTTTTTGCAATTCAGGTTTTGCAGCATCGAAACGTCCTGCTCTCCTGCAATGTCTTGGCCACCAGAGTTCAGTGTAGCCTCCAGGGATTTCCAACCCAAATTCAGTTCAGAAGAATCCTCTGAATCTCTTTCTTCCACACAAGCCTCAGTACTTGGTGATTCAGGGCCGCTCTCCTCCAAGTTGTTCAGCTGTGTTTTACCAGCTGGGCCATAGTTTGCTAAATAGTTATCACCTTTGTTTTCTGCAACGGCAGAAACACCTACAAGACAAGTTGCTTGGTCCTCACTGATGCCAGATTCAGAGTTAATGCTGTGAGAGAATCCGTGCGCTTTGAAACCCCTCTCAGATTTGCATTTAGCTTTTCTTACCTCTCCTTCAGCATTTACGCTCATTGGCTCTGAAGCCAAGGCAGAGGGAGTCTCCCTTTCTATTGAATCCCACTCAGAGGTATCTCTCAGTTGGAGCTGTGCTGAAGATAAGCCATCAGCACACATGTCTGCTTCTGTGTTAAGGCCACATGTCTCTGATTCAGTGTGCAAATTAGCTTCAGCACTTTGCTGGGAGCCCGCTGGATGAGATAGCTGACTGTTATTTGAGTCTAGGCAGGTATTAAGAAGTGATCCTTTTATGCCAAATTTCCCCTCCACTTTTATTGCTTTTTCAGAGCTCCCACCAACCCTTTCTATGTTTTTCCAGGTGTACTCAAAACCCAATCCTTCAAGATGTATTCTGGAACATGACAATCTTAATTTATCTGTAAGCTGAATGCAGTTACCTAAGTAGTCTCTCTCACCCCCGGCATTTATGTTTTCAGGTGCACTGTGCCATGTTTTATTTTCTTTGATCTCTGGCCTCATGTGTGGAAGCTGAAATTTGGATTTTAGGCAGGGCTGGTATAAGAGTGAATCCGTTTTAAGGGTGGCCCCTGGAGTTCTGTTTCTTGTCTTTGTAGCTGTAGTTTCCTCATTGTTAACTGAGTTCCTCTGACTGCATTTTATGTTGGATCTAGAATGTAGTTCATAGTGAAATTCAAATGCCTCAGAGTTTCTTTTACTGTCAGTTCTATTTGTTTCAAAATTAATATTAGGCAAACTATGGCTTGATCCTACATCTGGCTGCAAAGGAAATTGCTGAGTCTCGGGAAAAGTCAAACAGCTTTCAGAGTTTGCTTTCAGACAAGCAATGCTTAATCCTGCTGGACTTTTTTTACTCTTTGCAATAGCATCTTCAGCTGGTTCTGAGCTGGCACAGGATTGCACTTTATTGTTTTCAGACTTTGCTTCACCTTGCAATCCATCCACTACCAATTTAGTCTCTGTCTTAGATATAGTGTCCTCTCCACTAGTGCCAGACCCAGTATTGGAGGGATCACTAGTTAATATTAGTTCTTCCTCTTCTTCTCTTCTCGATTTTGTAGTCTGTATCCAAAATTCACTTTTACTTGGTGCTACTTTTAAATCAGAAGACAACTCCAATTGTGCCTTTTGACTCAACTCCAGTTGGCTCATGCAATGAAGTTTATGAGGGGGTATTTCTGCATTGGTATCAGGAAAAGTATGGCATGGTTCTTTTTTTTCAGCAGAAAGGCAGTTTGAACTTAAGCAAGTTTCTCCACTTATGTCACTGGCAACAGACTCTGTGTCTGACACACTTTCATAAGGCTCAGTCTTTATGTCAGACAAGGATTCACTCTGATGCGATTGGGTCTCAAAATAATCTTCATCTGTTTCCTGGCTTGACCCACGTATCTCCAACTCTACCGTGCTTGGGGCAGAAGAACTCTGGTCATCTTCAAACTCTCCTTCAGTGATGTAGTTTTCAGTTGGCTCTGGGGTCTACAATAAAAAGACCAAAATTAGTCAAGAATGAATTCAGCAGCTGAGTATCAGAGAGAAAGATGTTTCTCTCTATGATATTTCTAGAAAGAAATAATGTGTTGGGATTTAAACACAATAAAGATACATGCAATACAGGATATACCCCTTTCCTCAGGGATTATAGCGGATGTTTGCACAGGGTTGGACTTGATGCCCTTATGTCTTTACTATAAACTATTTTTAATAATATAGCATCCAAAATGTGGCAGAAGCTCCAAAGACTTATGATCATTTGCACCCTTCCAAAACTTTTCACATTTTACATAAATCAAATTAACATCATTCCTTCCATGTAAAAACTATTAGTGAATCCACCTCTGAATCTCAGCAGAGATTTACTGCACAAACCAGGGGCACAGATATTACTATCCAATTATGTAACCAGTGCTTCATGTGGGTGGGGCTGAGGGTAGGATTGCAGACCTGGCTTTTTTTTTTAAAAATCATGCCAAAGCACTTTAAGCACTGTCTTACCAAAGCTGATGCTCCAAGATGATCAGAGACCCCCCTACTTTTTTCAGCCCACTTTTAATACTCTTTAGAACACAGTGTCGTTAGTTGTTTGGACACGGGTGTGAACCAAGTTTGAAAGTGATGTTTGAACTCAGTTTAGGGAGAGACCAAGAGTCATCAGCACATCAAGTACTGGATCAAGCCCAGCTCAGCTGCTTACAGGAAGAGAGATTAAAACAACACTGTCAACCTCAGGGATAAGTCTTTGTCCTAAATGAGCCTGCTTAAAAGGCCAACTATCAGAGGTCTCGTCTTTTTCCGTTTTTTACCATCAGAATGCAAGCTGAAACTTCCCCAAGCTTAAAGGAAGAGAGCCAATCCTGATAAAGCTGGATGAGGGGAAAATGTTAGCTAACATCCACTGCCATCACTGGATATAGCTGCATCCAAAGATTCTACATGGTTGAGACTGATCAAGGTACTCAACTGGTTTCAGACTCAGATATCTATGTATGTACATCCAACAAATTAAGCTCTATATAATCTGTATCCTGTTAACTCTCACACAGCACACCTGTGAGGTAGAAAGCTCTCTAGGTTCTTATACCTCAGACCTTTCCTGGGAAAACAGAGGCAAGAAGAGGTGGGGACCTGTCTAAGACAAAACAGAAGGTGAATGGCAGAGGTGCAATTAGAACTCAGGACCCTAGGTCAATACAGCTTTGAGCAATGCCCACAGCTGCTCCATTCTCTCAGGGGCACAACTCAATGGAAGCCCTAGAGAAGAACCAAATTAAAAAAACAGAGCAAAAGGACAGATACCAGGGTTTCTGAGCCCTGCTACCACAATACAGAGATTAAGGTGGGTTAAGGACAGAGCTGGAGGTTAACTGAGGAAGCTAGTAAAATGCGGTTATTTGGCAGAGGAAGAAGCTCCTTGTCTGAACAGACTGGAACCTGATGAAAATATGGCTAGAGGAGATGGGAGGAGGTTTGTGTCATTTTTTAACAATATTTCTTAAGCACCTGTTCACCATTTTTCTCTATTCACTATTGTGCTGGGATGGATTATAGATCTGATTTTGAGCACTCAAAAGTACATCGCTGAGGAACTTAAGCATAAAACATGTTGCCTTCCCTGGGCAGCAAAGATAAAAACAAAGTCCATAATGGGAGGAGGGTCACTGCTTCAAACTGAGTTCAAGCACCCCTTTCGCACAATGAAGCCAGCTCCAACCAAATCGCACAAGTCATGTAATCTACAGAACAGTGCATCCTTCCCTGCATATAATCAATGAAACACACAATTTAGGTCTTTCAATAATGTCAAGCCCTGCCATTAACAGGATAGAAATGACCAGCATTACAACTGTACAGGCTCACATGTCACATGCTGATCAATGGTGCGGCCGGCTATCAGGAACAGTTGGCTCACACGGCAATGAATACAGGAGCAGCTGCTCAGCATTAGCAAAGCTGAATCTCAAATGATGCACTAAACAAATTTACAGATGGCACTGAGATAAGCTACGAACTATTCAAGCAAGTGGGGTCTGAGTAATGAGGACACCTGATAGTCCTGAGAATAATTATGAATTAAATTACACCAAAATTAGGACACAGATTTATTAGAGGCCATCTACATGACAAATACAGATGTGCCCAATGTATCCCGATTTTGGTTTTGATGTTTATGGGCCTTATTCAATATGCTCCAAGGTCGACAAGGGCCCATCTGTTGACTTCAATCCACATACTGAATGAGGAAGAGAGTTCCAGATACCAAGGGCATGGATTACTGTTTTCATTCATAGTTCATGGGAGAGTCCCAAAATTGCATGGCCTGTGCTGTGTCCCACAAGGCTGTTGATTGGGACTGCTGAAGTTCAGATTTTAGCTGGCAGCCACTTTGTGGTGCAGCAGCCACCCCCGCAACACATGAGAGCAGGCCCAGAACTGCTGCCTTCTACCCTGGACTTTCATGGGGCAGCAGCATTTCCTGTGGTGATGAGGAAAGGAAGACAGATTGGGGCAAGTATAATCTGGTGGGCTTCATTCACCAGCTCTGTTATGCATGCACCAGCACGAACATCCACACAGCAATTATATGCAAATATGCAAATAAACAAATATTTATGTAAATACCTCAACAGCAAGTATTCTATTCTACATAGGTTCTTATACCACCCCATCACTGTAGAATCTGAGTGCATTCCAGTGGTGCATTAATCTATGTGATTAACATGTATCACACGTGGTTTGTTCTCTCTCTCCTCCTCTTCTCAGGGAGAGAACTGTATATAGAGTGGAGGGGCATGCTTTGATAAGGCTTTGGAAATGTATTTATTTTACTATGTATATGCTATGTGTTTATATTGGAGAAGTGTGCCTTGCACTTGGAACAGAATGTGGTGAGGTTTCTAATGGCCCTTAGTTCCTGTGGTGAGCACATGTTCCTCCCCTTGCCGTGACAATCCCAAGCAACAGGTTTGAGAACTGACCACACAAGCCATGTAGCACTACTCCTCAAACAACGAGCTGATCAACAGTGAGTTAGGATGCCAGTGAATTCAATAGGACCAGGTGTTTCAGGATTCAAATGATGCTCCCAAATCGGGCCCAGAGGGCTCCTTATTGAAATTCTAAGGACAGAATTTGGCCCTAAGCATTTATGCGTAATGTGAAAATAGAGAAGCAATGTAAAGACAAGGGTATGGAAAAAATATGCAAGACTCATGGTTAGAACCACATTGTGACACTGTTTGACACTGGTCTTTCCTGAAAATAACCTGTAGCAGCAGCACAGCTAGTCCCTTGGCTTGCAAAAGGTTTACACACCTGACCTGGTGTGAAGTGCATTATTTTCTCATTTCCGTTAGTATCAGAAACTCAACAGACATTCCTCCTATTGGTGAAGATGCATCAACCAGACAAGCAATGGTAAATTTGTGAGCTGTAGCCAGAGGAAAAGAAAAAACTAGCAAGCTTTGAAGGTGGGGGATAAACTGTAGTGAAATAGCTACCTAGCATCAAAAAAAGAAATAGCAGTAAAATAGCATGCACTAAGGGGCAAGCGACAGTAAATTAGCGACACTCTGAAGGGCAGGGGCATACATTCACAGGTTGAAAAAGTGGATACAGTGGAAATAAGATAGCTTCATAGGAAAGAGGAAAGAAGATGCCTCATAGGGAGATAGTCGGCTCATTGACCTGTACGTAGTGGTGGGACTTGCTAAAGCGCCACATGTATCCAGCCAATAGGAAAAGGTTCTCAAGGCGGCTCATCCTCTCAGTTTGACGAGACATATTATCAAGAGTGCAAAGACTAGAAGCAATTTAAAGCTTTTGCATGTCCAGTGCTAGAGCTAGGAAAATATTTTCAGTGTGAACTTTTTTTCACTGAAAAATGCAGATTCGAGTCAACTCAAGTGTCTCACCAAACCATGTCAAATTTGCCAAGTTGTTTCAGTCCAAAGAAAAAAATTCCAAAAAAAGTCAAAATGTTTCAACCTTTTCTATATACAACATGTTGACTTTTTTATTCAAAACTACTTTTTGTTTCAAATTTTACTTCTAAAAAAATTAATAAAATTTAAGTAAAAATAATCTCAAACACTAAACTAAATATTTCATTTCAGGTTGAAAAGAATGTTATGTTTGACCCAAAATTATTTTTTTATAAACTGTTAGTTCACAAAAAATACTAAAAAAATTAATTTCCTGTTAACCCTAAACTCTTTGTTTTTGTTTTTCTAGTTTTCATTTCAGCCACCGAACCAAAAAATCAGTTATTCACATAGCTCCATCCAAAACATTCACTGGTTACTAGGAATAAAATGTTACCTTTTAGTGACATTCTGCAAGGAAAACACAGGATACAATTGCTGATTGCATTTTAAGATGCAAGAATCATGCTGCTTAATTGTTCCCCTTTTGAAGCAAGTTATATTCATTCTCACTAAAAGCTTCATTTAAACTAGAGCATACTAGTTCAAAGAAAGTTATTTTGGTTTAAGGACGCCTTCAGGGAGCATCCAGGAACAGGAGAATGTTTCTGCAGTGTTTGAGGAACATTTGCCAAATGGGTTTTGAGTGACAGGTCATGGCAAAAAATGGACTGATTGAAAGTTATCAAAGGGGTAGCCGTGTTAGTCTGGATCTGTAAAAGCAGCAAAGAGTCCTGTGGCACCTTATAGACTAACAGACGTATAGGAGCATGAGCTTTCGTGGGTGAATACCCACTTCTTCAGATGCATGCCACCTTATAGACTAACAGACGTATAGGAGCATGAGCTTTCGTGGGTGAATACCCACTTCTTCGGATGCATGCATGCATCTGAAGAAGTGGGTATTCACCCACGAAAGCTCATGCTCCTATACGTCTGTTAGTCTATAAGGTGCCACAGGACTCTTTGCTGATTGAAAGTTTTCACTTGTGTCTAATATCACCGTGTCTTCCTCTAGCTCTACAATGCCTCGTCACTACTCCTTCCAACCTCCCATACAGATAAAACTGATGGGCCCTACATGTGTGAAGAAAACAGACTGAAATTAACAGAGTTAATGTTTTTGTTGAGGATGCTGTTGTGGATGCAACCCTGTAAAATGCACTATGGGTCATAAGCATGACCAACCTTAGGACCTTGAGCCTTGCAGTGAAGGCTTGTAATACCTGAGGTTTGGAACAACTGTAGGAAGAGAAGGGACTCCTCTTGGTACAACTACACAGACCACCACTTTGAATGGGATAGGACAGTGCCAGTATGTTATATCTGCTCTCATTGGACTCATGGGCCCAGTACTGCTCTCATCAATGCCAATGAGATATTTTTGCCATTGATTGCAGTGGAACGGGCCGAATTTCTATGGATCACATTCTCCACTTGCACCATTTCTGTATACTTGATAGGAATAATGTGTTCATGATGTGACCATCATAAGTCCTTAACTATCCATTTCCTAGCTTTCCTCTGTTTTGAAATCAATGGGATCCAGTAACACTTGTCACTTAGCCTAACTAGTTTTTGAAATGAAGATTTGTTTTTGCAATTCAGAATCACCTCCACCCTGGGAGGTAAATATTACTGTATCCATTTTATTCTGAGTCCCAGTTCACAGAGCGCAGACCCCTACCCTAAGCACTAGACTGCACTCCCACCTACATGTTGTCTTACTACTGCAGTGACAGGTATTGGTCAGTTCTTCACGTCAAGTCAGAACAATGTGAAAGCATTCTCACTATAACATGGCAACTGACCCTTCTGATGTCCATTGTTCCCAATGGATATGATGGTAACCACAGCTTCTGAATTAGCCCAATACAGTGCACAAATCCTTATTATTCCTTGCTTGGATGGAAGATGGCGTATGGCATTGCTGCATACTTACCACCTGCACTGAACTAGGTAATAAACCCGGCATTGTTTCACGTGCAGACACCACTCTCTAATAATAAGGTTGTTTTTATAGTTCATCATGAGATGAGATTGAAATGCAATACTTAGTAGCACCACAGCCAGCTATCCTATGGTTGCCATCCCTCCAGGATTGGCCTGGAGCCTCCAGGAATTAAAGATTAATCTTTAATTAAAGATTATGTCATGTGTTGAAATCGCCAGGAATACATCCAACCAAAATTGGTAACCCTAAACTATCCTCTTTGCTCAGTGAGCCTCTACACTTGTCATTGGATTAAGCAAATAAAGATAGGCATATGGGTATTGTTTACCAATGGCCAATCCTGTGTGGCGCTATGCATTCTCACCTCCACTGTTATCAGTGTGAGAGAAAACTCAGCATCAAAACCAGAACAACACAGAGAAAGCCCTCAACCAGTGATGTAAGTAAGCCGGTACGGTCAGGTACGCCGGACCATTAAAACATTTATGCCAGTACGCCGTACCGGAAAGACACATTTTCAGAACCCCAGGGCTTTCCCAGGCACCGCAGTGGCAAAAGGAGCAGAACATGGAGCTGCCGCTCCCATGAGCCAGCGCCCTGCGCCAGCAGCTCCTCCGGCGCAGCTGTACCATCCCCGCCCCCAGCCTTTCCACGCAGCTGCATCCCTTGTCTGGAGTCTGTACAGACCAACTGGAGGACAGGGCTGGGGGCAGGGCTGGAGGCGGTACAGCCGCATTGGAGGAGCTGCCAGCGCGGGGTGCTGACTCCTGGGAGCTGCGGCCCCATGTTCTGCTCCTGTCACCGCTGCAGTTCCCAGGAGAGCCCTGCAGTTCAGCGGATACCGATTTCTATCTGCGGATATCCACATCCGCAGGTGTAAATTTGTATCTGTGCAGGGCTCTAGTCACAGGACAGTTTTTGTGAGGGGGGTCGGGGTCGGGGGGTCGGTACCATACCGGAAAGAGTTAAAATCTACTTGCACCACTGCCTTCAACCATCTGCTTATGGATTATCTAGTAGCTTTCTCTCTCCCTCCCTCTTTGAGAAGGACAGTGCTATTATATCCACTTAGCCAGAAAAAAAGAATAGAATGAAAAGTAGATGTGTCTGAAGACTGTCTGCATTTTACTGGCAACCTGAAGTTCCTGATATGACAGACAGCATTAGATGAGAACTGTGGTATGGAACTGCAGTTTGATTTAATTTGTATTTTATAAATGGGATTTTTACAAAGATTGTAAACATTTACAATCCCTCTTTGTTTCCCCAAAGATAATGAGTTGGGACAGATTTCTCAAAAGGTGCCTAAATTAGACTTTTAAATCCATATTTAGGCACCTAAACAAGCCCCTATGCACCCACAGGTATCATTGAAGTCAAAATGAGTTGTGGATGCTCAACATTTGAGAATCAGGCTACTTATTTAGGTACCTAAATATGGATTATGGGGCCTAAATTCATCTAGATAATCCAATGTGGAAGCACTGGCCCCAGCACCCTTTAGTTAGTGCTTGTGAATGTTGCTGGATTGAGGGCACTCTGTGAAGAATTAAGTCTTGTTTATCCACGGAACAGGCACAGCATGGGCCACGGCAGCTTCCCCATATCACACTTTTAACACCTGTCAGCTCTGGCCCAGACTGACCAGGCCCTGAATGTTAGAGGGAAATTCAATCTTCAGGCCCTATTTAAGTCTTGGTCTCTCAGCTGGGACTGTCAAAGGGTGCCAAAAGTAATGGTGCTTTGTGGTGACTTGGACACCTGTTGAGTATAAAATGGACTACATGGCCCGAGACCACCAACTCCTTCAAACAGGCTCATGAAAAGCTGTCTTAGTAATGACTTTGGGGATCAGATTAGCCTCTTAGATTCAGGGCAAGCACCTGCCCCTTTTTACGCACAATAAAGAAAGTTCCCTTCACAAGCAATTCAGTCACCGAGTTCAAATGTGGTTCCACAGAGCACAGCTGCCCTCTCTGCACACATCACACTGCCTCAGTCACAACAGGAAGATAACTGGCAGTGAAAGAGCCCTTTAAACAGACTTGTGCAAGGGCCACAGAGATACAACTGAGGCCTCAATTCACCAGCCCTCCCCACACTGAACTGAAATGTGGCTCTTTTACAGTCATCCTTCAGAGCAAATTGGGCAACAGTCTCAGGCCCGATTATTCATGGTCTGAGGGGTGAGACACCAGGGGGTTCTGGGTGAGGAATGAATTCCAGAGAAAAGCTTCATCCACTGAAGAGGATAAAATGGGATTCCTTGAGTAGGGCTTTCCATAGGCATGCTGAGCTGGGTTGAAGAGAAGCATAGCTGTAAGGTATCATATGTTTATTCAGAGTCCCACTAATGGCAGAGATCTCTACGGCTCTGGGAGTCAAGGGTCCTGGATCCTAGCAAAGTTAACAGCAAGTCAACCCCCACCAACAAACCCAAACCAATCAAGTGTGCCAAATACACACCAATAGAATTCTAAATGCTTCGTAAGCACAGGGAGGGGGAGCAGAAAAGTAGCTTCAAGACATTTCTTGCAGCCCCTTATGCTGGGGCCATCCTGGCACTGGTTCAGCACTCTTTCAGGCTGCTCTGATTTACACAAGCAGAGCCACTCTGGCTACTGGGTGATGCCAGGGCATAATGGATACCTGGCCACATCTTTTCCCCTCCCAACATGGCTCTGCTGCACTAGCAGCCAGGAGATGGTAGATGTACAGCGAATATTCAAGATTGCTCACTTTGAAATCTTCAAAGCATTCTGCACCTAATTAAGTGGTGAACTATTACTTCCAATTCCACTAAATTTGATCCCGAGCAGCTGCCTGAACTTAATGGGAGTAATAAGAGCTCAGTGATTCACAGAATCAGAGCACGAAAGTAACATTCCCTTTGACAGATTCCTGCTGAAGTCAGTGGGAGATGTATATACGCATCCAAGAGCTAAATTTGACCCTAAGATCTTCAACAGTTTTGTGACTATACTGTTTAGTTTAATTTCTATTTTTATATAGAATTGTGTACTTGTTTGCATTGTACTGCATGCTTAAGCTACAGCCTCTGAAAATTTAGCCATTCATGTATCAAATCACTAAACTGTTACATTACTTAGGTCTCTAGTGGTTGGTTCATAGAGGATAACAGTCTACTATCACTGCCAGCTAGTGACTTTTTGAGCTAAAAGTGACTCACAAAGCATGGCCTCTTGATACTTCAGGTCCTGGGTTCTTTGACAACCAATGGTGGTGGGAGGCAGGGGGAAGGGGTGGTGTTACAAAGTTAGGGTCCTTCGGTAAGTGATCCTTTGATACAATCTAAACTGCACCTGGTGCCTTCACTGGAAAGTCTCCAGAATTAACTACCAAATGGAGTGGCCTGTTGCAGAATAATTAAAATCTGCAAGCAGTTCCTTGAGCTATCAACAAGTGCCATCCCATAAAGGGTATGTTTATTGAATGAGGGTGGGGAGCACAAAGAATTTGAATCAGATGTAAAGCAGTGGGAAATCTCAAAATACTGTCATGCCAACTACAGTAAAAATGCATTTCCCTCTCCCACAAGCTGTAGTCATAGCATCCAGTTTATGCACAGCAGATGGTTAGGAGCCAGCTAAATTACACTGTTCTTGGTTTTGCTGATGAGTTACAATCCAACACAATGCAGATGAGTTTAGAGTGGGCTGCTGGACAAGCCCCAAAAGTTGACACACCCCTGTGGGGTGCAGGATTTCTGTGACCCAAGCAGTATCTTCATGCAGAAGAGCCATTTGATACATGCAGGACTGCTGCCATGTGCTGACATCAGTGAAAGATCGCAGGTGAGAGGCTTGTTGTACTATAGCAGACACCATGCAGCTTCCCTCAGACTCCACTCAGCAAACTAACTCCACACCTAGAAGCTGCTCTCTCCCCGGAGGCCAGAGACATTATTGCCCTCATTGACCCTAATTGTGCCGCTGCCAGGTGTACTCTCTCAGACAGGCTCTAGGAGTCTCTGCTACTAATACCTATGGGTGCCAGCTAGAGCTGGGATGAGGTGACAGTCAGAGCTCAGTTTACCTAGTGGACTGAAAATTTTCTAGTAAATACTGACTGCACTCCAGTCACATCCCGTCCTGCTGGTATAAAGATACATCCTACCACCCCACTGACTACATCAGCATTAACAGAATAAGGATCATTCAGCAGAGCAGGTGGAGGACCAACAAAGGAGTGTACGCATGTGTGTGTTAAGCACAAGGAAGCATGAGCTAAGTTATCAACACAACTATGTGAGAATTAAAATAACCAAATTCACATCCTGTGGTGCTGCGGAGAAACTGTAAAATAGGGCTGTGCAAAACTGTTTCCTTAAATATTTCATATATTTTTGCAGTTGTGTTTTGGACAATTCTATGACTGCCTAGCTTTGTTTTTCATTAAGCTTCACTAGCTGGTTTTTTGCACTGAAATGTGTAAATATTCATTGTTTATATTTTTAAATGCAAAAGTTGATCTTCAACAGCAGGAACTTTCAAATGCAAATATTATAAAAATATTTGCTATGTTTATTCAAACAGCTCCAGTCAAGGACGACTGTTCATTTTCACTCAATATTTCACTTTATATTTTAGCAAAAGCAGAGGTTTGGGGCAAAATTAGGCTATTTTGGCAAAGTCACAATGAAATGCAAAACTCTAAAGCTGTGCAAAATATTTGCAATGAGATCAAAAGTGCTGATTTAAAAACATTGATATTGTTAAGTAAGGCCCCAGTGCTGGAATCAGATCTGGAGAGCCAAACTCTTGGGCCAGTGCTGAGCCCCAGGTACTTCAATGGTACTTGGCACCAGATGCAGGGCTCCAAGCTGGATGACCTGTTTGCAAGATCAAGGCTTAAGTAATGGGAGGAAAAAGATCAGAAGAAATTCAACAGACCAATTCACAGTAAAGAATTCAAAGCTATACTAATAATCAGCACATGAACTGTTCTGAGTTGTTTTTTATCAGCCAGTCTTATTAGTCAATAAGATAGTAAAATAAAAGTTGGTACACATACAGTTGGGGAATTTGAACTCTAACATAACTTGTCTTCAATTTGAATCGTTTTGATGCATTAATTGCCCTGCAATAGCTCCCTCTGCTGGGTAATTTAAAACAAGAAAATGTTTTGACATCTTAATTCTGGCTTTAATACACAGTAGGTTTCCATTCTTAGCGTCTATCTTTATTTTAAAAACAAAGTAACAATATTTTTGCATACAATCTGATACTAAGTAAATTCTCTTTTTTCTTCAAGAAATAGTCAAAAAATAGCAAAGACATGATGAAAGGAGTCATGCTGGAAGTAACAGTTCAGCCTAAAGATAGAGGGTAACATTTTCATAAGTGCTTACATGATCTAGGAGGCCTAAGTACCATTTGCAAGAGTGACGTAAGGCCTAGTCTACGCTAGAAAAGGTGTGCCACTACAGCTATCCTGGTACACTATACTGGCAAACCCTCTAGTGTAGACGCAGCATAGATCAGCAAAAGTACTTGTGTGCCTAGCATGCTTTTGCCATATATCTTACACCAGATTCGGAAAGCTATAAGCTCTACCAATAAAGGGACTTTGCCAGTACAATTGTATCTACACTTGAGTTTTTTCTGGTATAAAAATGTTGTAAAAATACCACCACACCCCTACAAGACATCACTTATAGCATCAAAAGTTCTAGGTGTGCACCTGGCCTTCATCACTTAAGCCCTTTTGAAATTGTTACCCTAGGCCTATTGTTGTCTGCTGAATCGGAGCCTTGATGAATAAAATGCACTTGTATTTTTTCAAAGCACTTAACCACATGCTTAAATACTTTGTAGAACCGAGGCCTTCATTGGCCAAGGTAAAATAAATGTGGGTTTATAGATTCTGGTGAACCAAAGCAAGTGAGGCATTTAAATGGCTGATGGCTTATCCATTTTCTTTAAACTTGCTGAACCTTTTTTTGAAAATAAATCTTGATATGATTAGTAGTTTTTTAAACCGCTTTCCTTATGTGAAATGTTTAGTGTGTTTTCTTCAATATCCTGGTGGAATAATTTTCTGAAATGCTAAAGACACAAAAACCAACCATCAGACCAATAACATGAATGTGACAATTCTCAATATACCAGCAATCTGCTCCAATGTGTTAGATCCACGAAAAAGACTCAGTAGCTAGCTATGTTAATTGCCAAAAGTTCAAGAAAATTGCATTAAAGAACAATTCATGAGTAAGGCATCCCAATAAATTGAAATGAACTGTGCAGCCCCCCACACCAATATGCCTGGTAGGCTTATGCCAGCTATTTTGTTCATTTATGATCTTTAGTCTTCTCCGTCCGTCCCCCCCCCCTTGAATCACATTTGCTTTTTAATCCATTATAGGGCACTGGTGATGAGGCTACTAAGCATCATGTAGGATTTTGCCTTACAAATACATTTTCCAGAGCTTTACTATTTTATTTAAATTACAGTAACACCTAGAAGCCCCAAGAGAGCAAGGCCCCATTATGCAAGGCACCGTGCACCCGGGGAGACAATCCTTGCCCTAAGGAGTTACCATCTACATAGGTGAGAAAGGGTAGGAGAGAGAAAGTACTATGCCCATTTTACTGACTGGGAACAGAGATTCATTGACTTGCCTGAGGTCACAAAGGAAATCCATGGTTGAACCAGAAATTGAATCCCTGTCTCCAAGGAGTGCCAGTTCATGAGACCATCCTTCCTCGTTCTGATATGTAAATATCCTACATAATTTAACAGGGCCAAAGCCAACAGAGTGTTACGAGAATTCTTCTAGACCTTGAGAGTAAAATACAGAATATCCTTCCTAGAACGCCTAAGGGAACTGTGCAGAGTTTAACAGAACTATGTCCCTGCCATCAGACTCCAGAGAATTTCCCATACATTGTTTTGTTTTAAAGAGTCAGCTTTCCACATAACTCCTTCAGTACAACTAGTGGTTTGAACTAGGGAGAAGACTCCTACCTGGATTGCTTTGGGTTTTCAGATTAGTTAGAGCAGAGTCAAAGAGCCTAGTATTTTCAAAGCACTGCCCATATGTATATGCACTGTGGCAACTGAGGGTGGGTGCAGGGAGTCCCTTTTCTCCTGAGTATCCCTGTGTAGAATGCTAAGGCTCCCTGCATCACTGGCAGTCTGATCAGGAGAGACCCAGGCTTGGAGCACCAACGGAGTGACAAACTGGGCGTGGAAGCTCGCACAGGCCTGCTTGCATTATGCATGAGTCCAGCCATTGACCCCATATATGCAATATCACTTTAATTCAGGCAACTGTTCTGCAGAAAGTGACAAATCATTCACATTCTTTCTTAAAACAACACTTTGACAGGAGGGACATGTGGGCAAGCTGGGAGGAGCACTGTGAGACTGTGAAATGCCTCATTTCAAAATCTCCCTGATTCTTTAACAGGAACTTTCACCTCCTATTACCCATCAAGGAAGTCTGCTGCACACACTTATTAACACATTCCACTCCGGATTACATTTGTTTTCTCTTCAAATGATTTATCCTGATCACGCTGCCTATTTCCATCACGCCGGATGCTGTACTGTTTTGACAGATCTGCAGATATAAAATATTCAATACCAAACATCCTCTGAAAATTTAAAACAAGCTACTTGGAGCACAAGACATAGCAACTAGATGCCACAACAAAGTTCACAGCCCCATTGTGTACTATACAGCCATGCTAAGAGTCTCTGTGCTAAGGAGTTACGGGCTAATTAGAAAAGTTAAAGGGAGGGCGTCAGGAAGTATTATCTTCATCTTACAGATAGGGATCTGAGGCAGAAAGATTAAATGACATTTCCAAGGTCACACATGAGGTCAGTAGCAGGGTTCAGTCCCAGTATCCATTATTTTTATTAATTGATATTTCAGGGACAACCTAAATAGATAAGACAAAAGGCTTGTACGTAGAAATGGGTGAATTTGGGAGGGGAGGGGGGATAGTAAACGTGCCCCAAAAATGCATTTTTCAGGACACCAAAACCATTTGCAAATTTGGGTTGAATTCAGCGAACTGTTTCAGGTACAAAGAATTTTTTTTAAATGTAGAAGATGTCTTTACAATTCTTTTCAACCATTTTGAAACCCAATGTTTAGAATTTTCATTTTGAAATGACATTTTGCCTAAAAATTCAGCTATGTTTATTTTTTCAAAAAACACAACAAAAGGGGTAAACCTCCCCCCCCCAAACTAAATGAAGCAAATGGAGTATTTTATCGTATATCTGGAGGGATGGGTTTAGTCAGCTTACTAGGACCATACGTCTCAAATGCAGTTCTACCATGGAAAGTGACTAAAAGGAGCATTGCAGCATTTCACGTTTGTCCTGATGACTTCCAACTCCAGTTTGCACAGTTTGTAAGTAAATTTAAATCATTTCCTGCCTGACGCTGTCAGCCTGGGAGCTGATAATTAAACCAGTTTCTCTTTTTTATAGCAAAGCCCTTCATCTTTAGGCTTCCCCTTTGTAACCCTACTGTCCTTAGTCTATGTCCTCACAGAAGATTGTGCAACCCCATTGATTATTAATAGGTGCGTCTTGCACAGGTGTCAGTGACGTCACTGTATGTATATGATTCCTATCTAGTTGCCGCACCGGGGTACCATAGCAATACTTTGAGGTACAGGCAGTCACAGAGCTATTGCACTGTTGACATAGGATCCCTTGCCTCCTTCACTCTGCATCTTCTGTTTATGTGACCTTCCTGTACTGTCTGACATCCAGTAGCACACAGCACTGAGATAGTAGACCTGGGAATCTAAGGCTGCAAGAGGAATTATTTCAGAAGTAGTATGTGGTCATGCCATTACTCTACTGTAATGTATAGGCACAAGGGGACAGCTCCTTCATGCTATTGGGTGCTGTAGAGAAAGTTCTGGCTGCTAATGCCCAACAGAGAATTCCCTTGGTGTAAGGGAACTCCCTGTTGGTGCATTTGCACCGCAGTATGACTCTTCTGCCCCGACCCCTGTGTAAGGGGAGTGGTGGGCATGGTGGAGTTCTGCCACAATAATCCTTCATAGGCAAGGGAGTATTATGGACCCTAAGCTAGTGGCAGAAGTTGGACTTGCACTGGCCCGGAGGATCAGGAAGCTGGAACGTTCTCCAACGCCTGCTCCCTCCCCATCCCATATGAAGCAAGAATCTAGCCCTTAAGATTGATTACATGCGCAAACTCAGCTTTGGCATCTGCAGACTTCAGTGCTGACCTGTGCAAGCTTCATTTATAGTCCTAAATAATGGAATAAAGAGAAGCTGCTGTCTGAACAAGGTGCTGTTTGTGAGACTATATCATCCCCTAGGACCAAAAACTACTTCAGTAACAGGAAAGGATCTGGCTAAGTATGACCCTCCCCTCCCCCACCTCACTGGAATGAGAAGCAAGTGAAGCTGCAATGATCTGCCCCACCCACAGTCTTTTCAGCTTGACTGGCTGTGCGGAAAGGAAGTCCCTTGCTAAAGTGGGTGTGCTTAAATCACTCAGCCCTCGCACATTCCAGACTTCAAAATTACCTTTTACATGAGAGAACTCTGCAATGAGTCAGGTAAGTATCCGCCCAGGTATTAGCTATTAAACAGAGGCTCTGGCAAGAAATACACATTCAAATGGGACCAAAATCCAGTGTTTAGGGAGTGATATACTTTTAACAGCAGCATGCCCCATGCCATGGATGCCCAGTCAGACAGACTGCTCAGAGAGCCAATGCTAAACGGTTCAGAAGTTTATCATCCTGGCAACCAAAGTAATGCTATTTAAGCCAAAGTCCAGCTCTCAGCAACTGCATTTAGGAATCAGGAACAAGATAACCATAATGTACCAACAGGCAATTTTGTTTGTCAAAGCACTGAGTTACATGCATGACCAGGGCACCAAATGACTTGCAGAAACTGCATCTCATTTGCTACCCTTTTCAAGGTCCTTTTGAGGCAAACAGCATACATGGCTATGAAAATATCCAAGAAGACATACACTTTAGCTAAGGAGACAGCTGTCAGCTTCATTTTAACCAGACAGAGAGAGAGCAGCATTAAACAAAACATGCAAATCCTGCATCTTCGGTTCTTTGAGGAAACTGCCAACGTTGCCTCAGATTAGGGTGGCATTCAATACAGTTCATTTCTCTTCAATCAGCCTTTTCACCAGCCTCAAAGCACAATTTGGAAAGAGCACTGAATATTTATACCCTCCTTTTAACTTCAGTAGACATTTTGCTGCATGTCACGGAATAATTACATTTGGTGGTGTTATAGGCAAGATACTCAATTGTTCGGGTCAGCCTAAGGGTTCTTATGGTAGTTCCCAGATAATTGCCTTGGGGGAATTCTCCAGAGGGGGCTTCTGTGAGGGACAGCAGTGTACTTCTTCTGTTAATGGGAAAGAGGTCAGATCAAGTAGCATGAGGTGAAACTAACTGAACTCCTCCACATTGCTCTGTTTTAGGCTTTCAGAGAGAGATGAGCTGGGTATTATTTCTGCACAGCCTGTTCGAGGGCACCTAGTCTTTAAGGAAAACTATTTCAGCTATTGAGTTTATAGGCCTCTAATTTTGCCAACATTCTTCATTCAGACTTCCCTGTTCTCAGAGCTTGCTACATCACATTTTGTTTACACCACTAGTCCAGTTCTCCCCCAGCCCGTGAGTGTCTGTTAGAGTTGAGGAGGAAGGTGCCAACTTCATCTGTGCCTCTTACTGACCAAGAAGCAGACAGGAGAGGAATCTGACTCTTCCTTTTGTCATCGCTTAGAAAGAGGAAGTTTCGTCGAGCATTTGAGCTATAAAGGAGCAAATGGAGTGCTCGGCTGTAAGGCAGATTACTCTGGATAGGGATATGCCCCAGAGGAGCTTCTAAGGTTGAATCTTGTGCCCTAGGCATCTCCAGTATAATATGAACTCAAAAATGACACCTGTTAGTCCCTCCCTCTCGTTCTTGCCCATCCTTCACTCCCTTCCATGCTAATACTGCACTTACAGATCTCTATAATTCCCCTTCTTCCACACACCTCCACCCAATCCAGCTCATACCATCTCAGTTCGTTAGCAAGGCACTGTGCTCCATCATTCCGCAGCTGTGAAGTTGCCCCTGCAGAAATGAAACTCTTAGCCCGCAAAGAAAGCCTTCCCAGTGTAAACTGAAGAGCTTCCTCGAGACTTCAGACGGGCCCATCCAATAGCAGAGAGGTGTGTAATAACTCAAACTTAATACAATTAACTATTTTGTTGCTGATTATTTTAGCAGAAGCCTCCAGTTAACGCAGTGATACATCATTGCCAGATGCAGCAGCAGATATTGCTGCAGGTGCTGTGAGGCAGCTATTTGCTTTTAAGTGTTGCTGGACTAGATCTATCAGCTCACGCACTCCCAAAACCTTCAAGTGACGTCTGAACCTGTCCACAAAGGAGGGAGAGAAAATGCATCCTATTCCCAGTGCCAAAAGTCTGTATCGCTGCCTCAGAGTTACAAACCCAATCTGCCTCCCTCTCCAAATGGGGATGTTTTTGATTCAACAGTCGCTAGCCCTTCTCTAACCGGAACTATTGTGACCTTCTTATAACTGCTTAGATTGTTCACTAGCAGCATACCCCAGTTTGCAGGATCTGTTCCCACGTTTCCTTATTTGGTACTATACCACCAGTCTCTTTTCATTCACCAAACAATGGCCTACCTGGAAGTTCTTTACTCCCAGGTGTGCAGTCTTTGCTGGGGCATGACACCCCTCCTTCTGGCCCAAACATCTCCTCACTGTTGATGCTGCGGATGGCCCCATGCTGCAGGAATGCAGGATAGAGCGATTTTGCTTACTCTGGCGACTTTGTTTTGCAAATGGTAGAGTTTTTTCCCCTCTGTGGGGGTGCAATAATTTAGAGTGGCTGAAATCTCTGATACTCCTGTTCTTGTTACCACTGCTCCAGCTCTCCCACTGCTTTACTGCTGCTGAAATCACCCTAGTCTGCACCTCCTTGAACGCCTCCTCCATCTGTGACCCCAGCTCCACTGCCCTGGCCAGAGTCAGCGAGTTAGGTTCCAACAAGAGCTGCTCCCGAATTCGCCAGTCTGCTGCTTTCTCGATTAGCTGACCCAGGATCAGCTGATCCTGCAGAGGTCCAAAATCACAGGCCGCCGCAAGCCGCCGCAGCACTGAGGCAAAAGCCACAAAGGTTTCCCCAGGCAGTTGTGCCCGCTGTCGGAACTGGAACCTCTGTACCATCACATTTCGCCTGCCTTTGAAGTGCTCCGAAAGCTTCCTCACTGCCTCCTCGAAGGAGGCCGCTGATCCCAGCATTGCAAAAACCCTCTGACCTTCTGTGCCCAAAGAGTGACAGAGAAGAGCTCTTTTCTGGGCATCATCTGCTTTTTCCAATCCAGCTGCCGTCAGCCACGTCTTAAAAGCCCTGAGCCAATTAGACCAGGGTACTGGGGGCTCTCCTGGGCCTGGCAAAAATGCCAGTGGTAGGAGACGGTTTGAGTCCTCCATCTTCATTGCCACAATGTTGTGTAGTCTATAGTAACTCCCACCATCTCTGCGCAAGAGTTGGTCTAGTCAGCATAGTGACATATTGCAGTCACTCCCCATCATCTGATCCACACCTTGTAATATGAAAACCCCACCCTTTAACGCCTCATTGCCCTGAACACTACTGAACTGGAAATATCATGTTCCTCCCATTCTGACCACAGGGAAGGAGGGAAAAGGAGTAAAGGAAGAGAAGGCAAATGAATGGATTTGATGGGGGGAAAGAGCTGAAAGAAATGCCAACACTCCTCCAAAGCAGTTTTCTTGTATGTCCCCAAAATCCTAAACTTTTAAATGACATCACATGAGAAATCCAAGTTTACTGGTTCTACACTAATTTCTCATGATCACACACAGCACAGCAAAACAATCCTCAAATGCCACTGAGGCATGCTTCTTACCAAGAGATGGGGGCTAGAATAGCAGGGCTGCAGTGACTTGGGATTCAAAGCCACAGCTGCCCCACTTTTAATTTCACAGATCCTAGCTTTCAGATGGTTACTTCTGGAAGCCCCAATTCACCTTTCCCCCCTCTGCAAGATGTCACCTTGTGTCACGGCTTTTGCATTTAGAAATATTAGCATCATTTCATTTGTCCTCACTCTTTTTTAAGTTCAAGGAAAAAATCTTCCATTTTATCACACTCTGATTGTACTCAATCACCAAGAAGAGTACTTCTCCAGCAGGTTGCAACATAGCTTATGCATACTTATGCATATATATGTGGTTTTCATAAGACAACAAGGCATGGGTGTCACATGCCACCCATATCCTCATCTAAAAATAGCCCAGACTAAGCATGACATAAATGATCTACCATTATAAAATGTTATCAGAAGTATTTGTATCTCCAAAGCTAGGGTCAGCTATTAACTGTGGGATCTCAATTTAGAAGTCTTTCTGTGATCTTTTGTTGGATTTTGCTGGGAGATGACCCATCTTTGCAACAATATAGCAACAGAATGGGAGCATGACCAAAGGTAGAAGAACAGGACCGAAATCCAGGAAACAATGGGGGTGTCTATAGTGGCAAAAAATCTGTATAGTTCGCCACTGGTGCAGCTGTAGTGTTGACAGGATTTGATCAGTTTTTCCATTTTGTCATCTAAGCCAGTTAGTGGGACCCCTTGCTCCATGCCTGCTGCTGAATCTAGTTGCCCACTTGCACTCTGCTGAGTTATTGCTTTGAGCTTCAAATCAGTTAATCTCCTGGTTTGTTTCTATACTGGACTCAGTTATCAACTCTTAGACTTAGACAGTAGTAAAAAAAAACAAAAAACAGATCCTGTTCAGACTACACAAAATAATGGTGTTCTCTGAGGATCTGTATTTGGACCTCTGGAGTTGAACATATTCATAAATTATCTGGAAAAGGTGGCAAACAGTGAGGTGACAAAGTTTGCTGATGATACAAAATTATTCAAGACAGCTAAGGCCAAAGTTGACTGTGAAAAGTTACAAAGGGATCTCACAAAACTGGGTAACTGGGAGAAAAAATGGCAGATGAAATTCAATGTCGATAAATACACAGTAATGCACATTGGAAAACATAATCCCAACTACACATACAAAACAATGGGTTTAAAATTAGCTGTTAGCACTCAAGAAAGGGGATTTGGGGGTCATCATGGATAGTTCTCTGAAAACATCTGCTCAGTGTCAGCAATATTCAAAAAAGCTAAGAGAATGTTAAGAACCATTAGGAAGGGGATAGATAATAAAACAGAAAATATCATAATGCCACTCTATAAATCCATAGTTATGTCCACATCTCGAATACTGCATGCAGTTCTGGTCACCCCATCTCAAAAAAGATATATTAGAACTGGAAAAGGTACAGAGAAGGGCAACAAAAATGATTAGGGGTATGGAACAGCTTTCATAAGAGTAGAGATAAAAAAACTAGGACTGGTTAGCTTAGAAAAGAGATTACTAAAGTGCGATAGAAGTCTATAAAATCACGAATCGTATGAAGAAAATTAATAGGGAAGTATTATTTACTCCTTCACACAGGGGTCACCCAATGAAATTAATAGGAAGCAGGTTTAAAACAAACATAAGAAAGTACTTCTTCACACAATGCACAACCTGTGGAATTTTACATGCAGCAGTGTAGGGAACTTCCACAGGTGACATGATTTTTACCATAGATGAAGATGGAATAAAGCATTAACTAACAGGTGATCCTGGATTATACTGGATTGAAGAAAATCCAGAAAAAGTTCTCTAAACTAACACAGACTACAGCATCTCTGCACTTTTCTAGAGGGCTAATAGTCATAATTTGCTTTAGCAGCACTACCTCTTCCCAAAACAGGAATGGGAAAGACTATGACCCAGATGCTCCACTGCCCTGAACCTCTGCACTCAGTACAAGTGCAAGTGACTGCACAGGGGTATAAAATGCCACCAGCATAAAAGTGAAGATTAAGTTAGTAGCATTTTATACCCACTTTGCACAGGTGTAAACTATTCTACAAGATGTCAGATGTTGAAGAATTAAGCCATAAGCACCATTTTTATAACATCCCTCTTTTGAAATCTCTCAAGCTGTGATTAAGGTAAACCACTTCATCATTAGAGTGGAACTCTCAGAAGAAGCCCACTAGGAAGCAGGTGAAATGTGAGGCAAATGGACAGAAATGGGGGAAGATACCACAATAATTTCAGAATAAACTGTTAGAAATCTTTTAAGAAAGATGGGTTCACAGATGCTCAGCTGGTTTAAATTGGCATAGCTCCACTGAAGTTTCTAGGTGATACATCAAATGAGGATCTGGCCAATAGTATTAAATACTGTGTGAAGAGAGTTGTGTGGCACATGTTCTGACCAACAGCTTTCCAAACTAGGCAAGAACTTCATCCCTTAACGTTCAGGACTCTGGGTGCGGGACTGAATCTGAATGAACCATTACTAACAGCACCTTCCCTCTTTCACAGGAGCATCTCAGTTGATTCATAGGGAGCTACCCATGTTACAAGTTTGGAACCGGATGGCTCACTGGATTACTCACCTGCCTTTGCATTTTTCAATCAGGATTAAAATGGATTGTTCCAGCAACTGACTGAAGGCAGATTTAGGGAAAATGAGTCTTTAGTGTCTCATCCCAGCTCTTAGCAAGACACTCTCGTAAATAACATTATGAGCCAGGCTTGGTCACAGTGACAACAGTAGATTTGTTTATGTTTATGGAAATGTCCTCAGCTTCATCTAGAGTCCTAATGAACTTCAATTTTATACTGCTCTAAACTCACTCAAAGAAGATTGCTATTTTATCCTCTAGACTAGAGGAGTTTTCACTAACAACATGTGATACTGTAAGTGAGAGAGGAGACATAGATAGGAATCTGTCCTTCTGCACAGCCAAACTACCAGGGCAATCAGAACAATTAGTTACATTGTTTGACATTTCAGTCATACCTAAACATCTCACTGGCTTGCATGGCCTCAGAGCAGGGAAGTGAGCCCAGCACACAGACCAAATGGCCGCTATCCTGGAAGGCAAGGCTAGGCACTGGTTCAGCCCATGTGCAGCTTAATCCTGTCTGCAATGACTCTATAGGCTATTGATGCAGTCTCCTGCATCATTCCTAGAATGTCCCCTGCACCAGGGCATATGGCCAAGGAGGGGGAGACAGACATACAGGTACTTATACAGGCTCTGCACCTGCTGAGGAGACCCCCTACTGAGGGCATCATCCAGCTGGTTTATGCCACCAGGGCTGCCATAAAGTGGTCACAACCCAACAACCATGAATGCCCCCATAGTTAGCAAAGTTTCAAGCAACACTCTCAGATCGCCTCATAGAAGTGTATGTGATCAAGGGGTATCCTCAAATGGTTCTAAATCAGATATAAAAAAGCACAGGGAGACTACAGACAGACTATAGTCAATAAAGACAAAAAATGACCATAATAGTTTCATCCAGAACAAAGATAGGCAAAAGGACAAGATGCAACCGCAAAGCCTTCCTGCTGAATTTTGCATCAGGTAAAACTACTGACAGGCTTTTATTAGAACTAGGTGAAATAATTAGTGAAATGTGGTTTTGACACAATTTGCTGTCTTTAAAGTTTGTGAAGCTTTGATAGCGCATAATTCTGAAAGGTATTTGGCTTGAAGTGAGTGAGTTCTGCCAATCATGTGAATTTTTGAAGAAGACTATGTGGCCTGAAATTATGGAGTTGGGAGCCCAGAAATCTGGTACTGCTTGGATTTTATATAGAGGCCTAGTCTACGCTAGCGATGTAAGTCGATGTAAATTACGCTACTTAACCTACGTAAGTTACATAACTCAAGTCGACGTAACTTACATTGACTTAACACGTTGTCTACGCCATGCTATGTTGATGGGAGATGCTCTCCCGTCAACATAGCTTCCGCCTCTTGTTGAGGTGAATGAATTAAGTCGATGGGAGAGCGCTCTCCCGTTGACTTATCGCTTCTTCACCAGACCTGATAAATCGATGCAGCAGTGCCGATTTAGCCTGTAGTGTAGACAAGGCCTCAGTTAGGCCTCACAACATCCCTAGATCAGTATTCCCCATTGCACATATGGGGAAACAGAAGCTCAGAAAGGTTAAGTGCCTTGGCCACGATAGTAAATGAGTCAGCACCAGGATTAGTAGTTGGGTCTTCTGAGTCCCAGTATCTCCATCCCATGCAAGTCATTTTCTCTCTATGCCTCAGCTTTCCATCTCTGAAACAGAGATATTACAGCTGGTCAAAAAACTCCAATGAAAACTGGAAAAAAATACCGAGACATTCACAGTTCTCTTCCTCCCTGCCATCAGAAGCCATCTGCTATGGCGTAAAGGAGAGTTGAATTGAGTAATCCAGTTGGCTTACATTTTATGAGAGAACAGCATTAATTCTGTAGAGTGGACTTGAATATATCAGCTGAAGCTTTATCAACCTGTGAATAGGCAATGCTTCATGTTTTGTTCTTTAAGTTTAATTACATAATATTCATAGAGAATGTTTTCTGGTAACTAGCTGCATGGGGCTAACCACCCATTATTAAGCCACCCAAAATGCCTGGTGTATTTTTCTTATTGCTTAAATATTAGAAAAGCTGCTAATTTTTTTAAATACATTGATTATGTTCTTGTGAAGTTGACATTCAAAGTCTTCAGGTCTGTCTGGATTATTGCCAAGGAAAAACAGAGCATCCCTCCTATAATCTAATTTATGGAAAAATAGACAACCCTAATATAAAGACAGGGGAGTTCAGTGCAGAGAAATAGGAGACAAAAGAGGAGTGAAAGGAAGCGGTACATTCTTTCAAGCATTTTTCATAATAAGCCATCAATACAGTGATGGCAACACTGATTTGGTAGGGAATGGACTATTCCCTATCAAATCTATTACTCCTCTTTTAGGCTCACGTGTGAATAAGAACTGTGTGTAGCTTGAAAGCTTATGTCTCTCACCAAGAGAAGTTGGTCCAATAAAAGATATTACGTCCCCCAGCTTGTCTCCCTATATTACAGGCAGGATAGCAGATTGAGGCTGAGTGATTTGCCCTCCGCCACATAGCAAGTCTGTGGCAGAAAAAGATTAGAACCTTCTGGACCACTAGGCCAGAGCGAAGCAAAAATATGACCTCAAATAAAGGTCAGTGTGTACAAATGTATTCTAGATGCTACCTCTGCAGGAGCACATTGGTCCTGTGTACACAAGAGATAATTGTCCAAAAAGTTCCCCATCACCAACACTGGTTCAGCTCTGCCAGTGTTAGCAACACTGGGAGCTCTAGTGAAGATGAACCATCAGTTGCCACTCGCATTTTGAACATTGTCAAGGAACTTTGCTTGTAATAGGTCTAAACTGACGTGGTGTTAAATGCCAACTGCAGCCTGTACCTTTATCTACACTGGGACTTTTAACGTGGCTTTTAAATGTGGTGCTAAGTGATGGCCTAGCATGGAGAGAGCCTTGCTGAGGAGGAGAGTTATGCCAAGTAACTGCAGTTATTATTAAAACTGTCACACTAATACTCAGCACAAAGACTTTACTAAAGCTTCACATCTACAAATTGCTGCACCAGTGACAAAACTGTATACATGGACCCAGTTCTCTACATCCTTTGTCAATTTTACATTGGTCAAAATCCACCAGCTTTAAGGGAGTCCCTTATTTACCAGTGCAAGCAAGAGGAGAATCTGGCTTAGTGGTAAATGTGAACTTTTAGACTATCTTTTTTGAAGCTTAATCTTGCTCAGCTTTGGTGTGACAATGTGAATAGCAGCTTGTTAACACTAATTACAATTGGTTTGCAAAAGAGGCAGAGGAGAGGAGACCTCTCATTTCTACTATCAATATCTGAGACACAATACTACATTAGTTATAATACATACTGAGTTCATTAAACCCAAGAAAGTTGCTGTTTTTTTGTCTGATCTTCCACGTTTAACATGTCACAGGTTCTGCCTTATATTTATGATGGCCTACCAGTAAATCCACTATCTTCTTTATACTGCAATTTAAAATTTTACAATTTGTCTCAGGGTATGTAACCAGACAAACGCATCCCAGCTTAGGTCGGCAAGGAACAGGCCACATGGATATGCTCTAGCAGCCCCTAGGACTGAAAAGTATTGTGCTAATTTGAAGACTAAATAGTGACTGGGCAGATCTATGGCACTAGCAGCTAATAAATGGACATGGGCATGTTTGCAGAGACCTTTATTCACTATTTCACTACTAAACCTTCATTTCCTTAGGTTAATGTGTTCTCTCCTATTTCATTATCCGTCTATTTAATGCCTACTGTCTGTACTCTGAATATGTGACAACAAATTCACAGGTGCATTGCAAATTCACAGTGAAATATGAGTTTAAACATCATTCACTGTGATTTGATAGTATCTGAGACTGGTCGTGACTCTTTCCTCAACCCCTTTCTTGGCTGTGTGCTGCTGACAGCTCCACAGATTGACAATCCTATTAACAGCATTTGTCAAGATTCATCTTGGTTTCCCCCCGATTGCATTACCTAGCCTCATAGCTACGGCAGCTAGCGACAGTCAGCACAGCTCCAGAATACAGTGAATGCTGAACATCACCATGACTGCTACTGAACACTGTGGAATCCCAATGGCTTGGCAATTAACTCTTACAGCAGCTTTTGACCCTGTGTGACCTTGCCACTCCTGCAAGACAATGGGGGTTTTCTGGGGTGTCACCCAATTTAGAGTATTGCATTCACTAATAGCTTCTATAGCAACTGTGGGGAGAACAACCCCTTTGTGAAGGAAAGCACCGATTTTCCATTATTTAATTTATTTAAAAAACTTGTCTCACCCCTGTGTGGCCCCTGGGTGTGTTTATCAGTAGCCCTGTACCACAGCAGCAGCTGCACCTGTTGGGAGGAATTTTATGGGAGGCTATCAGGAAATGTTCATAGCAAAATGCTAGTGCAATTCTCCATGCTTTTTACAGGCACAAACCTGGAGATTTAAACTGGGGCAGAGTAGTGAGCAGGAATGGAAAAGCAAACACTGAAGGAGGAGGCTGTGTGGGATCATCACCAGGGGTAAAAGTCAGTTATTTTATTTCCCAAGTGACTTTGTGGGAACAATCTCACTGCACCTCTGAACTGAGTGGTTGGTAGTGTAAGGGGACGCTAATTTGCAGTCACCTGGGATAATTTCGCTAGACCTATCTTGTCCATTATATGCAGAACAGAATATCGAGAATAAGATTCTGCTTCCCCTTTGATTCCTGTTCCAAGACACTCAAAATAGACATTAACAATAGTAATTGTTTCTGAATTTAATGACATAATTTTGCATGACTTATAGCAGCAATAGAGCCCTCCAGGCCAAGAAGTTCCTATAGAAGCAGTTAATTATTGGTTTATAGCAAAGGGCCCAATTTCCTTGAGCCTCAGCCTCCTCTCAGCTAGTCATTAACTGCCTAGAAAGACCATCCCTGTTGGTTCTTTTTGCTTACACAAAGCAAATCTGCGCAATGTATAAAAATACATCAGCTTCTTCTGGATTCCCTATAGAAGCCTTTAAAATTGCTCCATTCTGCAGATTTAAATACTGCAGTGCTCAACAGATTCCTAGATTTTAGAGGTACGCTCATCACTCATCTCAAACCCCTAAGAACCGGATGCACAGATATCCAAACTATTTAGCTAAGGGACGGAATTTACGTAATGTTTTTCTTCCTGCATATTAGGGAACTGAATGATCACTCCAAAATGATACAATGCAAATTCCATGTTGAAAATGGGTATAGGAACTATAATGTTCAGTCTCTACAATAAAGATACAGTTATAACACAAAAGTAACTAATCTCTTCATTTCAAACCGTCAATTGGCTCAAAATTGGGATCCTGAGCATGCCCCTCCTGTTATGGCTGGCACTTAGACATCAGTGGCCAGCGTTTTAGTTCATGGCAGGCTACAGAAAACAGTAACAGCAAAGTTAATTCATGCAGACATCTCAAAAGACAGTCGCATCCAGCCTCTTCAAGATTAATTATCAATAAAATAGTCCTTTCAGCTCATGTGTGACTAAACACCGGATATTTTGGAATATTGAAGTGACACAGTAACACATGGTCCAAGCCAGCCAGATACCGAATTCAGACAAAGTGAAGCAAATGTGACAGCACAGCACTGTGATGGCTGGCCTCTGCGTAGCGTGCATGTCGCTTGGGCTGCTGTGCTAGAACTTAGAATTAAAGACAGGAACACTTTTTTTGCCACAGTCCTTCATGATTGGATGTTTACTTATCCACCAAGAATAGAAATTAAAGCCATTTAGGAACAGAGATTTCTCTCCAAATTATACCTTTTAAGGTGTTTCAGTATGAACCTTTGGAAGCTTGCGATTCTCTGGGGTCTTGGGAGAGCCTATCGTGTAACAGTGTTGAAAGCAGACATCACATCTCCATGATGCGTTGGGTGGGGGAAGAACAGAGGTGAGACTGACAACTGTTATACCCTTGGAAGTTACAACCTTCAGTGCTCCACTCCTCATGCTTCACTGACAGGAGAGGGAGTTAAGTGGCTTGGTCATAGGTCCACCAAGACACATCTCTGGGCCGGACAGCACTATTTTCAGAGCTAGCTGGCCCACCGGACCCTTTGCACCAAGTTACAGCTACCTCCATCTCAGCTGACCTGGGTCGTGAGGCAGGAAGGAGTTCCTTGTGTCCTTGTTCCCCCAAGCACACCTGTGAAGAGTTAGCCACACTATGACCCTGGATAATCTTTGGATACTCCTTACATACCAGTCTCCAACACAAAAGCTCAAGAGCAAATGAATTATTGTATAACCTGGGTTTTTAAGGCTCTGATCTTTTTCAAAATGGGAATAATTTGATTTAATTACAGAGCACCAACCGTGCCTTTCAAAGCAATGCATGGGATTAGAGATTCTGACTCTTGTACTCAGTTCAGATTAAGAAAATGCCAATTTTGTGAATTGGCCTGCTTGCCTTCTCAGTGCACAGTGCCTATCCCCTGCCCAGTGGCTGCAGACCTCATTAGTACACAGCTCTAGCATTGTCAAGTGCTCTGTAAAGGACTGTAATAAATCAGAAAGTGAATTGCAAGTTTTCATTCTGACCCCCAGCTCTTGGAAATGGTGCCAAATTATAAAATGGAGTTTCTCCCAGCACAGTTAGATGAACTCTTCAATCAGCAACTATATTATACTACATGTAAATCTAACAGGTTTTTTATCTCCTTCCAGGTTTAAAAACTTATGTTTGTATAAAATTTAAGAAAGCAGTTTGACATCCAGGGCTGTCAGAGCTACTGGCTTCCTCATTGCCTGTATCACACTGTTTCATAAAGTATTTGAATTGTTGGCATAGCTTGGAAGGTGTTGAGCCTTCACCTACCAGTGAAATCAATGGGAGTTAATAGATTCAGCACCATGCAACGAGGTAGCCAGTGCCCATGAAGATCAGAAATGTTAGACATTTATTATTTCAAAGTCAGTGCTCTTCAGCACAATTAGTTTGAAATAATACAACCTATGAGCAATTTTAGAGCACCATTAATACTATGAGGTATATAGCTGTGATTAGACAATAAATTGATGCACTTATATAATGCCTTCTATTCAAGGATTTCAAAGCATTTTAATATTCATGGCCCAAACCTCCTGGAAGCAACATTATACTTCATATAGCACAGATGTGCTACAATTCATTGGTTATAATCTGTGACAGACTCAGACCAGTGGGGTACAGGAGTCTGGTAGAGGGCAAATATACTGGTCACTGGATGAGTAGTTTTTTGTTCCCTGAGTGACCAGAGCAGGGGCTGCACTAGAGTAATCAGGAACCTGCTAGAACCAGTTAAGGCAGGCAGGCTAATTAGGACACCTGGAGCCAATTAAGAAGAAGCTGCTAGAATCTATTAAGGCAGGCTAATCAGGGCACCTGGGTTTTAAAAGGAGCTCACTTCAGTTTGTGGTGCGAGTGTGAGGAGCTGGGAGCAAGAGGCGCAAGTTGCTGAGAGTGTGTGCTGCTGGAGGACTGAGGAGCACAAGCGTTATCAGACACCAGGAGGAAGGTCCTGTGGTGAGAATAAGGAAGGTGTTTGGAGGAGGCCATGGGGAAGTAGCCCAGGGAGTTGTAGCTGTCATGCAGCTGTTACAGGAGGCACTATAGACAGCTGCAGTCCACAGGGCCCTGGGCTGGAGCCCGGAGTAGAGGGCGGGTCCGGGTTCCCCCCAAACCTCCCAATTGACCTGGACTGTGGGCCCTTCCAGAGGGGAAGGTCTCTGGGCTGTTCCTCAACCCACATGGTGAATCTCTGAGGCAAGAAAATCCGCCAATAAGTGCAGGACCCACCAAGATAGAGGAGGAACTTTGTCACAAATCATAGGACTAGAAGCCTCTACAATAGCATGCACAGCAGTCTGAACTGAACACTTATATCATCTATTATACAACTGCATATAAGCAATTAGTTGAATGCTTGTATCCAGTAAAAATAGAGGGCCTAATTCTGCCACTGTTCTTTATGCTGAGTGGAACCATATTGTGTGAGTTGTCCCATTTATCTTAATGGGATTACTCAGAGTACAGTACTACTCCATTTGAATGAGGCTGGCAGAATTAGACACTTACAAAATTATACAGGGCCTGCTTCTCCATTGCTCTTTGTGAGTGATGTACACTAGTGAAAAACTGTTGGCATTTTGCATTAGTATAACTGAGTACAAAAGGTGCAGGGCAATGGAGAAAGAGGCCCAGGGAGTATATAAGTTCATATCCATTATTGCTGTTCAGGAAGAACGGTATTAAATTATAACCTACTCGCTTCTGTTGAATTCTTGACAAAGAGCAAGATTGTTTTCACATGGTGTCATTTGGTGCTGGCTTGATCCAGTGTACCAAATGACCAGTGCCTCTTCTGGGTAGTACAACATGAACTAAAACAGCTGATTTACTTTGCATGAAGGCACCTCCCTCTCATCTGCTCCTTTTAATTGTGCTATTGTGACTGAAACATGTTGCTCACTAGAAGAACCCTCCACAATGGGCAGGTAAATTGTGATTCCACCCGAACTAGTTGGAAATATTCAGAAAATCCTGACTATTCCCTGAAGTGCAAGTTTATTACTCAACCATGCCTCCCTGTTTCTAAGGTGATTAATTACAAAAATGTGACTTGACATTGTTTGGTATAGTTGAAAACACCTGATAAATCAAAAGAGGCAGCTGCTCTTAAATTTAAAGATTAAAGGCCAAAAACCATGTCATAATTGTTTTGGGTTTCCCTTTCTCTCCAAACAATTTGATGCAGCTATCAAATAATTTAAAAGAACAAGATGTTAGAAGTTGGACTGCTCATCTTTAGCTGAGGAAAGTATTCCCGTTTTTATTGTACAGTGAAAACTTCAAATAATCTAGAACAGTGAACTTCACACCAGTTAAACTTTATCATCTATTCAGTATTAAAAGCTAGTTCTTCTGATGTCTTTGTAATATAATTGACTCATCTATCTTCCACCACTCCATTATAAGTCACTGGAATGGATAGCTTCTCTCCAAGGCAGAACATACTGGTTACTTTGCTAATGGACTGTCTGTACAAAGAACTGGGTTTCAATACTGGTTCTGCCATATTTCCTGCATGAACCTGGTCAAATTCACTTAATCTGTATGCCACAGTTTTTTCCCTCTCTGAGCTGTATATCCCATGAGTCTGAATCCATTAGTGACTCTGAAGTGCTTTGAGATGTCTGGATAAAAGTGCTAGAATAACGAGAAAAACTATTTCCTGAACAATCTCTGGAAGTGTTCCCAGCATTTCTCTGGGAATGTTAGCGAGGGCACCTCCCATCCCCATTGCACATATGTATTCCCTACCCCCACATCACCCACAACACATTAGTGGCTGCAACCATCATGTGACGATGCTGCCTTCTAAGGCATAGTAGTGTCTGCCCATTTGGATTGACTGTTCATTCCCTCATAGGCAGCCAAAGGTTCATATTATAGCATTCAAACATTTGAAAGTGTCCGTCACAAGTTGCACAAGCAGAGAAACAGGAGAGGTGCTGTCAGTACGTTAGTGTTTGGACTAATATACAGGGTGGCCCGTCCATATAGGCGAACTAGGCGGTCGCCTAGGGTGCCAAGTTAAATGGGGTGCCAAATTCAAGGAAAAAATCAAATGAAAAAGATGAGAAAAATACAAATAAAATAACAAAGATGTCACTATTTCAATTCCCATGCACATATGGAGGGAATATGAATTATAATTAATTTCTCTACATTTCTGAGAATTTATTAATATGTCAAATCTTTTATTTACTGCAAAAATAAATAATATTTTCGCGATTTTTTTTTCCAATTTGCGACGTAGGGTCGAGATAACCCACTCCACAATTTTGATAAGCAATAACTCAGCCACAGTGAAACACATCCGCCAGCGGCAAGAGCTGCAATGCTAGTGATACCTAACTCGAATATACATCAAGGTTGCATAGCCAGAAATTCATGTAGAGTGAAGATATCGCGAGTTGATACATATCAAACGGTCATTTTAACACACGTTGCAGGTAGATGGTTAAGAATCAAGCGAATACTGTGGAAAATTGTGTTTCTTGGTGCCAAAGAATAAAGAATAACGTCTTTCAGCATTATAAATCCAAAATGTGAGTATATTTAAGCGTTATTAAACCTTAGTGTTATTATTGGGCTGTATAATTATGAACTTTTCTTTGTTATAATTGGTTCACATGTAATAAATAAGATCCATAAAAGAAAAATAGCAGCGTTAATGCTTAATAGACTATGAAAGTGATGACGTCACACTCCAAGCAGGTAACCGTGAGGAAGGGGATTACTTTCCAAACAACCGATGTTGGGTTATAATGTAGAAAAAGGTCATTCTGTTTCCGTGTAAACGCTGTAACTAACTGTTTTAATAGGTAAGTGAGTGTATGTTCCTAATCATTGAACCTTTAAGCAGTGAAAAGACGTATTGGGATGGCTGCAATGTGGTTTAAACCGCCAGCCATGTGGTGGGTGTGTCAGCCATTCTTAACCCTATAATGCTTGCAGTTGGGAGCACAGTACATAACAATATTCAAATGCCCCCATGGCAAAAAGAGGAAAAAGAAAACCCTCAGGAGCTGAGTATCATAAATGAAAAGCTGAGAAGGAAAAGGACCAAGCAAAACAGCAGGGATTCTTCCTGAAATATCTTCTCTTTAATCCAAATAAAGATGGAAGCAGTTCACAGCATCCAGATGAAGGAATTTTACTTGGAGAGGAGGTTAGCTCACATCCACATGGAAGCAGTTTGGAACATCAAGATGAAGGTATATTACTTCGAGATGAGGTAGCTCACACAGGGCCGCCCGGGGGGGGGGGGGGGGGAGTGGGGCAATTTGTTCCAGGCCCCACAGGGGCCCCCACGAGAATATAGTATTCTATAGTATTGCAATTTTTTTTTATGGAAGGGGCCCCCAAAATTGCTTTGCCCCAGGCCCCCTGAATCGTCTGGGCAGCCCTGAGCTCACATCCACAAAAAAGCAGTTTGGAAACTCAAGATGATGGAAATTTACTTCTAGATGAAGGTAGCTCACAGCATCTGACTGATATGGAAGTGGAGAAAATTTATTCACCTTCAGAGACACATGCAGAAATTGAAGTAAATGAAGTTGAAGGAAGAAAGGATGAGGAAGTTACAAACAAGTTACAGTATGGGGACCCAGCTTCGTGGCCCAGATGTGATGACAGTGTGTGGCAAATTCTCGTGGAAAATGGACCTGAACAAGTTCATGAATTTCCCTTCCCTAAGGATGGAAATAAAAGAAAATTCTCTGCTCAGCATTACAAGAGGAAACTCGTTAATGGGGAAGAAATTCATCAAAACTGGTTACAATATTCAGTGTCGAAGGACTCTGTGTTTTGCTTTTGCTGCAAGTTGTTTAGAAATCAAGCAATTGGTACATCACATACTGAAAATGGTTTGAAGGACTGGAAAAACATATCTTCAATTCTGTCTTCACATGAAAGAAGTACAGAACATTTGGAATGTTTTCAAAATTGGAAAGAACTTGAATTACGATTGAAAAAAGGAAAAACTATCAATGATGAAAATTTGTGTGTGATCAAGGAAAAAGAAGAATATTGGCAACAAATATTAGAGCGTCTGATTGCTTTAGTGAGAGTTCTCGGTGGGCAAAATTTAGCATTCCGTGGCCGCGGTAGAAATGAAAAATTATACACTCCAGGTAACGGAAACTTTTTAAAATTTGTTGAATACCTAGCTTTGTTTGATCCAGTCATGAAGGAGCATCTACGTAAAATAACTGATCATGAAACACAGGTTCGTTACTTAGGAAAAAATATGCAGAATGAACTGATTCAAATCCTAGCAAATGCCATTAAAAAGAAAATTGTAGAAGCTGCCCATTCTGCAAAATACTTTTCAATAATACTGGACTGTACACCAGATGTGAGTCATGTTGAAAAAATGATGATCATTCGTTTTGTGGCTATGGAAAAGTCTGCAGATGAAGATAATGTTGAAGTGCTCATAAAGGAACATTTTTGGGGTTTCGTACCACTGAAGGAGACGACTGGAGCATTTATGACTGAAACTATTCTACAAGAGCTTAAAACAATGTCATTATCTGTTGAAAACTTACATGGCCAAGGCTATGATAATGGGAGTAATATGAAGGGTAAAGACAATGGTGTGCAAAGGAGAATGATGGAAATCAATCCTAGGTCCTTTTTCGTTCCCTGCAGTGCGCATTCTCTGAATTTGGTTGTCAATGATGCTGCTAGATGCTGTTTGGAGGCAAGCAGTTTCTTTGACCTGGTGCAACGTGTTTATCTGTTTTTCTCAGGCTCCATTGGGAGGTTCTGACTCGCCATGTGAATTCTCTAACTGTGAAACCACTTAGTCAGACAAAATGGGAGAGTCGCATTGATGCTTTGAAGCCTCTTTGTTATGAACTTGGAAACATTTATGATGCCCTAATTGAAATTTCTGATTCTACCTTTACTGGATCATCTGGCAATATGGCACGTTCAGATACAGAAGCTCTTGCAAATGGCCTTTCCAGGTTCAAATTTGTGACTTCACTCATTTTGTGGTATAATATCCTTTTCAAGATTAACCTCACTAGTAATTAACATTTTAATGCATTTTTATTTGAAATCGGACTGAAATATCATCTAGCTGAGGAGAGTTGGCAGTTTTTCAAAGGGACACTATTAAGGGCCCAAAAGCAAGCTATTCCGCTGGTTAGGAAAGATAGAAAATGTGGCAAAAGACCACCTTGGCTTAACCACGAGATCTTGCATGATCTAAAAAATAAAAAGGAGTCTCATAAAAAATGGAAACTAGGACAGATTACAAAGGATGAATATAGGCAAACAACACAGGAATGCAGGGGCAAGATTAGAAAGGCAAAGGCACAAAATGAGCTCAAACTAGCTATGGGAATAAAGGGAAACAAGAAGACTTTTTATCAATACATTAGAAGCAAGAGGAAGACCAAAGACAGGGTAGGCCCACTGCTTAGTGAAGAGGGAGAAACAGTAACAGGAAACTTGGAAATGGCAGAGATGCTTAATGACTTCTTTGTTTCGGTCTTCACCAAGAAGTCTGAAGGAATGCCTAACATAGTGAATGCTAATGGGAAGGGGGTAGGTTTAGCAGATAAAATAAAAAAAGAACAAGTTAAAAATCACTTAGAAAGTTAGATGCCTGCAAGTCACCAGGGCCTGATGAAATGCATCCTAGAATACTCAAGGAGCTAATAGAGGAGGTATCTGAGCCTCTAGCTATTATCTTTGGAAAATCATGGGAGACGGGAGAGATTCCAGAAGACTGGAAGAGGGCAAATATAGTGCCCATCTATAAAAAGGGAAATAAAAACAACCCAGGAAACTACAGACCAGTTAGCTTAACTTCTGTGCCAGGGAAGATAATGGAGCAAGTAATTAAGGAAATCATCTGCAAACACTTGGAAGGTGGTAAGGTGATAGGGAACAGCCAGCATGGATTTGTAAAGAACAAATCATGTCAAACCAATCTGATAGCTTTCTTCGATAGGATAACGAGCCTTGTGGATAAGGGAGAAGCTGTGGATGTGGTATACCTACACTTTAGTAAGGCATTTGATACGGTCTTGCATGATATTCTTATTGATAAACTAGGCAAATACAATTTAGATGGGGCTACTATAAGGTGGGTGCATAACTGGCTGGATAACCGTACTCAGAGAGTTGTTATTAATGGTTCCCAATCCTGCTGGAAAGGCATAACGAGTGGGGTTCCACAGGGGGTCTGTTTTGGGACCGGCTCTGTTCAATATCTTCATTAATGACTTAGATATTGGCATAGAAAGTACGCTTATTAAGTTTGCGGATGATACCAAACTGGGAGGGATTACAACTGCTTTGGAGGACAGGGTCATAATTCAAAATGATCTGGACAAATTGGAGAAATGGTCTGAGTTAAACAGGATGAAGTTTAACAAAGACAAATGCAAAGTGCTCCACTTAGGAAGAAAAAATCAGTTTCACACATACAGAATGGGAAGAGACTGTCTAGGAAGGAGTACGGCAGAAAGGGATCTTGGGGTTATAGTGGACCACAAGCTAAATATGAGTCAACAGTGTGATGCTGTTGCAAAAAAAGCAAACATGATTCTGGGATGTATTAACAGGTGTGTTGTGAGCAAGACACAAGAAGTCATTCTTCCGCTCTACTCTGCTCTGGTTAGGCCTCAGCTGGAGTATTGTGTCCAGTTCTGGGCACCGCATTTCAATAAAGATGTGGAGAAATTGGAGAGGGTCCAGAGAAGAGCAACAAGAATGATTAAAGGTCTTGAGAACATGACCTATGAAGGAAGGCTGAAAGAATTGGGTTTGTTTAGTTTGGAAAAGAGAAGACTGAGAGGGGACATGATAGCAGTTTTCAGGTATCTAAAAGAGTGTCATAAGGAGGAGGGAGAAAACTTGTTCACCTTAGCCTCTAAGGATAGAACAAGAAGCAATGGGCTTAAACTGCAGCAAGGGAGGTCTAGGTTGGACATTAGGAAAAAGTTCCTAACTGTCAGGGTGGTTAAACACTGGAATAAATTGCCTAGGGAGGTTGTGGAATCTCTTAACTGAAGGAAGAGTGTTCAGAAGAACGCTAAATTTCCCACAAGTCTGTCCCAAGAGATCTGTACTCCATCAATGTTTAAATCTCCCTCAAGGTAGAAAACATTCCCTGCTTTTTAATTTACAAGAAAATAACATACTTTCATTAAGTGGCTTATGCAGTTCCCTTTGGAGTCTTATATTTAGTTTCTCATACATCAGCCCTTGTCTACATAAAGCTTATGATGCAGAATATAGCCTTCAACATAGTCAAGCATATAGCATCCCCATACTAGATATGTTCAAAGCTCAGTGTATATCTCACTAGTTTTCCTTTTTTCCTGGAAATGTGATTTACCCTCATTAAATGGGCTAGTTGTACTTAACCGTAACAATCTGCAGAGCACCAGTTCTCATAAGGTCGTTCAGTCACAGTACCAAGCCATGTCATGCACAAACATGTTTCAAGAGATATTACAACACGAACACCTAAATTTTCATATACAAGTGTGTGATTAAGATAGTCTGGGAAACAATATTCCTTGTAGAATTGCCTCTATCTTCTCGCTTCTTAACAGTTCCTTGCTGCCACTGCCTGACAACCAGACACCACAGGGCCACGTTTTTTGCAGCTGCAAATTAGCCCAGTCCCAGTGAAGTCACTGAAGCTCTGCCAATTTACACCAATAGAGAATTCAGCCCATTGCCTCTCAGCAGTTTACACAGCATGTACTATCTGTTCATTTCTCCAACTCCATAGGTTTTACCTTTAATTACAGCTACTGCTGACATGCTATGCTTTTTAAAATTACAGCGTTTCAGGTAAGTAACTCAATTTAGGCAGAATGCTTGGTCTTACCATATGTCAGAAAATAAACATTGTGTATTTAATTTTCTATTCGTCGTATCTAAATTCACGTATAGTTTATATGACTTTTCCTTTCTCAGGGCCTCTGCCTACAACTTATTCATGCAAGTAGTCCTGCTGGAGTTCCAGCACAGACATTTTAGTCAGAAAGTATTTGACTGCTGGATAATTTGGATGAGGGATTAGTCAACATGGGATTTGGGACCAGCAGGTGATTTCTGAGCTAAGGAGAACATTGCAATCTATCTGTGGCTAGGTTTTTAAGTCACGTGAGCTAGGTTATCTAGCCATTTTGCTCTGATCCCTCACTCCTTTAGGTGTTGGAGAACTGCTTTCAGCTGCTCTGAAGTCTGAACATTCAACAGTGAACAGGTTGAAAAAAGTTTAAAGTCATTTTCCTTTCAGATTGCTCGAGTTGTCCCATTTTCTAGCCATTCCTATTGGCTGTTGCTTTTGGTACCTTGACCATCCATTTGACAACATGGGAGGGTATACATTTCCCCTGGTGATATGCCTTTTCCTCAGTTAAAACCAAGAGGGACTTTTATCATTATCTATTCTGACTGTTTGCATTCATGCTGTTCGGGTTATACGTTTTGATTCACCCATTCCTAATATGCAATTAACTCCATGAGGAACAAAAGTGTAGTTTGGAAACTTAAATTTAGCAAACTTTTATCTTCAAAGAAAGTTGGCCTCAAAATGAGCTTTGCTTTGGTATTCTAGGCCAACAAGAAGAGTGACAACATCTGCCCAGCATAATAAACTCCTTCTCTCGTGTCTCATTTCACCAACCCGTCATTTCATTCCATGTCCATAAGTGGGGATTAAGGAAAACAGATGGAAGATATCCGGAATCTACCCTTCAACTCCCGTTCTCCAGCTCACGTCAGATATTCTGCTTCCTATGAGTCAATTGTGTTTTGTTTATGGCATTTCTTTGGGACGAGGCAAAGGAGAGAACAAGTTCCAGCTTGAACTCTCTGTGAATCACTTCTACAGTTAGCATCAGGAACCTGAAAGGAGCAGGATTCCCCAGTCCTCTGTTGTATGAAACCCATTTCTTTAGTTTTAATAATCAAGGTCCTATTTCTGCTCCAACTGAAGTCAATAGTAAAACTCCTATGGGGAGCAGGAGCAGGTCCCTAACTGATTAGTAATGTAGGATTCAGGCAATGAACTACTGGGAATTTTGCCCAAGACTAGGCCACTGGTTACATTCTACTTGCTTACTGGTGTAGGGCTTTGTATAAACATTAATGTAATGAGCTGCATGCATCCAATTCTACTCCCCAAACCCCACAGACAGCACTGCACAATTAGTTGTGGGTTCCTTGTTTGTTTTTCTGATTTAATAACTATTGCTCACTGCCTAGTCAGGATATTTGATGGACCAGTGAGCTGTTTGAGCATGGCAAGGCCCATAAAAAAAGTGGATTGAAGTAATCTAATCAGTTTTCTGGTTTTAAAAAAAAAAGCAGATGGCCTTTTCTTGCCAATTTTGTCATCCCTGTCTCACCTTGGGTTATGGCATCACAGGAAGAAGTAGGGCTCCATTCTCACTACATTGCTCCCAAGCATAATGGACCTGCTCATCTACAACTAGTAAGGCAATTACAACCCTTTGTTTCAGGTTCAGTGCTTATTCCGTGACTTTCAGGCTAGATTACATCAGTGCACTTTACATACGGATACCCATGCATCCTTAGTTCTGCCCTTTGTGTGTCCATTCTGGGTACTGAATGTGAAGAAAAGATAGTATGTGATCATGTAATTAAAGACTATCATAATGCATATGCACGTAGGGACTCAAATTAAGGGTGAACCAGGAACCGTGAATCTGACATTTCTTAACTTTCAAGTGCTTGATTTTACAACCTGAATAATGTTTTTAATGCAGTTTTCTATGTAATTTATTTTCACAAATAACGCTCGGAGGCCCCAATCATTATCAATGGGCCATTGTTTTATGTATTGTGCAGAGAAAGACTGTCCCTGCCCAGACAAGCTTAAACGTTAAGAATGTCATTAAATATTGCATGTGCATCGAAAGACATTGTACTAAATGTGTTTTAGAAGCTTAACAAAATGAAGTAATCAACCTCTCAACAACCTGTCATTTGTCTGAGCAACTAAACACTATGTAATCATGTTGAAAGAGCGTTCATGTTTACAATACTTTTCTTGATCTAAAATTAGTTTTATAAATCAGATCATGGGTGGGAGAATTTCACAGTCAAGGGTTCTAGATTATTAATGGTCCCGTTTGGTTGGCAAAAAAGTTAAAGAGCAATTTTCAAAGTCAAGAGCACAATGTGTGAAAAACAAGTTTTAATTTTATGCACACTCATAAAATCAGGGAACAGAAACAATCAAGTCAAACCACAGCTTGAATTTGAAATATTTGACCAACCAGTCAATAGAGGGAAAAATGAATGGTATTTGTTCAAGTTGCAAAAATGGAATACACGCAAACAAACTGCAACAGTAGAAGGAAGCTGAATTCCTTGCGTATATTTCAAATGTTTGTTCAGTCACACCATCACACAAGGCAGCTGGCTACAGAGTCCAAACTAGGTTTGTCAACACTTCACTTCATGGGATGTGAGCAACAGATTGTGCAGGGCACAGGGGGACAATGGGAGAGTGAAAAGAGCGAATGAGTGATAGAATGAGACACTACATTGAAAGGAAGACTATGATAAATGATCATGAGAGGAGGATGAGTAAAAGCAGAAGCATAGAATAAATAGCAAAACTCATGGCGGGGGTGGGGGGTCAGACTCTGCAACCCTTACTTTGAGTAGACTTGCTCCTGTAAGCAATCTCCTTGGTTTCAGCAGAAGTCATCCATGTGAGGCCATGCTTATAAAGCAAGCAAGGAATGGAGAATCAGGCCCAAAAGAAGACCCAGAGCAAGAAGACCAAGAGAAATTTAAGTAGAAAGCAGCTGGTCCTTCAGATACAGGGTAGAAAATATAGTGAAGGGACTGAAACTGAAAGACAGTAAAGGGGCCAGATGGGTAAAAATGGTTTTCCTTTACATGTCCTGAATTTTAATGATCTAAGTTGCATGGTGGTAGGGAGGTGGAAAATGGTGCTGCTTGACTGGCAGGAAAGGATGAAATAAATGGGAACCCTTTCTTTGTAAATCCCACTTGCAAAGTCCACTGAAACTGCTCCATCCATCCCCTCTTTGTTTTCACTCTGAAAGCTGGTCAGCCTATGGATTCCCCTTTGAAAGTACAGCTCCTGGAGGGCTGCGTGCTGCAGTGGGTTAATGCATTAGCTTTTCACCTCTGGATTCAGAGCCTGAATTCACCACAAGGAAAAATGAGTGTGGGCATTTCATCCTGTTCATTAGTAGCCATGAAAAAGACAACCCACAACTGAAAGTTGCTGCCCAGACAAGTTCCAGGACTGGAATAACAAGTGTTACTGCTTTGACAAAGCACTTGAATTCTGAGCAGTGTGTGGGTAGCTCACACAGCACCTGGCTGCATTACACATGACATAATCTACTGCTATTCAGTTCTCTGGTATTGATGAAAACTAAAGTCAGATTTCAGAAAGGAAACAGAACACTAAGAGGGGAATGCTGCATTAATAATCTGCAGAAATCAACTGCTTATGCTGCCACTTTGTGGTGTGAATTAAAATTTATGGCAAAATCCTCCACTCTAATCCACAGTGTAACTCAGAACTAAGTTTTGTGAGAGGCTCTGATCATTTGGAAGGAAATACAGATAGAAACTATTGCATGTCAAGACGCACAAGCTTTGAAATGTAACCTTAATACGTGTAAGTCAATTTCCTTTTTTTTTACTTAGGATTAACCCTTGGAGTTTTGGCTCATTAAATTCCAGAATGTGTTTTGTATAGTTAAATCTAGAGATTATACATGAACAATTTTCTTCATTGGTAGAGGGACTCCAGTGCACAGAACTATATATTCCCCTTTGTTTTCCTCATTTTCCATGCTTCTTGTGTAACACCAAGCACACTGTGGTCACTTAATTCCTGAACAGAGGAAATGTATATTTTATTGTATTGGTACAATAACTATGTGAAACTGATTAATAGCAATGGAGAAGGGAATAGATTACTGTAGCTAGCTAGCTAGCTATGCAAACGTTAGCTTGAACCAAGCCATATTAACTTCTCTGTACAGAATGAATCTCCAGACATTCCATTCAAAACACATGGACTTTAACAACTGACACCAGGCCATATTCAGCTGCCAGAGGTAGTGAATGGATTATGTACAAGTCTGATTAGCATACAGAGGCCATAACAGTTGTTTAACAACTAACAGTGTCATACTGGTACAATGTGTATGTGTGAGACTCCTACAGACCAGAGTGATTTACAGTGCTGCAGCAGCAAAAATGTGGCTTTACTTTCTTGTCTACAAATTAATGCCAAACAATAGTGAATGTGAGTAACTGAAGTGACCATTCATGTTTCCATTCTAGTTTTCCAAAGTTAGTGTGATGGGCGATAGCATCACAATAAAATATGAACTGCAGAGATGCCCAGCAGGTGGCACCCTATCACAATGTTCTCCCTGTTTTTGGTTCTGACAGTGCATCCTGATGGTTCCTGTAATTGATTTTTGACCAGCAGGGATTTGACAGAGAACTGACTTGTGATGAAGAACCTCAATGCGAGTTCGTCTCAGAATTGCACAGTCTATAAATGAAAACAAGGTGCTCCCGTCCCCACTGCAAGCGAGTGCATTAATGATCTCTTCCAAATTTCTTCCATGCAAAGTTTGGTGGGAGCCAGTGAAGTATCTATCCTTAGGGCTGGTGCACCACTGAGAACAACTCAGACCCTTGCCATTGGGGTCTCTACTTGAGTATTTCTAGTGAGACTGCTAGTCCCTCCTATCTGATCATCTCCTGCCTAGAAAACAGGCTGGTGCACTTGGTTAAAGGAAAAATCAGCTGGTACTGGCAGTGCAGAGACACAAGCAGCCCAGGGTGACAGGGAGAAGCCATTTTCTGTTTATTCCTACCCTGAATTAAGTGAACCCCATAAAATCCTTGTGGGTATTTCATGTTTCCAGCTCCCTATATTTCCTCCAGCACCCACACAGGTAGAAAGAGATATTTCTGATTGAGTTTCTTGACTGTTTGTTGGATTGTGAGCGTGAAAGCAGACATTTGTGACGGGAAAAAGGTTCCCTCTTCAGGGTTCTCAGCCCTATTGTAGATTGTTTTTCACCAGAGTTGTAAAGAAGCCTCTGAGAAGGTATATGTGAACTGATGTAGGCCAGTCCAGCCTGGTAGGCCAGTTCAGACTCCTAGTACTAAGTTTGCTATGTGTAAGTCAATTACTGCTTTTACTTGGGAATCTGTATTGAATGTGCCTAAATAAAAAATTTCTCTCTGGCGCAACATGGAAGGCATATTCTGTTTTTGGATTCAAGACATTTTGCGTGAGTAAGCCCACTTCTGTGTGGAACTGTGCAACGTTCTGGCTTATTTACTGCAGCTGTGCCTCAGTTTCCCCACTGGAGATGATCTCCCTCAGGCTGATAGAACAATTTGGCCCTCCAGCCATGTCAAAATTTCTCTCCCTCTAGGGCAAACAATCCATAAGTACAAGATTTCCAAAACAAGTCCCCCCATCAGCAGAGCAACCCTTCCCTTCACTCTGAACCTTTTTCTGGGTAAGAAGGAACCTTTCCACATGTCAGGTGTTCAAACCACCCTTCACACTCCTTCGGTCACAGCTCCCCTTTAAGTCTTCCCATCCCATGCCTACTCCACGTCTTGCCATGGAGCCCACCCTCTCCCACTACTCCAGGAGCTGACACCAGGCTGAACTAAACACCTGTCCATTCCAAACTCCTAAAATTACCCTGCTTCCTTTATCCCAGAGCCACCTCCATCTACACTTCTTCCCTGACTCCCGTTCAGACTGCAAGCACCCTGGCAGTCTTCAGCCCATGCCCACCTCCCAGTCCCTGCAGAGCTTCCCTACCAAGTTACTACTTTCCCAGATCTCTCCACTCTAAGAAACAAGACCCGCCTTTTATTTCCACTTTCCCATTCCCAGCAAGCCTTTTTGCAAAAATCAAGCAGATACTCAGCAGCAGAGGTGCAGTCTTATGTAAAAGACCTGCCCCCTGACGAATTGTTTTCAAGAGGCAAGAGTTACACTCAGGCAGGAACAAAAGTATGGCTCCCTCATTGCCTGGCCAGGTGGTTCTACCTCCAAAGGTAGAACTCCTGGGTTCAAACTGACTTGGTACCACATGACATTTTGATTAAAAAACTAGAACTATATAAAATGAACGTGACACACATTAAATGGATTAAAAACTGACTAACTGATAGGTCTCAAAATGTAAACAGGGAATCTTCAAATGGGTGTGTATCTAGTGGAGTCCTTCAGGGATCAGTTCTTGGCACTATACTATTTAACATTTTTATCAATGACCTGGAAAAAAATCATAGAATCATCACTGATAAAACCTGCAGATGACACACAAATTGGGGGAGTGGTAAATAAAAAAGAGAGAGATCTAGATCACTTGGTAAACTGTTTGCTTTCATCCAATGTGGGTTTTAATATGGTTAAATGTAAATATATACATCTGGGAACAAAGAATGTAGGCCATACTTATAGGATGGGGGATTCTATCCTAGGAAGCAGTGACTCTGATAAAGATTTGGGGGTCATGGCAGATAGTCAGCTGAACATGAGCTCCCAGTGTGATGCTGTGGCCAAAAGGGTAATGTGATCCTTGGATGCATGAACAGGGGAATCTCAAGAAGGTGAAGAACGGATATTTTATCTCTGCATTTAGCACTGATGCAACAGCTGCTGGAATATTGTATTCAGTTCTGTTGCCCACAATTCAAGAAGGAAGTTGATAAATTGGAGAGGGTTCAGGGAAGAGCCACGAGAATGATTAAAGGATTAGAAAATATACCTAAGGTAATAGACTGATCTACTTGAGTCTATTTAGCTTAACAAGAAATGTTGATTGCTGTCTGTAAGTACCTACATGGGGAATAAATACTTAATAATGGGCTCTTTAATCTAGCAGAAAAAGGTACGACATGATCCAAAGACTGGAAGTTGAAGCTAGACAAATTCAGATTGGAAATGCATAATTTTTTAACAATGAGAGTAATTAACCACTGGAAGAATTTACCAAGGGTTGCGGTGGATTCTCCATCACTGACAATTTTTAAATCAAGATTGGATGTTTTTCTAAGAGATCTGCTCCAGGAATTATTTGGGGGAAGTTCTATGGCCTGTGCTGTACAAGAGTTCAGACTACATGATCACAATAGTCCTTTCTGGCCATGGAATCTCTGAATAACCAAATTTCAGATCACTAATGGAAAGTGAACCACCAGGGAAAAAGGTGTCAGACAGTCGCATGCTGGTTGCTAGACTCATGTTCATTCTGTTGATCATGAAACTGATGGAGGATGTCAATGAGGTTGGTAACAATGTGCAAATCTGGTGAGATACAGCTATTTCTCCAGTCTAGTACATTGCAGCCCAGGAGAAAGTGGCTGAACTAATGCTCCTTAGTGGCCCTTGTTACTCAAAGTCCTGCTGCCCCAAAATGGAGACTTCTCAGGTGGATTGCCATGGTTTGGGGAGGCAGGCTGAATGCAAGAGGACAGGCAGCCAGCCAAAATTTCTTAAACCAATAAGAGGTGAGAAAGTTTTAGGTCACATTGGAGTCCCAAGGCATGGGGGGAAGGGCTTTGTGCTGAAACCATGCACGACTCAGTAGTTCTGCCACAGTTTCACTTGGAGTACTGACTCATTTGAACACAAAGCTTCACATGAACCTCACTAGTTATGAAACTGAAATTCACCTCAGACTAGTCATCTTGAAGAGTCTAGCATGAATCAAAACCCAGCAAGTTTTGCACAGCTCCACCCAGTCTCACAGCAATTAAACGTGTCATTTTGATGGATTTAGTTGCTTTGTGGGTCCCCAAAATAGCACTTTTAATGAGCCTGTTTGCCTAGCTCTGACCCTCCTTACGTTTACAAGCTGGGTGAAAGTTTTTGCTTCAAAATTAAAGAAAAAAATCAATCCCAAATTAATATGCTTGTTGGCCAGGCACAGCTCACTCTGTTCTTGCACGGTAAATACTTTAGTAATTTTCTTAATCCAGCCTCTATTAGACAGTTACAAAGTAAGGGGGAGAGCTTCACTAGCCATACCTGTGGGATTTGTGAGCTCCAGGGAAGCCATATGTACAGTGGGATCAATTCAAGCACACAGTTTTGACAGGTGGAATTGAGCATAAAATGACTAAACTGATGCCACCTAACAAATGACCAGCAGGGGGATTTTGCATGGTAGATGCTCAAAGTGTGTCTATAAACCAATGAAAGAAAATGTCAGCATGTGATTTGCCTCGTATTGCCGGTTTTCTCGGTCGTAAGTTTAAAAAAGTAGAGAGGTCATGGGACTATTTATGGGTTCATCCATTTCTCCCCTTGAAAGAACTGGTCATTCTCAAGATCCCATAAATATTCAATTTCTCCTGCAAGTTTCTGCTACATTGCTTCCTTGTAAAGTGCGGGATCCTTTGTATTCAACCACTACTTGAGACCTCAGATTACCAAATGCTGAAGATGTCTCCAAGACTCCCTAATAAAGCCTGGCAACTTCTTTAGTCTGCAAGGGACAATCCTGGGAAGCAAGAGCAGGACTAACTGCACCCAACTACAACCAAGGATACTACATACCACCTGTTTAATATTTGCTGCTATGACTATCAGGTACATTGCTAAAATCCATTGTCATCCAGCCAGTCAATTTATTCTATTCCAGTAATCCATTGCATTCTTAACATCCACCCCCTGCTTCTCCCTTTGCCACCCTCCCCTCATATCGCCCCCAAAATAAAGAGATCTGCAGCAAGGTTAACAAACTGTGTTCTAGAAAACTGGGGAAGGAGATACATTCTTCCTCTGGGTCCTCCTGTTTCAACTAGTCATAAGTCATTTGTAAATCACAGAAACTGGTAAGCAGAATTGGGTTTAGGAGCCAGTGCAATAGCCGGACAATATCCCAGACCAGTGATGCAGTGGTCAGTTGGTGCCATAGTAACCTGCTCAAAACTTTTTGCCACTGGTTCTATGAGTCTCTTTGGGTTGACAATTAAAACTTGCCCCAACTGGTTAAGAGCTCTCCAATTCCAAATTGCAGGTGGAATAGCCTTTTAGTCATGGTATCTGATTACCTTCCCACCTCCAAACCCACTGTAAACATAGATCAAGTGTTGCCAACGATATGTTCCGAGCCAGAAGCTATTTGGAATGGTCCCCTCATTTTCATGGTAGCCAAGAACTCTTGAGTCAGCACAGAAGAATTGTCATCAGAAGAACTGTCATCTGCATGGACAGTGATGTCACGGAGCACTCTGAGCCTGAGCACTTTCAATGTCACCAGCGTGAGGAGCCCAGCAAACACTTTGTGGTACTATGGAGTAGGATATATAACTTGTCCTCATTCAGTGCTCCTTTCCTCATGCCCGCAAGAAGTGAGCTAGCATTTTTAGAGTCACCAAGTTATTCTCTCTCTTCTGGCTTCCCTGTGTGTACTTTTCAGTGCCTCTCTTTTTGACTGAGTTCTTTGGATTAGGGACTGTCAGTTTATATCATGTACACTTGCCAAACACATTGCTGGTGCAGAATCATTTAAAAACAAACGAAAGGAGAACAAGATCCATACAGAAAAATAAACATTTCAGAACTTTCCCCTTCTGTAGCCCTTATTCTTTATAGCAACTGTACTATAAAGCTGCAAGGAAAGACATCCGATTGTGCTAGGTACTGTTCAAACCAGTAAGAAAAAAAGACACTCTACCCCCACCAAGCTTATCCAGCTCATTGTCTAGAGCATTTCCAGTGGAATCCCAACCATAACTGAAAAGCTGAAAACCCCAAGGGTGGCATGTAGCAACACCACTACTTCAACATCTTCATTAATTATCTGGATGATGGGATGGATTGCACCCTCAGCAAGTTCGTGGATGACGCTAAAATGGGGGGAGAGATAGATATCCTGGAGGGTAGGGATAGGGTCCAGAGTGGCCTAGACAAATTGTAGGACTGGGCCAAAAGAAATCTGATGAGGTTCAACAAGGACAAGTGCAGAGTCCTGCACTTAGGACAGAATAATCTCATGCGCTGCAACAGGCTGGGGACCGACTGGCTAAGCAGCAGTTCTGCAGAAAAGGACCTGGGGATTACAGTGGACGAGAAGATGGATATGAGTCAACAGTGTTCCCTTGTTGCCAAGAAGGCTAGTGGCATACTGGGCTGCATTAGTAGGAGCATTGCCAACAGATTGAGGGAAGTGATTATTCCCCTCTATTCGGCACTGGTGAGGCCATATCTGGAGTATTGCCTTCAGTTTTGGGCCCCCACTACAGAAAGGATGTGGACAAATTGGAGAGTCCAGTGGAGGGCAATGAAAATTATTAGAAGGCTGGGGCACGACTTATGAGGAGAGGCTGAGGGAACTGGACTTATTTAGTCTGCAGAAGAGAAGAGTGAGGGGGAATTTGATAGCAGCCTTCAACTACCTGAAGGGGGGTTCCAAAAAGGATGGAGCTTGGCTGTTCTCAGTGGTGGCAGTTGACAGAACAAGGAGCAATAGTCTCAAGTTGAAGTGGATGAGGTCTAGGTTGGCTATTAGGAAAAACTACTTCACTAGGAGGGTGGTGAAGCACTGAAATGGGTTACCTAGGGAGGTGGTGGAATCTCCATCCTTAGAGGTTTTTAAGGCCTGGCTTGACAAAGCCCTGGCTGGGATGATTTAGTTGGGATTGGTCCTGCTTTGAGCAGGGGGTTGGACTAGATGACCTCCTGAGCTCCCTTCCAACCCTGATATTCTATGATTCTACTTGCCCTCCCCCATAGTGTGAAACTCCTCCTCGGGTGCAGGCAGACAACAAGCGTAGTACAAGGTGGTGTGATGTACACACTGAGCCTGGCCCAGGGAAATCCCTGGCACACCATCATTTCAAGAACTTTAATGCAGTTTTAGAATTTTTTCTGTGGACAATTTCAGTGTTTTAAAATTTGAACTTTCAGGATCATGGGGCCTTATTCTCCCAACACAGTATAGGAAGTTACTCCCATTGACCCAGGTTTAGATTTGCAATTCACAAGTCATTTCCCCTTTTCTGTTCCCGTGATTTTAGATGAAGTACTGTTTATAGCAGAGGTGGGCAAACTACAGCCCGCGGGCCACATCTGGCCCATGGGACCCTCCTGCCCAGCCCCTGAGCTCCTGGCCCGGCAGGCTCACCCCGGCCCTTCCCCCACTACTCCCCCTTCCCCGCAGCCTCAGCTCACTGCACCGCCGGCGCAATGCTCTGGGTGGCGGGGCTGCAAGCTCCTGGGGCAGCGCAGCTGCAGAGCCCGGTCTGACCCGGTGCTTTGTGCTGCGTGGTGGCAGAGGTGGCGTGGCTGACTCCAGCTGGGTGGTGCGGCTGTTGCGCTGCCAGCCACCGGTGCTCCAGGCAAGGCGGTAAGGGGGCAGGGAGCAGGGGGGTTGAATGGGGGCAGGGTCCCGGGGGGCAGTCAGGAAGGAGAGGGGGGGTTGGATGGTGTGGCGGGGCAGTCAGGGGCGGGGATTCTGTTGGCTGTCAGGACAGGGGGCGGGGGGCGGGGCAGGGGTTTCAGGGGGGCCGTCAGGGAACAGGGGGGTTGGATGGGGCAGGAGTCCAGGGGGGGCTGTCAGGGGGTGAGAAGCGGGGGGGGTCAGATAAGGGGCCGGGGCTGGGCCACTCCTGGCTGTTTGGGGAGGCACAGCCTCCCCTAACCAGCCCTCCATACAATTTCTGAAACCCGATGTGGCCCTCAGGCCAAAAAGTTTGCCCGCCCCTGGTTTATAGCATCAACAACTGCAGCATAGTCAAGCCAGGTGGAATACCCATCTGAGACAATGAGAACAGTAACATTTTGAGCTGATTATCAAGCATCGGAAGTTTTCTCAGAGCTAGACAAGTTTAAAAATTATATATAAAGTATTTACAAAATGTTACTGTATCTCTATACTAAAGTGTGGGAATGAAGGAGGACAGGATCTAACAACATTAGAGGGCTGGATTCTGGCTGCAATGGTTTACTAGTATTTTGCACTAGAAGAATAAGGCTCTTGTATTCCACCCCCGTCACTTCTGAGAAGAGAAAGATTCTTATTGATACAGTACTGCAAGTCTAAAACTTAACCAATTTCCCTTCTTAAAAGGCTTCTTTATGTGAATGACTGCAATAGGATGACTCTCATTCTCAGAATGCAGCAGTTATTTTACTGACATAATTAATGAGTCTTTTGAGAGAAACCAATGGGAGGTCTGCACTTGTCCTTTTGCTGATGCTAAGGAAAGACTGGCAGTGAAGTGTCACGGTCAATGACAACTTTTATATAATTTGTGCTCACACGGAAGAGTTAGTGTATGTTAGAGTTATTAGTTGTGTCATGGCAGTGGCATCATTTCTGATGTTTACCTTAGCTCCATACTGTATATAAATTCAAGCTGAGGATGAAATTGAAGCATATCTTTTCTCCTCACTGTTGAAAATTTAGCAGCCGTTAAATGTCATGTGTAAATTTCCTGAATGTGCCAGCAGCAATTTAAAAAGTTGATAATGTTCTCAATGTGTTTTGGCATCAGTGTGTGGTAAGGGCCAAATTCCACAGTGGTATATGCAGCTCTTTAGAAAGTGACTTGTGCCTAGCAATGCGTAATGCATTCCTCTTTAGCCTCAGATACACATAACTGGATCAGTAATTTTGTCCACATTTCAGATGATGGTACTGTAGAAAAAAGGCAACTGTGTAAAGGCATTATACATTAGTTTCTCAATATAAAATCTTTTAAAGTTCATGTCAGAAGAGGCAATTATTCCTGACCTTAAGTGAAAAAGTCCACTCCCCCTTCTCTTATCTAGAGATGGCAATCCATATGCATTTGTACAAAATGTCTTCTAATCCAAATAATCCAACCTCAAAATTTCTGCACCTGAAGGGTTGCTCAGTATAAAAGATTTGGGATGATCTCTTAGGGCCAATAATGGGAGTAATCTTGTTTGACAAACACCTGCTGCATGGGTTTTCTGCTTAGGGAAATAGTTGTATTTACCTTCATCTCTGCATTTGCGCTCAAATCTCAAGATGAACAGTTCTTCTTGAGCATGTAAAAATAGTGTCATTTCTTTTGAAACATCAAACTCCTGGGATTAGCGAAATGGGGATAGTTTGCTTGTGAAACAGTACAGCTGTTGTAGAATTGAAATAGAAAATGTGGGAGGAGGCAAAGCATGAAGCCAGTTGTGCGCATAGTGAAGTGAAGGTAGAGTTCACACCTTTTCAGAGGAGCCCTTCCACAATCTGCCAGTAGTACGGCAGAGCTCTGGTGCCAAGCAGACACAAGAAGCAAGTGTATAAATTCAGCCTTGCTTCACTGACATGTATGCACATGCCACAAAGTCCACAAAATGCCTTCTTTGGAACCTAATCTACTAGTAACAGTGCATGTTACAATGGAGAGTCCAGCACAGGAGCCAATATGATTTTAACTTATTTGTGGGGTGAAATTGTGTCTGGGACAGCCAGAATCTGCCCCAATGGAAAGTTACCAAAAATTGTTTTGGCTTCTGGTTTCTTGATGAAAGTTACATTTTTCCCACCAACATTTTCATTTGATGAAGAGCCAGAGGATATCATAATGGAAATCACTGCTGTCTAAATTATCATCCTCTTCTGTGGCTGCTGTTTTGCAGTTAGAGGGAATTTAGCTAGTGGTAACACAACTCCTCAAACATTTTCCCTCTACAGCTGACGGATGGGGACAATGCAGTCCTGTGTTTCTTCAGATCCACCCACCAGACTCCTCCCCCAGTTTCTCATTGGGGCACTCTAAAATATTGACCCAAGGAGGGACAATTGTCCCCCAAAAATCAGTACTGTGAGAATCTGTCAGAAGCCAGAATTTCATCTTGCTATGTACATAGCATGAGTCTCTGCAGTGTCCTCTTACAGTTTAATTGCTTTATTCCCTTACAACCCCACTATGCATTTCGCAATTCTGAGCCTCATGGATATTATGCTGTCCCCCAATGCAGTAATATAAATTATACCCTGCATCATTGAGTTCTTTCAGTTTGCAAATGCAAGTTTCATCTTAAATGTGTGTGGTCTTGGCTCATTTCTCAGCTTTCAGAATAGTGGCCCACATTCCCAGGGCATCAAAAGAACTTGGCATGGTTCGTGCAAAAGGGATGCAGGACTGAATGACTACACAGAGAGAGAGTAGAAAATTGTTTTGTCAGATCAAGCATTGCTTATGGCATGCAAGTCTAGTGAAGGAACCTGCTGTACTGAGCGAGGGATAAAAGAAATCTATTCAATAGGTATTTTTTCAGTTCTTATAAAGGCTGTTTTTTTCAGAGAGTTTCTGACAGACAAAGGGAGCTCAACCCATTGTAAGCCCCCCATCAAAAAGAGTCTGATATCTTATGATTAGCTGAAAGACCTGTCCACACTTACTGGCCTCCAGTAACATTTTGTCATTTTCACCATCAAGAAGTATTTCACTTGCAAAATTGCGTTATGTGAAAAGAAGCTACAAAAGTCATTTCAAAACCAAAAATTTAGCTGAAGTACAGCTTCAATAGTTACTACAGTGAAATCACGTTCATGCAGCTTTAAAATCTAATTCCCTAGATAACTTTCTGGTAGCTCAACATGGAACTGTAGTTACAAACCTTAGAGGAAAGTCATAAGATAAGAGGGAAGGTCCTCTCGTGGTTCAGTAACTGGTTAAAAGATAGAAAACCATCTTCATAATGGAAAGAAGTAAATAGCACGGCCACCCAAGAATCTGTACTTGGAGCTGTGCTGTTCAACATATTCATAAATGATTTTGAAAAGGGGTGAACAGTGAGGTGGCAAAAATTGCAGATGATACAAAATTACTCAAGATAGTTAAGACTCAAGCTGACTGCAAAGAGTTACAAAGGAATCTCACAAAACTGGGTGACTGGGTGACAAAATGGCAGATGAAATTCAATGTTGATAAGTGGAAAAAATAATGCATACAAAACGATGGGGCCTAAATTAGCTGTTACCACTCAAGAAAGAGATCTTGGAGTCACCTTGGATAGTTCTCTGAAGACATCTGCTCAATGTGCAGTGACATTCAAAAAACCAGGATGTTAGGAAACATTAAGAGAGAGATAAAAAACAGAAAATATCATAATGCTGCTATATAAATCCCTGGTGTCAACCTGTCTGGAGTGGCTCACGACCCTAAATGCCAACCTCAGGGCAGACTGTCAAAAATCAGGGCAGACACCCCAAACTGGTTCCATAATTAGATTTCAGCAACCCGTTAACAAGTGTGAAATCCTGAAGCACAACAACAGTCTTACCATGGAGTCACAAACAGTCCCCTTGGGCAGTCCCGTCTATCTTGCCACCCATGCAAGCTGGACTGTGTAATAGATGGTCACTTTACACCTAAAATCACAATATTCAGGTTACTCCCAGTCCCAAAGGACCAGTCACTTACCCCAGGTCAATTGTACTCAGATCTCAAACCACAGACAACACCTGTAGCCAATTGTATAATAAACTAACTAAAGATTTAACTAAGAAAATAAATGAGAATTATTTACAAGGTTAAAACAGGAAACATACACACACACAAATGAGTTACAGTCTTAGATTTAAAAAGGTAATATAACACGAATATCTATTTTAATTATACTACCCAACAGGTAAGCCAGATTGATTTCCAGATATGTATGTTAGTCTTCAGTGAGGCCTGGGGTCTTGGCATGAGCAGACACCTGGTCTATCAGCATCACACATGGTACAACCACACTTTGAATACTGAGTGAAGCTCTGGACATCCCATCTCAAAAAAGGTCTATTAGCACTGGAAAAGGTACATAGAAGGGCAACAAAAAAATTTAGGGGCATGAAACAGGATGAGAAATTAAAATGACTGGGACTTTTCAGTTTAGGAAAGAGATGACTAAGGGGAGATATGATATTGGTCTATAAAATTATGAATGGTGTGGAGAAAGTTAATAGAGAAGTGTTATTTACCTCTTCACATAACACAAGAACACCCAATGAAATTAATAGGCAGCATTTAAAGCAAACATAAGGAAGTATTTCTTCACACAATGCACAGACAACCTGTGGAAATCATTGCTGGGGGACATTGTGAAGGCCAAAATGTATAACTGGTTCAGAAAATAATTAGATAACTTCATGGAGGATAGCTCCATCAATGGCTATTAGCCAAAATGGTCAGGGACACGACCCCAGGTTCTGGGTGTCCCTAAATCTCTGATTGCTGGAAGCTGGGACTGGACATCAGGGGATGGATCACTCAATAGTTACCCTGTTCTATTCGTTTCCTCTGAAGCATCTGGCATTGGCCACGGTTGGAAGACAGGATACTGAGCTAGATGGACCACTGGTCTGACTCAGTATGGCCATGAAACTGAGTGACTGTACTGCACTCTGATCCAAGAGGTGTTACGTTTATGGCATAGACAGTATAAGGAAGGAAAAGTTAGGACAAGACCCTGTCCAAAGTGATTTTTATGGTTCCCAAACTTAACAGCTAGCAAAGCACCAAGGTAGAGACTATGGACATCACTACACTGCATGTCTCCACTGATTGTAGCACAGGTAGGCATGCCCGTGCTACCTAGATTAAAGCTAGCACAAGTATGCCTACCTGTGCTACAAACCTATCTTCACTTGCAGTGTAGACATACCTGTTCTAGAGCTGTGCAAAGCGCATGATTTTTCTTTTGTTTCAAGAACAAAATGAATTTCAGGTTGCATGAAAGTCCAAGTACAATTACATTTAACCTGCCAAATTTGCCTGGTTTGCACTCAAACAACAAATAGGCCCAAGTTCAGTTAAACTTCACCCAAGTTTGCTTGAAACTTGCAAAACTTTCAGCTACCATGGCCCAAATTTGGTGTTCATATCAAAGCCTGGAAAAATACAGGACAGCTCTTACATTCTTGCTCATGCATCTTCCCCAGTGCCGGCGCAACCCATTAGGCGACCTAGGCGGTCACCTAGGGCACTAACATTTGGGGGGCGGTGACCGCGGCGGCCGGATCTTCGGCCGCCCTGGTCGTCGTCAGTATTTCGGGGGCGGGACCTTCCGCTGCCTCTGTCGGGGGTGGCATTTCAGGGGCGGGACCTTCCGCCGCCTAGGGCGGCAAAAAAGCTGGCGGCGCTCCTGATCTTCCCCTTTCCCAGTCACATAAAATTATTAACATCTTCATAGTTAAAGAAAAATTTAAACCTATTAGGTCTAAAACCAAGTGTTTGTTCCTAACCACAAATACAGAATTTTTTTTTTTTTAGATATTTTGAACTCCTAAACTACTAAAAAAATGTGATGGGGGAAAACGTAAGCCCCCTCCAAAATTTCAGTGATTTCTTTTTCACCCCTGTAATTTAAATGTCTTCGTTTTAACTCCTTACATGTTAGAGGGAGATGTAGTTTTAAACATCTTGTGCCTAAGTTAGATTAGAATTTAGAAGTAAAAAGATAGTACTATGCCCTTATGTGGTAACCCTCATGAAGGGTTCAGGAAACAATTCCTTACTAGAAGCAGTTCTCCAAATGGGCCAGTAAGCAGATTTAAGAGGTAGGAAAATTGAAAAATACTCAGAAAGGATGTCACACTTATGGCCCCTCTACCCTGGTTTGTATAGCAGAACAGATTGCTTGTGGCACTTGTTTGATAGATGCCTGTCTCCAAAAAGAGATCTAGAGATTATCTACATCATAAAACGAGATGTACTTGGGTCTTACCACTTTATAAGCAAAGCTAATCTTTATTAATCAGTTGCCATGGAAACTTCCCAGCCATGGGAAAGCTATGTCTGGTACGCAAGGATCAAAATACAAACTGCTTTCGGTAAATGACTTAATCATGATTTGGATGCTTATCCAAACAGTAAGCAAGGCAAAAGTTTGTCTGTTTTAGCAAGTCACATCCCACTGAACAGATTTCAGAGAAACAAAAGCCATGGAGGTTTTAAACTAAAAAGTGAAGTCATTGGAAAGTGTTTCAGATATTCAGAATAATAAGTATTGCAATTCTTCCTTTGCTTTCATCCAAAAGTTTTAACATGAACTAATTAGTCCTTATGTATGTAATGCTTGAAAGCACCAAGCCAGCAGTGTGTCCATAGAAGAAGCATGGACCAGCCCCAGAAGTAACATGTCTGAGGAGCATGAGGCCAATGTTCTACCTGCTTAGTGGGGCCCCAGTGGAGGGGTAGAAAGGCAAGCCTCTCATTTAGGGTCTTTTATTATGTCTACAGAGAGGAGCATGAGATGGAGCCTCTTCACATGGGGGAGGTGGAAAGGGATGTTATCCAAGCTTGGGTTGGTTTTCTTTCCTCTGCTTAGAACCTTTGGGATGAAGTATAATGTCCTAAGGGTCTTACGGTTTAAGTCTGAGGTTGAGAAAGGCTATCAGGGAATCACTTCATCCACCACTGAAATGCAGCCATGCCACAGGTGGAACAAAACTAAACAAAGCAATGTCACAATGATACAGCTGCGAGGAATTCAGTACCCAGCTGAAATTGCTGAGCAGGCAGAATGCAATGATTAGAGCTGGAATCTGGCCAACACAATGACAAAAACTGAGGAGGCTGATAATCTTGTTTTCAAGTTTGGTGTTCTGTTTTTTGTTTTTTTCCTGAGGGGGTTGCAGGATTTTTAGTCTTCTGGCTGATTCTTTTAACATTGTGAAATAATTGTGACAGCCATCATGTCATATGGTGAGAAAATCCAGAAGCTTAAAAAAAAAAAAAAAAAAAAGCTTCATTGTCACTTTAAACCCCACTCCCTTGCAAAAACAAAGCCATGATGTGCCATGCAACTTGCTTCCTCACATAAAAATGAGTTCGGATTGTCCTTTGAGTTTTGTTCTGTTTAAATCTCTGACTAAGATATAGGTATAGAATGTTTAACCTCAACCCTTAGCATTATACCCAAAAATCTACAGACTTCCCTCTCTGCAGGTGCATTAAAATCAATATATTACAGTGAGAAAATGCAGTGCATTTTGGTCAATTCTGACTTTGGTTAAATGTATGCAACTGACTGAAATCAATGTGACATGGTGGCTAGTTAGAGGGAAAGTGCCAAAGATTTGAGTGGAAAAGTTTCATACTTCACACCTATTTGAAATTATACTCCCAGCTCAGACTAGTCAGTTATGTGTGTCACCAAAGATAGGTCAAGCCTGATCTTTGTTTGGAGTAATATAGTATTTAACAATGTTTGGTACTTACCCAAATCCTTCAGTAAACGTGAGTTTTCTAGAATAACTTTGGTCCTGATAGAATATTATGGATTCTAGATGTCTTAGTTAGAGCTAATCATACATGGCTTCGAGCCCAAATGTATGTTCTGCTCTAAAGTACATTCCAGTTCTCTCTGGCTGAAACTCCCACTGTGTAGAGGACCTAACTACTTAAGCCCTAACTACTTCAGTCCCTCAACGTGGTGGATAGGCATGCTGGCCCTTTGTACAGGGGGCCCCAATTTCTCCCTCAATGCACACACTGTTTCCACTACTGTTGATGACTGTTCAGCATGCATAGCAAAAGGGAACTTATCCCTACATGTGAAAATATTTGTAGACTCACTGTTGAATTAATTAACGTACTTTTTATAAATCAAGTTAAGGTTTGGCATCTGCTTCCTACTGTACATCCTCACAGTTATCAGTGGTATGTTGAAGTGTGGAATGGGGTGTTGTCTTATGGTGAGATACAAATCTGTATGATTTTCATTAAAATTGTCCATGCATGCAAGAAATAAATAAATAGCAAAAGGGCAAAGTCATTTGACAGTAATTGCTAAAAAGAGAACAAAAGCTTAAAGACAGGTGTATCTCATTCATTGGGCAGCTGCACAGTTGACTTTCCCTAGATATGGTCAGAATATTTTATTTCTGATACAAAGTATCCTAAACTTGACTATATTCCCTTCACTTTTCTCCCTTTTTACCATATGGTGACTTTCGCTAAGAATTTGGTGAAACAGAATTTAAGCCCCATATATAAAGATAGCCCTTAATGAGAATCATTTGCCTTGTAAGTGTAATTTTATAAATTTAATATATTTAGTCTAGAATTTGAGATGGTTAATAAGAGTTTGCTACCCTATTTAATCTTAACAGATTTTCCCTTCACAGATATGGTCATTCTCTGAATTGGAGGGTATCTGACCCTTCTTAAGGACTGTATAGAAAGACCAAACTTTCAGCCAGGCTCAAGACAGTTTTTGAATGCCCAACTGATTGCGACTCCAAAATGAGTTTTTAAAAAAATGTGTGTGCAGGTAAGTCATGTAGTTGGACAGGCACTGAGCTCCCTGATTTCTGCACACAGCTGGCTAGTCACATCTTGAAACTTTGGGCATGTTGGCACACTGGATACACATGGCCAGGTGCTCAGCTGCCATAAATAGATGCAGCTCTGTTGAAGTCAGAGGAACTCTAAATCTGGCCCATAAAACTAGAGCCCAGGACTGACATCTTGGCCAGGTATTGTCTATTTAATATTTTAGATCCAGGAAATTGGGAAGATCCAGCTCCTATAAGAGCTTGGGGGCAGATGAGTCTTATTCCAGTCTCTCCCGATATCTGCAGCCCATTCCCACTCTACTTTTCCACTGATAGTTTTGCAGTAATACAGAAGTCTATGAGATGAGATCTCACTGGAGAGGGAAGAAAGTGGTGTGGTTCCTTATAAAGCACATATGTATGATCTGGCTCTATTTTACTCAAGGCATGTGTGTTGCATCCAGTTTGCCACCACGGAAATGTGTGTGGTGTGAATACCCAGGATACGTATGTAGTGGTGGTACTCCAACATTAATGGATAATTAACTGGGACCCTAACCACTTAGGTTCATGGTAGAAAGTTGCTTTGTGGATAGTGTTTAAGGCAAAGTAGTGTTATAGCAGGAAGAGGGAACAGTCTCCTGCTGTTGGAACAGGAACTGCCTGCACTTCCAGCTGTAAACTTGGCACAATCTGTTTTCTGAAGGGCACCCCAGCATCTCACCTTTTATTTTTAAATGTGTTATCTGACAGCTCCCATGTTACATGTGAAGCATTTCAGCTATTTGTTCAAAAGGCCACATCAAGCCAAGGCACCAGTTTGTCGAGGTGGCTACAACAAGACTCTCCTGTTCCAGGAGCACTCGTGTTATAAGTAAGAAAATGTGCCTTACTTTAATCCTAGCTGTGTGTTTCTTTCCTGAAACCACTGCACATAAATCAAAATGTTGCATGAGAGTAATTGAACAAATGCTGGTAACATAATCACTCCAAAGCTTAATGGTTTACCTTCTGGCATTTTTATTCAGGTAATAACTCCCCTGGGGTCAAAAGCTGAGCCTAAGGCTACCATCAGGGTCAGGTAATTTTAAGCTTCGTAGAAAGGCCTAGGCATAGATTTTCAGACCTCTGTTATATTTTAACTGTAACATTTAATTATGGTGCAGTATCATACATGATTTCTGAACAAATGGTACTAGATTGACAGCACATTCATTGAAATCCTATTTATCCAAACAGTTATGTGGCAACGCAAGCATCCCAGCACTGTGCTCCAACCTTTAGGGTAAGAGAATATTGAGCTCCCAAGCCCAATCTGACTTCTTTGCTGGCACTGCCAACGGGGATGCCAAACTGCCAATTGGCAAGCTATTTTTATATTCTTGGAATCCAGATCCTTTTAGGTGAAATCCTGAAGTCCATGGGAACTTTGAACAAGCAAAGACTGAGCAGGGATTTCAGGATTTGGCTCACATATTGCCCGCGAACTTGCCTTTCTCCATCGTATGACCTCTCACAGGAATTTCCAGAGCTGACCGCCAGTTCTGATTGTGATAGTTCTATACGAATGCCTAGAAGATTGTTTTAATGTATAAAATATGCCCTATTGCTGTATTTCAGGGCACTTGTACAATTTAAAATTAATCCTGATCACCAAAAGGTCATCCCCGCACCAGCTCTCAAGTAAAGAGCTGGGAAAACAGATGTATTGTAAAGTTTCCTTCTACTGTTGTAACCCTAACCCCTAATGTATCTACTCTTCGGTGGTACAAGGTCTCAGTTGGACTGTAAGACCCTCAGGGCATGGACCAGTCTATATGGTCTGTAAAGTACCATGCACACCTACATACTGAAATAAGTAATAATCATAAAAGCCAGTGATCTAGACACTGGAACTTGTTTCCTCCCTGATATTTAAATGTGGAGACTAAACTTGAGCACCTCGGCTCACCTCAGCTGCTGAAGCAGTACCATGGATAAGGTACACATCTACCCCTGTTGATCTACATATCTGCAAGTTCTCCTGGACGGTTATTAATTCCAAATCCCAGTATTCACATAGCCTCGTTAACTCTTCAGAGAATTTCAGTTCTGCATGTCCTTTAATTGTTTGGACTCCTTACATGTTAAGCGGTACTACACTTGCCTTTGTATCTCTTTAAAATATATTGCAAGCAAAATGCCCTATTTCCATCACTCTGAAGTGATGAGTTCATTTTCACCTTTTGCCTCCCTATTTTTATGTCTGCATTGCCCCCATATTCATAAATCCTCCAAACCCTGTTTCATTTTAGTTTAAAATATTCTCTTTTTCAAGGCTAATTCTTTAATCCTCTCGTCCATTAAATAACTTCTGGTATTATCACCTAGGTTTCTTTCCTTATGCCACCTAATTTCCTTTCATACAGAAGCGGTTATCTGCTGTATCTTGTTTCTCTTCTTCAGCTACCATGTATGCTTCTATGCTGTAGCACCTTCTCCCATGACACACCGCCCATTGACATAAGTCTACACAATGTGCTTTCTTGAAGAATGTTAGCTAGTATAGTGCTGTCTGACAAGCCTCACCCCACTGAACTTCCGAGTATTGAGGATATTGATGAGTTGCACCAAGTTGTGAGGCTTAATTCAATGTATGTAAAGTACTTCATGATCCTTTGATGGAAGTCATTTCAGACATGCAAAGTATTAGCCTTCATCTTTGTTCGGGGGTCAAGAACACAGAGCATCTTGGCAACACAAATGACTAAGATGAGAGATGAGATCTAACTCTGGCCAGGATGCCCTCTGCAGCTGTGAACAGGTCACTTCGGCCAAAGTTTTCACATCTAGCATCTGGAGGTGCAGAACACTTAGCTCCCATTTACTTCAGTACCTCTGAAAGTCAGGTACCTTATCTAGGACAGTTAGGTATGAATATAGGTGTATAACTTTAGCCACAGATTTAAAAATTTGTCCTGTTTGTGCTTTATTAGGATAGTTAAAGTTAAGCACCCAGGTAATATAGATAAAAGATACCCAAGTATATAGGTTTTGGATATAGTTTCATTACACATATGTAGGTTTGGATGGATTAGGCTTTTATCAGTAAATGTCAGTAAATGTCCACTTGCCCATAAACACACAAACTGATGAAAAAATATTTCCATCAATAATAATAGAAATGTACAGATAAGCAAGATAAGAAAAATGCTGCTCTATAACTTACTAGTTTGATTTAAGGATATTTACTTTGTATATGTTGACATCTGATTAAGACAATTTGTGTTTTGATAGTTACAAAGCTTCAACTCTTTGAACCTCAACATCTACTGTCAATAAATAATTATTGTCTCACTTCCCATTATGTCCTTCAGCTATGAACATTTAAATCAATAAAAATCAGGGGGGAAGCTTAAAACTAGGCCTGTCAATTCATCGCAGGTAACTTACGTGATTAACTCAAAAAAATTAATTGCAATTAAAAAAATTAATCGTGATTAATCGCAGGTTTAATCGCACTGTTAAATAATAGAATACCAATTGAAATTTATTAAATATTTTGGATTTTTTTTTATATTTTTAAATATATTGTAGTCTGTGTTGTAATTGAAATCAAAGTGTATATTATTTTTATTACAAATATTTTTACTGTAAAAATGATAAAAGAAATAGTATTTTTCAATTGACCTCATACAAGTACTGTAGTGCAATCTCTTTGTCGTGAAAATGCAATTTACAAACGTAGATTTTTTTTGTTGCATAACTGCCCTCAAAAACAAAACAATGTAAAACTTCAGCGCCTACAAGTCCACTCAATCCTACTTCTTGTTCAGTCAATCGCTAAGGGCTGGTCCACACTGGGGCGGGGGATCGATATAGGAAACGCAACTTCAGCTACGAGAATAGCGTAGCTGAAGTCGACGTTTCCTATATCGAACTAAAAGTACTTACTTCGGGTCCACGCGGCGCAGGCAGGCTCCCCCGTCGACAGCGCTTCCTCCTCTCGGCGAGCAGGAGTTCCGCAGTCGACGGGGGAGCGCTTCTGGGATCGATCTATCGCGTCCAGATGAGACGCGATAAATCGATCCCAGAAGATCGATCTCTACCCGCCTAATTCGGCGGGTAGTGTGGACCAGCCATTCGACAAACAAGTTTGTTTACATTTACAGGAGATATTGCTGCCTGCTTCTTATTTACAATGTCACCTGAAAGTGAGAACAGGCATTTGCATGGCACTTTTGTAGCCGGCATTGCAAGGTATTTACATGCCATATATGCTGAACAGTCGTATGCCCCTTCATGCTTCGGCCACCATTCCAGAGGACATGCTTCCATGCTGATAACGCTCATTAAAAAAATAATGTGTTAATTAAATTTGTGACTGAACTCCTTGGGGAAGAATTGTATGTCCCCTGATCTGTTTTACCCGCATTCTCCCATATATTTCTTGTTACAGCAGTCTCAGATGATGACCCAACACATGTTGTTCGTTTTAAGAACACTTTCACAGCAGATTTGACAAAATGCAAAGAAGGTACCAATGTGAGATTTCTAAAGATAGCTACAGCATTCGACCCAAGGTTTAAGAATCTGAAGTGCCTTCCAAAATCTGAGAGGGACAAGATGTGGAACATGTTTTCTGAAGTCTTAAAAGAGCAATACTCTGATGAGGAAACTACAGAACCTGAACCACCAAAAAAGAAAATCAACCTTCTGCTGGTGGCATCTGACTCAGATAATGAAAATGAACATGCATCGGTCCGCACTGCTTTGGATTGTTATTGAGCAGAACTCACCATCAGCATGGACACATGTCCCCTGGAATGGTGGTTGAAGCATGAAGGGACATATGAATCTTTAGCACATCAGGCACGTAAATATCTTGTGATGCCGGCTACAGCAGTGCCGTGCGGACGCCTGTTCTCACTTTCAGGTGACATTGTAAACAAGAAGCAGGCAGCATTATCTCCTGCAAATACAAACAAGTTTGTTTACCTGAGCGATTGGCTGAACAAGAAGTAGGACTGAGTGGACTCGCAGGCTCTAAAAATTTACATTGTTTTATTTTTGAATGCAGTTTTTTACACATAATTCTACATTTGTAAGTTCAACTTTCATGATAAAGAGATTGCACTATAGTACTTGTATTAGGTGAACTGAAAAATACTATTTCTTTTGTTTTTTTTACAGTGCAAATACTTGTTGTAATTGTAATACAGTACAATTCTGTGTTGTAATTGAAATCAATATATTTGAAAATGTAGAAAACATCAAAAAATATTTAAATAAATGGTATTCTCTTACTGTTTAACAGTGCAATTAATCGCATGATTTTTCACAATTAGTTTTTTTAATTGCTTGACAGCCCTACTTAAAACCTATAATTGTGCAAAACTGTGAAAATTTTCATAGCTACAAATTGAAATTTTTTTTTAAATAAGCATAGATATATATATATTGAAATTATAAAAACTGAATTCTTCCAAGCCTGCACATGAGCAAGAATGAATGTCATCAGTACTTAATACAGTTCTCATTCCACACATCAGTATAAACCAATACTTGGTACAACATGATGTGCAATCATACAGGTTTGTTTCTTTATAGTTTAATGGGTCTGCAAACACATGGGGTAGAGTTCATATACTCAGGTAAGTATATTGGTATTTGGTGCAATATGGCTGCTCACATACTGTAAATATTATTGTTATTTAGTTAGTATTAAAATAAGGATGACGTAGGTCAGTCACTTTAGCTCCAGGTTGATTATTAGCTTTGTTTTCTGTATGTTATAAGCAGTTCATTGGCTAAACCTAGCCATGCGTGAAGCCAGTTTTGGGCAGAGCATTTCCCACACTATACTGAAATAAATAATAAATTAATGGAGATATCCTATCTCCTAGAACTGGAAGGGACCTTGAAAGGTCATTGAGTCCAGCCCCCTGCCTTCACTAGCAGGACCAAGTACTGATTTTTGCCCCAGATCCCTAAGTGGGCCTCTCAAGGATTGAACTCACAACCCTGGGTTTAGCAGGCCAATGCTTAAACCACTGAGCTATCCCTCCCCCCAAAAAGGGCATCTTTTGCTGTCCATTATAATTCTGTTGCTATTTTGAAAGTTCAAGCACTAGCGATTGTATGAGCTGAATTTGCTACCTGGAATGTGTGCTGAGTGAACTCTGAGAAGTCTCAGCATTAAGTCCCAAAGGTTGATACACTGTGAACATGTGTTGAAAAAATGGCAGCATGTGACTAAGATACTGCTGTCCACAGCACAGCCAATGCTTGTATACACAGCAATGTATATTTCCTTAGACCAATGTTTTGATTTTTTTTTTGAGTGAATCTATGTTCAGCAGAGTCCCTGCCTACAATCTAGTGCCTGGTACACACCTACATGAAACTAACATATTTCTTCAAAAATCCACACCTAAAGTTTCATATAAACAAGAATTACAAGAAGGTCAGAGGATTTCCAAATTATTCAGAATAGAACTGTAGCAAAAAGGACCATCCTAAAGTTGAATGCATCACTAAAAACAACAAACCAAATGCTGCTAACTATGGATCTTATTGTTATTTTATGAAAGGAGGAAACTACAGTAGGAACACTATATAATCCTTGCCCGGTCATAAATGCTGTTAACATAACTAGTGAAGAGATTAAACCTTCACAGATGCAATGGATAGACGATATTATTTTTGAAACACTGAACACAGGGTCACGGAAGAGCATACTGTAATTATGTAGCCTATATAGACAGCAGTTGAATCATATTGAGTGCCATACAAATAAGGGTATGTTTACACTACAGCGGTTACAGTTGCACTGCTACAGTGCAGCAGCTGCACTGCTGGAGCACCATAGTGTAGAAGCTTTCTCTACTAATGGAAGGGGGTTTTCCATCAATGTAGTTAATCTGCCTCTTCCATCGACCTAGCTGCATCTACAGCGGGGGTAAGGTCAACCTAACTACATCACACAGAGTGTGAAGTTTTTCACAGCCTGAGTGATATAGCGAGGTTGATCTAATTTTTAGGTGTAGACCAGTGTTAAGTAGTGCTCATATTATTTATAGGTGTTATTCGTTCCCTCTGCAGCAACATGCTAGCTAGTAAGGTAAACTTACAGTTAGTGCTGTTCTCAGCACTGTTTCTCTCAGAAGTCAACAAGTGCAGACAAGGGCATCTTAATGAATCTTAGCTTATTCACTATAGATCAAGTTCTGTAGCTGATGTATATAGCAGTAAGGGGCCAACAAGCCACATAAACAATTTCCATACCCAGCTAATACTGGGAAGGAGTGGCCTGGCATGGAACTCCCATGCAGAGGAAACAGAGAGCACCTATTGCTGTTGGAAGATTCCCAGCAGTGCAGTTTGCTGCACATTTAAGGTTCAGTTGTGGAAACTTTACCCGTGCTGTTGAGCACTTGCTCACATGGATAGGCCCATTGAAGTCAACATGAGTAAGGGTTCCAGCAATCAAGTCCTTAGTAGGTTGTACAGAATCTGCTTAGGAAAGGTATCTATTCTATATGTGACGTGGGCATCCACATAGGTAACTATACATTGGAAGTGTAAGGTGATGCATTTAGGGATGACTAACAAGAATTTTAGTTATAAGCTGGGGATGCATCGGTTGGAAGTAACGGAAGAGGAGAAGGACCTTGGAGTCCTGGTTGATCGCAGGATGACTATGAGTCGGCAATGTGACGTGGCCGTGAAAAAAGCTAATGCAGTCCTGGGATGCATTAGGCGAGGTATTTCTAGTAGGGATAAGGAGGTGCTGGTTCCGTTATACAAGGCACTGGTGAGACCTCATTTGGAGTACTGTGTGCAGTTCTGGTCTCCCATGTTTAAAAGGGATGAATACAAACTGGAACGGGTACAGAGAAGGGCCACTAGGATGATCCGAGCAATGGAAAACCTGTCGTATGAAAGGAGACTCGAGGAGCTCGGTTTGTTTACCTTAACCAAAAGAAGGCTGAGGGGGGATATGATTGCTCTCTTTAAATATATCAGAGGGATAAATACCAGGGAGGGAGAGGAATTATTTCAGCTCAGTACTAATGTGGACACGAGAACAAATGGATATAAACTGGCCATCGGGAAGTTTAGGCTTGAAATTAGACGAAGGTTTCTAACCATCAGAGGGGTGAAGTTCTGGAACAGCCTTCCGAGGGAAACAGTGGGGGCGAAAGACCTCTCTGGCTTTAAGATTAAGCTTGATACGTTTATGGAGGGGATGGTTTGATGGGATAACGTGATTTTAGTCAATAGGTCAATAACGTGCCATCGCTGGTAATTAGTAACAATGGTCAATGATGGGATATTAAAAGTTACTACAGAGAACTTTTTTCCGGAGGGTCTGGCTGGAGAATCTTGCTCGCATGCTCGGGGTTCAGCTGATCGCCATATTTGGGGTCGGGAAGGAATTTTCCTCCAGGGTAGATTGGCAGAGGCCCTGGAGGTTTTTCGCCTTCCTCCACAGCATGGGGCAGGGGTCGCTTGCTGGAGGATTCTCTGCGACTTGAAGTCTTTAAATCATGATTTGGGGACTTCAACAGCTGAGTCAAGGGAGAGAATTATTCCAAGAGTGGGTGGGTCAGCTTTTGTGGCCTGCATCATGCGGGAGGTCAGACTAGATGATCATAATGGTCCCTTCTGACCTTAAAGTCTATGAGTCTATGAGCAGAGCTCTCAACTCTTCTGGCCCTACAGAGATTAGGATTTCTAGTAGTTTAGCTTCAGCATGGAGCTGTGCCAGTGGGTCCCTTCAACACTGTTGGTGACCTTACCTTAATATAAAAAGAAAGAAAAAGAGAAGTTATGTTATTTTTAGATCAGCCTTAATGGCTACAACACCGTGTGGGTATGAACTTTTGAGACTGGAAATGTGTAGCAGAGACCCCACTGTGCTAGGTGCTGTACAAACAGAGAACAAAAAGACGGTGCCTCCCCCATAGTAGTTTATAATCTAAGTATAAATTAAGAGACAAAGATGGATATGGAGAGACCAATGGGCTCTGTCCTGCCTAGTGTTAAAACCCAAGTAAAGGGGTTGTCCAGGAGTGTTGAGGCAACAGATGATGGAGTCATACTCTGGCACTCTCTGGAGCAGCAAGGAAGCTGATTAGCAGACACAGTTGCAGGTCCCATTTGTGACTGAGTGACTGGCACTATTGTATGTAATCTGAAGACAAGAGCTCTGATTGAATTTGATGCAGGGACTGAAATATTAATCGCACAAGGATACCGTTACACAAAGGGTGCTCAGAATATCAAGCTGACTGCCAGAGAATCAGCAGCACCAGAAATATAGGCAGCCATTAATGAATTCAAGAGGGGAGCCAGAAGAGTAAGAAAAATGGGGAAAGCATTTTAAATAAGTTTTAGAGGTTAAGATGAGGGGATACCACTGTACCATGCAATCTTAAGGACAGGGCTTTCATAAATCATGGTCTTGTTCTTTCCACCTGGGACATTTGAGACAAATAGATACACTTCAGGGAACAGAAGACTGGGCCACTCTGGATATTGAGTGCCCCCATAATACCCTGTGGCAGCTCAGCTCAGCAAAAAGATGGAGCTAATGGGGTGCAGAGTAGTTGCTACTGGGCTTAGCTGCTGAGACCAACAGTTAGCCTCCATTTTGGAAGGTGGGGTTCTGGATTGTAGTCAACACCACGCTCTGGTTGGTCTTGTGTTAGTTATGTAAAATGTAAATAAAAGACTTTAGTTAAATAGGTCTTCAAGCCTTAAAAAAAAGAAAAAAAAAAGAAAAGCACACACTAGGGATAGTAAAAGGCAAAGCAAAGAAGCCTTTTAACATACCCAGAGCCCAGCCCAGACTGATATTTTACAATTAAAAGTGCTTTTCAGTGTAATGTTTCTTCTGGCTATTGCACCTGAGCAGAATAACCACAAAGTGGTGCTTTGCCAGGGATACGGATCTTTTACAGATTCCGAGGTACAGAGACTAACGAAGCTCAACATATAGACAAAGGTTTCTCAGTCAGAAGGGAAGATAAACTACATCAAACAGATTAGAGGAGAGCAACCGGACCAAATACACCAAGCCTGAACTGGTTGGGACACCACAAAAACTTAACTACATGTATGCAGCAGCTGACACAGCCATGATGTCCCTACAAAAAATCAATGTATATCTTGGTCAAGCAATTTAAACCTGATTCAGGTAAACTTGGGATAAAAGAGTTCAGCATGTAGCTCAACCAGGAAGATAGGTTTAGATCCAAGGTTTAGGTTTAAAGTGAGCTGGGTAGGATGGGGGAGCCAACATAGCCCCAAAATAGAAAGCATCGATCTGAATTCTAGGAAGGTTGCTGCAGCTGAGGGCGCATTATGAAAGTATCTATTTGAACACTGAAACTGTTCTGAACTGATGAAGTTACATAATTGGGCAAACCTAGCACTTCTTGTAGAGCACTGTATGCCCCGCTTAGACGTTTCTAGATTCTTTCACACTGGGATGAAATGCTTTGCTTTAATGACAGGCCTGCTGTAGTATGAATGGAAAGACCATCCCATTCTGGCTATTTCTATGGGAAAGTTCAGGGGTTCAAGAGAGAGCTCATTTCTCAAATTTCTCTGAATGGAGAACATCTGGTTAGGACTGTTACACCACAGAGTTTTTTCATCCCTTCCAAATACCTTGGCAACAGCTTGCAATGTTTGCCATGTCATCTAGTCTTCAAGACATGAGCAAGTAGAAAGTGGTGTGAGGACCCTGGGGTATCATACAGCTATCATGGTAACAATCCCACTGTAAACAGATGACAGGCAGCTAATGGTATTGCTCACATGTGTTCTATGGAGTGGAGATGCCAAAAATTTTGAGTTTTCATGAGTGGTGCAATTTCATTCATGGCAATTGGAATATAACCAAAACCCCAATATTTTTATCTAATTTCAGATTAGATATAGTCATACTGACCTGCAGCTGCACATTTGGCAACTATCAGCAAATCTGCTATCTGCAAATCTGCACTGTACTAATAACTGTAGCAATTAAAGCCCAAGCACATATCAGCCTTAATTGTTTAGCTGGTCTTAGCAGATTGGAGCTTCAGTACTAGGAGAACAACAGAAGTACTGTTTTTGACGCATTAGTGGTATTAGTGGCAAATCTGCACTGGTGCCTTGTTTACTACTGTACCAGCTCCATTAGATGTGGACTGAGACTGACTGTAGGAGGCTCCTTGTTTTGAATGACTTGGTGTCACTAAATAAAATATGTTACACATTAATAAGAGGGTAAAATTAATTTTAACCATGGCAGTCAATCATTCTCCTGTGGTCACCACTTTAAGAAGTCAGTGTGACAGATGAGGCAAATTCCTGCAACATCCCTGGGGGGAGGAGGGAACCTTATTGGATTAAGTGTAAGAATTTTTGGAGCCCATTGTATTAAATGCAAAGGTTATGTATTATTGTGGGCACTGATGATCAAAGGAGTACATTGAACAAGAGAACAGACTAGCATGGTCTTTTGGGACAATACGTGTGAAGTGAAATTACTGGGGAATCTCTAGAGAGAGGAGAATGCAAATACCTTCTGCCAGTTCTGCAAAATCTTACCCTGAGGAAAGGACCATTGTCCACAGAATACCTGTTCCAGAAATCTGAAGATCAAAGGCCCGAGTTGTGTAAAGAAAGAGGCTGAGCTGTGCAGTCACGGTGTTTGTTCTGAGCTAAAGCAGTTATGAACTTGTAACCACAGAAAAAACCCTTGGTGGGGTTTGCAGGACTGACTCCTACCAGAGCCCCTGCTGGAGTTGGGGGCTGATCTCTAGTAAGCTTATCAGTATATGCGTATATGTGTATTGTTTTTAATATGTTTTCTCTGTAATGCTTTTGCCTTAAGAATAAATGTGCTTGCTTAGAAAGAGCTTCTGGTAACTTTCAACTGCTGACATTTACAGCTGTTCATAGTCTTCGGAGAGAAAGCAAAGTACAGATGCTGGCCCGTTTAGGCAGTAATGTATGCTGGGAATATCTTCCCATAGGCAAGAAGCTGTGTGGCCTAGAAAAACCCCGATCAGGAGGGTGACAGAGGTGGGTCTCTGCCCAAGAGAGGTGATGGCTGATGAGCCAGGAACCAAGAGGGGTCCCCTTGGTGGATCATGAGGGAGGGAAATATAGGTGCAGTTGCCTTGGACTGTGACAGTCAGCATTATCAATCTGTATTTTGTGGTATTATACTTAAACAAGCACAACAAAATATGATGGTAAATACAAATACTGCAGGGTGGAAAATGCCAATTTGATTTTAAATTGTTGCCATTGTTTAAAGACTGACCAAATACCCACATATATGTCTCTCTCCTGTAGTGAAGTGTTATACTTTTGATTTCTGTGTGTGTACTATATGAAAACTAAAAACATTTTCACAATAAGAATTGTGCCTTGGGCACAGGATATTTTAAGACATTTTAATTAAAAAGTTACTGTAGCTAGTGAGAAAAATCAGCAATTAAAACCAAATGGATGCATAATATATGATATTGTCAAATATAGCCTTATTTCTCTTGGCAGAAACGAAGGAAAATAACATAAGTCCTTAAATTAACTCTCATGAGAGGCAGAAATCTTGAGCTGCAGAGATGTCAGAATATATCTGCTGATACATATCCTAAGCCACAAGATGGCATCTGATCTTCTGAAATCTAGAGCTGCATCCAATTTTGTGCCTACTTTCAGTGACGGAAATTGTGATGCCATTCAAGTTGTAGTCTCTGGCAAATCTACTTGGTCATTGGCACATATCTGTTGGAGGTCTAATTGGAGTAAGTGCACATTGAAGCTAGGCCCGCAATTTTAATACAAACCTAGGTGCCTGATTTTTTGAAAAATGAGGCTTGTAATATGTTAATTGTCCTGTGACTCACTCTGAAGTTGCAGGGTAATGGGACAAATCTCCAGCAAGTTTTCCAGCATTACAACCCAAGAATGGTCAATAGTTAGAAATTAAATCAATATGTTTGCTGAACACTGGTTATGGTGCTATAGCTGCAACTTCAAAATGATCTGTCTGAATATTGGGCCAGAGCCCAGCCTCCCTGTGCCACCCTGGCAGAATAAACAGGCTGGGAAACTGGCATAAACAGCCAGCCCAGGATGCTCCTGAAGGCAAAGAGCCAATACAGCTGGCACTACACTATGAAAACCCTCCAGACAAAATCAGATTAAAGTAATTTGGGGTCCTAAACACACCACATCATTGGTCCCCCTGTGGCTCTTCCCCTTTAACCCCACCTCTTTGCCATGGCCCTGCCCCATTGTGGAGTAGCAGGGGGGTCCTTTCCCTCCCAGAGGCAGGAGCAACAGCATGGTGCTTCCTTCTCCCCACAAGAGTTACAGCTGGGATCTCTTCCCTTGAGAGAAGCAGGGACAGCCAATTAACCCTTTCCCAAGAAAGAGCCCCCCAGTACTTACTCCTGAAGCCAGAATGTACCCAATTGGGTGGCTGGGCTGGGCCCACTGACACTCTTCTCCTGCAACATAGTCATCTACTGGGGTAATGCTGGCAAGGCTCTTCACAGCAGCAAGCATTGGCATTAACACCCCATTGAGATATATGCAACAGTTCACACCTCAGACCAATCACTTCAGGTTGTCTGCGGATGTCTTTGCTATGGTTACACTTGGGTCACTTTTTCAAAGACAGCCTACAAACTTAGTCTGTGCCCCAAAGTTCACAGAACCTAAAAAATACAATTTGTAAAGTTCCTAGCACAATTTAGGCACATACTGTATAATTAGTCCACAGGAAAATACTCTCATATGGCTTTGTTTACATTTCCAATAGTTCTGGCACTCGACATCCAGCATCTTCCCCACCCAAGAGGCAAAACTTTTTCCAGTGGGTATTTTGAGTATAGAAATTACCCAACTTCTCTGGGTGTTTTGCAATTAACGAATAGTGTCTCAATCTGCTCACACTTCAGCCATTGTCACCTGTCGTAGAGAACAAATAGGGAACAAATATTTGATAATGGGCTCTTCAGTCAGGCAGAGAAAGGTACAACATGATCCAATAGCTGGAAGTTGAAGCTAGACAAATTCAGACTGGAAATAAGACACATTTTTAACAGTGAGGGTAATTAACCATTGGTATGATCTGCCAAGGGCCATGCTAGATTCTCCATCACTGGCAATTTTAAAATCAAGAAAAGATGTTTTTCAAAAATATCTTCTCTAGGAATTATTTTGGGGAAGCTCTCTGGCCTGTGTCATAAAGGTGGTCAGACTAGATGATCACAATGGTCTCTTCTGGCCTGGGAATCTGTGAATCTAGATTATTTTAATGGAGAATAATTTTGATAGGTTAACTGAGCAGGAAGTGATTAGTATTGGGCAAAGTTTGCTGTCAGTTCAAAACCTGGCCAGTTTTGAGCTAGTCTCCCAAGTTGGAAGTCAGACTATTTGCAAAATTTGCTCCGCAGTCATAGACGATTAATTGTATCTTCTTCCCATTCATAAAATGCTATACCTTACAAAGAAGCTGTGAGGCTATATTAATACTTGTAAAAGTGCTTTGAAATCCACAGATGGTAGATGCTATAGAAGTTCAATAATAGATATACTAACATAGTGGTCCACCTCTCCAAAACAGCATAATGCAGTGTGGCATACAATTACTGTAGGACATAGAGCATTATTATAGGTAGGTAGGGTATGTTTAGAGTGAATCTAGACCAAGCTTCAAGCAAACCCCTCACTTCCCAAGAGGTTCCAGGGAAAAGTTTGTTTGTATGTGTAGCTCAAACTTTCCTGTTTCAACACCAACCCTGACAAAATCCAACCATTTTGACTGAGTTTTACTTTGAGATTTAGTTCATTCAACTCAGTGACACTCACCCACACTGAACCCATTGAACAAAACAGTGTATTATATTCCCGAAACCCAAAATGACCAAGTTTACCCCAGCTACAGTGGTCACCACAACAGAGCACATCTGCCCCAGTTTTACTGGGACAATCCCTATTTTTCATCTAGTGTTCTGGTGTCTTAATATTTGGGGATGCCCATTTCTCATATCAAAACATTTATTTATTTTGTATCTACAAAATGTTTAAGATATTTTGCCAAGCCAACATAAAATGTTTACATTGACAACCACTAGATAGCAAGTGTGCGTTTTGTGCCAATCATTATTCAAGTCCAATGTTGTCACCTGACAAGCTTTGGCATGAGCCTGATGAGTCAATAATTCTGTGCAACTGATGCAGAAAAATCCTCCTACTCTGTTCTCAAAGGAGTCTGTCTGTCTGTGTGTCCCTCACTTCCACTCTCTATAACGGCATAAAGGGTTCAGTCTTTTTTGATCTAGTTTGCTATCCCAAACAGAACTTTTCCAACCAAATGGAGCTGGTTAAAGAAAGGAGCTTGAATGTGGAGCAGGTGTTTATTTGCAATCCTAAAGCATGTTGCTACATACATTACACACTTTTTTTTTAAAATACAGTCAATTTACTATAAAAAGGATGGTGAAAGCAGGTCCAAGAGATGGGCTGCATCACAGCTACCTGTTTAAAGACCAAAGTGAAACCTTTCCCTGTTTTGAATGCGGAGACAGTTGATTTCCCATTTAAACTTCCCATAAAGACGCAGTTTCAGCAATGTTGTGTGGTACATTACTGCTGATTTTACACTAGAGTAACAATTCCGCAGAATAGCTAAGTAGTAAGTTAGTTTGACTTGAAGATGTATAAGTAAAAATGGCAGTACAATGGAAAGTTAGTTTTCATACAATTACCAGCATTTTATTCTCTAAGGAATTGCCTTCAAATTAGCATAATTCCCTACCGCACTCTAAGTTATGAAAGCACATTTGACCAGTAATCAATCCAATAACTGTTAGTGTTTAAACTTTACCTTCCTTACACCCTACATTTTTGATCATCTATCAAGCATGCCAATGTACACATCTAACAAATCCTGTCACAAACATTGACACTGCAATGTTTAAGTGCTATACCACTGATTAGATTTTGTTCTCAAATCTCCAACTGTTAGTTTTATCGATCAGATGACAGTAAAAGAAGTTCAGTCATATAACTGTACAATTCTATCATGCTATTTGACATCAGGTATAATGAAACTGCACCAGGATAATTTAGTTTCTCTTACTTAGCTTCTGAATTTGGGAAGGGTATGTTAACAGAATAGGTAACTACCTAAGATTATGCTTATCTGCAACTTTTGATGTTCTATTTTATTTAAACAAAATATTTTTCGATGATGCTTTTGTTCCCTGTCACTTATGCTTAAGTATGTTTAAAGTGCAATAAAGGCTTCAGGGAAATGTAAGAATAATGAATTCCAATTGGTTTGTATCTCAGAAAATGCATCACTGGATCTGTTGAAAGTTACTGCCAACTACTCCCTGTTTCTGAAAGTGGCTTGGATCGTAAAAATCTGCTGTTTGAATTAATAAGAATTTCCTTGGCTCAAAACCTCAGAGTGTTTTCCATTTCATTGTAGCAGAACATAACTATCTAGAAATCAAAATGTTAATACAAAGCTAGTGAGTGCACTTAGTTACTGGGCATCAGTCACTGCAACACAGTTTTCCCCATTCCTGTACAAAGCTTTCTCAGCTAGTTTCCTTCTTGGCAAAGCACACACATGCTTAGGAAAAGTAAAAAATTGCTTACCTTGAAGAAGCTCCGAAGAAAATACATTATACTTAGCATTTTTGGAGGTTTAAAAAATGAGGAATCGTTCAATCCTTACAACATCCGAGGCCTGTGTGAATTCCTACACTCCTGCTGTGTCTTTAGTTACATGCTTTCTTGTTGCTATTTTGGACAGTCTTAGTACAAGAGAAGCATATGAGCCATGCCAGGAGCTTATGCTAAGGAGTTGCATAACAATTAGGGCTTATCTGTGCTGTGCTGTACAGTACAGCAATGCAAACAGGTTTGTTCACAGTTTACTGGCTCCAGAGCATTTCTACTAGGCATGCCCAGAGTGATGCCATTGTATTTGCTAAAGAAACTAAAGCAAGAATGGCTATTTGTGAGCTCTGCTAAAAGAACTGGTAGCCAGTGAAACTAGAAAGCACAGCACATGTTCACTTACATTCCCCCCTCCTCCCCCAGCTTCTGTTTTTGCCAACAGCAATCTCAATTAATGGGTATTAAACTTACTACAGTCATTTAAAGGGGGAGAAGACAACAGCATGAGCCCTCTGTCTATCCCTAAAGGTGAAGACAACTGGAAGGAATGTTGCATTTTGCATTTCGGTATTGTAGGGTAAAGACAAGTTAAGTTTATGTAAAATTTTTTCTCTCCCATACATTATGAGATTATGTAGGCTTTTATTTATGCCTCTGTAGTAGGCAATTTATGCTTTTATGCTTTTGTAGTAAAGGACCTGTCCACATTTTGTTGCGAGCTTTAGAGATTTATAATTTACTCAAAATTAAAGATATGTAAATGAGGTTGCAGCCGCCTGGGGGTGGCTAGTGGACTGTCCCATCCCCAAGGGGGTGGACTAGGAGTGGAGTGGAGTGGCAGGCCAGGTAGGTGTGGGGGGAGGGGGTGGGGGGTGGTGTCTCACTACATGGCACTGGCCTCCTGGCCTGGCCCGACCCAGGACATGGATTAGAACCTAGCTTGCTCCGTGCTCAGCTCCAGCCCAGGCCACTGCTGCTGCTGGCGTGACCCTGACAACTTATGGCGATTAGGAACCCCAGCCCGGCATGCCCATGAGTAGGTCCCGGCAGAACCAAGGGAAGCACTGCAACACTGGCTACCGCGGAGCTGAGACTAGGATCCACCATTTGCAGCATGAGCAGTCATGAGAGGGGGCTCTGCCCCAGCAGGGAATCAAGGTCAGACCAAGATCCATCACGGTATCACAATTTCTGTGCAGTCCATGAAATCTAGGGATGCCAACCCTCCAGGATTGTCTGGGAGTCTCCAGGAATTAAAGATTAATCTTTAATTAAAGATTAGGTCATGTGATGAAACCTCCAGGAATAGTTCCAACCAAAATTGGCAACCCTCGTGGTTTACATAGGACCTTATATATAATGTCTCAGACTGGGAGCACTTATACATTGTTTCAATTATCAGGCACCGGTACCAGCAGCCTAAATCTGTTTTTCATTAACGATAGCTGGCGTTGAGTAGTTCAGCCATTCAAAAGTCGTACCAATAAAACCTTTACAACAAGCAACGTATTCTCTGTCTCAGTGCACAGTGTGTGTGCATCTCTGTGCAATCACTCACAAAGACTGCATCACCTGCACTTTATCCATTAATCCATCTCCCCTGGACTAATTCTAACATTCCAAACCCCTGAGCATCTTCATACAGCCGCTACCAGGGTTTTGGAGCAGAGCCCGGAGCTGGAGCGCGGAGCAGCTCTGGAGCGGTGGAGCTGCAGGTTTTTGCTTGGAGCTGGAGCGGAGCCGGAGCACAGCTCCAAAGCCCTGGCCACTACAGTATTTTTTTAAAAAACTAAACTGCTAGATCTATGTTTTGATTACTGTGGTAACATACGCTTACAGGTATCTGATGGGCAAGTCCCATTTAGCCATTTACACACTCACAATAATTGCATGTGCAGAAAGAGTAACAGCACAAAAAGTTAGGATTGTGATTGCTCATGTCACTACACAGCTAACTTAATAGAAACCAGGCAAGCAATTTGGTTTGAGTATTAGCATTAGCCTGCAAATGCAATACAAACTGTGGTTTAAACTGCATAGTGTGCACTCGTTACCAAGTGACAGCTTTGTTTTAACAAAGTTGTCTTCCTAGCTCTTGCAAATGGCAAATCTCAAAACTTGGTGCTTTTCTTGAAGCCCCAGCTCCTGGAATCCTGAACCTCAGCTTTCATATTTTTTTTAAAAGAGTAAATTTCTAGGCCTCATGGTTGGGGGAAAAAAAGCCGAAAATACAGCCCCCCAAAAAAGACTCAAAGCAGAAGGCAACTAAAAACCTAAAACTTATCTTTAAAATCTCAATTTTGGAGACCTGAGTCATGATTTTTGAATACTTGTGGTTGGCAATATTGACATTTGGGTTATTATGTGTTCTAAAGAATTATTGTAATTTTTTTGGATTCTGTTTTCCTATTTATTAAAGACATTGCATGTAGACTGATTTATCCTGGCTGGCCCTCACTGATTAATTGATCCCCTAGGTCATGTCTTTACAAGATTCAGGCCAGAGCATTCTTGGACAATGGCCTGACATCAGGCTACTTCAATTGAGGAGGGAAGTCCCCTTTAAAATACAGTCTAATTCTTACTGCCATAGAGGATTCACTTTTTTTAAAGAATAAAAAGGGAAATAAAACCACCTATCTGTATTACAATATTGAGGGCTAAATTTTTTAATTAGCACCAACCGGCATGTGTAAACGACATCAGTATTTTTTTTTTGGTCCATTATGTCATTTGCGAGCATAGATGCCTCTTTTGCATGCACAATTGCAATGTGAGAATTTAATTGTTGTGAGTCTGCCCCAAGCATTTCACTTAAATGCAGAAAAGCCAGGAAACTTAAAGTTCAGACTAAAACTCCAAGCGGAGGCTGTCCTTAACTCACTCTCTTGCCTGCATCAGGTATTCTTTCATAGGCTGAAATACCAGCCTGGATTTTTAGTCTTAACCAAGTTCCTTTTGTAAATCACTTAGTGTTTTTGCTTAGACGTTATTATGCTTTGGGATTTGTGCATTTTATTCTGTTTCACAAAAAAGACGTACAAGTTGTGACATTCCCCTAATCTTGTAATACTTTTAAGAGAACCATCTTTTGAATCATACAAGAGATTTACAAGAAAGACTCTAGCAAGTCAGACCTTTGCAGAATGTCTCTCTCAACATACCATTATAGGGTTACATTAATCGTCTTACTTTCCTTGGAAATACAGGTGCACTGTCTATGAATAGACCTAACAGTCTTGATGAGAATCTGCCACATGAATTAAATTGACTTACGTTATGTACAAAATCCAGTCTACAAGAATCTCCTCTTCCCCTCATTCTACATCCCAAGATACAGAAGTTACCCTAGAAATCTCCCTCTTAGGTAAACATTCCTTTACAAATTGCTGTGATCAGTTTTTACACTGATCAGATTCTGATGTTTCAGTTACTTTAATAGTGATTTTTATTCTCTTTTGAGGCAACAAGAAGAATTTATTGCCCAGTTACACCTGCGTAGCCACTGCTAATGGGGAATTTTTCTGTGCCCTTGTGTATCATGTTCTGCTCATGGTAACAGGTAGTCTTTTTAAAATCACAGAGGAGAAAGGCAGTTGAAATGAGCAACTGTATCACAGAAAAACAACATAGAAGATTAAGTATCAGGGGGTAGCCGTGTTAGTCTGTATCCACAAAAACAACACAGAGTCCGGTGGCCCCTTAACGACTAACAGATTTATTTGGGCATAAGCTTTCATGGCTAAAAGACCCACTTCTTCAGATGCATATACAGAAGATTGTCTTTTGACAGGGCCAGAACAGACTAATTTTTTAACCTACTTTTAGCACTGTACAAAACTTAGAAGATGACATGGACCCTAGCCCAATAACTTGCAGTTTAGGAGACCAGACAACATAAGACACCTGGTCCAAAAACTTCAAATTTGTGTCTTAAAGTTAGGCACATAAATCTAACTAAACGCCTTGGCTGGAATTTTCAACGGGAATTGGGCACCCACTCTCATTGAAACCCCAGGCCTACAATGGAGGAAGACTTTTTGTGGCCATAATTTTGATAGTTGCCACTTTACTATGATTAGTTTAATACCACTAGCTTTTAAGGAGATTTTAAAATAAATATTTCTAACAAAGGAGAAGGTAGGGAAACAGTTTGCTGGTATAATTCCAATCTTATGGCTTCAAGGGATGACACATACTATCCCATGAGCTGTGCATGCTGGGAATGCAAAGGAGGGACTTGTAAAATGCCCCAACTTCTTACTTTTGGGGGTGTCAGACACCCCCCTGCGGCCCATGAAGAGAGAAGTCTCTGCATTACCAAGAGCAGGGACTACAGTTGTGGATGGTAATTAGGCAGGATGTGAATAAGGCATAAGAATTCTTAGCGCTCCTTCTTCCCTTAGAATCTATAGTTTAGACATTTTGTTATCTTCTCTACATCAGTAAAGACACACAGGACCATTCAGACAAGAAACAGAGTTATTGTGGTACATGCAACTTTAATTTACACTTCCTGTCTCCTGAGCTCTGACCTGTGCAGCCTTAATGTTCTCTTCATAGGGTCTGACACAAAGGCCTTTAAGTCACTAGAAAGACTTCCATTGACTTCAATTCACTTTGCATCAGGCACATTGTTTTTCATATGAAAATACAGAAGGGAGGAGTTGGAACTGAAAAAAAAACCCTACAAAGTTCTACATTTCTAACAATGGGGACTTTAGTAGTGAGTAGTGGGTGAGTAGTCACCCACACCGGCCAGGGACTAAGTGACACTAGACCACTGCAGTGAACCAAATTGCACTGGCTGAGCAGGATAGACTAAGCAATCGCCTAGACTTTTAATCTAATTTCTCTGATCATATAAGCCATTTTCATTTTGTTAGTAGTTGCACATTTGCCCTAAGGCCGGTCAGTCTGTTCCTATTATCACAAAAGGTAATTCTTTATGCGGTCCAACATGTTGGTTCAAGCACTCTTAAAGGCACTATGAATTTACCTTCTGCAATCTCAGCAGTGAAGTTTTCCATCTGTATAGTACGTCACAGATTCTGGAGATTATAACTAGAAACAGTCAGGCCGGGATGGAGAGAATTATTTCTATTCTGCACTTTCCCCCCAGCTCTCAGCAGGGTGAACCTAATCATCCGTCGATGTTAGTAGTGCCTCCTCAGCCCAACCGCATTTCTTTTGTCAAACTGTTCCCTGTGTAATGACTTAGGGTACGTCTACACTTACCCGGTAGTTCGGCAGCGAGCGATCGAACTTCTGGGTTCGACTTATCGCGTCTTGTCTGGACGCGATAAGTCGAACCCGGAAGTGCTCGCCGTCGACTGCGGTACTCCTGCTTGGCGAGAGGAGTACCGCGGAGTCGACGGGGGAGCCTGCCTGCCGCGTGTGGACCGAGGTAAGTTCGAACTAAGATACTTCGAACTTCAGCTATGTTATTCACGTAGCTGAAGTTGCGTACCTTAGTTCGAATTGGGGGGTTAGTGTAGACCTGCCCTAAGGGTACATCTACATTGCAGCTGGGTGTGTGAATGGCAGCTCATGTAGACATATCCACATTAACTGTACTCTACTAACTTACTAAAATTAGGAGAGTAGATGCTGCGCCATGCGCTTCTGTGCGGGTTGCACAAGCCAGCTTGACCCCCTGCCCAGGTACACTTCTATGTTTAATGAGCTAGCTAGAGTAGAGCAAGCATGGGTATATTTGCATGAGCTGCCATTCTCATCCCTGGCTGCAGTGTAGAAGTACCCAAAGTCAGAAGTCAAAGCAGTTTCTACATTGGTCTCGTCATGTGAATCATGACACTAGCCCCTGAGCAAGTTAAAAAAAAAAAACAAGATTCAATATATAAGGCTTAATTCTTCTTGTGAATTTAGATACTCAGGCCTGGTCCACACTAACCCCCCACTTCGGACTAAGGTACGCAAATTCAGCTACGTTAATAACGTAGCTGAATTCGAAGTACCTTAGTCCGAAATTACCGCGGGTCCAGACGCTGCAGGCAGGCTCCCCCGTCGATGCCGCGTACTCCTCTCGCTGAGCTGGAGTACCGGCGTCGACGGCAAGCACTTCCAGGATCGATCCAGGATCGATTTATCGCGTCTAGACAAGACGCGATAAATCGATCCCAGAAGATCGATCGCTTACATCCGGACCAGGAAGTAAGTATAGACGTACCCTCAGGCATCTATACAGGAAGAAAACCTCCCACATTTACACATGCAATGTATCAGCAATGTTTTATTAGACAGAAAAATACCTAATTAAAGAGATGATTGTAGAAATATTGATCTAGAATGAAAACCCTGCTTGCAGAGATGTGCATTTCCTCAAGAAAAGCTGAACACTTGGCTGTAATAAAGTTAATACTCCTTATCCTTACACCAGCCATGTTGACATTTCTGACCCTGCAGCTTTCAAATTCACTAGGAACTGACTGAACACACAAGAGTCCATGGTTTCCTCTTCCTTCCTGCTGAAGGCTAGAGCTCTCCCACATTTATCTACTTTCATTGAATCTTCGATATATTTGTGTCTTATGAGGAGACAAAATGATTCCTGACCTAAACTAAAGCTAAAAAGAGATGGCAAAAGCAATCGGTCCCAGAGCAGAAGTTATGCAGCTTGCAAAGAGAACCTTGCAACCAGCAACAGCATATCCTCTGTACTGAGGAAAATAATCAGAAGAGAAACTGCATTGCACAAGCTATTCCCCTACCCCTAACTGAGATGCTTTTTTGAAAGGAAAACTTTACTGGGCAAGACTACTGGAGAAGCTAAAAAGCAGCACGAACCCAGATGCAGTGCTGGTGCCATTTTACTGTAGCCCATTATATGGCCAGAGATGGTTTTTGAAAAGATGCAGCAAAATGTTAAAGATTACAGTCACCTCCTTATCTTTGCACTGAGAAGTTCCTCTCCATTTCCTAAGGCTTGTTATGCTATAGTGTAGTATGTGCTTTTTGTATTGTGCTTATTGAAAAGGACAGTTTGCAAAAGGAGTGAGAAGTTGTCCATCAAACATACCACTCCTTCAGGGAGCCAAATAATTAATCTCTTGTAAATTGCAGTGGTTGAAATCAAAGCTAGCTGTCTTGAGCCCAGTCTAGGGTCACCAGCAGGGCCGGCTTTGGCTTTTTTTCGCTCCCCCCCCCCAAAAAAAAACCCCCTGCAGCGTGGCCGGAGCAGCAAAGCAGGAAAAAAAACCAAAAACCCTTTGGGGCGGCCGGAGCCAGGGTGCAGGGGGACTCCCTGCGCTGCAGACGTGCCCCGGCTAGCGGGGGGAGAGAGAGAATGGGGGAGGCCAGGGCTTCAGTGGGGCGCTCGCCACGCGGCCCCAACCGCTGCACCGCCTGCCGGGAGGGCTCCGCACCGCTCCGGTCGGCGGGGAGGGAAGGACGTGGGCTGCCTGCCGGGCTTGCTACAGACCTGGCACCGGCTGGGGCGGACAGAGCACGCAGCCCGCTCCCAGCAGGGCGCTCCCCTCCTCCGCGCCGCCGCCCCCTACAGGGCAGCCGGATCAGCAAACAAAAACAAACAAACAAACAAAAAAAGCGGCCGTGCCGCCCTAGGATTGGGCGGAATGCCGCCCTGTAGTATCTGCCGCCCCAAGCACGAGCTTGCTCGGCTGGTGCCTGGAGCCGGCCCTAGTCACCAGATGTCCCGATTTTATAGGGACAGTCCCGATTTTTGGGTCTTTTTCTTATATAGGCTCCTATTATCCCCCACCCCATCCCGATTTTTCACACTTGCTGTCTGGTCACCCTAGCCCAGTCTAATGTTTTGAAAACCACAAGTAACTTGGGACCTAAATATTGGCGTTCTAGTCCAAAAAAGAGAGAGATTACTATTGTTTTAGAAAACATTGCAGATATTTGTTAGTTTAAAAATCCCATGTGGTATACAGCTACTGCATTTGGAACAATAAATAATTACTTTTAACATTAAACACAACTGATATAGATTAGTGCCAGTAACATAACAGCAAACAGAATTCTTAGCAAGTTTGAGTTATATACTTGAAGATGTGGAGCCCACTCAACACTGACGAGTGTCTCCATATTGGCACCAAGGAGATGGATGTAGGTCCCCACATGAGTGTGGAAGGGAAGAATAGAAAAGCCTGGAGACAGTCATGCTCTAAAGAGGATTCAAACATTTGCCTCCTGAATCAGAGTTAAAGGTTTTGTTCTGGATGTTGGAGCTCCTAAGCTACCAATTGAAATCCTAGTTTACTCAGAACTAAGTTTGCAGTGAAGAGAAGTTATTAAAACAGTTATATGGGACTGTACTGATTGTGTGATTGGTCTTGTTCACTGGTTTGTTTTTCCCCCCTTACTAGCTGCTAAACCTCAAAGCCATGAAGGAGAACTCCATCCCATTCTCCAGAAGCAGTTAGTTTGCCTTTGATCACAGATCTGACAGGAATCAAGTACTGAACAAGTCTGAGCACACAATGCATTTTTAATCTGTATTCCTTTCCAAAGAGAACAGGATGATTAATGTAAAACAACAAATCCTGTTTTTTGAGGTTCATTTCCATTTATATTTGAGATGTGTTTAAGTTTTGAGAAAAGTAGGTCCTTTAAGACTAGTAGATGCCCACTGATACAATGACAATTCGGTACAGAATTCTGCTTCAAACTGCCTGAGAACAGTCAAACTAGGTCTTGGGCAGCACTATGTTTGTACATGGCCACATTTCTTAAAGCGGAATGTCATTCAGAATTACACCAGGCCTTCCCAGCCTCACTGCCTTTATTTTACTACTCAACAGATGCTGGGGAAAGGTTATGCCATGTGGATTCCCTATGCGTTATGTTTCCCTGCAGGCAGATGTACTACTGCAACTGAAGTAAATGCGTACAGTGCAAAACAAATAAACTAGCCAGCTAAGAATTTCCTTTGCCTTGAGGAAAGCTCCGCTGGCATAAAGCTGGCAGAGGCAGTACAGCCATCTCCTATGCCAGCCATCCCTTCCACCTCTAAATTACAGTGTCAGTGCAAGGCCAGGACACAGACTAGGGATATGGGGAGCACAGCAGAGAAGAGCTCTTCTATTTCAGTCGTCCAATGGCATAGGGCAGGGGTGGGCAAACATTTTGGCCCGAGGGCCATATCTGGGTATGGAAATTGTATGGCGGGCCATGAATTCTCACGAAATTGGGGGTTGGGGTGCGGGAGGGGGTGAGGGCTCTGGCTGGGGGCGTGGGCTCTGGGGTGCGGCCAGAAATGAGGAATTCAGGGTGCGGGAGAGGTCTCCAGGCTGGGGAGGGGGGTGAGGGCTCGGGGGGGGCTGAGGATGAGGGGTTGGGGGAGCAGGAGGGTGCTCTGGGCTGGGATGAAAGGGTTCAGAGGGCGGGAGGGGGATCAGGGATGGGGCAGGGGGTTGGGGCATGGTAGGGGGTCAGGGGTGCAGGCTCTAGGGTGAGTTTACCTCAAGCACTCCCAGAAGCAGCGGCATGTCCCCACTCCAGATCCTATGCAGAGGTGCAGCCAGGTAGTTCTGTGCGCTGCCTCATCCGCAGGCACCGCCACTGCAGCTCCCATTGGCTGTGGTTCCTGGCCAACGGTAGTTGCAGGGGTGGCACTTGGGGCAGGGGCAGCGTGCGGAGCCCCCTGGCTGCCCCTATGCATAGGAGCCGGAGCGGGGACATGCTGCTGCTTCTGGGAGCCGCTCAGAGTGAGGCAAGTCCCTGACCCCGCTCCCTGGCTGGAGCGGGGCAAGCCCCAGACCCCACTCCTCAGCAGGAGCTTGAGGGCCAAATTAAAATGTCTGGAGGGCCGGATGTGGCCCCCGGGCCATAGTTTGCCCACCCCTGGCATAGGGTCATTGAGGGACCTTAAGCCAGCAGCATGAAGTTACAGCAGCACCTCAACAGCCATAGATTAAGTGAGAGCTGGGCAGCACAGAACAAGGAATCACAACCACCCCACCGCACCCTGGATCTGCACTCTGCTCAGGCCCGACTGAGAATCCAGCCTGCTAGTCCTTATGAACCCTGCTCTATGCCTCTTTCTACCCATGCATTCCCTGACCCACAAGGCATTGCTTCAAAGTTATTCTGAAAAGCAGCCTAGAATGCCCGCAAGAGTCAATCCCTGCAGCAGAGGGAGGAGCACACAGCATACTCTGTGCATCAACACCAGACAAACTGCCCTCAATGCCACGGCGCTTCACTAACTCAGAGCACATGAGCAGTAACCGATACAATCCAATGTTGTGCATTAGCAGCCTAATGTGTTTGGTCAGGAGAGTAAAAATAAATACAGCTGTAATCAATGTTGTTAAAAATGAGACATTAACTTGATTTTACGTCAGAGCCCTTGTATCAGCCATAGGATTCAGGCTAGTTACTGAGCCCTGAGTCAATTTATGACCAGATGGCCCCCAAGGAGTTTACAGTCTGAAAGCTTGATTCTATTGAAACCAATGGTAAGAGCCCCATTGGTGTCAATGGCAGCGCAAATCTAACACTTGCTCACTATCAGGCTCAGTTCAAATACGTAATGCAGGTAGGATGATGGTCCAAAATTTCAAGATGCATGATATTTGTATCTGTTTTTCTAATCTTGGAGGGTTACGAGGCAGTGCAGAAGCAGAGTATTCTAAGAAGGGATTTGACTGGAAAAGGAAATTATTTGGTTGCCAATGAGAGGGAAAGAGTTCCAGACAAGGCATGTCCACACACAAGTCTGGGGATACGGATAAGCTGCCACAGACTCTTGGCTCATCCTGTGATAAGCTCCTGTGGCACTTCTTAAGAAATTCTGCTAAAAGCAGTCGAGGTTGCAAGGTAATCCAGTGTTCAAGAGGGAGCCAGTTCTTCAGTCACTAACTATTAGGGTGACCAGATGTCCTGATTTTATAGGGACAGTCCCGATATTCAGGGCTTTTTCTTATATAGGCGCCTATTACCCTCCACCCCTGTCCCAATTTTTCACATTTCTCTATCTGGTCACCCTACTAACTACTTCACAACAGAGAAATAAACAAGGCACTTATATTCTAGGAGTGAATAAGCCCCTGCTTGATCCATGATGGCTGTTTTGCTATTCTACAGAGCTTTGAACCAGTCAAAACCAAAACACATGACACATGGGCCAGGTTAAAAATAGTAATGGAGGATGTGGGGCTCAACGTTCAGCAGAAAGAATCTGACTATATATACGTTTCATACGCTGTATGTAGCATTTCTGTCGTATATTGTTATATACTTGACATTTTACAAATGGACTAAGCCCATGAGCCAGCAGCCACATAACCCAAAGCCACAGACTCGTCAGCGTATGGGAATAGAGTTGCTTACTGCAGATTGTGTCAACCTTTTAAAAAGATAGAAGTGTAACTTATTTGCCTTCTTGTTCCCCCACCTTCCTGTTTTAGCTGCACTCTTTCCTGTAGCAAATTGTGGCATGCTTTTTCCTACACGGTCTTCAATGTCCATCTTCTCTCTCTTCCTTCTTATATCTCCTTTTCCATCCACATTACATTGTCTACATTCTTCCCTGTATATTATGTTTCTCACTTCTCCAGTCACCTTTGGCTCCTCTTACTCATGTGGGGTATGCCTCATTAGAGTTTTGAACCACAGTTCAACAAGCAACAAACCTTATGGGTGGGCTCCAGTCACCTTTCCTTCACTACTTCTTAGAGACCAAGGTCTGGTCTACACCAGTGGCTTTAAAAAAAATTTTCTGGAGACCCAGTTGAAGAAAATTGTTGATGCCCATAACCCAATGGAGCTGGGGATGAGGGGTTTGGGGTGTGGTAGGGGCTCAGGGCTGGGGCAGAGGGTTGTGGTGCAGGGGTGAGGGTTGTGGGGTGGGGCTTGTAATGATGGATTCAGGGTATGGGAGGTGGCTCTGGGCTGGGTCAGGGGGCTGTGGTGCGGGAGGAGGTCAGGGCTCTGGGCTGGGGGTGCAGGCTCTGGGGTGCAGCAGGGGGGGTCTGGGCTTGGGGGGCCTCAGGGCTGGGGGTTAGGGTGCAGGAGGGGGTCAGGTTTCTGGGCTGGGGGTGCAGGCTCTGGAGTGGGACCAGGGATGAGGGGTTTGGGGTGCAAGCAGGGGCTCTGGGTTTGGGAGGGCTCAGTGCTGGGGCAGGGGATTGGGGCACGGACTTTCCTCGGGTGGCTCCTGGTCTGTGGCACAGCGGGGGAACTAAGACAGGCTTCCTGCCTGTCCTGGTACCGCAGACCATGCTTCACCCTGGAAGCGACCAGCAGCAAGTCCAGCTCCTAGGCAGAGGTGCACAAGCGCTCTGCGTGGGTCTCGCCCTCAGGCATGGCCCCACCCCAGCTCCCATTGACCGGGAACCAATGCCTAGGAGCTGGACCTGCTGCTGTCCGCTTCCGGGTCGCAGCGCAGTGTCAGAACAGGTAGGGACTAGCCTGCCTTAGCTGGGCAGCACTGCCGATGGGACAGTACTGGGTCGTGACCCGCAGTTTGAAAACCACTGGTCTACACTACACTTACATCAACCTAACTATGGAAGGGTCTACACTTAAATTTCACTCCCACCAACGTAACTGCCTCTTTATGCTGCCTTAATCACTCCACCTCCATGAATGGCGTAGAGTCAAGGTCAATGTAGTTAGGTTGATGCAATGTCAGTGTCGACACTGCGTTGCTTACCTCATCTAACACTGGCTTTCAGGAGCCATCCCAGATTGTTTCGCACTGACAGTACAATCGATACAAGCACTCCTGGTGAGGACATGCACCACCAACGCAAAGAGCAAAGTGTAGACATTCACAAGCAATGTAATTACTGCAGCAGCTGTATGCTGATGTAAATTAAGTCGATGATTTTGTAATGTAGACATTTTCTGAAGCTTTTTATCTTTCCAGGAAATCCCCCAAACAGTCAAAGACTCAAATGTCAGAATAGATTAAGCATAGACAGAAATCAGATTAAAATAAGAAATTATGTACAATTTATTTAGTAGAACTCTTGGCAAGGATTTAAACTATGTAGTTAGTAGTATCAATTCCTCTGGGCACCTTGCTACCAGCTGCTATCCATATTACCAATTGAGAGCTCAGATATATTGTAAACACTCATTGACTGAATGCCAATACCTTAGGCAGCAATTGTTGAAAGAACACTATAGTATGAACTCAAACATTTAAAAATCCTGATTTAGGTAATGACAGGAATTTGATCTTAATAGTCCTCTCTCCCTCCCCATCCCCCCCAATTTGTCCAGATCAGAAGAATACAAAGCACACAATTCTGCAAAATTAACAGTGTGGGCAAAGGTGATGCTTGGCAGGGGAATAGCAGGGGCAGTTGCAGGTCAATACTGAGGTGCATAGGTAGAAAGAGAGGGGGAAGATCGCAAAGTTCCTGCCCACATCATGCCGTTCTCTAGTCCATGCATTTTGTGAGCAGTACAAATTCAACAAAAAATTAACACACTTTTAAAGTTTTACAAAAACAATGCCTTAATAGTGTGAGAACTACGCTGAACAAATGAAGTTACAGCTGTGGAACAGATACTTCTTTAGAGACCATCCGTTGGGATCTCTGCTTCAAGCACCAAAAACTCATGCTATTTATGTCTTGGCTGTTCCAATGCATTGTCATATGTTTACTATGTGTTTCAAGGATTAACTATGTGTCTATTGACTGCAGCTGGAATCTATTAATTTAACAGCTAAGAATTCAAACTCAGCCATTGATTAGTGCCAGAAGACTTACACCACTCAGGCTACATGAGGGACTCATTTAATATTGAAGATGGACTTCAATGGAAGGTTTTCTGCACACTCTGCCCTCTGTCTGTGTATTCATTTGAGTGACAGTGCAAGTATGCATTTAAGTGACTGATTAATAGTGTAATTACCTGTATACAATTGTAAAAGGAGGATGTGACAGAGCACGTAGAGTGTGAATAACAGATTTCCATGTGTGTATAAGGGGAGGAGTCAATAATTGAAATCATGCAAGTAATGACATATCCAGACCTTTTGCTCCACCTGGAATTTTACTCTTCCTCCATCTCCTCATTGTGACATTTCCATGGGAGGTTAATCTTTGCAAAATTGACCCCTTCTGTTATCACGCATATTAAATCAAACATCCAGAGCTCTGTTGAGCCCTTATGATGCTTGCCTCCATCCAAAGAAGGCCCAACCACAATGCTAACCTCTTCCCCAGCTCTTAGTGGTACTAACTCATGTAGTCTTTGCACTCTGGTGAGAGCAATGGTTTAATGGTGATGTCCCCTGCACTGCAGCTGTGGCTCACTCCATGCCCCCTCTCACATACTGGGGTCACAATGGAGTCCTACGAATTAACTTGGAGAAGCACAGGTTGAGTGCTTACAGATTCCAGAGTTTTATTGTGAGCTGCAAGCTAATGAAAACATCGCTGCGTGTTTTTGGCTAGAACTTGCACAGCTAGAACCACTTGAGAGCAGATCTGTTCACTGCTGCTCATATTTCAGACCAACAAGTTCATCCTGGTGCCAAAACTATCACAGTATGCTAAAGCTTTTCCACAAAGCTGAATATTAGGCCTTTCCTATATTCAACCATGCAGTTTAGCAGATGCAGTCTTGTTATCCAGTAGCAGTGCCAGAGCAAGTGTCTTCATAGAATCAACTATCACAATACATGAAGTTTGCCTTTATTGTTTCCCTCTATTAATTGCTACTTGCATTTTTCTCAGATTATAAATTATTTTACAGCTACCTGCTGAAGTACTGCTATTATTTAATGAATTAGCAATAACAATATTTTAAGAGCAACCAGTTTTTAATATGGATAACAGACAGTAGCAGGGAAATGATTTGAAAACAAATATTACAAGACTTTACTTATGGGAAGCTAGATGGCTCAGATAACTGCTAATGGAAAACACACCTTCAAATCTTCATCATTAGCTCAGGCCTGCTCTGGTTGGTAGAGGCTGAAGTAGTTATAAACAGGCACTTGCACTGGCTAAGTACCAAGGTCAAAAAGATAGATGACTAGGACACTGGAAATTGACCCCCTTGAACACCTAGTGGTATTCGTTAATTGCCTAGAAATTTATAATGTTGACTTGTGTGTGTCTCTTTTCAAGCTTTAGGAGGCAATGTTAAGTTTGGGTGGGCAGAGCAGCAACGTGTACGATCTGAAACCCTATTATTCTCAACGACTCTTCACAATAAGTGCCACATTGTAAGTTCACGATAGAGCCACAGGCCTGAGGTACCCAGGATAGTGATAGCTCAGCTATTTTACAATGGGTCAAATCCTTTCCTTGCACCAAGTTTGAGTGAACAGGCTGTGATGGGCTGAATCCCAACCACAGAAATGCCCTTTGAAGGGGAGAATCCCGCGCTGAGGGCTACAACCTTCCTAAAAGAGAAGGTCAGCAAGTAGATTTGAAATCCACTGGTTGCAACCCTAATCAATCTCCAATAGCTTTCCATACCATCATGGATGGAGCCCAGCTCTATGGCACAGAGAGCCCAAACCATTGGTATTGGCCTCCTGCATCCTTCCCCTTTCTATGTATGGCAGCACTTCCCTTGTTTTACCCACTGTATAGTGGGACCTTAGTATCCACAGAGCAGGAGACCAGATTTACAGGCATTGAAATATTTCATATACAGTAATAATCTGACTGACCACCAAGCAAATCCAGATATGAGAGGCTCTAGCCTTCATTCACCTTAAGTACTGCATATCCTATAATACACAAGTAGTGCTCTTGTGAAAAAATGAGCTGCAAACTTCAAACTGTTTGGTAGGTTTCTCTCAGAATATGACCTAGGTTCCAATTGTGATATCAGGAAGTGCATCTGTTAGTTAGCTATATAGTGGGGCTACCTTCAGTTCTTGTGTACAGACAAGTTCTAATTCTATATTCCAGAGGCAGAAGGCAGCCGCAATACTGCATAGGGTGGGCTTAAAAGAAGTTACCAGCTAATTTTCTTGTGTGCTGTAAGAAGTGGAAGCAGTTGGATGTCAAGCAATTCGTATGCTAGACATGCCAACCATTGCAACACATTGATGATCGCTGCTGGTGTTCTTTACAAGATTAACATTCAAAGAGGTTCAGATACCAAATTATACCATGATTTCATGTATCACATATATAGTATAATATGAAACCAAGAAGCAGCTAAATGAAATTTATTCAAGATGGTAACACTGAATATCCTGTACATAGAGCATTCAACAAGGAGTTTATGAGCAATCCCAAGCAACTGAAAGCTTCCATGGTGACTTACACAATATTTGTTTTGTAGCATCTTTCTACTTACTCAAGACCCTCTGTTTCTGCAGATACAATGTGATGAAGAGTTTACTGCATACAAGACATTGGAAGCATAAGCCAAAACAATGTTCAAGGGCAGAAAGTGACTGTATTGATATATTTAGGTCCACTTTAATTCACAAAAGCAAGGAAATTCAAAATAAGGTTAAAGAACTGGAAAGACACATTAAAAAACACATTCCTTTTTTTTTTTTTTTTTACAAGAGACTTCATTTTTTGGCCTCCAGGAAAGGGCTGAATAATTTCATTGTAATCCCATGACATTTTCATAGCAAGTTTTAATGACGTGACATGGAAAATCTGAGAGATGTGGACACTGAGACAAGAAACAATATTGTTAAAATTATGTCTCTAGTCAGAGAAACTGGATATGGATCATCCAAGTTATGGAAGAAGCCAGGGAAGCAGAAAATTACCTTTGAACATTTTAGTGCCAAGGCTACATTTTAAAAACAATCAACACTGAGCCCAGAGCTTAATGCTACAGATACCAAATCCTCCTTGCAAAAACTCTGATTACGTAAATTGTCCTAATATGTTAGAGTATAACTCCAGAATCAAAGTAAGTGACTTGGGCAAAGTGCAGTAATGCCTGGAGTATAAAATGGCTCTGGATTAATGACAGTTCATTCACTCTTCATAGGAATGGGGAGCTTGGTTAGTCTTACTGTTTACGAAGGAACAAAGTATAAGCAGCGGCCAAATTTTCAAACATGAATGTCTACAGATAGGCTCCTATATGCACATGGAGGCACCTACCTAACAGGGGCATGATGGCTCAGCACTCATTTAGATACATTAATATGAATTTAAGAGGCTACCTTTATGCACTCACTTGCAAATTGGACCAGTACTCACAACCTTTTTAACATTTGAAATGTGACGTGTTTCTCTTACCAAAAGAGTTCTCCTGCTTGATTTTTTCTTTTGCAATGTCAGAAATATCAAGTACTCAATTTTTGCTGGATGACCTTGCAATGATCTTTGGAGGACATGAACAGTGGACTGCTGCAAGGCTAGGACCATAACTGCAGACAATTTAAGTCAGAATCTTTCCCTTCAGGGGGAGGAAGTGAGCTAAAGTACAATTTAGCCTTGTAAGACATTACTGTTTAGGTCCTCCAAAAATCTTGCTAAAGTTCTCCAGCAGGGAGAGGACCCATCATCTCACATGTTAAAAGCAAGCAGAAAAGATTATTTTATTTTGAAGAAATCGTTCAAGACTCTTCATCAAGAAGCAAGTTAAATTTTCAGCTGGAAGTCTTGTGCAACTGGTTTTGCATGAACACTAGTTTATCTTAGTACCTCTTTTTTCAGGGAACATGCAGGCAGGGCCGGCTCTAGGTTTTTTGCGGCCCCAAGCAAAAAAAATTTTGGCTGCCCCCCACCCCAGCCCTGGGCTCTCACCCCCCCCCCCACCAGTGCCCTCCCCCACCCGCACCCCTGCCGCCCCAGCGCTGGGCTCTCCCCCCTACCCCACCCCACCCCACCCACACCTCCTGCCGCCCCAACCCTGGGCTCCCCACCACTAGTGCTGACTCCCTCCGCTCCCCCCTCGCCTCCAGCTAGTCCGGCGCTGGCAGGGTCGGGGTAAGCAGTGAGGCTCCCGTGCCGTGCCTCAGCCCAGGGTCCCTCCAGCCAGGGCTCCCGCCTCCAGGACTGGCCGGGACCCGGGAGGGCAGAGCTGGGGGACCGCCCTGACAAGGGACTGAGGAGCTGCAGCAGGGTAGCCCCAGAGGGAGCGGAGCCCCGGAGAGTGGGATGCGGGCCCTGCACGGCAGCGCCCCGCCCTCTATGGCCCCGCTGCTGCTGCTGCTTCTGGCCGCCCTGCCACAGTCCCTGGGCGGCTCGGGCCGCTTCGCCCAGCCCCGGCGCTGGGGGGCGGCTGCCCTGCGGCATCTGCAGGTGGCTCCCTGTGCCCCGCGGGGCAGCCCCCAGCCTGAGTGTCCCCCACTCAGAGCCTGCCCGGCCCAGCCACAAGGTGCAGGCGCTGCTCCCCCATGGCGCGAACTGCAGTGGCCCCAGGGCGCCCCCTGCGCACAACGCGCTGCTGCTGCCAGGGCTGGCTCTAGGCTTTTGCCGCCCAAAGCAAAAAAAAAAAAAAAGGTTGCCAGAATGCCGCCCCTGAAAATGTGCCATCCCAAGCACGTGCTTGGTTTGCTGGTGCCTAGAGCTGGCCCTGCATGCAGGATAACTTAATATCGAGTGTTGCCCTTATAACTTTTCTGAAGCAAGTATCTACAGTATGTTGCCTGTTGCTGTAATTATGAGAACATACAGAAGGGGATACCCTTATGTATCTGCAGCCTGAAATTGCAGGATTTCAATAGGATATTTAATATTTAAATTGCCAGAGATAATTGCATGCTGTTTAAATTTCACTAGCATGAAGAGGCTAAATATTAATATCCTTTAATTGCTATGTGCTGAAAGAGGACATGAACTAGCAAGCAGGCAACCTGCAATAAATGGCTAGTGAGCTTTGCTTTGAGTCTTAATTAGCATTGTTAATAGGTTTAGGTTTCATTTTTAATTGTGTTCTAAATTGGGCTTCCTCTCAAATTAGACCTTCCCCTCAGAACCACACATGAGCAGGGAGATACTGCCCACTGAATAGTTCCTGGATAAACAATATAATTTGACTCAGAAGATGACTTGGTTTCAACTAGAGAGGGACATTTTTAAATAAGGCTAAGTGATTTGTGAAGAAAAGGAAGTACAGGTTTGGGGAGAAAGAGACTTTGATCCTTCTGGAAAGTGGATCTTCACTAGCCAGATGCTAACAGAACCTCAAATGTACTGTTTAATTCATTGTAACTTTGTTTATAGAGTTGATTTATTTTTAATACGAAAAAGGAAAGGATTGTGCGATTATTGAAAGAGGAAGACTTATAAATTCATTATTAAAGAAGTTCTCTACTGCCCAGAATCTTGCTGAGAATGGAAGAGTCAGGGGGCTTTACAAGAACAAGAGCTGGTCAGGAAAGTGCATGTTCAGAAGGACAGCAGAGCTGAGAGATCAATTTAGAGTGAAACAAGTAAGCATAGTCCCCCAGACAGTCTCCCAAGGAACTCAGCAGCAGTGAAGGCAGTACTTAATTTTTAATGAAAGAGGTGCCGGGGCTCAAGCAATTTTTTACATTCATAAGTCGTGCAGCAAGCTCAGAGGTGTCAGGGCTAGGAACTGCCAAGCCTAGAAGTTTCAGGGCTCAGCCCTAGCACAAATTAAGCACTGAGTGAAGGAGAACAAATAGCAAGTGTGAGGAAGGGCGGTGAAGGAGTCAAAATTAGAGGAAAAGGTAGAGCTAACAACAGAGACCACACTAGCAACAGCTGGCTCAAAGAGGAAGGTTTGTCCAGTGGTTATGGTGCCAGCCTCAACCTTGAAAGACCCAGGTTCAATCCTGTGCTCTATCAGACTTCTTAAATCACTTAACCTCCATACTGCAGCTTCTCAGCTGTAAACTGGGGATAACAGCACTTCCCTAACTCACAGGGGTGTTGTGAGGGTAAATACATCAAACATAGTGAGGTGTTCAGATACTGTGGCAATGTTGGGTATGTCTACACAGTGAGCTGCAGCACGTCTCAGAGCCTGGGCAGACAGACTTGGATTATGGTGCTAAATACCGCTGTGTAGACATTGTGGCTTGGATACTGATGCCTAGAGAGCAACAACATCCATATAGCTCTTTTTAGCCCCATAGTGCAGCCTCACAAGACTAAATCTGTTGACCCTGAGTCTGAGACACACTGCCGCTCACTGTGTAGATGTACCCAGCAGTACCTATGGGAGATAGAGGGAAAGGAGACCTCTGAGAATATTACTAGCACTATCCCATTATTGATGTATACCAAGTCTGTTTAATGTGATAAACCTAGCTAATTAATGTAATAGGCTAGCAAATCAGCTACCAAACGGGACTGTATTTATGACCATGATTTTCTGCAACTGCAAGAATTGTACAGTTGCTTTACCCAGGAGCAATTCCATTAATCTAGCATTTGAACTGAAATGAAAGCAGGACTAATTGGGGGGAAATTGGTACTTTGATATTAGTAACCACAATTCCCTGCAAACAACTCACAGTTGTGCAGCATTATACACAGCCACCCAATTACATTAGCCACTGAACCCTAAATGTTATATTTTTATAGGGCCTGCTCCTGTGAGGGGCTCAGCACATCTAGCTTGCATTGTCTTCAAATGAGTCATAAAATTACATTTTGGTTTACCGTGTTTGAAAATTAGTGAATGGTTGCATAAAGACTATCAAACTTCAAAGATTATGAACAATGGGTAGAATTAGGATTGCATATTTAGTTTTAGTATTGGCTGACTTTGAAAGAATGTTTACTATATACATTTACTCTTGCATTAAATTTCCTAAAAGCACCTATAGTGATTGTAAGGTAGTTGATCATACACCTCCTGAGACTAGTCCTGAGCCATCTTGAAAAAGCAACAGACTTTCTTGCAAAGCCTATAACCCTCATGAGGAGAAAATCTCTCTTCTTTTTAAAACTCTGGAAGAACACAGATTAATACCCAGGCTTTCTAATGAGCTCCATATGGGCAGACCCCTGCACACGTGCACACACACAGAGTCCATCTGACTTCACCACGAATGAAAATAAATTACCAACGTAAAACATAAGGAGATTCCCCCACCTGAAATTGACTCAGCACTTGGGTATGGTGCTTTGGCTTCTTAGAAGTAGTCTCCTTGTCTGTCACTCCAGCAGTCCCTCTTGCGGCACTTCCTCTGAGCACCTGTACAAGGAGAAAGCCACGCTGGAGTTAACCCTTTGGGTACCAAAGACACATCAGTGCTACCACACCCTATCATGCTTGTGTATAGAAACAGATTTCTTGAACTCTATGGCCTGGTCTACTCTAGGCTTTTATGTCGAATTTAGCGCCGTTACATCGAATTAACCCTGCACCCGTCCACACCACGAAGCTATTTAGTTCGACATAGAGCTCTCTTAAATTCGACTTCTGTACTCCTCCAAAACGAGAGGAGTAGCGCTAAATTCGAAATGGCCATATCGAATTAGGCTAGGTGTGGATGGAAATCGACGGTAATAGCTCCGGGAGCTATCCCACAGTGCACCACTCTGTTGACGCTCTGGACAGCAGTCCGAGCTCGGATGCTCTGATCAGCCACACAGGAAAAGCCCCGGGAAAATTTGAATTCCTTTTTCTGTCTGGGCAGTTTGAATCTCATTCCCTGTTTGGACAGCGTGGCGAGCTCAGCAGCACTGGCAACGATGCAGAGCTCTCCAGCAGAGATGGCCGTGCAATCTAATAGAAGGAGGGCCCCAGCATGGACTGATCGGGAAGTCTTGGATCTCATCGCTGTGTGGGGCGATGAGTCCGTGCTTTCAGAGCTGCGCTCCAAAAGACGGAATGCAAAGATCTACGAGAAGATCTCTAAAGCCATGGCAGAGAGAGGATACAGCCGGGATGCAACGCAGTGCCGCGTGAAAATCAAGGAGCTGAGACAAGGCTACCAAAAAACCAAAGAGGCAAACGGACGCTCCGGATCCCATCCCCACACATCCCGTTTCTACGAGGCACTGCATTCCATCCTAGGTGCGGCCGCCACCACTACCCCACCACTGACCGTGGACTCTGAGGATGGGATATTGTCCGCGGCAGGTTCCTCGTCGGACATGTTAACGGACGGGGAAGATGAAGAAGGAGATGAGGAGGACGAGGCAGTCGACAGCGCTGGCACCGCTGATTTCCCCGACAGCCAGGATCTCTTCATCACCCTTACCGAGATCCCCTACCAACCGTCCCCATCCCTTACCCCGGAGACAGAATCAGGGGAAGGATCAAGCAGTAGGTGCTTTAAATATCTAAACATTTATTTTTACAAGAACTGAAATATTTATAATATTAACAATGGCTGTTTCTTAAAGTGCTTAAATATGTAAACAATTATCTGCAAAAAAACTGGAATATTTACAATAGTAACAAAGGGTTTTTCATGATTTGTCTGCCTTAGGCTCTTCACAATTTAGTCCCAAGTATTTAAAATTTTTTTTACAATGTCCGGTAAGTCATGATTATGCTGCCCAAGACGCTCCACTCTTTAGTCCCAGTGCACCTACGCGAAAATCCGGTCAATATGGCCGGGGATGGAGGCGAAATCCTCATAGGAGAACTCCTCGTAGGTCTCATGAAGGTACATTTCCAGCCTGTTCATCAGGTTCCTGGGTAGGGCGATCTTATTGGGCCCTCCGTGGTAGGACACGTTACCGCGCCATGACACCATCAGATACTCTGGTATCATTGCCCTGCAGAGCATAGCGGCAAACGGCCCTGGTTTCTGAAGGCTTTCTCGAAACATCCTTTCCCTCTGGGACTCCGAGATCCTCAGCAGGGTGATGTCGCTCATTACGCCCTGCTTTGAATTAGGGAGGGGAATGTTAGTATTGGGACTGCTTTACAGCCACGCGGTGGAGGGAGAGGGGCAGCATACAGGGATCTTTCCCTGGAACAGCCGCGAGGGGGTGGGACAGGGGCATAGTTCATGCTGTCCTGATTGCTGGCAGCAGAGACTGGCATTGCTTTCAATGTGAAAGGAGGCCAGTGCTACTAGTACAGTTTTAAGCAGCCAGAAGTCTACGGCTTACCATGATTGCACGCTACATAAGTTCAGGTGTCCTGCCACGCTTCTCAGATAACTGCAAGACCACTGCAGGACCCCAGGCACTGAAGGCGAGGGCCGAAAATTCGACCTTGTCCTGAGTGCGCATGTGAGAAGTGCAGTGCATGGTCTTGTTCACAGAGAAAGACTAGGTTCTTTGTACACAACTTCATTTATCTGTCTCAGGAATTCACTCCATTTTTCCCATTCACACAGACACATCTGCGACTGTCTCCCAACCCAGCCTGTCAGCACACTCCCAGAGGCTAGCGCAGATTAGGAGGAGGAAGAAGAAGGCGCGGGAGGACATGTTCTCAGAACTAATGAGCTGCTCCCGAGCCCAGGCAGCCCAGCAGACACAGTGGAGGGAGAACTTGTCACAAATGCACCGAGCAGTCATGGAACGGGAGGAGAGGTGGCGTCAGGCGGACCAGCAGGCTACTGAAAAGCTGCTTGGACTAATGAGGGAGCAAACGGACTCGCTCCGGCGCCTTGTGGATGTTCTGCAAGACCGGAGGCAGGAGGACAGAGCCCCGCTGCAGTCTATCTCTAACCACCCTCCCCCGCCACCAAGTCCCACACCCCCCTCACCCAAAGTACAAAGAAGGAGGGGCGGCAAGGGCCGTTAAAACTTTCAGTCAACCCCTGCAGACTGCTCTAGCACTAGAAGGCTCTCATTCCCCAAAATTTTAAAAGTCCTTTCCTACACACCTCACAGAAGCCCCCGTGCAAGTTTCAACCCCCACGTTTCATGTCTGGTTCATAATAAAATATTCGTTTCTGTTAATTACTGTTTCCATGATTTTATTTTGGAGGAGAGTCTGTCTGAACGAGGGGAAGGGGCATGGTAATTGGACAGGACAGTCACCTTTACCAGGGTACAGAGGCGGGGTCAGGTCCAGGATCAGGACACATACCCAGTGCAGTGACTAGTGACCCTGTTCAATCTGGGAGGTGGTTTTCATCTTCGGGGGGGGGGGGTTGCTCTGTGACTTTGTGGCGGGGGAGGGCAGTTACAGATCTAATGCATCACAGAGCCCCGCAGCAGGGGAGCTGTAACCCTCCTCCCCCTGCCAGACAGTCACATAGCCGACACATACACGCTGTCCCGCCCAGGAGGGCTAGCAGGCTCTGTTGAAACAACCAGTCCACCACTGCGGAACCCGTCATTCCTGGAGTTTAGAAGCATCATTTGCATCACAACACTAAACCCGCACCCCGCCACAGTCTGCGACCCAGGTTTAAAACATTCCCGCGAAAACAGTAATAAAGACAACGGTGTTCATTAACAAAACAGAACAGATTTTATTTTTTGGGAAGGGGGTGAAGGGGGTATGTAACTGGAGAGGATAGTCAACGGTAACTGGGTAAAGAAACGGTGGCAAGTTCAGGTTCTGAGTCCACAAACTTAAAATTCACTGGTGACCCTGCTCAGTCTGGAAACTGTCTTTCAAAGCCTCCCGGATGCACAGTGCGTCCCGCTGGGCTCTTCTAATCTCCCGGCTGTCTGGCTGGGAGTAATCAGCAGCCAGGCGATTTGCCTCAACCTCCCACCCCGCCATAAAGGTCTCCCCCTTGCTCTCACAGAGATTGTGGAGCACACAGCAAGCTGCAATAACAATGGGGATATTGGTTTCGCTGAGATCACAGCGAGTCAGTAAGCTTCTCCATCTCCCCTTGAGATGGCCAAAAGCACACTCCACCACCATTCTGCACTTGCTGAGCCGGTAGTTGAACAGTTCTTTTTCTGTGTCCAGGGCGCCAGTATAGGGCTTCATGAGCCAGGGCATTAGCGGGTATGCTGGGTCCCCGAGGATCACTGTAGGCATCTCCACATCCCCAAGAGTTATTTTGTGGTCCGGGAAGTAAATACCTTCCTGCAGCCGTCTAAACAGACCAGAGTTCCTGAACACGCGAGCGTCATGAACCTTGCCCGGCCATCCAACGTTGATGTTAGTAAAACGTCCCTTATGGTCCACCAGTGCTTGCAGCACCATTGAAAAGTAGCCCTTTCGGTTGATGTACTGGCTGGCCTGGTGGTCCGGTCCCAGGATAGGGATGTGAGTCCCATCTATAGCCCCACCGCAGTTTGGGAATCCCATCGCGGCGAAGCCATCTATGATGGCCTGCGCGTTTCCCAGGGTCACTACCTTTGACAGCAGTACCTTCACGATTGCCTTGGCTACTTGCATGACAACAACCCCAACGGTAGATTTGCCCACGCCAAACTGGTTCGCGACTGACCGGTAGCTGTCCGGCGTTGCAAGCTTCCAGAGGGCTATGGCCACTCGCTTCTGGACAGTCAGGGCTGCTCGCATCCGGGTGTCCTTGCACTTCAGGGCAGGGGACAGCAACTCACAAAGTTCGAGGAAAGTCCCCTTCCGCATGCGAAAGTTTCGCAGCCACTGGGATTCATCCCAGACCTGAAGCACTATGCGGTCCCACCAGTCCGTGCTTGTTTCACGGGCCCAGAATCGCCGTTCCACAGTATCCACAAGACCCATTGCCACCGTGATGTCCTCGGCACTGGGTGTCGTGGTTTCAGACAGGCGTGTGCTACTCTCGGAGTTCAGGTCCTCACCCCGGTGCCGTAGCCTCCTCGCCTGATTTCTCTCTATCTGCCTCAGTGAAAGGTCGATGATGAGCTGCGATGCGTTGACAACGGCCACAACTGCAGCGATGGTCGCAGCGGGATCCATGCTCGCAGTGCTGTGGCGTCCGCGCTGTCACTGACCAGAAAAGTGCGCGAACTGATTTCCCGCCGGCGCTTTCAGGGAGGGAGGGCGGGAGTGACGGTTGGATGACGACAGTTACCCAAAACCACCCTCGACACATTTTTTTACCCAGAAGGCAATGGCGGCTCGACCCAGAATTTCAATGGGCAGCGGGGACTGCGGGAACTGTGGGATAGCTGCCCACAGTGCACTGCTTCCAATGTCGACGCTTGCCCCGTTAGTGTGGACTGACAAAGTCGAATTACTGTCCTTAGTGTGGACACACACGTTCGACTTTGTAATATCGATTCCACATATTCGATTTAACTAAAATCGAACTACTCTCGTAGTGTAGACATGGACTATGTGGCTATGAGTTATAGGGCAGATTTTCAAAACAGCTCAGAATCCAATAGCTCCCACTGAGAACAACGAACATTACCAAACTCTTTGGAAAGGCCAGCCCTAATTGTGGGTGCAGTGCTTCCCAAAGCCTAAGTCACTAATAATAACTTATAGCCAGTTCCTGTAACTGAATCTGCCCATTCAGATCCTTGTAAGCCTAAGGCCTTTCTGTCATAACTAGCATCGTACCCTACACGGATAACAGAAATTGCCAACTACTTATAACTGTCATTTTATTTCTTTCACAATAACATACCATCATTTCAGTTATTCTAACCCACAGAAACAATTAGACTCAAAGCAGTCTTTTAAGTAATGTGCAAACAAAAAGTTATCTGATACTCAGGCCCGCCAACAGGGCGGGGGGGGGGAAGGGGGAGCAAAGGGGGCAATTGCCCAGGGGTCCAGGCAATTTAAAAGGACCCGGGGGGCCCTGGCCGCTGCCACTGGCAGCGCAGCAGGACTAAGGCAAGCTTCCTGCCTGCCCTCACTCCGCACACTGCCCCCACTCTGAGCGCTGACTTCACAGCTCCCTTTGGCCGGGAACTGCAGCCAATGGGAGCTGCAGGGGCAGTGCCTGCGGGCAGCAGTGCGCGAGACCCTCTGGGCCCCCTGCCTAGGAGCCACTACCAGAGGGGTGTGCTGGTTGCTTTCGGGAGCTGCCCAAGGTAAGCACCCACCCCCTGACCCTTTCCTGCACCACAACCCCCCGCCCCAGCCTAGAGCCCGCACCCTGCACCCAAACTCCCTCCCAGAGCCCGCACACCCTCCCGCACCCAAACTCCCTGCTCCAGCCTGGTGAAAGTGAGTGAGGGTGGGGGAGAGTGATCGATGGAGGGAGGGGGGATGGAGTGAGCAGGGGGCGGGGCCTCGGAGAAGGGGTGGTACAAGGACGTGGTCTCAGGGAAGGGGTGGGACAAGGGTCTTTGGATTTGCGCAATTAGACAGTTGGCAACCCTACCAGGCAGGCATGTGGAACCCCTGGCTGTGCCAGAAGAGTGCGCCCAGCAGCACAGCCAGCAGCTCGCTGGGCACCAGCCAGCGCAGGTGCAGCATCGCCCAAATGTCAGGCAGACCGCGTCCGCAACTTATGTGTGTGGGGGGGCCTATTGACGGTTCTGCCCTGGGGCCCAGAATTGCTTTCAGCAGGCCTGCTAATACTAGGAATTATTTTTACCTAGAGTTTTTAGGTCAAAAAGTCAGACAAAGTTTTCATACAGGTAACAGCAGACATTTTTTAAGAACCTAGACTTAACTTTAAACAGATCATAGTACCCAACTGACTAGTGACTGGTTTTATTTTCATTCAGAATTTTCATACAGCTAAAATACACTGTCAGAATGTACCCTTTAAAAATTGGGTTGCAATTTAGCAGAGTCTGTTTTTTCCTTCTTTCATACTTTATTCAAAATTTCTTCTTACTTAAAATGGCCAAAATTTATGAGGAGTTAAAGCTACCTAATAGGATTGCAGGTGCTCAGACCTCCAGTAAAAATGGCCTCTCTACTACTTGGGGAATAGGTACTCCTTGCAAAGATGGCTGCCCTGTTTCCCATTGGTTTCAAGATGACTAAATCAAAAGCTGTTTTTAAAAATATTTCTTCACTGTGAATTAAGCCATTAAAAATACTGGAAAGTAGGAGTTCTACTATGTGCAAACATAAATACCCCTCATATGGGTAATCAATAGGCTTTGTTCTCTAGCCAACCCTCTGGAAAGGGAGTGTTGCCTAGTGGTTAGACACATAGCCAAGCGTATAGGTTTGGTGGATCCCTTCTGATGCTTGAGGGGATGAAGCTAGAAATGATTTTATAAAATCGCTCTGTTAACTTACTAGTAAAATTGGGTGGCTGCTTCCTAAGGTAGGGGTGTAAGGTACTGCTCAGCTTGTGTAGTAAAGTTCATAGAAATATAAAAAGCAGGGAGTAGAAGAGATGAAATTTGAACTTGTGATCGCCTGCATTCCAGCCCAGGACAACGTCCACTAAGATACAAGGTAGTTTGCTGGGGATATTGCCCTCTCCTGCTTAGCCAAAACTGGAAGCAAGACTCAGCTGAAATGCAGTACATTTAAGAGCTCTGCTTGCTCTGTGAGAGTGAGGCCACCCCTAGCAAAGAAGAGAGCCACAGCCTATGCTTCATAGACTAGTAAGGAAACTGTCAATCCCATGCAGCTCAGCTCAGTTGTGGAGCAGCAGCAGAGGTGCCTGCAAAAGAGACACTTACAAGTTCTAGTGCTGGGGGGTTCTCCAGCCTCTGAAGCTCTGCAGCTTTGGCAGAGGCTCCTCTGTTCTCAGGAGCTGTGGCACTTGACAGGAGCCCCATTCCCCAGGTATGTAGACACTGTGCTGCTGGATTGACAAACTGGCCTCCATACACATACACACAGTTAGCCACCCAACCCCTCTTCCTCTCCCCTTCCCCACTTCAACCATACCTGCTCTCTCCATATCCCCACAGGCCATAGAGAGGACAACATCTCTGCCCCCACCCCTTTGCATGTTTTCCCATAACCATCCTATACTAGCTGTGCTTAGGTAAAGGGGATTAAGGCTGGTTAAGTGTGACATCCCCCAAGGCAAACACTGAAGAGCAAAGAACAAGTGACGGGATGCCTCAACACACCAATCTCCCTCACGGGACAATGCAAAGCCTTCATTACAACTTTGGCAACATCAGCACACATTCAGGGGTGACATGCACACAGGTTAAGTGTGCCATGTGCTATGCCTTTTTGAGGGAAATATGAGGTCGTAAATAAGGGTTTTGTGTTATACTCGGAGGGAGATTAACGCAGAGTGTAAAGTTTTCTTAGCAGCTGGAGATAGAGGGAAGATAAGTGCAGTCTGTCAGTGGAAACATGTTCTTTCGGTACTATGGTAGGGCTAAGAAGTGCCCATAACTTGCTCTTCCCTTGTTATCTAGGGCTTGTGCTGAGGGGATGTCACACTGAGGCCTTGTCTTCACTGCTAAAAAAGGTACATCTTTTACCTCAGGATAACTAACGTGCATGAACTATCCCAAGATAAAAACACAGTGAAGACATGGCACTTCAGTTTTACCATGAGGTAAAAAACACACCTTTTTTAGCAGGAAAGACGAGGCCTACTCCCATGTAAATGAAGTTTGGGTGGGGGGAGAGGGTTTCATAGAATTAAAATATACATAATGTATACTTCAGTTATGGACCCCACTAAGCTCCACCCATACTAATGTCATATCTATTTCCATAGAAACTGCATCTGTTATTATTTCAGCAAAATTCCCATGGGCCTCAATCGGGGTTTTGACCGAATAAGGTCTGTAGGCGTGAGCTCATAGTAACGAAGAGCATATTTCAAAAGGAGAAGAAAGCAGAAGGGATTTATGAAAATGACAAAATGAAGAACAAAAAAAATGATTAGACTGACTCTAAATCGCACAAGCAAACTATGTGATGTTGCTAGGTTTATTTCCACTTGCTTGGAAAGATTGGCATAACTCCCTCTTGGCTCTGCCTTCAGTGATTAATATAAACATTCTAAACTCACGACAACAAAAATACACCACAGCATCACAGGGTGTGAAAAGTGTGGGGACAGATTGATATTGAGTCCATTACCTAGAGAATACATAGCAGCTGATCTTTCATGGCATTTATCTTTACTCATGAGGAAAGGCAGGATAACTTAACTGTGGTTAAATCACTTACGATTACCCCTCATTTCCTCATCAAATATTGTACCATCATGTCATGTATTTTTACATGCTGATCCCATAGCAGTCTCTTGTCATAGGTTCTTTACCATTTGGGCAGCAAAATGGATTCATGCTATGAAAGGAGGAATGCTGAATTCTGTGTCAACAGTTCATTTCATTTTTTTCCACCTTAAACTACAGAAAATGTGCCAAGTCTGTATTGAATGGAGTTCAGTGTAAATACATCTTTCTGAGGTATTATTGGATTTTAGACTTTAGCCTTTAACTAATCCAGAAACACAAATGACTAATTGTGCAATGTTGTTGTAGCGGTGTTAGTCCCAGGATATTATATAGAAAAGGTGTGTGACATAATATCCTTTATTGAATCAACTTCTGTTGGTGAAGGAGACAAACTTTCAAGCTCTACAGAGCTCTTCTTCAAGTCTAGGACTAAGCTGGGAAAGGAAATCAGAATGTCACAGCTAAATAGGTGAAACAGATAGTTAAGCATAAGAAGTTAACACATGTTGCAAGAAACCATTCAAAATGAAGTGGGCAATTAACACCTCTGCAATCAGAAGACAAAGGAAAATTAGTGGGTTATATATTGTAATGAGACATAAAAACAGTGTTTCTACTGAGTCCATGATTAGCAGAGTTATGAATTTAAACTCCCAGACTCATCTTTTGAAGGTGTTATAATTGTACAGTATCAAACTCAGATAAAGAATGATGATGGATTTTCTAGGGGGAAATGTTTAATTATCAGATGCATTCCCTGTGTACAATACAGTAGTAGATTGTTGAAAGAGCCTACATCTGGTTAGGGAGGAAATTTTAATCAAAGTAATTAACATCAAATTAACTTTGGTCTCACCTTTAGCCAGGCAAGCATAGCACTCTCCCTTTATCAACTGCCCTCTGGTGGAAGACAGCAAATTAGAAAGAGAAATCACATATACCACTACACACAATGGCCAACACATGTTTCTAACTGACGATAAACTGGGTAAAGGGGTGTTTTTGTTATAGACAGTGCCACTTGCAACTAACGTGGTGCTTAGTAAATTAGGAGGAACAAACTATGAAATTCTTCAGTATGGATTTAGAAATAGCTCTTGAGCTGGCTAATAGTACCTAGGGTCTCTACAGCTGGCTACATAACATTTACAAGGCAACAATAGAAAATTGTGTACGTTGTCAGGTGTTTGACCTGTAACTTAACTAACTTTTGACAGTTGCTCCATTTTACATCCTTTCCAATAGTGTTTCAAAAGAGGTGTCACATGACCTTTCAAAATGCAGTTTGGGAACATGCTGAAGCATTGGTCTTGTACACTTCCATGCAAAAGACCTAGATTGATTTCTAGGTCTGTTTTTTTGCTTGCCAGGTCAACAAAGCAGGGGATTCAGGCACCACAGGAGTACCTGATTCAACCTCTGGCAGAGGTAGCATCTCCTATTGCACCACAGCAACTCCTGCAGTCAGGCAAAGGAGTGACCCTGATAGGCTCCAAAGGTAGTTGCATCTAGCTCTGCTCAGCCAAAACTATGGGATCTTGAAGAGGAAAGATGGACTATTGTTTGAAGACACCAATAAAAAAAAAGGACTGATTGTTTCTCACAACATCTCAGCTATTTTCAACACAATAACAAATAGCTTAGGGCAGCGGTTCTCAAATTGTGGATCAGGACCCCAAAGTGGGTCGTGACCCTGTTTTAATGGGGTTGCCAAGGCTGGAGTTAGACATGCCTGGGCCCGGGGCTGGAGCCAAAACTCTTGGGCTTCGGTTATGCCCTCCCCGCCTGGGGCAGTGGGGCTCGAGCAGGCTTAGGTTTCAGTCTCCCCTCCTGGAGACCCCGCTCCTAGAGTCAAATTTTTGTTGTTAGAAGGGGGTCGCAGTGCAATGAAGTTTGAGAACCCCTGGCTTAGGGTAAATTAGCATTTCAGTCTAATTTCTGAAAATTAGATAAATGCCCTCCTTTTGCAGGAAGTGTATGTCCAAGACTTGCAAAGATTAGAAGACAATAAATATTTGCACTGATTTAATTAAATGCCTTTATGGGAAACAGAGAAACTCTTTTTGTAATTATCAAATTGTAAAAGAGTAGGATTCTTCCCCTTGCCTTCTCCTTCATTTTGGTGACAATCTGGTACTTTTTCACCTTTTGAACAGGCTAATTTGTAGCTACCCTGCAGAGTTTATACTAGTTAATTTGACCCATCCTGCCAGAGAATAAACAGCTGGAAAATAGTTCATCTCAAAAATATGTGAATGTCACAAATTAACTTGAAAATATTTTTGTGATTGAAATTTTCACAGAAGAGAGAACCCTAACAGTTAAATGAGCAGCTCAGATCCACATTCTTGGACCAGCTTTCAAGATACTTGAAACCACAGGATACCATACTTCAGAAGGATTTTAACTACCTATTGTATCACAAAAAGAGCCAAGTTGCATTAGCAAAGCAGTTTGTAAGTTATGTTCCGTAGAAGAAATCTTTATAAACCAAAAAGCAAAAACTACAACTTGAAGAGACATTTGCTTCAAGAATCTATCCTGGCCATACTTGCCAGCAGACAGGACATGATTGAGAATGTGAGGATTTATAGGTGTGAAGGACAGAGGAGCTGACAGTGATCATATAGTTTGAAACAGAACTAGTGAATGCACATTTACTTAATTTCACCAGTGTAAGGATTGGGGTCACAGAATTCAGAAGCACAAGGGTATTGGATTTCAGAAAAGCAAATTTTGAAGATTTAAGAAATCGACGTAAGTTTCAATGGGAGGAAGTAGCCAAATAGTGTACTGGAAGGAAGGAGGCTGGGGAATGCTGAAAGACTACAGTTTTTATGCAGGGCCAGCTCCAGGGTTTTTGCCGGCCCAAGCGCGAGAAAAAAAAAAAAAAAAAAAAAAGCCGCAATCGGCAGCAGCTCCACCGCGCCGCTTTCTTCTTTGGCAGCAGGTCCTTCCCTCCAAGAGGGACCGAGGGACCCGCCGCTGAAGAGCCGTACGTGCCGCCCCTTCCCCTTGGCCGCCCCAAGCACCTGCTTGCTGGGCTGGTGCCTGGAGCTGGCCCTGTTTTTATGATAAGGAAGAATGCAAAGGACAAGAAATGGCAAGCGTGGTTTCAGGTGGGACTGCTCAGATACGATGTTAAAAACAAAAGCAAAAAAATCCTCTGTATTGCACATGGAAAATGAGGAAGGCAGATGATCAAAAATACATACGCAATTAAGGTTTGCAGGAAAAGTTAAGGGCAACATGAAAGCACAATGAGTTAATGTTAGTGTAAGCAGAGTCAGGATGAGCTCTACCCTGACATCTGGTGGTGAATTATGGCGAGTGTGGAAAAGAACTCCAGGGGCTGATCTTGTTTGCATAGGCACACCCACTCGCCTGGCATGAAACAACAGCAACTGAAAGTGGTTACTTTGGCTGGTATGGGATCCCCAGTGTCTCTGTTATTGGGGCAGGAAGAATAAAGTTTTGTTACACTGATTCTGTGAATCAAGGCCAGTGGAACTGTTGTATGACAGAAGGACTGAGTGAGTCCTTCACCATTACCTAAGTAGCACTTGCTTGACAAGGGGCATGGGTTACAAAACCCAGTGAATTGAGAGAGGATGGGGACAGGTATTTGTACTGGATGGTATGGGCCCCCTTTGAGGGTTTGAAACACCAATTGCACCACCTCCTCTCTCCACTGTTGAATGTCAGAGCTAACTTTGATTCCATTAAGAGTCTAGTTAAAGGCTGCTGAGCTGAATTCAATTTGGGCCAATGGTGCACCAGCACTGGGGCTCCCCTATTATGAGCTGAAATTGCTAAGAGCTGAAATCACTAAGAGCTAAAGTTATTAAGAGCTGAGATCACTGAGTGCTGTGTTAACTAGTGGGGGAGCCTGAAGCTATATTGCTAAGCAGCTGGCGGAGCAATTTGTGGGGACGACTGGAGGAGCAGCGAGTGGCGCGGAGCCTTGCGGGGACGGCTGGAGCGGCCCAAGGAACGGCGAGTGGAGCTGTTTGCGGGGACGGCTGGAGCGGCTCACAGGTCGGTGAGCGGAGCGGAGCAGCTCGTAGAGCGGAGCGGTTCGTGGGACGGCAGGAAGTGGACTGGCTCGTGGTAAAGACTGCGGCGGAACCCCACGGAGAGACCGCCGGTCGGCCTCGGATCACGTAAGGTGCCCCTTAACACCCTGCATGCCCCCTTTTACTCTGGGGCTGCACTGACCAGGGACAGAGACTTTGGGGGTTGTTGGACTTTTGGGACTTTGGGTGGTTGCTGGACCCAAGAGACTTTGGGGGTGTTGGACTTTGGGGACTCTGGGTGATTTTGGGTTGCTGGATTCAAGAACCAAAGGGAAAGGACACAGCCCAATTTGCTGGGGTGGGTTTTTGCTCATGGTTTGTGTTATGAATCCTGGTTGTGGTGTTTTTCCAATTTAATGCTGATGTCGTTTACCTCATGTTATTAAACATTTTCTGCTACACTCAGACTCCATGCTTGCGAGAGGGGAAGTATTGCCTCTTAGAGGCACCCAGGGGGGTGGTATGTAATTGTCCCAGGTCACTGGGTGGGGGCTCGAGCCGGTTTTGCATTGCGTTATTGAAACGGAATCCCTAGATACAGAACCCGGCCCTTGTTGCTGCCAACTTAGATGGGCAGAAGGGTTACATTAGCAAGAGGGCTGGGGAAAGAAATATAGCAGGGATAAAGAAAGGACCAAAGGGATCATCTATAAGTGGAGGTTGATGGAATTAACAACTCAAATGGCAGAGACACTGATGTCCTTGTTTCAACAAGAAAAATAAAGAAGAGTAGCAACACTGAGGGTATGTCTACACTACGAGAGTAGTTCGATTTTACTTAAAGCGAATTTGTGGAACCGATATTACAAAGTTGAATGTATGTATCCACACTACGGACAGTAATTCGACTTTGTGAGTCCACACTAACGGGGCAAGCGTCGACATTGGAAGCGGTGCACTGTGGGCAGCTATCCCACAGTTCCCGCAGTCCCCGCTGCCCATTGGAATTCTGGGTCGAGCCCCCAATGCCTGCTGGGGCAAAAAATGTGTCGAGGGTGGTTTTGGGTAACTGTCGTCACTCCCGCCCTCCATCCGTGAAAGCGCCGGCGGGCAATCAGTTCGCGCACTTTTCTGGTGATTGACAGCGCGGACGCCACAGCACTGCAAGCATGGAGCCCGCTGCGATCATCGCTGCAGTTATGGCCGTTGTCAACACCTCGCACCTTATCATCCACCTTTTTCAGAGGCAGATGCTGAGAAATCGGGCGAGGAGGCTACGGTAGCGCGGTTAGGACATTAAGTCTGAGGGGGCACAGACCTTTCGCAAAGCATGGGACCCCGCGCCGTGGACATCATGGTGGCAATGGGTCATGTTGATGGTGTGGAACAGCGATTCTGGGCCCGGGAAACAAGCACGGACTGGTGGGACCGCATAGTGCTGCAGGTCTGGGATGAATCACAGTGGCTGCGAAACTTTCGGATGCGTAAGGGAACTTTCCTGGAACTTTGTGAGTTGCTGTCCCCTGCCCTGAAGCGCAAGGACACCTGGATGCGAGCAGCCCTGACTGTCCAGAAGCGAGTGGCCATAGCCCTCTGGAAGCTTGCAACACCAGACAGCTACCGGTCAGTCGTGAATCACTTTGGAGTGGGAAAATCTACCGTGGGGGTTGCTGTGATGCAAGTCGCCAACGCAATCGTTGAGCTACTGCTCTCAAAGGTAGTGACCCTGGGAAACGTGCAGGTGATCATAGATGGCTTCACTGTGATGGGATTCCCAAACTGCGGTGGGGCTATAGATGGAACTCACATCCCTATCCTGGGACCGGCCCACCAGGCCAGCCAGTACATTAACCGAAAGGGCTACTTTTCAATGGTGCTGCAAGCACTGGTGGACCATAGGGGACGTTTTACCAACATCAACGTCGGATGGCCGGGCAAGGTTCATGATGCTCGCGTTTTCAGGAACTCTGGTCTGTTTAGACAGCTGCAGGAAGGTATTTACTTCCCGGACCACAAAATAACTGTTGGGAATGTGGAGATGCCTATAGTGATCCTTGGGGACCCAGCCTACCTGCTAATGCCCTGGCTCATGAAGCCCTATACAGGCGCCCTGGACAGTGAAAAAGAACTCTTCAACTACCGGCTGAGCAAGTGCAGAATGGTGGTGGAGTGTGCTTTTGGACGTCTGAAGGGGAGATGGAGAAGCTTACTGACTCGCTCTGATCTCAGCGAAACCAATATCCCCATTGTTATTGCAGCTTGCTGTGTGCTCCACAATCTCTGTGAGAGCAAGGGGGAGACCTTTATGGCGGGGTGGGAGGTTGAGACAAATCGCCTGGCTGCTGATTACGCCCAGCCAGACAGCCGGGCGATTAGAAGAGCCCAGCGGGACGCGCTGTGCATCCAGGAAGCTTTGAAAGCTAGGTTCCAGAGTGAGCAGGGTAACCTGTGACTATTAAGTTTGTTTAAACAGAAGCTGAACCTGCCCCCGTTTCTTTACCCAGTTAATGTTGACTATCCTCTCCAGTTACCAACCCCCTTCCCCCCCTTCCAACACACCTTTAAAAATAAAATAAATGAAACTTTGTTCATTAACACCGTTTTCTTTATTAAGGATTTTGTGGTAAAGTGTTGAAACTGGGATGCAGACTGTGGTGGGGAGCGGGTGTAGTGATGGAAAGGACGCTTCTAAACTCGAGGAATGACAGGCTCCTGCTCCTAGAGCGGTCCGCAGTGGTGGACTGGTTGTTTCAACAGAGCCTGCCACCCCGCCTTTTCGGGACTCTGTGTGTGGGGGCTATGTGACTTTGTGGCGGGGGAGGGCGGTTACAGATCCCCTGCTGCGTGGCTCTGTCATCCAGGCTAAGGACCGCTGCATAAGATCTGTAACCGCCCTCCCCCGCCACAAACTCACATAGCCCCCCCACACAGAACATGAAAACCACCTCCCAGACTGACCAGGGTGCCTAGTGACTGCAATGTGTGTGTGACCTTCTGCTGAACCTGCCCCCGTGTCTGTACCCTGGTAAAGGTGACTGTCCTCTCCAATTACCAACCCCCTTCCCCCCCTTCAAACACACTCTCCTTTAAAAGAACATGATGGAAACAGTAATTAACAGAAACGTATTTTTTATTAACAACTACACAGTTAGGGGATGAAACTGGGACGGGGGCTTGGGTGAGGTGCTTTTGGAGTGAAGGAAAAGACTTATCAAATCTTTGGGAATGAGAGCCTTCTGTTACTTGAGCAGTCTGCAGGGGTGGAGTGACTGTTTTCACGCCCCCTGCTGCCCCTCCTTCTTGGGACTTTGGGTGAGGGGGGGATGGGACTTTGTGGCGGGGGAGGGCGGTTAGAGAGAGAATGCAGCGGGGCTCTGTCCTCCTGCCTCCGGTCCTGCAGAACATCTACAAGGCGCCGGAGCGTGTCCGTTTGCTCCCTCATTAGTCCAAGCAGCGTTTGAGTCGCCTGCTGGTCTTCCTGCCGCCACCTGTCCTCCCGTTCGCTGTGTGATCGCTGGTATTGCGACATGTTCTCCCTCCACTGGGTCTGCTGTGCCACCTCGGCTCGGGAGCAGCCCATAAGTTCTGAGAACATCTCATCCCGTGTTCTTCTCTTTCGTCGCCTGATCTGCGCCAGCCTCTGGGAGGGGGATGCCGGGGTAGCTCGGGAGACACTTTCAGCTGTGGGATGGGAAAAAGGGAGTGAATTCCTCAGAAAGATACAATTTTGTGAACAATGAATATAGTCTTTCTCTGTGAACAAGACCATGCACAGCACCTATCACATGCGCACTCAGTACAAGGTCGAATTTTCGGCCTTCCCATTGAGTGCCTGGGGTCTTGCTGTACAGATCACACAAGCGGGGCCGGACAACGGAATTTGGCTAGCAGGCGGACATGGTAAGCCGTAGACTTTTGGCTGCTTAAAGCTTAATTTATAGCAGTGCCCTCCTTTCATGTTCCAAGCAATGCTCCTAGCGTTGGCCAGTTCCTGCTGCCGGCAATCCGGCCAGCATGAACTCTGCCCCTGTCCCACCCCCCTCGCGGCTGTCCCCGGGAAAGATCCCTCCATGCTGCCCCTGTCATGCCTCCACCGCATGCCTGTAAATGGCCGGTTACAGTTATGTTAAGGAACAGGCAATCAGTCCTAATACTAACATTCCCCTAATTCAAAGCAGGTCACCATGAGTGATATCACTCTAATGAGGATTTCGGAGACAGAGAAAGACCGCATGCTGCGTGAATGCCAGCAAGCACCAGGGCCGTATGCCGCCATGCTTTGCGAGGCAATGATCCCGGAGTACTTGCTGCTAGCCTGGCGCGGAAAAGTTTCCTACCATGGAGGACGCAATAAGGCCGCTCTCCCCAGGAACCTGATGCAAAGGCTTTCACAATACCTCCAGGAGACCTTCGTGGAGATGTCCCAGGAGGATTTCTGCTCTATCCCCGGACATATTGACAGAATTTTCCAGTAGCTGCACTGGCAAGGACTAGAAACTAAAGCGCCTAGGGCAAACTAATCATGAAAAACCCATTGTTAAGATACCATTCCTATTCTGTTCAAAATAAATGTTTAAAACACTTACCTACTGATGTTTCCCCTGATTCACGGTCTGGGTTACCGCCTTGGGAGGGTTGGTAGGGGATCTCCGTGAGGGTGATAAGAGATCCTGGCTGTTGGGGAAATCAGCGTTGAAAGCGCTGTCGACTGCCTCGTCCCCCTCATCTCCTTCCTCATCTTCCCCGTCCGCGAACATCTCCGAGGAACCGGCCGTCGACAATACCCCATCGTCAGAGTCCACAGACAGTGGTGGGGTAGTGGTGGGGGCTGCACCTAGAATGGAATGCAGTGCCTCGTAGAAACGGCATGTGTGGGGCTGGGATCCGGAGCGTCCGTTTGACTCTTTGGTCTTCTGGTACCCTTGTCTCAGCTCCTTGATTTTCACGCGGCACTGCGTTGCATCCCGGCTGTATCCTCTCTCCGTCATGGCTTTGGAGAGCTTCTCGTAGATCTTCGCATTCCGTTTTTTTGATCGCAGCTCCGAAAGCACGGACTCATCGCCCCACACAGCGATCAGATCCAAGACTTCCCGATCAGTCCATGCTGGGGCCCTCTTTCTATTCTGCGATTGCATGGTCACCTCTGCTGGAGAGCTCTGCATCGTTGCCAGTGCTGCTGAGCTCGCCACGATGTCCAAACAGGAAATGAGATTCAAACTAGCCAGACAGGAAAAGGAATTAAAATTTTCCCGGGGCTTTTCCAGTGTGGCTGGTCAGAGCATCCAAGCTCGGACTGCTGTCCAGAGCGTCAACAGAGTGGTGCACTGTGGGATAGCTCCCGGAGCTATTAGCGTCGAATTACATCCACACCTACCCTAATTCGACAGGGCCATGTCGAATTTAGCGCTACTCCCCTCGTCGGGGAGGAGTACAGAAATCGATTTAAAGAGACCTCTATGTCGAAATAAATAGCTTCGTTGTGTGGACGGGTGCAGGGTTAATTCGAGTTAACGCTGCTAAATTCGACATAACCTCCTAGTGTAGACCAGGCCTTAGGAAGTGAGGATAACATAGAAACAGCTAGTTATAAAGAGCTGGGAGGGGAATTTTAGAAAACTTGAATAGCTACAAGTCTGTTGGCCCAATATTATGCACCTTAAGGGGTTGGAATTAGCAAGTTAACTTACTATGCCACTCACAGTCATTTCTGAAAAAAGTCATGGGAAGTGCCAGAAAACTAAAAAAAGCCAATGTTGTACTGATCTTTTAAAGAGGGAAACATGACTAGGCAATTAACAGCTGTACAAGTCTGACTTCTATATTTGGTGAAATAATAGAATAGATACTGAGAAAACAATCCCTAAACAGCTACAGGATAATGGAACCATGAGCAATAAGTAGTAAGTGTTTATGAAGAACAGTCCTTGCTAGACGAACAGTTTTATACAATTACAGAATTAGTGGATGAAGGAAAAGTGATAATGTGACATCTGGATTTTAGTAAACAATTAGATATAGGGGCTCTTGAAATCTCATACAGCTAATTAAAGCTAGCTGGTATACATAAATGCTGTCAAGGGGCTTGGAAACTGGCTAAGGAACTGTAAACAAAGGTTTATGATAAATGCCAAAGTACTGAGTTATAGGGAAGTATCTAGGGAACACTTCTGCACTTGCAGAAGGATAACCTAATGGGTCTTCTTCCATCCCTTTGAACTATGGTTCTAGGATAAGCCCCTAAGGGATAAGACAGAGGGAACTTGTTTTAAAATCTGGTGTTCTCTATCAAACAACTGAAATCCTAACTGCTGTCATCTCAGAGGCTGGAATCAGGGATTTTAAAATTTGCTCCCACACATCATAGTCTTAGAAAATATATTTCTTAAATTCCCAAAACGTTAATGAAACTTAGAAGGAAAAAATGCTGCAATATCAGACCCCAGTTTTATTCGTTCTTCTCTTAAAGATAAGAGGTCACGTTATTTCCTCCTGCTCCATGTGCTTGCACTAGTCGGGCTATGAAAATTAGCTGGAATTTGTCTCTAACTGGCCAGCTGAGAATTCCCCAGCATCGGGGAGCTCTCAGATTGCATTTAGCCAGCTCCTACACAAACTGTGGCCTCCTAGACATAGGGACAGAGAGGAGCATACTTGCACACTGCCAATTTAACTGGCATTTGGGCCCTTGAGGACAATAGCCAGCTGGTGTAAGTTAGAGCAGTGGTTCTCAAACTAGGGCCGCCGCTTGTTCAGGGAAAGCCCCTTGCCGGCTGGGCCGGTTTGTTTACCTGCCACATCAGCAGGTTTGGACGATCGCGGCTCCCATTGGCCGCGGTTCGCCGCTCCAGGCCAATGGGGACTGCAGGAAGCGGCGCGGGCTGGCCGCCCTTCCTGCAGCCCCCATTGGCCTGGAGCTGCGAACCGCGGCCAGTGGGAGCCGCGATCGTCCGAACCTGCTGATGTGGCAGGTAAACAAACCGGCCCAGCCGGCAAGGGGCTTTCCCTGAACAAGCGGCGGCCTAAGTTTGAGAACCACTGAGTTAGAGCAGCCTCAAGGCTGCTCTAACTTATGCTGGAGCAGCTTGAGAAGAAGGGAACTGAACTGGCACCCTGACTATACCTCCTACTACACTGAGCAAATCTCAACACATAAGAATAATGGTAAGGATTCATGAATCTCCACATAAAATTGTTTGCCTTTCTGATGCATCCATGGCTCTAGTATTAAGGCAGTCTGATTTTGTTAATTGATTACCTGATACTATGTTTTAAGTACATATTCTTTTTTGCTGCCTTCCTCCTTTTTATTAATATTTTGGGTTTCCTTTCCTCTTCTGCATTCTGGATTTTATAGGAGGGATTGCAACAAATGTGATGATAGTTTTTATGATTCAACATTTGTACAAAAAATTATTTTCTTTGTTACTGGCTCGTGCACTAGATTCTATATCAGCATCGGTAATTATATATTTAGACAGCATAAAAAAATTGAGCATATGTTTTGTTGGATTTAGACTATTAAATTTATTGATTTCTAATGCAAGGGGAGCCATTTTATATAAACGGTATTTCAGTAAACTGCTGAAATTGTATGTTTAATTCCAAAGCCTCTGTTAACACCTTTCCTGTCTGTGATGGGGTTTAACCTGTCACCTTCAAGGCCAGGGAAAGAACCTCAATTAATCATGCACTGCACCGGAGGTGGGGGGTGGTGGTGGTGGGGGGTGATTACCAAATTGCTTCCTGGCCGGGGAGGCAGAACTAGGCCTTATAAGGAGCTGAGGGAACTCAGCTGAAAGGAGAATACCCGAGAGAGAAGGTAGGTGTTCCTGAGCTCTCTGGAAAGGGTTTAAGGTGAGCTGTGATGTACCCAGGGTACAACCTGGACTAATGAACAGCTGTGTCCCCTCAGCTCTCTAATCTGGGTGTCTTTTACACTGCTTTGCTATGAAAGCAATCACTCCTGGTCTGCTGTCACGCAGCCTCCAGCACATAAGTTACTTCCTGTTATATTGTATGACTGCTGTAGCCAACCACTCTTGAATTACACTACAGAGCGACACCAGCAAACTCCCAGCCCCAGACTTTCCCCAGAAATGTGTGTCTTGTACTGCACAGCTCTCTCCTGGATAATACAAACTCATATAAAGTCCATCATTTTATTAATAGAAAATGATATGCACAAATCCTGTTATCCCAAATGTAGTTTCCCAAACACTTCAATCCAAACACACTGGTTTAGATAAAACAATAAAGCAAGTTTAACTATAAAAGGATAGATTTTTTAAGTGAATACAACTAATGAGGCATAATAGTCAGAATTGGTTACAAGAAAAATAAAAGTAAAATAACTAATGACTAATAACAAACTAGAATGAATTCAAAGCAAGGTCTCTCTTGCCACATGTTTCAGCAGCCCTACTGCCTGAACTTCTTTCAGTCAGGATCCCTCCCTCAGTCCTATGGTGCTTCCTTTGTTCTTCAGGTGTTGTGGATGCCATGGGCAGATAGAAAGGAAGGAATCAACTGGGGCATCTGCCCTCCCTTTTTATAGTTCTTTCCCTTCTTGGAGAAGCAGCCAGGTTGATGAGACAAAAAATCTCCAAACTGTTTCTTTTTAAATATGTAGATTTTTTTCCTATGTCCCTTTTCCTGACAACGAATGGCCATTTAGCAGGTGATGGCCCATTTGACCTTGTTTACACCTGGCTGAGGCAATAGTGTGCCCTTTTTCTCTGAGGAACTGGTTTGGCCACTCCCCAGACTTGGAACATGTCTGAGTAACATTATGCTGTGGAATGTTATAACTTTACATACCGTGTTGCCAAACATATTTTATCAGGACTATATTGACCAGCGAGTTGAGTTTTCAGATGATATCTCACAAGACATACTTGTACAATGATTATGATAATACTGTAGTGTGCAAGGGTACAGACAGTCCCACGGGCTGACTGAGGAACACTGCAAGGACAGAATTGATCCCTGAGGCTGGCCCAGAAAACAGGGAAAGACTGAACAGGAGGCAGGATACTCCCTACAGAGAGAAATCCCCAGGGAGCAAAGTAGGCTCCTGTTGGCGGAAACCCAAAGATATGGTTTGGAAATGAAAGCAGATGACTTCAGTAGTCCAAAGGAGCAAAATAATTATTCAGATTCGTAGGGATTTTCATTTAGACCTTCTTGTTATCCATGACAGGGTTGGAATTTTATGTGACTTGGCCAGAGGGCGGAGCCCCAGTGAAAGGCAAATGGCCAGCAGGAGATTAGGAGGATACCAATGACACTATGCATGGATGCCAGGGGGTGCTCTTAGGATGAGAACACTACCTCACCTAGGGTTGCCAATTTTCGTTGGATGTATTCCTGGAGGTTTCATCACATGACAAACTTTAATTAAAGATTAATCTTTAATTCCTGAAGACTCTGGGACAATCCTGGAGGGTTGACAAAGACTAACCTCACACCACTGTTTTTAGTTAATGAGACAGATCCTGTGCACTGGTGGTTTTTAATGGAAAGTGAAGAAAAGAGAATGGAAGAGAGAAACAGTATATAACAGATTTCAGAGTGGTAGCCGTGTTAGTCTGTATCAGCAAAAACAACGAGGCGCACTTGTGGCACCTTAGAGACTAACAAATTTATTTGGGCATAAGCTTTCGTGGGCTAAAACCCACTTCATCAGATGCATGGAGTGGAAAATACAGTAGGAAGATATATATACAGAGTACATGAAAAGATGGGGGTTGCCTTACCAATTCTAAAGAGACAATTCAATTAAAGTGGGCTATTATCAGCAGGAGGAAAAATCACTTTTGTAGTGGTAATTAGGGTGGCCCATTTCAAATAGTTGACAAGGAGGTGTGAGTAACAGTAGGGGGGAAAATTAGCATGGGGAAATAGTTTTTAGTTTGTGTAATGACCCATCCACTCCCAGTCTTTATTCAGGCCTAATTTGATGGTGTCCAGTTTGCAAATTAATTCCAGTTCTGCAGTTTCTCATTGAAGTCTGTTTTTGAAGTTTTTTTGTAGAATTGCCACTTTTAAGTCTGTAATTGAGTGTCCAGGGAGGTTGAAGTGTTCTCCGACTGGTTTTTGAATGTTATAATTCTTGACTCTGATTTGTGTCCATTTATTCTTTTGCGTAGAGACTGTCAGGTTTGGCCAATGTACATGGCAGAGGGGCATTGCTGGCACATGATGGCATATATCACACTGGTAGATGTGCAGGTGAACGAGCCCCTGATGGTGTGGCTGATGTGATTAGGTCCTACGATGGTGTCCCTTGAATAGATATGTGGACGGAGTTGGCAATGGGCTTTGATGCAAGGATAGGTTCCTGGGTTAGTGTTTTTGTTGTGTGGTGTGAAGTTGCTGGTGAGTATTTGCTTCAGGTTGCGGGGCTGTCTGTAAGCGAGGACTGGCCTGTCTCCCAAGGTCTGTGAGAATGAGGGATCGTCCTTCAGGATAGGTTGTAGATCCTTGATGATGCGCTGGAGAGGTTTTAGTTGGGGGCTGAAGGTGATGGCTAGTGGCATTCTGTTACTTTCTTTGTTGGGCCTGTCCTGTAGTAGGTGACTTCTGGGTACTCTTCTGGCTCTGTCAATCTGTTTCTTCAGTTCAGTAGGTGGGTATTGTAGTTTTAAGAAAGCTTAATAGAGATCCTGTAGGTGTTTGTCTCTGTCTGAGGGATTGGAGCAAATGCGGTTGTATCTTAGAGCTTGGCTGTAGACAATGGATCGTGTGATGTGGTCTGGATGAAAGCTGGAGGCATGTAGGTAAGTATAGTGGTCAGTAGGTTTCCGGTATAGGGTGGTGTTTATGTGACCATTGCTTATTTGCACTGTAGTGTCCAGGAAGTGGATCTCTTGTGTGGACTGGTCCAGGCTGAGGTTGATGGTGGGATGGAAATTGTTGAAATTCTGGTGGAATTCCTCAAGGGCTTCTTTTCCATGGGTCCAGATGATGAAGATGTCATCAATGTAGCGCAAGTAGAGTAGGGGTGTTAGGGGACGAGAGCTGAGGAAGCGTTGTTCTAAGTCAGCCATAAAAATGTTGGCATACTGTGGGGCCATGCAGGTACCCATATATAACAGACTTTGTTTAAGATCATGAATGTTTCCTCCAGTCTGTAAAATCCAAGCCCAAAGCTTAAATTACTGCACACTGAAGGTCTGAAGTCTTTCAGAAAAATCATGTTTAATTTTGCTATAGGACTTTAAAAGAAAAGTGCATTGATTTATCCAATTTTCTTTGTTCTCAGCCAGAGATGAATAAGTGATGGTATAATATAACCCAATATATTCTCCAAGTGTTGAGTCATGGTCACATGGTGTCACACGCTACTTTCCCCAGAGATGATGCACTATTGTTGGCATGGTGGGATTTCCCTCTCAAATCTCCAAATGTCCAGTTGAATTTCCCGTGGTGGCAAGGTAGTGCCACCATTTAAACAGCAGACACCTGAGAGACACTGATGGCTGGAGAGTTGGATGCAGTTAAAGCTTTACAGAACTGAGACACCCTAGAGAATATAGAAAGTCTGAATGACTGAAGATACTAAGTTTTCTTATATACGAGAATTATATTCCTCTAGTGAATATAATGAGCCGACCATGTTTTCAGTATTACACTTAGCTGGTGATTTAGACATTACTTGTCATTTTAGTAGTGAAAAATTAAGACCATCTACTCCTGTTGCACATGGTGAAGCTTTCTACAGATAAACCTCTCACCTTAGCATAAAAAAAAAAAAAAGCAGCTTTTTTTTTTACCTGGGTTTTTGGTATGAAAGTTAGTCAATTCTTATCAATTCACATTAGTTCTGCTGATACCCGCTGTCCTAATCCCTCTCATGAGCTCTCCATCATTACTGTACATTCACCATTATCCCAACACTAACTTTTGGACCACAGTGAACAAGGTCTTTCTAAACACCAAAACCTCACAGGATCCTTTCAACGTAGAATAGAAATCCCAATAACTGCACATCATACCTTTTTCACATGGGCACTGTAGTCTTAAAAGCCAGCCGGGGTGAAGTCTTTGGCAGAGTTTTCTCAATTGCAGAGCAAAGGGGAAACTCCTGCCAAGTATGACAAAAATTGTTTTCTGAGTTTCTGAAAGCCTTAAGAGTTCATGTTTCCAAGGCAACACCATCACACAGAGAATCATTAAAACAGCCACTATCTTATTTCACTTACAAATCAGGCTCCAGCTCTTGTCTAAACAGGGTATTTGTAAACCAGCAGAGCATGACTGCTTATGCAAAGTGCTGGGAGCTCTTCACAGATGAAAATAAATTATGAGGCTGAACAAGGCTGGTGTCTCAACAGATCTGGGGTTATAAATGTAAAGGTTAGCAAGAGTCTTGTGTAAATTTCAGTGGGTATTAGTGCTGGGCCTTTAAGAACTCCTGAAAGGGGAACATCTGGGAAAACTCTCTATGGCACAACAAGATTGTTCAGAAGGACATAATAAAAGGGGATCCCACTTCCATTCTGAACACCAACAAGCCACAGCGGAAGCCAACGAGCAACACAGTGGCCTCTTTCATTTAAGTACAATGGAAGATATTTCCTCTGCTTTTATTTTTCCTACATCAAAATCTGCATTGATCTGACAGCAAATCTAAAAATGGTTTGAATCATTTTTCAATTAAAAGCAGGCAACACTTGTAAAACTTTGAAATTAAACGGGTCCTAATTATAGAACAAACAATGTAACTGGGGAGTTAAATATTTATTTTGTCTGCTCTTTAATCTGGCAGACAGAGGAGTAACAGAAACTAGGTGCACGTTTTTAGCAGTGAGGATAACTAACAACTGGAATTGTTCACCAAACGATATGGTGAACTCTCCTTTACTTGAAGTCCTTAAATCAAGACTGGCTTTTTTTCTAAAATTCTCTCCAGCTCAGCCACCCATTACTGGGCTCAAAGCAGGAATCACTTGGTGAAATTCAGTGAGCTGTGTTATACAGCAGGTCAAACTAGTTGATCATAATGGTCCCTTCTGGCCTTATTATTATCTAAATATTAAGATATTTTGTATTGTAAGATATATCATAAGTGTGTACTTATCTAAAAGTTAGATTTTTTTTTCAAGTACATAAACATATACATAGTCCATCCTTGGTGCTTAAATGCCTTAAAATAACAATGTTATGAAGGGTGCCTTAAGGAAATAATGGGGCAGAAAAGGATGTCAGTCAAGTACTGTACCTCTGACTGTCCATATCTGGTCATAGTTCAGTCTTCTAGTAAATATCCAGTTTGCCAATCATCCCATCTCACACTGCTAGTGAATTCAACATAGGGAAATGTACCCAGAGAATCAAGGACCTGAACCCTCCAGAACAGGGTTGCATCTACTAAAGGGGTAGTGGAGGTTAATGACAACAGTGAACTTACAGTGCAGTTGATCAACTGGGATGGGAAACTCATGTAAATATGCTTCCCCACTGCGGAGTGCCTCAATATAAAATCCCAAGTTCCTCTATCCCGCCTGCTAGTGCTGCAGAGGCAGCTGACCTCAGGGAGTTGGAGAGGGAGAGTCTCAGACCCAAGCAGGGTATGACTCAAAAGCCTCTTAAAGCCAACAGGCAAAGGAGCTACAAGAATATCCTGATAGGTACATTATTCTTCACCAAAGAATGTCACGTGAGGTCTTAAATGAAAGCCAGGGTCACGCTGGTCGTTGAGATCATTGTGAAATGTTTGTATAGATACTATGTAAGGAGTTATGTTTACTGAAATGAATATGTCTGTTTCAAGACAGCTGACAAACAGATTTCCTGTCAGAAGATGTTTGCTCAGCTCTCTCTCTTTTGGCGTTGTCATTAAGCATTGTAAGCTAACGCAATGGCTCCATGGCTACAAACAAAGTCAACAGGGGGACATGAAAACAACAGGGAAGAAGTAGAACACAAACAGTAAAACCCACTGTCACTAGTTTTTTCCTGAGTACAGACAATGAACTTTGGGGATATATGTAGAAGGCAACAAAGATACCCTTTTTTCTGGATCTAGGAAGTAAACTGGCAGCATGTTTGCATTCATGAAAATAGAACCTCAATCAGCCTTGTTTGAAATGCTGCAGAGGACATTTGGAGTGAGAAACCTATTTAGACAGGAGGTTAGTCTTTTAAGTCTAGTCTACAGAAAGCGTGTTATAATGTTTCCCTTAGGGTACGTCTATACTTACCTCCAGGTTCGGTGGTAAGCAATCGATCTTCTGGGATCGATTTATCGCGTCTTGTCTAGACGCGATAAATCGATCCCGGAAGTGCTCGCCATCGACACCGGTGCTCCTGCTCCGCGAGAGGAGTACGTGGAGTCGACGGGGGAGCCTGCCTGCTGCGTGTGGACCCGCGGTAAGTACCTTGTAGTTCAAACTAAGATACTTCAACTTCAGCTACGTTATTCACGTAGCTGAAGTTGCGTATCTTAGTTCGAACTGGGGAGTTAGTGTGGACCAGCCCTTATCCTTACTCACTATCTATTAAATCTTTGATAAACTTATGGTGGTTTTCACTATAAATCTCTCTCAGTCCTGGGGTATTAAGCCAAGTGCTGATCCTGAGTTGAATCCTACAAGCTGGTGTGTATGCTTTTCCCCTGGAGACAGCAGACCTGGTATTTCTGTGAGTGTTCAGTGGAGAAGAGGCTTGGATGATACAGGGGAACAATTCAAAGGGGCGTGGGTGCATCCACTGTTAACTTACAAAGCAAGGGCAGCAGAGTCCTTTGGACATATTCAAGAGGAGATTCAGAATCTCCCCAAAGAACACTTAATAGCAAACATGTGCAATGTGCTGATTTGTGTATAAATCACGTTGTGCCCACTGTCACTGGTGAAGGTTCCATGTTGTCCTCCATTGATGTTCCATCGTGGGGCTTTAAAAGTGCTTTGCAGCTGACCCTGTCAGATCCTGCTGGGGCTTCACTGCGTTGTATAGGCCACATGTCCAAATTTGGGTAATCATCAATCTGGCAAAATGTTTCAAAAGGGTAGTGTGCCAAATAGCTGGGTAGATGCCACAGTAGTTATGCTTAGGAGGTAATACGAGCAAAATAAGCACACACATGAATTAACTGCTGTGGGTTGTTTAAAGCGATCCAGGCTTTTCATTAATTTATTTGTACAGAAAATAGCAGAAGGAGCTAAGAGTCTTTATACTGTATATCAGCTCTGGAACCAAATACTGCAATTAATCATGTCTTTGTATATAGCTATCAGTATGAGAGTTTCAATGAGGGAGATTTATTACTGAGATGAAAAAATCCTGTTTAAAATGAAATAGGTTCAAGATGATGGGCTTCTCCTACCATTTTTTTTCATGATTTAAGTTATAATATTTTAACAGAAAATTGCTTTCTAGCATGCTGTTTTGGAAGAGAAGTATTTCACTTTTTTAAATCTTGGTATTTATGTTGTAAATAAATATTTACATTTATCTATAAAGCAATACATCCCATGAAGGATGAAAAAGGAGTCAGTTGATGAGCAAACGTGAAGGTACAATGAAGATCATAGTAATTCAGAGAACTTTAAGAACCAAGGAGAGCCCAAAGCAAAAAACTTCAAGATACGATTTAAGACTCATAATAAATATTGCTTTAAAAGCCCCTGTTAGCATGATCACCATCATCATCATGTTCCTATTATGCCTGTGGTGTTTAGGGCAGTGATGTGGGTAGCTCAGTGGTTTGAACATTAGCCTTTTAAACCCAGGGTTGTGAGTTCAATCCTTGAAGGGGCCATTTAGGGATCGGGGCAAAAATCTGTCTGGGGATTAGTCCTGCTTTGAGCAGGGGGTTGGACTAGATGACCTCCTGAGGTCCCTTCCAACCCAGATATTCTATGAAACTCCTCTGTTTCTGGCAAGTCTTTCAATGGTGCCCCAGGTTTTTCAGCACAGCTCTTCGCCATGTTGTTTTCAAGCGGCCTTGTTTTCGCTTGCTTTCAGGTGTCCATCTTATTGCTACTCTGGTGATGGAATCAGTTTCCATCCGAAGCACATGACCAGTCCATCTCCAATGCCTCCTGGCAATGATCCTCTTGGCTGCACTGTGTCAATAGATCTTGGTTTGAGATTGTTCTGGGCCAAAAGGTATGGAGGATTTTTCTGAGGCAGGTTGTATGGAATGATGTCATACTTTCTCATTCCCCAGCATTCTATACTATAAGTAGTGTTGAAAGTACGCAGCTCTGATAAATATTGAGTTTGGTTTTGGTGTTGTATTTTGATTATTTCCAGACTGTATTTAAGCTCCTGAAGGTGTACCTGGCTTTATTGATTTTGTTCCAGATGTCCTGGCTTGTTCCACCATCCTGGCTAATGGTGCTGCCCAAGTATGTGAATGTTTCTACACTGGTCAGAACATAATCCTCTATCTGTACTGGTGATGGTGAGGCAATATTAAAGGTCATGATATCTGTCTTATTGCGGTTGATTTTCAGTCCAATTTGCTGGCTGAATGCATTGAGTCAAGTTGTTTTTTCTTGTATATGGTGTTGGGTATGTGATAGGGTAGCGACATCATCTGCGAAGTCCATGTCTTCAAGGGATGAGAAGAGTGTCCATTTATTGCCTCCTGGCATGTCTTCTGTTGTACGCCACATTACCCAGTCAATGGCAATGTTGAAGAGGATTGCAGACATGACACACTCCTGACGTACTTCTGTTTTGACTTCAAAACTGAGCTCACTGTGATCAACACTGCATGTAAAGTTGAAATAGAAGCTTTTGATGACGTTGATTATACGGAAAGGAATTCCTTATGCCCACAGAATGCGCCATAGACTGGTCCTGTGAATGCTATCAAAAGCCTTCTCAAAGTCTATGAAATTTATGTAGAGTTGCCGTTGCCATTCTAAGCACTGTTCTATTATGTTTCGTAGAGTGAATATGTGGTCTGTGCATCCATGTCCTTTCCGAAAACCAGCTTGCTCTTTTCTGAGAACTCTATCAACTGCCTCTGATATATGCTGGACTATGATCTTACACAATACTTTGCTTGGCACAGATAAAAGTGTGATACCACACTAGTTATTACAATCACTGAGAGTTCCTTTCTTTGGTATCTTCACTATAACCCCATTGGTCCACTCATCTGGCATTTTTTCCCTTTCCCAGACTGATGTAAATAGAGGGGCCAGGATAGATGCTGCTAATTTAGGATTTACCTTGAACAATTCTGCATTCAAGTTATCCTTGCCAGGAGCTTTCCCATTTTTTTAAGGATTTGATGGCTTGAATGATCTCTTCCTTAGTTGGGGTGTCTGTGTTTATATCAAGATCTTCTTCTGCCTCCTGTATGTTTGCTTCCTCTTTAGGTGGCTCCCTGTTCAGCAATTCTTTGAAATGCTCTGTCCAGCACATTTCTTGTTCTTTTTCAGTTGTTAGTAGGTGTCCTTGTTTGTTCCTGATGAGAGTGTTTGTTGGTGTCTGCCATTTACCACTGATAAGCCGCGTCATTTTGTAGACGGTTCCTTGTTCACCATGAGCAGTTGCATCCTCTGCTTGTGTTGCCAGATTATCAATATAATGTTGTTTGTCCTCTATAACAAGGCGTTTGAGCTCCCAGTGTGCCTTGCTATACTGCTCATGGTATTTATCCTTTAGCTTCTGGGATTTTGTGTCTAAAACTTTTTTCTTCGGGGCTCATCTGGTTTCTATGGCATTCCATGTGCTGGGTGTAATCCACTCCTTCCTTCTCTTCTGCCTGTAGCCTAGACAAGCTTCACTGCTCTGTTTATAAATTGCTGTTACTTTGTCCCACTTCTTGTTGATCTCCTCATCTGCATTCCCCTGCTCTTCATCAAGGTCTGCAAGTGCTTGAAACCTGTTCTTTAACTGCAGAACGAAGGCTTTCTGTATTTCAAGGGACTTTAGCTTGTCAATATCATAACGTCTATGTCCCTTGTTCGGTAGACCTACACTTCTCAGTATTCATGAAAAATGAAACTAACAAAAATACTGATGAGCAATAAAAAGCTTCATCAACAATTCCTGTAGCTCCTCTCTAACTTAAAAAGTGGCTGCAGGTACTGTATATGGCAACCTTATGATCATGCAGTGTCTCTAAGTAATATATAAAATTGGAAAGAAGGTTCACTGGGTATATGGTAGTATGGAGTGTGGAGGAGGTCATTTAAGCTGGTTCAAAGAGCAGTGGATCGGTTATATATCTGCAGGGAAGATATGGGAAGTTGATGTTTTCCGGTGGGTGGGAAGTGTGTGGTATTTTGGTTTGTGTATCCATATTTGATGGTGCTTGTGTCTCACACACCAGTATATACTGTAAGGGAGGCGGGGATCTGTGAGTGATATTGGAACTATAGGAGGCATGCTGGTAGGTAGGTGAGGTATTTGGTTTTGAATAAGCAAAGGAGGAGTGTCAATATGATCAGTGTTGAAGGTTTTGTTGGGGTTTGGTTTGTTTGTTTTTTTGGTAGAATTTTAACTATGAACTTCCTAATTTTCAAATATTTGGGGGAGGGGAGACTGGATTTTATAACTGAACCTTACTTTGAATATTATCTCTTTCAGACATATTCTTTTAAATAACTACAAAAGTCCTATCAGAGTAAAATGATGACTTCAACATCATGCCCTCGATGTTGTAATGCTTCCCTGGGAGAAGACAGGCTATGAATGTCCATTCCTGGACATGGGCTGCTTCCCCATTCACCACGGTCTCTCCCATCTCCATTGCTTCATCCTTGGATCATTGCATGTGATACTTGGCCAGTGTTTTAATAAGAATGAGGATATTGTTTGGGTTTTTTCTATGAACTTTGCCGCTAAATCTTGAACTAATACTGAGCCAAAGTGGCTTTGGGTTATTGCATCCCTAATGCTGTGTATCTAGCAGGAAGTATTTCTAGGGTATGTCTACACTACGAAATTAGGTCGAATTTATAGAAGCCGGTTTTATAGAAATCGGTTGTATACAGCCGATTGAGTGTGTCCCCAAATAAAATGCTCTAAGTGCTCTAGTCGGCGGACCGCGTCCACAGTACCGAGGCTAGCGTCGACTTCCGGAGCATTGCACTATGGGTAGCTATCCCACAGTTCCCGGAGTCTCCGCCGCCCATTGGAATTCTGGGTTGTGATCCCAATGCCTGAATGATGCAAAACAGTGTCGCGGGGGGTTCTGGGTACATGTCGTCAGGCCCCTCCCCCTCCATCAGAGCAACGGCAGACAATAGATTCGCGCCTTTTTACCTGGGTTACCTGTGCAGACATCATACCACGGCAAGCATGGAGCCCGCTCAGCTCAGCTCACCGTCACCATATGTCATCTGGGTGCTGGCAGACGTGGTACTGCATTGCTACACAGCAGCAGCAGCTAACTGCCTTTTGGCGGTAGACGGTGCAGCATGACTGGTAGCCTTCATCGGCGATCTGGGTGCTGGCAGCCGTAGGGCTGCATTGCACCAGCCCCTTGCCTTTTGCCTTTTGGCAGTAGATGGTGTATTACGACTGGTAACCGTCGTCATCGTACAGCAGTGGCTGGAACTCCGTATGTCCCCCAGTCCCCCATCCCCCCAGTCATATTCTGCTGCCTTCACAATGACGATGATGGCTATCAGTCGTAGTATGCCATTTTCTGCCAAGTGCCCAGTATTTTCTGCTAAGCACCCAGAAGAGGCCGAGGGCGATCTGGGGGCTGGCAGACGTGGGGCTGCATTGCACACAGCAGCAGCCCCTTGCCTTTTGGTAGAAGATGGTATATTACGACTGGTATCCATCATCGTCATATTGCAGTGGCTGTCAATCATGGGCACCTGGGCAGACATGCTCAGTCCTAGCGAACTGTCTTGATGATGATGGCTATCAATCGTAGTATGCTATTTTCTGCCAAGCACCCAGAAGAGGCCGAGGGCTATCAGTCATGCTGCACCGTCGTCTGCCAGCTTAAGATGTAAAAAATAGATTTGTTCTGTATTCATTTGCTTCCCCCTCCCTCCGTGAAATCAACGGCCTGCTAAACTGAGGGTTTTGAGTTCAATCTTTGGGGGGGGCCATTCTGTGTGACAGTTGTTTGTGTTTCTCCCTGATGCACAGCCACCTTTGTTGATTTTAATTCCCTGTACCTGTACGCCATGTCGTCACTCGCCCCTCCCTCCCTCCCTCCCTCCCTCCCTCGGTCCATCAGATACTAGTTTCGCGCCTTTTTTCAGACCAGACGCCATAGCTTGCACTGGGATCATGGAGCCCGCTCAGATCACCGTGGCAATTATGAGCACTATGAACACCACGCGCATTGTCCTGGAGTATATGCAGAGCCAGGACATGCCAAAGCAAAACCGGGACCAGCCGAGGAGGCGATTGCAGCGCGGCGACGAGAGTGATGAGGAAATTGACATGGACATAGACCTCTCACAAGGCACAGGCCCCAGCAATGTGGAAATCATGGTGTTACTGGGGCAGGTTCATGCCGTGGAACGCCGATTCTGGGCCCGGGAAACAAGCACAGACTGGTGGGACCGCATCGTGCTGCAGGTGTGGGACGATTCCCAGTGGCTGCGAAACTTTCGCATGCGTAAGGGCACTTTCATGGAACTTTGTGACTTGCTTTCCCCTGCCCTGAAGCGCCAGAATACCAGGATGAGAGCAGCCCTCACAGTTGAGAAGCGAGTGGCGATAGCCCTGTGGAAGCTTGCAACGCCAGACAGCTACCGGTCAGTCGGGAATCAATTTGGAGTGGGCAAATCTACTGTGGGGGCTGCTGTGATCCAAGTAGCCAACGCAATCAAAGAGCTGCTGGTATCAAGGGTAGTGACTCTGGGAAACGTGCAGGCCATAGTGGATGGCTTTGCTGCAATGGGATTCCCAAACTGTGGTGGGGCCATAGACGGAACCCATATCCCTATCTTGTCACCGGAGCACCAAGCCACCGAGTACATAAACCGCTAGGGGTACTTTTCAATGCTGCTGCAAGCCCTGGTGGATCACAAGGGACGTTTCACCAACATCAACGTGGGATGGCCGGGAAAGGTACATGATGCTCGCGTCTTCAGGCACTCTGGTCTGTTTCGAAAGCTGGAGGAAGGGACTTTCTTCCCGGACCAGAAAATAACTGTTGGGGATGTTGAAATGCCTATCGTGATCCTTGGGGACCCAGCCTACCCCTTAATGCTATGGCTCATGAAGCTGTACACAGGCAGCCTGGACAGTAGTCAGGACCTGTTCAACTACAGGCTGAGCAAGTGCCGAATGGTGGTGGAATGTGCATTTGGACGTTTAAAAGCGCGCTGGCGCAGCTTACTGACTCGCTCAGACCTCAGCGAAAAGAATATCCCCATTGTTATTGCTGCTTGCTGTGCGCTCCACAATATTTGTGAGAGTAAAGGGGAGACATTTATGGCAGGGTGGGAGGTTGAGGCAAATCGCCTGGCCGCTGATTACGCGCAGCCAGAAACCAGGGCGGTTAGAAGAGCACAGCAGGGCGCGGTGCGCATCGGAGAAGCTTTGAAAACGAGTTTTGTGACTGGCCAGGCTACGGTGTGAAACTTCTGTTTGTTTCTCCTTGATGAACCCTCCGCCCCCCCCCCCACCCGGTTCACTCTACTTCCCTGTAAACCAACCACCCCACCCTCCCCTCCCCCCTTCGAGCACCGCTTGCAGAGGCAATAAAGTCATTGTTACTTCACATTCATGCATTCTTTATTAATTCATCACACAACTAGGGGGATAATTGCCAAGGTAGCCCGGGATGGGTGGGGGAGGAGGGAAGGAAAAGGACACACTGCAGTTTAAAACTTTAACTCTTATTGAAGGCCAGCCTTCTGATGCTCGGGCAATCATCTGGGGTGGAGTGACTGGGTGGCCGGAGGCCCCCCCACCGTGTTCTTGGGCGTCTGGGTGAGGAGGCTATGGAACTTGGGGAGGAGGGCTGTTGGTTACACAGGGGCTGTAGCAGCGGTCTCTGCTCCTGCTGCCTTTCCTGCAGCTCAACCATACGCTGGAGCATGTCAGTTTGATGCTCCAGCAGCCGGAGCATCGACTCTTGCCTTCTGTCTGCAAGCTGACGCCACCTATCATCTTCAGCCCACCACTTGCTCTGTTCATCCCGCGATTCAGCCCGCCACCTCTCCTCTCGTTCATACTGTGCTTTTCTGTAGTCTGACATTGACTGCCTCCACGCATTCTGCTGTGCTCTCTCAGCGTGCGAGGACATCTGGAGCTCCGTGAACATATCATCCCGCGTCCTCCGTTTTCTCCTTCTAATCTTCACTAGCCTCTGTGAAGGAGAAACATTTGCAGCTGGTGGAGGAGAAGGGAGAGGTGGTTAAAAAAGACACATTTTAGAGAACAATGGGTACACTCTTCCACGTTAAATTTTGCTGTTCACATTACACAGCACATGTGCTTTCGTTACAAGGTCGCATTTTTCCTCCTATATTGAGGGCCTGCCGGTTTGGTGTGAGAGATCACTCACGCAGTGCCAGGCAACAGATTTCGGCTTGCAGGCAGCCATGGTAAGACACAGTCTTTTGGCTTTTTTAACCTTCTTAACATGTGGGAATGGTTTCAAACAGTAGCGCTCTCATTTCCCATACCAAGCACCCGTTGGGTTGGCCATTTAAAATGGGTTTGCAATGTAAAAGGAGGGGCTGCGGTTTCCGGGTTAACATGCAGCACAAACCCAACTAACTCCCCTCCCCCCCCCCACACCCAATTCTCTGGGATGATCACTTCACCCCTCCCCCCCACCGCGTGGCTAACAGCGGGGAATATTTCTGTTCAGCAGAGCAGGAAGGTGCACCTCAATGTCCCCTTAATAAAATCGCCCCATTTCAACCAGGTGACCGTGAATGATATCACTCTCCTGAGGATAACAAAGAGCGATAAGGAATGGATGTTGTCTGCATGCCAGCAAACACCGGGACCATACGCTGCCATGCTTTGTTATGCAATGATTCCAGACTACGTGCTACTGGCCTGGCGTAGTAAAGTGTCCTACCATGGTGGACGGGATAAGGCAGCCCTCCCCAGAAACCTTTTGCAAAGGCTTTGGGAGTACATGAAGGAGAGCTTTCTGGAGATGTCCCTGGAGGATTTCCGCTCCATCCCCATACACATTAACAGACTTTTCCAGTAGCTGTACTGGCCGTGATTGCCAGGGCAAATTAATCATATTAATCATTAAACACACTTGCTTTTAAACCATGTGTAATATTTACAAAGGTACACTCACCAGAGGTCCCCTGTGTGCCCTCAGGGTCTGGAAGCACGCCTTGGGTGAGTTCGGGGGTTACTGGTTCCAGGTCCAGGGTGATAAACATATCCTGGCTGTTGGGGAAACCGGTTTCTCCGCTTCCTTGCTGCTGTGAGCTATCTACATTATCTCCATCCTCATCTTCCTCATACCCCGAACCCGCTTCCCTGTGTGTTTCTCCAGTGAGGGAGTCATAGCACACGGTTGGGGTAGTGGTGGCTGCACCCCCTAGAATGGCATGCAGCTCCTCGTAGAAACGGCATGTTTGCGGCTCTGCCCCAGACCTTCCGTTTGCTTCTCTGGCTTTGTGGTAGGCTTGCCATAGCTCCTTAATTTTCACGCGGCACTGCTGTGCGTCCCTGGTATGGCCTCTGTCCTTCATGGCCTTGGAGACCTTTTCTAATATTTTGCCATTTCGTTTACTGCTACGGAGTTCAGCTAGCACTGATTCATCTCCCCATATGGCGAGCAGATCCCGTACCTCCCGTTCAGTCCATGATGGAGCTCTTTTGTGATCCTGGGACTCCATCACGGTTACCTGTGCTGATGAGCTCTGCGTGGTCACCTGTGCTCTCCACGCTGAGCAAACTGGAAATGAAATTCAAACGTTCGCGGGGCTTTGCCTGTCTACCTGGTCAGTGCATCTGAGTTGAGAGTGCTGTCCAGAGCGGTCACAATAAAGCACTGTGGGATAGCTCCCGGAGGCCAATAACGTCGAATTCCGTCCACACTACCCCAATTCCGACCCGCTAAGGCCGATTTTATTGCTAATCCCCTCGTCGGAGGTGGAGTAAAGAAACCGGTTTAAAGCGCCCTTTGAGTCGAAAGAAAGGGCTTCGTCGTGTGAACGTGTCCAGGCTTAATTCGATTTAACGCTGCTAAAGTCGACCTAAACTCGTAGTGTAGACCAGGCCCTAGTCAGTTGCCCAGAACCATTGAGGACTAACCAATACCACACTAGACTTAAAGTACTGAGCTTTACAGTGGTGTTCAGGACTACTTCCTTAAGTTTATAACATACTCATACATATTAAGCACGTTTTCAGGAAAGACTTGAATCTAACTCAGCAATAACACTGAAAAGGGAAATCAGACTTTTCACTGTACATTTCTAGCAGAACCAAAGTATATGCTTCAATTTCCCTTTAAACCCTGGAAGCATAAAGAACCCCAAACTGAAAGCCGAGCAATAAAACAAACACAAGAAGTTCCACACTCAAAGCATCTCCACAATGAGCCATTCATTAGTTGGTGCTTCCCATCAAGACTGTTAAGGGTGACACAGGTTTACCAAACAGCTAATCCTTGATAATGAAAGGTTTTCAATAAAACCTTCCTTCCAGGGAGCCTAGGCGCTTTCACATTACCAAGAATAGACAAAGTGCTTCAGGAAACCTGCCAAATAGTAGCTCATGCACTGGAAACAAAACACTGCAGTCTTCAGGGGACTAAGTACAAATATAGTGATTTTTTTGTTTTGTTTTCTTCCTGTGTTCATTAATATTTTTTCTTGGCTTTCTTTGATATTATTTCATTGAGACAAATTATTGAATAGATACACATTCATCCATTAAACTTAATAGACAGTTATGGATCAGTTTGTATATTGCTTTATGCTGTCCCCCACCTGAATGTGATATTGATGTTTCCTTTCTTCAGCATGGGCCCCTCTGAAGCTGTGCCATCCTTTCTACTGTCCATTACTAGGCAACTGTAACAGCACTGCCCGCTAGCCATTCATTCCCCTAGGACTTTGGGGGTGGGGGTTGATATTCAACAGACCATGAGTTGGATACCCTTGACTAAATAGGTCTATTTTAAGAAGGCTTGGTCAAATCAGCTGTAGCTAAGCATTTAAGTACACTAATAACTAAATATTTTTCAAAAAACTTACATTAATCAGATACTTTGGGTGTTGCCAGCTTGTATCTCATCCACATACTGCAAGAGAGCGAATTCTTGAGAACCTCCTGTGAATGGTAAAACCCAAATGTGCCGGGGCAGTCTTCTCCTCCCTTTGGACCACCTCAAACAGTCTGGACACTTACACGTTTCTAAGCACCACTGTGTTATTTGAATCCCCGCCATCAGTACAGCCTCATGTAGCAACATACAATTGGAAGTAAGCTTCCCCCTTGGCCCACTCTCCAGGAAGGGTGAGGGAAAGCTCTCTTTGTCCTCAGACCCTGAATCTCCTTCCCTCTAACAGCCACCTCCCCCTTGTGCTTTCTTCCTGTCCTTTAGCTGTTCCCAGCCGATGGGTTGATTGCTCTCATTAGCCTGTCAGCCCCCTGCCTAATTAGACCTTTAAGCACCCATCTCCCAATTAAGTCCACTGTGGGCGGGATGGGGTGAGGGGGGAGAAGTTAGTAGCTTAGTGACCGGAGTGTTGGATCAGCTCTAAGCAATTAACATTCTGTCAGACCAAAAAGGTCATGGAAATAGAGCTTTCTGTTTGTGTGTGGACGGTAGTTATGACACATTAAGCTCTGGGTTATGGCTAAACCAGGACACAAATTCACAAGGGTAGAGTAGCTGGATGTCTCAGGCATTGAGGTAAAGAAATAGGGAGACTTTTTCATCACTGGTTTAACTCTGAACAAGATCAGTAGTCGCAGAAAGTCTACCTCCGCTTGTTAAGAGCCGGCACAAAGAGCGGTCACAAATGGCATGAATCGGCATCCTTGATGGTGGCCACTGTTGACAATCCCAACAGAGGCTAAAGATGTCAGGGCCAGACTGTGTAAATGATTATGTAGCCCTGCATGAGAGGCTGGGTGGAGTCTCATGGCCCAGTGGGAGCTTTGGGGAGGATTGTGTCCTGCTGACGTACCACAGATCTGGGGAGCAGAAGGGAGGGTGCATGCTACACTTTCCTTTAGGGGGGTACAATGTACTGTCCATTGTGCATCCACACAGCTCTAGTGACCACTGCAGAGTGGAAGGCAAGATCCCGCCTTTTACTGCCTATCCACCCCTTTATGGAATGATTTGCCTTCTCTAGGGATGTTTGAATGGAAGAGTTCCTCTGCTCTCCCAAAGAAAGGATTACAATTCTTCTTGGACCTTGGGGGGAAGGTGGTAGGAAGGGAAGCATATGGGAGGAAGATTCCTTAGGCCACCATCCCTCCGCATAAGGACGAGGCACAACCTACAACTGGAAAACCATGGAGACTAGATGACTCATTCACCCCTACATGTGATGGCTGTAGTACAGGTCTCAGGCACATTGACTGGGCTCTGTGGGAAAGCTAGTGCTGCTGCTCACACTGTTCTATGGATGGAAGACTCCCATTTCTAGAGCAGTGATAGGCAAATACTTGTATGCAAATACTCATTGAAGTTTAACTGCTCTATAATCCAACAGACTAGACTGCTCAACACAGAACTCAATGATAAACTCAGCAGTACTGTAGGCGAAGCTTCTCCCTTACTGATGGGCACTTTAAACTGCAAGCAGCCACCAGAGGGCAAGCTGCCCATACTTATATAATAAACATTACAACTGGATAAATATAGAGTTATGTTTCTATTGATTGAACTGCTTGGAGGGGTGTAACAGTCTCGGCCGGGGTTCGGCCCTCAGCGGGGCTGTGGGGTATCCCACCGCCTCGCTACACAGAGGCTGAGGCAATGTCTATAGCAGTCCCGGCCCTAGGGCAGGGCGGGGCAGCAAGCAAATAGGCGGTCAGTAACCCAGGCCCTAAGCAGGGGCTGGGTCAGGGTTTGTAACAGCCCAGGCCCTAGGTCAGGGCGGGGCAGCAAGCAAATAGGCAGTCAGTAACCCAGGCCTTAAGCAGGGGCTGAGTCAGGGTTTGTAGCAGCCCAGGCCCTAGGTCAGGGCGGGGCAACAAGCAAACAGGCAGTCAGTAACCCAGGCCTTAAGCAGGGGCTGGGTCAGGGTTTGTAGCAGGTCCCAGCCTCTCTAGGCCAGGGAAAAAGGGGGAGTCTGCCACCCAAGGAGTGGGTGGCAGGGAGGACGCAGGCCCTCCCACTCCACTGCGTCCCAGCCCGGGGCCCTAGCAGCGACAGACGTTCGCTGCTGTCAGTGGGGATCCTGGCCGCAACACACTGACATCGGCTCTGGCAGTACAGCAGCCAGACTGGAGTCGGCTGCCCCCGGGCTACTTCCACACTCCCCCTCGTATGGTACCTGTGCCGTCCTACTGTCCTCGGTGCTCTCCACCAGCATCGGCTCCTCTGGGTAGGTGGCGAAGGGCAGGCTCGGCTCCTCCTCGGGGTAGCTGGCACGCGGCAGGCTCGGCTCCTCCTCGGGGTAGCTGGCACGGGGCAGGCTTGGCTCCTCCTCGGGGTAGCTGGCACGGGGCAGGCTTGGCCAGTCCTCCTCAGGGTAGCTGGCACGGGGCAGGCTTGGCCAGTCCTCCTCAGGGTAGCTGGCACGGGGCAGGCTTGGCCAGTCCTCCTCAGGGTAGCTGGCACGGGGCAGGCTCGGCCAGTCCTCCTCAGGGTACTGAGCGAGAGGTAGGCTCAGCAGGCCTGGTAAGTCAGCAGGCCGGTCGCGGCCTGCGGCTGTCTCCCAAGCGGGAGCTCGGCCAGAGACGTCTGCTCTCTCCGCCGGCGTGGGCTCCACTGAGCTTTGCAGGCGAGCTTTTATACTTCCGGGTCGGCACCGTGACCGCTGAGGGGCGGGCGCTGGACCCGGTGGCTCTGCCCCCGGTGGCATTAGGGGAGGTTCGGCCCTCAGCGGGGCTGTGGGGTATCCCACCGCCTCGCTACACACTCCCCCCCTCAAGGCTGGCTCCCGTCCCTCGGGGCCAGTCCCATCCAACTCTCCCAGGCGGGACAAGAAGTCCGCGTTCACGTGGTCCTTACCGGCCCTATGGCGGATGGTATACGCATAGGGTTGCAGTGCCAGGTACCACCGCGTTAACCTCATATTATTGTTCTTCATTCAGGCCAACCACCGAAGCGCGGCGTGGTCAGTGACTAGTATGAAGGGGGCCCCTAGGATGTAATAACGCAGGGCGTCACAGGACCATTTTACTGCTAAGGCCTCCTTCTCTATTACAGCGTAGTGTCTTTCTCGCGGGAATAATTTCCGGCTGAGATAGATAACGGGGTGCTCCTCCCCATCCACCTCCTACGACAGGACTGCCCCTAGTCCTACCTCTGAGGCGTCGGTCTGGAGGACGAACCCTCGGTCAAAGTCGGGGCTGTACAGGACGGGTTCGCGGCAGAGACAGTCTTTGAGGGCCCGGAAGGCGCTGTCACACTCCGGGGTCCATTCCACCCGTCTGGGACTGGTTTTGGTGAGGAGCTCTGTTAAGGGGGCCACGATGGAGGCAAAATCGGGGATGAACCTCCGGTAATAGCCCGCAAGTCCCAGGAATTGGCGTACGTGGCCCTTCGTAGTAGGTGGTGGGCATGCCACTAGGGCTTGAACCTTTCCCACAAGTGGCTTTACTTGTCCCCCTCCAATCGTGTGGCCCAGGTAGGTGGTCTCCTGCCACCCGATACGGCATTTCTTTGGGTTGGCGGTTAACCCTGCGGCTCGTAAGGACCTCAGGACAGCCGCTACTCGCTCTAGGTGGTTCTCCCACCGGTCGCTATAAATGACGACATCGTCCAGGTACGCGGCCGCGTACTCTCGATGAGGAAGAAGGAGGCGGTCCATGAGCCGCTGGAACGTCGCGGGGGCACCATGGAGACAGAAGGGCATCCGGGTGAATTGGTAGAGGCCCGTGGCGGTGGCGAAAGCAGTTTTCTCCTGTGACATGGGGTCAAGGGGAATCTGCCAGTACCCTTTGCTTAGGTCAAGGGTCGTGAGGAAGCGGGCCTTGCCTAAACGGTCCAGCAGCTCATCTACCCGAGGCATTGGGTAGGGGTCGAACTTCAAGATGGAATTAACACGGCGGAAATCGATGCAAAAGCACTGTGTGCCGTCCGGTTTGGGAACCAGGACTACTGGGCTGCGCCACTCGCTTTGTGATGGTTCAATGACACCCAGCTCTAGCATCGCTCGTACTTCCTCCTCGATGACCTGCCGCATACGATAGGGTAGGGGTCTAGTTGACTCTCGGATCACCACCCCTGGCTCTGGCTGAATGGTATGGTACACGAGGGTCGTGTAGCCCGGCTGGGCGGTGAACGTCCCACGGAACGCCTGCAGAAGGCACCCGGTCTGTTTCCGTTGTTCCCCAGTCAAGGACTCTCCGAGCTGAGGTGTTGTGACGTCTTCGGTCGGTGTAACCAGGGGCCCTAACTCGGGCTCGGGTGGACAGGGGTTAATTAAGAGGCCTTCCCGTTCCCGCCAGGGTTTCAGGAGTTTGATGTGATACCGCTGGACTTTTTTTCGGCGGTCTGGCTGGTTGATCTCATAGGTGACCGGCCCGATCTTCCGGATCACCTCATATGGCCCCTGCCACCGAGCCAGTAGCTTGGATTCACTGGAGGGTAAGAGAAGTAGAACCCGGTCGCCCGGTTGGAACTCGCGGACTCGGGCCTCTCGGTTATATGTTTGGGCCTGAACTTCCTGCGCGGCCCTGAGATTCTCTCGAGCTAGGCGTCCTTGAAGCTGGAGGACATACTGGAGAAGGCCCTGAGTGGGTGACGGGACTTGTTCCCAGGTCTCTCTCATGAGATCCAGCAGTCCCCTCGGACGACGGCCATATAACAGCTCGAAGGGAGAGAATTTGGTGGAGGCCTGGGGTACTTCACGGACAGCCAGGAGCAATGGTGGGATCAACTGGTCCCATCGGCGCAGGTCCTCGGGGGAGAACTTGCGCAGCATGTCTTTCAGGGTGCGGTTGAACCGCTCGACCAGGCCGTCGGTTTGCGGGTGGTACACAGCGGTGCGTAGCTGCTTGATCCCAAGGAGTCTGCAGACCTGCCGCAGCAAGCGGGAGGTGAAGTTGGTGCCCTGCTCGGTGAGGATCTCCCGGGGCAAGCCCACGCGGGCAAAGACCTTGACGAGTTCGTCGGCAATGGTCCTCGCGGTGATGCTCCGGAGCGGGACGGCTTTGGGGAAGCGGGTAGCGTAGTCCACTATGACCAGGATGTTCAGAAACCCGGCCCGGCTCCTCGGGAGGGGTCCCACCAAATCCATGGCCACCCGCTCGAATGGGGTCTCCATAATGGGCATGGGGACTAGTGGGGCCGGGGCCGTCCGTGGGGGAGCGGCGAGCTGGCACTCCGGACAGGAGCTACAATAATTTCGCACCTCCTGGTGCACCCCCGGCCAGAAAAACTGGGACAGAATCTGGGCGAGGGTCTTTTCTTGACCCAGGTGCCCGGCCGCGGGGACGTCGTGGGCGAGCTTCATCACCGCTCGTCGGTGGCACGGCGGCACCATCAGTTGTCTCTGGACCTCCCCGGTGCGGGAATCTCGGTCCACCCGATAGAGGCGGTCGTGTCGTAACTCGAACCGGGGCCATACCTTGGCCCGGGCAGGATCAATCAGAGCGTCGTCTACTGCCGCCAACCGTTCATATGCCCGACTCAGGGTAGGATCCTCCCTCTAGTCTCGGCAGAAGTCCGTGCCGATCTGAGGGTCATCTGTCGATGTTAGTGGGAGGTCTTTAGGCACGCCTTCCTGGCTCCGATGTCCCGCTTCTTCGGCCTCCTCTGTGGGGTCCTCGCGGCAGTCCCCCTCCAAGGCTGGAGTGATATCGGGGCTCTCCTGCGCATGGGAACCCAGGACGCACGGGAACTCTGGCCAGTCCCGCCCCAAGATCACGGGGTAGGCGAGTCGCGGGGCCAGGCCAACCACCATGGTCCGCGTGACACCGTTGACGGTCAGTGGGACTCGGGCACTGGCGTAAGGTCGAACGTCACCATGGATGCACTGCAATAGGATGTTCCCCAGCTGGGGGTCTTCAGGGAAGCCCAGGCTTTGGCGGACTAGGGTTTGTCCACAGCCAGAGTCAACTAGGGCCCGCGTCTGGCAGTCCCCGACAACGACGGGCACGGTGACCTTGGCAGCCTGCGGCGGTCGGGCACGGTTCTCTCCGGCGCAAACGTGCCCAAAGCTGCAGTCCATCTCATTGCAGTCGCATTGGAGATGCCCACGCTTCCCACAGGAGAAACAGGGCCCGATTTCGGGTCGCCCGTGTCGGGCTGAGCCTCCCCCTTGGTTCTTAGGGGGACTCCACGGGCCACGGCCAGTCCTGGTCTCGGGCCCCGTGGGGGCAGGCCGAGGGGGGACCCTCGGGACGTCTATACCGGAGCTCCTGACTCCACGGGGGATTCCATGGTTCAGCTCGGGTGCTCGTCCGTCTCTTGGGGTTGGGGCGCTCGAGCCCTGGAGGGTGGCCCCGCATAACCGGCCCAACCGGGGTTTCCGCTGCCAGGAAGTCCTCCATGAGGGCGACAGCAGCCGCTACAGTTGGAGGCCGGTGGCGGAGGACCCAAGCCCTCCCCCGTGACGGGAGGATGTGGATGAACTGCTCCAACAGGATTTGCTCAGTGAGCTCCTCAGGGTTCCGCCTGTCAGGTTGTAGCCATCGCCAACACAGGTCTCTCAGCTCCTGGGCCACCAACCGGGGTCGGGCGCCCGGGGTGTAGGACAGAGCCCGGAACCGCTGCCGGAAGGTTTCCGGGCTGATGTCTAAGGCATCTAAAATTGCCGCCTTTACCAGGGTATACTCTCTTGCATCCTCGGTGGATAACCCTCGGTAGACCGTTTGCGCCGTCCCCGTCAGGTATGGTGCCAGGAGGGTGGCCCACTGGTCTGGCGCCCACCCGGCAACGTGCGCGACTCTTTCGAAGGTCACCAGAAAGGCTTCAGGGTCATCCTGTGGTCCCATCTTGGTCAGTCTTACAGGCAAGGTGAATGGGGGAGCCCCGTCCGGGTCTCCCGGCTGGGGCCCCGCAGGCCGGGGCAGGGCTGTTGCCAACTGCTGTAAGCATTGTTGCTGGAACTCCCTGTTTTGCACAGTCAGGTCCTGTATCAGCTGCTGCTGCTGGGCTCCCAGCTGCTGGATGAGCTGCTGGTGCTGTTGGAGCTGGGCGGCCTGCTGCTGCTGTTGCTGCTGAAGCTGGGCCGCCTGCTGTCGGTCCTGGTTCTCGGTCAGGAGCGTAAAGAGCTTGGTTAAATCCATGTCTCCTGTGGGGGACCGCTCCCCCCCAGACCCTTTCTCACAGGGGTCAAGGGCTCATGCCCACATTCTGGGCAAGAGGTCCCCACTTCTGGTACCACGTGTAACAGTCTCGGCCGGGGTTCGGCCCTCAGCGGGGCTGTGGAGTATCCCACCGCCTCGCTACACAGAGGCTGAGGCAATGTCTATAGCAGTCCCGGCCCTAGGGCAGGGCGGGGCAGCAAGCAAATAGGCAGTCAGTAACCCAGGCCTTAAGCAGGGGCTGGGTCAGAGTTTGTAGCAGCCCACGCCCTAGGTCAGGGCAGGGCAGCAAGCAAATAGGCAGTCAGTAACCCAGGCCTTAAGCAGGGGCTGGGTCAGGGTTTGTAGCAGGTCCCAGCCTCTCTAGGCCAGGGAAAAAGGGGGAGTCTGCCACCCAAGGAGCGGGTGGCAGGGAGGACGCAGGCCCTCCCACTCCACTGCGTCCCAGCCCGGGATCCTAGCAGCGACGGACGTTCGCTGCTGTCAGTGGGGATCCTGGCCGCAACACACTGACATCGGCTCTGGCAGTACAGCAGCCAGACTGGAGTCGGCTGCCCCCGAGCTACTTCCACACTCCCCCTCGTATGGTACCTGTGCCGTCCTACTGTCCTCGGTGCTCTCCACCAGCATCGGCTCCTCTGGGTAGGTGGCGAAGGGCAGGCTCGGCTCCTCCTCGGGGTAGCTGGCACGCGGCAGGCTTGGCTCCTCCGCGGGGTAGCTGGCACGGGGCAGGCTTGGCCAGTCCTCCTCGGGGTAGCTGGCAAGGGGCAGGCTTGGCCAGTCCTCCTCAGGGTAGCTGGCACGGGGCAGGCTTGGCCAGTCCTCCTCAGGGTAGCTGGCACGGGGCAGGCTCGGCCAGTCCTCCTCAGGGTAGCTGGCGAGAGCTAGGCTCAGCAGGCCTAGTAAGTCAGCAGGCCGGTCGCGGCCTGCGGCTGTCTTCCAAGCGGGAGCTCGGCCAGAGACGTCTGCTCTCTCTGCTGGCGTGGGCTCCACTGAGCTCTGCAGGCGAGCTTTTATACTTCCGGGTCGGCACCGTGACCTCTGAGGGGCGGGCGCTGGACCCGGTGGCTCCGCCCCCGGCGGTATTAGGGGAGGTTCGGCCCTCAGCGGGGCTGTGGGGTAGCCCACCGCCTCGCTACAAGGGGGCAGTGATGAGCTAGTTTTAGTTTGCAAATGACTGTGTCTAGTTTTTCTTTGTCTCCAGTCAGGGAAATTTTGGGACAACTTTAACTCAAACACTTTGATCAGGTTTTTTTTTTGCAGAAACATTCTTATTTGCCTTCCAAGTAAACCTGGCAATTTTCAGTCCTTGCTAACTTTTCAGACCAAGTCAATCCTTAAAAAATTAAGGATTATAATGGAAACCGGTGGCAACCTTAAGTATTGAAGGATTCTAATCTCTGCATAATATACAGTGTGTTTTTGTGTGTCCTACCATCAAATGTACTGTACTCATGCTGGTGAGAGGGAATGCAGGGCTTGCATGCTTCTCAGTGAAGCCATTGCCTGTATAAGGACTGCAGGATTAGGCATTTGGTTTATCAGTATTTTTGCACTCAACAGTTCTTCATATGGCAGAGCGCTGGTGTTCTCAAGCATCTGCTTCTCCTGCAACCAGTAAATAGAAATGAGGTGAGGCCCTAGAAGTCATGTAGAAGGAAGCTGTGGGACAACGGGAAAGGGCACTCTTGTTATAATCTAAGTATTTTATTGATGTTAGACAACCCAAGGTGTGTAAATCATCCAGAATTAGGTTTGAACTTTATTTTCTTTAAAATAATTACTACTTAGCAAAAATGCATTTTGCAAATAAAGAACTGTGCCTGAAACAACTAGGAATTACATGAACATGTATATAACTCAGGGCAGTATGAGTTCCACAAGTGAAACTGAGTGTTTGCCATAAAAACAAAACCTCTGAAAAAGATTAAATACAATATTTTTGCCAGTTTTTTGCTTACCGCAAATAATATTTAAACTCAAAATACAGACAATTGAAGAAATAGCCTCCGCGGGACTGAATGAACAGAAGTTATCATTTAGGTTTGGCAGGCTAACAGAGAACATTTTCCAGTCTTGACAAATATTACAGTTGGCTGTCTTTTTGTGCCAATCCACAGCACAAGTGCTGAAAGACCCTGTGCATATTATACTATGCTACTACATGACAAGAACAAACATTTGCATCTATCCAGCTTGCTGCAGCAGAATGAACTCAGTTCAACAAAAACAGCCTGATGCTAGAAGTTGTGCTGATTTTTCATTTGTTGTGCTTTTGAACAAGTTATGATCCTTTAATCCTTGCAATTCCTCAAAGTAAAGCACCAACAAGCTACAATTGTAAGCAAATTATTTGGGCCAGATTTTGTCCTTAAGGAATTGTCCTACTTTTGGGTGCTGTGGAACTGAGCTATCCCACTAGGACCCCAGGAAGAATTGTGCCCCACTGTATCCCCATGGTTTTCCACTCTAGGGAAGCACTCTTCTGAGGCCAGCACTCTGTACTGGCAGGTGCGGGGGGGAGGGCAAGGCCATGCCTCTTGCCTTTTTGGGAATGGCTAGCGCTAGCAGAGAGTTATCCCTGCTCAAGCATGTATGGGGACTTGCAGTTCTGTGCCTGGTCGCTGTGTAGGAGGAATAAGACAGGGAAAGACTCCTTGTACCCTTGCTTCTTGCACAGACATGCAGGAGAGAAATCCAGCCTTTTTCAGCTGTGATGAAGATTTGATGATCTTTATAAGTTGTGAAAACTAAAAATGTGTATTTTTTTAAATCCCTTTTTAAGGAAGGAACTAGTCAAATAAGGTTTTTTTTCAGTCAGTGCTGTGCAATAGGCAACACCTGCTGACAGATGTTAGCTTCAAAAGTGGTTCTTCAGAACTGGAAGGCAGTGCAAGGATATCTATGCAGAGTGATATGTGCTTAATGTCAGTCAGTAGGGAAGGGAAAAGACAGCTGGAGGTAGGGAGGAGCATTCCTGGAATATTTTAACCTAGGTGAGGGAGGGAGGGAAATGGACTTTAAAAGCAATGGGGTACTTAGGAGTTCTCTTTAACACATAATTGGATAGAGGGGTGACTTCATTTTATATACCTTTATGCAATTGCTCTGATGGCTTTCATTGCAATTGCAGTTGTAATACCATTCTACATTATTTCTTAACTTGTCATTTGGCAGCCATCAGCATACAATGAATAAAACATAAACAAGTTAAAGCCGTAAAAAAGTGTGAATATGCTTTGGAATGGTTTTGGCCTCCTGTGATTCATTCAACAGAGTCTTCCCAGGTCAACAAAACTGAAAAGTGATTATATCAATTGTCCTAATGAAATCTGTCTTTGGCAAAGCAGATTCAGAATTTCTACCTTAGATACTAGTCTCCAAAGGGTTTTCATCTGGATAGTGATGATTAAACCAGGGTTACCAATATGTCTTATTGCATATAGTACGCCAGCAGCATATATTGGACTGTAAATCCATCTTTAGAAAATAATGGGATCTCCCCATTCTCTTTACAGTACAGACACTTTTGACTTCTTGCACAGATGGTGGCTGCAGCAGCTTTACTACCAACAAATATGGTTTGAAATGTTTGTTATCGTGTAACCTTACAAGGTTTTGCTGTATTGATTTTGCCTCATTATAATTTACAGTGCTTCATAAGATTTCATGTGTGAGGTATAGAACTTACCAAATTGTAATGAAATGTCCCTCCAAGGAACCATGATTAAAAGAACAATCAAATAGCCCCATGAAATTGCCTAGAAAAGCAATTTACCCACATTGAAAAAGGATCCTAATTATTATGCCCATTAATTTGTATTGACAGTAACTAGGGAGAACTGCAAAGCCAGGCAGATGCGAGTATGAAACTTATCAACCCAGCTACCCAAGTACTGGAAGTGTACTTTTGTCCATTCCTCACTGATCCACCTTCATTGACTGCAAACAATATATGGACTTAATTTAGCTTTAAGAGGGGTGGGGGTTTTAAGTGTCCATTGGAGTTCATATAAATGAGTGGCAAACAGGAATTGCTAGACCTATTCTTAGTGCAATCAGCAGGGCCGGCTCCAGGCACCAGCATAGCAAGCAGGTGCCTGGGGCGGCCAATGAAGAGGGGGGTGGCACGTTCGGCCGTTCGGCGGCAATTCAGCAGCGGGGCCGTCACTCCCTCTCGAAGCGAAGGACCTGCCGCCAAATTGCTGCCGTAGAATGAAGTGGCGGTAGAGCTGCCGCCGATCGCGATCGCAGCTCTTTTTTTTGTTTTTTTTGTTTTGTTTTTTGCTGCTTGGGGCGGCAAAAATGCTAGAGCCGGCCCTGGCAGTCAGACTCCTACCAGCTTCCTCCAGAGAGCTCTGGTTCTCAGCATTCCCTGCTATTCAAGTCCTCAGCTGGTGAAGTCAAAATGACTTCAAATCATGTGATGTGAAGAAGTGTTCCATCAAGGACCAAGCTGAGATACTAAGCTCACTTCTACTACTGACACAAGGCAGGAATTGAATTCAGGCATCCAGAGATAAAAGTCTAGAGGGATGACCCATTGGTGTCATCTGGACTGTACCGGTCATGCAGTTCTAAGTACTTGTTTTCTTAGCTTAGTGGCCTACAGCTAGGAAGAGGGATGCTCTTAAGGAATGTTCTTTTTGCTCCTCTGACTCCAAATGTGTACCTTCATGAGGTACGCAAGGACTGAGGAAGCAGGAACTGATGTGACAAGAGAGGCATTCCAAAATGGTGGAGAAATGTGAGGGTCTCAAGCCTCACTTTAACTTGGAGAGAACAAATGGCAGTACTGGAAACTGTTGTGTGCCAGTTGGTGGACACACCCTTAGAGTAGAGTTAACTGAGTTCCTCTAACTCTAACAACCAACCTGAGGGCAAGTCTACACTGCAGTGCTACATTGGCGCAGATGCACTGCTGTAGCACATGTGGTGAAAACACACCATGATGACGGTTGAGTGCTCTCCCATTGGCATAATTACTCCACCTCGGCGAGATGCGGAAGCTATGTCAGCGGGACAGCGTCTTCAGCTGACATAGCACGGGCGTGGAAAGTGCGAAACTTGCGTCGTTCTGGGGGCTTTTTCACACCCCGAGCGACATAAGTTAGATCAATTTAAGCGGTAGTGTAAACCTGCCGAGACCCAAACTCCATAGTCCAAGACCAGAAACAGTTACTAGGTGATCTGAAAGGAAACTTCCCCTGGCTGACCCAGGAGCAGCTGAGCTAAGCTTGACTCAGAGGCAAAGAGTAACTTTTATCTCTTACAAGAAGCACTTCACTTCTCAGTATAGAGCTCACCAAGAAGGGGGGGAGGTGTTCCCAAGGGGACAGGAGAAGGACTGAGCAGAAATATAAAAAGAAACAGCTCTGAGTTCATCTGTGAAGCCAGCTCCGTTCCCTCAGTGGCCTTAGGGTCAAAACTTGAGACGCTGACAGGGCTCCTCCCTAGCAAGGGATGCTCAGTGCTGGGCATGTACCAAGGCCTCAAGTATTGCCGCAAGGAAACTTCTCTGACAAAACCACAACTCAGATTTAAACTCTGTCGCAGACACAAGCCTCATGCCAGGTTTGTAAATTGGGGCTGAGTGAACGTGACCTAGGTTTATGATTCTGGATGGAAACCAGTCAAACCTGTGACTCTGCATCATTCTGACCTGAAATTAGCTATGAACATGACAGTTTGGTTTCCTTTTAAATTTCTGAGCTCATTCAAACCTGAAGGGAGGAAGGATGCGGTTGTGGTTAGGGCACCAGCCTGGGAATCAGGATATCTGCATTCAGTTCCTTCCTCTGCCTCAGATTCCCTGCGTGACCTTGGGGAATGCACTTAATCTCTCTGTGCCTCGGTTCCCAGTCTCCCTACTTCACAGGCGTGTTGGAAGAATAAATTCATTAACACGAGGCACTTGGGTACCATGGTAGTGTGTATCCCATCAGAGCCGAGATAGAAACTCAAGGGATGTAAACGTAGGTGAAGAAAAAATAAAAGTTGATATGATTCCCAGCAAATCAAAACTGCATTTCCCACAGTTCTTGGCAGATAAATTAAAAATAAGGAGCAGTTATCTATCATAAAAGTTCCTTATATCCTAAAGATAACTTTCTTTTTCTTTCTTCATATGAAAATGTATCAAAGGGAACAGGTAATTGCTGCAGGAACATCACCTTCCTCCTTTACACTAAAACAGCTTAACTAAAATCGGCAGTTAGGAAGCAACTGGTTAACTTGTCATGTGTCCATACCGTGTGTTTCAAAATAAGATGAGTCAGTCAAAGGCACAAAGTTAGTTCTATTGGCAGCAAAGGAGGCCTCCTAGAAATATAATGGACTGCAACAACTCCAGAAACGTCAGCTGGTAGTAAATGCATCAGCAGTGTACTCCTTAGACAAATATAATAGGCTTTGGTGTATAAGAGCGCAAACAAGGTCTAATTGTAGAAGAGCACGTTCAGATTATATCTTCACCTTCAAAGCTGGCACTAACAGCAGCTTCTGCATAGACAGATATCTGGCACTGTGCTTCATTAACTTTTGAGAAAGCATTTGACAAAGTTCCAGTGCAGAAGACAGTGGAGATTTATAGTATCCTCTCCAGAATAACTGATGTTATCAAAGGCTCATTCATGGAGTGAACCAGTGCTACTTCACTACTAGAAACCAGGTAACAATGCCACAAGAAGATGCTTCCTTGAGTGAGTCTTAATCCACCTAGGAGACGGATTGCTAGGTAGGCCTTTTTATTGGCACTTAATAGCAATCTGTCCGCAGGAGCCACAGGGTGACCAGCAGGATCCCAGCAAAGACTGGCTGGAAATCACCCCAGGTCGCAGCAGAGCAAGCCAGAGCAGCAGTGAAGAGTGCATGTGGTGGAGGGCAGCTCAGCAGCAGGGCACACAGTGAATGTGAGTGACCCGCCACACCCAAATGGGTTATGCTTATCAAGGGTGGCATCTGAATGCAAACAAGGATACGGTGGCCCCTGTTGGGATGGATAATTCAGTGTCTTGTGTGCTAAACGCTGCCTGTTTATCCCTTCCTTTAGGATCAAGTGAAGAGATCACAGGAGCTGGTGACTGGATTTGCAGAGATAATATTGTGCACTTGGCTCCCAGGCAGATGCCCCTGGAAGTGGCATGGAGGGAAGGACATGCAGTGGCGTCAGTAGATGCCCTCTTACATTTGCTGGCCAGGGAAGGGTCACATGAGTGGATCAGTTGAACCAGGGGGACAATCTGGGGACTCAGTAAAGGCGTAGGACAAAAAGATTAGGGGTAAAGTCAGGCCCAGGGGAGTCACAAGTCCTTGGCAGGTGAGGGCTAAATTAGGAGCGGGAATGGGTAGAGATTTCCCATCATGAAATTGCTTAGGGCTTGAGGGATACAGGTAATTGGTCACTGGTATTCAGAAGTGTACAGGATATCAGAGGCCCCCCATTGAAAGCGTGTCTAATGAGGTGAATGTGCTAACTTTGCTACTATCCAATTTGCATGAGCAAGAGAAGGGGTCATGAGAGCCAGTGTTTGGATCTCTGGTTTCAGTATAGTGCACTGGGCCCACCAGCAGGCAGCCACTTCCCTTGCAGGTTTACAGCTGGGCCTCGGTAGCAAGGTGATTCTGAGTTGATATGGGCAGAGGGATGTGCTCTGGGACCAGGGGATGCCCCTCTAGCGCTCTTAGGCAAGCAGGAAACAGCCACTTCATTTATTGTACACCTGCGTGAAAATGATTTCCGATTTTGTAAAGGCTTGACTTACTCATCAGGGAACAGAGAGATTTAGGGGAGCTCCAGAACGTTGGCCCAGGATAACTGTCTGATCTGGGCTGAAATGCTTCAGCTGAGGGCAGGACCGGCTCCAGGGTTTTGGCCACCCCAAGCAGCCAAAAAAAAAAAAAAGAAAAAAAAAAGCCGCGATCGCGATCTGCGGCGGCAATTCGGCGGCAATTCGGCGGAAGGTCCTTCGCTCCGAGCAGGAGTGAGGGACCATCCGCCGAATTGCCGTTGAATAGCTGGACCTGCTACCCCTCTCCGGAGTGGCCACCCCAAGCACCTGCTTGCCAAGCTGGTGCCTGGAGCCGGCCCTGGCAGAGGGTACAGCAGGGAGCTACCAGGCCTCCATGGGTTGGCAAGGCCAGATGTGTGAAGCATCTGGAATGGGGAGGGTTAGTAATTACTAATCATAGACACCATATTTGGTACCTGAGCTATTCAGGGATGATGGGGACATCTCTCCGCTGGGGGAGTGGGTATATTTTTTGTTAGGGAGGGAATGGTTAATTATCTGGGAACCTGCCTGTTGTGGGGGAGGCAGCCAAGCTAATTGCTGGCACCTCCTGGTGACATGTTTCCAGTGCAAGTATTTGTTCCATAGGGGTCTGGTTGCTTGATAAACTAGAATTAGAAGTGGACTTAGAGGAAGGCATCCCTTAGAGATGCTGGAGAAAAGGGATAGGTTCCTAATACCTGGTACAGCAAGGATGCAACCCTATTATTCCAGCCCCTTAAACCTCACACAAGAGAAGCATGGCAGGGTCTGAGCAATGGGCTGGGGGGGCTGACAGCAGCCCTCCACCAAGTGGAAAACATTAAGGAAGGAATGACCTGCACTCTGAGGTATTGCTGGATAGCTCCCAGATAAGTTCAGTTAATAAAGTTATAGCCTTAATTAAACTGCATTCCCTGTATCTTGTCTGTCTTCCCACATGTCCAGGACCATAAAGAGCTCACATTTAGTTGCCAGTGTATATCAAAGAAACCAAAATTGCAGGCCAAATACATGCAAATCAGTTACTGTCTAAAATAACCCTCCTCCATGCTCAAAGAAAATATTCTAGCTTTATTTGGGCATAAGCTTTCAGGGCAGACTGAATTGGCCTTCAACATTGGTTCTCCACTTGTAAGGTAACTCCCTTCTCTTCATGTGCCAATATATATTTATGCCTGTATCTGTAATTTTCACTCCATGCATCTGAAGAAGTGGGTTTTTTTACCCACGAAAGCTTATGCCCAAATAAATCTGTTAGTCTTTAAGGTGCCACTGGACTCCTCGTTGTTTCTGGGGATATAGACTAACACAGCTATCCCTCTGATACTTGGTATTCTAGCTTTGTTATTTCAGTACATTGATTTGAAGGATAGGTGGCAACCTTAGCAACAGTCCTTTCAGAATTCTATAAGCGTGATTAGGAAAAAGTCATAAATTAACTTGCTGTATAATTATCTCAGGGTAAAACCTAAAACTCTTCTTTATTAAATGAACACCTACTGCTTAGATGTATTAGTTTTACACTTTGATAATGATTGTTGGCTGGCTGCATTTCTAGAAATTGGCACCTAGCAGCCAGTAACCGGAGAGTAACTGTTGCAAATGTCTTGAAACCTGCAGGTGCATGCCTTGTAAAAGGTATTGGGCCTGTATCCATTAACTAAGCCCTCTCATTCTATTCCTTACATGTTCGGGACCCACAAGTACTGCTTTAAATTCATTTGTTGCACTCCAAAATAACATCCCAAACGAGCAACAAACTTGCTGAAAGAACAATGATTGGTGTTTAAAAATGATGATGAAACCTAATTTTGGATACTGTTGGGTAATGAACACAGTCCTTCCCACACTCCTGCAGCTCCAGCTGTTGTGCCCAGCTTAGCCTGGGCTTGCCTTGCCCTGGCACTTTACTGTTGTGCCAGCTCTTAATTTTTAGCTTTTAAAGTTAAATTAGGATTCACTTTTAGCTGACTTTTGTAATAAAAAAAATTTAGACACCCTTGGCTATGGGCAAAGACTACTGAAAGATATGATTGGTTAAGGACTTCAAGTTTATATATATGCCAATATCTGCACTGGCATTCCAGGCATATAGGAACAAGGAGAACAAAGATTTAGGTGCCTTTTATGCAATTCCAGATGCTGGAGTGTAGTTCCTCCCAACCAGCACATGAAGCCAGTACCCTGAGGGTATGTCTCACTGGCAAGTTTCTGCACCACAAGTTCTACCACTTTTATTAAAATGCTGGAATTAAACCACTGTTGTGTGTCCACACTGTGCTCCTTGTGACACTGGAGCGCATCCACATTGCTCTCTTTGCTGTTGCGAGAACTGCTAGTGCATTGTGGTAGGTATCCCACTGTGCAACTGGCTGCAGGGTGCTTTGGGAAGGGTTTGCAATGCCTCATGGGGCAGGCACAGCATCACATGATGAAGGTTTCCCAATCCCATTGTTCTATGGGTATCCTACTACATTGCCAGCTGTTTTACACACACACACACACACACACACACACACACACACACACACACCCCTTTGAAAGGGGAGGGGCGCATGTCTCCAGGGCAGGCAAGTTCAAAACAATGAGCAGAGCAGACCCTTGAGACATTATGGGACAGCTCCAGAGGCCAATTGCAGCTCAGAAAGCAATCAAGTGTCTACACTGGCAATAGAGTGCTGGAGCCATAGATTCTGATTCCATGGGTGCTCTGGGGCTGGAGCACCCACAGGGAAAAATTGGTGGGTGCTCTGCACCCACTGGCAGCTCCCCACCCTGCCCCCCCCACCCCAGCTCACCTCTGCTCCATCTCCTCCCCTGAGCATGCCGCGTCCCCACTTCTCCCAGCAGTTGCTGCCACAAAACAGCTGTTTCGCAGCAGCAAACGCTGGGAGGGAGGGGTGAGGAGGGGGAATGTGGTGTGCTCAGGGAAGAGGCAGGGCTGGGGCAGGGATTTGGGGAAGGAGTCCAATAGGGGCAGGGAGGGGGCGGAGTTGGGTGGGGACTTTGGGGAAGGGGTTGAAATGGGGGCAGGGGCAGAGTCAGGGCAGGGGCGAGCACCCACCGGCATTGGGAAAAGGTGGCACCTATGGCTGGAGCCTCTGCGCAAATAGCCGTACAACTCTCGTCAAGGTGTTTTTTTGCAGCGCTGCAACTGAGGAGTTTGTTCACAAAGTGGCTTGGCAGTATGTACATGTCTGCAGTTTGAGTGCAAAAAAGCTGCTTTACTGCGCAGAAGCTTGCCAGTGTAGACAAGCCCTAAGACTTAACAAGGCCACCCTCTACAAAAGTGGATTGCCTTCTGACTCCCACAGCTGTCAGTCTCCAACAGGTGAAGCATCAGTACACTTACTGGCTGAGAGGAAAATCCAAAACAAAGGAGAAAACTGAATAGCCTCCAAAGCCTGCAGAGATTTCTAGCCACAAATTGGTATGCAGCTGCCTTGGAGAATTCACTGTATACAATCTATTTACATCTTTAAGATCCAGGTTCCTAAAGAGGATTAGGCTTTTTGAAAAAGCAGAATTAGTAGAACTCATGCATAGCAACAATTTTCTCAAGAAAACTTTCCAAACGATCTCAAAACTTCACTTTTCTGTCCAGAATGTAGACACACACTTAACAGGGAGTGCCTTAGAAATGACAACTCCAGTTCAGCACCTACACGTTTTGAATGAAAGGCCACACCAGCTGCATCATGCTTAAACTGAAGTATTCAGTTTTACAAAATAGATTTAACAGGTTTTACTCTATTTCATTATCCTTTTTTCCTTTGGGCCATTGTAAAATGTGCTTGTAGCAAGAGCAAAAGTCTCTGAAGTTCAATATAAAGAATTGTACATACCTGGGACAATGGACATGCACCAACCTTTTTTTTTTTTTTTTTTATATAAACAGGTTTCTTTGTCCTAGTTTCATGTAGCAGTTGGTAACTATAAAGTCTCCTTGCCAGAGGATGTTGTGAAGGCCAAGACCATAACAGGGTTCAAAAAAGAACTAGATAAATTCATGGAGGATAGGTCCATCAATGGCTATTAGCCAGGATGGGCAGGAATGGTGTCACTAGCCTCGGTTTGCCAGAAACTGGGAATGAGCAACAGGGGATAGATCACTTGATGATTACCTGTTCTGTTCATTCCCTCTGGGGCACCTGGCATTGGCCACTGTTGGAAGACAGGATACTGGGCTAGATGGAACTTTGGTCTGACCCTGTAGGGCCATTCTTATGTTAAGAAGTCATGGCTATAACTTGATTATAATTTAATTTGGCCAGGAGTTTCCCCCCATTGAACATTAGAATAAAATATAGCTAGCAAAAAATTTAACAGTAACCAAAGAACAGGCTTGTGGTATTGTAAAGAAATTGCATAACATGAGAAGTCTTCAAAATATGCATCCAATCAGTTTGTGACGGGTTGGATCACAGAAACCCCTTTGGGAACTGCCAACTGATGTGCCAAGACTACTTCTGCCCCTGCTTTCCCTGCCTGGTCAGGACTCCAGCACCCTGTCTTGTTGACCCAGGCATGCCCATCTGCTCCAACACAGACCCAGGGTCTGAACCACGTGCCCCAAAGCTGCAGTCTTAACTGAAAGCAACTTACAAGAAGTGTTCCTGTCTTTAACACTCAGATGCCCAACTCCCAATGGGGTCCAAACCCCAAATAAATCAGTTTCACCCTGTATAAAGCTTATACAGGCTAAACTCAAATTGTTCGCCCTCTATAACACTGATAGAGAGATATGCACAGCTGTTTGTTGCTCCCCCTCCCCCAGTATTAATACATACTCTGGGTTAATTAATAAGTAAAAAGTGATTTTATTAAATACAGAAAGTAGGATTTAAGTGGTTTCAAGTAGTAACAGAGAACAAAGTGAATTACCAAGTGAAATAAAATAAAACACAAATCTAAGCCCAATACAGTAATACAACTGAGTACAGATAAAATCTCACCCTGAGCGATGTTTCTATAGGTTTCTTTCACTGACTGGATGCTTCCTAGTCTGGGCACAGTCCTTTCCCCTGGTACAGCCCTTGTTCCAGCTCAGGTGGTAGCTAGGGGGATTCCTCATGATGGCTGCCCCCTTTGTTCTGTTCCACCCATTTATATATCTTTTGCATAAGGTGGGAATCCTTTGTCCCCCTGGGTTCACACCCCCTCCTTCTCAACAGAAAAGCACCAGGTTAAAGATGGATTCCAGTTCAGGTGACATGATCACATGCCACTGCAAGACTTCATTACCTACTTGCCAGCACACATGTATACAGGAAGACTTACAGGTAAAACACAGCCATCTGCAGTCAATTGTCCTGGCTAATGAGAGTCATCAAGATTCCAAACCACCATTAATGGCCCACACTTTGCATAATTACAATAGGCCCTCAGAGTTATATTTCATATTTCTAGTTTCAGAGACAAGAGTGGTGCATTTATACAAATAGGATGACCACACTCAGTAGATTATAAGCTTTGTAATGATACCTTACAAGAGACCCTTTGCATGAAGCATATTCCAGTTACATTATATTTAAACTCATTAGCATACTTTCATAAAATCATATAGAGTGCAGCAGCATCAGTTTCCTTCATAACCTTAGATAAGGAGGCTTCTTGTGTTCAGCATGGATTCTTGCAGGTAAAGCCAGTGAAGTGGAACACTTTACTGATGAGTGACCAATGGCTCTTTTGAAACCAAATCCAACTTGGAATTTTAAATCTCTATTGGTAATAATATCCCTGCATATTTATGATGCAAATTCCATCAGCAAACTATAAACCAAATAAATGAAGCTAAAGATATAGTTGCATTTCATTAAACAGTAGGAAACTTCACAGTGGAAACTGAGTGGGTTTGTCTTTTTCTAGAGAGGAGATGCTGTAGTTTGTGCAATATGACATTATTCATAGGGGATTTGATTTGTATTTTGCGGTTTTAAATGTCGTTCTGCAGCTAGGGGGGATAATTGGCATAATGTCTATTCATAAAGAAGTTACCTCCACTTCAGCAGAGAAGTGGCCTCTCCATTGTTCCTCTTTACTTTAACACCTGATTTATGTTTCATTAAACATTCAGTGACAACCTGATAGATTCACTGCATCACACACCTTATTTTCTGTTGATCAGGAAGACAGGCAGCTGACAGGAAACTCAGCTGGCTAAATATACCTATTCTGGTGCCAGCTTGCCATTTTTCACATAGCTGTCACCGACTCTCTGGTATGTGCAAATGACTAGACAAGATTATACTGCTGGCAACGGTCACTGAGATGGCTTTTGAACCAGCTCTTGTCTCCAAGGCGCATATCAAAATAGGCAGCTGCCCCTGACAAGCCACAGACAAATCTGTGGTTCACACCAAAAAAGAGTGGGATTAAAGCAATAATCAGGGATAGCCAGTTTCCAACACCCGTGTACTGATTAGTATGAGTAGCCCCATTGATTTTATATGTTTGCAGATTGCCAATAAATGCAGTGTTCTACCCAGGGCCGGCTCCAGGTTTTTTGCTGCCCCAAGCAAAAAAAAAAAAAAAACACCACACACCACGGAGTGCCGGCCCTGAAAAGAGCCGCCCCCAAAGGGCTGGAATGCCGCCCCTTGGGAAGTGCCGCCCCAAGCACATGCTTGGAAAGCTGGTGCCTAGAGCCGGCACTGGTTCTACCTTTGCACAGCATCAGGGGATAAACAGCAGGTCTGGTCTCTATCAACAGCACTATCAACGGCAGCCCCCTTGTTACACTAGTGAGGGGTGGGAGGGACTCAGTTTCATTCTTGCATGAATCTTCCAACTACTTTCCTTCTGGTGCATATGTCCCTCATCCCCAGCTCTGGGTTCCTCCTCCCTGGAACTCTCCTATCTGATTCTAATACCAGCTCCTAAACTAAGCTGAAAAGTTTAAAATTGGAATAACTACATCTGTACCACAAAGTCTCATTATCTATAGGAGACTAAATCGTCTGTACATCTGTATTCACAATATATAGCCTGCAAAATTAAGCCTTGGGATATTTAAATACTCTTAATTCACACTGTAGGCAGATTTTCTACCACTGCTTTACTGAATGACAATTACTCTGGTGTGGATTGTGGCTTCTAAATTGTTAGGCTGCCTAGAATGGTGGATTGGCATCTTTGCTGATTTAAGTATCAGGGCTAGGTTTTGCCAGACGGAGTATGGAGCAGTGCATAGGTGCCCTGCCTCAGGGAGAGCACTTGGAAAGCACTGAGTCTCAAAGGCACAACTTCTCCTCTTGAATTGGCAAGAGTAAATGATTATATACTATTTCAGGGGGCAGCATCCTCCCTACTGCAAGCCCAGTATACTGGTATGTAGCAGGGGCAGCACCATGGGTCTGCCACTCCCCACCCCTTCCTGTCCATTTGCTCACGGGGGATAGTCTGGGCTGTGCAGCCCTTTAGCCACATAAGGGATGGAGTTGGGGCTTACTCCTCTGCACAGCCATGTATACAGTCTATATTGATTTCATGGATTTTGTATACTATTTATATTGATAGTATGCAATGACAACACAAGTAAAATAGAGCAGACACTCTACAGGTGTAACTTAAAATTCTTAATAAAAAAGTCCCTAGGAACTAAGTGTTCAAATCGTTCTTGGTATAAAGAAATGCACAGGACTGGGAAAGGCATGTCACCTCAAAATTGTCTCTTTATAGCGGAGACTAGGCTAGTCTGTCTGTGCTTCAAATGGATATGGGATTTTGTTCCAGGGCTTTGCACACAAGGAAGATTGTGTTTACAGGGATGTGTGCATGTGCGGTAGGGGAAGCACATACAGAATGAGACATGTACAGAGGGAGTCACTTCCAGAGATAATCAATGGCCACATAATGAGCAGCCTACCCAGCTGAATATTGATTAGTTAGCACTGGCAAGGTTCTACTCTGGGGAGGTCAGTATTCCTGCCAGCTGCCTTGTATAAGACAAAGGAAGCCTCAGCAAATTATAAATGGCAGGGTTTTATTTGAGAGGCACCACTTGGGCTCATAGTAGGGAAACATGTTTGGCCATAAAACAAAACATGAAACATCAACCATCCTGTTAACTTTTGCTAATAAGTATCAGTGTATTTTATTAAATGCAATCAAAAATTTGCCCTCATAGAACTTTACTTACAACTAATATTAGCGACCGACTTGTCATTTCTACTGGTGGGGGGGGCAGGGGTTGTTTTGTTTTTTAGTTGCTGGAGGTTCTCGTTCCTGGACTCACTCTCCCCTTTGTAAGAAATTGAATGCTTTCATAAACAACATTTTGGGGTCTTGCCCAATGCCATACAATTGTATGTTTCATGTCCACTCATTAATGGAATTAATTTAAATATACTAAAATCATCATTTTTCCTAAGATTAGTTACTTAGTCACATTGCTACAGGAGTGGCATTGGCAGAAAAACAGAACTACTAACAATAGCCTGATGAAATGAAAAATTATTCAGTCTGTGACTAAAAAGAAATCCTACCTTTTTAGAAGCAGAGTCTCCTTTCTCACAGGCTCTCTATGGAAAGAGAAATGGTACAAGTTAGGAGAAGGGGATCCGAAAATAGTATTCTACAAGCAATGGGCCCAGTTTATTCCTAGTGTAACTCTGACTTCAAGTAGAGTCACGCCAGGGATTAATTTGGCCCTATGTCTTTGCCAAAGAACAACAGAAGCTGGCCAAAGGCAGCTGCTTTTGCATTTCCTCAATGAATCTGTTCATTCTACCCTCATGATGGAGAGGCTGTAAACAAAGGCTCTTCATGATGTCTCATTGTGCTATGCATAATTATACTGTATCTACTCCATAACTATACATGCTTCAAGGCACGTTGCAAAAGCTTTCTACTTACCCAGGCTTTTTCTGAGAGGGTGGGTTAAGTGGAGAGAGGATAAGGGTAACATTTAAAATGAAAAAGAAAAAACCTAATAGCTGCTTGGGATGGCAGTTGGGAATTCTCTATAAACAGTGTGAGGGAGGTCAAGGGGGTGTTAAGAAAAAAAAAAGAACTAACAAGACCTGTGCCTAGCATCACCCTGATCACTTTGTTTGTATGTTTTAGCTCTTTTGCCCACCCTTTCTTTGAGATTATAAACTCTGAGACCAAAACTGTCAGGTTTGTATTGTACCTAGCACAATGAACTGGATTGGAGTTTTGGGGGATTACATAATAAATATCACCTGGGTTGCTCCTCCCCCCCCCAATCCCCTCAGCCCCACAAAGTTGGGAGACTTTGCCCTCTGAAAATGTGACCCCTTCCCATATGAAAGGGTGCTTCTCAGGAAACTCCATCAGAGGGATCTTGAAGAGTTTTCCATTTCCTCTGGTCCTTTTCAACAGATATTTTGGTGGGATAGGGCAATCTGGCCACCCTCGTTTATCAGTGCTGAGCACGTACAGTTAGAAGCTGTCTCCTACGGACTCAGTAGAATTTCTGTAGCACAAAAAATTCACAAACTCTGAACATTGCACTATTTTAATCACAGAATGCACAAGCTTCTGCAGGTTCACTAGTGAAGATCCACATTGCCTGACTATGATCTCCTTTCACTGAGGTAGAAATCAGGAGTCACTCCATTGAAGTCACTGGAATTACAGCAGGGGAAAAAAATAATCTGCTGTAAAATCAGGATAGGGTTCGAATTTATTTAAGCCACTGCTGTTTAGAAAGATTTTTTACCAGGTGGGCATGCAGATTTTTGGCTCCTTGGTTTACAACATTTATTAATCCCACTAGTTTTGCCAGGAATATGACAATTTTGCAAGCTTCCTTTTCACGGGTCCACATTCTGCTGCCCTTACACTGAACAGTATCTTATGCCAGAAGTAGCCCCTTTGACTTCAGTGGAACTGTTAGTAAAGTTACTATTCAATGTAATTACTGGTGGTAGAATGTGGCCCATATTGAATTACTTAAATTCTGGCACCTAGTCATGTCAGCTTAATCCTAGGCACTAGATTTCATTGTGGATTATTGAGCAAAACAATCCTGAAGTGTGTAAATCAAGGCCTAGGCAACATCTACATTAGTGAGATTGCTTGTGTAGCCGCTCTATGCCAATGAGAGAGAACTCTCCCGTCAACATAATTAAACCACCCCCAACGATTGGGAGTAGCTATGTCAGGCTGAGAGCATCTCCCACCAACATAGAACTGTCCACACCGGCACTCCCATCAGTGTAATTTATGTCACTCAGAGGGGTGTTTTTTTCCACATGCCTGAATGACAAATTATACCGACAAAAGTGCTAGGATAGACAGCTGACTAGCAAATTTGAGACATTTTTAAAAAAAGCATAGCACACCTCCTAATGCTATTATCTCTAACTTGTCTTGCCTATTAACCTCAACCACACTGTTGGGGTCCACTAGGCATAGCTACCAGGTAACTCGGGAGAGTGGAAGGCCAAAGTGTCGATGAAACTCTTTTGCTCTGGGCCTATCTGAACCCCCAAACTCCATCTTGTGAACTCTCACCTACTTCTGTTTTAACTGCTTACATGCTCTGAAGCAGGCTGAAGCAGAAATGTATTGGTCAGCGTTTCTAGCAGATGGCTGCAGTTTCACTCACACTAGCAGAAATAATAGAGATAAGGAGCAGGGGAAGGAGGGGTAGTTAGTTTACAGGCGTCTAATTCAAGGTCGCAAAGACTGGGAAAGTTTTCTCACAAGCTTATGTAGAGCTTATTGTAACAGTTGTCTGGAAGGGAGGGGTGGGGGAACAGCCAGACAAAGAGATGTATGTAAACAGTTTGGGGTATAAAAGGTAAAATTTGTTTGTATTTGTTGCACTGGATTTGAAACATGCTGGTCTCCTAGTGCCATTTCAGAGCTCTGAAATAAACTTGGCTTGCTTTCTCCCCTCGGTGTCTTTATTGGTGCTAAGCACACCGGGCCACGGACCTTTGTTGTCCCCTCGAGCCCCTAGGCGGGCAACAGTTTTGGCATCCCTGGGTGGACTCGAGGCTGAAATTTAGCCTTGCCCGGATCCCTCCTGGTGGCCGACGGATTACGACGACGACCGACGCCCAGAGCGCTCACTGGTGCCTTTATCGGGGGCCTCGGCAGAGATGTGGTTTGCTCGACCCCGGAGGGCACAACGGTGCAACGCACACAGACAGTGGAGAATCAGCTGCGGGCGACGGTGGGGAACTGGTCCCGTGGATAGGGCGACGGTGCAGAACCGGACCCTTGGATAAGGTAGGAACAGTCCAGTGGGGACTTTATCTGTCTTGACCTGGGGATGCCCAGTGTCTGCCTGTTTTGACCTGGGGACGCCCAGAGTCTCCCTAGAATATGGGGCAGGGACAGAGTACAGCCGGCAGGGTACAGTGTACACCCTTAGAATGCATTCTGGTGAACTGGAAAGTGTTTGGATCTGATCAGTTGATTAAAAGTAAATTGAAAAGGTTCTGTACAGTTGATTGGCCTCAGTACCAGCTGGAGTGCCAAGAAAGGTGGCCACCGGCAGGATCACTTAATTACAACACGATCCTTCAATTGCTTTTGTTTTGTCAGAGAACAGGTAAATGGAATGAACATCTCTATGCGTATACGTTTATGGTGTTAAGAAATAGGACTGATATTTTGCTCAAGTGCCATTTGACTCCGACAGGCTCGGTAGTATTGGCTGCTAAACCCCAGAACCCTCCCACTGTTGTAATGCCAGAATCGGTGTCCCCTTCGACTCCTCCACCCCCACAGGCTTCAGAGAGTACCGCCCCCCCCCCCGTGGGATTGTATCCGTTGATTACTGAGAGTGTGGTAGCCCGTCCAGGAACACAAGAAATCTTTCAAGGATGTCTAGCTAGCCATAAGCCTGACTGGGATGATTGTAATATACTTATGAGAACCCTGTTGTCTGAAGTGGAGCGGATTCAGGTTATAGCTAAGGCTAAGAAGGAAGACGGGGAAGGCATTTAAGGTTTAAAAGGGAAAGCTATTGGACACCAGAGGTTGTACAGAGTGGAATCCTCAGGAGTGAGTGTGCTCGTCCTGGTTTGTTGCTTCCAAGTTCTGTACAGAAGTTATGTTACGGGAAGGATGTATAATGGCAATGTGTATGTGTTGATGGTTGGAGAAAAGGTGTATGAGTGAAGAGTGGAAGGTTCCTTTGGAAGTTAGAAGAAGCTGAGAAAGGGGGAAGAGGAAAAAGCACAGAATGAGTTAACTGAGAGGAAAATACAGCTAGCAGGCTCATCCAAGGACATTGTACACAGCTAAGACTTGGCTGACCCCCAAGAGAAAGGGGGGCCTGAATGTGCCCAAGCAACTGTGAGATCTGCAAAATACTGCCAGGCATAATGAGGACAACAGAAGGGTTAAAAAAGCAGCTTTGCTGGACCGTATTGGCCCAGGGATTTAAAAATTCCCCCACTCTGTTCGGACAGGCTTTGGCCAGAGACTTGGAGGAGTGGGATAATTCAGACAGAGCCCTCCTGCTGCAATATGTAGATGACTTGTTAATTGCTGCTGTGGGTCTAATCCCTTGTCTCAGAGCTACTGTGAGTCTCCTAAACTTTATTGGACTGCGAGGATACAGGGTATCTCAAAGCAAAGCCCAAATTGCTCTTTCAGAGGTTCAATATCTGGGATTTCACATCAGGCAGGGAGAGAGACAGCTCTCAAACGAAAGGAAGGAGGCTATCTGCCAAGTTCCCATCCCCAGTAACCGTAAACGGCTTAGGGCATTCCTGGGCATGGCAGGTTTTTGCAGAATATGAATTCCAGAGTTTGGACTGTGGGCTAAACCTCTGTATGAATGTGTTAAGGGAGCGGAACATGACCCCTTTCACTGGTCCCCAGAAGCGGACAGGGCATTTCAGCTATTAGGTGCCTGGAAACGTCCTGTGGCATACTTTTCTAAACAACTGGATCAAGTTTCAAAGGGATGGCCAGCCTGTTTGAGGGCGGTCGCAGCTACTGCTCGGGGAAAGCTGAGAAACTGACACTGGGAGGAAGTGTGCAAATGTATGTTCCCCATATGGTCCGAGCCTTGCTGGACACTAAGGGTGGTCTTTGGCTCACACAGGCTCGGGTTGCTCGGTAGCAGGTGAAGCTGTTAGAGAATCCTGAAGTCACCCTGCAGATCTGTCCCTCCCTTAATCCAGCTACACTGCTACCAGAGACAGAAAAGCAGGAACATGACTGTTTAGAAATCATAGATGTTCGGGGGGGAAGGATAGCTCAGTGGTTTGAGCATTGGCCTGCTAAACCTAGGGTTGTGAGTTCAATCCTTGAGGGGGCCACTTAGGGATCTGGGGCAAGATCAGTACTTGATCCTGCTAGTGAAGGCAGGGGGCTGGACTCAATGACCTTTCAAGGTCCCTTCCAGTTCTAGGAGATAGGATATCTCCATTAATTTATTTATTTATTTAGTATTCTAGCCGTCCAGATCTAAAAGATCAGCCACTCCCAAATGCTGACTTGGAATGGTATACAGATGGAAGTAGTACTGTTGTGGATGGGCAAAGGAGGGCTGGTTATGCTATTGTGTCTCTTCATGCTACCGTGGAAGCTGAGAGTTTACCGGCAGGAACGTTTGCCCAACTTGATGAACTAGTGGCCCTGACTCGGGCACTTGAGCTGGCAAAAGACAAACGGGTTAATATCTTTACTGATTCAAAGTATGCTTTTGGGGTATTGCATGCTCACGCTGGATTGTGGAAGCAAAGGGGAATGCTAACAGCCCAAGGCTCTCCGGTCAAGCATGGGTCTCAAATTCTCCGGCTTTTAGAAGCAGTACAACTCCCCTCAGCAGTAGCAGTGGTGCATTGCAAAGCCCATCAAAGGGAAGATCAAGATGTAACCAAGGGCAATGCCAGAGCAGACAGGGAAGCTAAGCGAGCTGCTACCCTGAAATCACCAACTGAGGAAAATGCCCAAATGCATGCCCTTATCCCATCAGTGGGTGAGCTTGCAGCCCCTCAGTACTCCCAAGAGGACAGAAACCTGGCTGACAGTCTTGGTCTCCAGGAAAAGGAGGGATGGCTTTATTCCACAGAGGGAAAAATCCTCCTGCCCAAGGGCTTAATTCGACCAGTGTTGCAGAAACTGCATCAAACCACACACGCAGGCAAAGAGGCTCTTACCCAGCTTATGAATAAATATTTTCTAACTTCTAGACTTAAACCCCTAGCATCACAGGTACAAGCTGAATGTTTAATCTGCCAAAAGAATAACCCTCGACCAGGAGTAGCAATGCCACCAGCCACCCTGGAACCTACCCCAGGCCCAGGATTGGTGTGGCAAATAGACTTTACTGAGTTTCCCAGGACCCAAGGGTACAGGTACCTCCTCGTCTTAGTGGATCGATTCAGCGGATGGCCTGAAGCCTTCCCATGTCGCAACAACACTGCCAAGACAGTGGCTCTTAAGTTTGTCAAGGAGATCATTCCTCGCTTCGGCCTCCCCCAGTGGATGGAATCTGATAATGGAACACACTTCACATCTCAAATTGTTCAAAAGATATCAAGTGCTCTGCAAATCCCCTGGAAACTCCACACACCCTGGCGACCACAAGCCAGTGGAGTAGTGGAACGCACGAATCAGACACTTAAGCGACACCTCTCAAAGGTCTGTCAGGAGGCCTCTCTTAAGTGGCCTGATGCCTTGCCCCTTGTGTTACTTCACATTCGTGCTCTCCCTAAGGGTAGGATAGGGCTTAGTCCCTTCGAGATTATGTTTGGAAGAGCATGGCCTATGAATGGTACCCCAGTTCTGGCAGGGGAATGGGAAATGGGGTATGGTTTCTTGTCTCAGTACATGTGCCCTCTGTCTGCTGTTCTTTCTTTTCTTCACAGGTACACCAAAGATTCACAGCCTCTTCTGCTGGATACTCCGGTCCACTCCCTGCAGCCTGGTGACTCCGTTCTCGTGCGGACCTGGAAGGACGAGCCCCTCCAAGAGAAGTGGAAGGGACCCCACACCGTCCTGCTTGTCACCCATACAGCGGCAAAGGTCGAAGGACACAAGAACTGGATTCATCACTCCCGACTGAAAGCAGTGCCCACTCCTGAACAGTGGACTGTCCAGCCTGCGGAGAAGACTGCTAACGACGATTTGGGACTTAAGCTGTTATTCAAAAGACAGTAAGGGTCATTGGGAATGCGTTGTGATCTTTCTGAACAGTCACAGCGCATTCTCCATGAGAACCCCGAGCATTGGTTTTATTTTCTCACAGAAGGCCAACCTGGCCTATGTATTTGGTCTTGTTATTTTTTAACTTGTTTAGTGTCAACAATTCTTCTTATCTTCTGGGTATTTGGGTTTGTGGTACTAGTGCCTACAAATGGCTTCCTCATGGTTGGCATGGTAGCTGTTACGAAGGCTATCTTGCTCCTCCCCTCCGCATTCTACCCAAGGCTCCCTCAGGTCGTCCCAGGTACTATCGGTCCTTGAGAGCTACCTTAGAACCCATCAGTGAAGGAGACAGGTTTGGGATGATAGCCCTCCCTTCCTATGGGGTGGGACGGCTAACCCGACTTTACAGAAGACTGTCTAAATTTCTCACCCAGTTTGCCAATGATACCCTAGCCATAGAGAAAAGCATAAGTTCTGAGCTGTACCAGCTTCTATTGCTGGCTTTGCAGAACCGTCAGGCCCTAGATTATGTGTTAGCCTCACGGGGCGGGGTCTGTGCCCTTATTGGAGAAGAGTGTTGTACTTATGTCCAGGAGTTTTCACAGGACATTAACAAGCACATCTTGTCAGCCGAACGGGCCTTTAACCAGTGGAAGGCCCAGGAAGGGGAACCCACTATTTTGAATTCCCTTTGGGGTTGAATACCTGGTTTAGGGGAACTAGGGGATATAGGGGGAAGTATTGTTCGCATCTTGCTCACAGGTGTGGTGATACGTTTTGTTCTTGTTCTTTTGCTCATTTGCTGTAAAGTGCTCATACGCAAGACTTGTGCCTCCCCCTCCCCAGAAGTTCCCTTATACCCTCTCATTGATAATCCTGATTGTATGGAGCTTAATCGCATTTTGTCTTTAGAGTATGAGAAAACTCTGATAAAGGTTTGTTGAGTGTTCTCAAAGGAGGGATTGTTGGGGTCCACTAGGCATAGCTACCAGGTAACTCGGGAGAATGGAAGGCCAAAGTGTCGATGAAACTCTTTTGCTCTGGGCCTATCTGAACCCCCAAACTCCATCTTGTGAACTCTCACCTACTTCTGTTTTAACTGCTTACATGCTCTGAAGCAGGCTGAAGCAGAAATGTATTGGTCAGCGTTTCTAGCAGATGGCTGCAGTTTCACTCACACTAGCAAAAATAATAGAGATAAGGAGCAGGGGAAGGAGGGGTAGTTAGTTTACAGGCGTCTAATTCAAGGTCGCAAAGACTGGGAAAGTTTTCTCACAAGCTTATGTAGAGCTTATTGTAACAGTTGTCTGGAAGGGAGGGGTGGGGGAACAGCCAGACAAAGAGATGTATGCAACCAGTTTGGGGTATAAAAGGTAAAATTTGTTTGTATTTGTTGCACTGGATTTGAGACATGCTGGTCTCCTAGTGCCATTTCAGAGCTCTGAAATAAACTTGGCTTGCTTTCTCCCCTCGGTGTCTTTATTGGTGCTAAGCACACCGGGCCACGGACCTTGGTTGTCCCCTCGAGCCCCTAGGCGGGCAACAACACTGACTCCTTTGGCTAGAGGCCACAATTGGTAAATTTCAGGCAGATTGGCACTTTTCTGAGGTGAGTGTAAGAAAACCAGGCTTATAGAATTTGAGGTGCTTCCAGGGCTCTGTAACCACATTGAAATAACAGCTCCCTCTCTCCCAGGAGGGATTTGTACACAGGAAATATTACCACCCTCAGTGCTAGTCATGAGGCACTCCCATTGAAAGTATCAGGGGAATAGCTGGGGAAGATGGTGGAGAACTAACAGGAATAAGACCTGCTCCCTCCTCTGCTCAAAGATCATGGCTAATGCTATTGTCCTCACCTAATCCCCAGTGTCTTATAAAGAAACACACTGCTAGTAGTCCCAGGAAATCTCCACTAGCATCTGGCACACTAGACTATATAGTTACCATGTAACCATTTAATGAGCCATGGACTTGCTCTAATATTGTTATTTAAAGATACTTCTGTTCATTTCTCTATTGAGTGCAACCCTTCACCTCTGCAGCCAAGTCGTTAGGACCTGTTATTTTATTTATGCGCTGGCACTCAAGGGAGTGTCAAACCCCAAGCACTAGAGGAAAGAAAAATATTAATTGACTTAAATAGAAATTACCTTTGAGGAAAACTCAAGTCAATGCTGTAAAGAAGCAGAGGAGGTTGCCATTGTTAAGCTAATGTTTACAACGTGGGTACACAGTTTAGGGCTGACAAAAGGAACAGCATGCACAAGACAGCTGATGCAGTAAACTATACTGCACTGTTGCTTTACAGAAACCAACACAGAAAATATCACTATTAAAACGCTATGTTATAAAAATCCTCCTCTAAAGATTCCCTCTAGGGAAGTAATATTGCTCTCTGAATTATGTCCAAGAAACAACTTGGGGCCTGATTCTGCAATCCTGGCACGTGGCTTTATTAGGACTACTGCCACGAGTAAGTGAATGAGAGTTGCAGAATCCAATCCATTGCAAGGAATTTCACCACTGCAAGCAACAAGGTCGTCTACCTAGGTAAACCCCTTTGTGTTTGGCAGTGGTGCAACCACGACTGGAGCACAGTGGCCAGTTCTGGTGTCCAAAATTCAAGAATGTTGTTGATTGATTAGAGAGGATTCAGAGAAGAGCCTCCAGAAGGATTAAAGGCTTGGGAGACATGCCTTATGCTGTGTCTAGAGATAGATTCGTGAGCTCCATCTGCTCAGTTTAACAAAGAGAAAGTTAAGGGGTGACTTGGTATAAGTACATGCATGGGGAACAAAAAGTTGATAATAGGCTTTTGAATCTAGCAGAAAGAGGTCTAACATGACCCAAAGGCTGAAGTTGAAGCTAGATAAATGCAGACTGAAAGTAAGTCACAAATTGTAACAGTGAGGGAAATTAGTCACTGGAATAATTGACCAACCGCAGTGGTGGGTTCTCTATCACTGGCAATTTTTAAATCCAGTTTGGATATTTTTTCTAAAATATCCACTCTACTTCAAACAGGTCTTAATAAATCCTATGGCCAGTATTATACTGGAGATCCAATTATATGATCACAGTCATCCCTTCTGGGTGTATAATCTGTCAGCCTAGAGGATTATAATGCTTTAGCCCTGGTAGGGAACATCTCAAGGGAATTGATGCACACCAGAAAACAGAAAGGACCTGGAAAATATCCAGGACCCATTCAAGAGACTGCTTTTCCATACTCAAAAGCATAATTTTGTTTACATTTCTTAAAATGTCATCTTACCTATTAAAGCAAATTTAATCCTTAAAGGGTGCCAATTTGAGTACAACAATATCTATAGAATGAACACAGCATAGACTATGGCTATCCCATGCGTGCTGCCAGTGTCTCAACTCATTTCTCTTTTGGGGGAATCACCTCTAAGGGCAAGGAGGCAGTTGGCCTTTCTACTGACACTGCCAGCATAGTATTAATTAGTGAAGTAGCGATGGTGGTTTTGTCCTCTGTGGACACCCACTGAAAAGGGACTGAGAGCACTCAGGCCTTGATTCTGCAAACTGTCCCACATAAACAGACCTCTATGCTCCATCACGTGATCAGACCTCTATGCTCCATCGACTCTCATGCTTGATGCACTGATCAGCTTGTGGGATTGGAATATAACTCATTAAAACTGAACAGGTCTGAAATGCTAACAGCTTTCATTCACTACGTATGTATCCCAGACTAGACCTGCTTTGCAGCTCACTGCTAGCGAGAGTTGTCAGAAACAGAACAGACTCAGCTCACAGGGCTTCAAAGCATCAATTTTGGCTTGTGTGGGTTCTACCCTCGAGTTCCATTTTGCTCTGGCTTCAAATGAAGGCTAAAACACAAAGCTAAACGTTTTTTGTGGCTTGGGGTCAAAACCATCCAGATTTTCACCCAAACCATAAATCAGCCCCCGCTTGCTTGAAATTTTGCCCAAGGTTCCTGAAAAGTTCATGAACTTTGGTGAACATGCCCCAAACTTTACATTGGAAATTAAAAAACAAAACAAAACTTTCCACTTGCAACAGGTTTTATTACAAACATTTTGGCTAGCTCTTGTACAGATCCCTTAAAGGAAAACACCAATGTTTTTCTATTAAACACTGAGATCCTTCCCCATTCCTTGTATTCTTTGCCCAGTCTCCATTTCCCAACATGTCTACATTTTTTATCCAGGTTCCATCTGTGCCTCAGATGAACCTGGGGTCTGAGATGAGACAGAGGCCCAAACCATGGAAACAATTAAGCTTATGCATAACTATTTCACTCACATGGATAAACCCAGTGGGATTACTCAGGTGAGCAAAGTTATGCCTGTGCTTAAGCGTTTGTGGGATCAGGGCCAAAATTTTCATGCTGTCTCAATGGGATCAAATTGTGACTAAATGAAATAAGGAAATCTTTGAAAAGTGAGTGTTTTTACAAGATCCTCACTGTTAGTGACTCATTTTAGTATAAATGCAGTAATTCCATTTTAAATAGCTCTGAATTTCTTTGTATTCTTTCATAAATAATTTAAAGTGGTGTTGTACCCATGTGGGTCCAGAGCTGAAGAGCTCTGTGACGCTCAAAAGTTTGTATCTTCCACCAACAAGGGTTGGTTCAGTAAAAGATATCATTTCACCCACCTTGTGTCTCACAGTATTTAAGATCCTCTGCAGTTCACCTTTAGTTTTTGCACTCATCTCTGTGGTCGGTGTCCCGTTTATCTCTGAAGAGCTTCCCCTTTTTACAGATATCAACACCGGGTTTTAATATCAACTCCTATCAAGCACACTTAAACCCCTGATCATACAATGAGTTCTGTGCAGATTCCAGGGCAAAGAAGAGCTATAAGGGCAAAGGCAGAATAGGTGGGGTCTTGGGAGAAGGACGTGGAAGCAGATTAACTCCTGAAGCTCCAAAAATAAACATACCTCATTCAATTTAAAACCAAACTAGTTTATCCCTGTAAAATTAAAAAAAAAAAAAAAAAAAAACACAACAACATTGAAACTTGCTTAAAGCAGCTTTCAAAGCTGCTTTTCTCATTTATTTTTCTCTGTTTCAATTGCCTTTTGAAATAGTTTCCTTCATTGACTAAGGTTTACCATTTTTATCACAGCAATGTTACACTTTTTTAAAAGCCAATTTATACGAGTCTAATTCTGATATTCTGCAAAAAACAACAAGCAACTTCCTGTAAAGTATCCACCTCCCCAAGGATTGCATATTTTGAAAACAAATGAGGCTTGAAAAACAACCTTTTGATTCTGCAGATTTCGTTTCAGTACACTACAGCACAGTCACATCTTGAGTTTCAAACTTAGCCTGTCCAAGTTGGCAAGTATAATATATTCTGTATCTAACCTTTTTCCTCAAGTGATGAGAGGTTCAGTCTTGCTCCCACTGAAGTCACCTTTTTCATAAGCTTATTGCTGAAACGATTTCCAAGTTGTACATTATGCAAATTCTGATTTGTTTGACCTTCCATGACACTGACTTCTCCCTAGTGGTCTAGCGACACCTCCTGTAATCTCTCACATCCTACCCATACAGCACATCCCTGTTATCAGTCTTACACACCTGGTTTTGGTATTCTCACAGAGCTTACAATTTAGCCTAAAGGACATACAATACACTGTTGCTAAAGCCTCCTTTCATCACCCTTCTTCCTCCCCTCCATATGTTGTCCTAAGAAATTCCGCTTTAAGTATTAGATGACTTTTGCCCAGGTAACCTGAATTAAAAACTTTGTCTAAATTCCACTTCCTCCTCCTTGCTAACAGGTAAGCGTCCTTTATATTTCTACTCCTGCTCATTGTATTATACCTAGAGCCCCCAACCAAGCATGGGCTCCCTATTGTGCTAGGCACTGTATGTACACATCGACACATTCTCTTACCCAAACAGCTATACAGTCTAAAATGAGACTAAGAATGGGAGAAAGGAAGTACTGCCCCCATCTTGCAGATAGGGAACTGAGGCAGAGATTAAATTATTTGCTTAAGGCCACTCAGGAAATCAGTGGCAGTGCCAGAAGCTGAACACAGAACTCTGGTGCCTTAACCACAAGTCCATCCATCCTCTTTTAATTGTTGATCATCAAATCATCTATCTTCTTTCTCCCATTCAGTAAGGCTACCTGTCTTCACAGACTGTACTTCAGGTTTGAATATCCCCTCATATAGCATATGAGTGGAGAATAGTGATAGGCAACCCACAGAGTTCCACTTCGGATACTCATCTATACACAAATGCAAAAAGCCTGGGAAACAAGCAGGGAGAACTGGAAGTCCTGGCACAGTCAAGGAACTATGATGTGATTGGAATAACAGAGACTTGGTGAGATAACTCACATGACTGGAGTACTGTCATGGATGGTGTAAGCAGTCAGACTCACCCCTGCAGTGCCTCCTGCTGGTCTCTTCAGGGAATCAGCTCAATCCAGCCCAGAGCACCCTCTGCAGGCCGGTGATCCGCCTTGTCCTCCTACTGGTTCCCGTGTCCCCGGTGCCCCTTGCTCTGGGTGCTGCCCCCTGGCAGTACCCACATACGCTGGGTCTCCCCTCCCAGGGGAACCCCCACCCACTAACCCCACCTCACCTCAATATCAGGCTACTGCCAGTCATCATCTAGCTCCACGCCTGGGGCAGACTGCAGTATCAGCCTACTCATCACTGGCAAGGAGGGTTTGGACCTGCTGCTTTGGCCTACACCTGGGTTGCCCTCTGCAACCCCCAGTACCCCTTGGCCTAATACTAGGCCACAGCCTGGGGCTTTCCAGGCTGGAGCTCCCCAGCCTTTCCCCAGTCCTGCTCCACCCAGGTACTCTGTCTTAGCTCCCTGCAGCCAGGCCCTTCTCCCTCTGAAGGCAGAGAGAGACTTCTGAGCCTCTGGCTGCCCTGGCCTTTATAGGGCCAGCTGGGCTCTGATTGGGGCATGGCCCAGCTGCAGCTGCTTCCCCCAATCAGCCCAGGTCTTTCCTTCCACAGCCCCACGCCCTGGGGCAGACTGCTTTAACCCTTCCCAGGCAGGAGCGGGTGTCCACCCCGCTACAGATGGATATAAACTGTTCAGGAAGGACAGGCAGGGCAGAAAAGGTGGGGGAGTTGCATTCTATGTAAGAGAGGAGTATGACTGCTCAGAGCTCTGGTATGAAACTGCAGAAAAACCTGAGAGTCTCTGGATTAAGTTTAGAAGTCTGAGCAACAAGGGTGATGTCATGGTGGGAGTCTGCTATAGACCACCAGACCAGGGGGATGAGGTGAATGAGGCTTTCTTCCGGCAACTAACAGAAGTTACTAGATCGCAGGCCCTGGTTCTCATGGGAGACTTTAATCACCCTGATATCTGCTGGGAGAGCAATACAGCAGTGCACAGACAATCCAGGAAGTTTTTGGAAAGTGTAGGGGTCAATTTCCTGGTGCAAGTGCTGGAGGAACCCACTAGGGGCAGAGCTCTTCTTGACCTGCTGCTCACAAACGGGGAAGAATTAGTACGGGAAGCAAAAGTGGTTGGGAACCTGGGAGGCAGTGACCATGAGATGGTCAAGTTCAGGATCCTGACACAAGGAAGAAAGAAGAGCAGCAGAATACGGACCCTGGACTTCAGAAAAGCAGACTTTGACTCCCTCAGGGAACTGATGGGCAGGATCCCCTGGGAGAATAACATGCGGGGGAAAGGAGTCCAGGAGAGCTGGCTGTATTTTAAAGAATCCTTAATGAGGTTGCAGGAACAAACCATCCCGATGTGTAGAAAGAATAGTAAATATGGCATGTGACCAGCTTGGCTTAACAGTGAAATCCTTGCTGATCTTAAACACAAAAAAGAAGCTTACAAGAAGTGGAAGATTGGACAAATGACCAGGGAGGAGTATAAAAATATTGCTCAGGCATGCAGGAGTGAAATCAGGAAGGCCAAATCACACTTGGAGTTCCAGCTAGCAAGAGATGTTAAGAGTAACAAGAAGGGTTTCTTGGGGTATGTTAGCAACAAGAAGAAAGTCAAGGAAAGTGTGGGCCCCTTACTAAATGAGGGAGGCAACCTAGTGACAGAGAATGTGGAAAAAGCTAACGTACTCAATGCTTTTTTTGCCTCTGTCTTCACGAACAAGGTCAGCTCCCAGACTGCTGCACTGGGCAGCACAGTATGGGGAGGAGGTGACTGGCCCTCTGTGGAGAAAGAAGTGGTTTGGGACTATTTAGAAAAGCTGGGTGAGCACAAATCCATGGGGCCGGATGCGCTGCATCCGAGGGTGCTAAAGGAGTTGGCGGATGTGATTGTAGAGCCATTGGCCATTATCTTTGAAAACTCATGGCGATGGGGGGAGGTCCCGGATGACTGGGAAAAGGTTAATGTAGTGCCCATCTTTAAAAAAGGGAAGAAGGAGGATCCGGGGAACTACAGGCCAGTCTGCCTCACCTCAGTACCTGGAAAAATTATGGAGCAGGTCCTCAAGGAATCAATTCTGAAGCACTTAGAGGAGAGGAAAGTGATCAGGAACATTCAGCATGGATTCACCAAGGGCAAGTCATGCCTGACTAACCTAATTGCCTTCTATGACGAGATAACTGGCTCTGCGGATGAGGGGAAAGCAGTGGACATGTTATTCCTTGACTTTAGCAAAGCTTTTGATACGGTCTCCCACAGTATTCTTGCCGGTAAGTTAAAGAAGTATGGACTGGATGAATGGACTATAAGGTGGATAGAAAGCTGGCTAGATCGTCGGGCTCAACGGATAGTGATCAATGGCTTCATGTATAGGTGGCAGCCGGTATCAAGCAGAGTGCCCTGGGGCCGGTTTTGTTCAATATCTTCATTAATGATCTAGAGGATGGCGTGGACTGCACTCTCAGCAAGTTTGCAGATGACACTAAACTGGGAGGAGTGGTAAATATGCTGGAGGGTAGGGATAGGATACAGCGGGACCTAGACAAATTAGAGGATTGGGCCAAAAGAAACCTGATGAGGTTCAACAAGGACAAGTGCAGAGTCCTGCACTTAGGACGGAAGAATCCCATGCACTGCTACAGACTAGGGACCGAATGGCTAGGCAGCAGTTCTGCAGAAAAGGACCTAGGGGTCACAGTGGACGAGAAGCTGGATATGAGTCAACAGTGTGCCCTTGTTGCCAAGAAGGCTAACAGCATTTTGGGCTGTATAAGTAGGGGCATTGCCAGCAGATCGAGGGACGTGATCATTCCCCTCTATTCGACATTGGTGAGGCTTCATCTGGAGTCCTGTGTCCAGTTTTGGGTCCCACACTACAAGAAGGATGTGGAAAAATTGGAAAGAGTCCAGCGGAGGGCAACAAAAATCATTAGGGGGCTGGAGCACATGACTTATGAGGAGAGGCTGAGGGAACTGGGATTGTTTAGTCTGCAGAAGAGAAGAATGAGGGGGGATTTGATAGCTGCTTTCAACTATCTGAAAGGGGGTTCCAAAGAGGATGGATCTACACTGTTCTCAGTGGTACCAGATGACAGAACAAGGAGTAATGGTCTCAAGTTGCAGTGGGGAAGGTTTAGGTTGGATATTAGGAAAAACTTTTTCACTAGGAGGGTGGTGAAGCACTGGAATGGGTTACCTAGGGAGGTGGTGGAATCTCCTTCCTTAGAGGGTTTTAAGGTCAGGCTTGACAAAGCCCTGGCTGGGATGATTTAGTTGGGAATTGGTCCTGCATTGAGCAGGGAGTTGGACTAGATGACCTCTTGAGGTCCCTTCCAACCCTGATATTCTATGATTCTATGAATCTATGATCTTGTACCAATCTCCTGGTGTTGGCAACTAGGCTAAAAAACCCATGAGAACAAGCTGTTTGTCAATATTTCCCATGCTTGCTGGCTTCAGCTAGACTGGAAATACCATGAGAATAGCTTCACTTGTACTATGATTGCAGATATTGCTACCTTGTGCTATCATTCTGTTCTGTCCCAGGCTGTATTAGACCCTTCCAGGAACACCTAGATGCTGCAGGAAGTGGTGGTGATTCAAAAGATGGCTCTCTTCACTTTAAGGCACTATTAACGCAATATGGTGCTATGGGACACTAAATTGTTGGAAATGCTGTCTTTTGAATGACATGAAAAACTGTATCACACTGATCATCAAAGATCCCAGGGCTCCTTTTGTACAAGTGTGCCCTGGTGTCTCGGCCTGCTTCCAGCAGCGCCAATTTGATTTTTTTTATTTATTTCAAGAGCTCGTCCATTGCTCCCTTTACATTCTGCTGATATAAATTCCCCTGCACATTGAGCTTGGCAAGCTGTTCTTCACTTCCTGCTAAATTGTGTCTGCATTTTATGACATCAGTGTAGGGTCTCTAATTAATTTCTGAAATGGTTTAAGTTTTTCAGAGTCCTGTACAAATGTATCCCAGTATTTTTCACTCAGATTGGGTAGGTGGAAAAAAAACCCAAAGCGCAGAAGCAGATGAGCTGGGATTAGCTTTCCATATTTGGCCCAGACTTTAAACCACTTACACGATTATTGCCAATGCCAACCATTCAAAAATAATGAGCTTTTAAAATTTGGGGGGTACTTCTATTTGCCTTTTTGTTTCTAGAGCTTTAGGTGTCATAGTTCCAAGCTTTCCTCCACAGCCAGGAGAGCTAGAAACTTTTTTTCTTTATTTTTCCTTTTTTTAAGTGAAAGCCAAGATTCTTATGTAACCCCTTGGCTTCAGGAGCTGGGACTTTACCATCAAGTCACAAGTCTTGGGTTGCCAGCACTGTATGACCAAATTCCCAAGCAGGGCCCTGTTTCCCATGCATTGATATTCACTTTTTATGCACTTTCATTTAGGCATTTTTCATTACTGTGAATATATAATGTCTCTTCAGGAACATAACTGAAGTGAGGAATGATTAGAGTAGCAGCTGTCTGTAAAAGCAAAGGATGACTGAACCTTCATTTTATGCGGGAAACTTGGGTGTCAAAACAGTGAGTGCCATTTTATAAATGATATTATAGCAACTAATATAAAAAAGAAAAAAGAAAACATTTAATTGGAAACAACACTAGTCCCCTCTGCCTGCCCCACCTCTAAACTTTCTGTGAGAGCACAAAAGTTGTCTGTCTGCTTTGGCATCAAAGAAACATTTTTAAAATGTTTCCACATACTATAAGTTTTTTCTTGTCCTTTTAAACTTAGCTCTGCAGGAAGACTCAAATGGGTCAAGGAATGGGAGTTTAATTCTTATACAATTAATGTTCTTTAGTAAAGCATTTAGTCCTCCTTGTAGGAGTAAAGTGTCTTACCATGGGAAAAGGCTAAAACGTCAAATGTACTCTTGGAAACTACAGAAGCAGCTGACCATAAGTGAGGCCACACCTACTAAGTTTGTCTCCTCCTATTTTGTAAGCCAAGGGCTTATTTAATAATACTTTCCATTTCTATTGTGTTTCTACTCAAGGATCTGAAAGTGCCTTAGTACTGAATTTAGCATTGCAACACTTCTCGGGGGCACATCATATCATCACCTTTTCTAGATGGGAAAACTGAGGCATAGATTTAGACCACACAGGAAGATTTCACTACAGCTGGATATAGAGCCAGTGTTGCCTGACTCCAGATCCTGTGCCTTGACCATGGGAAGTCATTTAGATTCCTCTATCCCAGGTAGGTTTTCTGATGCCCAATGCTGTAATCTTTACCTTTTGCTAAATGAGTTTAAAGAGGATCTCAAGATGGAGATGACTTCCATTTTCTCTTGGTATGATCAAAAAGACAGGCTATGTGGACTTAGCATAATCAAAATGGTGACATTGCCTAAAATTCTATAATGACTCTATAAAGACAAGGTGGGTGAGGTAATATTACTTCCCCCACCTTGTCTCTCTAATATCCTGGGACCAACATGGCTACAACTCCGCATACATTGACTGTAGGTATTCCCTGAGTCTATCCAAGAGTGAAGCTGAGAGTTAGAGGGGCTTGTTTTCCCATTTCATCTGGTGAGGCAAATGCTCTGTATGCACCTGTTAGATCTCACAACGTTCAAGATGGAGGGACAGCTTGCACTTCCTTATGCTATTAGCTGCATTATTGCACACCAAGTTCATTTCATTGGAGCCTGGCTCGGTGTGATTGGAAGGTAGATTTCACTGAAGAGGAGTGGCTTCTTCATTGGATTATGCAGCATTCTTCCTTAGCTCATGTGCAAATTTCCAAACATCATAATACAGAGCCTGAATTCACAACCGCTTATTTGAGCATCCCCCTCTGTCTTCCCTTCAGAGATTTACACTGGTTCTTTAAATCAGTGACGTTAACCCAATATAAATCTGGAGAAGGGCCACTCGATGGGGTCCTCCAGCATTTTTATGCTGCTTTCATGCCTTAAATGCTGCTATATTTGCCCACTTTCATCAAGTATGGACAAATAACAACTCTTTATTTTAAAGACATCACAAATAATTGCACTTAAAACATCACCAGATAGGTTTTATGCCCTATCAAGACTAGTTCAGTGTTTCTTCTGGCAGAAGTGTGCCATTATCACACCCAGCAAAGCGGAAGAAATGCAGCTCCTAAGATTAGGTGTCTGTAATGCTATCAACCCGTCCAGGAAAAGCATAGAACCTTCCAATCATGTGCTGGCAGTAAGTACAGAAGGAAATTATTTTAAGATACTTTGTTTTAAATTGTTTGCAGTTTTGTAGCTGATATGAAAGACAAGGTGGGTGAGGTGATATCTTTTATTGGACCAACTTCTGTTGGTAAAAGGGACATGCTTTCAAGCTTCACAGAGCTCTTCCTAAGGTCTGGAGAAGCTAACCAGAGTGTCCAAGCTAAATACACGGTGGGACAGACTGTTAAGCATAAGGGCTTCACACATGCTGTAGAAGGTCACCTAAAATGAAGCCTGAGCCCCGTGAGCCCGAGTCAGCTGGCATGGGTCAGCTGCGGGTTTTTAATTACAGTGTAGACATATCCTTAATCCTTGTCCTAAAAGGAAACTTGCACAACACCTTCAAAAGATGAGCTTGGAACCTTAAATTCTTAACTCTGCTAGACACTAAAAACCATGGACTTGACGGAGACTGGTTGTATGGCTCATTACAAGAAGTTATAACACAGCCTACTGCCTGCCAACTGTTGACTTCCCACATCATTTTAAGCTTCTCCTTCCCAGCAACAGAAGTTGGAACAATAAAAGATATTACTTCACCCACCTTGTTTTAAATTGTCTATAGTTTTTTTTTAAGGCTACGTGTGTACTATGTTAGTGATTTACAATCGTAGACAGTATTTTGTACTTATTTAAAGTCACAGAAGTGATCCTGCAATGAGGTCCATGCAGGCAGACCTATCTTCCTTCACAGAGCCCCAGTGGTAATGGGGTCTGCCTGTGCGGAGCTCATTGCAGGAAATGGGCCTAAGTTAATAATGCAAAGGAAAGAAAATGCATATTTTTGGCTGCTGCCATCATTTGAGAATTCTATTATATCTATAAAGTCTGCTTCATAGACCAGCTTTCCTGAGCACAAAGATTTTGGTTTTTTTAATGAAAGGGGTGTCAGTATTAGGAAATGTGGCTATATAAAGTGGATGTTGTTGGCTTTTCTGGCTAGCTCATTCCCTGCCTTTATAAAGGATGTTTCATACTAGTTCTGTATATCACCTTTGCACGGCCTGTGCTCTATGAACATATTGGTTGTGGATTGGAGCTGGACCTGAGACACGGCTTGCTGAATATTAAATATCTTGGGGGGAGGGGGGAAGGGGAAGTTGAACTTCCAGGCACACGTTCAATGATTTACACTGCTCATAAAAAAATTGGCCTGAACCTCTGCCCAGAATGGGAAATGAACTTGAACCAAGCCTTTCTGTAGGTTTCAATGTGTTCAAATTTGCTCTCCATTATTTTTCATTTTCATTGCTTTGCCTCTCTGCACCTCCTGGTTCCACCCAGAAGATCAAGTGTGGGAATATCACAATGTCTGTTATGGTATTTCTGGCCCAAATTAAAGCAAGAAGTATTGGTAATAATTAAAGCAAGATGGATCTTAAGGGGTCAGCTCTGCCCTCCCCTCCACAAAACAAGAGTCTTGGAGGCAGATATGAATGGCTGAGAGTTATAAATGTACCTAATCAGGCTGGTTAGACCCTAATGTTTTATTAAATACTGAAGATCTTGGTCAAAGTAGTAACCCTGGAGTTAGTGATATAATTTAAGCTGCCTAATGTGAGGCACCTTAAAAGGGCCTGATCTTCAGAGGGTGGGTTCTCAGCACTTTCTGAAAATCTGGCCCCTTTAAGTTGTCTCAAGTTGGGCACCCAAAGCGCTTTTGAAAATCTTGGCCTTCCTCAGAGTTAAGTAAAATATATTTCAGTGGAGTCCAGTTAACACCCCCACCAAAAAAAACTACTTTAGGTAGAAAAATTCTACTGCTTCCCAAATGTTAAAATGTCTGGAAATGAAAAGTGAAGGGACCTGGCCAGTTCCTCACAGTCATATAACCAATCTTTTGTCACTATCATTCACCTATCCAGGGAACGACGGATGTTCCAATGGTTAGAGCACTAGCTGGGGGCTCTGGATACCCAGGTTCAAGTCCCTCATGTTCCAGAGACTTCCTGTGTAACCCTAGACCAGTGGTCTCCAAAGTGGGGTGCGTGCACCCCAGGGGGTGTGCAAGAGGATCTTTGGGGGTGTGCGGCAGGAGGAGCACTTTTTTTGTTTGTTTGCTTCGTCAGTTCGGGCAGGAGTCCGAGCAGCTTTTTTTTTTTTCTTCGGCAGTTCGGCGGGAGTCCAACCGCCTTTTTTTTTTTTTCCTTCGGCGTGCTCAAAAATTTTTTAGTGATGGGGTGCACGATCAAAAAAGTTTGGAGACCACTGCCCTAGACAAGTCATTTGGCCTATCTGTGTCTCATGGCATATCTTCACTACAGACACTATGCAGCATAGCTACATCTCTGTAGCTATACCAGCATAACCCCGTAGTGGCAACACAGCCTACACCAATAGATGGGGTTTTCCCATTGGTGTAGGAACACCAGCTCCCCGTGCAACCGTAGCTACATTGACGAAAGCATTCTTCCATAGCTGTGTGTGCACTGGGGGTTAGCTTGGCATAGTTACATCAGTCCAGGGTGTGATTTTTTTTTCCACATCCCTGACCAGCATAGCTATGTTAACTAACTTTTATCAATAAAATGGGGCTAATAGTACTTCACTAGCTCACTGGGGTGTTGTGAGATGCTCATATTACAGTCATCGGAGCCCAGGGTACATTTATGATAGACTTACACCCCTCTGCTCTTGTTTTGTTCTGTAAGAGAACAAACCAAACCAAACAAAATGTTGGACATAGTCCTAATCTTTTTCTATTTATTAGAAGCGTGAACATTTTCCAAAGGATTACAGTCCCAGGGCATATTAAATTCTGTCAGGACATTCTGTTTTCTCAATGTGACATGTTAGTAGAGTAGAAGAATATTTTTATGAATAGAAATGGATACAAATGTTACAAAGTATGTTGATTTATTACTTGTGATGTGGTAATGCCTAGAAACTTCAACCGGGTCAATGCCCCATTCTACTGGACACTATATAAATAGTAAGACTATCCAGCCCTGAAGTGCTTACAATCTAAATAGACAAGAGAAAGAAAGTGGATTTTCCCCATTTTACAGATGGGGGGATGAGGCACAGAGATTAAGGCCCAGATTTGTAGAGGCAATTAGGCATTGTTGTTGTGCTCTGGTTGCAACACCTTTCTAAATACTCATTTCTAAATACCTTTAAAAATCTGAGCCAAAGTGATTTTCCCAAGGCCAAACAGGAAGTCTATGGCAAAGCTGGAATTAAACCCAGATGTCCTGAATTGTAGTCCAGTGTTTTAAGCATCACCTTCCTGAACTAAAACTTTACTGTTGTAGCTTTGTGTCTAACCCCCAAGAATCACAAAATATCTGACCTGAAATCATCAGTTGTGCAGGACTGAATATCACCTGTCCTAGGTCTAAGTGACAGTGTAAATTTCTGGAAGGATAGGAAGAAATAATGCAATTCATTACACGGTTCTACAATTTATCAGTGGGTATCACCTCCACATACAATAAATTACAGTGAGTATATGTTTATTAGAGGAGCACAGACCACAAATTCTTTACAAAATCATATGATGAAGTCATCGCTGATTCACTTTGACATTCCACAGTAATGTTCCCGAATACCACAGTTCTGTTACTACCGCGTTTGGAGCTTACAATTTATAAGGCTTGTTAGGTTGTAAATGAATGAAGTGTGAATTAACGATTCATTCTGTTCGAATTACACTTATGGTGTGCTACTAAGCACAAAATGGAAAGAAAAGCAAACAGTAAATACCACTAGAAACAGGCAGCTTCTTACACTGTTATCAAATCCAAGGTGGCCCCTCTCCTATTCATTCAGTTTTAGCTGGTAAAGTGATAGTGTCTGATGGCATAAAGAGAGGAATTCTGCATTTTTAGAGGGATACAATGTGATTCCCCCTCTCGTGCAAAGGCTAGCTTTAATATACAGTACCTCTGAGTCCTTCCATCTGTTTGCTAAAGTATGTTGGAAAGTTGGGTAGCAGCTATTGATCAGTGTACTGCGACTCACAGTGCTAAAATAGTATTCCCTATGTGCTTTTCAGTTGTAAGCAGCATGCATTTCTGAATACAGCCATCTGAATACACTGTAAATACTTGCATTCTCCTTTTACTAAGATGCTATTAAGATGCCTGTACAGTACACATAGCTGTCCTTTCAGACTATCAGATTCTACAGCATTGTGGCTTTGCTCACTTTGTCTTCTCAGCACTCAGGAAGTTAACTATTAATGCCAATAGATTAGTACTAAATCTCTTACCTTGCAGAGTTTCAGAACTAACCAGCATGCCAGGTATGCTGTCAGGGTGAATTTAGCTTTCATGTAGGTGTCCGGTAAACAGGTAAGATACATTTGTACCAGATCCAGCTCTTCACTGACAACGCAATTGCCAGCATCAGCAGTAGCATCCTCCCCATCCCCTTGTCTTTGATCCTCTTCTACTGATGCACTTGGGCACCTATTTAACTCCATTTTATCAAAGATATTTTTCCTCCTTGACAAAGTCCTGATCTTTCCACAGAAAACTCAGGGAACTTTTTGTTTCATATCAGTAATTATATTTCCTGAGCTTCCAAAAGTATGTAGCCTTGCCTTTAAGCCAACCCAAAAATTAGACTATGGTGGAAGAAACTTTCTTCAGTTTAAACTCCCTTGGATCATTGCCTTTTTCTTATTGAGCGACCTTTTGCAAATGTGTGTACAGCTACAAGATAAATATAGCACTGGCTAGCAAGCCTTGTCATACAGCACAAGAATACTCCTGCCCGTTGCCAAGAGAGGAGAGAAAGATTCCATTTATTTAAAGAGCAAGTCCCCGGCATCAGTACTCCCTTGTTCATTTAAAGAAAAAAAGAAAAAGGAAAGAGCTGTTATCTTTGAAACCTTTTTTTTTTTTTTTTTGACAATTGTGCTTCCTCAGAACAAATCCCATTTCTGCAAGAAATGTTCTTACGGAGGAGGATTTTTTAATCCAGAGACTTGTAGCCACAGTAATTCATTGTCTGTGATATTGCAGATGCTGAGCTTGTGAAGGCTACAAATTTCAAAAGAATAAATGAGGTCTCGCAGATGGAAAGGGGCCAAGACATTTTGAAATAACTAATGGTCCTTCCATAGGCCAAAAAATGAACAAAACATGTTAGAGATTAACCAAGCAATTTTCCAGCTAAATGTTAAGGAGTTCATTTATGCCTTGAGACAGCATTCATTTGTATATGCTAAGAACACTTTAAGACACACTTATTTTACTCTTGATGGCCTACATCTTAGTAAATGGCTTGAGAAATATAGATTTAATTGTAGCAGTATTTAATTGTTAATTTAATTAAACAGATTTAATTGTTTCAGTGGTACTAATAACAAATGTATTGTTTTTGTTTTGACCATTAGGGCTAATTGTCTTGGTAGCTTTAGTGATTAGCAATCCTTCAGATGAGACATTCAATTCTGCTTTCTTCCTGCTTCTTCTTCTTGATGTTCAGGTGGAAAGTGGACAGCCTATGGCCACTTGCAGAAAGGCTGTGGGAAAACTCGGATGTCCTCAGCAGATATTTCCTTCCTTAATGTAAAAGGATCTGGCGGCCAAGACTTTAATTAGTGAGTTTGAGCTACTTCTAAGTACCAAGTGGCAGCTATTCAGTAAAAGTACTACAAGCACCTAAATCCTTAAGGTTCAGTTCTGTCACGCTTATTCACATTGAGTAGTAATCCTATTGAAACTCATGAGATTATTTGTGGAGCAAGAGTGGAAGAATCTAGCATTTACTGTGAAAGGCATAATACAAACCTGTAGACTAGATCCATCTATAATGAGATAGAGGGGAAAAGCAGACTACCAAACAAGAGCCCTCATTCTGACTGAAACATGCTCCTAGGGGTCCAACCTGGGTCTATTCAACGGCCAATATTTCCCTATTTTTCCAGACTGATGAAGGTGAGAAGGAGAGACAGCAGAGAACTATGGAACTAAACTTCGTTGGATCAGTGAAGTGCTGCAAGTGACATTAGAAATAAGAATACCATTGGCATTCCTGCACGTAATCTGGAGTGCAGATGTTAAAGGCTCGACTACGCTGCTGCTGGAAAATAGCCGAGTAGTCTCTCCATCCAGCCATGCCCCAATATTGTGTGTTAAGATGTTAAGAAGAATATAATCAAAGCTAGAATAACACGCTATAGAAAACAGTTAGTGTGGCTTTAAATTTGCAGAGTGGTTAAAAATGAACACCTTACATATTCCTCTTCCTTCAGTGTGTCCCCAACAAACTGTGAGAGCTTCTAGCGAGCAAAGTCGTGTCTTCACTTCCACCTCTGGATCTTCCTCCTCTTCGAGTCCTCTCTGGCTTTGTCCACAAGGAGGTTTCTACACTAGTCTTTTCCCCCAAAGCTTTCCAATATTGCTACCACTTAAGGGGCTAATAACTACCGGGAGCTAGCATAGACCAGTTTAACAGCATTTAAACCCCTGTTATCTAACCCTGCTAAGTGCTGATGACACGGTAGTTAAAGTACCAGCAGCCACAAGTATCCTGCCCGTACTGCCACTCCTACTTTTTCTACCACAAGTGACGCTGAAGCAGCGAAAGCACCAGTGAGAAATCTTAGGAAAATAAAGAACTCAGATTAAGACCTCACTAATAACAGTCCTCAGTCCTGACTTTTTCACTGCTTTGCTCCTTGGATAGCCATTTTCACCTCTGTCAAATGAGTGTAAAGTAATCTGCACAGGTATAAATGATTCCATGAGCTTCAAGTCAGTGGAGAATCTAGCCCCGTATTAGCATGTTGTATAGTACCTCAATGCTCAGCTTAGACATCAATACACAAATATAATTGTATTTCTACGTTTCATCATATTTGATTAGGTACATTGTCCCTGTTTCTCCAGAGACCGTATTTAATCTAATTTGCATGGGTGCATATCTGTGCACTTCAAAGTCATTTTTTGCATTTAAAATAAACTTTAGAACCTGTTTCTTGAATATCCAAACTTTAGTGTAAAAGCTATTGCCTAATACTTGCATAGTGCTTTTCAACTGTTGATCTCAAAGCACTATTTGTGATACCCCTTCCTCCTTCTCACCATTCTCTTTTAGGAGACCCATACTTAGGCTAATCGAACCTGACTGTGTCCCTTCAAATCTTTTTTTTTAAATTCTCCTACTTTTCCTTGCTATTTAAATTCTTCTTTGACTTTGACTTGCCCTGCTGAGGATTATAAGTCTGTACTTGTGAAGCTACAAGGGAAAAAATAGACAAACTTGCATACCAGATGAATTCTCAATAGTTCTATCAAGTCTGCTCCCAATTTCAAGCTTCTCCAGTACCACACAGCAATAGTGTGTCCTTCCGAGACACTGGGTTTCCTACCTCCAAATTGTAGGATCCTTTTCCTTTTATAAATTCTATTAGCAAGAGTCCATGAAGCTGATTCCGCTGAATACAAATGTGTTGACAAATACCCGAAGGTCCTGCCGAAGGGTGGGGTTTTATAAGCCAGACAGTTGTTTAATTGGACTGGCTATATCTGCTACAGAAAACAAATTGATTCTCTCTTTTGGTATTTCTGAGGGGTTTCCACTGATGTCTCACGAACACAGAAAGCTATTCTTAAGAGTCTTACACAGACACTGAGGTTTTGTCATTATGTTGTCTTGACATTAATATATTGGAAATCATCCACAAAAGAACTAGCTGAAATTATTGAGCTGGGACCCTTCCCAGTGGTAATGCTCTGCAGTGTAATGCAAGAGACTTAAATTCAACTCTCAGTCTGGCCACTTGCTCCCTTCAGTAATCAGAAAGAGGATAGAAATCTCTGGGATCTCCTTTGCTTGCTTTCTCCACCTACCAACCAGGGCCGCCCAGGAGGGGGGGGGGGGCAAATGGGGCAATTTGCCCCAGGCCCCGGGACCCACGGGGGCCCCCACGAGAATATAGTATTCTATAGTATTGCAACTTTTTTTTATGGAAGGGGCCCCCAAAATTGCTTTGCCCAAGGCCCCCTGAATCCTCTGGGCAGCCCTGCTACCAACATCACCTCAGTCTTATCTGAATTGAGTTTCGGCCATCTAGCTCTTAGTCATGCTCTAATCTTATCAAACACTGAGCAAAGTGTTCAACTGCTCTAGCAGCAGGGTCAAAGAAGAAGGAGCCATGGGGTCTGCTCCTGCTCCGACTGAAGTCAATGGTAAGACTCCCATTGAATTAAATATATCAGGATCAGGGCTACAGAGCTGGATATTATCAATATGCTGACGTCCATTTGTCTACTGGGCCCTCATCCTTACATCTACCAGAAGGAGGAAAAAAATCAGAACCATGATAGCTATTCCTTTTCATAGATTCAGTCATCAATTTTAAGGCAAGAAGGAACCATTATGATGCTCTATTTTGACCTCTTGCATAACACAGACCATACAACCTAGTATTTTTTTCATCAGGCCCATAACTCCTGCTTGAACTATAGTGTTTTTGCCTGGTCTACACTACAAGTTTAGGTCGACTTTAGCAGCGTTAAATCGAATTAAGCCTGGACACGTTCACACGACGAAGCCCTTTCTTTCGACTTAAAGGGCCCTTTAAACCGGTTTCTTTACTCCACCTCCGACGAGGGGATTAGCGATAAAATTGGCCTTAGCGGGTCGGAATTGGGGTAGTGTGGACGGAATTCGACGTTATTGGCCTCCGGGAGCTATCCCACAGTGCTTCATTGTGACCGCTCTGGACAGCACTCTCATCTCAGATGCACTGACCAGGTAGACAGGAAAAGGCCCGCGAACGTTTGAATTTCATTTCCTGTTTGCTCAGCGTGGAGAGCACAGGTGACCACGCAGAGCTCATCAGCACAGGTAACCGTGATGGAGTCCCAGGATCGCAAAAGAGCTCCAGCATGGACAGAACGGGAGGTACGGGATCTGCTCGCCATATGGGGAGATGAATCAGTGCTAGCTGAACTCCGAAGCAGTAAACGAAATGACAAAATATTAGAAAAGGTCTCCAAGGCCATGAAGGACAGAGGCCATAACAGGGACGCACAGCAGTGCCGTGTGAAAATTAAGGAGCTATGGCAAGCCTACCACAAAGCCAGAGAAGCAAACGGAAGGTCCGGGGCAGAGCCGCAAACATGTCGCTTCTACGAGGAGCTGCATGCCATTCTAGGGGGTGCAGCCACCACTACCCCAACCGTGTGCTATGACTCCCTCATTGGAGAAACACACAGGGAAGCGGGTTCGGGGTACGAGGAAGATGAGGATGGAGATAATGTAGATAGCTCACAGCAGCAAGGTAGCAGAGAAACCGGTTTCCCCAACAGCCAGGATATGTTTATCACCCTGGACCTGGAACCAGTAACCCCCGAACTCACCCAAGGCGTGCTCCCAGACCCTGAGGGCACACAGGGGACCTCTGGTGAGTGTACCTTTGTAAATATTACACATGGTTTAAAAGCAAGCGTGTTTAATGATTAATGATTAATTTGCCCTGGCAATCGCGGCCAGTACAGCTACTGGAAAAGTCTGTTAACGTGTATGGGGATGGAGCGGAAATCCTCCAGGGACATCTCCAGAAAGCTCTCCTTCATGTACTCCCAAAGCCTTTGCAAAAGGTTTCTGGGGAGGGCTGCCTTATCCCGTCCACCATGGTAGGACACTTTACCACGCCAGGCCAGTAGCACGTAGTCTGGAATCATTGCATAACAAAGCATGGCAGCGTATGGTCCCGGTGTTTGCTGGCATGCAGACAACATCCATTCCTTATCGCTCTTTGTTATCCTCAGGAGAGTGATATCATTCACGGTCACCTGGTTGAAATGGGGCAATTTTATTAAGGGGACATTCAGAGGTGCCCGTTCCTGCTCTGCTGAACAGAAATGTTCCCCACTTTTAGCCACGCGGTGGGGGGAGGGGTGAAGTGATCATCCCAGAGAATTGGGTGGGGGGGGGAGGGGGGTTAGTTGGGTTTGTGCTGCATGTTAACCCGGAAACCGCAGCCCCTCCTTTTACATTGCAAACCCATTTTAAATGGCCAACCCAATGGGTGCTTGATATGGGAAATGAGGGCGCTGCTGTTTGAAACCATTCCCACATGTTAAGAAGGTTAAAAAAGCCAAAAGACTGTGGCTTACCATGGCTGCCTGCAAGCCGAAATCTGTTGCCTGGCACTGCGTGAGTGATCTCTCACACCAAACCGGCAGGCCCTCAATATAAGAGGAAAAATGCGACCTTGTAACGAAAGCACATGTGCTGTGTAATGTGAACAGCAAAATTTAATGTGAAAGAGTGGTTTCAGAGTAGCAGCCGTGTTAGTCTGTATCCTCAAAAATAACAGGAGTACTTGTGGCACCTTAGAGACTAACAAATTTATTAGAGCATAAGCTTTCGTGGGCTACAACCCACTTCTTCGGATGCATATAGAGTGAAACATATATTGAGGAGATATATATACACACATACAGAGAGCATGAACAGGTGGGAGTTGTCTTACCAAGTCTGAGAGGCCAATTAAGTAAGAGAGGAGGGGGAAAAAAAAAAAAAAAAAAACTTTTGAAGTGATAATCAAGATAGCCCAGTACAGACAGTTTGATAAGAAGCAAGTGTGAGAATACTTACAAGGGGAGATAGATTCAATGTTTGTAATGGCTCAGCCATTCCCAATCCCTATTTAGCCCTGAGTTGTTTGTGTCTAGTTTGCATATCAATTCCAGCTCAGCAGTCTCTCCTTGGAGTCTGTTTTTGAAGTTTTTCTGTTTTAAGATAGCCACCCGCAGGTCTGTCAAAGAATAGCTGTCACCTTCAGCCCCCAACTAAAACCTCTCCAGCGCATCATCAGAGATCTACAACCTATCCTGAAAGATGATCCTTTACTCTCACAGATCTTGGGAGACAGACCTGTCCTTGCTTACAGACAACCCCCCAACCTAAAGCAAATACTCACCAGCAACCACACATCACTGAACAAAAACACTGACCCAGGAACCTATCCTTGTAACAAAGCCCGATGCCAACTCTGTCCACATATCTATTCAAGTGACACCATCATAGGGCCTAATCACATCAGCTATACCATCAGGGGCTCGTTCACCTGCACATCTACCAATGTGATATATGCCATCATGTGCCAGCAATGCCCCTCTGCCATGTACATTGGCCAAACCGGACAGTCTCTACGCAAAAGAATTAATGGACACAAATCTGACATCAGGAATCATAATACTCAAAAACCAGTGGGAGAACACTTTAACCTGTCTGGCCATTCTTTGACAGACCTGCGGGTGGCTATCTTAAAACAGAAAAACTTCAAAAACAGACTCCAACGAGAGACTGCTGAGCTGGAATTGATATGCAAACTAGACACAATCAACTCAGGGCTAAATAGGGATTGGGAATGGCTGAGCCATTACAAACATTGAATCTATCTCCCCTTGTAAGTATTCTCACACTTGCTTCTTATCAAACTGTCTGTACTGGGCTATCTTGATTATCACTTCAAAAGTTTTTTTTTTTTTCTCCCCTCCTCTCTTACTTAATTGGCCTCTCAGACTTGGTAAGACAACTCCCACCTGTTCATGCTCTCTGTATGTGTGTATATATATCTCCTCAATATATGTTTCACTCTATATGCATCCGAAGAAGTGGGTTGTAGCCCACGAAAGCTTATGCTCTAATAAATTTGTTAGTCTCTAAGGTGCCACAAGTACTCCTGTTATTTTTAATGTGAAAGAGTGTACCCATTGTTCTCTAAAATGTGTCTTTTTAAACCACCTCTCCCTTCTCCTCCACCAGCTGCAAATGTTTCTCCTTCACAGAGGCTAGTGAAGATTAGAAAGAGAAAATGGAGGATGCGGGACGATATATTCACGGAGCTCCAGATGTCCTCCCACACTGACAGAGCACAGCAGAATGCGTGGAGGCAGTCAATGTCAGACTACAGAAAAGCACAATATGAACGAGAGGAGAGGTGGTGGGCTGAATCGCGGGATGAACAGAGCAAGTTGCGGGCTGAAGATGATAGGTGGCATCAGCTTGCAGACAGAAGGCAAGAGTCGATGCTCCGGCTGCTGGAGCATCAAACTGATATGCTCCAGCGTATGATTGAGCTGCAGGAAAGGCAGCAGGAGCAGAGACCACCGCTACAGCCCCTGTGTAACCAACAGCCCTCCTCCCCAAGTTCCATAGCCTCCTCACCCAGATGCCCAAGAACACGGTGGGGGGGCCTCCGGCCACCCAGTCACTCCACCCCAGATGATTGCCCGAGCATCAGAAGGCTGGCCTTCAATAAGAGTTAAAGTTTTAAACTGCAGTGTGTCCTTTTCCTTCCCTCCTCCCCCACCCATCCCGGGCTACCTTGGCAATTATCCCCCTAGTTGTGTGATGAATTAATAAAGAATGCATGAATGTGAAGTAACAATGACTTTATTGCCTCTGCAAGCGGTGCTCGAAGGGGGGAGGGGAGGGTGGGGTGGTTGATTTACAGGGAAGTAGAGTGAACCGGGTGGGGGGGGCGGAGGGTTCAGCAAGGAGAAACAAACAGAAGTTTCACACCATAGCCTGGCCAGTCACAAAACTCGTTTTCAAAGCTTCTCTGATGCGCACCGCGCCCTGCTGTGCTCCTCTAACCGCCCTGGTGTCTGGCTGCGCGTAATCAGCGGCCAGGCGATTTGCCTCAACCTCCCACCCCGCCATAAATGTCTCTCCCTTACTCTCACAGATATTGTGGAGCGCACAGCAAGCAGCAATAACAATGGGGATATTCTTTTCGCTGAGGTCTGAGCGAGTCAGTAAGCTGCGCCAGCGCGCTTTTAAACGTTCAAATGCACATTCCACCACCATTCGGCACTTGCTCAGCCTGTAGTTGAACAGGTCCTGACTCCTGTCCAGGCTGCCTGTGTACGGCTTCATGAGCCATGGCATTAAGGGGTAGGCTGGGTCCCCAAGGATCACGATAGGCATTTCAACATCCCCAACGGTTACTTTCTGGTCCGGGAAGAAAGTCCCTTCCTCCAGCTTTCGAAACAGAGCAGAGTGCCTGAAGACGCGAGCATCATGTACCTTTCCCGGCCAGCCCACGTTGATGTTGGTGAAACATCCCTTGTGATCCACCAGGGCTTGCAGCAGCATTGAAAAGTACCCCTTGCGGTTTATGTACTCGGTGGCTTGGTGCTCCGGTGACAAGATAGGGATATGGGTTCCGTCTATGGCCCCACCACAGTTTGGGAATCCCATTGCAGCAAAGCCATCCACTATGGCCTGCACGTTTCCCAGAGTCACTACCCTTGATATCACCAGGTCTTTCATTGCCCTGGCAACTTGGATCACAGCAGCCCCCACAGTAGATTTGCCCACTCCAAATTGATTCCCGACTGACCGGTAGCTGTCTGGCGTTGCAAGCTTCCACAGGGCTATCGCCACTCGCTTCTCAACTGTGAGGGCTGCTCTCATCCTGGTATTCTGGCGCTTCAGGGCAGGGGAAAGCAAGTCACAAAGTTCCATGAAAGTGCCCTTACGCATGCGAAAGTTTCGCAGCCACTGGGAATCGTCCCACACCTGCAGCACGATGCGGTCCCACCAGTCTGTGCTTGTTTCCCGGGCCCAGAATCGGCGTTCCACGGCATGAACCTGCCCCAGTAACACCATGATTTCCACATTGCTGGGGCCTGTGCCTTGTGAGAGGTCTATGTCCATGTCAATTTCCTCATCACTCTCGTTGCCGCGCTGCAATCGCCTCCTCGGCTGGTCCTGGTTTTGCTTTGGCATGTCCTGGCTCTGCATATACTCCAGGACAATGCGCGTGGTGTTCATAGTGCTCATAATTGCCGCGGTGATCTGAGTGGGCTCCATGATCCCAGTGCTAGCTATGGCGCCTGGTCTGAAAAAAGGCGCGAAACTGGTATCTGACGGACCAGGGGAAGAAGGGAGGGAGGGAGGGGCGAGTGACAACATGGCGTACAGGTACAGGGAATTAAAATCAACAAAGGTGGCTGTGCATCAGGGAGAAACACAAACAACTGTCACACAGAATGGCCCCCCCCAAAGATTGAACTCAAAACCCTCAGATTAGCAGGCCGTTGATTTCACGGAGGGAGGGGGAAGCTAATGAATACAGAACAAATCTATTTTTTACATCTTAAGCTGGCAGCCGACGGTGCAGCATGACTGATAGCCCCTGCAGTACGATGACAATGGATACCAGTCGTAATATACCATCTTCTACCAAAAGGCAAGGGGCTGCTGCTGTGTAGCAATGCAGCCCCACGTCTGCCAGCCTCACGTCTGCCAGCACCCAGATCGCCCTCGGCTTCTTCTGGGTGCTTAGCAGAAAATACTGGGCGCTTGGCAGAAAATAGCATACTACGACTGATAGCCATCATCGTCAAGACAGTTCAATAGGACTGAGCATGTCTGCCCAGGTGCCTCTGATCGAACCGCAATATGACGATGATGGATACCAGTCGTAATATACCATCTACTGCCAAAAGGCAAAGGGCTGGTGCAATGCAGCCCTACGGCTGCCAGCCCCACGGTTACCAATCATGCTGCACCGTCTACCGCCAAAAGGCAGTTAGCTGCTGCTGCTGTGTAGCAATGCAGTACCACGTCTGCCGGCACCCAGATGACATATGGTGACGGTGAGCTGAGCTGAGCGGGCTCCATGCTTGCCGTGGTATGTTGTTTGCACAGGTAACCCAGGTAAAAAGGCGCGAATCTATTGTCTGCCGTTGCTCTGACGGAGGGGGAGGGGCCTGACGACATGTACCCAGAACCCCCCGCGACACTGTTTTGCATCATTCAGGCATTGGGATCTCAACCCATAATTCCAATAGGCGGCGGAGACTCCGGGAACTGTGGGATAGCTACCCATAGTGCAATGCTCCGGAAGTCGACGCTAGCCTCGGTACTGTGGACGCGGTCCGCCGACTAGAGCACTTAGAGCATTTTATGTGGGGACACACACAATCGGCTGTATACAACCGATTTCTATAAAACCGGCTTCTATAAATTCGACCTAATTTCGTAGTGTAGACATACCCTTAGAAAGATATCCAATATTGACTTAGAGAATTCAAGTGATGGAGAATCCACCTTGTTTTCCAATGTTAATTATCCACACTGTTAAAAATTTGCATCTTATTTCTAGCCTGAATTTGTCTAGTTTCAGCTTCCAATTATTGGATCTCTTATACCAGGAGCGATCCTATGCCTTTTTTCTGCTAGATTAAAGAACAGTCTGTTATCAGCAATATCTTCTCATGTGGGTCCATATAGACCAGGATCAAGTCACCTCTTACCCTTCTCTTGAATAAACTAAGTAGATTGAACTTCTTTGATCTCTCGCTAGATGCCATATTTTTCAGATCTCATATAATTCTTGTAGCTCTTTTCTGAACCCTTTCCAATTTTTCAACATTCTTTTTGAAGTGTGGACACCAGAACAGGACACAGTATTCCAGTATGCTCTCACTAAAGCTATAAGCAGAGGTAACACCACATCTCTGATCTTATTTACTATTCCTCTGCTTACGTATCTAAATATCATGTTAGCCCTCTTAGCTACAACATCACTCTGGGAGATCATTTTCCGTTGGTTGTCTACCACAACCCCTAAGTCCTCTTCAGTGTTGTTGTATTCCAAAATAGAATCCTTCATGTTGTGAGACATACATTCTTTGTTCCTACCTTGCCTTTGGCTGTATTAAAACACATATTGTTCAAATGAGTCCGCTGTACCAAGTGACACAGATGGATCTGTATAACTGCTCTGCCCTTTTATATTATATAATTTTATATATTCTTCCAGATAACTGATAAAGATACTGAATAGTAGTAGCCCAAGATAAATCCCTGCAGAATCCCACTAAAAACACCTCCCTTCCTCCCAATTGGATGATGATTCCCCATTAACAATTATTTTTTGAGCTTACTTATGAGACTTACAGTGTACTTAGGACTGGGGGGCGGGGGAAACTAGAGATTTTGTTTAAAAAATCTCTCATTTGCTCTTAGAAATGAAATGTCCTGGTTTGGTTTGTTTTTTATCTGAAAGAAGCAGTGTCCTATCCAAAGTTCTTGTGAACAGCTGCTGTGGGGGTGGGGTAGAAGAGAAGTGTGGAACTGGGAGCTTTGTATGACCTGAAGGGACCTTAAACAAATTTCTCTGAAGTGTGACATCATGCTTCTGCTATGAATCATTTTTCATATTAAAAAACCCCACACAAACTTGAACCACTTCTTTGACAGTACAGTTTGTGCTGAAGAAGCTGGAGGGCTGCGTTGCCTAGAACAGCTGCTTTAAAATATGAATCAACAGATGAGCAGCCCAATTTTTGTTTTGCATTAGAAGATTTGAAATTCCGCAGGGTAGCAATAATTGCATATCACAGTGGGGCAGGGCTCTTCATGCTAAAATTAATGCTCTGCAGTGTTTGTATCAGTCTCTCATTAGATTATGGCAACATGTTACTAAATAGCAGATTGGTTTTACACTTTACCTTAAATCTGTTTTAAACTTTAAATCCCAGTGCAGCCAACCCTTACTTTCAGATGCATGATCCTCACTGAAATCAGTGAAAATAGCATGTAAACTGCAGGCAAGCCTCTCTTCAGTTTATTCTCTAAAGCACATTCTGAACTCATTCCATGTTTGAAACCCCCAGTGATGTTCGTCAATAGAAATTCACAACTGGAAACAGACATAATATGTCATAGCAATCTGCTTTCCTACCTCTGACTTCAGCGGGCCTTGGATCAGCCCTTCTGTGAGAAGGAATTTGGGTTACACTTGCAGAATACCCTGTGACAGATGTGATGGACAGACAGAATTGTCAGACTTTAGTTCTAGCTTGATAAATATTATACGTATCGTTAGAGGCTAGTGATTGCATTCCTGACTCAATGAGGGTTTCCTGCAGGAACTATAAACACTGGGGGGTTATTAATGCAAATTCCTGGGTAGGTTACAAGTCTGGAGAAGAGTCATCCCCCCTCCCTCCGTTTGACCTGCTTCAAGAGGGTGGCAAATAAAACTGTATAAAGTGACCACCTTGTGGTAGGGGAACTCAGTGGCTCTGCTGCATTGCATCTGCCCACCCTGAGGTGCACAGCCAGCACTGTATCCCGCTCTACAAGCAGCATGTCCGCTTCTAGTCAACAAAGCAGGAACTGCAAGAGACTGAAGCAAAATTCCTGAGCTGTCTCAGGCTGATCACAATCAGCCTCCAAAATAGGCCAGAACTGTGACACTTGTGATAACTTTCATAAAGGGTGGCAACCCTGCTTAATGCATACTCAGCACCTTTACCCTAAAAGTCCCAGCTTCACAGTGCAGGAAAATCCTCACTAAGTCACACCAGCAACTAAGGGATTAATCGCAGAGGACTGGGTTTTACTAATTAGTGAGCGCAGCACAGTAAAAGGAAGGCTGCTGCATCACAGTACAGTAGTCATCTGTTCTGACCATTTCACAGTCTACTTTTGAGTCATTAACTGTCCATGCATTAGCAGATGTAGTGTAATGTATCTTCTTAATACAATGTTTTAGTATATGAATCTTCACTGCCGCACTGTTTAAAATCTTTGAGATACAAGAGTCTGCCACATTTTTGTGTATCATAAAGTATGTAAATTAGCGAAGTTCCATGGTATTTTAAGGTGAGACATTTAGTAGGCTTGGATCAAGGAAGAAAAAAATATTTCCACTGGTCATGGATTGAATTCAAATATTCAGAGCTTTGGTTCTGCTAAGCAGTCAATACCCTAAAATTGTGGGTTTATTTGAACTATACTGACCACATGAGCCTAACAAAACTGGGCAGGAAATCTTGCAAGAGGAAACCGCATTGTGAGTTTTCTGGTACTTGCTGCTTCTGACTGGGTCAGAAATGGCAAAGAACAGGCTCTTGGTGTATTCCAGCACAACTGATTCTTGTCCCAGCCAAAGCGAGGGAACCTAGGGGTGGAGGGTGAGAAAATGAAATTATTTTCAAAGTTAACTGAACTCTTCTGAACATCAAAGAAGGTTCAGTTCAGGTTTCAACCAGCACTCTGCGGTTTGGCATGAAACAAACTACTCTAATTCAGTACTGGTGTGAATACACTACTATGTATGCCCTGCTCCCTCGTCAAATAAATGGCCTTATATTTACTAGTGCATTTAGCTTGCTTTTAGCTTATAAAAAGCTCCACGCAAAGCGGGGTAGTGGGTGGCATCACTGTTTCATTCCTCCAGTTTCAGATATCCTTGAAAGCTCTTTTTGGTCATTGTTATGGAGGAAAGGAGAGAGAGAGAGAGAGAGTGCAAGCACCATAGGTCCAGATTTTCACAGGTGGCCACTATTTTGGGCAGAGCCACCCAGAGGATTCAGGGGGCCTGGGGCAAAGCAGGGGAGCTTGTACTCACGAGGCAGCACTCTGAGTCTGTGGCGGCGGTGGCGGCATTTCGGTGGTGGTGGGGCCTTCAATCGCTCCGCGTCTTCGGCAGCACTGAAGGGCCCCCCACCGCCAAAATGCCGCTGAAGACCCAGAGCAACTGAAGGGCCCCCCGCCACCGAAATGCCGCCGAAGACCCGGACCGCCGCCGGGTGAGGAAAGGGATTCTCAGCCAGGGCTCATGGGGCCCCTGTGGGGCCCGGGGCCTGGGGCAAATTGCCCCACTTGCACCCCCCCGGGCGGCCCTGATTTTGGGGCACCAACCTTGAGACACCTTCTGAAAATGCTGACCAGCCTTACTGCAGCAGGATGGCTGCACTTTTCACATCCCTGCTCCTTCCTCAACTGCACAGTTTCCTGCATACACAGCCAGGAGTGGCGGCAGGGTTTTTTCCATCCTAGGCGGCAGCGCTCCTCCACAGTAATCGGTGGCAGCTCCTCCTCTGAAGTTGCGTTCTCGGTGGTGGGGATCCTTCCGCTCCGGGTCTTCGGGGCACTCCGGCAGCGGGTCCCGGAGCGAGTGAAGGACCCACCGCCGAATTGCCGCCGAAGACCCGGAGCAGAAGAAGCCCCTCGCCGCCGAAATTCCGCAGAGGGCAGCGAAATGCCGGCCCCCACATCCTGCCGCCCTAGGCGACCGCCTAGGGTCGCCTAGTGGAAGCGCCGGCCCTGCTCCCAGCCCTCCTGTCCAGCACATCAAAGCAGTGGAGTAACTTTGTCCCAAAGGTTTTAGTGTAGGGTGACCAGACGTCTCATTTTTAAAGGGACAGTCCCGTATTTAAGCCTTCCTGCAGGTGTCCTGACTTTTTCTTAAAAACGGGCCAATTGTCCCATATTTTCTGTCTCCTCCTACATCAGTACTGGCGGCTACTGCTGCTGGCCGGATCCCTGCTTGCCAGCCACCTCCGACCAGCGGAGAGTGGGGGTGTCCAGTGGCCAATGATGGGAGTGGGTGTGCAAGGCTGGTGGTGGGGCGAAGATGCAGCGCACATGGTCAGCCGCTCCCCCTGTTGGTCCATCAGCTCAGCCCCCGCTGCGTGCCAGCTCTCAGCCAGCAGGGCCTCCCCCCATCCCGTTTCCAGATGCCACTGGCTGCACGCTGCAGAGGCTGGTGAGTTTGGGCAGGCGCCCGGCAGCAGCCAGTTACGTTTCGCCTCTGCTGCCCACCCATCAGCGCTTTACGTGTTTCCCCTCTCACTGTCTTCTCCCTGCTTTGCTCCTTCGCCCCCCCCCCCCAGCCCCGCTGCTCCTACATATCCCCCCTGGCAGGGCGTGCCTCGCTCCCAGCACTGTGCAGAGAACCAGCCCCTGTTGGGAGCGCTCAGCTCACCAACAGCCTGACCGACAGGCTCCTTCCTTCCCCCTCTGCCTCTGGCTGGGCCGGCGCCCCTGAAAAGCCCAAGACCCTCTGACCTGGGGCAGTGGCCAGGAGGATTGAGCCCTGCATGTGCCAAAACCCTGCACAGCGCTGGCACGGGGCAGCCTCTCTGCCCCTCAGCTAAACTCTGGAGTGGTGGCAGGGCGGGGGCGGGGAGGGGGGTTTGAAAGCTGAGCCAGGTCTCTGGCCAGGTTTGCTGAAGCCCCTGCAGTCAGGTTCCCTGGGCCTTAGTGCACAATGCATCCATAGGGCTTCACCCCTTCCTGCCCGCGCTGTGGCCTGGGGACAGGAAGCAGCTGGGTTATGTAGGTGGTCAGCAGCAGCCTGGAGGTGTTAGCTGCCTTTTGACACTGTGTGGGCAGGAAGGGACAAGCTGCTTCCAGCCACAGGGGATGCGGGGGAGGGGAGCAGAAGTGGGAGAAGAGATGAGTTCTACAAAGACACAGGCCAGGTCATCCCTTCCCCCTCCTCCTTCCCTGCGGCTGGAAGCAGCAGCTCCCATCCCTCCCCTCCTGCACAGTGACGAAAGGCTGCACATTCTGGTGTGAACCCTGGCAGAAATCTGGGGAGGGGAGCATGTGATCCTGCATGCCCCCCCCCCACGTGTCGTCTCAGGAAGACGTGGCTGCAGGTACCAGGAGAGGCGGGTCCATCCTGGGGGCCCAGCCTGGCATGGAGGGCGGAGAGCACCAGGCACGGAGAGTCGGATCGGTCGGCCACCTCCGCCCCCCAGTGTGAGAGAAGTGTACGGGAGTGTGTGTGTCACCTCTCCCCGTGTGTGTGTGTATGTGGAGGGGTAGGGGTGTGTGTGTCACCCTTCCCTATGTGAAACTTAAAGCCTTAAAGATAAGAAGGTAAATAAAAAGAATCCAACTACGCCAGGGGTGGGCAAACCTTTTGGCCCAAGGGCCACATCTGGGTATGGAAATTGTATGGTGGGCCATGAATGCTCATGAAATTGCTGTTGGGGTGCAGGAGCGGGTGAGGGTTCTGGCTGGGAGTGAGGGCTCTGGGGTGGGGCCAGAAATGAGGAGTTCAGGGTGTGGGAGGGGGCTCCAGGCTGGGGCAGGGGGTTGGGGTGCAGGAAAGGGATCAGGGCTGGGGCAGGGTTGGGGCCAGGGGTGCAGGCTCCGGGTGGCGCTTACCTCAAGCAGCTCCTGGAAGCAGCGGCATATCCCCCCTCCAGCTCCTATGTGGAGGTGCGGCCAGGCGGCTCTGCGCACTGCCCCGTACTCAGGCGCTGCCCCTGCAGCTCCCATTCATCACAGTTCCTGGCCAATGGGAGCTGCGGGGGTGGCGCTTGGGGCGAGGGCAGCGTGCGTAGCCCCCTGGCTGCCCCTAAATGTAAGAGCCGGAGGGGGAACATGCTGCTGCTTCCGGGAGCCTTGGCACGCATACAGGGAGCAGCCTCCAACCCCACTCCCTGCCTGGAGGATGGGAACAGGGCAAGCCCCAGACCCCACTCCCCAGCAGAAGCTCGAGGGCTGGTTTAAACCGGCTGGAGGGCCGGATGTGGCCTGCGGGACGTAGTTTGCCCACCCCGAACTACGCAGTATTTCTTTTTAATGGGGGCTCAGTCAACTTGATGTTAATTTGAACATTTGTACTGCATAGTTCTGATTGATTGCTGTTGAACTCATAGACTCAAAGACTTTAAGGTCAGAAGGGACCATTATGATCATCTAGTCTGACCTCCTGCACAACGCTGGCCACAGAATCTCACCCACCCACTCCTGTAATAAACCCCAACCTATGTCTGAGCTATTGAAGTCCTCAACTTGTGGTTTAAAGACATCAAGGTACAGAGACTCCTCCAGCAAGTGACACATATTCCATACTGAGGGGAGGGCTAGCTCAGTGGTTTGTGCATTGGTCTATTAAACCCAGGGTTGTGAGGTCAATCCTTGAGGGGGCCATTTAGGGATCTGGGGCAAAAATATGTCAGGGATGGTACTTGGTTCTGATGAGAAAGCAGAGGACTGGATGCAATGACTTTTCAAGGTCCTTTCCAGTTCTATGCAATATGTATAACTCACATGAATACAAGTAATTTTACCAGATGTCCCGTATTCAGCATAGGGAAATATGGTCACCCTATTTTAGTAGGGGGAGGAAGAAGCTGGTTCCACACCTCGGCCCAGTGCCAATCCTCCCAAACGGCCTCCAATAACACGATGCCCTACATCTCCACTGTGTGTGTCTAGGGAGAGGTCCTCTCTGTGTGTGTTGTGTATACACTCCCCCAGCACTCTGTGTGTGTGTGCACACATGTGCACTCACCCAGCGTGCATGTGTGTGTGTGTGCACACCCCCAGCACGTGTGTGTGTGTGTGTGTACACCCCCAGCACGTGTGTGTGTGTGTGTGTATGTGTGGGTCTGAGGGTACACTCCCTCAGTGCTCTGTGTGCATGCGCACTCCCCCCAGTGCATGTGTGTGTGTGTGTGTGTGTGTACGTGCACTCAGGGCTAGCATTAGACTCGCTGGGGACCAAGGCAGAAACTATGAAGTGGGCCCCCACACAGGGCCTGCTCCAGCTTTTCTGCTGCCCCAAGTGGCTAAGAAAAAAACCAAACAAAACAAACCCAATTGAGCTGCCACCGAAGTGCTGCCGAAGAGGACGAGAGGGAGTGAAGGACCCGCCGCCGAATTGCCACCGAAGACCCAGACGTGCCGCCCCAACAACGGACGGAGTGTTGCCCCTCTCTATTGGCCGCCCCAGGCATCTGCTTCCTTCGCTGGTGCCTGGAGCTGGCCCTACCCCCACAGAAGGTGTGTGTGATGGTCTCTGGGGGGTGGACCCAGTGATTAACACTGACCTGCAGGCTGGGTGGCTCGCTGAGGTGAGTCAGGGGGTGGAGGTGGCACTCCCTGTGCCCCACCGCTTGGGGCTGGAGTCTGTAACTGGTTATCACCTTTGAAAAGCAAAAAACCCCAGCCCTCCTCCTGCCATAAGGCAAGCCTGCCACAACACCAGCCCCCCAACCACAAGGCAACTCCACAACCTCCACCCCTTCAACAGCCACTTATGGTATCTAGAGAGATAACACGTCTAGATAAGATTGATAACATCATCTCTTACTTAAACTGCGGAAGTGGGAAAACTGCAGCATCTTTAGCTGGACACAGAAACTTTTAGCATTCGATAGCCCAGTGTATTGTGATAATAAAGCAAATGTTTAGATCCACATAAAAAACATGGCAGATTAAATTATTTTCCGGGCAACTGGCAAATCCATTTAAAAAATGGCCTGCCTGATCAAATACCGGCCAGGTGGTAACCCTATTCGCGAGGCCCCGGGCAATCACCTTGCTTGCCACCCCCTAATGCTAGCCCTGAGCATGTGCACTCTCCCTGCGCTCGGTGGGTGGGTGCGCACAGTCCCCCAGCACCCTGCATCGCACCCCCTTTGGGTCCATGCTCCACAATTCAGCCTCCCAGCAGTACCTTCCTGCCCTTACAGGTGTCCTTCCTGGCTCTTCCCAGGTACCCAGGCCTGTGGAGACGGGAAGTCTCCTTTCTCTGCCTGCGAGCAGAGCTGGACCGGAGGAAAAAAGGAGTTCCACAGCCAGCCATGATGGCTCCAGCACAGGACAGGGAAGTAGCAGCAGAGGTCAGAGGGGCCCAGGGGACTGGAGGGGGACCCAGAGGGTATGGGGACAGCATCTGTGGGGGCTGGCTGCAGGGGAAGGCTGGGTAGGAGGGAGCTAGGAACAGACTTGCCCTGTTGCTGGCAGGGAGCCAGCAGTAGCGGTGGCAGCAGGTCTCAGGACAAGAAGCTGGTGTGGAGATCCCAACAAGATTCCTCTGTTATTGCCCCTGTACCACACTGCCCTTAGGAGTGGGTTAGGAACTGCTTGGGTCAGTCATTGTAGCCAGTAAAGAAGCCGTGCCTTTATTTCTGGCAGCCCTATCCATTAGACTGAGTATTCATGGTGGAAACCCACCGAGGGCTAGAGCCTGGAGAGCCGAGCACGTGGAGCGCCAGCCAGCGTGCCGCTGGACCTGTAGGGGGCTCTCACAGCAACCCTGCTGTGGGGTCAGTTACAATACTCAGTTGTTCCCACTGGTAAAAGGGGGGGAATGTGGCTGTGAAAACCTGACAAAATGAACACAGGTACAACAAACAAATAGAACATCCATTTACTCTTTAGGAAACAGCATGTTAGAAAACAGCATTCAAAATCAGCACAAAATGTACCTTTGGAATTACAAATGCTACTCAAATAAGTTCAAAATATTGATCCAGACAGGGCTCAGATTTTTTGGTACAATTCTAATCAGTGATTTTTTAGAAGATGATGATTGCCCAGAAGAACATCAAGGCTGGATAGCTTTTCAAAAACAAGTTAGCAATTTTTCCACTGTGGATGCTGTTCCATACGGTCTTGTTCTTGAGCCCCTTTGTTTTATTGTATTTGCACCATATAAATGCAAGGCAAGTATAAGAGTATCCAAATGACACATACAGCACTTATGGCAAGTTATTAATACAGTGATATAAGTTAATTCAAATTACAGAGACACAAAAAAACTTCATTTGAAAAAGTCTGAGTTTTTTTCAATTAGGTAAAACAGTACGTTTTGTAAATATCAATTTTGTTTTTACAGATGACTGCTCCCTGGGATGCATTAACATAAAGGTTTGCTGTAACATGCAAGTAAGCACAATATATAACTTCATTATGCAGCTGAATACCACTGCATTCTACTTTTACACAATGGCTCTGCCTAGCGAATCTGTGCAGTTCTTTTCATGCAGAAAATATATACTGTACATGAGCACAGAGGACAGTTGTCAGACACATCCTTTGTGCACCGTAATACAAACACACATTTTCTTGTGTGCTGCTTATTCAGCTAACTCAAAGTCATAGCAATGTGAGCCTTTGTCTTTTCCATAAGGGACAAGAAAGGTGCTCTCTGATTACCGTGCCGCCAGCTTCATTGCGCCTTTCTCTTTGTATTACAGCATCTATCATTAGCCCTGGTTTTGCAAGGTTCTGAGTGCTCTCAACTACCATTAAAGACCCACTGAAGGAATTTTAGGGTGTTCAGCACTTTCTTGCATTAGGCTCAATAGTATTACACCTTATATTGAATGTTGTGTCCAGTTTTCAATGTTTTTAATGTTCCAGCATGGGAGAATTTGCAGTCTTCCATCCATGTGTGTGAGATTTGCATGTTTAGCTCCTCATTACCATTAATAGATGTACACGTTCATGTTAGTATTACAGTAAATTGTTGATGTAAATCCTCCATAAATGAATGAGAAAATGCTTACCACTAAAGCCATTCAAATACTCTTAACATGATTAGACTTTAAGGCTTCAGTTCTGAGAGATGCTAAGCATCCTCAATGCTCATTCACTTTCAGTGGGATTTTTGGGTGCTCAGGACCTCAGAGGATGGAGCTGCAGGCCCCATGATAGCAAATATACTAGGGCTGTCAAGTGATTAAAAAAATTAATTGCGATTAATCATGCTGTTAAACAACAATAGAATAACATTTATCTTAAATATTTTGGATGTTTTCTGCATTTTCAAATATATTAATTTAAATTACAACACAGAATACAATGTGTACAGTGCTCACTTTATTTATTTATTTTTTATTTTATTTATTTTTATTACAAATATTTGCACTGTAAAAGAAAAAAAATATTTTTCAATTCACCTCATACAAGTACTGTAATGCAATCTCTTTATCATGAAAGTTGAACTTACAAATGTAGAATTATGTACAAAAAAACCTGCATTCAAAAATAAAACAATGTAAAACTTTAGAACTTACAAATCCACTCAGTCCTACTTCTTGGTCAGCCAATCACTCAGACAAAGAAGGTTGGTTACAATTTGCAGGAGATAATGCTGCCTGCTTCTTGTTTACAATGTCACCTGAAAGTGAGACCAGGCATTCACGTGGCACTGTTGTAGCAGGCATTGCAAGATATTTATGTGCCAGACGTGCTAAAGATTCATGTGTCCCTTCATGCTTCAACCACCATTCCAGAGGACTTCATCAGCTTCCATGCTGATGATGGGTTCTGCTTGATAACGATCCAAAGAAGTGTGGACAGATGCATGTTCATTTTCATCATCTGAGTCAGATGCCACCAGTATAAGGTTCATTTTCTTTTTTGGTGGTTTGGGTTCTATAGTTTCCACCTCAGAGTGTTGCTCTTTTAAGACTTCCAAAAGCATCCTCCACACCTCATCCCTCTCAGATTTTGGATGGCACTTAAACCTTGTGTCAAGTGCTGTAGCTATTTTTAGAAATCTCACATCGGTACCGTCTTTGCATTTTGTCAAATCTGCTGTGAAAGTGTTCTCAAAACGAACATGTGCTGGGTCATCATCCAAGACTGCTATAGCATGAAATATATGCAGAATGCGGGTAAAACAGAGCAGGAGATATACAATTCTCTCCCCAAGGAGTACAGTCACAAATTTAATTGATGCATAATTTTTTTAACGAGCATCATCAGCATGGAAGCATGTCCTCTGGAATGGTGGCCAAACCATGAAGGGGCATACGAATGTTTAGCATATCTGGCATGTAAATACCTTGCAACACCGCTACAAAAGTGCCATGCGAATGCCTGTTCTCACTTTCAGGTGACATTGTAAATAAGAAGCAGGCAGCAATATCTCCTGTCACTGTAAACAAACTCGTTTGTCTTAGCGATTGGCAGAATAAGAAATAGGACTGAGTGGACTTGTAGGCTTTAAAGTTTTACACTGTTTTGTTTTTGAGTGCAGTTATGTAACCAAAAAACACCTGCATTTGTAAGTTACACTTTCACAATAAAGAGATTGCACTTCAGTACATGTATGAGGTGAATTGAAAAATACTATTTATTTTGTTTATCATTTTTATAGTGCATATATTTGTAATAAAAAATAATAATATAAAGTGAGCAGTGTACACTTTGTATTCTGTGTTGTAATTGAAATCAATATTGAAAATGTAGAAAAACATCCAAAAATATTTAATAAATTTCAGTTGGTGTTCTATTGCTATAAGTGCGATTAATCGTGATTAATTTTTTTAATCGCGATTAATTTTTTTGAGTTAATCGCGTGAGTTAACTGTGATTAATTGACAGCCCTAAAATATACATTAAATTAGTGGAAGTGTGAATGTTCAGCTGGTCTCTGCACTCTTCCCCATTTGGCCCTATGCGATTCTGAGACAATGGAATGGCATAGTTTGGCAAGAGTCTTATACAGCGAAACCTAACAATTCTCCAGCAGTTAACTCTTAATCATTATTTTGTGTTCAACCTTGAAGGGACATTTCTATTGACTCCTACTGCTCTGTGTTAAAATGTTGCTTTTATTTCTAAAGCTACCGTATTTATGTGGATCTGTATGCACATTGCAAATATCAGATACAAAAGTAACTTGAGAAATGCAGTATTTCAATTTAGAAAAGCATTTTTGCCCAAATTCTCATTTGGCTCTCAAATGCACATATGTACATATGGTTTCTGAGAGCAGAATTTGATTCACAAATTCTATTTTACAGCACCTACAAGAATTGTAATATGCCATATTAAAGTATATTCTCCTTCATTTTCCCTGTCTGATCCTTTGCCATTTTTCTGTATGCAGAACTCTCATTGACTTTAATGGGAGTTCCACAATTAGAAAGATGGGGAAAGACCTGTGTGTATAGACTTGGATTTCCAATCTGTGCTCCCTTACACAGTATCCAAGTCTTAATTTCTTGTATTTTCCTCCTTCAAAGAAGAATTAAAAATCTTTTTTAATTAAAATGTAAGTATAATTAACATAGCACTTAAAAATGTACTAGGCATTTATAGTAGATGGGTTGGAAAATGAGAATCTGCTAACTGACTAGTTTATAAAAACACCGACTACCAGATGTAGTACTTGCTACCATAGGGTTGCATAGGGTTTCTTTGACTAGGTAAATTGAGACTTGCTCCTTTCAAGTGTTTTGACATGCACTGCCTCCCAGTGGTCAGAAAACTTCCCTCTTCTCAGGCACAGCTGCAAAACTTTAGGAAATTATCCAGTTCCCATGTGTAGAGCCCTGCAAATCTGCAGATATCCGCGGACCATTTTTGCAAATCACGGATCGGATGCAGTTACAAATTTTGTGTCTGCGCAAGGCTCTACCCATGTGGCTTGCACCTAGGAATTAGCTAGTTTCCTATGGATTAAATTATACTAAACTGGAGTTCTGCCATCCGAAAACCTTATGTGTCAGATGACTACTGTGTACAAAAGCACATGCACTTCTACCCAGAGAAGAGATTGAAGGGAAAGGGCTGCATTATGCTTGTGCTAAAGGCCATATTGTAGAGAAGGAAATAAATAAAACAGATAAGTATTCGCTATTGTTGAATAATGTATTTTTAATGCTGGAAAATGGTGTGTAAAGTAAATAAATAAAATGATGTTGAAAAGAGGCCATACATAACATAGGATTCAAGTGATTTTAATATGCAATGAAGAATATGGTAACTAAAATATAATACATAAAGCATAATACTATACATCAGATATGGAAGATATAAGAAAAAAAAGTTAGCAAAATATTGTAGTCATAGCATATAAATGTATGTAGCTTAATTACATTCAACCATAAGTACTGAAGTATTCAACAACACTGTAGTCCATGGTTTAGAAACAATGTGCATTTCAGATTTTCCACTGCAAAATCCATTCTTCAGCTGAACAACTTTGCAGAGAATCTTCTGTTTACATGTTGCATCCATGCACACTTTTCCCTACCAAAGCTACCACCAGTACTTTTTCCTTTCCCATATCAGGGGAAATGTAAATGTTTCTATACTTTTTTTACTGTTTTTAAATGTGCCTCAATCTAATTTCAACTTTGCTGTGCATCTTTAAACCAATATCCACCTACCAGTGACCTTGTAACTTAGCAAGAGCAATAACATAGAAGATAAATACCAGATGTGAGGCAGGCCAAAATATGGCCTTTTCACATATTCAAAATACCCACCCATCCCTTTTAATAACCCTGTCTTCTGAGGGACACTTACCTTGCATGCACATGTCTAAAATTTCTGACTGCATCAGTTCCACCGCATGCTCTTAGTATTATGTAGTTAAGGGTCAATTTTGTTCCTTGATGAGTGCCCTCATCATTCACAGAAGCTGAGGATGCTCAGCTCAGCATGTGGTCAGATCCTTTGCCCCACTGGCTAAACAATCTGATAACAAGCAAAATGAAAACAGTGGGAGGAACACGCTATGCTGTAGAGACCTTGTAGAGAGACAAGGTGGGTTAGGTAATGCTAGTGGGGGAGTGGCACTATATGTGAAAGAAAGCATAGAATCAAATGAAGTAAAGATCTTAAATGAACCAAACTGTACCATAGAATCTCTATGGATAGTAATTCCATGGTCAAATAATAAGAATATAGCAGTAGGGATATACTACCGACCACCTGACCAGGATGGTGATAGTGATTGTGAAATGCTCAGGGAGATTAGAGAGGCTATTAAAATAAAAAACTCAATAATAATGGGGGATTTCAACTATCCCCATATTGACTGGGTTTGTGTCACCTCAGGACGGGATGCAGAGATAAAGTTTTTTGATACCTTAAATGACTGCTTCTTGGAGCAGCAAGTCCTGGAACCCACAAGAGGAGAGGCAATTCTTGATTTAGTCCTCAGTGGAGCACAGGATCAGGTCCAAGAGGTGAATATAGCTGGACCGCTTGGTTATAGTGACCATAATATAATTAAATTTAACATCCTTGTGACGGGGAAAACACCACAGCAGCCCAACACTGTAGCATTTAATTTCAGAAAGGGGAACTACATAAAAATGAGGTTAGTTAAACAGAAATTAAAAGGTACAGCAGCAAAAGTAAAATCCCTGCAAGCTGCATAGAAACTTTTTAAAGACACCATAATAGAGGCTCAACTTAAATGTATACCCCAAATTAAAAAACATAGTAAGAGAACCAAAAAAGAGCCACCATGGCTAAACAACAAAGTAAAAGAAGCAGTGAGAGGCAAAAAAAGCATCCTTTAAAAAGTGGAAGTTTAATCCTAGTGAGGAAAATAGAAAGGAGCATAAACTCTGGCAAATGAAGTATAAAAATATAATTAGGAAGACCAAAAAAGAATTTGAAGAACAGCTAGCCAAAGACTCAATAAGTAATAGCAAAAAAAAACTTTAAGTACATCTGAAGTAGAAAGCCTGCTAAGCCAGAATGTTGGGAATCATTAAGAAAGGGATAGATAATAAGATAGATAATATCACATTGCCTCTACATAAATCCATGGTATGCCCACATCTTGACTACTGCATGCAGATATGGTCGCCCAATCTCAAAAAAGATATATTTAACTTGGAAAAGGTTCAGAAAACGGCAACAAAAATTATTAGAGGTATGGAACAGCTTCCGTATGAGGAGAGATTAATAAAACTGGGACTTTTCAGCTTGGAAAAGAGACGACTAAGGGGGTGGGATATGATAGGGATCTATAAAATCATGACTGGTGTGGATAAAGTAAATAAGGAAGTATTATTTACTCCTTTTCATAACACATGAACTAGGGGGTCACCAAATGAAATTAATAGGCAGCAGGTTTAAAACAAACAAAAGGAAGTATTTCTTCACACAATGCACAGTCAACCTGTGAAACTCTTTGCCAGAGGATGTTGTGAAGGCCAAGACTATAACAGGGTTCAAAAAAGAATTAGATAAATTCATGGAGGATAGGTCCGTCAATAGCTATTAGCCAGGATGGGCAGGGATGGTATCCCTAGCCTCTGTTTGCCAGAAGCAGGGAATGGGCAACAGGGGATGGATCACTTGATGATTACCTGTTCTGTTCATTCCCTCTGGGGCACCTGGCATTGGCCATTGTCGGAAGACAGGATACTGGGCTAGATGGATCTTTGGTCTGACCCAGTATGGCCATTCTTATGTCTTATGTTATTTTATTGGACCAACTTCTGTTGGTGAGAGACAAGCTTTCAAACTACACAGAACTCTCCTTCAGACCAGAAGCTCTGTGTAGCTTGAAAGTTCATCTCTTTACCTTACCCACGTCTCTACACACTGGGACCAACATGGCCATGACAACACTGCTAACATCATGTAGATTTTTTCACATTTTACATTGTTTGGCTTGAACTAGAATGTAGCATGGTAAATCTGTGTTCAGGTTGCTGAGCCTTGCTTGGTGTAGCAGGACCATTCATTTTATTAAAGTAGGGATTTGCCCTCCCACGAGCCTCTGCTCCCTACCACCTCTGCGTAACAGAAACCCTCTCCAGTCCAGCACAGCACTCATGGTCTACTGTGTTGTGAATATAATATTTTGTTAGAACACAAAATATTTTGACATCACTTTCAGATTAAAAATGTTTTTACTTGATATATAAAATTCTAAGGGCGGGCCCTTAAGACATAATCTATGTCTTATTAACTTTATTTTTTATCTTATTTTTAACACCTTAATTTTTCATCATTGGTATGAGCAGTCACAACTCCTTCGAAACCAATTGGGTTGTGCCCATTCACACAAGTGAGTTGAATTTGGCGCAGTACTCCACTCCTTGTGCACTTTGGGTGTGCAAAGAATATAAGACAAGGAACAATATACAATAGTTGGTTTCACTGAGCCACAAAAAAATGCATAGGGTTTAGATTATTAGGCTTCCTTCCTTCATCTTAGGTTTGAGTCATTTAAAATTTAGTAGACCATCAAGATGTGTAGACTAAACAGAAATACTAATGTATTACAGACTGAAAGACCTAAGTGGGAACCTGTTCCTTCAAAGCACACTGCAATTTAAAATGAACATTCACATTATATGGGTTCAATCTGTCAGCACATCTGAAGCTTCACATGCAAGGAAAATGAAGCATACACAATGTAACCAGTTTATCCTAGATACTTGCTGCTGAACCAGTGGGTGGCAGCTATGTTTGTTTGCCACCTGATTCAAGGTGGGTCATGAGAAGGTTGAATATTTTTTAATGTTCAAAGAAAAAGATTGGATTTAATTATTTTTGATGGGGCATTCACCCCATGCAAGCCCTGGCAGGGTGAATATTGGCAAGAGAGGACAATTAGCCATAGGCTGCACCTGAAGGAGAGCTAGGATGTGATGAGGCTTAATTGGGGATGATGATCATCTGCACAGAAACAGGTGGGACCTGGGTTCCCTTACAATCCACTGGGGGAGTATTGCAGTGGGTATGGAGACTGCCTGAGACTGTGTGGAGAGAGATCCTGGTGAGACCACAGAAGGGGAAGACGATTGTGACTTAGCTGGAAGGCTAAGCCATGGAAGAGGCAGAGCGAGTGACACAGGCAATGGGCTGACTGACTGCAGGATGGGGCACCCACAGTGGTGAGCTAATTCTCCAGATGAGCCATGAGGTGGCACCAACAAGTAGTGAGTAGCATGACCCCATTACATACTTGTCCTCACTGAAAATTTCTGCACATCTCCCAGCATTTGTGCAACTCCACTGAGGCTAGCAACTCTGAGACAATTAGCATAGACTGGTGGCTTGAATTTTTACCAACATATGTAATGCAGCATGTCTGGTGGGGCTGCTGACAGCAGGAATCAAACCCTGGGTCTAAAAGCACACCCCCTATACTGCCCAAGCTAGAAGGTTATAGCAGACTCATAAATCTCTGTGGTCTAGCCAAGGGGGGGTGAGGAAGACCATTTGGGCAAAGTACAGGTGTGGGGGCAGGGAAAAAGCCTACCAGATACTTTTAGTCCAGGCAGCTGGGGGGGGCAAGGAGTCCCACACAGAGCTGGTGGGTGGGATGGGGAGGGAGAAAACCAAGGCAAGAGAAGAGCAAATACCAGTTAAAGAAACAAGTACTGGTTGAATGTGACCCAAGAACCACTAAATGCCAACTAGCAAGGGGAAGCAGAAGGGTTACGGGCACCTCATGGGGCAGGTGTCTGCTTTCTAGTTCACCACAGAATGCCATGCGAGAGCTCGAATGCAAGCCAGGGTCACTATGGTCATTAATATTGTTGTGAAATGTATGTACAGATACTCTGTCAGGAGGGGTGTGTGTGTGTGTATATATATATACTGAAAATTTGTTTTTTAAGTCTGTATCAAGGTATTAGTCACCAGCAAAGATGAGGGAAAAAATGGTTTTGCTCTAGACAGGAGGTAAGATGTGTATCTCTGTCAGGATGTAAATTAAACATTCTAAGCTAATGCAATGGATGCCTCTTTATATAGGAAGTCAAATGTTAACAAAGAGATGTGAAATCAACAGGGAAGGCACACAGAGGAAAAAACAAGCCGGAGTGGGGTGGGGTGTATTCTGGCTAAGAGTAAAGACAGTGAACTTTGCGGGTATTGCTGAGAGGCAGAGAAGTCACCATGGTATCCTGCATCTAGGAAGTAAATGGACAGCATGCTTTCATTCATAAAAATGGGCTCTCAGCCAACCTTGGTTGAAAATGCTGCAGAAGACTTTAAACAGGACATTAACCTGTTAGTTAAGCTTAGTTTCTAGAAAGCTGTTTTTGTTTTTATATGTAACTATTTGTTTCCAATATTCTTACTCACTGTTACTTGAATCTTTGATAAACTTATATATATTTATAGTTAAAAGATGATTATCTGATATTAAGCTAAGTATTGAACATGAGCTGAATCTCACAGGCTGGTGTGTTTTGTTCCTTTGGGAACAATGGATCCGGAATGTCTGTGAGTAGCCAGGGGCTGGATATCTCAGGGGAATGCTTCAAAGGGGGTTTGGGGATTGGAGTGCACCTATTGTTAACTTGCAAGGCAAAGTAAGGGTTGGCATAGCCCAGAGGCAAGTGCTTGAGTGGCTAACAGACTGGTGGTGTTCAGGAGCCAACACCCAGCTAAACACAAGCAACTTTCCCTCACTTTGGAGTCAGGGAGTAACAAGGTGACTCACAGTCCTGGGCACCCTGAGAACTGGTCTAGTCACTTCACCTCCCTGTGCCTCAGTTTACCCACCTGTAAAATGGGGATAATGATACTGACCTCCTTTGTAAAGCACTGGGAGAGGTATGGATGAATGTGCTGCATAAGAGCAAGCTGGTATTATTATGTACTTTTATTAATTCTAGTTGCAGTATTGGCACTTTTCTACTTCTATCACCTTGCTTTGTTCCTCTCTTCTGCTCCCTCCCACTTGTTACCTAAGCCTAGAATCCATGGGAAAAGGGGAGGGTCCATCATGTGTCACTTTGTGGAGAAATTCTGGCCTTGTGCGCTCATTGGCCATCAGTATTGCAAGGACAGTTTGGAAATAAACAAAGTGAAGGTAAGAGGTCAGTTGAATAATTCTAAAAGAAAAGAGATCAGTTTTGTGAAGAAGAACAGGTTCTTACACAACCTTTTCTGTTGAGCCATATGTTTATTGTTATTTGATTAGCCCACAAATAGTGTGTCACTTTAGCATTGCTGAAGGGATGCCTATGTGATGAATTGTTTGTGATTTTAGACTTTTTACATTCTAAATGATAAATTCTTAGCAGCCCAACCTTACCTATATCTCAGCAGCAAAGGAGGGTCACAAATGTTCCTCTACACTGTAGAGGACAGGTTCTTTGTGGCAAATGCTTTCATCCTGAAGATGACCTGTACTGGAAACCTTGGTGACCCTAGTGGGTGGGTTTTACTTCATAACTATCCATGAGAGACATTTTTGAAACCATATGCTATCTCTGAATTTCATTTCACAGGTCCCTGATCTCAGTGCATTATGTTATTTTTGTACCAATTCAGATTCAGCAAAGTTTATATAATAGTCACTACATTATCCACTCTTAAAAATCTATCTACAGTACTTGACTAACAGCTGCAAATGTGCAAGCAAAGGGTAACCACATCTCATGCTTCAAGGTGTAAAATGACTGCTTGTGGAAGTCAGGAAAGAATCCTCTTCCCTCACCTCATTCTCCACCTCATATTACAACATATAATTGCATGCATTATGGATGATGATTTTTTTTTTCCTTCCACAAAGCATCAGATGTCAAACCCTATTTGAGGCACGATATCAGACTAGATGATCTAATGTTCTTTTCATAGATTGTAAGGCCAGAAGGGACCATTAGATCACCAGTCCAATCTACAGACCATAGAACTTTTATGTATCCAGTTTCAATCCAGTATAATCCTATGGCCTTCCAATATGTGACAGCTTGCAATTAAGCACAAGTTAGAACTGTCTTGAAGATAATGGCTCTTGAGTTAAACCACCTTGAGAGGCTTCTTCACAGAAAATGAAAGTGAGGTTAGTGGTATATCTAACTGGATTCTAAATTAGAAAAATAAGACTTTCTGGGATTAAATAAAACCATGGTTTCACACTTAAACAGGGTGTTTTTCTTACCTTAAAACAGAACAAGTAACAACTTGTTAACAGTCATTCTCAAACACAACCCTCTATAACTAGGATACACAGTTAACAAATTTCTTTGGAGAATATAGACCATTTTATACTTCCTGTTATTTTTATCTCCATATTTACAAAAAGTTTCCAACCAAGTGGTAAATCTCAGCGTACAAACGTAGTCTGCATGATCAAGTTTAAGATGATTAAACTATTACAATAAAATTAAGCACTTCTGTGAAGTTCAGTAGAAATTCACAATATTTACATTATCCAAAAGAATGAAAATTATCTAAACCAAGTTAATGCTTATTCGGCACATGTTTGCATTTAAAAAAAAAAAAACATACTGGCATTTTTTGTTGCCTGAAAGACTTCATCATATGGTGCAATATGACAAAAGATATTCATTTCATTACTCATTCATGTCATGGAACAACTTTCACCATAATTTCATTGCAATTTAAAAATGGACCATGTTTATTGCCCATTTGCAAACCTGGATTCAAGGGTGTGTGTCATAAGCTCCAACAATATTTGTTAATAAGATGACAGAGTAGGATGATTTTTCCCCTGTAGGATCTCCACTGGGTCCCTTGGTGAGAAATCCTTGTTGCTTATGACACCAGTTTGACCTCATTGTGACTTGCTTCATTTAAACACACAGGTGGGAAGCCATCATTATTTACAACTGGTTTCTTCAGTGTTGCACCTGAAATATAAGCAGAAAACATACTGAGTTTTCATTTTATATTGCTTCTAAATACAGAAGAAAAATAAGCTGTGTTTAGTGTGCATTTTTATTGGCGTTCTTATTTTATTATACAAGTTGAAAGAATAAATGCAATAGCGCGACTAGGAAAACAAGAATAGAAATTGGCTGCAAATAGCAACATGGTCAGAAAAATCTCCTATTCGTTGTGATAGATATATAACAGTGCAGTCGATGTTGCACTGATATAGTAATACTGCCCTCAGCACTGAAATCCAGCCCCTTCTGCTTGGCACACTGCAACACTGCCTAGCATTGGAGGACAAATAGTGACAGATACCTCAATAGCGGGAGAGTGCAAAGATGCTCTGGAGATGCCATAGTGGAAAATGGGCTGCCTTCTCTTCAGTGGAGATGACAAAGGGCTGTGTAAGCAACAGGACTTCCCCTTCCAAGAAGACGACTGCTGGTAAATGTCAGTGCTACCATGTTGGGAAGTAGGCAGTTGTTTGGGCTGGGGCATATGGTGTTTCTGACTTTTGAATCCTTGGGAATTGATGTATTGGTATTAGTCCCCCAAATCTCACTAGGCAGTGTATACTGCCTCCAGAGAGGCCCAGCTGCTCCTCAGAATTATTCCAGGAACTTCTTTCCTCATTACCAAGTGCTACGAGGCATGTACGTGCAGTGACCAGTGGGAAGACAGCAGTGTGTGTCCCATCCCAGTAGACTCTTGTAGAGGGGTGCGACTCACTGGCGGGGCACCGCCTGTTGGTCGTCCAGGGAATTAGCTCTTCCAGCCTGGAGTGCCCTCTGCAGGCAAGTGTCTCGCCTGTTGCTGGCCCCCATGTCCTTCCCAGACCCCGGTGCCCTTTGCCCCAGCAGCAACTCCCAATCTGGGTCTCCCCACCCAGGGGAACCCCCAACCCCCACCTTGCCTCAGTGGCTACTGCCAGTCATCATCTAGCCACTGCTCCCTGGGGCAGACTGCAGTCTATAAACCACTCCTCAATCAGCAAGGGGGGGTTGGACCTACTGCCTCTGCTTATCTCTGGGCTGCCCCTCTGCAGCCCCAGTACCCTTTGTGGGCCCTTAACTAGGCCTGCAGCCTGAGGTTTTTGCTAGGCTGGAGCTCCCCAGCTCCCTCTGCCCTGCCCCAGCACTGCTCCACCCTAGGTATCCTTCTCAGCTTCCCAGGCAGCCAGATCCTCTCTCTCAAGAAAGCTAGAGAGAGTGTGTGTCCTTCCTCCTGGCCCACGGCCCTCTTATAAGGGCCAGCTGGGCCCTGATTGCATTGGCTACAGCTGTGGCTGCTTTCCAAATCAGCCCAGCTTTTCCCCAGCCACAGCCCTCTCCCAGGGCTGTTTTAAGCCCTTCAAGGCATGGCAGGATGACTACCCCACCACAACCCTATACTGAGTTAGGCGGGAAGCAGGTGGCTTTGTGTAGAACTAAGCAGAGGGTGGCCAGGATGCTCTGATCCCACTTAAAATGTACAAGCATAATTTCCCACCCTACAGCACACACAACACCACTTAATGCTGTAGTGATTGGGGTAGGAGATGGAGTCAACCCCCACCACCTCTCCTATAGCACTCTTCATCTAGGTGGACAGATGAGTGGAGGACAAAATACTGATGGGGACAGGAACAATTGGACTTCTGAAGAAAGGTAGAGGGACAAATCCCCCTTTAGCTACTGGGTGTGGAGACTAGATCTAGCCATAATCTTCTCAAAATGCCAGCAGGGGTATAGGTCTTTTAGCCATCCTTCAGCCATACCAAAGTGGCATCGTTGGCCATTGTACATTCTCTCACAAGCCACTATCTTATCTTGTCTGCCAAATGGCAGACAATCTGTGAAGAGATGGAGGATGGCTGGGCCTGGCGGGGGGGGGGGGGGGTCTCTGTTGATTCAGTGAAGTATCCAAACTTCTGAATGTTTATCCAAGCCCCAGCCTTTATGAAATTCCTCTGTCACTGTATGTTTTTACAGCATATTTGCCTGGTTTTGTGTTTGCTCTGGTGCTGGGTTTCCATTATTTTTTCCACTTTATTCCCTTGGTAGCCCTAGAATTGGAACAAAACTTAATGAAAAGGGGAAAGACCTGTTACTTCAGCTTGGGAGCCACAACTGAGCAGGGAAAATTCTAAGTATATTCCCTATTTCTATAGGATGTGATGGTGCTTATTAAATCTCAGGAATGTGAGGAATGGGAAGATAGAATTACTATATGGGTTGTAGTGTAGTGTCACTGGTAGGGGAGGGGATAATAAATTGAGTCCTCGTTCTGGAACATGGCTGCCTGTCTCAGGCTTTTGGATGAATTCAAGCTATTGGGAGTACCTATTAAAATCTCAGGACTTATGTGGTGCCTGGGCCATGGTTGCTACAAGCCCCATAGCCGAATGCACACCACGACAGTGAGAGAGATATTGAATAGACCAGAAAAGGGAACAGAGCCTAGATAGGAAAAAGGGAAGCCAATCCTTGAGTCCCATCATTGTCCAGACCCACCTAAAGAGAAGGATATATTTTTTCCTTATTTAAAAAAAAATTTTTTTTGATATTGTTGCTTTTCCCAGTGATCTAGAGAAGCCTGGATATTAGCAGATGGCTGCGGGGTCGCAGGAGAAATTATTCTCAAGCTTTCCATTTTCTGTGTGGGTAGATCTGTTTTTGAGGTCATGATGATTCAGATATCATTAAAATTGGCCAGTATGTATATGTACACACCCTTCATGGCTCCCAGGGCCCTGCCTTATTTGGAAATTTGGCCCTTTGAGACATTTTTAAAGTATAGAGGAGAATTTACAGCTTCCTTTTCCTCTTGTCAAGTGTTAATCTTTCCATGTAGCGGGGAAAGGTATGGAAGGAAGAGTGGAATTATTCCACTGGAGGGAGCCAGAAGGTAACTTGTCAGGTATGTTGGGCTGGAGAATATAGACATGTGGGGGGATTCCTTTGAAGGGATATGTCCACAGAGTTCCCACCTCTCTGAGCTCCTTGTGGTGAGTTTCTCAGTGTGAATTTCTATAGTTGTGCTCTTTTTCTTGACTTTTACTATCACTTCAAATTCATATATTTGGGAGACACTGTCGTACCCCTTCTCAGTGGGGCAAAGGGTTATTTTTAGCCTCCCAGTGCACCTTGACACATGCCTACGATCCACCTCTGCATTGCTAACCTGTCAGGGTTTTTTAGGAGAGAGCACAAATGGCCTTACTGCTTGTGCTGCTGCTCATTACACAGATTGAAAGAGGTGAGGAATAGATGTATTCCCGACTCCTGAGAACAGCTGTCAGAGCCAGGTGCCCATCCTAAATGGGGAGGGGTGATAACCTGTGGCCAATCTCTGCAGATTGCACACGCATTGCAGCAACACCCATTCAGCGAATGCAGTGACTTTGTGACATTCTGAAGCTTTTGCAGTTTAGTTGTTGATTTGAACACCGTTTTCCAGGGATTACAGGATAACGAATGAACCATCTGCACTATCCAGCACTTCAAAATTTAGTCCATTAACTGCTGGAACTGTTAAGAATTCATTGATGTGTGAATTATGCACAGCACCACAAAGTCAAAAGTGCAAACCCTGCTTGTGAAACTCTGCCATCTAATGGCTGAAAAACTGGTTCACGCTCCATCTGTTTTTATTCACATTTCGTTTTGCAAACTGCTGGATATATATTTGCAGTACATCTTTTGAGTTGTACAGCCTTACTTGGACAATTGGTCCTTGCTGCAACACTCACATTTCCAACAGATGTATTCCTGTGGGTTGCCTTTTGTATGCCAAGATTGCTGGAGCTGAGCACATTGAATTAATGAATTCATCAAGTGAACACCCGAGATCAACTCTCATATTATTTCTGGCAAGTACAGACAATTTCTTAGCCATATCCCAGCCATTTCTACTAACTACAGAGGTGTGGCACCTGAAACTCCCAGAGTCAGTAACTTTTTAGTGTTCCCAGAACAGAACTAAGTGGTTTTGGTTGAAAAAGGGAACTTGAATACCTTCAGCTTTTTTTAGCTATTTGAATTATTTTTTCTCTTGGACTTATTCTGCTGGGTTCTCAGGATGTGTTGAATACTCATGAAGGTGCTTGTGTCAGACTGTGACCCTGTATAATACTCTGCAGTTCTATAAAGCTTTCCATTGGAGGATCTGTGTTTTATTAAAATTTCCACTTAAGCCACATTGCCCATGTGAAGTATTACATCCATTTTACAGTTGGGTGAACTAAGGCTCAGAGAGATGAAGAGACTTTTCCAAAATATCACAAGTCAGTGGTGGGACTAGAACTCAGAAGTTCTATATTCTGGTCCTTGGTTCTAACCACTAGACTACACTGCTTATCTAAAGCCCCTCTGAGATAGTGATGGGAGAGGCCACAAGGGTTATGAGTACTGTTGTGTGAAATGTAAATCTTGCCTGGTGGTTTATTTGTATTGTTAGAAACTCAAAACTCAGCCCGTTGTCACTGAAAAGTCCTGAATGTCCGTGAATGGTTTGGTCTTGTCTAGGCTATGGAAAAGGGTGTATAAAACATTCAGGTATATCTGATGTTAATCCAGGGGAGAGTGGAGGCTAAGGCTGGAGGGAGGGGCAGGGTTTAAATACCTTCCCCCCTCCCCCCCTCCAGTGCACAGGACCAGTGACTAACCTGAGCCCTGCCCACCAGCTCAGGTGGTGCTCCTCCAAGTCCAGTGGGAGCCATAAAGGAGCCCCTCCTTTTTTTTTTTTTTTTTTTTTTTTTCCCCCCTCTCCAAGTCAGTCCAGACAAAGCCCCTCCTTTCTCCCCCTGGCTTTGCAGATGCAGGAGTCGCATTATAAAACATCTTTGCTAATGTTTTTTAAGTGCTGCTTAAAGACATGCTAGCTTCTAATGTAGACAGGATTTAACATTTCTATAATCATAGAACCATAGAGTTTAAGGCCAGAAGGAACAGATATGGTCACCTAGTTTGACCTGCATAATACAAGCCAACATATTACCTGGTCGCAGTTAATGCTTCATGAGCAGTCAGAGCAATAGTACCAGCCAGCGATCAACCAATGGGTTGCAGCAGGAGAAATGGAGGTGGTAGCTATCGGTATAGTTTCAGACAGCTTGTTGAAGCAAGACTCCCTGAAAATCCTAATTGGAGGGCAATAGCTATAAAATGGTACCCAAAGGAAAAAGTATAGTTTTGGAGCCTGTGTACTTTGTTAGGTGCCCTAGAGGTCTTTGGAATGGGGGTCCTATAAATCAAAATATCTTACAGCTTGCTATTGTAAATGATTTCATGTGCACTGCATCACAATCTCAGAGACTGCACCTTCTGCTCTGTGGATCTAAACATACTTTGTCAATTTGCTGTGGGGTTTGCAGGTTGTGCAGACCATCCGTCTGCATTAGCATTTACAGTGAACCTCACAGTCTCAAGGTCACTGACAGTCTAGAAATCAATTTTCAACCTCTCCATCCTGTCTTCCTCAACCTGATTGTTTTTTTTCTTATCTGTCTGTGTGAGAGAGCTGCTTGCACAAGCCTGTGTTTGTAAAATGGGACTAACTCGTATGCTCAAAGTCTTTGTCACTACAACTGAGTGAATGTGACTAACAGTAAAACCTGCAATAAAATGATGGTAAATAATCTCTTCCCATATCTGTTTTAAACCTTACAGGTAATACTTGTACTTAATGTTGATGTGAGTGATGTCACTGCTGGGTTTTTTTGCTATTTTGATGTGAACCGTATTAAATTTTAAGTGGTAACCCAGATTCTCCAATTTTCAAAAAAATAAAATAAAATAAATCAAGCCTAGAGGCAGTAATGTATTTAATGTTAAATACAACCTAGCTATGTTTACAATGTCATGCCAGCTTGGATAATATTGGATAAGGCATGTTTGCTTAACTTATGAAAATTAGGGTCAGCAAACATGACGGGCAATCAGTTATATGTGCCAAGCTGATATAAGTCTATCTGAGGATAAGCTTCATGACCAAGCTCTCCCTGCTTCTCCCCACTTTCTCAATCACTGTGGAAAACGTCACCATTCTGCCATTACTGAGGCCCGTAACCAGGACATCATCTTTGACTCGAGTGTTCCTCTAGGTCCTCACATCCAGACTTTTTCTTTTTCTCCATACCATGTCGAACATAGGGCCTTTCCTATCTATCCACACACACACACACACACACACACACACACACACACACACACACACACACACACACACACACACCTAAAACTCTCATCCCGGCTCCCTTGTGTCTTGATTATTGAAATATCCTTTTCTGTGGCCTTGACAGATGCAGAATTGCCTTGCTTGTATCCGTTCAGAATGCTGCTGCAAATATTGTTTTCCTAGTCTGTTGCTTTGACCATATCACCCCTGGCTTGCCATCCCTCCATTGAAAACTCCTTCTCTCTCATGTCAGACATAAGTTGCTTATTTGTCTCCACTTTTCAAGGCCTATCCCCACTGTACCTACCATCTCTCATTCTCTATAAAAATGTTAAGTCCAGTTGGCTAATGTCAGCCTCCATTGCCCACATGTTAAATTGTCACTTGTTAAACCTTTGTGCCTTCTCTCATGCTGCCCCTCCTTCTTGGGAGGAGCTCCTCATAAATCTCTGCAAAACTAACTCCTTCAAATCCCTCCTTAAAACACTCCTTTTGCTGTGAGGCCTACAAAAAACTGGACAACAGTTAGGCCCCTGGTGCACTAAGACCATAGGTGCTGACTCCATGGATGCTCCGGGGCTGGAGCACCCACGAGAAAAAAATGGTGGGTGCTGAGCACCCATCGGCAGCCCCCCTACCAGAATCTCCCCCTCCCTCCCAGCGCCTACCACGTGCTGCGGATCAGCTGTTTCATAGTGTCAGGAGGCACTGGGGGGAGGGGGCAGGAGTGAGGGCACAGTGCGCTCCAGGTGAAGGGGTGGGGGCAGGGAAGAGGCGGGGTGGAGGCAGAGCAGGGGTGGGACCTTGGGGGGAGGGTGGTCGAGTGGGGGCAGGGCCTGGGTGGAGCCAGGGGGCGCACCCCCCGGCAGATTAGAAACTTGGTGCCTATGGCTAAAATCTCTGCCTAACATGCTGACCAATATTGTGTCTCTGTTTTCTTGTACTCCTCTATCTACGTTTCTATATCAATCTGTGGTCTCTTTTTCTTATACTGAGATTATAAACTTGGGGGGGGGGGAGGGGACCATCTTTTTGTTCTTTGTTTGTATGGCACCTGTCACAATGGGGTCCTATCCGTGACTGGGACTCCTAAGGTGGTACAGTAATACAAATAATATGTGAGATGCAACTAGGATAACCTCTACTACAGCATTTTGAAAAACCAAATCCATTGTAGGCCCTCTGGTTTGTTAGCCTGGATATTGTACTATACAAGGCCGTATCGACTTTTGCCTATTCAGTACACTTATAAAGCCTCCATATAGACAAATTTATGTATGCATAGTATTTTGTAAACATCAGAGGAACAGGCAACAGGAATGAAGATCTGCATGATGCAGTGCCCTGACCCATGCAGAAACCTTTGTCCAGCCCACTTTTCATTCTGGAACAGTTAATTTTAAGTTAACACTTTCACTCCCAGGGTCAAATGAATTTCAGTCTGTTTCATTGACAAAGGTCAGGCAGCAAGAAACAAACCTGAAGAGAGACTGCAAGGTAGTCCATATAATTTCACAGGCTGCATGTTTTAGCCATGAAAAAATAAGGCAACTCCCAAAGGCTTCTGTCAGAGCATTGGAGCATGTGAAATTTTCAGAGGAAAAAATAAATTAGCACAATTTCAAATTCCAAACCTTTGCAGCTAACATGTTGGCCAGTAAGCAAATGTATAATCTCACATTGATTGGGACTATCAGTTCCAAACAACCTAAAGAAAGAATAAGGGGGGGATGTGCTTTTCTATTTCTCCAGGGCATGGGAGGGAAAGAGGGTCTTTATCCTTCCAATGCTTCCCCCTCTGTCAATGGGAAGGCAAGCAAAGATGCCAGCAGCCCCCTGGTCCCATTACCAATGCAGACCGTGATGAAGTGACTCATTCTCCAGTGCTCACCCCTGATGGGGAAGTGGGATGAATAGATCAGCTCTGCCACTGCCTAAGAAGGATGGAAAGACCCCTTTGGCACCTCTGGGAAGAGATTGATATGGGATTTTTTGAGGCTCCTGCCCTTCCTTACTTGTCAAGGTCATAGGGTATGATTACCTTAACCATGTTTATGACGTAACGATGACTTTGATAGCAACCAACTGTGATGTCAGAGAGAATGATTGACTTCAAGAGGGAAATAGCAGTGGGAGCTGATTGAAAACTCTTCAGTAGCAAACCTGTTTTCCTTGCCAACACCCTACTTAAAAAAATAAAGAAAATGTAGCCTAGAGAAACATTGGATGTTTTAAAAAGGTTCTGATGAAGTTTGAACATCTCTTTAAGAACTCTTCTCTTCAGTTTTACTTCTGGAGAACAGCTGGGAAGAGATTAGAACATGTGGCCACCTCTGCCATCTAATAAAATTGCTAGAAATGCAGTGGGAATGTAGAGCTCCTGATTTGTCTTTACTAGCTCAGACTCTCAGTGCTGCCTTGGTTTTTTTAGGCTTCTTCAAGATCTTCTTAGTTGTGCTCTTGTCTAAGTCAGACAGGCACCTGCTATCCTGCAATGGAATTTTCTTTTTCAATCTCATTAACATATATTCAAGTTCTAATTTGTATTAGCTGGATGTTGTCAAATAGGTAAATAGACTTTAGTTGACCTTCCCACACTTCACAACCATATTTTTAATCACATTTCACATGCTTGACCTCACATGATGCAGACCGCCTAGGAATTAAAAATGGATGAGGCACTAGTCTGGGGTTCAGCTGAGTGGCTGCATTAGCACTAAAACTGTGGTGGAGTTGAATTATTGATAGCGATAGCAATTTTTACTTTCCGTTTCGCTGCTGAATAATAGATTAAAAGCTGCATGGTACGATTATTTTCATTACTCACATAAATGACTTGTTCGATTAAGAAGAGTGAAAATAAATGAAAAGTGCCTTGGGGTGGGAAATGAATTAGGCTTAAAATGTTATGGCTTAGAATGTTTAGCCATTTTGGGGGCCTTTTCCAAAAATCATTTAGATTTAACTTAAGTAACAGAGGGAGTTTCATATAATTCAGAAGATCAGGAAATACAATTGGACAAAACAAGGTAACAGATTTGAGGGAACAGGAAAGCTATATATATTATAGCTAGTGACCAATCATAAGCTAAATAAAAAAATTAAAATAGCCAGGCTGACTAATTCCAGGGTATTCATTCTTTAACACTGCCCAGCTATTAAGTCTCAGACCTCCTGGGGCGCTACACACCAGGTAGAGGTATCAATGCCATTTTAAAAACAGCATGAAAAAAGTATTTAGGATGTTTTGCGTCTCGTATTTTGTTAGATAGCAATAAAAATGTCTGTGCAGAGCATTTCTAGGGATTAACGATCAGTTTGGGAAAATGGCCTTCAGCAGTGCCTCTAGCCATCAGCTTCTCTGGCTAGTCATTAATCCTCAGCAGAGGTCCTGCCCTGGAGCAGTATTAATCAAAATCATCCTTGCTGAAGATGTTGGATCTCACAGCAGCCCTAGACTCTGAATAGGGTGAGGCACCTTTGCATTTCACGTGTGCATAAATAGAAATGAGCCCAGCTTCTGTCCTGCAGCACTGAGACTGATGTTGACTTTGAATTAGACAACTTTTTTTTCCCCCCACTGGCTTTGAACTTTTCACAGTGCAACCTCCGCTTTCTATTTCTGTTTGGTTAGCAGCAACTCAGTAAAAGGAAAAAAGAAATCCTCCTTGAACTGAGAGTTCCACACCAGTAGATCAAAAAGCACTGGTTACAGCCAGGCTAGAACAGTGGGTCTTCAAGAATGGCTTACATGTTTTCCATTCCACTGTTTTAACTTTTGAATAAAAAAGCTAAAAGTACTGCAGTTACAGGCATTTCCTCTTATAGGATTCTCAAAACCTTGTCTTTTAAACATTTTAGGGCCTGATCCAAAACTCCTTAAAGTCAGTTGAAAGACTTTATAACACCTGATGTAAAGCCCATTCAAGCCAATGGAAAGACTTCCATTGACTTGAATGGGCTTTGCATCAGGTGCAGTGAAGTCTGTCAATGGAAATCTTTCCATTGACTTTAACTAGCCTTGGAAGGATTAGATTTTTATTGCTAAATGTCAGTCAACATTGATTTTTCACCCCCCATCCCCTCCCCACACACATACTGACAAAACAATATTTTCATTAATAATAAAAAATTTACAGATAGGTGAAGTAAGACAAAAGCTCCTTGAGAACTTCTTAGTTTGATTTGTTGACATAGTAAATGTCTATATCACATGTTGAAAAATACAACTTGTGTTTTAATGGATATAAAGCTTTAACTCCTTGAATCTCAGCATCTGTCATAAATAATTCTGACCAACCCATAACTGTCTGCAACTGTGAAAATGTAAATGAATAAAAATTAAAAATGCTTAAAAATATACATTGATGTTACCCATCAAAATTAGGCTTCCACCCTACCTACCTCTGTGACTCGGCCCTGAACTACGCAGGTTCCATCTCCATATCCATTCAGCTTGAGACTTCCCAAAGGGGTGCTAATTGTGATACTGAATTTTGTGACATAGATACCGGTCTATGAGGAAAAACACAGAGCCCACAACTCATTTCATATAGGCCACTGGACTGTTATCAGAAGGTAATAGCTTAGTCCCTAATAAAATATGAATATGGGGTAATAATTGGGACATAGTAGGCCTAGCCCAGTTGTGACCCTAACTATAAACTTTTATCCACTTTTCCACAGTGTCACAATAACCTATAACAATAAATGTTGATGGGGGATAGGTGCAAAAGGGAAAAAGACTGAATTAGTCCAAACAAAAAGGCCTACAGATATAGTTCAAGGACTTTAAGATCATGCCTGGTAAACAAGAGAAGTGTGGGACCAGAAATCAATGGTCCAAAATTGGTGTCAGAAATGACACCTAATTGGTGAATAAAATAATGAGGGGAGGGACTATTTCACACACCACTCCCTTTGGGACCCTCAAAAAGACTTTTTTGGGGGGAAATTGGTGAACACTGACTGAAAGACAGGAGAACAGAAAAGAACAAGCTTCACCATCATGGCTGCCTTCTCTTGGGACCCTGGGATGCACTGTAACGCTGCTGGGACTTTGTCGTCTTCATCCTGGGAGATGTTCTCCAGACTAGGCCAAAGAGAGGGACCCAGATGACATCACTACCTCCACTGGCTCTGTCTAAAACCCTATCACCACCTGGGATGTGAGACTGTCACCCCCTGCCACCATGCGTCCTTTTTCTTCCCCACCTTTATTTCTTCACTTTCTTGTCCCTCTCGTTTTTCCTTCTGTGTGACAAGAGTCTGGCTTTGCCAGCCAAGTCCACACATTTTTCATATTTTGCAATGCTGCTTTAAGACTGTGACCAGAAAGAGGCAGCTAAAAGCAATGCCTTAAGCAGCCCAATGCTGGTACAAGTTTGCCAGGTCTCGGAGTGGCTGATAAGATCATGTGCCATGCCTGTCTTTCTCCAGCAGTGAGGTTGCGCATGAAAGTCAACACCAGAGCCGGAAGCTGCATTTTTTTTTAATCTTTGCTGTTCTCTTCCTTCCTCTTTTTTGTGTGCATAGGTCTTGTTTTGTCTTCTAGGAAACAGGATCAGATAGCAATAACCACAGCGCCAGCTCATTTCAACTAACTTATTCTCTTTTCCCCGAACAGACAGTCGTTAATATCTTTAATATCCTCTAAGAGACTTTCATATTGGGGGAATTTCCTTCTAAAAATTCTCTCTAGCTAAAGGGAATAAGGGATGTTGTTAAAATGAAAGCCGTACTTAATAAACTCCTGAAGAAGAGCTCTGTGCAAGCTCCAAAGCTTGTCTCTCTCACCAGCAGAAGTCAGTCCAAAAACAGATATTACCTCATCCACCTTGTCTCTCTAATATCCTGGTCCAACATGGCTACAACAACACTGCATGATTACTTAATTCTTTAAATTTGAAATGCTTCAACTGTTTTTTCCTTTTTCTGTATCTTTAATAAAAGGTTAAAACATTTGTTACTGGTGTGTTTTTTGCCATGGTACTAAGCAGGCTGAGGTCCCTGTATACCAGGGGTTCTCAAACTGAGGGTCAGGACCCCTCAGGGGGTTGCGAGGTTATTACATGGGGGTCACAAGCTGTCAGCCTCCACCCCAAACCCAGCTTTGCCTCCAGCATTTATAACGGTGTTAAATATATAAAAAAGTGTTTTTAATGTATAAGGGGGGGGTCGCACTCAGAGGCTTGCTGTGTGAAAGGGGTCACCAGTACAAAAGTCTGAGAACCCCTGCTGTATACCAAACCCCGAACCTTGTTTAAAACTCTTTAATGTTGGACCATTTCAGGGTCATGTTAACAGATTTGACTCTTTGGGCCCACGTATTCTGTCTAAATTAATACAACACTAATACATAAGATGGTGCTATGCCTATATTTTTCCAGCAGTCTCCTTATGCCATTACTGATCACCTGATCTACTTAATCCCCTCAGTGTTATATGTAATTAGGTCAATAAGATTGTGATTTTTAATTATTCTTTGACTTCTGGACTAACATGATTACAACTTGAGACAATATCCCTGTTTTATAATTTGATATCCCAACCCACTGATATGCATATTGAGGCAGATAGGTTGAGGTCAAAATTTTGGATACAGGTTTAAAATGTGGATTTAGTCACCCAAGGCTAAACATTTTGATCTAAATGACTTGGTGAAGGTGATAAAGGAAGATTTTGATAGAGCCAGACTCAGGAGTTCCTAGCTCTGAGTTAGAGCTGCTCAAAATTTTCTGGAATTTGATTTTTTTTTTTGACAATTTTTTACACCCCCCCCCCCCCCCCCCAAAAAAAAACCTAGCCACCCTCAAATGTTGACAATTTTTGCTGATTTTCTAGTATTTTTGACCAACTCTACCATTAGACCACACTTCTTTCTGCTAAAGAAACTCAGGGCACTATAAACAAGATGCCCTGACCACCTACAAAAAGTAATGAATGTTACCAGGAGAAACTACAATTTCTTGAGGATTCATTATAATGTTTGTTTTCTGAAATATCACATTGAAATTCAAAAATAAAAGGGGGTGGTTTGTCCAGTAAGGGTTGTGGAAACTGCCTTTGAATCTGCTAAGTATTCTTTGGCATACAAGTTTTCAGTGATTTCTGTGTAATACACTTTTATTTCACATGCTTCCTTTGCTGTGTTTGCCCCTGTACATAGTGTAAATACTCTGAGCCCAAATTCTCTAATCCAGACAAGCTGTGCTCACCACAGGACCAGGGTGAAGAAAAGGTAGTGTTATGCCATCTTTACATTCCTCCTTTTCTGCAGCCAGTGAAAGCTATTCTTATGCCCTGCTGGCTAAGACCTTAGGAGGCCATTCTGGCAGCTGGGGGGGTCACCAAAGCATAAGTATACCCCAGGTATGCCCCCTTCTTTTAGGAACATGCCTTTTCTCTGGCTCTAAGCCACCTGGAGATTTCCAGTACAGATAAGCAGTCTTGAAGGACTTGGGTCCACATTGTTTCTAGCTGCTTTGTACCACAGCAAAGACAAGAATTTAGCCCATGATTTATAATCCTCTTGACTGCCCCATTTAACAGAGTTCACTTAGCACCTCTTAAAGGCCCATTACAGTGCATCCATTTGAGCAGGTCTGTTTGCATCCAGTTAATCAGAACCCAGTGTTTTGCAGTCCCCTTGGTTTTTAAATTTGGCAGTCCAAAAAGCTGGCATTTCTTGGTGTAACCTTGGACATCCATTAAATGACACTCCTATATGCAAACCTGGAATGGATTGGGGTATCTAGGAAAGAAGACTGTGTGAGTAACATTGCATCATAATCAATCTAAACATGACTTTCTTTGTGTGTATTGACTATCGGTGGGGGGGCGGGAAGGGAAGTGCTGATCAATTAAAAACATGACTAACGTCTGTTATGATGGGTCAATAACTTAATTCATGCAGATGATTCAATTAAGGATCATTAAATTTTCATTAGAAATCTATATAGCATATGGATGTGATGTTTTATTAAAAAGGAATGAATGGGCACCAGCTTTTTAGAACTTTGTGCAGTCATTTGTGTTGTGGAAAAGTGGGTGTGAAATGTCACCAATCGTGTAACTTAGTGGAGAATTCTGACTTCATAGTGTAAATGACTACAGTGTGTGAAGCGGTGGCTAACCAGGGGCAAGATTTGTCAAATTGTCTGAGTCTTTCAAGCAAAACTGGGTCCACTGCAACCTAAATTGGGGTGATTTATGCTTTCACTGCAAACCAAGAGAGGTTGGGGCTGGGCAAGGGTTGTCTAATCCTGAAACATGAAAAACTCAAACTGTAGAAATCTGTGAAAAGAAATCAAATAATGTTTACCTGAAAGCTTGCAAATTGAAATTGCTTTTTCAGCAAAGATGTAGGTACAGCAATACTGCCTGTCAAAAGAATCATATACTTCTGTGTTAGTTGCTATCATGACTGATTAAAGGTCACGCATTTTACCACCTAGCAGAAAGGAAGCATGAACGTACACTCAAAGGAATTTTACAAATGTGCTAATAGCAAGATATTAACACAGTAAACTTCCAATTTGATTGTACAATTTATGGGAATTGAACAAGTGAAAAGGAAAAGAAACAGAATGAAATTGTTACACTAAACTTTTCTTATATTTGGATTAACGCACATGAGTATATGCAAAATGACTAAACTGAAATGGATTTTCAGTCATGGTTACCAAAAAGAGAGAGGGTCCTTCATACTGATCTGAATGTGTAAAATTATATCTGTGTAAACTAGTTTTGATGTTAGATTTTATTGTATCAATTTGAGTGTTTACACTGGAATAGATTTCTTTCCATGATACAGCCTCAAGAAAATCTTTCCTATAACTGTCAGAAGTCTGTCTGATGGCTTAGTAATGCTGCCCTTTGCTCTCGTATGAGTGCCATCTGTATGAATTAGGGTTGCTAATAACCAAGTCCCTGGTGGATTTCATGATTTGTCTAGTTCTTCTTCCTTTGTTAGAGCTCTGTTTGGGGTAGGATTTTTTCATTATTATGAGATTTTGTTCAAATAGGGCTGCTATTCATATTTTCATGGTTTGTTTTCATTTAATTTATGGGGCCTCCATTTAATTATAGCACTAGACAGGAAATATAAATGATGAATGACATGGCAATTGCTGTTTGGAGGAGTTTATTGATTTATGTGCTGTTTATTATTGTCATGACTTTTATTAGATAACAATTGTTACTGATTTACTAGGTTGATTTAATAGAATCAGGGTTGAGCCTACATCACCTGAAGGGCGCATGTCCTCTGTAAGGGATGCATGTGCTCTCTTCAACTCCACGGAATAGAGAGAGAGAGAGAAGAGTTAAAAGTACCAAAAGCAGCAGAAGGTGGGGAGTCACCCTTCGTAGCAATCCAGCATCTCTGGCTTAGTGTATGTGTGGAGTGATGTGGGGAGTGGAGGAGGAAGCCGCCACTTTCCACAACATATTCCACTCCCAGATGAACAGCTGTCCACACAAAGGTTAAAGCTGCTTCTAGCAACACTGTCTATGCTCTGTGCCTGCAGCAACCTTGCACTGGGAAGCATCAAAAGGCAAAGATGGAGGAGCTAGTGGGAGCAGGGGAGGCAAGGCAGAGTTGGGGAGGGATGGTCTCTCTATGGATTTGGAACTTCCTTTCTTCATGAATCCTCAGGTGCTAGAGGGCATGTCCTCTTCCCCCAAATCCCTGAGGTGAGCCTTTGATAAAAACATAAGAATGGCCATACTGGGTCAGACCAGTGGTCCATCTATCCCAGTACCTTGTCTTCTGACTGTGGCCAGTTCCAGGTGCTTCAGAGGGAATGACCTTATCAAGTGATCCTCCCCCTGTTGTCTAGTCCCTGCTTCTGGCAGTCAGAGGTTTAGGGACACCCACAGCATGGGGTTGCATCCCTGACCATCTTGGCTAATAGCCATTGATGGAACTATCTCCATGAGCTTATCTAATTCTTTTTTGAACCCACTGATACTTTTGACCTTCACATTCCCTGGCCACGAGTTCCACAAGTTGACTTCTTCACACAATGCACTGTACTTCCTTTTGTTTGTTTTTAAACCTGCTAACTATTAGTTTCATTGGTGAGCCCTGGTTTTTGTGTTATGAGAAGGCGTAAATAATACTTATTCTCCACCATTCATGATTTTATAGACCTCTATCATATCCAACCCTTAGTTGTCTTTTTTCTAAGCTGAACAGTCCGTTATCTTTTTAATGTCTCCTCATATGGAAGCTGTTCCATACCCCCTAATCATTTTGTTGCCCTTTTCTAATTCTAATATATCTTTGAGGTGGGGCAACCAGAACTGCACACAGTATTCAAGGTTTGGGTGTACCATGCATTTATATCAAGGCATTATGATATTTTTATCTTTTTATCTTCCCTTTTCTTATGGTTCCTCTTCTGAGTGCAGCTGCAAATTGAGCAGATGTTTTCAAAGATATAGGAGTCATTGTGGATAGTTCTTTCTTGAGTGGTATCAGCTAATTTAGACACCATCATTTTGTATGTATAGTTGGGCATATGTTTTCCAGTGTGCATTACTTTGCGTTTATCATCATTGAATTTCATCTGCCATTTTGTTGCTCAGTCACCCAGTTTTGTGAGGTCCCTTTGTAACTCTTCACAGTCAACTTTGGACTTAACTAGCTCTTGAGCAGTTTTGTATCATCTGCAAATTTTGCCACCTCACTGTTTACCCCTTTTTCCAGATAATTTATGAACATGTTGAATAGGACATCGTCCCAGTACAGACCTCTAGGGGGACACCACTATTTACCTCTCTCCATTCTGAAAACTGACCATTTATTCCTACCCTTTGTTTTCCTATCTTTTAACTAATTATTGATCCATGAAAGGGCCTGCCCTTTTATCCCACGACTGCTTACTTTGCTTAAGAGCCTTTGGTGAGGGACCTTGTCAAAGGTTTTCTGAAAGTCCAAGTATACTATATCACTGGATCACCCTTGTCTACATGTTTGTTTGCCCCCCACTCTAGAATTCAAATAGAGTGGTGAGGCACGATTTCCTTTTACAAAAGTTGTATTGACTCTTCCCCAACATATCACATTCATCTACATGTCCGATAATTCTGTTTGTTTGTTTTTGTTTGTTACTATAGTTTTCCTGGTACCAGAGTTAGGCTTAGTGGCCTCTAATTGCCACAGTCATCTCTGGAGCCTCTTCTGTGATTTGACTTCTTGCCTAATATTTACCAAGTGACTTTAAGGTCTTAATTTTATGATATAGTGAGTTACTGGGAGTTCAGTAACATTTAGGTGAAAGTTCTATATTGTTAGTTGGTCCTTTAACCTATGAGATATGAGCAGGCCACGTGATCCAGCAACATTCTCTACTTCAATATGGAGAATCTGAACTATAATTTAAGTAGCTTATCCTAACCAGCTTAAGCACAAATAAAGGGCCAGTGTTACCACCAGCACAATCCAATATGTAACTCCATTGAAACCAATGGAGTTGTAGTGGATTATGCTGGTAGTAATTTTCACCTAAGGTATCTTCATGGATTGCTGTCTACTGGTTAGAATGTGGAAGCAGGAGTCAAAAGTTCTGGGTTCTGTTCCTGGTTCTGCTACTGACTTGCTGTCTCCTCATGAGCAAGGAACGTAGGCCTTAAATTTTCAAATGTCCACGAATGTTTGGCGCCTCCAGTTCTGGGGTGGCCAGCTCAAACACTAAGGGCCTGACTTTCCAATCTCCTGGGGATGACACTGAATAACTACTTTCTGGCTGTGAAGATTTATTAATGTTTCAAATGTGATTTGAAATCCTTGGATGAATGGAGATATAATTGTGAAGTATAATTATTAGGCAAATAAATATATGTTTCTCTATTCTTGCTCATATATTCGAATTTCCAACCCCCCCAAAAAATATTCTTTTGACTCCTGTGTTAGAAAAATAAATGGTTTGTCCTGTTGACTCCTGAGGTATATTCTACTGTGTAAGCAAGTATTTGCCATGTCAAGAATAAATTTATAAAATAGGATATCTCCATTAATTTATTTATCTCCTAGAGCTGGAAGGGACCTTGAAAGGTCATTGAGTTCAGCCCCCTGCCTTCACTAGCAGGACCAAGTACTGATTTTTGCCCCAGATCCCTAAGTGGCCCCCTCAAGGATTGAACTCACAACTCTGGGTTTAGCAGGCCAGTGCTCAAACCACTGAGCTATCCCTCCCCCTGTATAATGTGGGCAAGGATGTAAGTTAGAAACATCTTTATTACATCGTTTCAGTATCCACCTATTTGTGGATGGCCTGATTAAACTAGACGCAGAACAGGGTGCAAGCCAGCCAGTTTCTTAGCAGCACAGACATTATAAATCAGTGTCCCCAGACTGTATGTGCGGCAGACAATTGGCGACTACATGCCCATAAGTAAGGAAACCTGGCACAGCACCGTAACGGACAGGCCTCGGGGACTGGGAATGGTTGCAAAAAGCCTGTTTTTGCTGAACTAGCCTTTAGCAGAACAGTTGTGGAGCTGATCTTAGAGGTATGTACATGCCAGGTAGGGTACTGCCCCCTTACTCTAAACAGCAGTACAATAATAGTATGGTATTGCAAGTCAGCTTGTCCATTTTACACTTACGCACGCACATACACACACACACACACACACTCTCTTCTGATTCATTCTCTGTCAGACTTTCAGACACCTTTTTTTCAATTTAATTTTTCAAAGGTTTCATGAATCTTTAAAAAGAAACGACGAATACGACAAAGGTCAGTAATAATTTACTCAGCCAGTAATGCTTGTAACTGAACATTAAGGAGTAGCAATTCATTCCTAACAATGCTACTGTTGTCTGAAACTTCCCAGGCAAAGAACCAGAAAATGCTTCCAAACTAATTGGAGGATACATAGAGCGCTTATTCTCTTTATACATGACACATCCCATTATAAATCACAACAACAAACAGTACATGTATTAATAATACCAGCTCCAAAGACCTATCAGCTCAGTTGAATGTAACACTTACTTATTTTAGGGCCAAATCCTGTGCTCCCTCCACTGTGTGGATATCCAAGAACCAAAAAGAAATAGAACAGCTGGGAAGTGGGGGAGCAGGCCATGGAAAGGGCAAGAAGGGGATTGTGCATATCCTGCACATTCTAGGTAGCAGCACTCTGTGGCAGCTTACCACAACAGTGCTAACAAGAAGTGACAGTGGGTCAGGTGAAAGGTGTGGAAGTGTCAGGGGGTCTGCAGGTACATGGATCCACTGACTAAAATCTGAACCTAGGGAGAGAACAGTGGCTGTTGCTCAGCAGACTGGGGAGGAATCTCTTTCCAAAAATTTCTGAGACAATCCCCTGCTGATAGCCCATTTGTTCTGGGTATGTGCAGGAAAACAGGCTTTGGCCCTCAAGGAGTGCACATATGATTGCAAAATTTGTGCTGCAAATGGTACCCTCATGATAATGCTGATGAAGCAGCAAGTGCCAAGGTGTATGCATTGAAGCTGCTTCTGTTTTTAGAAATATTAATTTAAAAACATGCAAAACTGATTCACTGCAACTGATTTGAACAGATTTCAATTTTGAGCTTCCAAGGCACTAGGACGGTAAAGTTACTTTGAAAAGGATTATACAATTGGGTGTCCCTTTAAATTTACTCCAATCTGCATTATATTTTAATTGCACCAGTAAAAGTGAGCTGTTGAGGTATTTATAGCTGGCAGCAGGAAGTGTGACCATTCTTTGTGTTGGAACTTGACTATTGGCTTCTTTACTGACTAGAGATAAATTTTTTTGTCCTGCCTAAGCCAAAGGATGCATCGCTTACATGGAGATTGTGCATAGCTCTCCGTGTCGTGCTCATGGTCACCGTGCTTGCTTCAGAGTACAAGCAAAGAACAGCCCAGTGGTGCTGGGGTTAGTCCCCTTGTCTCTCTCTGGGTCCTCAAGTATTATTAAGCCTTTTCTTCACTGCCAGTCACTAGTGTCTGACTCTCTAGCCCAGTCCTTCAAGAGACTGGCTGTATTCTTTTTAGAATAGTTCTTTAAACCTCAGTGCATAAAATAGAGGTGAAGGACTTGATTGGTAAATATAACAAGTTTTTCGCCTAGATATTTAGAAGTCATTGTCTTCATTCATTGCTAGTTCAAAAATCATAATTATGGTCTACACTCTGCCTAGCTGATTTATGTATTGTCACACCCAGGGCCTGATTTGCCACTCCCTCATAGCAGTCACATGACATATCACTAGTCTGAGGGAATGGAGAAACAGGCCCTGAGTCTTTTGCCAAAACACTTTTGCTTTGACACTATGGGCATGTTGGCTACTCAGCTGTCTACCTGAAGGATTGCCAAAATATCATTGCACACCATTTGCTGTGTGGGGTTAGCCCAATAAAGCATTTCATATCCAACACAGGCAGAGGAAACTTCTTTTGCTTTCTTTTAGCAACATAAGGGAATGTAGTGCGTCTTGTAGTTTACATGGTATTTCACCACAACAAGGAATCCTTGACTGTAGGACCAGAGAGAAGATTGTACAACTCAATACAGCACAGCTCAATCTAACCTAGATTACTGAAGACTGTGCTTCAGTATCAGAAAGATAACAAATTAGAAAGAATTCAGAGAGGGGCAATATGAATGAGGGAAGCTGGTGGGGTTGGTTTCATGAGGAAAGAAATTCAATATCCTACAGACTTTTAACCAGTCAAAATCTCTGTTGGCTTTAATTGGTGTTTGGCTGAAAATGGACTGCAAGATTTGGCTTTATACAAATATATATTTCCTAATGCGTGACTAGAGGAAGGGACATGAGCACCGAAGAGGGAGAGACATTTTGAAGGTGGACTTCAGTAACAAGGGGTAATAGAATACTCCTGGGGGAATTCTGCACCACTGTGCATGCGCAGAATTTGTCCACCGCAGATTTCTTTGTTTCCCCACAGAAAAATGACTTTCTGATGGGGAAGCAAAGGGAAGCCACAAAAGTGGTCATGTGACCCTCCCCAGCAGTATGTTTCAGGTGCCAAGGGCAGCCTGCAGAGAGGTAAATCACTGTGGGGCGGGGGCAGGACTGGGGAGGACGCAGCTGGTGGCTCTTATCCTGTGCCGGGCTCAGCTGCTAGTCCCAGCTGGGCTGGGGAGAACAGAACTTCCTCATCCCCTGCACAGCATCAGGGCCAGGTCAGACGCACCCCCAGATTTCTCTCCTGGCTTTAGGAAGCTCTGCAAACTCCCCCACGCTTCCTGCACCCATTGCTCCTCAGCTGCAGGGGGAGAGATCACTGTACAGAGAGTTGCTCCCCTATCCGTCCAATCCCCATGCATCCAGACCCCCTCATACCCAGACCCTCCCACTGAGCCTCACCCCCCTCCCGCACTCAGAACCCCCCCAATGAGCCCCATTTCCCCTGCACCTGGACCACCCCGATGAGCCACCCACACCCAGATCACCATCCTACTGAGCCCCAACCAGCTCCACCTGGATCCCAACCCCACTGATCCCCACTCCCCCAGCATCTGGACCCCCTCCCCCCAGTGAGCCTGCCCAGAACCCCCCAACAAACCGCTGTGCATCCAGATCTCCCCCGCACCCAGATTGCCCCACACAGAACCCTCTCAAACCACACCTGGATTCCCTCCACACTTGGATCCTGCCTTGCTGAGCCTTCCTACCCACACCTGGTGCACCTGGCAAGGAGGGGGCAGGGCTCTGGGGTGTTTCTGGGACAGGCCCAGTCCTTGCGCTCTGTCAGGGTTGGATGCAGCCTCACTGCTGAGTCCATGTCCTGAGAGGGGGGAGCAGCATAGTGATGTCCCATCTCTGTGCAGCCAGTGGTCTGTGCTCCCCGATGCCATGCTGGAGCCTCTACATTTGACAAATAAAATTTGCAGAATTTTAAAGTATTGTGCATAGAAATCTTAATTTTTTGGAGCAGAATGCCCTCAGGAGTAATAGAAGAAAGGTGAAAAGGAGATGGGTAGGCTAAATAGCAGAAGAAATGTCCATACCATGAGATTTATTTTTTTATGACATAATTAATGTTTGCTGAAGGACCAATAGGTAGAAAGAAGCATTCTTTACATATCTGACAGTAAGAGATAGCCTATGTATGCCGCTCCACTGCAGAAATTGTTCAAGAGCAGTGCATTTGTGTGAAAATAAGACTCCAGCAATATTGCCAAGGCCACTGACACTATCTGCAGAACTCTACAGAGATCTACTAATTACCAAACTAAGGACATAAGTATTTGTAATGTAGGGTGTGTGAGAGAAGTAGGATTCGGTCCTCCTATTGTCCCCTTTGTCCACCATTCAAAAGGTCTGTTATTGAGCTATATCTTCCTGATGAAAGAGTGAATGTGGCTCATTCTGGAGCTTGTTAATAATAGCTTTGGGTTAGCCAAGGGATGCTTTAAAGCAATGCACAGTGTTTCCCTTGCAGAAGCAGAGTATCTAATCTGGTGAAGTACCACCATCTTTTCATGGTCTGGGGAGTTACAGGCTGATTTTTATTTTTTTGTCCCAATCTCTGATCTTCAGGAAGTAGCAGTTTTCATTCCCCCTAGGCAACAGCATTGGCCCTTCTTAGTGCATATTTTACTAGTGCCACCTATTTTCTGCCATAGACTTTCTATCAACAAGGTATTTGACAAATTTCTTCTGAGGGGCACAGACCTACCTATGATATAAGCAGAAAGAATAAATGTCATACTATCTGATCACCATTCTATCAAACCCAAGAATGTAGGTCAGGGCAGAATAAACCTCTATCTTTATATACATCACAATATTAAACTTTCACATTTGTACCAGCAAATCCTTGCAAGTTTTCATTTTCACCTAGCATAGCCCTGGATCTGCACTAAATATTATTTCTAAATAAAGATTTAGAATCATCTGCTCCTAACTGGTGTTTCACTTGTGACACACTCTACCCTAGAATCTAGCTGGCATCCATTTTAATAAACATGGGGGGGAATCAACTTCATATAATTATAATTCCTTTCCCCAACAGAAAATTGGGCCATTAGTGTTTTCACATAAACTGAAAGTCAAGCAGCTTTTGAATTCTGAAAGAAGCTAGAAATATCGTTAAATTAGTCAATAGAGGACTGATTTAATGTCCTGTGATTTTACTGATGATATTCCAAGAGCACTTTTGAGACAGTGCTTGAATCATCTGACAATCTCTTTATTGATCGAGACTTGGTAAAATCAAGTAGAACTCTTAAATGACATCCCTGCTGTTTCTTGGCAAATACAGTTAAGATGGGTTATTGTATATTTTTATCACCTCAGCTATTAAGCGAAATACTTCTCAATACAAAAATCTCTGCGGCCACATGACTTAAACAACCTTGCCCAGTTCAGATAAATTATTTTAAGAGTTTAAAAATATTAGCCAGGAAGCTGTAAGACTTGTTTTTCCTGAGACCTATTTTTGTGGGCTGTTAGACTACCATCCTTATTATAAAGGGTTTGGGGGAGTTGGTTGCTATAGCAACAGTCTACTTAATGCGTTTCAGAGCAAAAACCAACTTCATTGTACATTCAAAGCAAGAAAGAATGGGAAAGGAAAGGAAATCCAACCTCTGTCTGTCTGAGTGCTGCGAACTGCAGCATCCTGTATTTAATAGTAATGGACTGAACAGCAGCTATTTTCCTGAATTGTTTTCTATTTTCTGCCACAAACGGGCTTTTTTTTACATTTACAGAAAACAAAACGTAAGATGATGTGCCAGCATTTCTCGGTTCCAATGTGCAGCATCAGCAAGCAGAGTTAATAACAACCCAGGGAATATTTCTTTAAAAGCGTAGTTGAGAATGCAAAATACAAAACATGTCTTTCAAAGTTGCAGTCGTGACAATTTCTAGTGCAGTTTCTTGCTGTATTGTTTACAGTGAATGTCTGCAATTATAAACAGGGCTCTATCCTGCTTTCAGTGAAGTCAATAATAGTTTGTTTTGCCATTGAGTTCGATGAGAGCAGGATCAGGCTGCAGTATTAAATAAGCCTATGCCTTACACTTTTTATGTTAATGATTAGAGCTGGGAAATATTGCAAGAAAAGTACTGTACATATGCAAAAATAAATTGCTTTATATTCGTGAGCATTCCTGTGAGCAAATATTCACTTGCAGAAATCTTTGTGGAAAAAGAACATGTCTGAAATGCATGAATTTGAATTGATAGCTTAATACAAATGTCAGGCATCTTGGAAAATTATTGATGGGTTTCCTTTCAATCAGAGAGCACAATCAATACCATTCCGTACCACAAATGGGCTGAAGTGCTATGGAAAAGTACAATTTACTGCAAACTAGAGCTGTGAAAATTTTCCAGATTTTTGAAATGTCAAGGAAAAATTTCATTATGTTCAGTTTTCATGAAAAAATTTACTGGTTTTTAACCAACTATATTGCAAACATAAGAAGGTCACCAGTCAATGACCAACACATCGTTTGATTCAACTAACTGTGCTAAGTAGAGTAGCACAAAGCAGATGCTTCTCCTGTGTAAGGTTTTTGAATTAGCAATATAGTGCCACATACCAATATTTCTAGACTTTGCAAGTAACAAACTGTTCGTGTTAATTCATTAGTTAACAGTTCAAGAATAATTTGCTGTGTGAGTGCCTCATATTATAGCTACTCTTTTTAAAGAAATGCATCTTAAAGAACTTAGGTCCTTTTATCATCTGATCTCCTGAATAGTGTAGTCCAGAGGCCACCTTGGTTTGTTTCTGATAAGGAAAAAAATGTGCCTGTGACATATTAAATACACAGCAATGGAGGAAAAATAACCCTTAGTCTTGCTGAATCTTGGGGTCTGATTCTCCACTGCCTTGCACCTTGTGTAGTCATCTACCCCTGTGCAAATGTGAACTGAGAACACAGTGCAAAGTTTGGTTTTGTTGTTGCCTTGTGGGGTTTAATTGTCTGAACTTGGTTGGCTTTTGTGGCTACAGCGCTGTAGTTACTGTGCAGGGCTAGCTGTATTCTCCTGGTGCGCAGACCTAGAGTGACCAGACAGCAAATGTGAAAAATTGGGACAAGGGGTGGGGGGTTATAGGAACCTATATAAGAAAAAGACCCAAAAATTGGGACTGTCCCCATAAAATCGGGACATCTGGTCACCCTACGCAGACCACTGCATTTTCATTTCATGCATAATCATTTGCAGTTTGCTGCAGGGTGGAATTCCACAAAGTCAGCACACATCTCTAGTGTAATAATAATTTAAGGAAAGAACCATGCATCTATTACAGCTGGCCTGCTGTAGTGATTGTACAGTTTAGTTTTATGCATTTTCCACCCTGTGCAAAACAATCTTTTCCTGCTGCCTGTGCAACTTCAGGCTCAGAAACGAGTAGGAATGGGGATGGAAAGGCCTTCTGAGTTTGGTGGTGGTGGGTGTCAGGTAGGAGAGGGAAGGCTTCTGAGCCTAGGGATGATTTGTCAGAGTCCTGGAGGGTTTTCTGGGAGATGGTCCAGGGCTGAGGGGGTGTTTTCCAAACTGTGTTTTCTCAGCCTTGACGGGATAGGCATGGAGGAGGGGGGGCTTCTGAGCAGGTTGGGATTGGATAGGAGGGAGCTGAGGGAATTGACAGATTGTGAGATGGGAGAGCTGAGCACAATGGGTTAATGGGAGGGGGAGAACTGGTGGGCATGGAGGAGATGGAAGGGTTAGAGCCAGATTGTGGGCGGGGGGGGGGGGAGGTTGAGGCTAAGATATCAGTGAAGAAGCGACAGAGGGAGAAATACTGTTTTCTCATACCTTGTCCTTGACTGTAAAGTGTCCCAGTGTTTTTTTGTTTTGTTTTTTATTTTCTTTGTTTGTTTTTATTCTGAATGGGGAAATAGGAAGAACAAATTGAAGCCTCTTCCTTCCCACATCTCCCATATGCCCCCAAAATGCTTCCCTGTGACACCCCGTCACAATGTCCCAGTCTTTCCTTTGAAAATAAAATCAGCCTTCAAGGGAGGAGAAGAGATTATAGGAAAAGGGCCCCTTGTTACCTGCAGACCCACTAGTTAATTTAGGCAACAGCCATCACTGTCTCCCGTCACTTTCAGTAAGTGCCATGACATGTTTAACCCTCATCCAAAGAGCTCACAGAGGGACAGAGGAGCTGTGCTTTAATGCCTCACGCAGTAAAGAGGCTCTCCAGTCACGCACTATCCACTCCCCGTACTGTCCACATCAGAGTCCAAGCGCTGGTATAAGATAAAGGACTTAGAACCTGCCTCCACAGCCATCGATGTTACTAAATAAGAGACACATGCCTTGATTTGGAACAGAGTAGAGAGAGACTTGCCAAGCCATAGCTATATATACACAGTGAAACCTTTATTAAGTGGCTGCTAAAGGGACTGACTAGAATCCTTTCTTAATAAAGGTGATGGAGAATTGTGCTCAATTTTGGGTGCTCCCTTGAGATAGGAATTTGCCTACTAAGTACAGTTCATTATTCATGCTTCCTGTGCTACAGCTGGCCACCACTGACTCATGATTACATCAATGCCTCATCACTCTAGTTACCATTTCAGATACATCCTGACTTCCGTGTTACTGAAACTTCTAGAATAAAATAGCTACATATTCAGGAAGAAAGTTGCCCACTGAATTATACTACAACCTGCCAGCAAAACTTTCCCATTGCAGACAGGTACTACTTTTCCTATGTTCTCTACTCCCACATGATCTCCTCTTTTCTAGCTCTCAACCAGAGGTGATATGCTTTTAAAGGCAATAACCAAATAATGAAAATGAGGAATGTCATGTGACAAAACTTGTGCTCCCCAAATTTCAGCAGGAGAACCTCAAACGCAGCTAAAGAAGACCAGCAGAGACTAGAATAGTGATTCAGAATAGATCTATACTGAGATCTGAGGCGTGATTGCAGCTCGGGTAGATGTACCTGCGCTCGCACGGCTAAAATTAGCAGTGTTGATCCAGCAGCACAGGGTTCAGTAACACTAGTACGTACCAGGGTCCATGTCGCGCTCCTACAGCCAGCGCCAAAGCCCGCACTGCTGCAACTACGCTGCTATTTTTAGCCAGGCTGGCGCAGGTAAAGCTAGCACCAGTATGCCTAGCCAAGCGTCAATTGCAGTGTAGTCAGACCCTCAGGGGTGGGGAGGAAAAGTTGATAGAGAACAAGTATCAGAGGGGTAGCCGTGTTAGTCTGGATCTGTAAAAAGCAACAGAGAGTCCTGTGTCACCTTTAAGACTAACAGATGTAATGGAGCATAAGCTTTCGTGGGTGAATACCCACTTCGTCAGATGCAGTGGGTATTCACCCACAAAAGCTTATGCTCCAATACATCTGTTAGTCTTAAAGGTGACACAGGACTCTCTGTTGCTTTTGATAGAGAATGTTTCTCAGTGAGCAGTACTAAACCTTTGAAGGAGGCCTAGGGGTTTTGGTTTTATTTAAGATGTTGTCTTTATTGGGGTTTGGTGGTTGGTTTGTTTTTTTGTTTCTCTCCCCCCCCCCCTCCCCCCCCCCCCAAGAAAAATGCAAAAACAGTATTATCCAATGTCCCCTAGGACTGTTGTGCAAGCAATCTCTCTGAAACACCACCACCAGTCTGATTAATTTGTGACGGTATCCTGTATTGTATTGCGTTAGCATACTGCTAATCACTGCAAGATGGTATCCGCTCTGAACAGCGTACATCTGTGGTAATGCCTCTGCTATGCCAGATACACAACAAGATATGGCCTGTGACACACATTACAACCTCATGCAATTATCTGTGGAGACCATTTTGTGTTAAGTGCATGAATGGCCTATGTACCACTGTGAGCCAGGGGCTGTATGTAACTCACAAGGGGAGAGGGGGAAGGTTGCCACAGCTCCCCCAGGAACTAAGAACAGTAGGGGATGATTAAGGTGAAGCACTTAAGTAATAAATGCCTCCAGGGAGGTACCTCCCCCTGGGGAGGCTTATATACTGGTTCTGATTTTTTTTCCAGCAACCAACATACAAAGAAAGGGCTTTTGATATAAAAAGTCTGTTTTAAACTGACTCAGGGCCTTCTCTCTGATCCAACAAATGGGTAACCGTTGGAAAGATTTTGGCCTCCTGGGACCCATAAGACTGATGGGTGACTCCTGGTAAGCTTTTAGCATGTGTATAGGACCTGTAATTGGTTATTAACATGTTTTCTCTGTTTTTTCCTTAAGAATAAAGGAGCTTGCTTAGAAAGAGCTGTATGGTCACTTGCAACTGTTCACTGCCCTCAGAGAGAAAGCAAAGCACAAGCACTGGCCTTTAGACAGAAGGGCTTGCTGGGATTACCACAATGTAAGGCAGGGAGCTGTGCAGCCTTAAAAAAAACCCCAGTCAGGAGAGCAAAAGATGCCGGTCTCTCACCAAAAGTGGTGATGGCTGGGAGCCAGAAACCTTAAGTGGGTGTCTTCAAGGGAGGACTGCAGGGAAATACAGGTGCAGTTACGCTGAAACTAGCCCCTGCCCCGAGGAGCTCACAGTCTAAGGATGACCACACAGACAAGCAGACAGAGGTCAGGAAAGGGGAGGACTTCCAGATGGGAAGTTGATACAAATCAACAAAAATTTATATAGAGAGCACAATGGAAGTGGGCTTTTAAGAGGAACTTAAAAATAGAGGCAGGGTAGGGGCTTTACAGATGAGTACAGAGAGACTGAAAACTCTCCTTCTCCTCGCTTGTCCCCCAAGAAAAAAACAACAAAATTCCTTTGTTTGCTACTAGCTGGTTGGTAAATACAAAATCAAACAGCTACAGAATATGCCTCAGCCAGTCCTTCTGCTCTACTCTCTCTATGAGCCAGCTGCTCTGTTCAATCCTCTTATATACTGGTATTGGTTAAAATGTCTGCTCCATAGATTAGATACTGACTTTGTTTTTTTCCTCCGTGCCTTCCTATGTTTCATGGGGAAAAGAGTGTGTGGGGGAGAAGTGTTCTTCACACTACAGCAACCATTTTTAATACTGATGAAACAATATTTGGTCCAATCCAAGGCAGATATTATGAGGTAATTCATTTGGTAGCCAAAACCAGACCTGAATTTTTGCAGTTAACTGGCAGGAGGGTCTGCTAAGCCACTGAACAGGAAGTTGGTGTGTTTGTATTTTGGGCTTTGGCTCATCTGCACTTCTCACTTGTAACACACAGTGGTTTGCTGTGCTTGCGCTGTGCCTTAACCACACCTGCTGAATACAGAACCTGGTTTCCCTCCAGTGAAAATCCTGATTACAGGGCTGCAAAACACTAGACGCTAAATTCTGTTGTCTGTGCAAATCTGGAGTAATTCCAGTGGCTTCAGATTTATACTGATGCAGCTGAGATCAGAATTTAGCCCTCTACTGCTGCCAAGGGAAAAAAAGAACCGCTATCAGACTGTATCCATGGAAACCCTGCTACTGCAATAACGGGCAGAATGGCAAATCAATCTCTATTCTTCAAAATGAAACAAATTTAACACTGTTATAGAGGATCTGTCCTCTGAGAGAGCATCTTTGTTGATAACTGTACGTCTAAAAATCTTTCCTGGTAAATATTCTGGTGAAATCCTTCTCTCCCCCTCTTTCTGACAAAGCTCTGATTTTACACACAGTAAAGATCAGTGAAAAAGTCAGATGCAGACAGTACAGTGATACAGAGCCAAGTCCGGAAGCCATAATGTTTAATGAAGAAGAAAATTGTTTAATTTAGCATCTAGCCCTAGTGTTTGGGCACATGGTGTCTAACATTCAAATGCACTAGTAAAGGCAGTGGCCCATCACCTTACTCTCCATCTTCTCTTGTTACATGGTACCATATGTCTCTAGCAGTAAATTTGTACCTGATGATGATACATTTTGTCTGAGTAGGGTGTGTTTTATTCTGTCAGATGAGATTTTAGAATCGGCTTCTTACATGCAAACAGGCTTAGGCAGCTCAATTTATAAATCCATAAGTCTCAGAACAGGGTGCATTTCTGTTGAAATGCACATTCTTCTTGCCAATATTGGAGCACAGATCCATTATTTTAGATCACCTGTTTCCCTGTTCCATGCTACCATCAATGAGGGCTCTCAAGCAAAAGAAGTGTCATTTTAAGCAGGGGGCTATTGCTGGCATGGCAGTCTCTGTGAGTGGGGCTCATCTCTCCCCGTCTCTCCTGGTAATGGATATGGCTAACATATCCATACTGATTTTGTTAGATCTCTCAGCCATGTTGGATACTGCTGTCATCCACAAGATTCAGTTTACTCAGTTGTGGAATCATATGGAAATGGAGGGGAAAGCCCTTCAGTGAGTTAGTTACTACTTGCTTCTGAGAGTTCCCAAAAGACATTAGGGCTTGACCCAAACTCTAGTGAAGACAGTGGTATGCACTGACTTCCATGGGCTTTGAAGGGGTAACTATGCTCTTTCCCCGCTCAAGGGCTCTCAGGTGCATTTCTACAGGGTTCCATCTTTTTCTTTCCACCTGTTAAATATGTAGCTACAGCCACTAGGGATGATGATGATGATATATTTTAGCCCACAGCATTGCCAATATCTAGGTGAGACTCAAATCTACATCCCCTTTCTGTCAAACCCAAATATTGCATCTCTGAGTTTCCTGTGCCTTGGGGGGGGGGGGCTGTGCGTGCATGCGCGCAGGGGAGCCAACTGCCTATTTCAGGGTAGACAGGATGGAAGTGAAGATGATAGGTAAGGGAAAGCACTAGAGTTGGCCATGAATATGTCTTCTATTGGAGATGTATATCTGACCTTTACAATATCTCTCTGCTGTATCTGGGTCATATTATACCCATTGCCGCTTCTTGGTTGCTAGATGACAGCTATGGCCTCAACTGCACTGTCTTCTTTTATCTACGTTTGGCCAAGATGCACGGCCATTCCTCTTTGATATGGACCTTGTCTCAATCATCTCTTCCTTTCTAATCCTAAAGCTAGATTATTGCAACGCACTCTCTTTAGTGCTATCACTGAAATGCACCCAAACGTGTCAGACGATACATGATGCAAGGGCTCAGCATTTGAATGAGATGAGCTATTATGAGCACTTATAAGTGCTTGGTACTCTGCCCTATCTACCTCTTCACTTAAGAGGGCAGTTCAAAATATCTGTTAAGATCTATGAATCCCAAAATGAATGTGGGCTCAGTAATCTGAGAGATTCATTCTCTCTCTCTCTACCTCTGTCCAGTCGTGGTGGCATAATCTGTTCTTGATGTCAGTTCCTGGGGGAGAACTCCCCTCCAGGAGAAAGCCATCCCAGCAGCTCCTCCTGTTCAAACTGAGGGATTCCTGCTTTAGAACCTCCAATGCAAGGGATTCTCAGAGGAAGGCCCAAATGTCTAGAACCTGCCTGCTCTTGTGACCCATCGGAACCCAAATTTAGAGTGCCGTGTAAGGTTGTGTCTATTCACTGCCCACAAACTGTTTTAATACTTTTGTCAATCTCTTGCCAAGTATTTCTTACGAGTAACTTCCACTGGTGCACAACTATGTTCTACATCTCAAAACAAGGATGTTAAACCACTCCATTCCTGCTTTAGGTGCAGACCTATTGTGCTGGGAATTACTGGTCATGTTCCACTGATGTGTGAATTTGCAAATCCCATTTGTAAGTTACACCATGAATTGAAGGGGAGGGGGAGAATGAAAAGGATCTGGAGCTGTTTCTCCCAGTTTCAATGCTCCTTGCCAAAGTCATCAGGCTTCAGTGGCTGGGAGGTGAGGGTGAGAAGGAGAGCATCTGGTACAGGAAGGTGAAGGGGGTGGTCCTGTGTGGTTGGAGAATTCAGGAAGAGCGCTAGCTGTATATTTGGTCTCACATGGCTGAGGAGAAAGCATGTGCCAGTTTGGCGAGAGGGAGGAGCAATGGGGTCATTTGTCATTGGGGAAACTGGAACATGTGGAGGTCAGGGTACTTGAGATCTGCAGCTACAAGCACATCACAACCAGGTTTGAACATCTCCATCCCTGTTGGATGCACGGCGGCTTCCCTTCCCTTTCACCCCTGCTGCAGGACAGGGTGTAAGATTATCGGTAGGAAGCTTGCACTGATGCTGCCAGTGCAGCATTTGTTCTGTGGCTAAACCAAGGACTTCAGTCTCTATGACTATCACTACAGAGCTTTCCCAAGCATGACATTTTAAAATAGTGAGATCATCACAGCCTTAGAGCTTTTGTCATGTGTAAATTCTCTAGGTTTAAGCAATCCTGCCCAGAGCAGGTGTATTTTCTTATTGTTGTATTTCTCTGTAGCATTAGAGCAGGTGCCCCATGTATTTTCTGCCCTTCTCCGACTCCCACCTTCATCAATATGGTAGAGATATTCAGTCATCTTCCAAAATATTAAAATCCAAAATGAACCCACAAGCCATCTGTTAATGTGGGCTCAAAAACGACCAGAGAAGATGAGTCCAGATGGGAAAACTCCATGTTACACAGTTAATAGCTACCACCACCGCTATTTCTAACATCCATGCTAAATACCATTTTAATAATTGTGTAAATTCATTTTCAGTAAGAGTGTAATAACAATGAAGGAGGCTGTAGCAAAATGATTCCCTGAAATGATGCTTTTGAGCACAAAACCCACAAATATGCAAATTTCATCAACATTTTAAATTGGTAAAATGTGTGTACTATTCATTTTTACTTTGTTAGACAAATCTTCTGTCACAAACTAGCATATCCCTTTTGCAAAGAGCAAATATTAACACCTCTTTGGGGTATGTGCTGTGGCATATGAACTCTATTATAATCCCTAACACTGCAGGTATCTACACTGACAAGTGGTGGCATATAGCAGCTGCCATTTGATATGATGCAGCAGAAAATGCCCTGAGACCAATAATGTCTACTTGCAGTATATCTCATACCGTGTTATGATACAGTATATTACCACTTCTGACAGTTACATCAGCTACAATTCTGCCCTCCCTTTCTAGCAGACAGTGATTGTTTCCTGCATCAGAAATAGAATTTCTTTCAACCGTCCAAGCTTGAGAACTAATGGATCTGCATAGCAGAGCCTTATGAATGAATTTCAACTATAAAGTAGAAACAACAAGCAAACGTATATATTGGTCCACTGATCTAACGCTAGGCAGATGTGGCCAGCATTGGGGACTTATCTGTAGTAACTGTGACTGCTAATCTTTCCTTTTTTATTATGACTTTTTAATTTCTATATTATGAATCTCACAGCAGCAGCTAGTTCCAAGAGCTACAATCTGTTCTTTCATGGCAAGGTGCAAGCTGAAATGATGGGAACTATAGTGGAAAAAGAAGCCATCTTGGATTGTCATTACAAGTACAATAGCAGAGAGCATAACACGTTGCTGCTGATGAGGTGAGCTAATCAATACAGGATATTTTTTTTCTTTTTGGGTATTGGAGTGACGATGGTAGGTTCATAGTTAGGATGCTTTACATAACTGATTTTAGCCCCCTTCGGAATCCAGTCACACTGGCCTCAAAATCAGCAGTTTTAGCACTGGACCTGAGGTAAAAATTTTCTACAAAATGTAAAAATAATTGGAGAAAGGGGTTTCCTGAATTATGACACTCTGAAAATAGAGCTGCTCACAAGAGTACCAAAACCACCTTTTTCTAAATCCATTTGAAGCAAAAATATAAAGCAGCAGGGGTTAAAAAGCACCTTCATGTACTAGATTAAGATCTAGTTCCCATCCCCAAAATGTTGTAGAATAAAGTATACTTTCAGAAGTTATTAACTAGCAATCATAGTCATAGAGTACATCAAATGACTGCTGTAAACTAGGTTTTCACAGTATGGGGAGGGGGAACGTTTTTGGCCCTTTTCTTTGCTGAGAGCTTTCAAAAGGTGCTACCTTCTGGCTACTGTTGGGATGCTTGTCAAAACGGTAGCAAGGAGCGGCTGAGCTTCCAAAGGCTTGGGAGGGGTAGGAACTCAACAAGCCTAGGGCTCGTACATGGAGGAGCACTCTCCCTTCCTTGCCTTCTCTACTTGACAAACCACTTGGGGTTAAGCAGAGGGGACTCATGCTGCTGTGAGCTACAGAACGCTTGCCTGCTGCAGAAGCCAAGAAGTGCTAGGGTTACTTCAGTTCCTTCTCCTGCAGCACTGAGCTTCTCCTTTGCTCCTCCCCCTGGCCCTCTTGTCTCTCTGCAGCCCTCTTCCACACACTGCACAGGCTCTGAAGGCTCCCGGGAGACACCCTCCCCCCACCCCATACATAAACCCTGTAAAAGGGTGCTGCAAGGCATAGATTGTGCAGTCCTAACAAGCATCATAAAGCTCTTCAGAAGGTCAGTGCCAGGCAGAGCCTGCTCCGATGCACACCTCCTCGGGTCCCTAGGAGACAGGTTCTCTCCTAAGGATCTTAAGAGTATTGCACATTTAGTGAGGTCCCCCTTTACCGACCTGAAGAAGGCAATCCCTCTCCAAAACTTCCTTCCCTACCCAGGCCCATTTTATAGCTATTTAAAAAACTAAGGAATACTCTCTCAAATTGTCATTACTGAGGAGTTCAGGTTGCAGGAGACAGTAAGCTCTTCAAGACAGGGACTGTCTCTCCTGCTGGTACAGCACCTACCACGAGGGGGCCCTTTCTCATCTGGCCCCTAAGCCCTGCTGTTCTAAATATGATAAATAATCTGTGGTTTGAGGGCATGTTACTTTTCAAGGACATTAGAGTTAAATAAAAGTTAGAAACTCAGAAAATGCAGTTAAGGTTCCACTTGCAAGCAAGATATCCAGACTACCTTAACTTCTTGTAGTGATGCGGGGCTGGGCGGATTCTGCAAATAAAGCTGTATTATCAGTATTGGAGGGAACTTTTGTAAAATCTAGCATTATGTGATGGATGCAGTTCTCTGTAAACTTACTATATGGCAGCCATGTTTTGACATCCAGTATCAAATATGTCAGTTTCTGCAGTTGTGATCAGGAATGTTCCTAAATTATCTGTACGTTCTGGAAAATTGCTAGGTAAATGTGTGCAACAATCCCTGTGAAATACTCACTAATACCCATATTACACTGTTTTAACAACCCAATGTACACCTATAATACAGTCTACAATTAGGCATTATTGATTTTGATGGAGTTACATGAGAGTGAATGTGATTTAACTGAATGAAGAATCAGACCCAGTTTCTCCTTCACCTTTGCATGGAGCTCTCATTCATGTCCATGAACTTGACACTTACCTAAAGCAATATATGGCCCTTGGCTTCAGGAGTCTGTGCAATTTTAACTCTATTTCCTTTCTTCTTATTTTGTCTATCTCTATAAAGCAGATGTTAAGAACCTGATCAAACTGTGAGGAGCACAAAGTACTCGGTAGAACTAGGTGTAGGGGGCCTTAATTCTGTTTAAAGGGAATGGCTAACGTTTCATTTTTTTCACATTTTATTTCAATCTTCTCTACAAGAACTTACCTTGTTACACTGGTGTCATTGATGGTTCTTGCCAGTCACTGCTCTGTCTGTGGTAGTCAGCTCTGGGTTATTAGGAAGAGTGGCCCCTTCAGAAAGTCCTTGGTAGTATTCTTCTGTGTAACTGCATGAGGTTGTGCTGCACTGCTTAGATTCATTACTTTGCAACGGTTTGTCCAGTGAACTGTTTGTGCAGGCTTGTGAAAAATCATTGGGTACAGCCGAGCAAACGGAGTTGAAGAGAGGTAAAAACGTTGGCCTACTAAGGGGTGTCATGCTGTTAGAGTCACTTGGTCTTGGTTCAAATCTAAAGTCTTTTATGTAAGAGAGGGCTTGATTATTTAGCTGGGCATATTCAAAATTTATCTTACTCCTGGTGACCTGACTCATATGATCTAGGATATTTGTTCTGTGTTTCTGATCTTTAGAGCAAATTAATTCCTTATTTTGTTTCAACTGATATGGATTACTGGCTTTGAGTCTTGTCTCATAATTATCTTGGTTTGTGTGAGGGAGACCAGGGTATTCTAAACTCTGGGCGATACAGTTGCATTCATTTTGCAACAATATTTTGTTTTTGTATTGAGACATCTTACAAATTATGTTGTTCATTTCATTCCCGATGCATTTGTCTTCCAGATGTTTGTTTTCATAGCTGATTTTTAAGGATGCAACTTGAGTGACACAACGTTCCAGAAGCTGCACTATAGTAGTGTCGCTTTCCCTTTGTGTGGGGCTGATGTAGCTTTGAAAATGTCTCAGAGTAAGAGGCTGCATTGGCTTGTCGCAGGAAATAGACAAGGAATGATATATTGTTTTATTGCCATCTGCTGTCTCTAGGGAATCCATTGGGGAAGTTGCTGCAGTCATATAAGAATAACAGGATTCTACTTCCTGGCTATCATTTAACAAAGGATTTTGAGAGCTCTGGCAAGCAGGCTCCATGTTCAGGTCGCCTGTTAATGGGGCTTTATCTCCAGATCCCTTGCATTCTCCTAAAACTGGCATCTTCTCTTTTTCAGACAAACAGGTCCCTAAAGTGTCTCCAATAGCTTGTGATCTTGGCACAGTACCTGATGTGCTGTTGGCTTCCTGAAGCCCAGACGCAGTACGTGAGTCCTCAGGGCAGTTTCCTTCCCTTACCTGAGAATGCCCATTAGCTGTGTGAGGCCAAGAAACCTCCCTTTGGTCTTTTTCAGCCACACCCCCTAAACACGTCTGGGCCATGTCATTGTCATCAGCCAAAGAAGACTTTGGATTAGAAATATCAATTTCTCCCTTGGTTTGTTTTTCCTCCTCAGCTGCTATGTGCTCACTCTGGCATGGACTGGGACTACAGGAGACCAGTGGATCGCCACTTTTTTCCAGCTGTAATTCGGGACTCCTAATCGGGTCTGTGGGGGAAACCAACCCTGGGTTTTTTCGTAGCCAGTTTATTATCCCCATGGTCAGTGAAAGTTCAGTATCACAGAGCTTTAACAAGCATTCCTTACCTTTCCATGTGCTGTGAAGAAACCCCTGGCTAATGATGTCAACAGCTGGCTGTGAAGCCATGTTCTCCTCCGCTCCCACATGAAAGCTGTAAATTGACAAAGGGATTTCAATGGCCTGTTCTGAAATGCTTTCTGACATACACAGCTCATCGTCTAGGACTGGGCTTATTTTGGCTTCATTAGGATCATAGAATAGTTCATAAAGGGCATCACCACTGTAACTGTCTCTTGGAAATCTACCTGGAACCCCAGGAGTCTGGGTTTCCTTCATTTCATCATCCTGCCCAGGAGAGAATGAATCATAATATCCTTCATCACTGGTGGAGGTGGATTCTTGGTGGTCACTTTTTGGTGTCCCTGTATCTACAGAGCTTTCTTTGGAACTGTCAGGATCTTTATCAGGTGACACCAGCAGGTCAGTCATTGAAGCAGCAGCTTCACGTTTAGTCTTTCCCAAGTCAGGACTGGGTACTTTCAACAACCTCCTATCAAATAACGTGCTCTGATGTAATCGCACTGACTTGTTGATGTTGTCCCAAAATTTTGCAAAGTCAGCTGCTTCGTTTTGGGCAGGGGATGCCAGCTGTTCCACCCCCCCTTGAAAAGACCCCAGGGCAGGGCTCTCTTTGTGCTTGGATCGCCTCACCAGCACTTCTTTGCTGCTCTCCAGCTCCAAATGAGCAGAGCTCTCATCTGCAAAGATTTCCCCACATCCAGTGAGAGAGTCAAAGCTCTTCAGAGAAGCGACATCTTCACACAGAGCATTGCAGTAGTCATAGGAGGAGTCAGACTGCATTTCGCTGTCGGAGAGGTCTTGTGCCAAGCAGTCAGCTGCAAAGGTTTCTCTGGGTTTGAAAAGATACTTCCCAAGCCTGCCTGACAGCTCGCTCTTCCACGCTGGAGAAGGCAGCCTCTTGCCCTTCTCAACTAGCAGCGTTAGGCTCTCTGGTTTATTTTTTTTCATGTGAAATATATCCCTGAGCCCTTTTTTAGACCTCTTAAGGGAAATCCTCTTCCTGGGAATGCTTTTTGCTACAGCTGGTACAAAAGGCATCTGTGGCACAAAGTTTCTATAATCTATCATCTGCTGACTGCTGCAAGTGGACTGGCTTGGGCTGACCACGGACTCTTTCTTACCACTGGAATTCAGGGTGCTCCCCACCCCAGAAAAGCTGATGCTATTGACAAGTCGCCCTTTACTTCTTCCTGGAGCTGAAGAGCCCTCCTTGTAAGCTTTATCACTGTGGCTGCATTGTTCTGTTTTGTCTACCCCTATCACACAGTCGTGGGTTTTACTCTTTCTTACCAGTTTGTAGGAAGACCCAGATGGCGCTAAGATGTTTTCACTAGCCCCGCTCCTTGTTGTTGTATTAGAAAATCGGTCATTTTTGTGTGTGGCCAAACTTGCTGGTTGGACCACTTCGCTTTTGCTCCCCGCAACTGCTACCCTTTTGTCTTTTCCTAGATCATCCTTGTCTGTAGGAATCACATCCACCAATGGCGCTTTCTCAGAAGTCAGCTGCAAACTTGATTTTATGAAGGTCTTTCCTCTCCTTAGCTCCATACTGCTTCATCACATTTGTTTCTGTAGAGGAAACAGCAGAACAAAATCTTAGAATCTGGCTAGCAGTGTGCTTTCAGCTAACAAAGGACCCATATGGATTTGGGGTATGTTTCCCAAACAACTAGAACCCCATTAGAACTTGTATATTTTGAAGAAAATCCAGAGAAATGGCCGGGAGGAAATCAGCAATATTAGAACTGATTTTATTTCTTGCGAGAGACTTCAGTCAATAACTCATGGTGTTGTTTGAAAAAGAGTTCAAGTGAAACACAGGGGGTGTTGCTTGTAAGGTTTGCAAAGGTCTGAAAGAATCAGCAGGGAGAACGGGTCACTCTAGGTTGGTGGCTAGTTGGCCTGATTGCCTTTGAAACTGTCAAGCTGCTGAGCTTTCAGATACAGGATCAAGGCCATGATAGAGCAGCTCAAAGGGAAGAGATGCTATTCTAAAAGTGGAAGTGGCACTGAAGAACAATGAGGATCGGTGGATACCCAAGGAACTTTTATGCCAAAGGCCTGCTTTGGGGAGGTGATTGTTCATTAACTTATGCCTTTGATTAGGTCAAGGGATGAGGAAGATCCCAAGTGGGGAAAGCTCTGGGGGTGTAAAATATAACACAAGAGATTTTCATTTTACATGGAAAATCTCTGCAAATCCCTGCCTGTACATCGTGAACTGGTCCTTTGCTTGGAATGTATGCTGAAACTGAATTACTGTTCTTGCTTCTGCTGAAGTGTGTGAAAGGGACATGCTCACCATTAGCACCACCTACTGGTTGGGCGGGAGTATGGCAGGTTGTTTTCCTATCGGGAGTCCCCTTTTATTACCACGGCTCTGCGCTGTAGTGGTCTGTCCTTCCAGTGACGCTGCCCTCCGGCCAGGTCACATTCGCAAGTCTGTGCCTTTTGGAATATGTATAAAGAGTCCAGCAGTGGGAGGAGGAGTCTTTGCAGTTAAGCAGGAGGCCTCAGGACTCCCCTCCATCTTGGGTTGAGATCTCACAGCCCAGATCCTTTTATCATCAGAGTCTTCTCCCCACAACTAGGTTCCCTGCCAAAGGATAAACTTCTGTAGTTGTCCCTACTTAAAGGTTGGTAAAGAAGCCTGGGCCCACCCTCTCCACCAGGCTAAGATCCAGGGCCCAATGGTAGGCAGCTGCATCCTGGGGTGCTATGCAGCTGCCTCCCTGGATCCCTTCCCACCAGTCCCCTCTCTTCCCCCAGGGTAAAGCAAAAAAGAGAAACACAAGGATAAAGTCTCTAACCTCCAGAGTGTGTCAGGTCCCTTTTTTGTAGGCTTGGACAGGTCACTACAGTCAGGCCTCAGGCAGCAAGAGCTCCTAGGTTGCTCCTTCTCAGGAGCCCAGCATGTAGGTCAGCTCATCTGCCTGCTTTTGAGCTGCTCTGCTCGCCTTTTAAAGCTCCTTCTTCAGCCTGTGCAGGCATAGCAGGTGCAGTGGGGTGAGGCAACTTGGGTGCAGAGCAGCTCTCTAACCCCTGCTTTTCCAGTGGGGGATTTTTACACCCTATCCCAGAGTGCAATCTATAATTTTCTGTAGTGCTACTTTTATTATAAAAAATCAAAAGTAGCTTTTATAAAAGGCACCACTAAATATCACTGGACAGTTGGATTGGCTTGACAAACATTTTTAAGTGTACAATGACCAACTATAGTACATAGATGCATTGGCAAAACATATGCACATTGTACATTGGTTACTTTGCAATGCATGTGCATTTAATAGTTCATTACAAACTTGGGGGTCTACACCTGTATGCTACAGTGTTCAGTACAGTTGATGTTTTCATGCAGTAGATAAACACTTAACTAAAATACTCATAAGTATTATGCCATAGTCAACTCTCCTGGAATTATTTCATAAATAGACAGCACTTGTTTCTCCTCCTCCCTACGCCAGTGTAAATCAGGAGTAAAGCAATGGGATTATAGCTGCATAATTCAGAACAGACTCAAACTCATCATGCAAGCTCTCATGCAAACGAAATTCTTATTGGACAAAAAGAGTGGCCCAGATTTTTATTCAAAGGCCTGTTCTTTTTTAAAAAAAAAAAAAAAAAAAAAAAAAAATCCCTTCAGATCTGCACTGAATTAAACCTCAGTTTAGAATTAAATTCTCTAGTTCTGCATCATTTACACGTACACTAAAACTAAAATCATCTGGGCCCTGAAAGTCAGCAATAATTGAGAATGAATTACTGCACATTAAAAGACGCATTAGCAGCACAGTGTTACATCCAACACTCGTTGATAAACTATGCACAGCTACACTAGCAGAATAAATAACTGCCAGTGTTTCAAAGGAGATGTATAAACATGGGACCAGCCTCGGATCTAGCTCTTTTGCACCCAGTACAAGTCAGGAAGGGTGGTTTTTAAACCAGCTTTTTATGCATCCTCCCACCAATCGTGAGCTTGGCACAATCTGAAGACATAACTTGGAGCAGTCTTAGGGCTCCTCTAAATTGTAGCAACTGCCCATGGCCTCTAAGAGGCTGTTCTGTCAGCTAAATCTGACCATCCTCCCACAATGGACAGGTAGGTGTGGAGGATCACATGGTTCGGACAGAGACATACCTTAGGGGAGGATCTATTCTCTGTGTCCTAGTAAGGAGGAGAGGATGGAAGGTGATAAAATAAAGGTAGGATATGATGAGAAAGTCAAATGAAAAAAAGTCCCATTCAATTACATCCCGTAATGGCAGAGGGCTAAAAAGTGACAAGTTTAAGTCTAAATAATAAGATGGGTGAACTTGAGTGCCTCCTATTGAATGAGAATATTGATGTAAGAGGCATCACAGAAACTTGGTGGAATGAGGATAATCAATGGGACACAGTAATAGCAAGGTACAAAATATATCGGAAGGACAGAACAGGTCGTGGAGTGGCACTATATATGTGAAAGAAAGCGTAGAGTCAAATGAAGTAAAAATCTTAAATGACTCAAACTGTACCATAGACTCTCTATGGATAGTAATTCCATGCTTGAAGAATAAGAATATAGCAGTAGGGATATACTACCGACCACCTGACCAGGATGGTGATAGTGATTGTGAAATGCTCAGGGAGATTAGAGAGGCTATTAAAATAAAAAACACAATAATAATGGGGGATTTCAACTATCCCCATATTGACTGGGTACGTGTCACCTCAGGATGGGATGCAGAGATAAAGTTTTTTGACACCTTAAATGACTGCTTCTTGGAGCAGCCAGTCCTGGAACCCACAAGGGGGAAGGGAATCTTCAGGTAGCCAGATCCATGGCTATCCAGTGGCATAAAGCAAATTTAGTGGACGCTCTGGTATGGCCTATAATCAGCACATTTATAACACAGGGGAAGGCAGGAAATAGTGGCAAACTTTAGGGTGATGTGTGACTGTATATATGCACAGTGTGTAGAATACTGAATACATGATGGTGTGGTGATAGATAAAGGTTTTATCAGCATGATTTTGATGTAGCCATGTTACTCATGGATGGAAATGTGAGTTCTTCAGATCATCTGTGATGAATGCTAATAAATACTTTTCTACCTCACTACACCATTGCATATTCGTACATGTCACTGATGCTACAGAAAAGTTACTTTACAAATGTTTTAGAGTTTTTAGGAAAAGGTTATTGGGATGTTTTTGCACCCTGTCCTTAATTCTTTATTAACGGAATCCCAGATCCTTTATTTTGCCTGGGATTGATGACAAGCTAAGCAACCTGAGTCATTCTGCTTGTCATTTGGGTCATTTGGCATAATACTAGCATGCTTCCAGTCTTCTGGAATCTCCCTGGTATTCCAAGATTTATTAAAAATTGCCATCAGTGGGCCATTTATCTCCTTAGCGAACTCTTTTAGGACTCTTGGATACAAGTTATCTGGCCCTGGTAATTTAAAAACATTTATCCCTCATAGATGTTGTCTAACATCCTCCTTGGACTGACTAACAGACTAGAAAGTACTTCATCATCCTTATGTGATACAAATCATTCTGCTTCTTTCCAAATACAGAGTAGCAATACGTATTGAATACTTATGTCTTTTATGCATCATTATTAATTCTACCATCTCAATCTAGTAATGACCATACTATTTTTTCCTTTTCCTGCCTGTGGGGCTATGCGTCAATACCATGGAAACTGTACCATGGAAATGAGGTTAAAAGATTAATGAAATTTTAAGGTAAAGTTACAGTATATGCTTCCAGTGGTTATGTAATCCTAATCAAACTTCTGTAAAATGATTCTAGACTTTTGTAAAATTGTACTTTTGTCTGTGGGTTGTCCTGACCTGTGCATTCAGCTACAGCATTGCCTGTCTCCAGTCCTTTCCCATTATTTTTACCCTTGCATTTAATTTCCACTTTTTTATCTTGTACTCCTACTAGAATAAAAAAATATATCTGGGGACTGATTTCCATCTTTGTAAAGGAAATATGTTTTGCAATTAAAATTCACTCAAAATGACAGGAATCTTTGTAACTGGCTGCCAGCCCACTAAGAATTAATCCATTATGGTTTCAACAAGACTCCATGTGTACTTTTCCTTCAAACTGCCCCATCTCCTTTTTTCTGGCATCAGTGGATTACTTGTGAAATTAATTTAAGTAAATCTTTGCTGGACTACGGTTAAATTGTTATCTACCACTGTCTCAGACGCAGACCTTTCTGCAGCTAAAGAAATGTTATGCTACTGTTGTGGGGAAACTGCCTTTCCCATCTATGATATTGCTAGAGTGACGCATGCTTACTGGTCTTGACCACACCACTTAGTCTTAAGGTTTCACAGGCTTCTAAACAAGCAATTAAATCCAAAGGTTGGGCTGGCAAGTATAATACAAATAAAGTCTTGGTGTAAACACCATTCTGGATTTGGAGAATATTGTTTTTAAAATTCAAAGACCCTCCATCATCAAACTTATAAGAACCATCTATTATGCGCTAGTTCACACTGAGTGTTGGATCTCTTATGATTTAGGCAGAATTGATATTAATGGTTTACTCTTTGAGAACTCGCAAAAGAGAGATGCTAGAAGTGTGAGGACGACCAGTGTTCCCATGGTTTGGGAGTAATCCCAGCACATTGCCTTTCTGTAGAGATGTTAGAAGAATTGCTTTAACTTTAAGAGTGGGTGTCAATTACTTTTAGTTGCTCTCCTATTGGAAAATATTTCTGCCTGCATTTTCTACAGAAATGAAAAATTATTCCTGAGGGCCATAAAATTTTGGCAAAAATATCAATATTCTTGGATGCAACCCTGGGAAAATCAACCCATTTGGAGAATGAGTGTTGACACCAGTGAGGTTGCACGGCTATCATTAATAGCAGAACTGGCTTAGGAACTAGAAATTTAGATCAAAGCTTGAATCAATGTTGCTTCTCCTAGGCAAGGAAAAAGGAGCATTAGCCTTATGTGGCATTATGATATTGACATGAACTGTAACCATATAGATCATTGTTGCAACCACTGTTATATATTTACAGCAAATATTGTACAAAGGTTGTCATGTGAGATATCTATGAAGAGGTTATGATTTGCTGGTTATAATTATGCTATCTGTATATGTGTGTACCATTTTTTGTAGTTGAAGTTATGAATATTGGCTATGTACTTGTATCTCAATGTGTTTGATTCTAAATAGCATTAGTGAAGCATTTGGTCAGATTCTTGAGAAAGGAATTTGCAAATTGAGTGCCCAATCAAGAAACACTTAACTGACAATGGACCTTGGGAGACTCCAATCCACATAAGAAGTCTTCCTGGGAACGTTCAAGATAGCATGTGAGCAATGGCTGCTGCCTGCAAACTGAGTCATGCATGGACATGTGACTTGCCCATGTGACTCCAAACTCCATCTTGCTGCTGGGATTTTCCACAGTAAGAACAAAGAGGGGTCCTTCCACAGGGCAAAGAATATAAAAGGCCCTGGAAACGCCTCCATTTTCTCTTCAATCCTGCTTCTTCTGGAGGAACCTTGCTACAAACTGAAGCTCTAAACAAAGGACTGAATGACCCATCCCAGCTGTGGATGTACTCCAGAGACTTCATTTGAACCTGCAGTTTATTCCATCACTGCTACAAGCATGAACCATAGACTCGTAGACTTTAAGGTCAGAAGGGACCATTATGATCATCTAGTCTGACCTCCCGCATGATGCAGGCCACAAAATCTGACCCACCCACTCCTCGAATAATTCTCTCCCATGACTCAGCTGTTGAAGTCCCCAAATCATGATTTAAAGACTTTAAGTCGCAGAGAATCCTCCAGCAAGCGATCCCTGCCCCATGCTGCGGAGGAAGGCGAAAAACCTCCAGGGCCTCTGCCAATCTACCCTGGAGGAAAATTCCTTCCCGACCCCAAATATGGCGATCAGCAGAACCCCGAGCATGCGGGCAAGATTCTCCAGCCAGACCCACATTGACCATTGATACTAATTACCAGCGATGGCACGTTATTGACTTATTGACTAAAATCACATTATCCCATACCAATAACTTTGCCATTACTGTAGGCAATTGATTCCATTTAACCAATTTTAACTCTCATTTATATTTCTCTAAAATAAACTTTCAGATTTTAGATTCTAAAGGATTGGCAACAGCGTAATTTGTGGGTAAGATCTGACTTGTATATTGACCTGGGTCTGGGGCTTGGTCCTTTGGGATTGAGAGAACCTTTTTCCTTTTACTGGGGTATTGGTTTTCATAACCATTCGTCCCTATAATGAGTGGCACTGGTGGTGATACTGGGAAACTGGAGTGTCTAAGGGAATTGCTTGTATGACTTATGGTTAGCCAGTGGGGTGGGGTGGGGTGCCTTATTGGTAAAGGAAACCCAGCCTCGGGCTGTAACTGCCCTGCTCTAAGCAATTTGTCCTGAATAGATACTCTCAGTTGTGTCCCACCAGAGGCAGCATCGTTACAGGCATTTGTTCCAAAATCTTATTAGCTGTCTAGTTGGAGACTCTGGTCATATGTATACTTGTGATGGGTTTTCACTGGAGACTACTAATGAGCAAAGTTAGGGAGAGTTTTTAGGTATTTTATGAGAATATTTTATCTTTTGTTATATTTAATGTAATAGTTTATTCTTAAACAGTAACACCATGAGAAGGAGGTGCCTTACCCAACCACATACGATATACTGTCTAAACTTGCCCCTTTCCTAGGGTTTGATCTTATTAATTAAATCCATTGACAAACTCTTATGCACAATATTCTTTCTCATTACTGATATTTTAAAAACCTGAGTAAAATCCAGCATGCATGTTTTTAGGGTAAAATGTTTGAGGTGTCTAAGTCCCATTTTCAAAAGTGACTTTGATGCTCAGACATGTAAGTCCACTGTGCTGAAGTCACTTTTGAAAATGGGACTTGGATGCTTTTGAAAATGTACTCCTTGCTCCAAAATGAAAACTGTGGTATGATGAAATTTTTGGACAAGAATATAATAGAAAGTGTACTTACTTTAAAAAAAACCCAAAAATAATTTTTTAAACAGATAACACTCTGAAGTGAAACTTATTCTCAAATTTTTAATGAAGAATTTGAAGAATAGGAAATGACAAAGAACTGAATGCTTCAGGAAGCCTACTAGAGACTTTGCCATGCTGGCTAATTAACTTAGGGATATGCTGAGCTACTATGGTGATGGGTGCCAATCCAAAACCCTAAAAAAGATTAACAAAGAAGTGTAAGGGGCTTAGTGCCCATGATTCCTATTAAAATCAATGGGTATTATAAATGCTTGTTCTAGATCAATTAACAGCATAAAGCAGAGTATATAATCTTACTAAAGGGGCTCTGTTTGGGAGAATAGAATTTAGTTACTTTCACAAACACTTAACTCCCTTTACTAAAGGTCACAAAATAAAGCCAATGGAGAATTTTCCTACTATTAATAGGAACATGCAGTTCTTTTTCACTATTTGGATGTTTTTAATTATAAATCAATAAAGAAGTTCCCTGCTGAACCGTGATGATATTCTGTCTGCAGTTACTGTAATACGCAATTCTGTTTCTTAAAGGCAGACAGACATAACATTCCCTCATAGTGTAAACCAAAGACGATTTTAAAGCATTGCTCATCTTCTCACTTCTTAAATTGATTACTCTGCCAGTATCTTATTCTATTTCTCCTTTTTAAAAATGGCACTAACAATTCATGTTACAGAGGGAGGTTTGTTTTTAAATAAACCTCTGTGACATGCAGACCTATGCTGGGATCATACCACCTGCTTGGAGTATTCTTGTCATCATTATTAGTGGTTACATGTTATCATTCCTCTTTATCACCTGCCTCTCTTGGGTAACCCAGAATACCTAATAATTTGCATATACATTTAGGTCAGGCTCTGCTTTTTCTTACTAAAAGACCTAAAGAAACACACCATCATGTGTACACAATAAAATCTTACACATCACATCAGAATACTATAAGGATATGTAATTAAATGTTTAATCTTATTAGCAATGTGCTACAGGAAAGTCTGAACCTTAAATTAATCACTGCCAACTGCTCCATAAAGCTGAGATGTCTTTAGTAAAATTAAAGCCCTTGGTATGCAGAGCTCTGCAGTTTTGGGTGTTTAAACATGCTGGGTACATATAAAAGATCAAAAAGGGTGAAGAAAAACGAGCATTCTTTTCCCCCAGTTCATTGTACAGGGCATGTAAGCTGTAGAATCTCTACATGTTCAGCACAATGGCTAGCTCCTAGCCACCAGTTTCATTCCCTTGATTAGTCATCTGAACAGTTTCAGTAATTACTAGCACTTGCAGCTCTATGCCAAGGGAAAACAGGGAGAGAACTACACTGAGGAATGTGGGAGAGAGGTGAATTCATTACAAAAGGAGGAAACCTTCATGGCAAAACCTTTGCATTACCCTGCACAGCTCAGTTTTTCTTCTGCACCTGAAGCTGAGAGAAAGATACTGGCTCGAAACATTTTTCCTTACACCTTGTGGGAGAGCAGCATAAACTCCAGCACAGTGAGCTGTTTAACCATTAGCCTATTTCCAGGGAGAAAACAGCTGCACAGAAATCGCTGCCGTGTACCTGAAAGGGAAACTGTGCATTTATTACTTGCTGTGTCCAGCAGCCAGTGTATCAGACAGCGAAGTGTTAACCTTGCTAGCCCTTGTCACTTTCAGTTATTGCTTTAAAAGAGATTGAATGTGCACATCAAAAATATATAAGAAAAGAAATAAAGGAAAATCAGTGTTCCATGCTAGTGTCAAAACAAGCAATCATCCCAAAATAATAGTCTGTCCCTTGGAGTCTCGTGGTAGGTGTCAGAGCAAAAGGAATTCTATTGCACGAACAGCTAACAATAAGGCAGATGACAAAAATCTTACTCACCATGTTTTACCATTCAGCAGTAATCCTCTCTACTATAGTCTTGTTGCTGAGGCTGAGAATCTTTATCCAGAGGCTCCTGTGATGCTTTTCAGACTCTGAGGGGCTGTACTACTGCTGCTCTCCACTGGTATTCTCCACCTCCTATCTTTTCCTCCTCCTCCTCCTCCTTCCCCTTCCCTCATCCTCCCACCCCCCATCCTTCTAGCTTGTAGCTTGCTGTACCCTACATAGATTCTAGGTTTCCCCATGTAGCTTGATTTAGGAAAGATGTTTGTTTCAGCCATCTGTTTGGTAGCAAGTAAATGCCTCACTTGCTCAGGGGCAAAAATTGAAGGTAAACTAGAGAGCTTACAGCCAACATCCTGGTTATACTACACACATAACAGGTTTGGAATAATTCAGGAGCACATTTATTGTAATTGTATTTCTCCCACCAATTTTCATAGCTGACTGGAATACAAAAAGACCAGTCTGAACAGATACTTCTAGGTTATTGGAATGCATCACTGTTCAACATGTATCACCCTTTGAAGAAATGATTTAAAGGGGACTGTTATGGCAAGAGACAGTGCCTTCACATATACTACTTCTGATATTAAAGAAGAAATCTCACACTGGAGCAAACTGGGGACAGGAGGAGAGGGAATATTTATACCAAAAAATGTAATTGGCTAGTATTTGTCTTAGGTGGGGGGCGGGGTTAAGTCACTGAACATGTTTTGTTTTAACCAGCTTTCCTTAGTAAGTCAGTCCAGTTTTTGCTTGATTTTTGCAGTGAAGGCAAAATTGGGGGTTATATCAGGGGTGCTGGAATAATGAGTATAGTGGGGGTGCTGAGAGCCATTGACCCAAACTGTAAACCCTGCATATAATGGAACCACTTCAAGTCAGGGGGTGCTGCAGTACCCCTTGTACCTCTACTTCCAGCACCTACGTATCGTATCACAGTCTGTTATGGAAATGAATTTAATATCAAAATATTGGGGCTTAAATTCCATATCAGTGTTGAGCTAGATCCTCTTCCTCTCTTCTCTTTCCCCTGCTCCCCCCCACCCCAAAAAAAAAATACTCTAGCCATGGAGGGGTTGAAAATTGGGCAGAATCCCATATTTTTAAAGGGAAATTAATTTTGCCACCTTAATCCCCTGTACCTCTCCTCCTGGCCTTCACCTTCACCTTTCCTGTCTCCTCTCCCCTTGATTGTAGCAGCTCCTGGGTTTGGGGCCTGAGAGGGCTTCTCATATGAGGATTCTTCTGAAACCAGAACACTGTTTATACATAATGGTCTAAAACACTCCGGTAACACTAGTGTGAGCTGTAGCTTGGGACTGTACTTTATATGTGGGTGTGACAGTTCTCAGTGTACCTTCTTACCACTGCCTCTAGGGAGAGGTACCTTGCCCATGATGGCTGGGGGTTAGCTCCCTAACACCATCAGCCTATTAGCCACTCAAGTGCCCTCCTCTGGGCTTTGCCAACCCTGTCTTCACCCTACAGGCTAACAAGAGGTGTGCCCCAATCCCCAAGTCCCTCTGAATCATTCCCCTGTGATATCCAGCCCCTGATACTGGCTACTCACAGGAATCCCAGATCCTCTGCCCCCAAAGGAGCACTGTGCCCCTGTTTTACCTTAAACCCCATAGCATTTGTAATAAAACAAGAGAAGGTTTATTTAAGAAAGAACAAGGATTCAACTAAAGCCAAGAGAGAGCAGCAGAAACAAATGGTTACAATGCAAAACAAAATCCTAAAGCACAATGTAGGACCTACCCTTAATAGCTACCTTGCCTATCTAATACAGTAGGTTTTCCTTCCAATATTCAATCTGTTGCACAGTTAGATGGCTTCACAGGAACCAGGATCCAAACTTCCATGAAAAACACTCCCACTCTGCAAGCTGTTTCTCCAGTGAATGGACACAGAGTGTCTGTCCCCATCCTGTGTCAGACAGAAACAGTTGTTTGTCTTTACTCAGAGACAGGGTGCTCTCCTGTCTTTTGTAATGTTCCTTTTTTTCCCCAGGTGCTTTCAATCATTTGCAATTGTCTCTGATGGTTTTCCAGTGCAAGTCTTGGGATGGAGCAAGACTGGACAACTGAGCCTTGCTTTACATTGCCTGCTAAATAGAAGGGTGAACACCCACTCCTGTTTGAATGGGCCATCACCACGATACATTATCCCCTAGTGATTAGCTTTTACTCCAAGTCCAAAAAAATAAATACTTTCAATATACAGTAAAAGCTTGGTTATCCGGCACTTTACCAACTGGAACGCTCCATAAACCGGCATTTCTGATCTAATTGAAAGTCTGGTTTATAGTCCGGTTGGTGTGGAGCTGGAGTTGGGGCGTGGGAGAGGGTGAGGGGTGTGGGCTCTGGGAGGGAGTTTGGGTGTGGGAGGGGGCTCAGAGCAGGGGGTTGGGGCACGGGAGGTGTTTCAGGGTGCTGGATCCAGGTGGTGCTCACCTGGGGCAACTCCCCGCAAGCAGCGACATGTCCCTCCTGCGCCTAGGCAGAGGCACGGCTAGGCAGCTCTGCGTGCTGTGCCCCAGCCCTGAGCCCCCTCCCGCACCCAAACTCCCTCCCTCTTAGTAAACCAGAATTTTTAACTTACCAGCACCCCCATTCTCCCAACATGCCGGATAACAAAGCTTTTACTGATAGACAAGGTGGGTGAGGTAATATATTTTATTGGACCAACTTCTGTTGGTGAGAGAGACAAGCTTTCAAGCCACACAGAGTTCTTCTTTGGGTCTGGGAAAGGTACTGAGAGTGTCACAGCTAAATACAAGATTGAACTGATAGTTTAGCATAAGTAGTTAGCACATATTTCAAGGAACCATTCAAAGTCAATGCTAACTACTTATGCCAAACTATCTGTTCAGTCCTGTATTTAGCTGTGACACTCTCAGTACCTTTCCCAGACCTGAAGAAGAGCTCTGTGTAGCTTGAAAATGTCTCTCTCAGCAATAGAAGATGGTCAAATTAAAAGATTTTACCTCACCCACCTTATCTCTCTGTCTTGGGACTGACACAGCTTCAATAAAACTTCATACTTTCAATATGGTAACATTACTCCTTAAATATTACCCATTCGTACATCTCAGTGATATTGGCACTGACTCTGTGCCCTGGAGCACCCATGGAAAAAAAATTAGTGGGAGCTTAGCACTGACTGGCAGCCAGCTCCTCCCTCCCGCCCAGTACCTCCCATCTGCTGGCGGCCCCGCCGATCAACTCCTTCCCATCCCTCCCATCGCCTCCCACCCACCATGATCAGCAGCGTGTAGGAGGCACTGGGAGGGAGGAGGAGAAGGGATGGGGTGGAAATAGGCAGGGCGGGGCTGAGGTGGGGCCTTGGAAGGGGTGGAGTGTGGGCGGGGGTCCAGAGCGGGGATGGGAAGAGGTGGGGTAGGGGTGGAGGTTTGGGGGAAGGGGTGGAGAGTGGGTGGTGCTGGGGTGGGGTGGGGGGGTCGAGCACACCCAGGTAGAGAGGAATTCAGCACCTATGCACAGTTATATTGTCTTGATAAGGCATGAGATTTCTGTAGATACCTTGCATGTTACCCCATATGGATAAATACCCTACAAGACAGTGCCTCAGACTTGCACTGATTCCAAAGCCCTGGCTATGATTTCCCAGAAGGATCAGCTAGCAGGAGCTGGCCTGTGAATGAGCAAACTGTGTTTGAACACTAATAGCTCTGGAAATTGGGTTAAGAGCAATTGTGAAGAAAGCCATGTGAGATAGGAATAGATTCACATGGTCTGATATTTTTGGCTTAGCATGAAATATTAATATGTATTGAGTTCTGATTTCAGAAAGCTTGCTACACAGATGATCTTGGCTTTGAGGAGCCCTCACTTAGTGTGTTCTAATGAGGGATGAGAAAACGTTAAAGGGTTTAAGCCCTTTCTCTAAACGAAGTTAGCGCATGTTAAAATGCTGGCAGATATTGCCGATCAATCAGAGGTCACATGCTTCATGTGTGCTGATTCACTGCTGAAGTTCAAGGTTCTCAGTGCCCCAAGAGAGATCAGGGGGTTTAGATTTGTGTCTGCAAAAATGCCTGCATAAAATCAGCATACATGATTACTGGGATGCATTTTTACATGTGCAATTGTGTGCATACAATTCTAAAGGTCTGTACTTGGGTGTGTAATACCATCCACAACACACAAGCAGCATGAAACAAAGCTGCAGTGTTAAGTTTGTAAAAGCACAAAGTAGACAATACTACATGTGCCGTCACAGAAGAGGAAGACAAATCCTCACCATGGATGTAGGGAGAGCAGGGCAGACACATGGTGTTGGTTCCAGGAGCGTAGCCCCTCAGGCCTTTCCAGTACTGCCAGTTCCTAGGATGAAATCTGGCTCTTTCTTCTTCTGGAGTTGGTATAGGCCTCTCAATAGTCACCCCTTCATCTTCCACCTGATGCCCATTCTTCCCTGGAGGGAGCAGGGGAGATCCTTCTTCAGACCTGGAGGATGGACTCAAGTCTCCTAAATCAAAATCTTCATTCCAGGGGCTGTCCAGGGCATACTCAGAACCATTTGGGATGGGTCCAAGGCTCAGATAGACAGCTCCAGAGATGAGGGGATTTCAGCTCCTGGGGAGTTCACTTTCTCGCTCAAGCTTCGCTAGGAGTGCCTTCTTCAGGGCCTGTCAGGTCCCTGTCATAGAAGGAAGGAAATGGGAATTATGAATTATCAAGCACATTAGTTAAATACAGTGTTGCCATAGTGATATTTTGGGCCCAGTCCTGCTCCCAGGTTAGCCATTGGTAAAACTCCCACTGAGCTACATGGCAGCAAAATCAGGGCCTTTATATGTTGCCATATAACTCACCTTTTCAAAAAGTTGTGAAATATTTCACAGTTTTATAAACTATTCTTTTCCCATCACCACCTCACTGCTTAATTGTCAATCCCAATATATTTCTCTGTAGATCATGAACTACTGGCAAACACTGAAGCCAAATTATTGAGGGTAGTTATTAGGTTGCTATATGTCAGTGGTTCTCAACCAGGGGTACTTAGAGGTCTTCCAGGGGGTACACCAACTCATCTAGATATTTGCCTAGTTTTACAACAGGCTACATAAAAAGCATTAGGGAAGTCAGTACAAACTAAAATTTTATAGACAATTATTTGTTTATATTGCTCTGTATACTATACAGTGAAATGTAAGTACAATATTTATATTCCAATTGATTTATTGTATAATTATTTGGTAAAAATGAGAAAGTAAGCAATTTTTCAGTAATAGTGTACTGTGGCACCGTTGTATTTTTATCACTAATTTTGTAAGCAAGTAGTTTTTAAGTGAGGTGAAAATTGGGGGTACACAACACAAATCGGACTCTTGAAAGGGATACAGTAGTCTGGAAAGGTTGAGAACCACTGCTATATGTCACCATTCAGAGGAACTGTACTGGTATTCCCCTCTATGATCCAGCAAGTGCATCCATTCTCAGGCGTCTGGCTCCCGGATTGTTGCCTTTCTTGGGTGGAGAGACCCACATCTCACTCCCTCCTGCCTGGGATATTCCCAGGCTGAGCAGTTCCCTGCCTTCACTGTGTTGGTCCTAGCAACAGACAGGCTGCCTAAACTGACCTGCTTGCTTTCTCTTTAGAGGCTGATAACAGTGTAACTGCCCTCAGTTATAGTTACCACACAGCTCTTTCTATGCAAGCTTATTCTTTGGGTGAAAGCATTACAGAGAAAACATTCAAAACAATAAAAGAACCTACATGTATGCTAATAAGCTTCTAGAAATCTCACACACACACACACCCGCCAACTCTAACATAGACTGTGGTAGGAGCAGTCCTTCAAAAAACCCAAAGGAGCCTCTTTTATGGTCACAAGTTCATGACAACTTTGGTCCATCCTTTATACAGTTTGGGGGGGTTTTGATCTGGAGTTTCCAGGAACAGGGAAATAATAAGCTGTGGGTCTCTCTCCCCAGGGCATAACTTCAAAAGGCTGGCTTTGGAGGGGAGAATTTTTGCATTTCCCTCTTCCCAAGTACTTCCTACGGAACCCACTTCATGCATATTGTCCCAAAAAAGCCCTTTGAAATTCCTAATATTTTCCAGAGATTGCATTATTCAGTCTCCTAGAGAAGTTATGTACAATAACACATACACAATTGCATTTTTAATACAATGGACCGCAAAGGTATTAAACTTTATTCAATAAAGTTTAACTTTATTCCATAAGATTTATCCAGGATATTGCACCATATTGTCAGTCCATTACATCTCACCAAAGGCAAACTATGCTGTTTCAAAATCATCTGTCGGCAGAAGTAGGCAGCTGGTATTTCAGTACAATAGACCTATGGGGCAGAAAAAAAAATCACTGGAATAATTCAGTTTAAGACAAAGGAATTATACCATGGATGAATTTGGCCCATGATATATCCTGCCAACATATCAAATCTCTAAAAACTGAGACTATAATGATCCCCAGCTGAGTTTTCTGCTAACATCAGCTTAAACTTAATTATTCATACATTCTTATCAGTATTCAGTGATTTTTGTGTGTCTAAGGGCTTGTCTACACTGGCACTTTACAGCACTGCAACTTTCTCACTCAGGGGTTGTGAAAAAACACCCCCCTGAGCACTGCAAGTTTCAGTGCTGTAAAGCGTCAGTGTAACAGTGCACCAGGGCTGGGAGCCGGGCTCCCAGCACTTGGAGCTACGCCCCTCATGGAGGTGGGGTTTTTTTAGAGTGCTGGGAGAGCTCTCTGCCGCGACTACATAAGCTATGTCAAAGCACTGCCACAGCAGCAGTTTAACATTGCCAGTGTAGCCTAGCCCTTAGAGTATTGGTAATGGGATATAGAGCCCTTCACCTCCAGGTGACTAGCATGTAGGGTGACCAGACAGCAAGTGTGAAAAATCGGGACAGGGGGTGGGAGGTAATAGGCGCCTATATAAGAAAAAGACCCAAAAATCGGGACTGTCCCTATAAAATCGGGACATCTGGTCACCCTACTAGCATGAGTCTGACTGAGGCTGGAAGCAAACAGTCATTGTTACTAGCTAACTACTCTTCAGCAGCTTACCTGAGGTTAATTGCTGGTCTCATTTCAGTAGTTAGTGAACAAATGGCTGTTGCACAAATTACAATCACACATTGTTACTAACAGAAACAATGCTTAGCAGTTATATATCGACTTGTTTGTCTTCACAGGATTTTACAAACAACTACATCAAAAATCTCCTGTTCCCTCTCACCAGTTGTGAAGTTCTGTTATCTCCATGTTGCAGTGAAGGAGGCTGAGGCAGAGAAGTTAAGTGGTTAAGCTGGAGTCACTGCTGACATCAGAATTAGAACTCGGGGGTTTCCTGCCTTTCAGACAGACTTCAGTCTGCCAGTAATGGTGGACTAAGTGAACACAAAGGGGTGCTGGTGCCTCCAGGCCGGAGTCATTACATTTTCAGTGTTGTGATTCTCGCGACTGTCACTAGGAGAGGAGAAAAGAAAATGGACATTTTTTCTCCAAAACTTCTCATACATTTTTTGATGTTCATCAAACTTCCTTTAAAACAGAAATGTTTTGACTAGCTCTAATCACAACCAATAACTTTAAAAAGCCAGCCTGCAGTATTTCTACTTCAGAAATGTAAAGCTGCATTAGAACCCCCCCACAATTACTTTACAAGTGGCTAATAAAAATAATCATGAACATTCACTGGACCCTGTAGCCCAGTAGTAGCAAATTACACAGTACACATACAACAGCAATGCCCGCGTGACTATATAGGCACAGCCACATAAATACTAAATACAAATAGAGGGCTCATATTTAGAATTCTATCTCATTCCTGATGTTCCACAGGGCGTAATTTAGACATGATCATGTCACAGGGTGACGCTGACTCTTTAAAGATCTGTCTACATAGCCCATGGCAGTGAGCCTGCCAGCCCAGGTCAACAGACTCACGCTAGTGGGGCTAGCGCTCTAAAATTTGCTGTGTAGACAGCACTTTGGAGTTGTGGGCTCGGGCTCTGAAGCCTAGGGATGGGGTGGGCTTCAGGTCCCAAGCAACAACTTCAACATGCTGTTTACACAGCTATTTTTAGAGCACTAGCACGAGCCCTGTCAGCCTGTGCTAGGAGGCTCGCTGCCATGGGCTGTGTAAAACACACTCTCAGAGAGAACAGAGCCAGTGCACCTGTGATTCATCTGCTACCTCCAGTTGGGCTTAAAAGAGGGGACCTGAGCCCATGTGGGTTCCCACCACATGACCTGGTGAGAGAGGGTCGCCTTAGAGCATGGACTGAGTCAGTCTGGAAAAGGTCATGTGAGAGCTGCTAGAGGCCAGAGAGGGACTGTGGAAGGTTCCAGATGAAAGTGTTTGTTGGTTCCTGAAGGAAGGCTGAAGGCAGGAGAGCAGCAAAAGGGGTTTGCTAGCTGACCTCCCCAAGCCAGAGATCCAGGGCCAGAAGGCTGGGGGCCAAAGAGTAGCAAAGGGCATTGCCTGTTGACTTTTAAGCTGGAAAACTGAAGCTGGTCACCACAGAGGCATGAAGAGGATGGGAGGGCTGGGCAGCAGAGGGTCTTAACCGCTAATGTCTCCACACTGGAAAGCTGAATCCAGGGGGACCGTGGAAAGGCCAAGGAGAGTGAGGGATGCTCCCCGGGTGAGGATGATCTCCCAGCAGAGAGATTGTGGGGATTCCGGCTGGGAAGAGTAGGATTCCATCTAGCTGGCTACCCTGGCAGAGGGACAGAAGAAGACTGAAAAAGAGCCTAATTGTGGCGGAAGACACTGGAGTATGGTATGGGAGGACTTCCAGCAGAGAGCCTTTGGGGGAAATGGGGGGGAATTCCGCTGGGAAGAGTGGGGTTTCAAGGACCACATGCACTTGGTATGGGAAATGGGTTGTATTTGGTATTTTTGTTGGGGATTATTTTAACTATGTTTGGTAATAAACCAACCTTAAGGAGGGGTGTTATTTAAGCAAGAGAGCCTGAAGTGGAGTTGCTGGGGATTCTGAAAGGGGAAACTGAGGCAGGCAGGCCTGTTCTTCTGCAGGAGGGTGCTCCAGGAAGGAGCCAAAGATGTTTTCACAGTTACAGTAAATAAGCAGTGAAGCTAAAGGCACTGAGCTTGCTAAGAGACATTTGGTTAATGTATCATGGTTATTGACAATGTCAAGGTCAGCACTGGGGTTGGAGCTACAGTAGTTATCAGCAGGTATTAACATACAGTATTTTATGAGCCTTCCAGCTGGCAGGCCATTTAGACTGGGGTGATGTGCTGAGCATTGCTATTTGTACCCATTCACAGCCTTGCAGGCTCCAAGGCACTGTGTAACAATGGCAAACTCATCTCTCCCTGGGTTTCTGATTTTTTGACAGGTGATTATTAATGCTTTCAGAGCATCTGTTCTGGCTCAGCGGTGCTTAGCCTCTACTACAATGTTATAGATGGCTTTTCTTAACATGCAGCCTCTTCTCATTAATAGCAGAAGCATCAGTGATACATAGGATAGTGTGGTCGCTGGGAGACAGGAGAGAATGCTGGGAGTACACTGAAAGCTGAACTCACCTGGGGATGGGAAAGTGGCAATATATTACTCTGATGTCGCCTGTGTTCTTCCTGCTTTTGTTCGGAGATGTAGTGTGCCACTACAACAAGACAGCTTTATTTAAGAAAATCACTAAGAAATGGGTTTTGGAGCTTGAAATACACTGATCCTGGGGATTTCTTGCCCTACAGAAAAATGTACTGTGGCCTAAGTATTCAAAAGTGTTTTTTGAGTACCTCAGTTTCTGGGTATCCGATGTAAGATACCCTAAAGAGGTATGGTTTTTCAGAAGGCTGGGAGCCCAGCACTTTCTAAAAATCAGGCCCCTTTAAGGTGTGTCTTTAAGGCTAGGCCCCCAAAATCACTAGCTGGTTTTGAAAATCAGGCCTTGGATGCATGGCTTTGTACTTCAGCAATATTTTTAATACACCAAGAGCTCACAAAACCCTGAGCCAGAGAGTGGTCTTATATGGACTGTGTAGTCAATAGCTGCAGCCATTATGCACTCAATATTTCGCACACAGCCTGCACCATTCGAACCTGACTTACTGAGAGAGTTTTCCTCTGGTCTCGTCACAAAAAGTGCCAGGGGATCTTTAATTTCCATCTGCAAAACAATTAGAGACCAACAGAAATATAGGTTTAACATCTGCGTAGGCTGATGAAGCGGGTCCAACAACTGCTACTAAGTCTGGGACCATGTTGGCAGTGTGCAGTGACCCAGAAATGATGAGGGTCATGGAGCTGTGAAGAGAAGCTTGAGCTAGCAGTGCTGTGTACGTCAGCTGCTGCCCATGTTTTGCTGCAGGGGCCTTTCGGGGAGGCTATACGCTACCCACAACCATGGGAGTACATGGAGTCAGGCAGGTTCCTCTGCCCCCACTTCTTTTCTCTATTCTGTACCTCCCCAGGCTAGCATGGATCTGCCCCAAAGTAGCCACCCCAGGCTTAGAAACATTGCCTAAGCATAACAGAAATTACATCTCCTTATAGACTCTTCCCTCCCCCGCCACTGCCCAGGGACTTATGTGGGGAGAGGAGATAGGGAGAAGGCAGTTGCTGCTGCTATGGGGTTGGGGTTCAATGTTCTTCCTTTGACATGTTACTGCACATCTGGCTCTAAAATAGCGTGGCTGTCCGGCCTCCTAGTAGCCCCACACCCTTTCAGCAGGAATTTCCAAACAAACCTGTGTTCGTACAGCACCTAGCACAATAGGGCCCTGGTCCATGATTAGGGCTCCTAGGTGCTACAAGAATAGAAATCATAAATAACTTCATCCTCCCTTCCAGCGTTAGTAGATGTTGTGATCTTTTGACATAGTCTAAATGTATATTGAGTTCTTGGCTACTCTGCTATTCTGTTGATGAGTGCTGACATATACGCTGCTGCTATAACAGTGTTTAATGTAACTTTCAAATGTATATTTTATTTTCTACTTAATAAAGAGCTTGAGTTCCACATAAACTTTGTGATGACTGGGCAGTGGGGGTGGGGTTAAGTTGTTATTTCAATCTATAAGAGGATTGAATATCAGTATGATGCCAAAACCCATCATTTTAGAAGTCAGTAATGCTCAGCAGAGTGTGCATTCACCAGTCAGAGTTTCAACAGTGAAACAGAACTCCATGTAGAAGACAGCGGGCCAGATTCTCAATGAGTGTGAATAGGCGTAGCCGCACTGAAGTCAATAGAGCTATACAGATTTGATGAGCTAGCAGCTGATGATCTAACCCAGTAAAAGCAGTCTTGTAAATTCTGCCACTCCACCGGATCTGTAATAAATGAAGGTGGGGGGGGAGGTGAGGGGGTAGCTCCCTTTTATGGACACCCAACTAGCCAGTTAGCTGTAAAATCCCTCTTGGTATCTGTTCTCTGCTTGCTTTACCTGTAAAGGGTTAAAAGTCCCCCAGGTAAAGAAAAGGAAGTTGGCACTTGACCAAAAGAGCCAATGGGAAGGTAGAACTTTTTAAAATTGGGAAAGAAACTTACCCTTTGTGTGTTGTTCTCTCTGGGCTGCAGGGACATAGAACAGCAATGCTGTAAGCAGCTTAAAGCGAGGTATGATTATAGATTATCAATTCATACCTCAAACCTACTTATCTGAAGCCTCAGATATGTAAGTAAATTAGGGAATGTCTAGAAAGACGCGATTAGGGTTATTTCTTTTATTTCTTATTGGCTTGTGAACTCCTCTGTGCTAACCCCAGATGCTTTTGTTTGCTTGTAACCTTTAAGCTGAACCCCCAAGAAAGCTATTTTGGGTGCTTGATTTTTGGAAATGCTCTTTTAAAATCTAGCAAAGCCTAAGTTCCAGATGTATTTTCTTTCTTATTGTTTTTAATAAAATTTACCTTTTTTAAGAACAGGATTGGCTGTTTGGTGTCCTAAGAGGTTTGTGCATGTTGTTTAATTAGCTGGTGGCAACTGCTAATTTCCTTTATTTTCTTTCTCAGCTCTTCCCTAGAAGGGAGGTAAAAGGGCTTGAGGGTACCCCACAGGGAGGAACTCCCAAGTGTGTCTTCCTGGTTCCAAAAGGGGTTTGGCATTTGGGTGGTGGCAGCGTTTACCAAGCCAATGTCAGAGAAACGCTGTAACCTTGGGAGTGTAATACAAGCCTGGAGTGGCAAGTATTAATTTTTAAAATCCTTACGGGCCCCCACCTTCTGCACTTGAAGTGCCAGAGTGGGGATTCAGCTTTGACAGCATCTAAAAAGCATGGGATCCCCATTATTCACAGGGACACTGCACCAGCTGCTCATCTTGGAAACTTGTCACATGGTATTTTTCTCTCTCTGGTGGCATGGAGGCAGGGTTTGAGGACAGGACAGGCAGAGAGGGAACATGGCCAGGCGAATGCCTGTGTATCTGGGCGGTTAACGGTTGCTACCAGTGTATAATTTGTGCCAGGGCTTGCCAGGACTGAGCCCCAGCCCGTCTAGGCTTGGCAGTTGATAGCCCTGGCACCCCTGGGCTCCCAGCCAGTAGCTGCCCTCTTTCGCCACCCACCTCTGAAGGCAGCAGCACCACCAGCAGCAGCCAGGGCCGGCTCTAGGCACCAGCAAAACAAGCTGGTGCTTGGGGCGGCACATTTTTAGGGGCGGCACGGCCGGCGCCAGAATGCCGCCCCTAAAAATGTGCCCCGGCCGCCCTAGCTCACCTCCGCTGCTGCTGCCGCTTGCGCGCCGCTACTCGCCCTCCCTCCCAGGCTTGAGAGCCTGGGAGGGAGGGGGAGAAGCGGCGCCCGCGCCGCGGCCACTCGGAGTCTCCCCCTCCCCCCCAGGCTCTCAAACCTGGGAGGGAGGGGGAGATCCTGAGCGGCCGCGGCGCGCGAAACAGCCATTTCGCGCGCCGCTGCTCCAGGCCTGGGAGGGAGGGGGAGCAGCGGCACCGCTGCCGCTCGGGATCTCCCCCTCCTTCCCAGGTTTGAGAGCCTGGGAGGGAGGGGGAGACTCCGAGTGGCCGCGGCGCGGGCGCCGCTTCTCCCCCTCCCTCCCTCCTAGGCTTGAGAGCCTGGGGGGAGGAGGCAGGGCTGGGGATTTGGGGAAGGGGCGGAGTTGAGGCGGGGCCGGGGGTGGGGTAATTAAAAAACAGCGGGGGGGGGGGGGGCGGCCAAAATTGTTTTTGCTTTGGGCGGCAAAAATCCTAGAGCCGGCCCTGGCAGCAGCGCAGAAGTAAGGGTGGCAATACAACACACCATGCCACCCTTACTTCTGCACTGCTGCTGGCAGCGGCGCTGCCTTCAGAGCTGGACACTTGCCCAGCAGCCTCCACTCTTCGGCCACCCAGCTTGAGCCCTGGCACCTCTTTCTTTACAAATTAAGCACTGGTTGCTCCTACAGCATGAGGGTTGCAGTAGTGTCTGTGGCGCAGCTCTGCAGCTGTTTTCTGTGCTGGCAGTGGTTTGTGGGGTAGGAATCTCTTGCCCAAGTCCTACATAGGACATCTGTACAAAGAAAGAGAATTGGGCTTCAGGGGTGATGCCTAAATAGCTAACTTATCTCTTTTGGAGATAAAACCTGCTACCTGACCTCTAGGTAGAATTAAAGCGAAAACTGATCATGGGAAGAAAAGGCAGTTTGGGAGCAGAAGAACGAAGAGGACACATGAGGAATTGTAACACTAGTTCATTGTGTAATTGTTAAATTTCTAGAAAGGAGAACTGGTGAGGTGAAGGTTTTATTGATTTTTACATCTACTTTTTTTGTACTTTTGGTGCTCAGTGTCACTGTACTAAGAATGGACCCCACATGCTGAATAATCTGTTTAGGCAGATATGCTAACAGGTTAGAGATCATTCCTAAACCATTCTTGTCTGGTATAACTATTTGTATATTTATTTGATTTCTTTTACACCTCTTTTGCTCCACAGGAAACCTTAAAACACACAATTAACTCCACCCCCCTCCCCCAGATGGTGAATGGAACTATTTGCTGCTCTCTAGTGTAGTTACATTTACCAAGTGAATTTACTCTTCCCTTTCAGGTTTTTTTTCTGATGTACCTTTGGGGGGAATCAGTAAGGAGAATTTTGGAATAAATATTTTAATTGTAAATGTTGTTGCAGTAATGTGAAAAAGTAAACAAAATAATTAAAACCAAAATGAAGGACAGAAAATGTTACCATACATGTGGGGAATCAGATGGACTTTGCAGGGTTGTGACTGTGAGGTTGTTGGTGACATAGCTGTAGTAGACTAATCCCAATTCCCTGGTTTCGGCTACTGTGGTAGGTGCAGAGATCTCCCTGATTCTCCTGAAATGCTTTGGTGACTCCAATATTTTATGGACGTATTGCCTGTCTAGAAAATCTCACTGACATGCCAGGTCTCGGCATCATATTTTATTTGTGTTTAATATTCAATGTTTGACAAATCCCAATATCTACTATTAGGTGTTCAGTCAAATACCAAGAATGAGGATTATCACATTCCTACTTGTACATTACTGTGTCTCCACTATAGGCTCCCTAAGAAGCCAGCTTATTATACATGTTTCAGAGTAGCAGCCGTGTTAGTCTGTATCCGCAAAAAGAACAGGAGTACTTGTGGCACCTTAGAGACTAACACATTTATTAGAGCATAAGCTTTCGTGGGCTACAGCCCACTTCTTCGGATGCATAGAATGGAACATATATTGAGGAGATATATATGAACAGGGGGGAGTTGTCTTACCAACTCTGAGAGGCCAATTAAGTAAGTGAAAAAAAACTTTTGAAGTGATAATCAAGCTAGCCCAGTACAGACAGTTTGATAAGAAGTGTGAGAATACTTACAAGGGGAGATAGATTCAATGTTTGTAATGGCTCAGCCATTCCCAGTCCTTATTTAATCCTAAATTGATTGTATCTAGTTTGCATATCAATTCCAGCTCAGCAGTCTCTCCTTGGAGTCTGTTTTTGAAGTTTTTCTGTTGTAAGATAGCCACCCGCAGGTCTGTCATTGAATGACCAGACAGGTTAAAGTGTTCTCCCACTGGTTTTTGAGTATTATGATTCCTGATGTCAGATTTGTGTCCATTAATTCTTTTGCGTAGAGACTGTCCAGTTTGGCCAATGTACATGGCAGAGGGGCATTGCTGGCACATGATGGCATATATCACATTGGTAGATGTGCAGGTGAATGAGCCCCTGATGGAATGGCTGATGTGATTAGGTCCTATGATGATGTCACTTGAATAGATATGTGGACAGAGTTGGCATCGGGCTTTGTTACAAGGCCTTGTACATGTACATGTACATTGGCCAAACCGGACAGTCTCTACGCAAAAGAATTAATGGACACAAATCTGACATCAGGAATCATAATACTCAAAAACCAGTGGGAGAACACTTTAACCTGTCTGGTCATTCAATGACAGACCTGCGGGTGACTATCTTACAACAGAAAAACTTCAAAAACAGACTCCAACGAGAGACTGCTGAGCTGGAATTGATATGCAAACTAGATACAATCAATTTAGGATTAAATAAGGACTGGGAATGGCTGAGCCATTACAAACATTGAATCTATCTCCCCTTGTAAGTAAAAAGAACAGGAGTACTTGTGGCACCTTAGAGACTAACAAATGTATTAGAGCATAAGCTTTCGGATGCATCCGAAGAAGTGGGCTGTAGGCCACGAAAGCTTATGCTCTAATAAATTTGTTAGTTTCTAAGGTGCCACAAGTACTCCTGTTCTTTTTGCGGATACAGACTAACACGGCTGCTACTCTGAACCCTTGTAAGTATTCTCACACTTCTTATCAAACTGTCTGTACTGGGCTAGCTTGATTATCACTTCAAAAGTTTTTTTTCACTTACTTAATTGGCCTCTCAGAGTTGGTAAGACAACTCCCACCTGTTCATGCTCTCTGTATGTGTGTATATATATCTTATTATACATGTATCTTTCCAGTTTTTTTGGCTTGCAGGGGTCATTTAGTTTCAGAAAAATCTTAGCTAACTGTGAAACTTGTCTTCCAAGAACCTGCGTGAGTGAGAACACAAACCGAATCTGTGTTGCTTTCTGAGCAAAGCTCCTCTAAGTCGTTAGTCAAAGAAAATGAGTAACAAGAAGCCATTTCAGGGCTATGGACCACTGCAAAAAGGCTTGCAGTGAGAGTCTCTGTTCCCCTTTCATAGGTCTGCTCCCATAGATGCTATGCTAATATGCGAAGGGGACACCTTGTGTATGGGGGGAAAAATAAAAAAACATGTAAGTGAGATGTCAACAGACAAAAACACCCTTGTTCAGACTACCCTGTGAAATGCCGTGTGTAGTTTGGACTGATTGTTGCAATGAATACATTTTCCACTAGATGGCTCTCAACATTAAAGATTGTTTTCAGTGTCACCTTTAAATATAAAAATCATGTCATGGATTTGAATATCACTTAGTGGCTTAGCTTTTATCTGTACTCTGAAAATGCGCCCCTAAAAGTTCGGTTTTGATGTTAATTATTGTATTAGGAGCTGTTGGCAGGCTTATAGATATAAGTGACTTACAGATGCTCTTGATAAAACTGGTACACATAATAAAAGCTAGTTCTGGAACATGTACTAAATAAAGTGCAATAAGTTCAGAAGCAATGTTGGCTCTTCTTGCTAGCCAACAAGATGGCTTCTGATCTATTGGAGAGCTGTTTCAACAGGTCTTTTTAAGTCTAAACTAGAATGATCAGGTTGCTTATTGCTAGGTTAACATATTCTCTGAGAACAAATGTAATGAATTGGTTAATAGTCCAGAGCTGTGTTTGCTGTATGTGCTGCTAGGAAATAGGCCTTGAACATGCAGGCATTATCAAAGAAGCTGTTCTGGCAAAGCGATTATATGAAGTTAACACCTGAAGTGCTAAAAAAGCAGAAAGCAAGGAAAGCCCCCAAGGGTTCCACTGTGATAGAGAAAGGACCCCACAAAACATTTTTTTTTAAAATCTATAGCATTGTGTGCCAGCATAGAGTCCTTCTCTATTCTGGATCTGGCAAGCAGAGACAGTGAGTGTTAACTGGTGGCTCAAGTCCCTTGTAGTTGACATTCACACAGGAAGAAAGGATTGGCTTAATGAAGTACACCCCCTCCCCAACTGAGGATGGGCTGATTACCCCTTGGACCACTATATGTATTGCAGTAAGGGAAAGAAGTGAGGGTCACTGAGCTGGCTGACCTGGGAATCTTGCTAGTTGACAGCTGGGTGTGGGAGTGGCAAGCGGCAGCCCTCTCAGAAGATCCTCCAGTATCCTCTGTTCTTTACGTTCATGTTGTCAAGTCTTTCCTTCACCACAGGGCTCAGCACTGCATCTGCTATGCTTCTAGTTCCCAGTACCATGAGGAGGAAAGACTCATTCTGAGAGTTGAGCCCTGACCTCACAATATGCTACTGCTAGATCAGCTAATGTGAATAGTATGTGACTTACAAAATGTCCAGATTGTGTGCACAGCTTGAGCTAGCTGATTCTCTGTACTGGGGTCACACAATGGGAGTACAGAAGCTATCCCTTGTTTTGAATCTCCAGTTGCTTGATACAATGACAGACTTGACAGCAGAGAAGTGACCAAGGAAAAGTGTTTACCTTTTGGTAAGGTGGAAAGCAAGCACACGTACTGGAGCAACTGAAACTAATTCAAAATACATTCAACAGACTAGGCTAGTAGAAGCAAAAAATGGTTTATCAAATTCACTGTAGAAAATATAAGGAAAGACAGTAAGTAATTAAAAGTGACATTGGACTTATAGTGTGAATGAGATGGATGTTGCAAAATACTGAGCAGGAGGGAGATAATCGTGAATGTTACACCAAAGCTGTCAGCATGATAGTTAGCAGCAGATGAACAGACAGACAGGAAAGGCTGAGGTGTATCTTTAGGGACAAGGCAGATAATTCTGCAGACATTGTTCTAGTGCCATAGCCAGCACCAATGAATGGTGGTGATTTAAATGTTGCAGTGAAGAGTTGACATTTCCCAGTGGAACTGAGCATTTCAAGAGAGGAGAAATTAAGGAGCAGGTGACATTAGTATGAGCAGTTCAATCTGAATGCAATGAGCACCAGTGGCAGTGCTCGGAGACAGGAGCCACAGAAGAGGGTGCACCTCTGAAACAGTATCGAATTGGCCAATAAGGACTGTCCACCTCTCCCCCAGTGTTTTTTATTCCTCTCAACTTCCATGATCTAGAAGAGTTTTAAATTCTCTTTATTTGCAAGAATGTTTGCAATTGTTCTCATTTCTGTTGGATTGGCACAGGGAACGTGAGCTCCAGCACTTTCTCATCAGAGTAAGAAACTGCTGGATTGTTGATGGAAAAGGTTACTCTAGTACATGAATTTTGAAATCAGCAAGATTGTTTGGAGAAGTAGATACCAAAAATTGTAAAATTAGCCCCCAGTGCTAGAGGGTACTGACAATTCTTATGGTATTGCCTCTAGAATCCTGAGCCAGATGTGACGGGGGCCAGGAAATAGATTATTTCTAACAAATCCTTCTATGCATGTCACACCCTTATTACAAGTATCAAGTTGTAAAGAGACTGAAATGGAAATAAGGATGGTTTTGTGGTTAAAGCCCTGGCTTGGGACTCAGAGGTGGGTTCAATTCCCAGCTCTGACGCCGACTTTCTCTGTGACTATAGACAAGGCACTTAATCTCTCTCTGCCTCAGTTCCCTAGCTGCAAAATGGGGATGATACTTCCTGTCTGTCTTGTCTCTGATACAGGTTATTTAGATTATAACCTGTATGTTGTGGGCACATCAGGGTCCCGCTTGTTGTGGGGTCACGAGGCATAAATGTGATACAAACAATAAGTAGCAAAGGAAGAGGGAAGCGAAGAGATGGGAGATGTTTGTGTATCCGGATCCAAACAAGCCAATGGTGCCTTTTTTTAATCAGAATAAATCACCAAGTAAAGTAAAAATAAAAATGAATCCAGTTAGCACGTGTCCATGTCTGTGAGCTGCTTTCAGCAACACTGTACTTGGGTTCAGTCTCCATCTGTCACCAGCTACAATTTCACCAACTGACAAGAAACACAGTAAATGACTGGCATAAGCTGCACTGGTGTAGGCAGGCCCTGGTTTATGGCAGAGCAGATCATCAAAGTAGTTACACCTGGGCGGACTTATTTTGCCAAGAAATCGTCTGTATTTCCTTGGCTACTATGGGAACATTTGCATTTGAATAAGTTTCTTCCCTCACAAACCTAGCCTCCACTTCTGCTGTTCCTGCAGTGAAATCAAAATCTCCTGGTTGACAGTACCTATGGGGCAGTGGCACAGATGCTACGTTCAGAGGCCAATGGGACGAGGGGTTTTGTGATTGGAAAAATCCCATTTCTAAACACACAAGCAGTGGATAACTCGCCAGGAAAATATTGGGAAGAAATAGCAGTTACTGTATGTTTGTGGGCAATACTGGATATTCTAAAGATTCCCACAGTGTGGAATCTTTCTTGATAATGTAGGTTGTGATTCTTAGCACACTCTGTCCATTAATCTTTTGCACCATCTGTGCTGCCGTACCTAGCACCTGCTTCAGCAGCATGAGGTCAGGTCATTGTCAGCCCATGGGTGTAAATCATTTGGAGCATCAACAGGGCTTCAGATTGTTGTCCAGGGACCACGGCAATCCTCAGGCACAGTGCTGTGAGCTAGAAATTAGCATGTTGGCTGTAGCAGTGAAATGCATTCCGTAACTTGATGCCTGTATCTCACCCATGTTGTGAAGTTCAGAGCACATGTTCAGAGCACACTGAACTGATTTGATAACAATCCATCATGAAAGGGCTTGACAAGAAGAGTCTGCGCAGTCGGAATCATTCTTGTGCTTTCAGTGATGCATCCCCTGGTTTTGTTTCCTCCTTGTTGCCGCTGAGCCTTAAAGAGACACTACTATATAACTGTAACGGTGTCTCAGAGCGATGGGACTGTTCCCTCCCAGTCGTAGTGCCTGGATATTGGATATAAGACTGGGGCTAAGCATTGATGGTACTCCGTCGGCAAGTGTGAAGTGGTACTTCCCCATTCCCTAGTCACCATGCCCACAGCTCCCAAGGGAGCCAGTCTTGCTCACACAAGGGGCCTTCTGCATCCTGTTAACCTTCAAGGGTCTGCATGTAAAAACCCCCACTCCACACTACAAACCATTGAAGAGGATCAGCAAGATGCTGTCTGAAGTCCAGCACCACTCCTTCACTGGATGGTGGTGTCACTGTGGAGTTCTTCCCTTATCTCTGGGCACTCACTCAGATGCTGCCTTCACAGAACACTACGACCCCGTTATCTTAGAGAGATATTTTCCTGCCCTTAGGTCAGCCTCCCCCTGACAACTCTGAGCCACTGCATTGCCTCTTCTGGTGGCAGCACTTTCTGTCTATGACAGACCTGGTGCTGGGTTGGATTCTTCTCTCCTATTCTACAGTATTTTTTCCCTCCATTTCCTCCGCTCACTTTCTCTCTCCTCTCCCCATTTTTCTCTGCTCCCCGGACCCGATCTACCGTAGTAGCTGAGCATCTCACAATCATCATTGGATTTTATCCTCTCAGCACCCCTGCAAGGAAGGCATGGAGACACAGGGTAGATTAAGTGAGTTGCCTAAGGTCAGCCAAGAAGTCTGTGTCCGAGTCAGGAGCCTCAGTCAGGTGTCCTGGCCATTAAACCACCACTACTACTCAACCTTTCCTTCTACACATTAATCCTATCCTTTCTCACCCAGGCTATTTCATCCATCTTCCAGTCACCCATCCTGCTCATCAAGCCTTCATCCTGCTGGGAAATCCCATCCCTGACAACCCCAACCTTTGCAGCACATCTTGTCTTGCATTACATGAGAGACAAAACAGGCCAATGCTAGGCCGCACAGGACAGGATCCTCCTTCTGGCTGGAGCCTTTCTGTAACAATCCTATGCTTCCCTTCCAGCAGATGCTGGAGATTACCCCCACCGTGTGTGAGGCAGGGCTGAGATGGAATAGCTCAGGTGCTAGCCATCTGCATAATGAAAGGGCCGGTGAGGAAAAGGGCTGTAATGGCATAGCTGTATGCATACACCAGCCTAGCTTGAGCTCTCGCTGGGAGGAAAGAGCATTATCAACTAGTGATTAGAGCAGTAGCCAGGAACCTCCTGTTCCCATCGCTGTCACTGACTCACTGTGTGATCTTGGAAAAGCATTCAACCATATAAAATGGGTGATAATCTTACAGTATGGACAAATTGGTGTTATCATCTCTACAAAGCATGTTGTCAGGGCCAGGCCGCAGGCAGCCTGTGTGCACTGGTTAGCTACTAAGTTGCAGTCAGGAGACGAGTAGCAGGGACGGAGTTGAGCAGGGTCAGGATACCAGGAAATCAGGGTCATGCACCAGCTTGCAGGTGGCAAGCAAATAGCAGAGTCAGAGTCGTGCCAGCTCAGGATACCAGGAACTCAGGTTCAGGCATCAAGATGCAAGCAGCAGGCAAACAGCAGAGTTGGAGCCAAGTCAGGTCAGGATACCAGGAAGTCAGTCAGGCACCAGGTTATAGACACCAAGCAAACAGCAAAACTGGGGACAAACCAGGGTCAGAAATCAGAGTCTAGAGTCTACAGTGAAGCAAGGTCTGGAGCAGATGCAAGGAGGCAATCCGCACTGTGGCTCAGACCACTCCTGAAGATGGCTTCCTGGTTTATATGCCAGCATAAGCCAATCAGTGCACTGTAGGGGGCTTCCACTCAGATCCCATGGGGCAGTACTTCCTGCAGTGCCTACCTTCACAGGCTCCCCCGGCAGAAACCTAATTTAAGCTTCTAGTGGCAAGGCAGAAGCATCATAATCCCAGGTTCTAGTCCCACAGTTCTTGTGTATGTAGGATTTATACAGGTGCCTCCTATTAGCACTAACATGGGATTGATTGATTTTTGCAGTGCCATTAGAAACCTAAAAACATAAATATTTCTTTATACAAATTAAGCTGAAAAGAGAAAAGAGAGTTAATATCTTAAAAGTTGGCATTATTTACCCAAGCCATTCCTGGCTGTTGCATAAATACCTCATTATAGGAGGCAAGAGGGAAGGAAAGATTATTAAACCCAAGGGGAAAAAAATCCAGAATGACTTCTCATAAGGCACTGTAACTGCTTGTGTAAAAAAAAATGACCACATAAATCTGTTTGTTTTCGTATACCCCCAGAAGTATCTAAAGCCTGACTCATAAAAAAAACATTGCTGGTTGAATCATGTAGGTCATTTCACCCTGAAGGAAGCACAAAGATAGGAGAGGAAACCAGGTTTGCTTTTCATTGTGTGGCGCAGGAAATGAAGTTGTTTACATGGCTGCAGCTCCTAGCAGTGACCCTGCAGTAGGAGAGTAAGCTCTGTTTGGAACCAAATGTGTTCCTTTTTCCCCCTCAAGTTATGATTATTTCACTGACCCTATTGTTTCTTCCTTTATATAAATCTTTTTGAAAGGCTTCAAAATATTCTGCTTCGTTCTACTACCCTGATATCCCATTTAACCTTGAATATTGCACCTGCAGAGTCAAATCTTCCACGAGACCTACCTTCACTTTCTGACTCACAATAACATGTTCTATTATGGCCCCGTGGCATTTGGAATTGAAAAATGGCTTAGCTCTGAATCATCCCCTCTTCCTTATCCTGTCTCCTATTTCATTTTGGAGCCTCATCAAAACATCTTCAAGCCAGTCCTCCCCACCTTTTCTCTTTCTTTGTTCCAATTGACCTTTAAAATCATTGCAACCTGGACCCACTTTTCACGCCTCTTTCTTTGCTACCTTGTTTTTAGCAACAACTGTACGTGGTTTCTGGACTTTGTATAGCTGCAGGAACAACTTGTGGGCCACTGTAGATTTAAGATCTTCTCACCACAGAATGACAAATGAGACACTGAACAACTTTCAGTACCTCTGGGTGCAACAGGAGACAGAGCTAGCTAAAAGGTGGAGATCATTGGCAATACTCCAATTCTTATTGTTCTTGGTAGTACAGTAACACCTAGAGACCTCAACTGAGATTGGGACCCTATTAAACATAGCAAGCAACAGTCCAGCCCCCAAAGAGCATACAGCCCTGCCGCCCTCAACCTTGTCACAAGCAAAATCCTCTGTCAAGCTACCAGGAACTTTGCCTCAGTGAGCACTGAGTTAAACCTAGAGGGCAGGTCCCAAAGTTCTTCCATGGGAAATCTCATACAGTTGAAAACAAATTTGGAACCTAGCAGAAGTGTAGTTCTGTTCAGGTTAATTCTTTGTCTCAGCATTCTAATGGAACTGGCATTTAATTGCTGTTTGAGTCCTCCATTTTCCTCTCTCAACCTTGCAAGGGGCTGAGAGTCTTCAGCTGGGCCAGATTCTGCAACTCCAGTGACTTCACAGGGACTGATCACCATAGAAAGACTCTGCCCCTTGATTTCAATGGGAATGGAGATTGCTGCGCATGTTTTACCCAGTACCTCAAAGGACTGGGCCCAGACTAAGCACAAAAGCTCAAGGCATTGCTTTGTGTTTAATGTTCTGTTCAATCCTACAGCCAGCTTCCCTTTCCCCAGACTCTTGGAACCAAGGACTCTCTGGCAGCCCTGACATAGTTCTGATTGACTTCCCTTCCTCAAGGGAAAGGTAGCCAGTCAGAGGAAGATTTACCCCTAAATTCCCCCACTGACCTATTGGAAGCTCTGGAAACTTTAGGGGGGGGGAGGGGAGTCAGCATTGGTAGGTTTCCTGCAAGATGGCAACATAACCACCCTTGACATACATCTTGCTCAAAGAGGCAACCACCCCTCCAACACCCAAACACTCCTGTACAATAGTCATCTCACAATGTCCCCCCAAAACTAACCTGCCTCTCTGGCCCTTATAACATTGTTACTTGTACAGCAGTAGCTCCTAGAGGCCATGGCACCATTGCACTAGGCATTGTACAAACACATTAAAGAGAAGGGCCCCGCTCCCAAAAGCTTGCAATCTAAGCATGTAACCACTGAGCACGTGACTTCCCTGATTCACACCACTGGATTATGATGTTAGTCCAGTTTGTTCCTTCATTCTGCACATAGAATATGTTTTGATACATGGCAGTGTGGATGTTTTGAATCAGAAGCTGTCATGATAATTCTCAGGGTACCCAGGTCTGTGAGTTACTTTGTTAGCCCCCAGCCTCCGCCTTGAGGGAGACTTGCTTGTGCTTAACTGGGTGTCAGGTCCCTGATGCCACCAGCCTATTAGCCACTCACGCATTCTCCTTTGCTTTCTGCCAGCCCTTACTGTGCCTTACAGGTTAACAGTTGGTGCATCCCAGCTCCCAAGCCCTTTTGGAAATACCAGGTATGCTGTCCCCAGGGGAACAGTGTACCCACCAGCTTGTAGGATTCAACTCAGGATCAGCGCTTGGCTTAATACCCCAACACTGAGATATATTTATAGTGAAAACAACCATCAGTTTGTAATCAAAGATTCAAGGAATAACGAGTGAGGAAAATGGAAACAGGTTACATATAAAACAAAATTGTAGTATGCTTTCTAGAGACTAAACTTAACAGGTTAGCCTTCTGTAAAGAAGTTTTATCTCCCCCCAGGTGTCCTCTGGAGCATTTCAACCAAGGTCAGTTGAGATCACATTTTCATGAACATAAAAAAACACTGTCCACTTACTTCCTAAGTGCAGGATAACGGGTATCTTTGTTGCCATCTACTATATCCCCAAAATTCATCGTATTCAGATAGTAAAAACCCCCATGTGATGGGCTGTACCCCCGGGGTGAAGCCTAGAAGCAGTTGGAACCGCTGTGCCCCTTAACTATTTAGCTGGGTTGGGCTACTAAGCAAGTCGTTTTTAAATGAGGTGAAACTTGGAGGTACGCAAGACAAATCAGACTGCTGAAAGGGGTACAGTAGTCTGAAAAGGTTGGGAGCCACTGCCTTACATGACACATTTTGCACAAGATGCATCATAATTATTTCATAATCATATTATAATCATACCACTATGATGAATATGGGGCAGCGTGTCAGACCCCCATCCCCCTGGTCACTTGTTTTTCCTGTGTCGTCCTCCTTCCCTGTTGATTTCACATCCTTCTGCTGACATTGTATGTAAATGTGCCTCTGTTGTGTTGCTTAACAGTGCTTAATGCACAAGTGAATAAACATCTTTTGTCTGACAGAAAACCTGTTTCTCCACCTCTGCTGTGACACACAACCTAAGACTATATTTTCAATATACATATATAACTCCTACATAGTATCTATATGCATACATTTCACAATGATATTAACAACCAGTGTGATACTGGCTTTCATTTTAAGACCTCATATAACATTCTTTGGTGAACTAGAATCTGCATACCAGAATCACGACATTCTTGCAACCCCCTTGCCAGTTGGCATTGAGGGGTTCTTGAGTCACAGAAGCCTTGAATTCAAACTAGTGTAGTGCTAGCAGTGTTAATTTGTAGGCAGTGAACCAAAATACACTGGAACTGTGATGCATTCATTGCATCACAGTTGAGAAACTGGTTGAACAGGTGTGAAAGAGAGTGCTTATTTGTCTTGTTCACTAGAATTAGTTAGTCCCCTGCCCCAGGAACAGCTTAATTTATCTTGTGTTTGTACAGTGCCTAGCACAATAGGGCTTCAGTCTCAAATGGGACCTCTAAGCACTACTGTATTACAAAGAATAATAATGGATAGCTCTTTGCAATCTATGTAGCAGCATCTTGTTATATGGCAACAGCATATAAATATTCTGCACTGTCTCCAGTACTTGATTTATAGTATTAGTTATTGCTCATCATACACTTTGTTTTGCACGGGCCTCCTGAATTCAACCCTATTGATTAGCTCCTGACTTGAAAGTGCAAGCATGGAGATGCAAAACCACAGTTCACCTTGGCTTTCTACTGGAGATTCACCAATAAATAAAGTAATTAATGGTGCGTGCAATTCAATACAGATTGTAAAATAGGAGCCAGAAGGGGAAGAATCTTTAATACTGGTTGTTCTGAACAAGGTAGAGACATAGGAAGTGCTTCTGCATAACATAAATTTACCAGAGAGTAACACAAATGAATCAATAACTAGAACATTGAGGCCAGGATTGCAGGAAATGGAGAGAATCATTCAGGTCGGCACCACAAAATATTAAGCATTCAATCACAAGTAGTACCTATGGTATTTTGGGACACCATGTCAGACACAATGGCAAGGCAGCCTCCCAAATTCATTATCTTCTATAGGAACAGTCTTCAGTGCCACTGTGTCCTTGGTCTGTCAGTCCAAATACTGTAATAACATCTAAGCTTAAGGAAATACACTGATGATCAATGAGGCTCAGGTGCCACCTAAGGTATCTGCAGACCTGTATGTCAAGGCACACAAGGTTTTAAAAACCCAGCAGTCACGCACTGGGCAATTGCAGGACTCCTGTTAAAACTTGAGTTACGTGACTTGGGCTAAGACCTGAGTCTGATAGTGCTGAATCCATCTGCACTGTTCAAGTTATTTGCTGTTTCCCGATTTTTCAAAATTTAGGCCTTGTCTAAACACACAAGTTGTGCCCTTTTAGCTACATTGGATTAGTTAAAGCAGTACAGCCTGTCACAGATGAGGGCAACTGCACCTGTATTCCCCCTTTATGGTCCACCAAGGGCACACACTGTCAGGCTTCCAGTTCCCCAGCCATTTACCTATCTTGGGTGGAGACGTGCGTCTCTCCCCTTCCTGACCAGGATTTTTCCAGGTTGCTCCGTTCCATGCTTATACTGTGAGTTCCCCAGCAGGTCAAAGTGCCTAAGTAGGCCTGCTTTGCTTTTTCTCCTTAGAGCCTATAAACAGTGTAATTGCCCACAGTTAAATTACCACACAGCTCTTTCTAAGCAAGCACATTTATTTTGAAGGTAAAAGCATGATAGAGAACACAGATCAAGAACAAGGACCTACTCAAAGGCTAATAAGTTTACAGGAGATCATCCCAACCCCAACAAGGGCTCTGGCAAGTGAACAGTCCTTCAAACCCCACACAGGGATTTTCAGTGGTTCAAAGTTCGTAAAGCCTTCAAAAGATGAGCCTGGGAGCTTAAATTCATAACTTTGCTAGACATTAAAAATCTTGCTCTTAAAGACACTGGATTTATGGCTTATTGCAACCATCTGAAACCCACTAACCCTCCTTTTTTGTCCTATGACTTCAGAGTTGCTAAGGGGCCACTTCACCTGAAATGGTCCCTTAGAATACATGTTAACTACTTATGCTAAACAGTCTGTTCCACCTCACGTTTAGCTGTAACACTCTGAGTACCTTTCCCAGATCTGAAGAAGAGCTCTGTTTAGCTCAAAAGCGCCCGTCTTCAAGGGTCAGGTGAAAAACCAGCTAGGCTCAGAAGGCCAGAACTGTGCATTTACAAAGGGAATGGGTCTTAGATCCCTGGATGCCAAGTAATAAGATTAGAGAGAGAAGTTAGTACAAGGGAATATCTTTTACTGGACCAACTTCTGTTGGTAAAATGGACAAGCTTTCGAGCTTACACAGAGCTCTTCAGGTCTCTGTATAAGCTCAAAAGCTTGTCTCTCTCACCAACAGAAGTTGGTAGAATAAAAGATATTACCTCCCCCGCCTTGTCTCTCTAATATCCTGGGATCAACACAGTACAACACTGCATACAAGTCATAATATTATGGTGTTATTCCCTAAGATATAACTTTTTTTAATGTGATATGTACCATCACCCTGTGACACACTCGGCTGATAAAGTCAGCCCTGTAAATGCCCACATAGGGCTGTGTGCATGTGCAACAGCTCAACTATTTTCGAAATTGTGTGTGTTTTTCCATCAGCTAAAAATGTGCAGCTGAGATGACAATGAGCTACTTTGTTTGGTTGCATTTAATCCAAACCAGCTGGTGGAAAATGCTCTTGTGATTTAACATTCCTGGGATTTCAGATTAATGGATAGAGTCTCTTGTTGCTGTGTAAAGAGCTGGGAGACAGAATTTGCTGCCATAATGAACGAGATTTTAGTTGGTTGTGATTCCAGTTGGCCTGAATTACAACCCTTCTCCTGCTCTATTCTCTTATTAGACACCTAAATAAGTAAACAGATTTCCAAAAATGCTGAGCAGCTAGCAATTTTCACTGGCTACTTATCTCGGTACCTAAATGTGGATTAAAAACCCTACATTTGGGTATCCATTTTTCTAAATATTGCCCATGGTCATTTCATATTCACAATTAATTATGTCTTGTCTTTACCCTTTAATCTTCTCACACACAGGGCACTGAGTCCAATGTGTCCGGTTGCCCCTGCCCACCACAGACACAGTGGGGTATAATGAATCACCAGGAAATTCGAGATTTTAAGAGAAGCCAGGCACCGTGCTTCTCCCGTCTTGTACCTTGTGCAGTCACTTATGCCAGTGCAAAGCAGGTGTATTATATCGTTCTGATTTAGTACCATTTGCTCCTACTTTTGCATAGGTGTAAATAACTGCATGGCAGTGGTGAGTCAGGCCACTAGTCCAAATAAAGCATACCAACAGCCCTAATAAATAGCGCATATCAGCCAGTAACATGTACCCCGCTAATATACATAATACTGGGGAGGCTTTTTTTCTCTCCCCACCTATTTTAATCCCTCTTCCCCACTTAACTTTCCTTCCCAGAGTTGTCTCATCCAGCCACCTGTATCCTCTCTGTTCTTCCCAGTTCTCCTCCCAAAATGGAAAGTTGAGACTGTGTATTTAAGGCCACCAGACTCCACCTCTTTTCCTGCATGCTCTGCGGTTTGCTCAAGCTGAGAGACAACCAGACCTTCACTTCCTACACCCTGTCAAAGTGGCTAGACACCCTGAACTCCCTCTCATACCGGTCTGAACTGGGAAGCCATTCTGCTCTATGGAGCAGGAACTGTCTCTTTGTTCTGTGTTTGTACAGAGCCTAGCACAATGGGATCCTGCCCCATGCCTGGGGCTCCTAGGCACTGCCACAATTCATTGTCAGGTAACAAGGCAAGCTGCCATATTGAGACCCATTGTTCAGTCTCCTCCTAAAGTTGGGAGCCCTCCAAACACTGGTGTGAAAAGGAGACTGACTCGCCTTTCTCTGAGCCTGGGTCCTAGTGAGACAAGATTTTTAACAAGTACACTCTTTTCTTTCTGACATTTTCCTTCCCCAGTGATATCTTGCCCTGTCATAACAATACATGTTTTTTTTATGACAGCTTAATGCCACTTAAGGCATCTAAATATAAAATACAGTGCGTACATGCGCGCACACACACACACACACACAATTTTCCCTTAGGAGATGAAGAACATCTATGCCCAAAGGACAACCTTCCCCCTTCTCCCCCCCGCCCCGGCATGTCCCCACTTTACACTACACAACCTGAAACACCACCTATCAGCTACAGTCTCTCTGACAGAGGAGAGATGACTGGACAATACTCCACTTAGACCTCATGGAGGCAATTGCTCTTTCAGCCAGGTGGGGCACTCTTGGAAAAACATGAGGGGTTCCCGGCTCACAAACCAGGGGCTATATGCTCTGTTTTCATTGCACTCCGAGACCATATTAATGAGATCGAGATCAGTAATAGTAATTCAGCCCTACAAATGGCAGTGCAGTGCTCTGTGGGGCAACAACAAACAGGAATTAGCATCCAAATGGACTTTGGGATTGCATGCTGCAAGGATGCCCATATATTGTATGGCATGTGATACTGCTTATTTATAAAACTACAAATCTAATCAACCATACACACTGGTTGAAAGTTTGTGATAACTGAAAAGTCTTTGTATCATGTTTAACAAAAACATGTCTAAAGAGCTGCCAGTCAAAAATGTGTACCATCTATAAATAAGATGATTTCATTAAACAGACCCATCTTGATGGTATTTTACAACAGGAGCTCAGAGACATTTTTATTGATCCCCCTCAAATCAGTCAATTGTGCTATTGCCTGTGAATTGATACAAAATATCATCTGATCATTTTTATGACTTTACTACATCAGTACACTTGGAATGTCACTATCACATCTGTTTAATCAAGCTCTATTCCACCTGCCTCTTTGGTGTGGTAATACAATGAGAACAAACTCCAGTTGCTAATAACAAGCAACCCATATATTTCCGGATCAAAGAGCTCACAGAGGGTTTGAAGTTTAAAGCACAGGAAGGTTTGTTTTGTTTCCTCATGCACCATTACTTTTTGCAGAAAGAAAAGAAAATATTCCACGTTGTGGAAGCACCTTTGGGGACTACAGAATTTCAGCAATCTGTCCTTGGGTCTTACCAGGGGACACTGGTATAGAGTTGTCTACAAAAGGTGTTGTGCTTTCCCTGGCTCGTTACATCCACTGCATCAGCTTTTGCAAGGCTAGATTCAACACAGAGCTTGTTTTGTCCAAGTCAATCAGTCCTCCAAAAATCCTAAAGAAATGAACTTCTTAGCCTGTGCCTCTACAATGATTCTGAATGCAACCCCGAGGGAGATGGATTCCAACAGGACCTTGGATTTGGATGAGCCTTCCACGTACATGTTGCAAGAATGGATTATCTCCCCTCCATATACAGACATGAAAATGTTCCTGATCCCGCCAATTGTCTGCCTTGTGGCAGCCATCCTGGTAATTCCCTCCATCTTGTTTGTGATTTTCTCCAGCTTCAGCATCCGCCAGGAAACAAGGTACCTGCTTCTGGGGAACGCTTTACTTTGTGATCTGATGTACCTAATCTTCTACACCCTCTCCGCCATTCTCAATGGCGCGAACCTTACGCTCCCCAAGTATGCTTGTGTGCTCCTGTTGTTTTTGCTGGCCGTGACTTACTGCGGGGGATTGCTCACAGCTGCTGCCATGGTACTGGATATATTCTTGGCCATTTTGTTTCCTTTGCGCTACGTTGCCATTTTGCCTTCTTCACGAACAAAAAAACTGATCGTGCTCATATGGCTCTCTTCCGGTGTTTTCCCAGGGATCATCTACTTGGTGCTGATGGTGACTCAAAAACCCGCACTGTGTCCCATGAACACATGCTCTGTGCCAATAATACTGGTCATGACTCTGCATGGAGACGATGCTGTGAAGCTCTGTTATATGCTTTCAGTTGCTGCCCTCTTTCTCTGCTTGGCTTTAATACATGGTTGTTATATTATCCTGTATCTTAAAACAAGACAATCGGGCATATGGGAAAGCGTTTTCTCTAGAGCTAGCGTGACATTCTTGATGCATCACACTATATTATTCTTTTACTTTTCTCCACTTCTGGCCCTTGTGGTGGAAACATTACTTTACCTCAATGCTGTCATTGGACTACGGACAGGAATATGGATGTCTCTAACAATCTGCAATGTCCTGACGGTTCTGCCAAAAGCTTTGTTGCCTTATCTGTATGGGCTTCGATATAGAGAGATATCATCCTCTCTCAAATTCATTTTCAGAATGAAGCGCCTTAGTCTTGTGTCACCTGTTGTATCACCATAAAGTGAGGCAGAATGTACCTACAGTAGAGTAAGCTCAAAGGGGCTGTATTTGCCCTGTCGCAATAGGTAAGCATGTCACCAGCTACCTAGATCTTTATTTGCAGGTGTCAAAGGCATTGCTATGGCTGGGGTAGTTCTACTGTCTCCTCACTACCAGAAGGTTGCACATCTTGACTCCTACATCACAACATGGGACCATTCTCAGTGCACTGCATGTAGAACTAGAGCTTGCTCCATTGCTGGAAGTGGCGTTCTTTGGAGGAGACATTAAACCAAAGTCATTTCTGCTCATCTGTAGTGGGGGGGTCAAAGTTAAAAATAAAGAGCCAATGACACAAAGACCAATGGCTAACCTTGGCTGCCTTGGCCAACATTGCCCCTCAATAAAGTGAGTGCCCAAGTGTGTGACTGAGGGAACATCTACACTGCAACATAAGTCCATGCTTGAGCCGGGGGTCAAGCCTAACCTCCCTTGCATGTAAACTGCAATTGTTCTAACCCAGGGCTCAGAAGGTTCCAAGCTCGAGTCAAGCTGGGATCCAGGCTCTGAGCCCTATTGCTTTTCAGTGTAGACACAGCCCCACTTGACTTGGGTCCTGGGAATCACCCAGAAGTATCCCACATATCCATGGGACAATTTCTTTAGTCCTCTCTATCCCAACAACCTACACTCCACTCTATTGAAAATGGAAGTTACCCCTACTGGGCAAACGGCAGCAGCTCAGGTCAATGTTAACCCATTCTCTTCTGATCACCGATCTGCAAACACACTATCCTAGGCAGCCTCCTGGGTTTGCAATGGGTTTGGTGGGCTGTTCAAACTTCCTGCAACATGCAGGGCAGGCATAAAGTTTTCCCACAGTGCAGTATGGTCCTAGGGCTAGAGCAGCCACATTTTGGGCAGTGGGGTGCAGGCGCTAGGGTCTCTGGGATATGGTTACTTTGACTCAGGTCTGCACACTGCAGCGTGGACACCAGAGCCCTAGGTTCGAGCATGGGTTAGGAAAATCTTAACATAGGATTTAAATGTGATGTAGACGCTCAAGCATAGGGTTCCCTAACACAGGTCAGCTGACTCAAGTCCCACTTAAACATGGGCTTCCATTGCAGTGTAGACATACCCTGTGCTGTTGCTGTGTGCATAATGACTATTGCATTCACTCCTGGAGGAGTTACTGCAAGACTGGTATCCATTTGACTGGTTTGTAAAGCACATTAAAACACCTTGAGTATGACAAATGCTCTATTCAGTGACATCCTGTGCTACTTCTCGTATGTCAATGCATTATCAGTCAAATGGACTAAGTCTGACAATGTAAAAAACAATGGCTTTTCATCAAACGTCGGTTAGAAGTGGAATGGTCTTGGATCAGCATCTAGCAGAGAAGTAATCAATGTGCAATTATGTTCTACAGTAGCCAGTCTGTCTTTAATTCTTTTCTCATCCGAAAAGTGCACAGGTGGCTAACTACTGGATAAAATAAATGGATGGTATTTCAGATCTCAAGGGAAGCCAGTTCCTCTTAAGCAGACGAGCATTGGAGGGCAGTGTGGGGAAGCTCTGTTTATCGAACTCTGTGAAAAGCTTCCAGTATTTCAAAAGATTATATTGTTTGAGCTTTTAAAACTTTATGTACACCACAATTTTTTGATTGGCTTTTAAAACACTGTGCCTTGATTACACTCTGTGTGTTACTTGTCTCTCTATCAGTATACAGATTCTCCACTTTCTGTCGTTCTGTAGCCCTAATGCAGTGGCGCTCAAACTATTGTACTGGTGACCCTTTTCACATAGCAAGCCTCTGAGTGCGACCCCCCCCCCCTTATAAATTAAAAACACTTGCTTATATATTTAACACCATTATAAATGCTGGAGGCAAAGCGGGGTTTGGGGTGGAGGCTGACAGCTCATGACCCTCCATATAATAACCTTGTGACCCCCGGAGGGGTCCCGACCCCCAGTTTGAGACCCTCTGCCCTAATGCAAAGAGAGTGCAGAGTGGTAGCATTTTACAGCCAGAGACTCCAGCTGCTAGGAGCAGCAGCAGCCCAAGCAGGGACCTCTGGACCTTCAGAAAACTTTCTATAGTTTTGACTGGACTTCCTCTGCCCTGTGCAGATTGCCTATTTGCTCCAACCTTCTCCCTTTCCCTGCCCCCTCCTTGACAGTCTCTTCACTTCAGACCTGTCCCTCCTATCCTCTCCTCCCATTCCCTTTTCTTTCCATTTAGTTGAGTCTCTTCTAACTAAACTCACACCAAATAAACAAACAATGTTTGCCATCACATTGTTCGCTCTACTTGTGTGTTTTAGCCCTTCCCTCACCTTGTGTCTGGCGTCTGTTTGATTGTAAGTTCTTTGGACAGGAGCCATCTACTACTCTGTGTTTGTAGGGTGTCTAGCACCATGCAGTCCCATTCTTAGTACCTAAGGGCTAACCGTTGGAATAAACATAACTGATAAAAATATGTATTTTGCACTCACTTGACATGGCTGTAAAGGACTACACCAAGGGTGAGGCAGTGGAAAATCAGGTCCAAAGTATTTTGAAGTGAATAAACGATAGGATATAGCAGAGTTTCTTTTATTGGTGGCTGCATGCTTCTCTGGGTATCTTGTCCAAAACTGAACTTTAAAATCACAAGTACTGTTCCACTGCATATATCTGTTTTCATAAGTTCTTCAATAAAAAAGTGCCTATCGTATGCTCTCTGCTGTCTGCTTTTATTTTTCCTTAGTTATAGATCCCATAGACCAGAGGTAGGCAACCTATGGCACACGTGCCGAAGGCGGCACGCAAGCTGATTTTCAGTGGCACTCACACTGCCTGGGTCCTGGCCACCGGTCCGGGGGGCTCTGCATTTTAATTTAATTTTAAATGAAGCTTCTTAAACATTTTAAAAACCTTATTTACTTTACATACAACAATAGTTTAGTTATATATTATAGACGTATGGAAAGAGACCTTCTAAAAATGTTAAAATGTATTACTGGCACGCGAAACCTTAAATCAGAGTGAATGAATGAAGACTCGGCACCCCACTTCTGAAAGGTTGCCAACCCCTGCCATAGACATTTATTGTACTAGCCGAATTTGTAGAAAGACTGTCATTTAAATACGGAACCAAGTTCTTCAATAATGTGAGCAGTAAGGGTGGAACAAATAATTTAAATCAGAATTTCCTGAACACTAAATATTAACAGAATCCAGGAGAGTCCCTAGTAAGAGGGGTGGTATTGTACAGGTTTTACTATGTATCCATGGAAAAGTGTTTTTCTCTCTAGCTAGACATTGTTTTGCTCCAAGGTTGTCTGGCTTTTTATGGGGGATTTTTATAGTGGTCTATTAGTGTCCCATGGGAGAAATTTAACTTTTTCATTGGGTTCCCTTAGGTTTTGCTGTACATTATAGAGAGGCTTGCCAGGCTTTGATTCTTGTGATTCTGATGGATAACATCAGTGTTTATTTTTGAGCATTTTTAATGGGTTTCAATATACAGAGTTGTGGAAAATTGGGGGGGGGGGGGGAATGTCAGACAATTATTTATTGACAATAGACATTGAGATTCAAAAATTTAAAGCTTGATAGCAATTAAAACACAAATTGTCAACATCCCATGTCAAAATATGCTAAGTTCTCAGGCAGCATTTTTCTTACTTTGCCTATCTGTAAATTGTGATTATCGATGGAAATATTCTTTCACCTCTTAGTGTGTGTGTGTGTGTACAGTGAAATCAACGTTCACGGACATCTACCAGTAAAAATCTAATCCTTCCATGCCTAACGATAAATAAAGAACAGGCCTTTTAAATAAAAACCTCACCAACCAACCCCAAAAAACAACTTGGAAATAGGTTTTGCATGGGGTTGGTCCATGTTCCAGACTGGTATGGGCAGGATCAGTTTTACTGGGTTTTATTCCTGGCTTTGCCAGAGATGTAAGATGTGATTCTGCACTGCTCTGCACCATGTGCAATCATTTGCACCAGTGCAAAGTGGGTGTAAAATGCTACCAAATCACTGTGAGCTGGTGTAAATGATTACATGAGGTGGGAGAAAAGAATCAGGCCCTTCGTAGGCATGTAATTTTGAGCAAATAATTGCATTTCTCTGATCAGTCTCCTGTCTGGGAAATGAGGCAATCCCTATCTACCATACAAATGCTAGGAGACCTAATTCATGCCATGACTGAAAGAGCTTTGAGCTCTTCAGATTGAAAATATGAGCTTTGCCTTCTGAGATTCCCAAACAACCTACCCCTTCTGTGATGAGCTAGGCTCTCCCCTGGTAAACAAGCCACACCAGGCTGGTGAGGATGAGTGTGCCAGGGGCTAGGTTCCTGGAGGACCAGCTGGCAGAAGATGCCAGTAGTGATGGGGCCAAGTTAAAAGCAGATGAAGACCCTTCACACTAGGTATTGAAATCTGTGTGTTAGCCCCTTTGTTTTACAGCGCAAGTGTTGATGGAGGTGACTTTGCAATGGGGCGACTTCTAATCCAATTGAAGTCAAAGGAGCTAGGACTGGGCCCAATTTATGTTAGCTGAAGAGTGCTTTATGTGATGTTTTTGTCTACCACAGAGATGGCTCTACCACTCAGTGTCCCTACTGTCATAGGATTATAAAAGGAAGCCAGTCATCCGACCGTTTCACACTAGTCAATTAATTCAAATAATTTGTTATATCTGGATGCAATTCACATAACATTACTGTGCTTTTCAGTAATAAAGCCAAAGTTTCTAGGACGCCTAAAACAATACATTTGAATATTTTTAATTGAGAGATTTTTCTTCCTAAATTTATAATGCAGTTGACTATTGTCTATTGTGACAGGGTCAGGCCAGCTGGCTACTGGAGAGTGATAGAAGGCACATATATTAGCCTCAAATTAAGCAGGTCCCTTTTCCCTGGGTAAGGTAACAGGGGTGTTTCCAGAACAATCAGGAAGTTGCTGGAACCAATTAAGGCAGGCAGGCTAATTAGGACACCTGGAGCCAATTAAGAAGCTGCTAGAATCCATTAAGATAGGCAGACTAATCACGGCACCTGGTTTAAAAAGGACCTCACTGCAGTCAGTGAGGGGCATGCAAGGAGCTGGGAGTAAGAGGCACACAAGAAGCTGAGAGTGAGTAGGCGTACTGCTGGAGGACTGAGAAGTACAAGCATTACCAGATATCAGGAGGAAGGTCCGGTGTTGAGGACAAAGAAGGTGTTGGGAGGAGGCCATGGGGAAGTAGCCCAGGGAGTTGTAGCTGTCACACAGCTGTTACAGGAGACACTAAAGACAGCTGCAATCCACAGGGCCCTGGCCTGGAACCCGGAGTAGAGGGCAGGCCTGGGTTCCCCCATCCCTCCAACTCTCTATTTGATATAAGAGGAGTTGATCTGGACTGTGGGTCCCACCAGAGAGGAAGGTCTCTGGCCTGTCCCCCGACCCATTAGGTGGGCCAGCAGAGACTGTGGGGGATTGTTCTCCTCCTTTTCCCCATGCTGGCCAGTGATGAGGTTAGCCGAATGAACGACAGGTTTGTGCCACTAATAAAAGGAGCCAAACTGAGGACTGCTGAAAACCTCTGAGGCGAACAAATCTGCCAGAAAGTGCAGAACCCACCAAGGCAGAGGAGGAACTTTGTCACATTATATAGAATGTAGAGATTCTAAATGAGATCAGATTTGAATTCCTAGAGTTCATCTTGTGTCATCCATTACTTGAGAAAAATCCAATTAGTATTTAGAGTGGTATCTCAAATTTTAGATCAGTTTCAATGTCACGCAGTGTTAATAGTAGCAATATAGGTAAACAAGCACACAGTATTTTAAAAAATACACTTGTTAAAATTTTGCTAATTGCTCCGTTAAACTAATTAAACTCCTGCAGGTTTGATAATTTATATTAAATGTGTCTGTTCCTTGAATGGCTAACTCCATCTGTTATCTAATTTCTGAAGGGAGGTTTAATATAACACACCTCAAGTTGACTCTGTCCGTATTAACATAGTGTATGTAATCTGTTTCTATCTAACTCCATAGTTGCTGCTCACAAAATAAAACTCTCTAGGTTTTTAAATTAGAAAGAAGTTAGATTTTCAGCTAAGGTTACTACCTGTGTTCATCAGCGTAACATACAAATGGACAAATATTACTTTAAGGGCCTGCTTCTACTAAGGGTATGTCTACACTACGAGAGTAGTTCGATTTTACTTAAATCGAATATGTGGAATCGATATTACAAAATCGAACGTGTGTGTCCACACTAAGGACAGTAATTCGACTTTGTGAGTCCACACTAACGGGGAAAGCATCGACATTGGAAGCGGTGCACTGTGGGCAGCTATCCCACAGTTCCCGCAGTCCCCGCTGCCCATTGGAATTCTGGGTCGAGCCGCCAATGCCTTCTGGGTAAAAAAATGTGTCGAGGGTGCTTTTGGGTAACTGTCGTCATCCGTCCGTCACTACCGCCCTCCCTCCCTGAAAGCGCCGGCGGGAAATCAGTTCGCGCACTTTTCTGGTCAGTGACAGCGCGGACGCCACAGCACTGCAAGCATGGAGCCCGCTGTGACCATCGCTGCAGTTATGGCCGTTGTCAACACCTCGCAGCTTATCATCCACCTTTCCCAGAGGCAGATGCAGAGAAATCAGGCGAGGAGGCTACGGCAGCGCGGTGAGGGCCTGAAGTCTGAGAGTGGCACAGACCTGTCAGAAAGCACGGGACCCCGCGCCGAGGACATCACGGTGGCAATGGGTCATGTTGATGTTGTGGAACGGCGATTCTGGGCCCGGGAAACAAGCACGGACTGGTGGGACCGCATAGTGCTGCAGGTCTGGGATGAATCACAGTGGCTGCGAAACTTTCGCATGCGGAAGGGGACTTTCATGGAACTTTGTGAGTTGCAGTCCCCTGCCCTGAAGCGCAATGACACCCGGATGCGAGCAGCCCTGACTGTCCAGAAGCGAGTAGCCATAGCCCTCTGGAAGCTTGCAACGCCAGACAGCTACCGGTCAGTTGCGAACCACTTTGGCGTGGGCAAATCTACCGTGGGGGTTGTTGTCATGCAAGTAGCCAACGCAATCGTTGAGGTACTGCTCTCAAAGGTAGTGACCCTGGGAAATGCGCAGGTCATCATAGATGGCTTCGCCGCGATGGGATTCCCAAACTGCGGTGGGGCTATAGATGGAACTCACATCCCTATCCTGGGACCGGACCACCAGGCCAGCCAGTACATCAACCGAAAGGGCTACTTTTCAATGGTGCTGCAAGCACTGGTGGACCATAGGGGACGTTTTACAAACATCAACGTCGGATGGCCGGCTCGTGTTTTCAGGAACTCAGGTCTGTTTAGACGGCTGCAGGAAGGTATTTACTTCCCGGACCACAAAGTAACTCTTGGGGATGTGGAGATGCCTATAGTCATCCTCGGGGACCCAGCCTACCCGCTAATGCCCTGGCTCATGAAGCCCTATACTGGCGCCCTGGACACTGAAAAAGAACTCTTCAACTACCGGCTGAGCAAGTGCAGAATGGTGGTGGAGTGTGCTTTTGGCCGTCTCAAGGGGAGATGGAGAAGCTTACTGACTCGCTGTGATCTCAGCGAAACCAATATCCCCATTGTTATTGCAGCTTGCTGTGTGCGCCACAATCTCTGTGAGAGCAAGGGGGAGACCTTTATGGCGGGGTGGGAGGTTGAGGCAAATAGCCTGGCTGCTGATTACGCCCAGCCAGACAGCCGGGCGATTAGAAGAGCCCAGCGGGATGCGCTGTGCATCCGGGAGGCTTTGAAAGCTAGGTTCCTGAGTGAGCAGGGTAACCTGTGACTTTTAAGTTTCTGTACAGAGAAGCTGAACCTGCCCCCGTTTCTTTACCCACTAAATGTTCAGTATCCTCTCCAGTTACATACCCCGTTCCCCCCCTTCCAACACACGTTTAAAAATAAAATCACTTGAATTTTGTTAATGAACACCGTTTTCTTTATTACTGTTTTCGCGGGAAAGTGTTGAACCTGGGACGCAGACTGTGGTGGGGAGCGGGTGTAGTGTAGTGATGCAAATGACGCTTCTAAACTCCAGGAATGACAGGCTCCGCAGTGGTGGACTGGTTGTTTCAACGGAGCCTGCCACCCCTCCTGTTCGGGACTCTGTGTGGGGGGGGGTTATGTGACTTTGTGGCAGGGGGAGGACGGTTACAGATCCCCTGCTGCGTGGCTCTGTGATCCAGGATAAGGACCGCTGCATAAGATTTGTAACTGCCCTCCCCCGCCACAAAGTCACAGAGCAACCCCCACCCCCCCACAACAGAACATGAAAACCACCTCCCAGACTGACCAGGGTAACTAGTGACTGCACTGTGTGTGTGCCCTGCTGCTGAACCTGCCCCCGCCTCTGTACCCTGGTAAAGGTGACTGTCCTGTCCAATTACCAACCCCCTTCCCCCCCTTCAGACAGACTCTCCTCTAAAAGAACATGATGGAAACAGTAATTAACAGAAACGTATTTTTTATTAGCAACTACACATGAAACTGGGGGGTGAAACTTGGACGGGGGCTTGGGTGAGGCGGGAAGGGAAGGACTTGTCAAATTTTGGGGAATGAGAGCCTTCTAGTACTAGAGCAGTCTGCAGGGGTCGAGTGAGAGTTTTCACGGACTCTGCCGCCCCTCCTTCTTTGGACTTTGGGTGAGGGGGGTATGGGACTTGGTGGCGGGGGAGGGCGGTTACAGATAGACTGAAGCGGGGCTCTGTTCTCCTGCCTCCGGTCCTGCAGAACATCCACAAGGCGCCGGAGCGTGTCTGTTTGCTCCCTCATTAGTCCAAGCAGCGTTTGAGTCGCCTGCTGGTCTTCCTGCCGCCACCTCTCCTCCCGTTCCATGTGTGATCGGTGCATTTGGGACAAGTTATCCCTCCACTGGGTCTGCTGGGCTGCCTGGGCTCGGGAGCAGCCCATAAGTTCCGTGAACATGTCCTCCCGTGTCCTCTTCTTCCTACGCCTAATCTGCGCTAGCCTCTGGGAGTGTGAGGTTGGGAGACAGTCGCAGCTGTGGGAATGGGAAAAAGGGAGTGAATTCCTCAGAAAGATAAATTTAGTTGTGAACAAAGAACATAGTCTTTCTCTGTGAATAAGACCATGCACAGCACCTATCACATGCGCACTCAGGACAAGGTCGAATTTTCGGCCTTCGCATTCAGTGCCTGGGGTCTTGCAGTGCACATCAGAGAAGCGGGGCAGGACACCGGAATTTGTGTAGCAGGCCGACATGGTAAGCCGTAGACTTGTGGCTGCTTAAAACTTTAATAGTAGCACTGGCCTCCTTTCACATTGAAAGCAATGCCAGTCCCTGCTGCCAGCAATCTGGCAAGCATGAACTCTGCCCCTGTCCCACCCCCTCGCGGCTGTCCCAGGGAAAGATCCCTGTATGCTGCCCCTCTCCCGCCTCCACCGCGTGGCTGTAAACCGCCGGTTACAGTTCTGTAAAGGAACAGGCAAGCAGTCCCAATACTAACATTCCCCTACCTAATTCAAAGCAGGTCACCATGAGCGACATCACTCTGATGAGGATTTCAGAGACGGAAAAAGAAAGGATGCTTCGGGAAAGCCTGCAAAGACCAGGGCCGTATGCCGCCATGCTCTGCAGGGCAATGATCCCGGAGTACTTGCTTGTCTCCTGGCGCGGAAATGTTTGCTACTACGGAGGACCCAATAAGGCCGCTCTCCCCAGGAACCTGATGCAAAGGCTTTCCAATTACCTCCAGGAGAGCTTCGTGGAGATGTCCATGGAGGATTTCTGCTCTATCCCCGGACATATAGACAGGATTTTACTGTAGCTGCACTGGCAGGGACTAAACAGTAGAGTGGCTTGGGCAGAACAATCATGCTAAACCAGACATTGTTAGATTTTTTTTAGTAGTTGCACTGCCAGGGACTGAACCGTTAAGCGCCTAGGGCAAAGTAATCATGCAAAACCCATTGTTAATATTGTTAATATTCCTGTTCTGTAAAAAATAAATGTTTAGATGTTTTAAACACTTACTGACTGATCCTTCCCCTGATTCCGTGTCCGGGTTAACGGCTGGGGACAGTTGGTAGGGGATCTCTGTAAGGGTGATGAAGAGATCCTGGCTGTCAGGGAAATCAGCCTTGTAAGCGCTGTCGACTGCCTCGTCCTCCTCATCTTCTTCCTCATCTTCCCCGTCCGCTAACATGTCCGAGGAAGCGGCCGTCGACAATATCCCATCCTCAGAGTCCACGGTCAGTGGTGGGGTACTGGTGGCGGCCGCACCTAGGATGGAATGCAGTGCCTCGTAGAAACGGGATGTCTGGGGCTGGGATCCGGAGCGTCCGTTTGCCTCTTTGGTCTTCTGGTAGCCTTGTCTCAGCTCCTTGATTTTCACGCGGCACTGCGTTGCATCCCGGCTGTATCCTCTCTCTGCCATGGCTTTAGAGATCTTCTCATAGATCTTTGCATTCCGTCTTTTGGAGCGCAGCTCGGAAAGCACGGACTCATCGCCCTACACAGCGATCAGATCCAACACTTCCCAATCAGTCCATGCTGGGGCCCTCTTTCTATTCTGAGATTGCACGGCCATCTCTGCTGGAGAGCTCTGCATCGTTGCCAGTGCTGCTGAGCTCGCCACGATGTCCAAACAGGAAATGAGATTCAAACTGCCCAGACAGGAAAAGGAATTAAAATTTTCCCGGGGCTTTTCCTGTGTGGCTGGTCAGAGCATCCGAGCTCGGACTGCTGTCCAGAGCGTCAACAGAGTGGTGCACTGTGGGATAGCTCCCGGAGCTATTAGCGTCGATTTCCATCCACACCTAGCCTAATTCGACATGGCCATGTCGAATTTAGCGCTACTCCCCTCGTTGGGGAGGAGTACAGAAGTCGAATTTAAGAGACCTCTATGTCGAACTAAATAGCCTCGTGGTGTGGACGGGTGCAGAGTTAATTCGATGTAACGGCGCTAAATTCGACATAAACTCCTAGTGTAGACCAGGCCTAAGATTGCAAGCTCTTTGGGGCATTTATACAGTTTCTGGCACAAAAGGGTCCTGCTCCAGGACTAGCGTTCCTAGGTGCTGTGATACTACTACTACTAATAAGATCAAAACAAAAATCTCAATGACTTCAGTGGGAGCAGAACTGAGCCCTAAAATTGCACCATTGCTGAAAGAAAATGTGCATCCGAATGAAAGGGTTACTTACTGTGTCGCTTCAAAGCATCCTTTCAAGGCAATAACAAAAATATGGTCCATTAGTGGGAGGGAGAAAAGTAAATAGCCAGCTCATCCTCTAATCCTTTGTAAAACAGTTTAGTTTCCCCAGTGACGTTAAGAATCAAACTGCAGCACATGGAGGGTAAATCGATCCATTTCAGTAAGCCTTGTATATGTGCATTCATAATGTTCTGTTGACACACAGAGAGCTAAGCTAATAGCAAAGTCATAAACCAAATTGTGGCAGGGGCTACATTAATACAAGGATGTTTCCCCATGGCAACCTGTCATTATACCAGTGAAGAATTAAAGAATCATTAACTAAACATGCTAAACCTTGCTAAAAATAGTGTTTTGTGGGGTTTGTTTTGTTTTTGTCTGCTAAACAGAGTGAGAAATGAATTAGTGTTTTGGGATTTGTCTGGAAGCTTCTTTCTACACAACTGATTTATTCAACAACCAAATGTTGCTATTGCTAGCAGAATGGCATAGTGTGAGTTAAACAGAGACACGTCACAGCTTCTGAACTGAGGGGTGCCATGGAAGGAGACCCAAAAAGGAGCACAGATTGGTGTCTGTTGCAGGTCTCAGCCTCATGTGACGACATGTAGTTGCATCATGTTGTGGTGAAGGGATGCAACACACTGAAAAGAATGGGAACATCTAATCTATCTTATCTATACTTTTATAGCAGGATGATCAGTGCAGAGTGTAAATGGACCAGAGAGTGTATCTGAAAGGAAAGCAAGTTCCTAAGCAGCAGATCAGCTGCCAGTCAAGCAACGTGAGTGCGGGTGGGTGGCTGGGTGTGGCTGTACATCATTCCTTGATCAGGATGGGAGGATCTGTATTGAAGTCAAAAGAAATGAAAATGGGATCTGGGTAGGGTCGGGGCTACCTGGGAAAGTGTAATGCCCAGTGCGGTTTCCTGCACTGTAGCAGATTTTATGAGCTTTACTGTATGAACAGTTTTAATTTTTGGTCTTCCCCCTGGAGGGGAGGATGAGCCAAGGGGCAGCTGGGGAGCTCCTAGCTGGGGTACCATGTCACTTGTCAGATGCTCATGCTGCTCCACCTACAGGAAGACTCCAGCTTATCCTGCCTCTTCCCATGTCAGGTCCCCCTGCCTAGTGAGTCTTCCCTTAACCAGCTAAGATGTTTGGAGGAGTTGAGCTACCCCTAGCCCAGGCGGGATTGGCGGGAAGCTCTCTCTGCACTTAGCAGAGGACTGGGAGCAGTAATGGAAAAGTCCCCACTAGAGGGGGACTTCCCACACATTGAACCACTTACTCCTCTAAAAATACCCTTTGCCTAGGAGAAGGGGCGATAGGCTGGGAGCCAGGAATCCTAATCACGCCTCGTTCAACAAGCAGCATTAAGAATCCTCTGTACTTCACAGCCTGTGTTATCGAGCAAGGCCTCATGCACCTGCCCTCAGAGTGAGGGAAGTATCCCGGCAGCAAGAGGCTGCGAACAATAAGTGAGGACTACAGAAGTCCTGCAAGGTCACTTCTGACATAGCTGGGAATGGAGCCCAGCTCTAATATGGGAGACCCATGTCTTAGCCACAATGCCTACACTAAGGTAAGGCCAAGTCCGTGTGCTTGGCTATAGTGTTGCCCAGCTTGCTGAAGGACAGGCAGCCCCCCCGCCAACTGGATCCTGGGCAATATGGGTGAGGGGGTTGAAAGGGTTTACCATATGCAGCCTGGTGCTGCTGCCTCTTCCCTCAGAGAGCCCAGTACCTGGCAGAGGAGATAGGAACAGTGGGAGGGAAGAGAGCTTCCATGGACACTGGAGAAAGAAGGGGACCAGAGGAAGAAGGGATGAGGGGGGAGAGATTGGAATAGAAAAGGAGGAAGAAAACATTAAGGGTGAAAATACTGGGGGAGAGTTGGGATTGCAGAAGGGGAGTCTTGAGGGGAGGAGAGGGATTTTAGGAAGAAAATAAATATTGCTAACAGACTTTGAGGGGAAATACTCTAGTGAACTGGCCTGTGTGTGCTTGTGCATGCTGCTGCCTTCCCTGGGACAGAGCTAACTGCTCAGCTGGGGCCAGGCTGTGCTGCTCACACTAGAAGAGGCTGTGTCTCCTTTAGCTCCAGGGGTGAGGCCTGTGTCTTTGGAGCAAGAGGATTCCCCTGCTGTGACTGCGAGGTTCCAAGCAAGCTTTCAGCACCGTGATATCTCTGCATCCTAGGCAGCTGCGGGTTTACCAGACAAACAGGGGCAGAAATAAACCAAAGGGCCCAGCATGTGTGGGGGGGGGGGGGGGGGAGTAGACAGGGAGAGAAGATGTTTAAATCCGGAGGATGGTGGCTACCAGTGTAGTTGCTAATATAGTATTTCACAAAATGTTTGCTTTGTTCCGTGTTTTGTATCTTTTGATTTAATTGTGATTTGGCTGTTTCCAGCAAGGGAAAAACAATCTGAAAATGTTCCCAGCCTTTGGCCAGGAGCCAACCCAGCCCTGACCCCTTCCATAGTTGTTTTTGTTTCTAAAGAACTGGCCAGTATGCTGTGATTGAGAGATTCTGGCCCACCTTCAGTGCCGCCTGTTGCCTTTTGTGTACATGATCTCTCAAGCTCCTGGAAATCGCATCCAGATCCCTAGAATTGTTTTCCTTCTCAACAGATTGTTCTGTTCCTTTGCATTCCAGGAAATAAAAACCCACAAGGAAGCAAAAGCCTGGTGTAATGCTGCCACCTACTGGGGAAAATGGAGATGGAAGCAGCTCAGAGACATAATCCAAATGTACGGGGGTGGGGGACTACAGTGGAGGGAACAATCCACTTTGGAGCAGCCAGGATCCCAATGTTAACATGTTGCAAATATTTGCCCATTCGTTTAGAAGTTAAAGTCTTAGCTATGAGCACAATCATAGGGGAAGACAGGAGTTGAGGAGATGGTTCCTGTCCCCTAGCTTCCAGCCAGTTGGGAAGGGGAACAATGCCACTGTCCCTGCCAGCAGGGTCCTGCCCCTCTGAATGTCTCTCCAGCTAAGTCCCAGTGCCTACCCCTTCTACTAGCTCTGCTCTGCGACCTGCAAGGAGAGAGGAAGCATTGCATTCAGCCCAGCTGGTGCATTTCTTTCTCTTCCTGCTTAGGTGATGCTGTGAGCAAACCGCACTAGTGGAATTTGGGAGGCAGGGTGTGGGAAGACCAGGACATTTGGGCAAGGGGAAGAAACAGAGCACTCAGGAGAAAGTTGGGGGAGTTTTTGCAAGAGAGGACAACAGAGCGGAAGGTAAACAAAGACAAGGGGGAATTGTTTTGCATTCAAGGATATTAACATAACTTTTTATCTGGGTATATAATCTTGCTTCCTCCCCATGCAGTGCTCCATCCCTAAAACAGACTGTCCTTTGGGGCCTGCAACTCTTGATGCTTACAGTAAATTTAAATAGAAAAACAGGGATAATGCCCCCAAACAGAATTAAACACAGACAGCCTGCATGGCCAGTAACCTCTAGATCAAAAACAATAGCCCACGAAAAGCAACCAACCTCCCGTTGAATGCCATCAGCGTTCAGTGCCCTTGGAGAAATGATGGGCCTAGAAAGGTAAGCCTTGAAGTTTAATAAATCTAGACTCTGTTGAGGGGGTGAGTGAATTACAGATATAATCCTTCTGCCAGGTGGGGTGGGGCAGCAAGGGCCAGGTTCAATATCTAGGGGTTTCTCTTAACCTTACAAGATAGTACTGTCTTGAGCCCGCAGCCAGAAATCTGGGAAAACTAAGCACCATCCCTGGGCACCTCGAAGAGGCAATATTTCCCTACTCACCAGCAATGAGTCTGTGTATAAAAAAAGAGAACTTTTATTAAAAGGAGAGGGAACACAGCATCAATTTGGGAAAACATCCTGACAATGATTCAAAAGTATGCAAACAATAAGTAAACACCTGCCCCACAGTAGCTTGGGCAGTGGTCTTTTGTCTCAGTTTCCCACTTAGAGGTGTGAGAGTCTGATGGACGAACATCCCCTTACCATGGCACTCCCCTTTCCCTTCACTGCACCACAATCCCAGTGGGTTGTCCGAGGTCAGCGAAGTCCCAGAATTCAGGAGTGCCATCATGGGGTTCACCACCCACCCCTGAAAGCAGGAGGTGAGCAATGCCTTTGCCAATGCCCACCGCTGTCACTGTCGTCTCTGCAGCTTCTGCCTCTCATGGCGATGCTATACTCTGGGGTTCTGCCGCTGAGCCCAGTTCTTAGTGATTTCAGCTCTTAGTGAAGAGTGGAGAAACTCACTGCTGCTTCATCTGCTACATCCTCTGCATTGTCTTTTATCACAACTCTCACCGCCCCAGGTCTAAGGTTCAACCCCCTAGACCAGCTTATTAGTGACTTCAGATCTAGCAATCACTGAACAGAAACAAGGATTTAGATTGAATCTGATCAACTCTGTCTTTAAACACTGGCAGGGGAGGATCAATTGGTATCCTGCACTCTTTAAACACAGTCCATACCACCAGGTAGGAACACCTGTCCCGTCCTGTGTCCTCCTACCTGACGGGATCGTTGTTGTTACTGTTATCCTTGCTAGGTTTGTTTATTAGTTGTCATTCTGGGTTGTTTGTGGCCTAATTTTATACGGATATTTTTATTTATTTATTTTAGCTAGAAGAGTAAAGAAATCCAGAGGCAAAATACATTGTTGTGGCTTTTATTGGAAAATAGTTACAATAAACTTACAATGGAATCAAATTAGAATTTGTCCACATGTAGAGGTGAGAGAATTAGGCTCTGTTCATTCTGTCTTTGGTATCTCAGCTGGGATTGTCAGCCAAGGATGTCAGCTGGGTTGGATTTTTTGGGTGATGTGAAATGGAAGGATGATACCTTTTTTTAAATGACATTCTTTGGCTGCATGTAACTTGCCATCTGTTGAAAAGAAGTGTAACTTGTGAGGAAGCCACATGAGTTTTGCTAGTGATGCAACTCTTCCATTCCCTACACAACTTCTCCTTTTCTTTGGGTGATGCTGCAAGTCCAGTAGTCTGAAGATAATAGTAATAAATAATATAACAACATGAGGCCAGGAGTGGGCTGAAATTTGGCATGACTATCCTACCTGCAGTAGGATAAGAGGCAGACACACACCTACCGATCATGTTTCCTTGTATGACTGTAGGTTCTGTACATCAAGAGTAAACTCCAGATTATCCCATTATTTTTTGGGTGGGGAAGGAATTAAGATAATTTAAGGCATGTCCTGTACAGAGGAAATGAGACTTCCTCCTGATTTCAAGGAGGCCGAGCACATGTACAGCTATTTCCTGAAAGGACCCTAGTAGCAGTGGTTCCACCCAACACTCTTTATATTTAAAATTATCTTTTCAACGCAGTCTACTTGGCCATTGTCTCCTTAGGGGAACTGAGGTATTTGGATATCATCCGTGGTTCTCTTTTCTCTCCCAAAGTCACACAGAAACCGCTCCAGGCACTATCCTGCGGATGTGTGTGTAGGACTTCCTGAGGGTGACGCTGCCATGATGGGACACCCCACGAGGTAGGACACACTCCTCTGTTAACCTCTGGATCTCGGGGTCCCAGCACAGCACCGTGGCAATGACCTCGTTCTTCTCATCCCGGCCCCCTGTGATGAACAACTTGTTGTTGCAAGGGGAAATCCCGCAACTTGCTCTCTCATGAGTGAACTGAGTCACTAGGCACCATGTGTCTTGAAGTGGGCTGTACGAGTACAGCGCTTTCATTGCTCCACCTGCAACAGAAACAGAAATTGGTTTGCTCCTGCCATTCATTCCTCTAGTTCCTAGCCAAATAAGACATTTCAACAGGGTTCCATCACTGACACTTATCAGAACACTTTACCCCCAAGGTAAAGTCAAAACAAGACTACAGGGCAAAACAAGACTGCTCTGAAAGACCTACAAAGGGCCACTTATTTTTCATAGCTCTATCAATTTTAAGGGACTATTGTGATCATCTAGTCTGACCTTCTGCATAACACAGGCCAGTGAGAGAATCTACCATGTCCCTAGGAAAGTTGTACCAATGGTTAATTACCCTCACTGTTAAGACAATTTCATTTTTTTTTTTCTAGTCAGAATTTCTCTAACTTCAGCTTCCAACCACTGGATCTTGTTACAACTTTTTCTGCTAAATTAACGAGCTGTGTACTATCAGAAATCTCTTCCTTCTTGTAGGTATTTGATAGACCATGATCCGTTCACCTCTTAACCTTCTCTGGAAGAAACTAAACAGATTGAGCTGCAGTAGACTGTCAATGTAAGGCAGCACATGGAGGGTAAATCGAACCCTTTCTCATTTTTCAACCTCTTTTTGAAAGGATTCTGACATCTAATCTCCAAGTATCCAAGACAGGCCCATGAGCCATATTTCCTCTCAAGACAATGGTACCATTACATTTAAAAGGCACTGGGGTTCCTGCCTTGCTGTTTTCAGTAATGTGCGCTTTCTCCAGAACTGCTGTATTTAGAAGTGGTAGGCAGACCTGATAGTCTTGGTTTTATTGTCCTGCAATGTCCTGAACCCTTCATGTAGGGAAAGGGGTGGGAGAGATTTATAAACAGTTCTATTGTACAACAACCTGATTTCAGTTGTGACAAAATCAGCCTAACAGACAATGTGCCTCACGAACCCTCAGTGTTGGGCTGATTTCTGTCCCAAATGAAAACTGTACTGGGTTTCTGATTTAATTGGTGCTGTGGAAGGTTAGCGGGGGAGGGAAACATTCTCACTTGCTGCTTTTCTTATTTAGCCAATCTTCCCCAAAAGCCAGGGAGGGCAGGGGAGTTGATCTGTCACATGGTTTTTTCACTTCAGAGCCTGTGGTACTTTGGGGACTTTCTGTGATGTAATTAGCATGCTATAACAGGTTGAAACAGTTGGTTTGTGGGCAAGATCCTACGCTACTTGTTGGTGTTGAATTTTAACTCAGAGGCACAAGGATGTTAACTCACCACATAGTGGTGAGACCCGCTGTCTCTCTCTCACCCATCCTATTCAGAGAGGGTGAATTGCATACCAGTCCATAGGGGCAGCCCAAGGCTCTATATGCACCTCTGAAATCCTACTTAAGGCCACAAAATAGGGCTTCAATGATGCCGCAGGCCTTGTGCTAGGCCTCTGCATGGAGCGAATTTCAGCCTGAATCAGTAGTACTCTGCCCTGAGTACCCATGCTAGGAGAGGTAGCTGGAGTCTGCGCAGAAAAGCAATCACATTACTGTATTTTTTTTTTTAAGTATCCCCCTTTCCTACCCTCCTGCTTCTCTGTGTTCCACTGATGGCTCCCCCATCCTCTACCGGCTTTGCTTGGAAGGGGGCATCTCTGCAATGAACTAGATGCAGCAGCACTTCCTCATCTCCTGCAGTGGCACTGCTGGCACAGGAGACTGGTTAGTGCTCTGCAGTAACCCATCTTCCTATAGATATGCCTAGATGTGTGCATACTGAAGTCTTTGGCTGCTAGTGAAGTTGCAATGAGAGTTTGGAGTGTTCCCACTGACATTTAAGGACCATATACAGTTTAGCTGATCCTCTTTCAATTTACATTGCAAATCTGCTAATTAATGTAATCAACCCTGAATGTAATCTTGTGATGGGAGCTGGAGCATTGGGTCCTCCTGGCTCTGATCCCATTGAAGTCCATAGCAAAATTCACAACCCGATATGGACCTCCTGTGCAATACATTTCCTATAACCAACTGTCTGCATCTATATTGAACTGTAGACTATAGTAGGCATGACAGTGTCTGAGTGTTCTGGGTTCCCATCCCTCATCTAGAATCTTTAAAGAAGAGCACACGGTAATGATCGTTTGATTATGCTTCTCTGTAGGGTTCCAGGAATTAGTCAAAAATAAGCTGCACTCAGTCTAGAGAAGAAGGAACATCACTGCTTTACCTACCCACAACATAGATGTGGTCACGGAAACTCACAGCATTGATGCATTTTGCTTCAACTGGCATGGGTGATTTCAAGCTCCAGTTGTTCGTAGCTGGGTCATAACACTGCGTTTTGTCCGTAGCCAGTTTTCCATTGGGTCCTCCCCCAATCACATACAGCTTCTTCTTGTAGCTGGCTGCAGCAAAGGAGCTCACATTGACCATGAGGGGAGCTGCCTGTGTCACCATTAAAAAAACAAATCATTAACAACCCACTGAATAGTCATTTGGATTTCATGTCCTATAGACTGGTGATTTCTTTTCTTTTGAATGTAAATAGTCATGCATTGCTCTGTAGTCTCTTGGAAGAGTCCACCATTCATTGGTGTTCCTAGAAGCTGCCATGCATTCACCCTGAGAGGAACTCTCACCACTGAGCTGCGTGTCTGTGCTGCTGTTAGAGAGAAGACAGGCAACAGGGAGCTCGAAGTGCCGCTGAAGACCCGGAGCGCCACCCCATCAGTAAAAGCGCCGCCAGGTGATTAAAAATTAAAAAGGCACCAAGAAATTGAAAAGGCGCCACTTGTGCTCAGTGGGAGGGCGGCCGCTGCCCCGCTCCCCCCCAGCTATGCTACTGGCTCCAACTAGGGCACTCCCTGGAAGTCTGACTTTTGGGCCACTAGCTCTGGCTGGGGTCCTGATTGGGTCTGAAACAATCCATTCCTTCCCAGTGTATCAAGAAGCTACCAACTTTAAAACAATATCACCATGGGGAGCGGAATTGCAGTGCCAAGACCTTGTATGTTAGCAGGAATGGAGCGGGAGCAAACAGAATGGGAGGGGTGTCCTGATGAGCACATGCTTTGCCTAAAATCTAACGCAAAAGAGAGAGGTCTGATTTTAGGCCTGTCAGCCTTGATGGTGTCCCTTTTGCAAAGGGTAAACTTTGTTCAGATATGAAAAGTTAGGGTGCCAAAGTCCATAACGTGCAGCTTCAGCAGTTGGGATTGCACAGATTTGCTTTTCCTTTTGTCTTCTGAGTGCTTTGGCTTTACCCTGGGTTATGTCCACCCTCGTCTTTATCATCCTGGAAATTTTAGTCCTATCCCATTATCCATCTTTGCTTTCCTAAGTAGCCACAGATCTGACTCCCTTTCTAGTCAGCTGAACCCGCTGGCCCTCCTTGTCTCTTTGGACTCTTACCACCATCTCAGCGTTTAACCAAACCTCCATGCTGTCCGTCCTGTGTGGGTGCAAAAATGGGGGGCAGGGAGTAGAGGAGCGTGCAAGGAGCCTTCCGCTACCTTTGCATCTCTCTGCAAGGGTCAGGCACAAGCCCGTAGATGAGCAAAGGCTCTGACCCTGACTCAAAAGAGGGCTCGGTGCCCACTCAGCAGATGTGGGCTGCTGTAGGGGATGCACATCCGGCATCCGTTGAAAGGGTGGCAGAGCTGCGGCTACAATGTGTGATCCCTGGGGAGCCCAAAAGGAATTCTAAATGAGTCGGCCAAAATTCCTCCGGGTGGCTCCCGCTACAATGCAATGTGCTCCTTTCCCCTCTCCAGCACAAGCCATGGCTTTAACACAATCAGGTCCTTTACATTTGTAAAGTGCTTTGAGATTCTCAGATGAAAGCATAATAAAAATGCAAAGCAGTAGTAATTTTCCACGTAGTCAAATACTGAGGTCCTCTCAAACTTACACTGCACAGTGCAGCTGTAATGCACCTTCCTGCTATTGGTTTCCTGGGTCTGCATTTCACCATTGCCAGCAACTTCTCCTTGTTCCGATGTCTCCTTAGTTGACCCATATAATGTTTATCCTCTGAGATTATTTCTAATCCCCAACCCTGTTTTACACTTGTGTTGAAATGCATGAGATGCTGATCTGCATGTACCCTTCTAGAGCTAACCGATTAGTAGTTTCCTTTACACCTGCTTGGTGTCTTCCACAGCTTTAGAGCTAATTCTGCCACCTTGATGCCTGCTGAGTATTATTTTATTCTGTGAGTAATCCCATTGATTTCAAGGAAATGGTTGTAGAATAAGAAACTGTTCAGCAGGAGTCAGGGAGGTAGAACTGATTCTTACTTTGATCCTCCTTCCCTTGAAGTCTGCATTTTCAACTTGAATACACAACTAGTAGATTGCTATGTGTGTGTGTGTGTATATACTAGAATTTAGCTCGTTTATTTTGAGGTACAATAAATACCTAACAAAATTCCCTGATTTCAATTTGTTTCATTAGTGTTGCATGAAACAGAAGAGTTTGGCTGTATTTTACCTCTGACCAGCAGTTATGGAAAGGATCGTATGTTTCTACGCTGTTGATTCTCTGTATGCCATCAAAACCTCCAACCACGTATACTTTGCCACCTAGCACAGCCATTTTGTGCCTCCATCGCCCGATGTTTAAATATTCAATTTGGATCCATTTGTTGATGGAGGAATTGTATTTCCAGACATCATGTTGTGTTTCTTTCCCACCTGCAAGGTACACAATACATGTAAGTGACATAATTGGCAGGACCTGAATTTGCTCAGAACCTCTAGTATGTTCTATTTGTCATACAAGAAACAAAAACCATTCGTTCATGGCATTTGCTCTGGAATCACATCTCCAGCAGAATAGTACTTGCTTTAGAGGAAGACAACTTGCATGCTTAAAGCTCATCTAGTTAAAGTTGCATTGCTATACTTTGGAGAGGGCAGAGAAATTCCTGGGGGTTATTTTACAAGCCATCTCTTTCCCAGACATAAATCACTATTCATGCTTCAGCTGTCCTACCACTTTTTTTTTTTTTTGCATTTGTAACTTTAATATACAATCAGTGGCCTATTGCTTGTAATGATGTGCAGAAGAATCTTAGGAATGAGACCTGTTGCTGATTGTAGAATGTTAGACATGGAGTTTAAAGCCAGAAGGGATCACCAGATTACCTAGTCTGACCTCCTGTATATTGCAGGCCACCAAGACCCCCCAGCACCCACACACTAAATCCAACTCAAATGAGACCCACAAGAGACTAGACTATTATGTGCCACAGGCATAGAATAGGGACCAATGTGCACCAGTGCTGAGGCCCCCTCAGTGGCAAGAAATTTATTAAGTGAGCCATAGCCAGATAATCCTGGCAAGTGGCCCACACCAACACGTTGCAGAGGAAGGCAAAAATCCCATAACGTCACTGCCAATCTGACCTGGAGGAAAGTCCCTTCCCCACCCTAAATATGGCAATCAGTTAGACCCTGAGCATGTGAGCAAGAACCAGCCAGCCAAGCACCTGAGAGAGAGAATGGTCGGTACCAGCTCAGAAACCTGGCCCTCACCGTCCTATGTCCCATCTCCAGCCATGGTCATCACTGATGCTTCAGAGGAAGGAGATTGGGAGGGAAAAAAGCATAATAAATGGGAAGAGGGGGAGCCCTTCCTGACCACTTTCAAGGGGCAAGCTGAAACCCTGAAGCATGAGCTTTAGGAACATAAGACATAAACCAGAAGCAAGCCCCCGCCCCACCATCTCAAGCAACTCTGTCATAGAATTGCATTCATAACTGTCTCCAGCTCTCTTAAAACTAATTAAGCTGTTTACCCCTACAACTCCCACTTGGAGGCTGCTCCAGAACCTCACCGCTCTGACGGTTAGAAAACTTCCTCTAATTTTTACCCTGAATTTGTTGATGTCCAGTTTATATCCATTTGCTCTTGTGCCAGCTCTTTCCTTTGGCTTAAATAACTCTTCACTTTCCCTGCTGTTTACCCCCTTAACGTACCTATAGAGAACAATCATATCCCCTTGTTTTTGTTGAGAATTGGTGAATAAACAAACATGATATCAATTAAAAAATGAAGGCTCTGTATCACATAGTCCTCAGCCACTTGAGAATCCCCCTGGGCCGGGAAGGTCCTGCTGGGGAAAGGTAAACCAGCTTTGCACTGGTGGAGCTGCTGTTACATAGGGACGATCTAGCCAGCTGGTCCACTGACTTCCAAAGAACAAACACGGTGCCTGATCCTGTACTCCTGTCCCAGGAAACTGTCCCACTGAAGTCTGCCCGGGAGTTTTTTCACAGTGAAAAATTCAGCATTGGGTCCATTGTTTCTTGAACGTGAAAGGGGCCTGGCTGTGATCTCACTTCTCTTCATCTGACTCTGGGGCCGGCTATGCTGCAAAAAAAATAAATAACCTGCAGCAGCAAGCCTCAGAGCTCAGGCCAAGTAACTCGGACTTGCACTTCAGGACTACAAATAGGAGTGTAGACATACCTGGGCTCTGAAACCTGGCAAGAGGGGAGGGTCTCAGAGCCCAGGCTTCAGCAGTATTAGGCGTAGATTGATTTCGGTGAAATTGCTCCTTATTTACACCAGGAGATCAGAATCAGGCCCAATAGTTTAATCCCCAGAATAGGTTTGCAAATGAGTCTCACTCATTCAAAAACTTTGCAGCGTTTTTGCCAGTACATTAGTTTCTGTGTCATTTTTATTCATAACCGGAATACGAACAGAACTAGTTGAGTGTGAAACCCACTGCACAGTCTGAGAGGCTTCACTGCATAACCTACAGTCCAGCTACGCAATCACTTCACCAGTTACTACATTGCAAGGAGGATTCATATTCCATTACCGAACTGGCTGCACTCATTTGTATGCTGTACCACAGCCAGATCACTGCAAACTGATGCAGATTGAATAGGAGATAATTAGCATGCTAGAAAGATTCGTTGGTAATGCCTTTGTGTCTATGAATTTTTCACATATATATGTTGTTTTATTTGCACTCAAACAGGTGAAGTGTCTGAATGCAGAATGCCAGCATTCTTATTTGCAGTAATGATTAGAGACAGCAGGTGTTCCAACCACATATTGTCGCAACCTTCCCATTTACATTACAATTTGTTCTCTCCTGCATTAGAAAATAGCCCTGACAGGAATCTGAACTAAACCATGCTTTTGAATTCTGTCTACATCATGGGGGAGGGCGAGATTTTTGAGAGAACTGGAGGTATTTAAATGCCTTGTCCTAAGCTTTATGGGAAGTTGTGCATTGATATTCTCTCTTCATTAAGAGCAGTAACTGCAGTAAATGAGAAGACTGAGACCTCCAACAGTACCCTGAGGGAAACCAGCAGGTAGAGGGATGAGGATGCAGAGATACTGAAGGAGTGGATAGCAAGGTAGAAAAGAACCAAGTCATAGAGCCCAAGAGAAGGAAGAAAATAGAGAAGTAGAAAGTGATAAACAGTGTCAGAGACAGCAAGCTAATCAGGAAGAATAAGCATAGATAAGTGCCCCCCTTTGATTTAGCTAGGAGAAAACAATTAATAACCTTGGCCAGTGCAGCTTTGTTGGAGTGGAAAGAGTGAAAAGCAGATTGGAGGGGACCAAGGAGGTGAAGAGGTCAAGGAAGTGAGTAGATGAAGGGGAGGAGGGATGCTAGTTAGAGTGCCAGTCTGATCAAAGTAAGCAGTTCTTACATAGCAGGGCATGTATAGGCTTGTCTAGAGGCAGAGCAGCTAAAGGGGATAGAAAGAATGGGAGAAGAAGCCACAGATGACAGGAGGCAGAAGGCCTGGGGCCAGGGGCGGCTCCAGGCACCAGCGCAGCAAGCGCGTGCCTGGGGCGGCAAGCCGCGGGGGGTGGCCTGCCGGTCGCTGTGAGAGTGGCAGTCTGGCAGCCTTTGGCGGCATGCCTGCGGGAGGTCCGCCGGTCCCGTGGCTTCGGCAGCAGGTACGCCGAAGGCGCGGGACTGGCAGATCACCCGCAGACACGCCGCCGAATCCGCGTGACCAGCGGACCTCCTGCAGGCATGCCGCCGAAGGCCGCCTGACTGCCGTGCTTGGGGCGGCAAAAAACATAGAGCTGCCCCTGCCTGGGGCTAAGGAGACAGACTGTGAGATTAAAGGCAGGCAGCAATGAGCTCTTGGAGTGCGACAGGTGCAAAGGATTGGGGGGGACGTGTTTGTTAAACATTCCCAGTTGGAATGTTGGCTTTGATGCCCCCGCTAAGGACTACTGAACAAAGGGAGAAGCTCTGAAGAAAGAGCAGAATGTAATGGTAGGATGAAAAGAGAACTTCCTTTCCTTAAACTAATGGGGAGTGAAGGAGAATGAATCCTGGCCCCAGAACAAGGAGATTTAATAAAGACTAAGTTGGAGCGAGCTTGTTAAAATCCATGTAGTCCTAAACACAGACTGCAATGGGAGATATTTTAGACCAGCTTCATCTTCTAGGCAGAATGTTCCCATTTGACTCCCCCACCTTCCCCCTCCCCCTGTTCTACTTCACTCATTTTTGAAGTAAAGGTTGTGTTTGGGAAAGGTGCCTGATTGAGAACTCTGCAAAATGATGTCTCCTACCCAGGGCCGGCGCTTCCGCTAGGCGACCCTAGGCGGTTGCCTAGGGTGGTAGGATTTGGGGGGGCGGCATTTTGCAGCCCTCGGCGGAATTTCGGCGGCGGGGGGTCCTTCCGCTTCGGGAATTCGGCGGCAGGTCCTTTACTCACTCCGGGACCCGCCGCCGAAGTGCCCCGAAGACGCGGAGCAGAAGGACCCCCGCTGCCGAATGCTCAGAGGAGGAGCGCTGCCGTCTAGGGTGGCAAAAACCCTGGCGTCGCTCCTGCTCCTACCCACAGCACCAGGACATTGGCTGGGCAAGCTTCCCTGCACAGCCCCACCCTTCATCCCACATTGGGGAAACCTGTAGCCTCCATTCACTCTGTAACCTCTGCGCTTGGACTGGCAACTAGGACGTGGCAGTTGTGAGGGTGGCTTTGAACCAGTGGGCACCTTTCCCCTAGGAAACGGAATGAGATCACCAAATTCATTTCCAATAGGTCATCAAAACAGCTGTCAGCTGGTAATGAGTCACTACCAATCTGACCTGCCTTTGAACTTGTGAGTTTGAAATAAAAGGTTCTGTATTCCATTGCCAATCCCCTAAGCAAGCCAGAGTCTTCCTTGTCTTCATATGGGTTTGTATGGAGCGGGTATTTATAGAAGTTAAATTTCTCTTCTGAATCCATTCAAACTGTGATCCACAATCACACATTCACACTGCTGCCTTGTACAAGGACTCTCGGGCCTTACGGTGGTAATGGCGATTAACTTTGCTTTCAGTAAATGGTTGTTTTTTAGAGTCCCACCTTCTGCACTATTGAAGTGCTCCTGAAAATAGGATTTTCAATCCCAAGTAACACAATTACTATTACTGTTTGCAAATTATCGACTGTTGCTTATTCGTGCAGAACTCCTATTGGGGTCTTCCAGAAAAGCTTTGTGGTAGCTACTGTTGATTGTATGCTGCATATGCGGCTGTAAGAGGCCTTTCTGTAACTATCATTCCTGACACTTTGGTGTGCCAACACTGGGCATGCACATCAATCCATGCAAATATAGTTGTGCATTTGTTTGAAAACTGAACCCATGTTAATATTCTAAGAGGCTCAGCACTGCTACTACTCAACTTGGTGCTTCTCAGGAGCCTGTCCCTCAACTAGAGTGACCAGACGTCCCGATTTTTAGGTGTTTGAATATTTCGCTCCGCCGGCAGTTTTTTTTTTTTTGCTCCGCCGGCGGCCCTCCACCTAACGCCCCCCGGTGTCCCAATATTTTCTTCCTCTCATCTGGTCACCCTATCCTCAACCATGGCAAAGGCAATGGCTGAAATGCTCTAACACTAGCTGTTTATGTCAATTTACAAAGCATAGTATATGTTCTACATCAGTGGTTCTCAACCAGGGGCACATGTACGCCTGGGGGTCGTAGAGGTCTTCCAGTGGTACATCAACCATCTAGATATTTGCCTAATTTTACAACAGGCTACATAAAAAGCACTAGTGAAGTCAGTACAAACTAAAATTTCATACACACAATGACTTGTTTATACTGCTCTATATACTATACACTGAAATGTAAGTACAATGTTTATATTCCAATTGATTTTTTTTTATACCAATATGGTAAAAATGAGAAAGTCAGCAATTTTTCAGTAACAGTATGGCTGTGACACCTTTGTATTTGTATTTCTGATTTTGTAAGCAAGTAGTTTTTAAGTGAAGTGAAATTAGTGTACCCAAGACAAATCAGCCTCCTGAAAGGGGAACCATCGTCTGGATAGGTTGAGAGCTGCTGGTCTTCATAAAAGCTGTACCTATTTCCCCTGCCTTGTTTATGAGACTCCTGTGTTCTCTTCTCTTGCTCCTTACCTGATATGTAGACTTCATTTTTTAGCGTAATACATGCAAACTCCACCCATTTTTTATTCTCGCTCTCCATTTCCTGTTCTGTGATTGGTAATTTTGCCACCTCCAAACGGCTCCGCCTCAAAGGATCCAGGCAAGTTACTTCTGCAACAAATTTTTCATCTTTTGTGCAACCACCTATGATCATAAACACCTCAGACTGGAACTCATGCATCCGGGGCTTGGTTCTTTCTGAAATAATCTAGACACAAGAAATATAGACTGAATACTCAGGATGTGTCACGTGTGGTTAAAAACAGCATTATACCCTATGGTGTGAGTAGCTCACTAATTTACCTCCCATTGATTCAGTTCTTTGGCCAAGTTTTGCCTATAGTACATTGAAAAGAGTCTCCTCTCACACGGTATTAACTAGCCCCAGGAGCACAGCTGTCTATCCATAGGTGCTGACTCCGAGGGTGCTCTGGAGCTGGAGCACCCATGGAAAAAAATAGTGGGTGCTCAGCACCCACCAGCCACAGCTGTTCGGCAATCCGCCTATCAGCTGTTCAGGGACTGGCAGGATTTGCAGGGAGAGGGCAGGAAGAGGCGGAGTGAGGGTGGGCCCTCAGGGGAGGGGACAGAGTGGGGGCAGGAAGTGGTGGAGAGAAGGTGGGGCCTGGGGTGGAGTGGGGGCAGGGCATCAGGGCAGAGCAGGGGTGGAGCACCCACCTGAAAAAATGAGTCAGTGCCTGTCTTAGGTTGTTATATGGCCCCTATCACTGTGGTATTTGAGCACCTCCCAGTCTTTAATGTATCTATTCTCTCAACACTTCTGTGAGGTAGGGGTGTACTATTATCCTTAATTTACAGGTGGAGAACTGAGGCACAGAAAGACCAAATGACTTGCCCAAGGTCACACAGGAAGTATGCTCCCAAGTCCTAGGCTAGAGCTCTGACCACTCAACCACTCTGCTTCTCTACAAACAGTGCACAAATCTAAAATGCTGCCTGTATTGCAGTCGCAGAGTGAGACTGGTTCTAGCAAACTGTTTCTGTGTCGACGATAAAAGTGTCAAAGCGCTGTGCTGTTCCTAGGAGAATATTTACAAGGGGATTTAGGCACGATTCTAAGTTCAGAGGTGTTACTGATAAGCTGCGTCTCACTGAATTGCAGGTGGCATGACATCCTTTGCTCCTAGTAGATACGCCATTAGTCATATTGGAATGAATGCAGTGGAAATTTCAAGGAAAGCTTTTTATAGCATACAGGAATTTATCATTTATTTGAAATTTCTGCCCTGTCAAACAGTATTAGATGTTTTTCTTGGACTTTTAAAACTAATTTATGGTGTGTTTCTATAAACTGGCATAAACGATCTAAATTAAAAAGCAGGGTCATGCAGATGTAAAATTCCTTTCTGTATTTGCTCAGTATAACTTACTAAACTGTCAGCAAGTCTCAGAGCTCTGCAGATGCCTCATAATCCCTATTTTAACCCCTCTGCCAGCCTCACAGTCCTTTGTCTCAGCCATCAGCATTGGACAGGACTTTCAAGAGCACACACATTCTGCCCCTTCAGCATCCAGGGAAATACCTGTTGCATGATGAGTGGCACTCTCTTTGCACAACTGCACTGGCCCAACTGCACTGCCATCGACTGCTGGCTCAGACAGCCAGACACTGGGACTGAAGACTGAACCCAGATCTCTAGCAAGACAGTACAAGGCACTGCCACTGGGTCACCTGCTGGCTGGCCTGAATTGCTAAGCACATTTGGAGTCGGGGCCTGCCTGTGTTTTGCGATGCCCTATGCAGGCTCCTAGTCAGGGAGCCTATCTAGCCCCTTCCCCTCCAAAGACAGGGTTCCACCACTATCTATGCACCCGTGACAGACCTCAGACAGCCTGCTGCCCTCTCCTGGCACTCCTCAGGCTGTGGGGAAGCACAAGCACATGGTCTCTCATTCTCGGCTGTGAAATTTTGACATCTGATGACCCTCTTTTGTGGGCCAGGAAATAGGACTGAAGCATAACTTTCCATGTGGGGGAGGGATCAATTAGGGAATTCCATTTCTACCTTTGCCTGTTACACCTGGACTGAGATGGGCTGGAACGGGGTATGGGACTGTGGATTGCAGGTTAGGCACACACGTATGTCACAGGGTCCTGTGCTAATGAATAGACTATACAGACTTCTGTTTAGGATTCTGTCCCTGAGATCAAACCTATGTTTTTCACAGCAGGTTCTTCCTTTCCTAAAAGGTTCCCTGGTAACTAATAAAGGTAGACACTGCACCTTCTCACACCCACACTGAAATTCTTGAATGCCTCTGTCTAGCTGGCCCTATGCATGGAACCAGGATCATTTCAGAGCAAATTTTGATAGCGGCCCTGCATTTGAGCCTTTTATGTACTATAAAGACAGCTAGCACTGCTTGAGCAGCTGTGCTACACACTCTGATAAGCATAAGGGTATACAGCACACACACATACAGCAGCAGGTTTTTAAGTTACCAGAATCATTACTTGATTCATATAGCCCCCATCCCAAGTATACAGGCAGAGTACAGCACACTATGAAGGGGAATCACGTCACCCAACACTAAGCAAAGCCATCTTTGAGGTGGAGCACACGAGTCAGCCTACATCCATAACATCACACAACTATTATTTAGGAGGGGATGTGAAGAATAACATACTCAAGAGGTTCCATCTGGGTAGAGGATATGAGCGAAGGCCTGGGCAGATGGTCATACACATCTCAAGAACACAGGGGATGCTTTAACAAACCTAGCTCATACGTATCTCCAGTCAGGCTGTTCCTCCTCTCTTATATTTTAATAGCTCCTACATTCTAAGGCCAGAGGGGATCATTATTATCATCCAGTATGACCTGCTGCATAACCCGGACCAGATAATTTCACCCAGGAATTCCTGCATCAAACCCATAACAATTTTATTGACAATTGAACCTTTAGGCTCAACAGTACAACTACAAAGTGAGTATATTTTAGTAGGGGAAGTAGACATAGATAACTGTTTATGCAGGTATGGTACTGCTTACCCTAAGTGATCCATTGGAATGCTTAGCAGTATTTGATGTTATAGATGATGATTTTAAATAAGAAAGTAATGTCCAAAGTAATACCTTTGATTTGCCTTTTTACTAGGGAACACATCAAGGAATATTGATTAACTTTAGTTTGATATTAGACAGAATTGCGTGTGAGGGGTTCTCTCTCCTTTCAGAGATTCATGAACATTTTCTTAAATGCTTTTATGTTAAAATAAGCTGTCTGGAAACCTCTCGGATTTCACAGTTAAATCTCCAGGGTAACTGATCGTGATTATCTTATTTTTCAGAAGTACTAATTTGTGAACCTATTTTGTAAATATATTTTCCACCTCCAAAATCCATACTGAGTTCTGTGATTGTCAATCTGAAATATTCCTTAATTAGAATTGGTTCAGCTCCCTGCATCCCCCGTTTACTAAGTATTTTCATTTGTTACTTACCTCATTGCCTGACAGATGGTACATTCTTGCTTCTTGAAGCAGAGGGAAGACATCAGGACACTGTCTAATGAGTTGATCGGCTTCAACTGTCTCTACAAAATACCAAGGGTCCAGAAGGGGTAGTCGGACGTTCTCAAGAACGTAGGATAGGAGAGGAAACCGTTCAGACTCTTTGTATCTAACCCAGTTCATAACAGTCTCAAAAACCTGTGCCTCTTCGGTGACATAGAGGTCATCGCTCTTTAGCGTGTTGTAGAGAACGTCAACGGGGATCTCCAGAAATTCCTCACAGTGCAGCACTTGAGCGAAGTTCTGGATAATGTAGCTCTGGACTTGCTGCTTCAGCTTCTCCAGAGAATGAGTGTCGGCCAGCCTCAGAATCCCAACACAGTTTTCCGGGTGGAGGGCTTCAGTGAGGAAACTGGCACAAGCATCCACCATCCGCAGAAACTACAGACACAAGGAGCATGTAAGATAATGTGCAGTTATTATATATTTGTATTGTGGTAGAATGGGGGAGCCCCAGTTAAGGGCCAGGCCCCACTTGTGATAGACATTGGACAAACACAAAACAAAGAGAGATTCTTGCCCTCAAGAGCTTGCAACCTGAGTATAAAACACCTAGATAATATACAGTTACAGACAGACTGATGAGCACAAGGAAAGAATGAGACAATACAGTATGACAAGCAGTGATCTCCGGCAATGCACCAGCAGCCTAACCAATGTCCAGTTTTTTTGTAGGCATCATAACAAAAGAGACTTTTAAAGAGGATAATCAAAGGTAGCATATATGGCCCTTAGTACCACAGAATTTGAGCACCTAATAGTCATGAGTGAGTTTATTCCCACAATACTTTTGTGATGTAGGAAAGTATTTATCCATATTGTGGATGGGGTACTGAGGCACAGAGTAGATTAAGTGACTTGCCCAAGGTCACACAGGGTGTCTGTGGCTCACCCAGGAATTAAACCTGAGTCTCATGAGTGCCAGTCCAGGGCCCTATCCATTAGACCCTCCTTCCTGCCCTTATCATTGTTTATTTACTTGGTGAGTATGCTTGGTGAGCAGCTAATGATTTAAATCAGGCGCAGACAATACAGCTTGGACCTATGAGATACAAAAATTGGTGTTTTAGGGACTAGTGTTCTGAAGTGCTGAGTGCGGACAACTCCAGTTAAAGCTGGTGGGAACTGCTGGTGCTCACCACCTCTGAAAATCCAGGCCCAAGTGAGTTTGGAGGGAGATTTGAATGGACAGAAGGTGGCCAATTGGCTCACAGGGAGAGGGAGAGAATTCCAGCCATTGGAAGTGGCATAGGAGAAGGATATAAATAGGGCCTCTAAGTCATGGGAGGGAGGGAGATGGAACTGTGAGAGTAACACATCCCGTGCTGATCCAGTTCTGTCACTTTTGTGGTGGTTTGGTGATGAGGCCATCAAATTAAACATCCCTTGGGACTACATCCAGGATCTGGGTGGAGGAAGCCATACAGTCTTTGAACTTTATTTGACAGTGTTTCACGAGGCATTAAAAAAATGTCTGCAGTGGGACAGATTCTGATCTCAGTTATACCCATGGAGTACATAAAAACATAAGAATGGCCATACTGGGTCAGACCAAAGGTCCATCTAGCCAGTATCCTGTCTTCTGACAGTGGCAAATGACAGGTGCCCCAGAGAAATGAACAGAAAAGGTAATCATCAAGTGATCTATGTCCTATCACCCATTCCCAGCTTCTGGCAAAAAGAGGCTAGGGACACCATCCCTGCCCATCCTGGCTAATAGCCATTGATGGACCAATGCTCCATGAATGTATCTAGTTCTTTTTTGAACCCTGTTATAGTCTTGGCCTTTACAACATCCTCTGGCAAAGAGTTCCATAGGTTGACTGTGCGTTGTGCAAAGAAATACTTCCTTTTATTTGTTTTAAACCTGCTGCCTATTAATTTCATTTGGTGACCCCTAGTTCTTCTGTTATGAGAAGGAGTAAATAACACTTCCTTATTTACCACCATCTGACCCATTATTCAGAAACTGCTGTTTGTTTTACAGCAGTACTTTCATATGGGCTTCCTCTCCTACCTGGCTTCAGCTCTGTTTTAACCATGCAAGAATCATTGTAATTTAAAGGGACACTGTCAAATTGAAGAGTTTTAAATTGATTAATTAAAAATAAATCCCAGTTTCCAAGAGAGCGCCCTTTAAATAATATGCCCTGATTTATTTATTTTTAATTTTAAAAAATGTGTCGGGGTTTCTCTGCTTCCTTGCTGATGTTCCGAAGGGTCTTTTCAGGGAGGGAAAAATAGATGGGGCCAAAGAGCAACACTAGCAGATGTTCCTCAGGTCCCCACCTTCCCCAGCACACTTGTGCCTGCCTGATCAACAGCAGCACCACCATCACTGAGGGCATGTCTATACCTAAAACGCTACAGCGGCACAGCTGCAGCACTTCAGTGTAGACACCACAGTGACGGGAGGAGTTCTCCCATTGCTGTAGTGAACCCATCTCCCTGAGAGGTGGTAACTAGGTCGACAGAAGAATTCTTCCGTCAACCTAGCACTGTCTACACTGGGGGTTAGGCTCCGTCTCTCAGGGGTGTGGATTTTTCAGTGTACGTTTTCAGTGTAGACCAGCTCTGAGTTCCTTCTAGGATCTTCACAGTCTTAGGGAGTGGAAACATTTGTCTTGCGCTGCCCCACCCCCAGACTCCTGTTGCTCCCTTTGCAGGAGGCTTGGGAAAGAAGAGCATGTCTCCTCAGCCCCCCGCCCCCCAAAAAATTTTAATTGCGTCCTGGCCCCATCCAGGAATAAAGAGTGCTCCCTGCTCCACCCTGTCTCCATTGCTCTCCAGCCACAAGCAGAGGTCTGGGAAGTAAAGAAGGGGGTTCTCCCAGTCACCACCTTCCCTGACTCTTGTTGCTTCTCGCAGGGGTCCCAAGAAAAGGAGTCACCTTCCTGATCCTAAGCTCAGAAATGATAGCAGCTCTGCTGCTTTGTTACTGGTAAAAACCTCCACTTGGGCTGTGTTTACACTGGACTTCTGTGAGAAATTCCCCACCATTGCTGCCACCAGTTCCTTTCCGCCAGTTGGAGAGTTAGTGCAGTCGAGTCTCCCAGGGCTGCAGGCATTTCTTGCCCATTGGCTCAATGACATGGGGGTGGAAATGCAGGTGGCCACCAACACCCTGCCTACATTAGTGCTCCCTCCATTGCTGCCCTTGCAGGGAAACTTTTATCCAATAATCCTAGTCATGGGGAAGTCTTGCTAGGTCCATGGAAGAGCAAGCTTGTGAGCTCCCCCAGCACTGTGTAAGGGAGCTCCCTTCTCAGCCCAGAGTGAGCATGATGTCATCTTCAGGGCCGGCTCCAGGCACCAGATGAGCAAGCTGGTGCTTGGGGCAGCAGATTGTTGGAGGCAGCATTCTGCCCAATCCTAGGGCGGCACGGCCGCTTTTTTTGTTGTTGTTGTTATTGTTCCGCTCCGGCTGCCCTGTAGGGGGTGGCGGCGGCGCGGAGAACCAGAGCGCCCTGCAGGGCAGTCCTCTTCCTTCCCTCCCTGCCGACCGGAGCGGAGCCCTCGCGGCAGGCAGCAGGAGGCGGCGCAGCGGGAGGGGCCGCGTGGCAGCGCCCCTGCTGTAGCCCCGGCTGCCCCCTTCTTTCTCTCTCCCGCCCGCTCCCTCCCCCACCCCCCCAGCCGGTCCCCCTGCACTCGCGCTCCGGCCGCACCACAGGGGTTTTTTTGTTGTTGTTGCCCTTCTGGCTGCCCCGTTTTTTTTGTTTTGTTTGTTTTTGCTTGGGGAGGCCAAAAAGCTAGAGCTGGCCCTGGTCATCTTGCTGGTGGATGAGACAGGAAGCAAGACTAAACATCAGCAAAACAGTGACCTTGACTGACAAAATGGGCTGTCAAATGCACAGAGTAGATGCCCTGAGGAAAACACTAACCTCTGTTGGTCATTGCAACAGATTTAAAAAACATCAGACAGAAATACAATTTTCTAGTTGACATTGTCCCTTTAAATCAAAAGGATGATTCTGGAAATAAAGCATCAGAACTGCTATGATGGATGCATTTTGACTTTTGCTAATTACCATTACATTAGGGCCCCAATCCTGTTAATCCCCATATCCACTGACTACGATGTGAACAAGATTAGTCTCCGGGTGATTAGCTCAACAAATGGACAACCCTTTCTGAGCACAAGTGATTGCAAGTAACTCCTCGTGCTTTGCTTTTTCTTGCCTCACTGATTTAAAAGGGGAGTAGCACCCTGGTATTTAACATCATTCTGTTAAAGAATGAAGTGCAGAAAAGACAAATAAAAGGAGATATTATGAATAATTAAAAGTAGTGTCCTCATTTTTTTTTCTATTTAATGGCAATGACTGGCCATTTTAACTTTATTGTTCTCCATTGTAGGGAGCGTTGTATAACTGTAACTGAAGGAGAAAGAGAAGTGAAACACAGTAAACCCACAATTAAATGCAATCGTATTTAGATTTGTTTAAGTAATCAGGGTAGAATTTTCTGGGCAGACCTGTATCCTGTTGACATATGTAGACTGTTTACTAAAGTTGAAAAATGACAGGCATTGGTCACAGATATCTGGTTCCTGTTTTGCATTTACATGTGGTAAAGAGATTAGAGAAACGCAACTGACTAATGAACAGGGCTACATTAAAAATCAAAATACTGTGGTTGTTGCTACAGCTTTTGTTCTAAAAATGTCAGCAGTCTGCCATGATGCCACTCTAGAGCTCTGTAGCTTCAATGTTACCTTGTCTGTCCCAGTGCTATTGAATTTCTTCATTGGGCTATCACTGTCTATTAATACTAATACTTTCCACTTATAGTAGTGCTTTCCTCCAAAGTTCTCAAAGCACTTTGCAAATACTGATTAACCCTCACAGCCTCCCCTCCTTTCTACCTCCCATAAGGCAGATAGATAAGTATTATCCCCATTTTATAGATGGGAGAAAACGAGGTACAACGAGGATGAGTGACTTGCCCAAGATTACTCATCGAGTCACCCATACAGCTGGGAAAGAACCTAGAACTCCTGACTCCCCAGCCTGTGGGCTAACCACTGAACTATGCTCAGTCTATTTATACATAGCCTATTAAGTGTAGCATACATATGCACACAAGTGCACAGAAGTGATGTCAGTAGGATGTTCTATATTTTGGTCCTAAAAGGCTCATGAGTGGGTGGAGAGCACTTTTAAGTATACTGTGTGGTTGCATCCATTGACAGAAGGTTGCAGAAGTGTGTGGTGCATATGGGGAAAGCAAATCACACACAAGGAATGGAGAAAACTATAAATCTTCAACAGGTCAAAATTATTTGAACCAGGATTGCCCCCTCCCCATTGCTCCAAACCCTGCCGTCTGGATTTTGCACCTTCACTTAAGTCTTAATTTTAAAAAAATCCCACAAAACATCGATTTCCACCTTCTTGGGGACACTAGTTCCCCAAGGCTGAGTGGACACCCAGGGTAGTGAGGATGAGGACCACCCTCAGCCACCTCTGCCCTCGGTGATAAGGTTGTTTTCTTTGCTTCTGCACAGCAGCAGCTTCTCTAGCAGCTCTCTGACTACCTCTTAGCTGTTCTGTTGGGAGCAGAAAGGACACCTGCTCTCAGCCCTTCTAACAGAGAGGTGTGATGCATGCTGGGTACAGTGAGGGGTGGGGAGAGGCTGTCAGGGGCCCTAAGATCAATGCTGAATGAGATTGGGTGACAAGGAGCTTTCTATCACAGCACAGAGGGGCAGCCGAGGCTTGGACAGCAACACGCAGATAAAACCACCAGCTGCTCATAGTCCTATACGTTGCGGTGAGATAAGGGGTAGGGCCTGAGACAGACTTGGAGGGCGAAGAGGTTGTTGGGGGGCTTGGACAACACCAAAAGGGAGACAAAAAAGTGTCATATTGTGTTAACCCTCATCAAGAACTGGAGTATTCTCCAGTAACGGTCCAGAACCCATCCGTGTGCAGTAGTGCTGCAGCAGGTTTGCAGGATATAGTAGAATTTCTTATAAAGGCCAGTGCCAGGACTGACACTGTCAGTTAAACATTCTAATTCGGAACTGAGGGTACAACAGTGTTACCAATTCTCAGGATTTTACCACGAGTCTCAGGATATTTGGTGTTTTACTTAAAGCCCCAGCGGATGTAGTCAGGTGACTACATCCAAACCTTGATTTTCAACTTTCATTAAAAAAAAAGTATCTTGCCCTCGAGGTTTCAGAGGAAAGCCTGAAAACTGACCCTGACAGATCAAAAAAAAGAAGAAGAATAAAAATAGGCCAGCATTTTTTTTTAAATGTTCTGATTTTGTAATGCTGGGGGTTTGCAATACTGGAATGCTGAAAACATTCATGGGCCATTCCACTCAGGCCATGGGGTTGGAGAGAAGAGAGAGAGGGACGAGAAGTAAAAATTGCCTTTTATTAAAATTAAATTACTTTTTGCTGTGTGGAGGTACTTTCCTAACAAGCACACCTCTCCAGAGTACTGGAATATCAGCTCCTATTATTCTAAAGGTAATTGGTTAATCTCAGTGCACAGAGTTTTATATTTGTGAGATTCATAGATTTTAAGGACAGAAGGGACCATTATGATCATCTAGACTGACCTGCTGAATAATGCAGCCCATGTATAGATCCATCTGCATTATGATTAGAATGTAGTCCCACCAAGGGTATAATACCATGAGCTTTCAGGCAGCACATGTTTGAAGCTCTTTGGGGCAGGGTCTGTCTTTTTGTTCTGTATTCATACAGCGTCCAGCACAATGGGGTCCTGGTCCATAGCTGGGGCTCCTAGATGCGACCATGATACAAATAAACATGAAGCCAAAGATCTCTAATGGGTGTGACAAATTAAAGAAGCATGTAGCGCTTTGATCATGTGTGCTGAATTGTATCCTCCTGGCAGCAATGACTGAAACAATGTGTTTCCATTAGTCCATGTGCTGAAGGTGCTTTTTCACTAACCTGAAAAAGGCTGGCGGCTTCTAAGACTTTCTGTACGTTTTGCTTTGTGATCAGCACCTGGCTTGTGTAAGTGTAGTCCAACAGCATCTGCATGGTTTTTGCGTCAACTCCTTGAATTATGATTTTTTCTTCATACTTCTCTTTTAAATCATTGCAGAACATGGCCCTGAAACAAGAGCTGTTCATTGGTTACCCAAGAAGGACTACACATTCTGAAAAAATATAGCTACCAGGTTTGAACCTACCAGTATCAATATGTTCTATCAATGCAGGATCCTTCTGATTGCTTTGTATTTACACAATTAATATTGTAGCAAAACTACAAAGAAAATTCTTTGTCAATTACTTTCATACCATTGTAGTGCTAGATTTTAAAATATATATTTGCATGGTTATTATACAATGGAGCCCAGTTCAGAGAATATCTGATGATAAAAGTATAGAGCTGCTAAAGGGTCACACTGTCTATTCTGTAAAATGTAAAACATACAGTCTGCAGAAATAGACTGAAGTTTTTTAAATAGACACTTGATTCAGGAGTAAATTTCTTAAAATAATGGCCTGCCAGTGCATCAGAAGGTGAAATGAAATTGACAGAATAGATCTGTTAAATCATAATGGTAATAATGATGATAATACTTTATCTACATTTACCAAAACACTTCACAAACATCAAGGGCTAAATTGTGCCTGGTCCAGGAGGAGAGGACACAAGGAACTTCATCATCTTCCATCCCTGGGAGAGGGACAGGCATCAAGTTACAGGGCTGGGGGTTGGAGGTGGGCCCATGGAACTAAGGAGACAGGTTTGTCATTGGGCCAGTGAACTGGCCTCTGCACTAGAGGTGAGGAGTCAGTGGGCAGCAGGTGTCAGGTGGGAGCCCCATTGATAGCTGCTGTAATCAGCCTCACTCTCCAGCACTAAACCCCAGTCTCATTCACAACCTCTGCCTCACTCTAACTTCCCATCATATAGTTCCAAACACATATACTGTTACCCCTCAGGAGGCAAATCCCAATCATGGAGTTTGTTGTGGAGTTGAGAAGTCTGTGTGTTTGGATATAAGGGTATGTGGATGGTAATGACTCTGAATTGTGGTTGGCTTGGCTGTTGTTATTGCCTTAAATGGCAATTTCCTTAGGTCACTGATGTGTTTGAAAGGAAAGACACTTGCACAATCTTAATCCTAACAGAGTATTTTGTGAGGGCTATAAGCCACAGAATTACCTAAGAGCCATCTAGATGCACTTTGCTTCCTCATTGCTGTTTGATGATCATGCACATTTATCTTCCTTTAATCTTTTAATCCATCTTTTATTTTTGAGCCTCTCTTCCAGCAGTTTTCTTCTGTAAGGTGAATTTACTACTGGTGAATGGTTTCTCACTCCCATGTAATTCTGGTTTATGGACTTTAAATACTTGCTGATTATCCTGATCTTGGTCATTGAGTTCAGATATCACTTAGAGGCCATGTGCCAGATTCCAAAGAAGTTGCAATCACAACAGTAAGATTAGAAGTACCTGAGCCTGCTTTTGACTAGAGCCAGAGGAAAACATGTGTGAGTCTCAAATGTAATTCTATCTGCTGTTAACCCTGAATGCCAAATCTTTCTAGATTAGTGAGGACTACATATAGTGCAATGTTAGGAGGACAGTGTGTCATGAGAAGTGAATAATTGTCTTGAGGGCCAAAGTCTTCACGGCCTGAAAAGGTGTGTGTTTCTGGGGGCATAACGAACATAGATTAGCTATCGCTCTGTAAAACCCTAGTGGACACAAGGTGCTGTAGTTTTTACCTCAAAATACCTAGGTGAAGTGAGCCACAGGCAGGGCCTATGCTATTGACCTCTCCTAGCTACACTGCAGTAAAAGCGACCTGCACCTTGTCTCCACTGGGATTTTACAGCAAGGTAGCCAACCCACATTAGTTATCCTGCTATGTATGGTAGGGAAGACTCAGCCTTTGAGCAGAAGGCTTGGGCAGATATGATATTTTAAGGAATGACCACATTCTCATTTTCACTGCACTGACATCACAGCTATTTAGCATTTTTCTGTTCACTGATTTCTACTATGGTCCAATCTTTCTCCCAGTAAAGTCAATGGCAAAACAGCCATTAAAGTCAACAGGAGCAGGAATTAGGCCCTCATTACATCTGTATTTTTCACTCTGTCTTGCTATAGTGGGGTGCTGCACTCTGATGAGACTAAATCTGGGGTGTTGCAAGCAGGCAGGCATTTGAGAACAAAAGCACCCGGCACACACTACAGAGAGAGGAGTTCTGTACAAAAAGGTAAAGAATTAAGGGGCACATACTGCAAGTGTGGGTGGTGGAAATGCTTCTCATGTGAGTGAGAAACTGTCTGTTGTCCTAGGATGCAGCTGTTCTGTGCTCTCACTCCTTTATCTCATAGATCTGTGACTGCGGTCTTGTGGTAAGTGGGCACTGACAGTCAGGGGAGGCACAGCTCTGATCTCACATACATCATCATCATGAAACTGGAGTAACTCAGTGGAGTTACAGTGGCTTTCCACTCCCATAGGTGAGTTCAGGACCTTGCTTTTGGATTCTTGCCCCAGCTGTGACACTGACTCACTGATCTTGGACAAGTTGCTGAACCTTTCTGTACCTGTCCTCTAATCTTTTAAAATGGGGGTGGTAATACTTCCCTCATCTGCCTCATGAGGGAGGTGGGCAGGAGACTTGTTCACTGTGTGTGATGTGTGCTGAGACCCTGAACTGAAAGGCACTGGGCAACACCACATCACTCTTCCCTGAAAGTTATGAGGAGAGTGGGGGAGAAGGGATGTAACAAAAAGGAGTGCTGGCCTTTCCTACAGCACCCCTACTGTGGCCAGTCTCTCCCCACTTGACTGACAGATGGAGAGATATATCCCCAGTCAACTCTGCCTCCCCCACACTTGCAGGGTCCATTGTACCCCCAGGGCAGTAACTTCCACTGGGCCTGGGTAGGGATGAGGAGAAGAAGTTCAGGATCTGTAGATAGTTTGAGCTTCCTGTCTGCTTTGGAAGTTCCAACTGCAGAGCTCCTGCTCCTCACCCCCTTCCATGCCATTGTCTTCAGGCTCTTTGGGATGGGTCAGGCTGGTGCAGAACTCCCCTTTGTGGGATTGAAGGGCTAACATATATCTCAGGATGTTCCTCATAATTACGTTGGGGGATGATTGTAGGTATTTATATATCTGTGTGCATGTATAGATGCTGCAGATGTACACATGCAGGAGAAGCGGTGCTTTCATTGCTTGAGCACATGGTTTAAAGTCAGAATGCCTGGATTCTAATCCCCACCATGGCCATGATTTTCTGTGTCCTTGGCCAAGTCACTTAGCCCAAAAATTTCAGAAGTGGCCACTAAGGAGGGATGCTTCTCTTTTCTGGTGCCCAACCCAGTGAGCCACCAGAGGCCTGACTTTCAGAGATGCTGAGCCCCTCTCGGAAATAAATGGAGCCTTAGGACTAGGGACATGCCGTGACAGCTACAGTAAGGTGTGCAGCAACTGACTTGCATGCCTGAGGCTGTCCAAAATGGCATCCTCCATGCGGCGTGACCTCACACAAATACGGTGCATGCTAGATCATGTGATGCAGAGGATGCCATTTTGTTCTACAAAATGGTGTCCTCTATGGGGGCCAGACAGAAGCATCCTGCAGGCCACTCGCGGGACAGTGCACTCCTGGTTGGGAATGCAGGGCATACTTGGCAGACATGGACGGCACGCCACTGCTTCGGACTCAGATTTTCAAAAATGGGTGTCTAAAGTAAGGCTTTCAAGTCCAAATTTAGATACCCAGGAAATGGGAGCTGCAGTGTGCCCAGCAATTTTGAATATCAAGCCACTTAGGTGCCTAAATTTGGACTTGCAAGTGTAAGATTAAGCACCCATGTTTGAAAACCTTGGCAAATTTTGGGCTCCCCCAACTACAGGGTGCTTCTGAAAATGTTGACCTTAACCTCTGTGGACCTGTTTCTTCACTGCCATGTGCAAATCAGGTGTAAAATGCTACTATTCTGATTTGGTGCCCTCTTTGCATCATTAACGTTGTGCAGCAGAAGTGAAGAATTAAGGCATGTTTCAGGATACAGGACTCCATCAGAAGCATTATGTTATGTATGCTCTTCAATAATAACTGAGGAAGGACTAAAGGTTGATACCTCTGCCTGGCCTCCGCTCAACCCCTGTTTAAAGTGTGAATTTACTATTAATTATTTATATTATGTTAGCACCCAAAATGTGCTAGGCCCTATACAGACCTAAAGACCCCAATTCAGCATGACAAATCAGTGAAATCCCAGCACAGGAATAATTCTGGAATCTATTTGCTCCCTGCAGACATGCAACATCCAATGAACGCTTGTGAGATACATCAACAAAGGCCTCATAGGCTTTTAGTTTCTTGGGGTATTTGTCATTGCTGTTAACATGACAGCACCCCGCCAGTATCCACCCTCTTTTTATTGGGTCATCTTTGTGACATGTCCCAAAGGGCTGAGGGGGCATCATAGACCCAAGGGGCATTTCATCCTCCCAAAGTCCTCTGCCAACAGCAGGTGACTGGCTGACAGCAATCAGCTGTTTGCTATGCTGACAGCCGCTCGTGTTGCACTGGGGCTCACTCTGGCTGGAGGGATCTGTAATCCCCTGATAACACATAATACTTTTTTAACAGTTAACCATTTTTTCAGTTACATTATTTTAATTCATATTTTAATTGTTTGTTTCTTTTCCCTTTTCCATATGGCACTACTTTGAGAAACACTGGGGCACTGCTTTTAGCTCCATGAGTTTCACATGTAAATATTATTTTGTATTATCTTTAGTATCAGATGCCTAAAATAGCACTTCTCTTGTGATCTCTGTGAGTAAAATTTACTAAGCCTCCATGAAACTGGCACTTCCTACTCATATCACAAATGATCGCAGATTTGTTTCCCTCCAGTTTCCATTGTAGTCAGTCAAGAGGCCATCTCAACAGTTTAAAAAAAAAAAGTTCCCAGCCATGCAAATGTGAAGGTCTAAATGATGATGGAAAATGTGTGATAACCAATACTGTGTTTCTCCACAGGTCTCAAATTTGTTCCTTCCAGTGAGTAGCATAAAGTGGGCACTTCACTGTGGTTTTAAAAGAACTAAAGGTGTAGTCTTTGGGTCTTTTAAAAATTCTTCCACATAGGGAGTTCCCATCTCTCAACTGATTTTACAGTAATCCTGGGAAAGACAGGAAATAGGACACACATCCTCTTTCTTTCTCAACGGGTTTATAGAATGTGTGCTCTACTTCATAGTAGTAGTGGGGGGGGGGGGAAGACAACTTCCAGAAATGAAGTCACACTAAAATAAAACTACCCCATGATCGCAATGAATCTTCCTCTTTGCCTTATACACAGATGCATTCAATGAGGGGTAAGCACCAACAATGCTCAGAATATTTGGCTAAGATTTTATTCTTCCATCGCTTCACCCGCCAACTGTTTTCCTTCCGTTTGTCTGTCTCAAGTAGACGTGACAAATGTTGATACATAAAAATCCAGTGTTTGACACTGTTGCTTTCCTAATTTAAGGCTCCAACTATCAAAGGAGGTAAAGGAGTTAGGGGTCCAAAACCCACTGAAAGTCAGTAGGAGCTGGGCACCCAATGTTAGGCTCCTTAGAAATTCCCAGACTAAATGTACTGAGTGAAAAAGGCTTTTGTTTTTAAAACTGCCTTACCTGAAATAATTGCTTGCTGCAGCAAGGACCACACGGTGGCAAGAGAATTCCATGCTGTCCACACACAGGATGACGTCCGTGAGAGAGTTTTCCAGCCTGAGGTTCTCCAGGCCATTCTGAAGCACCATAGAGAGCCCAGTGTCATCAAACTTAACCTTGTCACCGCTTGAGACTTCCACAAGTTCCCCCATCTTCCTGGAGCACTCATTGTCCAAAGAGACCAGAGGTTCTTCAGAACTTTTCTCCACCATGTCCCCCATGTTTAAACCAGCACTGTGTCATTCCGTTGGGGCTTCTCTCTAAAAGAGTTCCTAAGCTTCAGATGAGTTACACTGCCGAAGTTAAGCGGATTTCCTGTCCAGGGCTCTCCGCTTATCTACAGCTGTCACACACACATAACAGGAAGCCTTGCACTTTCTCATCCTGTTAACACAAACAAAGGCTGGTGGGGTGGGGGGGGTCTGTGAATTTCAGGCAATATCAACATGCTTAGAAAAGACTTAAGATGCTTCTGAATGTGAGAAGATTACAGGTGATGGGGAAGACCTCTCTCCCATCCTGAAACTGGCCCTTTATTATTATTATCCGGATCTACTTATCCAAAATGAAAGGTGCACTTTATGGATACCAGGTCCCATCCACTGGCAGTGAGTGCTGCCAGTGTGAGATTCTGTTGTCAGACATAAATTCTCACTTTTACAATTATACAATTTATCATTTTAAATGCTAATACCTGAGCTGCCATCTATAACGTGTTTACTTTATACTCACATATTCAAAAATACCAGCTGATGGGTACTGCTGCCCCTCGTTAGGTAACAGATGCTGTACATCAGCAATATTTCATTTTTAGTTTCTATGTGAAGAAGCATTTGAATAAACAAGAGATATATGGGGCTAGATCCTCAGTTGATGTAAATTGGCATAGCTCTCTCAAAGTCAATGGACAGTGTCAAAGAGCCCATATTTGATGATCTTTAAGGTAAATTGTGTCTTATCTCTTTTTTTCTCCCTTCAGCTATCTGAAAATGGGGGCTGAGGGGGAGGACGGCAGTTGTAGGGGTAAGGAACTCTCTGAGGGAGAGCTATGGTAGGTTATCTAAAATGGCTGCACTTAGGGTGGATTTTTAAACTATATCTAGAGTGTCTAAAGCAGTGGTCCCCACACTTTTCAGGGTCGTGCCCCCTCTTACCCCTGTCCACGCCCCCCCTCCCGAACCAGGACTGGGAGCGGGGCTGCTGTTCCGTGGGGGTGAGGGGGGGCATGGACAGGGGTAAGGAGGCTGAGGTTGGGGCCTCAGCTGGGAGAGGGTCTGGGCCTGGGAACAGAGCTGCGGCCAAGGCTGGGGCCGGGGCCAGGTGCGGGGCCGGGTGCAGGGCCATGGCCTGACCAGTCGGGGGCCGTGGCTGGGGGCAGGCCGGGCACAGGGCTGGGAGCCAGGGCCACAGCTGGGGGCAGAGCCGGAGCAGAGCTGGGAGCAGAGTGGAGCTATGTGGTGCTCCCTCCCCAACCCCTGGATAGGTGCTTTTTTAAGCATTTTTATAAATCTAAATAAATCAATGGAACTGAGCTGACTGAAGAGCTGGCCCATAAAGCACAAGAAAATCTCAATAAAGGGTTACCCAGTGTTTTTTCACTTTGTAAATTCCTCAGTTTATATTTTGCTATTATGAAGCTGTGGGGCTGGACCATGGAATAGCTGACTAGTTTCTTTGTGATACAACCTTTAAATTGTTATTCAGCTGTCCTCCTTCACTGTAGACTCATACCCTTGGATAAGAGACACTTAACTCAAATCTCTGAATAATGATGATAAATCTACAAAAGGAAGTAAAGAAAAGAATTGGAACTTGAGATTTGTAGATTCTATTCCCAACCCTACCACTAATATGCCATTAGATCTTGAGCAAGTTAGTTAACATGTCTGTGCCTCAGTTTCTCCACCTGTAACATGGGTATAATACCTAACTTTCGTGGCTATTAAGGCTTAATATTTTGTAAAGTACTTGGAGAGCTTATGCACACACATTGTTGTTTCACTGTGTTCCCTCATCTGCCTATACGCACCTATTGTCTCCTGGCTTATACCCAGATTGCAAGCTCCTTGGGGCAGGGACCATCTTTTGGTTCTGTGTTTGTACAGCAGCTAGCACAAGGGGGTCTTGGTCCATGACTGGGGCTCACACGTGCTACGGTAATACCAATAACTGTATATATAGATACACACACAGAGTGTTGTTATTTCACTATAAATAGTGCTATTGGTTTCAAATCATCATTCATTAAAGAACTGCCAAAAGAACTGCTCCTCAATCCCTCCAAAAGGAAGCATTCACACTACACTATCTTCTAGGTACATAGACACCCAAAGTATTTTTTTCTTTTCAGATTCACACAGGAGATAATACAGTGGCAGCTTTACTGGGGGTCCATAGGTACAATTGCACCCACAGAAATCAGTCCCGGTTTAACCAATGTGCAGAGGGTGCACTTCCATGGGGCTCCAATCCCAGGCTTGGCCCAGCTGCTCCTCCATCATGACAGAGGGCTGGCCGGGCCAAATTTGAGTGAGTGGTGTTTTGGCCCTGTGCACCAGACACAACACCTGGAGTGAGGAGCTGGGTCCAGCCCCACAGGACAGGAGGCACAGCTGTGGAGTGAGTGCAGGGCAGGTTCAGTCTCCAGCACCTCTCCTTCCCCAGGGCCTCCCCTCCCCACTGGGCTGGGATTAGGGATGCTGTGTCACAGCGTAAGCTACTGCTGCAGGTGGTTGGTTCCCCCTCGGCAAGGCAAGAAAGTGGAGACATGCACCCACTGAATTGGGAGGCTAAATCTGCCCCTAGGATAATGCAGGAATGATAGATACTTGGATGCATTTTGAGCATGGAACTAGTTGAGCATTAAATCACTACATCCTAGAGTCCCAGTCTTAGTCAAGCTGTCAGGCAACTGATGGAACAGATTAATACATTCAGTGTGTCTTCTTGCTTTAGCATATCAGGGACACCAGAGGAGCGCAGAAGTCCAGCCAAGAGGGAACAAGAACCAAATAAGTAAAGTTGGCTGAATTTTTTCATTTACAGTATTTTTTGATGAAAAAAAGACTTTTTCCAAAACTGAAAACTTTTCTGAAAAGCTTTGTTGTTGGGGGGTGTTATTTTTTTAATTCTTTTGTCAAAAGCAAAATATTTTAGAATTTGAAATTTTGAATTTTGAAATTTCTAATTTTTGAAATTGTAGTGTTTTGTTTTTTCACCTTCCTCCCCCTTGTTTCCTTTTTTTTTTCTTTATTCCTTTCTGTCACTGAATGCAATAGGATGAATGATGTCTAGGGGGGTTTCTACTTCCTTTTCTCTTTTGCCACAGTAGCTTTTCCAAAGTAGAGGAAGGTTTGAAAAGTTACCCAGTACCAGAGTTAGTTTCCTTTTTCCATATGCTCTTTTGAAGAGTCATCATCATTTAATACATTCTCTGATTCAGTAAATACACCAGAAGTTCACTAATTTCCCCTAGCAACAGGAGAGTCTCATTGAGAATTATTTTATTTTGAGTTACCAAGTAAGAGACAAATTCTCTTCCTGCCTCTGTAGTACCTGACAGCAACATGGGTGCGGCTTCCCCTCAGGAGAGGAGAGGATTATGGAGTGCACACCAGGAGCTGAACTGTATGCAACTCTGTGCCCCACAGGGCACAAGGGGTTTGGGGCAGGATAGGAGCAAGCTGAGGAAGAAAGGAGTCAGAAGACTCACTGCTACACAGTGCAGTGAGTACACTCTGAGCTCTTCACTTGTCCTTCTATCCAAAGTCTGTGCTAAGGTCAAAGATAGAGTTGGTTGGGAAAGGGAAAACTTTCCCTTTTTGACACTGAATACAATAAAGGGAGTGATATCCAGGGTTTTTTTGGTTGTTGTTTTTCTTCTTCCATTTTTCCTTCTGCTACTTCAGCTTTTCCAAAGTTGAGGAAGTGTCACAAACAGTAGCAAACTTAAAAATGAAAAACCCAACCCTCTACATAATTCATTGTATTGGTGCCAGGAAGGGAGAGAATTAAAATGGGAAACTTCTTTGAAAATTTTCAGGGGAAAAATGTGTGGTTTTGAACCCTGCAAAATGGAAACTATTTCTAAAATGTTTGGATTTTCCCCCCACACACACTTTTTTGTCCAGCTCTAAAGAGAAGGCCTGAAGATGCTTAGACATTAGAATCCCTAATGGGAAGAACTTTAAGAATGGCATTTCTCTTTGGAGGCCTTCATGAACAAGAAGATGAAGACTGGTAAGAGTGATACATTGAGAAACCTATTTTGTTTGTAAGACTTCTGCTATTAAAAATTTGCTTTTTAAACATTCTGTGCTTTTAATTGAAACTGAACTGCATTGCTTTGATTGCCTGACCTGCACTCTGTCCACCAATCCATCTCTGCCAGAGTTACCACTAAAATTCCAAACCTCTGAGCCTCTTTAAACAGACTCCAAGGAGATGTTTCATTCTTTCCTCTCCAATGTGGAATAGATTTCCCCCAAAATTACTGCTCTGAGATGCAGGACAGGCAAAATTAGGCCTTAGACTTTGACAGGTTTAAGATCCAAGGACTAGGAACAGAGCGAAAGATTTTGAAAGCTAGCTGGAGGATTTAGCCACAAAATCCAATTGAAAGTAATGGGAGCTGGGTGGCTAAATCCTGTCATTGGCTTTGAAAAATCTCAAATAGGAACTTTATAGCTATGGGGAACTGGGAAATCCTCCATTTCAATGGGATATGACACTTGTTTCTAACCTTGATAAGCACACCTTGAATCTGTGACAATGTTATTTACAGAAATGGTGTTTTAGAGCATTTTTAGGTTTCCAAAATGCATTAGTTGTTTTTCTCTCTCCTTCCAACAAGGTCTGTAGAATTGGACCCATGGTATTAAAGGAGCCTGACTTTACAAATGGAAGGAAATGAACAATAGTGCTGAGACAGGGCTAAACTTTGGGTGGCCCTTGTGCAGGCTGCAAGGGTGGAGAGAAAGGAAGCCAGAAATCTCCCTCCTCTTCTCCCCTATCTGCTGCATTCATTGTCTGTCATTTCTGCATAATTCTACTCATTCTTTATTTGCTCCTTCATGATCTCAGAGCAGAAATGCAGCTGTTGCTGTTGCTACTTCTTGTGGCTGTGAATTCCTCTCCTCTTAGGCCCCATCCGTGTCACTAATACGCAGTATTGCCAGCTCCACGTGTTCAAAAATCATGAGTCAGTCCCATAAAAATCACGTTTAAAAATCATGATATTTTAACCATAATAAATGTTAGATTATTTTTATTTCTCTTTAGGATTCCCATTGTCATGCTTTTCTCTATACCATGAGGGCTAGAAACTTTATTTTCTTTTAAAATGAAAGCTGAGATTCTCATGTAAGCACCTGAGCCCAGGAGCTGGAGCTTTAAGAAAAACACCAAACATTGCAAGACTTGTAGTTAAATTGCCAGGATAAGCAACAGTGAATACAACCTTTGGGTTAGGGTCCCATTAACACTACAAAATGAAACCATGCCATAGCTATGTCAGTGGAGAACAGTGATGTTACTAGCTCACCAACCATTATGGGTGACACAGGGAAGGCCCTAGCAGCTTCGGCCATGTTGAATTGCACTAACATTGAATGGTATCTCCATACCATTCTTATCTCTGTCTGTGCCATTGCCAACACATGTGCTGTATCTTTAACTGTTACAAATCTTATCTTTTCTACCAAGCAGCTCTCCTCTATTTCCTCATCACAGTAAGAGTCTGCCTTTATAGAGGTGCTTAATAGTGCCAGAATCCCTTGGTCCATGAGGAAAGACTCACACCAAATTAAGTGATTGGTTGTTCATGCTTTGTCATTACTTGCATGGGCACTAGTATCATCAGGCAGTAACACAGAGCTGAGAGGCAAATGCTGTGTTTTCAGATGACTGTAGATTAACGGAACAAAATAATCAAAGAGCCATTTTTAAGATATCTGAAGCCATCCAGATACTTGGTTTTGCTTTGATCTCTTTAAAGCAGGCTGGTTATTAATGGTTTAACAGATCACCAGTAATTTCAATGAACGAGACCCTGTTATGAGATCCTAGACCACTACAGTGATATATTCCTTAATCCTGGCCCATTCTTTCTGTGCTTTCTTTCTAGTAATGGCTTCCAAAAAGAGCTGTCTCTTTTTGGCCTTCATAACTTGCTCTGGCTGCAGTCCTTCTTTTCTCATGAATTAACTAATTGCCATTTAAATGAACCTGTTAATTTGGTGGAAACTGAGATGATCCAGTCAGTACTGGAGAGCTGCTGAGTTCCTTGCCTGTGTTTTCGATAGGTTTGACCCAACATTCACTAACTGAAAATAGGAAGTCTCCATTTTAACCAGGGGGAAACTGATGGGATTTTTGTAGGGGAATTGTTTTTAAAATTACACCTGAAACTTGTGGACCCAGCTTTATACAAACTACTAGTAAATTGGCTTGTCTGAGTCATCTTGGTGTCCTTTCATAGTTTACTCTTTCTAACCTGGAGTCACTGTCCATTTTATGACCCGATTCTTGAGCCTTGTATTGAGATAGTATCTGCACCATTCCTCTGGTCATTGTCTGAAGTTGTCAGGCAATTGTGCTTTTGTTGGTGTGGGCCCTAACTCGCTCTGCCCCAAATTGTACCTCATTTTGGCCCCTCCTCCTCACTTTTGAAAAGCGCACAACTTTTTTTTTTAAGTATAAGTTAGCATTGCCAGCCCTACCTATATTCCCTTTCCTTCCCATCTGTTTGTTTATACTTGTATTTTAAGAGGTTCTTATTGCACAGTGTTTGTTTTATTCAGTTGTATGGCACTCAGAGCACTTTGGATGGGGAGAAATGCTGCTATAGAAATAAAATATATTGTTTTCACATTTTAAGAAGCAGAATAGTATTATTAATTGCTTTACTTGTAGCACGGTAGCTCCCAGAAGCCACATTCAGAACCAGGACCATTGTGCTGAGTTCTGTACAGTCAAAGTCTTTTACTCTGTGTTTGAAGAGTTTACCATCTAAGAGAAGATGCAACAAGTGGGTGGAAAGAACAGGGGTATGCAGAGGTAGATCAGGGAAACAGTAATAAGAAACGTGGGCCAAATATATGATAGCAGATGTCCCTACCTACCAGCCTCCCCCACAGAGTGGTCTGTCCTTTCTCCTGGGAGGAGGAGGTTCTTTTCTCTATTCCTTTGACTAGCTACAGATTCTTGAAGAGGAGACATAGATTCTCCCCTTCCCTAGGTCTTTTAGGGCACTGGGTCTTTAAAAGAGAAGGAGCAGCAGTGCAGTCCCCATCCCCTGAGATATGAGAGGCTAATTGTGTGGGCCTTCTACTTGCAAACAGGAAGAGAAATGAGACCCTTAAAGTGAGGGCCACTTTTTAAAAAAGAGTGCAGCCATCTTTTGTTTTAAACTAGTCCTCAGCATAAAGGTGGCTCTTCAAACAATTTCTGCATTATGTGAGTCACAAACAGGCTCTCTCTTTAACATCAGGCTCCCTCCTGCTTTAATTTATTTAAATACATAAATAACAAGCTGTCTCGGACACTTGTAGGGTTGCCAGCTCTCCAGGATTGTCTTGAAGGGTCCAGGAATTAAAGATTAATCTTTAATTAAAGATTATGTGATGTGATGAAACCTCCAGGAATACATCCAACTAAAACTGGCAACCCTAGATGCTGGTCTAGTGCTAGCTGCCATGGCATCTATTTGGATTTGAAAGCAGCTGTTTCTCTCCCAGTTGCTGGAGCATGGCCACTTATGTGTGAATAGTTCTTCCTCCAAATAAATGACACCTCTGATCTCTATAAGTGGACAGGAAGAGTTCATAGAATCATAGAATATCAGGGTTGGAAGGGACCTCAGGAGGTCATCTAGTCCAACCCCCTGCTCAAAGCAGGACCAATCCCCAACTAAATCATCCCAGCCAGGGCTTTGTCAAGCCTGACCTTAAAAACCTCAAAAAAAAGGTCACACTCGGAAAAAAGAGGACGGTTGTCCTCAAGAATGGTTTGATTTTGTATTCCTTGTGCACCTCAAACTTTCATTGAAGTCTGGTTCTGGCCCCAAGAGTGAAATGTCAGAAAGACAGCTCCAATAAGGAAAGTAAATATAGCTTTGCCACCTGTTTAGTGACTGAGTTGACCACGTTCACCAGAACAGGGATTGCAGCTCTTCGGATGTAGGGTGACCATATTTCCCTATGCTGAATACAGGACACCTGGTAAAATTATTCGTATTCATGCAAGTTCAACAGCAATCAATCAGAACGATGTAGTGCAAACGTTCAAATTAACATCAAGTTGGCTGAGCCCCCGTTAAAAATAAATACGGCGTAGTTGGATTTTTTAAATTTACCTTCTTATCTTTAAGGCTTTAGATTTTACACAGGGTATGGGTAACATACACAACCCCCACCCCCACCCAGCGCTCTCTGCCCTCCATGCCTGGCTGGGCCCTTGGGACAGACCCACCTCTGCTGGTATCTGGCGCCGCGTCTTCCTGAGACAACACGTTGAGGGGAGCATGTAGGATCACATGCCCCCCTCCCCAGATTTCTGCCAGGGTTCACACCAGAATGTGGCCAGCAGCAGCCTTTCGTCACTGTGCAGGAGGGGAGGGATGGGAGCTGCTTCCAGCAGCAGGGGAGGAGGAGGGGGAAGGGATGACCTGGCCCATGTCTTTGCAGAGCTCATCTCTTCCCCCACTCCCCCCTGTCCCCTGTGGCTGGAAGCAGCTTGTCCCTTCCTGCCCACACATGTTGAAAGGCAGCTAACACCTCCAGGCTGCTGCTGACCACCGACATAACCCAGTCGCCTCTTGTCTCCCGGCTACATCGCGGGCAGGAAGGGGTGAAGCCCTATGGATGCATTGTGCACCAGGGCCCAGGGAACCTGATTGCAGGGGCTTCAGCAAACTTGGCCAGAGACGTGGCTCAGCTTCTCCTCTCCCCCCCCCCCCCCGCTGCCCCCCGCCGCTACTCCAGAGCTTAGCTGAGGGGCAGAGAGGCTGCCCTGTCCTGTGCCCGTGCTGTGCGGGGCTTTGGTACATGCGGGGCTCGGCTTCTCTTGGCCAGCGCCCCAGCCCACAGTGTCTTGGGTTTTCCCAGGGTGCCTACCCAGCCAGAGGCAGTGGGGGAAGGAAGGAGGCTGCCGGCCAGGTTGTTGGTGAGCTGAGAACTCCGACCAGGGGCTGGTTCTCTGCACAGTGCTGGGAGCAAGGCACGCCCTGCCAGGGGGGGGATATGTAGGAGCAGTGGTGTTGGGGGTGCGAAGGAGCAAAGCAGGGAGAGGACAGTGAGAGGGGGAACACGTAAAGGGCTGATGGGTGGGCAGCAGAGGTGAAATGTAACTGGCTGCTGCCTGGCGCCTGCCCGCACTCACCAGTCACCGCAGCTCACAGCGCGCAGCCAGTATCATCCGGAAACGGGATGGGGGGCAGGGCCCTGCTGGCTGAGAGCTGGCACGCAGCGGGGGCTGAGCTGACGGACCAGCATGGGGAGCGGCTGGCCATGTGCGCTGCATCTTCGCCCCACCATAAGCCTTCTACACCCACCCCCTTCATCGGCCACTGGACACCCTCACTCACTGCTGGTGGTAAGTTGGCTGGCAAGCAGGGATCCGGCCAGCAGCAGTACCCACCAGTACTGATGGCAGGGAGAGACAGAAAGTACGGGACAATTTGCCTGTTTTTTAAAAAAAGTCAGGATTCCTGCAGGAGGGCTTGAATACAGGACTGTCCCTTTAAAAACAGGATGTCTGGTCACCCTATTCATATGAATAAAAGACGGTATGTGTAAAAAGCTGTAAATGGAGGTGCTTGCAGTTTGTGATGAAATATATGAAGGTTTGACATTTCAAGAGGGAGTGTGATGTAAATGAGGGGAAGGGATGCTGATACAACTGAACCCCAAACCACAGGAAACGCACCCGGTTTCAGATTTCATGGCAGAGCTGCAGATCAATCTTGTGCTGAGTTTTAAGTTTAATTACTGTTTGTAAACCTCAGCCAGTTCTGAGCAAACTTACCTGTGTGCCACTCTGTACCTTGTAGCAGCACCCTGGAACCCTTATATTCACCCCGTCATATAATTATGATATATTTCATACAAAGCATGCCATGTAAGATATCATATGGAAGGTCATGATCTGCTGACATCCATTGTTCTGTCAAAATATGTATATCGTTAGTGTGTATGAAGTTATGAGATTTTGCTCTATGGTTGTTACTAAAATATGTTGTAAGTTTGAGAGCCTCCACTGCTAGGTGGTGATCCACTCCCAGGAAGATGCTAAGTGACCATTAATCAACAGGAGAGTTATAAACAAGGGATTTAAAATACTGTAATAGGGCTGCCCAAGCATCACACAATGGAGGATTGCTCAACCCTGTGACTCAGCAAAGCTGGGTGACCATATTTCCCTATGCTGAATACAGGACACCTTGTAAAATTGCTCGTATTTAACAGCAATCAATCAGAACGATGTAGTACCCCCCCCTTCGCAACACGCTATTAAAACTCCAGAGCCCAGAAGGGAAAGGGGGGCCTCAGGGGTCCGGGGGGGCGGCCTTAAGCATAGATGTAGTATGACTTTTATTTTGGGGGGCCAGGGGCCAGCAGGGCTCAAGCCAGCTCCACATGGCAGATCCGGTGAGGGAGTGCCACCTTCACCCCCTGACTCACTTCAGGAGGCCACCCAACCTGTCTTGGTTGTGACGGGAGGGAGGCACAACCAAAAATTATAACTCAAAGGTGGGGGGGGGGGTTCAGCTCAAAAAGTTTGAAAACAGGTCAGGGTGCATGGAGAGGGGTAGCTAGGAGCTGTGTGGGGGCGGGAGGAAGCTCAGGGTGCAGGGAAGGGGTAGCTGAGGGCTGTGTGCAGGCATGGGGGTAGCTCAGGGTGCAGGGAGGGGGGTAGCTAGGGCTGTGTGTGGGCAGGGGGTAGCTCAGGGTGCAGGAAGCAGTCCCTGTTCCCTGAGGGCTCTGCCAGCCCCACCCATACGGCTCTTACCGGCTGCGGCTGCGTGAGAAAAGGGGGCTGGGAGCTGAGGAGCAGCCAGCAGGAGAGGTGGGAACACCATGGCTGCCTGTTCCATGGCACCAGCCAGAGGAGCAGTTGCCCCACACTGCCCAGCTCCAGCTTTCTGCCTCCAAACTGGCCAGAGGGCAGAGAGAGAAGGAGGTGTGGGGGGTGTGGAGCTGCCCCCGGGATACGCCTTCACGTGCACTGCAGTTTGGGGTGGCAACATTCCCGGTGCCCCCCAACTCTGCCCATAGGCTCAGGGGGCTTCTGCCCCATGGAGAGCACCGGAAATCCAAGATTCAGCCCTGCAGCTCCTGCCTTCAGCCTCATGGAGGTCGCCAGGGCTCAGGCATTCAGCCCCGCGGCGGGTGCTAGGAATCAGGGCTTCAGTCCCCATCCCCCACCCCGCGGCTCTGGCTTCAGCCCTGTGGCAGGCACTGGGAATCAGGGCTTCAGTCCTCCCCGCGGCTCTGGCTTCAGCCCCGTGGCAGGCGCTGGGAATCGGGGCTTCAGACACCCCTCCCACAGTTCCAGCTCCAGTCCTGTGGCAGGCGCTGGGAATCAGGGCTTCAGCCCTGGAGCGGGCTCCAGGAACTGGGGGCTTCAGCCTCCCTGCGGCTCTGCATACAGCCCCGTGGCGGGCGCCAGGGATTGGGGCTTCAGTCCCACGTCTCCAGCTTCAGCCCCAGGGCAGGCGCCAGCCACAAACAAGACACAGCTGGGGCTGCACTGACTGACCAGCAGGGGGAGCAGAAAATATGGGACAGTTTGCCCGTTTTTAAAAAAAAGGCGGGACACCTGCAATAGAGCTTAAATACGGGACTGTCCCATTAAAAACGGGACGGATGGTCACCCTAAGCAAAGCCCACCAGGACATGTCTGGGCTAGTGTTTTCCAGGCACATAGACTGAGGATATAAAATAGGGGACAGTCACATCATGCTTTGGCCTTTCTCCCTTCTCCCCCCCCCCTCACCCCCCATGCTGGAAGCAGCAAGAACGCTGGGAAGACAAAGACAAACTGAGGAGGCTGGTCCCAGGCATAAAGGGGAAGCCTGTGTATTAAGAACTATAACCTACCTGCAACATCCAGTGGGGTGAGAAAAACTGCTTGATCTAAATACTGCCTAGTGTAATAAGGTTTAAGATTTAGATTGTGCACTTACCTTTTATTTTCTTTGGTAACTACCTCTAACCTTTTGTGCCTACCACTTAAAATCACTTAAAATCTATCTTTCTGTAGTTAATAAATCTGTTTTATATTTTACCTAAAACAGTGTGTTTTGCTTGAAGTGCAGGGAAATCTCAGCTAAGTTTACAAAGGCTAGTGTGCCTCCTTTCCACATTGAGGGAGGGCAGACGGGGTAATAAATTTACACTCCTCAGGTTTCTGAGAGGAGCAAGATGGTATATTCCAGGCGTGCAAGGCTCGGGGCTTGGGAGATTTGCTGGTGCCTTTCTCTGTGGATGTTAGTGGCTCAGGGAGCATTTGTACAATCTAGCTTGGTGTGGGGCTTCACATGCAGTTGTGCTGAGTGATAACAGCGCCTGGAGGGGTTTGCTGTTTGTCACTAGCAAAGCATTGTGAGAGAGAGCCCAGGCTGGAGAGTTAAAAGGGCACAGAAGTACCGTAGTTCCAGGTTGAAGGTCTGACATTTCAAGAGGGAGTATGATGTAAATGAGGGGAAGGGATACTAATAAAACTGAAACTTCAATTTGTGAATCTTTTCTACTGTGTGATAAACAGCTGTGTGAAGTGTTGGCAATGGAACCCCAAACCACAGGAAACATACCCAGTTTCAGATTTCATGGCAGACCTGCAGATCAATCCTGTGCTGAGTTTTAAGTTTCATTACTGTTTGTAAACCTCAGCTAGTTCTGAGCAAACCTACCTGACAGATGAGTTCACATCAAAAGTGAAATTCATAAGCTTTGCCTGTATGTTGCTTTGATTTTGGGGGTTCATTTGGCCCGGAGATGTGACCACAGGCTCAAATGGTGTCACAGAAATGCTGGATCTGTCGTTGCCTGCTGATAGAATTTCATTAGTTTATAACAAAAGTTTTCAACTCAGACAGGCTATTAAGACACATTTACAATTACCTTGATTTGCTGAGGAGGCAAGAAGAGGGGAGGCCAATGCAATGTTCCATTTGCTATCAGAACATCACACTTAGCAACATCCAGGCCTGCACACCAGTGACTGACTCACCTCAGGCTTCTCTATTTTGTATGCTTGAATCTGCATTGGTGCAAACACACATGGACCAGAACCAAAGAAAAAGGTCACATGGAGCCCAATCTCACACGACTGAAGCCAAATGGAAGTTTTCCTATTCAACAAGAATAGCATCAGGCCCATGAGCCCCTGTGACTAATGATAACTTACAATTTCATCATCATTAATTATATTTAATTGCTGTCCCCAGTAGGAGTGAAGTTAACTTGTGGTGCTAGTTAACTCGGGGTCACTTACATAGTTCCAGCCTCATTCTCTGAGAAACAAGGAGACCAGCTCTCCAGATATTAACACGCTTGGTCAGCTTTTTTTTATTTGGACAATTAAATCTTTGGCTATTTAATGCTTCTGGCTTCCCTTTTTGATTTAATAAAGAATGAAAACTGCAAGCTTTGTAACTGTGGTGACTGGCTGTTGAAAGTTGCAGCAGTGTCATTGCTGGGGGAAAGTACAGGAGCAAAGAGGGGAAGGGGTGCGTGTCCAGCCATGAAGCCTAAGATATTTAAAAAAATAAACAGATAATTCTTGGTAGAACTGCTGTTTTTAATTAGTGTGTGTCTGTCTGTCTGTCTGATTCTCTACTTATGGCTTATTTCATTTTATTTTTACCTGTAGAGCTATTTTATTAAGCACTACATTATGCATTAAAGACCTTCAACTCGACAGTGAACAGAATGGTCCAGTGACAGGGGCTCCTAGGCACTATGAAAATACAAATAATCATAACAACTTAATACAATGAAAACGGATTATCATTCTTAGATAATTGTGGATTTTGGGTGTTTTGGTTATACAACTTCCAAAAAGAAACAAGTTCCAGAAAGTTTATAATAACCTGTTGCAAAATAAGTGTTTTTGCTGAAGAGTGTCTCCTTTGTTTTTGTCCCCCTTTTGCAAGGAATCTAACACACTTTGGGACTTGACCTTGGGTTACATTGTTGCTCCTCATGAGCTCATTACTGGAATATCATCATGCATCCATAGTATCTATGGCTCCTAATTTCCATTAAATCCTGAAATACCTTTGTGGATTTGAGCCTATAACCCTAACTCTGACTCTACACTAAGAAAACAGTGCAACAAAGGATGGAGCAAATGCAGTATTTCACAACTTCCATATACCTAAAGTTTTTGATAAATGTAAGTACCATAATTAAACCACAATATACACACACACATATATATATATATATATATATATATATATATATATATATATATATATATATATATATATATATATATATATTAGGGCTGTCAGGTGATTACAAAAATTAATTGCGACTAATCGCACTGTTAAAACAATAATAGAATACCATTTATTTGAATATTTTTGGATGTTTTCTACATTTTCAAATATATTAATTTCAATTACAACACAGAATACAAAGTATACAGTGCTCACTTTATATTTATTTTTATTACAATTATTTGCACTGTAAAAAAACAAAAGAAATAGTATTTTTCAATTCACCTAATATGAGTACTACAGCGCAATCTCTTTATCATGAAAGTTGAACTTACAAATGTAGAATTGTGTACCAAAAAAACTGTATTCAAAAATAAAACAATGTAAAATTTTAGAGCCTGCAAGTCCACTCAGTCCTACCTTAGCCAATCGCTCAGACAAACAAGTTTGGTTACAATTTGCAGGAGATAATGCTGCCCACTTCTTGTTTACAATGTCACCTAAAAGTGAGAACAGGCGTTCACATGGCACTGTTGTAGCCGGTGCTGCAAGATATTTACGTGCCAGATGTGCTAAAGATTCATATGTCCCTTCATACTTCAACCACCATTCCAGAGGACAAGCGTCAATGCTGATGATGTGTTCTGCTCGATAACGATCCAAAGAAGAGCAGACCGACGCATGTTCATTTTCCTCATCTGAGTCAGATGCCACCAGCAGAAGGTTCATTTTCTTTTTTGGTGGTTCGGGTTCTGTAGTTTCCACATCGGAGTGTTGCTCTTTTAAGTCTTCTGAAAGCATGCTCCACACCTCGTCCCTCTCAGATTTTGAACAGCACTTCAGATTCTTAAATCTTGGGTTGAGTGCTGTAGCTATTTTTAGAAATCTCACATTGGTACCATCTTTGCATTTTGTCAAATCTGCTGTGAAAGTGTTCTTAAAATGAACATGTGCTGGCTGGGTCATCATCTGAGACTGCTATGACATGAAATAGATGGCAGAATGCAGGTAAAACAAAACAGGAGACATACAGTTCTCCCCCAAGGAGTTCAGTCACAAATGTAATTAACGCATTATTTTTTTAACGAGCATCATCAGCATGTCCTCTGGAATGGTGGCCGAAGAATGAAGGGGCATACAAACGTTTAGCATATCTGACACGTAAATACCTTGCAATGCCGGCTACAAAAGTGCCATGTGAATGCCTGTTCTCACTTTCAGGTGACATTGTAAACAAGAAGTGGGCAGCATTATCTCCTGCAAATTGTAACCAAACTTGTTTGTCTGAGCAATTGGCTGAAGTAGGACTGAGTGGACTTGTAGGCTCTAACGCTTTATGTTGTTTTATTTTTGAATGCAGTTATTTTTTGTACATAATTCTACATTTGTAAGTTCAACTTTCATGATAAAGAGATTGCACTACAGTACTTGTATTGGTTGAATTGAAAAATAGTATTTCTTTTGTTTTTTTCAGTGCAAATATTTGTACTAAAAATAAATATAAAGTGAGCACTGTACACTTTGTATTCTGTGTTGTAACTGAAATCACTATATTTGAAAATGTAGAAAACATCCAAAAATGTTTAATAAATTTCAATTGGTATTCTATTGTTTAACAGTGTGATTAATCACGATTAATTTTTTTTAGTTAATCATATGAGTTAACTGCGATTAATTGACAGCCCTAATATATATACACATACTCATTTTTATATTATTCTTTGTGGGGGATACACTGTGGAAATGTAAATCTTACCAATTATCAAAATAATAGAAATATTACTATCTTGATGATACAGAATTCTGACTTATTGTTGATCATGGTTGGAAATATATTGTAATTCAGTAGTTAGTATCATTAAAGGACATGTACTGATACAAAAATTAAAGGTAGAATTGCTGGAAAAGGTTGAAATATTTCTGGGCATAGAAAGAAAATTATTTGAGAATTCCTTAACTTTATATTTCTCAGATTGTAAGGCATTATTTATATGTTTTAATTTAATTAGAGTAACCTAAATAGAGCATAAATGTAGGCTTTTATTCTATGGATATTATAGATTCATAGATTCCAAGGCCAGAAGAGACCATGATCATCTAGTCTGACCTCCTGCATAACACAAGCTATAGGATTTCATACAATATATGAGAATGCCTGCCCACAAGTGCACGGCTTAATTCCTGTTCTGCCTCCCACCCACCTTGGCTTCCCTGTAGACCTTCAGAAGTCCACAGGTTCTCAGCAGAACCTTAGTAGGTCAGTAGGAACTATGGTCCTGATGGGGACTCCACTAAAGACTATACCAGATCTTGTGGATTTAAGAAGCCCGTAGGGAGGTAAACAGGAGCACTAGGATGGCTGCAGAAGTCAAGGAAAGACTATGGAGTTTAGGAGGTCTGCAAGTACTCTGAACTTTTAAATTTAAGATCTCTCCAGGAGTACAGGAGTCACCAGGGCCAGCTGGCTATGTTGAGTGTTGCTGATGCTCTGAAGCGATCAGAGGTGTTTCTGACTAGGTGTGATTTGGAGGAGTTTCATTCCAGAAAGAATGGTGACCGAAAAATCATGAGAGGCTTGAAAATGCTTGTAATTTCTGAGGGCTCGTCACTTCTAATCTGTGTCCCCCATACTTAAAAAATGCTATAAAAATTCTCCTCCTAACTTAAATTGATTTTTTAAAAAGTAATACCACCCTTTTTTTCCCCATTGAAAAGTAAGAGTGAGAGCTTTAAAAAAAAAAAAAAAAAGTCTTCTAGTAGACGGTCCGTTTCCATGATAGCTGTCTACAACGAGAGATTGAAAAGCCTGAGAATTTTACCCAGGCTGACAGATTCCCCCCCTGTTTACCCTTCCTCATTGGAGAAGAGATGGACACTATTAGATTTTTTTGTATTTTGTTTGTTCAAAAAAATGTTTGTAGAAATAACAAAAATATAACTACAACCATCTAAAGAAAGAAGACATAACACAGCCATTTATTTGCCTTTTTATTGCTTCCTGTCTACAGTAATGACCTGTTCCTCATTTCACTTCCCCTATCCTTCTAAAACTACTAAAAACCCCTCTCTCACCTGTACATAAAAGTTAATATTCTATAGCTTAAACAGCCAAAGAGTTCTGATACCTAGTGATAATATTTTATTTTCCATTTCCTTCTAAAGATTCAGCACCATAGTGATCAGATTTATAGTAGAAAAGTCAACAATTGCAGTAAACAATGTGCTAGCACAAAGTAGTGTTTTTTGTCAGAAATCCATACTGTCTCACACATCCTATTTTTACACTGCCTAATGAGGCTGCTTTTGTATTGGATAGATCTGAGGAAGGAGTAGAATCAGACAGTAAAACACAAATTCTGTATATTAAAAGCAGCAAGGTGCATTGACTTAACTACAGCATTTGAGCCTGCAAAATTCCCACTTTTGTTAAATGTGTTTTTCTAGGATCGGTGTAGCTGCTATTTTCTTTCCTTTCTTCATATTACAAAGCTATATTCAAGAGTAAAGTCCAGAAGTGACTAGGATCTGGCCCTGTATTTTGAAGGGTAGCAGAGCATTATTTTCTTTGGAAATATTTTGGACCCAGAAATCATTCAGATTAAGGCCCCAATTCAGCAAAGCAGGTGCTTAAATCCCATTACTTCAATGCATTTATGTACCCTAACTGTACCCTCAAACTGGGTCAGGTTGGGAATTTTGTTTGATTTGGAATTACCTATTTATTATGATTGTATAAGTCAACCAATTATACTGTTGTGCAAAAGCAGGTAAGTATTAGTTTCAATAATTAACCAGAAAAAAATTGCTAAAGGAGTATCATTAATGTGCTTTGATTTTTGTTGTTGTCATGTCCAGCTGTCTCAAGTTGGCCAGCCACAAAATCAGTGGTCACTTCTGAAAATGTTGGCCTACATGCTTAGCACCTACTTAGATCTTTGAAAAATAATAATTAATGAAGCATTATAGAAATGAGTAATTATTAATCATTGACTTCAACTTCTTAGGCAACATACAAATACTTATTTTGAGAGAAATGCTATGGACAGCTTGAGAAATGCCAAACAAGCTTGGTAATGCAATAATAAAGGCCAACAGCAGCTAATAGCAACCCAACAAGATATTTACTGCAGGACAAGCAGCTGTAATTTCTGACAGGGGTGTGTGTGGGTGTGCATGGGTGTGCGTGTGTGTGGAAAGAGAGATGACATGAAAATCACCTTTATTCACATAAAATTACACTGAAAACTATTTTAAAATGTTATAAAATCACAATATACATAAAGAAAGATATGAATGAAATAAAACACATCTTAAGCAAACATTGAACGTGGGTCACTAAAGCACTATCATCACTCAGCTTACTCAAAATATTGTTAAGATGTCAAATCAACTGAAAAGTGTCCAGGTTATAAGTCAATTTATAAAAGGTGTAATCAATTCATAGCTGGGCCACCATCAGTGCGTGGAACAGCCTTAGCACGTCGTACCCCTCTACCTCAGTCACTCTGTTCTGGTGAGATTTCAGAACAACTAGTTTTGCCTGATCCAGCAGAAAGTTAGCCAGGCAGGAAACCAGGCGAATGTGAGCACTGTATCTCGCTCCCAGAACAAACAGACTGCTGAAAAGCTGCTGCAAAAAATCAACAAGAGGAATCAAATGTGGGCAATGAAGGAAAAAATGAAACACCGTGCCTGAAGCTGAACAGAAAGGGCACTGTGCAGACACTGAGGGGTGATATGTTCACAAAACGATTGGTTGCTACAATGCTGTGCAGGACCCTCCACTGCAAGTCACCGGAGTGCTTAGACAAAGGAGGTTTATTACAGCATCCTTCAAGCCAGGGCCATAGAATCACTCAAGGACAGAGCCATCCTCCAGGTTGTATTGGGGAGATCACAGATGATGGCATAATCCTGCACCTTGCACGCACACCATAGAGCTGCTGCTTGGTCATGGCTACAAAAGGAACATTTACCAGACACGTCCAGGACAACAATCTGCCTGGCTGCACAAGGATCTCCTCTATGGAAGGGGTAACAATCAGTGAAGGGAACAGAGGATTCCCCACAAAAGGACAGTCCTTGCAAAAATTCCCTGCAAATACCAGAGCAGTCCATTGAGGGAGCGCCACCTGGAATTCAGTGAGAACCTTATCCAAAAAACACACAAACTGGATTCTGGTCTGAGAAGCAAAAGCTGCTGCCGATTTCCAGTATGACCCACATGGAACAATCAGGTGGGACAGCTTTGTCAAGCCACTTGGAGTAAAGGCAGAAAAAGCAGGCTCCTGGAGGAAAGCGCTTCAGAGGGGGAAAAGTGGATTAAAAACAGTGTCTCTTCCAAGAGCCACAGGCTAAAAAAAGAATGGAGGCAAATCTAGACTCTGTACTTGACCAAGTGCCAACAAAAGCAAGTAAAGGTCAAAACCCATCCCCCCAGCACAGTGGAGGAGAGAGAGGGCAAGGGAATCAGAGCACAGCAGCCGTTGAACAGACCGCAGGTGAAAAGCCACCACACTGCTGACTAGGTCAATGAGCCCCTGGCTACCCTCATCTAGTGGCAGGAACAGCAAAGCAGGGCACAAGCAGTGGTAACCATTCCAAAAAAAGTGATTCATGTGCTTCTGAATCCAGTCCAGGAGACCTGGGGGAGGTCTCAAGGCTGTTAGCAATCAAAACACATCCCTGAAAAGAGAGTCCAGGAAGGAGCCAGTGCTATTTCTGCAGGTAGCCCTGTATCTTCTCCTCAGCCCCTTCCCATGTATTGTTCAAAACAAAATCCCCAACACCTTCATCCCAGAGATGCCCCATTGTAATTGTTGGGGCAGCAGTCGGGGACTGCTGCATTGCCAAGAGCCCCATAAAATCAAATTACTCTTACTTAATTCGAGCAGAGGACACTTGTTCGTATATTTGTGAACAAGCACAAAGCGCCTGCATGTCACCTTCAGACATGATGAAAACTGAGACGTCGTCTACACAGGCCAACAAATAAACCAGGAAATCATCAGCATAGATCAAGCCAGTCAAACAGCTTCTAAGAAGGTGCAGGAATGGCTCCAGACACCGGGCATATAACTTCCCAGACAGAGGGCACCTTTACATATGCCCCTGCAGACTGGGGAGCAGCAGCTAAGACCCCCATTAATCCTTAAGACACTAAAAAAGTTACGGTATGATAAAAAATATGACATGAACACTAGCTTCTAACATTTTTAAAAAATAACTATGGTTAACTCTATCAAAGACCTTCTCCTGGTCCTCTGAAACAAGCCCTACATCCAGATTAGAAAGTTTGCTAACAATAAAAACATCATTAATTAAGAACAAATTATCAAAAATACAGCTATTAGGAATAGGATATATTTGATCAGGGTGTATCAAAGAGTCCAGGTAGTCCTTCAGCCAATTGGCTACGGCCCTGGATATAATCTTATTATCAGAGCAGAGAAGGGAAAATAGATCTCCAATTCTGTAAATCACAGAGGTTCTCTTTTCTGTGCAACAGGGAAATCACTACTCTGGGGCAACTGAGAAGGAGCTCTTTCTCCTGGATACACTCCAGCACCAGTGGAAAAAAGTCAGGACCAATAAGATGTTGGAAATGTTTGTAGAATTCAGATGGCAGCCCATCAATACCTGGGGCCTTGCCTGTAGAGAGCTGTTGGACTGCAACAGAGAGCTCCTGTAGTGACATCAAGGCACCACTGCATCTCACCAGTTAGATTAGTAACCCCTGATGCAGCTCTGCTGGTGCCAGCATGTCATAGGTTTCAGGCGAATACAGAGTACTGTAAAAGGAAACAGTTGCTTTCTGGACCTCAGCAGGGTCAGTCATCAAATGACCATCCAGCAGCCAAAGACAAGAGATCTGCTGATGGTCCGTTGTCTTTTTTCTCCAACCTGAAAAAAAAAACCTTCTGGGAACATGAGTGTCCTATAGCTGGATAAAAAGGGCCCATCTCAGGGCCCCCTGCATCTTCTCTTCCAACAACTATCTCAGGAGTCAGTACATCTCATTTAGAGTTTGGTGAATCTGTACCAAGGTCGTCATGGTTGCCATCTGCAAGGTTGCCATGAAGGTCCAAGATATCTCATTCCAGGGCACTAGTGGCCTGATGCAAGGACCATGTGGAGGCCTGGACATGCTGCTAGCAGAACAGTTGGATCTGGACCATCTCGACACCCTACCGCTGTCTTAAGGATTCATATAGGGGCTTTTGCTGCCGCCAAGCTCCCAAACCACAGTGAATATCTGGGTGAAATTCAAGTCCTTTAATAATTTGCTGTTAAAGCACCATTGAGAAGCACAGGCAGGAAGAGGGAGAAATACACTGATCAGACAAGTGAGTGGGAAACACCGAGGACCAAACAAACATATTCACACTGTCCTTCATGGTATAAAAGTGATCCAGTTTAGCATCTGAGATGTGTTTGGGAGTAGCCTTCAGCCCACAGTACTGCCTAACAGTGAGGTGAGAGAACCTCCAAACATCTACTAGCCCAAAGGTCTGCAGGAGACAATACACTTCTCTGGCTGCCTGAGGATGTGGCTCCTCATGGTTCCTATCTAAAACATAATCTACAGTGCAATTGAAATCACCTCCCAGGACAATAATAGTATCGGGTTCACAGCCAAGCATGGAATGGGCAAGTGTCTGCAGAAAGGAGAGACAATCTCACCCCACAGTAGGGACATACACAATAAAAAGATTAAAAACAACAATGCCAGTATGTCTCCCCAGCTGGAGGAACCGGCCCTGCACAAACTTCTTTACAGACAGGATCTACGCCCCTGCACCCCAGGAAAAGAGAACAGCTACCACAGCAGTGACATTAGAGGCATGGCTCAAGAAAACTTCCCCCTTTCCATTCCTTCAACCAGTTTCCCTGATTATCAGGATCTGAGTGGGTCTCTTGCAAAAGGACCAGATCAGCCCATTTTTGTCTGAGAAATTCAAAGAGTTGTGCCCTTTTATGGCCCAGCAACCATTAATATTTAGAGAGCCAAAGTTGAGCAGCACCATGGAGACTAGAAGGAGAGAGTCAAAGAGCAGAGAGAAACAGTGGAATGTGGAAGTATCTGGGAAAAAATGAGCCACTGGGAGGCCAATATATCTTGAACAATCCCCACATACTTCCTCACCTTGCTCAACAACTTTTTGAGAAGGAAACATTTCCTATGATCAACCGAGGTATCTTTCAAGACAAGGGCAGCTAAGTGAACAAAGGACTGTAAATCATAAGAACATAAGAATGGCCAAACTGGGTCAGACCAGAGGTCCATCTAGCCCAGTATTCTGTCTTCTGATAGTGGCCAATGCAAGGTGCCCCAGAGGGAATGAACAGAACAGGTAATACATCCCCTGTCGCCCATTCCCAGCTTCTGGCAAACAGAGGCTAGGGAAATCAGGGAAATAGGCCTCAACCTCAAATCCCCACTTTCCTTTAGTGCTATCCAAAAAGTCATTAATCTATTGCATACTGTACCTACTCTTCCTAGATAGCTGACTGGCTGGGGCATCAGGAACCAGTGAAGAGTCAGTGACATCATCAACAATCTCTTCTAGCTCCCTCAGACTCTGCCAGCTCAGAAGAACATTGAGCTACTATTGTAACATTCTCATTTGCGAAGGAGAGAGATTCAGTAGGAGCAGCTGTCATATCTATTTTCCCAAGAGTGGAAGGCAGTACAGTCCCAGGCTGGGACATAGTGTCATCACTGCAGTATACAGGATTGTGGACTTGAGGATTTACCATCCAAGGGGAAGACAGCACGCATGGAGAACTCTAGGCATGGAGCTACCCCCCCAGCACAATGCTGTCCTCCTTCTCAGGACACACAGCTCCATCCTCAACCACTTCCAGAATCTCATGTGCCTCCAAAGTCTTAGCCCCTTTAGAAACAGTCCCACATAAATCCATCTCATCAGAGTGTTCTTCACCCCCATCTCTAGAACCTCTCTCTGTTTCCTCTGCAGGGAGGTGCTCCTCAACCTCCAGGACTTGCTTCTTTCCAAGCACAAGTGATGGGATCACAACAGAGGCTTCTTCTGGGGAGGCTGCTCCCTAGACAACAGCAGACCACATATGGCGAGTGGGAGGATAGAATCTGGCGGTACAGATGCAGGCTCTGTCTCCTGCTGGTTCCTTGATGTCCCAACTCCCTCCCCACTATCCTGGGATCCCATATTCTTACCAGAGGCTCCCAAGCCAGAAGTGCATGGGCAGGAACCTCTCAAATGACCAGGGTCTCCATGCAGGAAAAAATTCATATTTGCAGAGGTAGAAAACACTGTATAATCTGTCCCATCTATGTGGTCCTTTAACACCAGGTTCAAGGGCTGTTCACAGTTACTTAGAACCACATAATCCTGGCACCGGAATGACATACCATGCCCGCCATTTGGGTTCTTTCAGCCTAGCGGAATCATCCCGACAGCAGAAACTACATTCCTATAATGGGAGCAATCAGACACTAGAGTCACTGTGAAGGAAGGGAGGAAGGGTGGGCACTGGAAAGGCTACTTTAGTAGCAGGAGGAAACAAGAGGAAAACTGGAGCAAAAGACTCCTTGATCCAGAGTCCCTCCTGTTCCAAATTATTCACAAACTGCTCTTGAACCAGGAAAATCACTATAGATTTACTCATTCAAGAGGCAGATTTTATATTAGCACAGCCAATAACCTTACCTACACTCAGCAACACTTCCTTCACTGTGCAGGAGACAGCAGGCACACATCAAACCCGTTGCTTGTGGGTCCTGTGATTTCTGAAATTAGGGAGAAGCATCACTTCATCTGCCATGCAGGGCCGTCTCTAGAGATTGTGGTGCCTTACACAGCCCCCCTGCAGGGGGCGTCCCAGGCCTCTGGGGGGGGGGGCTGCGCCCAAGGGCTTTGGGAGGCAGGAGCAGTGCAGAAAGGCAGCAGGGGTCAGGCGGGAAGTGGAGCGACTCGGCCCCAGCCTGCTCCGCTCTGCTCCCCATCTTGGGGGAAGCGGGGGAACCACCCCCCAGCACTCACCGGCAGCGCAGCTGGGAGCTGGCGTAGCATAGCGGGCTGGGGCTGGGTCGCTCCACTTCCCGCTGCCCTGTAAGTGCAGGGGCGGGCCTGACCCTGACCCCTGCTGCAGTCCCCCAGGATGCATAGCTCAGGGGATGGAGTTTGGGGGGGATGGGGCAGAGTGGTGGCGGGGTTGGGGCGGGAAGAGGCGGGGTGGGGGCAGAGCAGGGGCAAGGGCTGAGGGGCAGGGGTGGGGCAGGGGCGGAGGCAGCGTTCCTGGGCCCTGTTGTGCAGAGCCCACGAGGGGCCAGCTTAGCCTCGGGGGATCGGGCTGGCCGCTGGAGCTGGATGCAGCACGCAGCTGCATAGGTTGTCCCAAATTTCCTGGTGCCTACGCAGCTGCATAGTTTGCATATGGGTAGGGACAGCCCTGCTGCCGTCTGCGTGAGTCAGGTTGAATTCAATCCCCTTTTATTCCTGTTGAGAAGGAGAATCTACTTTGCTTCTCTCTCTCTCCAGGAGAACGGGGCAAGAGAAAGATGTCAGTCTGCCCTCTTGTCACAGTCCAGATACCCTCCCTACTGTAACATGTTTTTGTATGTGAAATAGAGATTATAAATTGTTTGTGCTTTAGAATAAGTTATACTTTATGCCTTTACATTTGGTTAAGGTATTTGATCATGTATTAGATATGGAGCCTAAAATTAAAAATGGCGTGCCTGCCAAACAACAGCTCGACTCCATCTTTGTTTAGCTTCTTGTTGAAGTTTTGTACCCTTTTGGAACTTTGGCGGGAAAGGCAGCCAACGGTCAGCATAGAACTGGTTCAAACAGGTTCCAGCAGGAGAGCTGCCAGTTTTACCTCAAAACTTTGGCGTGCTTGTGCCTATATAAACTCTGAGCACCCACGGCCTAGCAGCTGTCCATCCTAGAGGCAGCCATGGTACCGTTGTATTTACGCAGTAATGTGGACCAGAAGATCAGCATCTGAAGACATCAGCATTAAGAACTGTGACTGTGCTTACCAATCTCTGAACTCCACATCAGTTTCAGAGAAAGGTACAGAGGTCCTGTTGATCGCTCACGCTCAGGTGATCGCAGAGCCAGGCCTCTCTTCAGCATCAGCAGATGCTATTGATCTCCCACTAAGAAGTGGTTGAGACCCAGGGTCCATCAGTCACCTGTGACAACAGTGTTGTACCATCTGCTGCTTATCGACACCTAGGAACAGTGCAGTATCTGGGGTATTTTGTTTTAGGTTTATTTGTTTATTGCCAAGGTACCTATTTGGTTGGGCCTGGGTTTTAGACCCAAACTGTCAAACCACATCTCACGGTAGTCTCTTATTAAGTTATCTGTTTGAAATAAAGCTGTTATCTGTTTACTTTATTCTTCTCGCTTCTTTATCCATTTGCATCTCGGGATAGGGATGTACACTATCTTTCCCTTGGCACCTTTAAGACTAACAGAAGTATTGGGAGCATAAGCTTTCGTGGGTAAGAACCTCACTTCTTCAGTTGCAAGTAATGGAAATCTCCAGAGGCAGGTATAAATCAGTAAGGAGATAACGAGGTTAGTTCAGTCAGGGAGGGTGAGGTGCTCTGCTAGCAGTTGAGGTGTGAACACCAAGGGAGGAGAAACTGCTTCTGTAGTTGGATGTGAATGGCTATCCAACTACAGAAGCAGTTTCTCCTCCCTTGGTGTTCACACCTCAACTGCTAGCAGAGCACCTCACCCTCCCTGACTGAACTAACCTCGTTATCTCCTTACTGATTTATACCTGCCTCTGGAGATTTCCATTACTTGCATCTGAAGAAGTGAGGTTCTTACCCACGAAAGCTTATGCTCCCAATACTTCTGTTAGTCTTAAAGGTGCCACAGGACCCTTTGTTGCTTTTTACAGATTCAGACTAACACAGCTACCCCTCTGATACTATCTTTCCCTTCTAATCCCGTGGTGATAGATACCAGATAAGGGTCCAAGATCCTGCTAATTGGCTGCAAGGTATAGCTAGCCTATACCATCCTCACCAACATAGTTAATGTTGCAGGGTTAACACTACTCCCCTGTCACGCACCATTCCCACATGCTGAATAAAGAAGCTTTCCCCTGTTGTATTCATTTAGATGGAATAAGTGGGCCAAAGATGTTAACATAATCTAGTCACTGTCCAACATTAAACAGTGTTAAACAAGATTTAGTATACAGAGACTTCAGCCTGCTTTGTACCATGGCTCAAACACCATTCAAAATCCTTTTAACCTTTTATTAAAGATATGGAGAAGAAAGAAAAGGAGTTAAAGCAGTTGAAATATAAAGTATTAAGTAAGGCTTTCATTTTCACAAAATTTCTTGTTCCCTTTTCCTTTAGCTACAGAAAGTTTTTAGAAGGAAAAAACATCCTTGTTTGACAGTATGTTAGATGGTGTCAAATATGGTAATAACTGTCCTTTTGGGGAAGAGAGAAGTTAGTTGAGATGAGCTGGATCTGCTCGTTACTGCTGTTTTTAAAGTCTAATCCCATTTCATCTCAGGTGGTGGTTGGGATTCAACTGGAGCTGCCAGGGCTGCAGTTGTCCTCTGGATACCTCTCTCTGGCCTGACCTGGTCAAGACATCCCTCAGGATTATGATGAAGGTCCAGAGTTCCAGGAGACAGTGAGGATGGAAGCCATGATGGGTAAGCTCACTCCAGTAGTCTCTGTCTGTTCTTCTTATACTTCCCACCCCCGTCTCTTTGTTTAAGAACACAAAAAAGGAGTGATTGGTGGATAGCCCATTCCCTCATTATTTTGTCCACCAATTAAACCTTGTTTCTGACACACCAGTTTTGGTTCACTGATTTCTGGTTCCACATCTTGTTTGCATCAAGCATGATTTTAACAGTCTTTGAACCGATCAGTAGGCCTTTTAGTTTAGACTTATTCCGTTTTTCTGTCTCCTTTTTGTACCTTTTCCCATCAACATTTATGATTGTAGGTTATTGTTACATTTCATGAACTTTTAAATACTTTTACAGTTGAGCTCATAATTAAAGTAAATCTGTAGGCTCAATTATTACAACACCCCAACTCATTACTGCTTTCTTCAACCTGCAGAGAAGTGAGCTGTTTGTAGGTCTAAATTTCCTTGTACTGCTGCCTCCTTCATCTGTTACTGGTTCACTAGCACTGGTAGCAGGTGAGGACATGGCAGATTGTGAAGAGCTGGGCATGCAGAGAAACTACTACCTAAATATAACCAGGAATTATACTATTTCCTCTTCTCCCCATCTCTACAGAGTGGGAGGGAGAGTCTGAGTGACATCTTGGCCCCTGTTTTCCTCATGCAGTGAACTAGCTATGCACTCAGGTGCCTTAGAAATCCAGCGGTATCGTAGCAGTGTTGTTCTCATACAATCCTTGGAGCCAATCTTGCCAAAATTACAGCTTTTCCTGAAGTGAGCAAGAAGGAAAAATCCTGACATTTGTGTTAAACACAATTAAATGGTGCCTACTGACAACACTGTGTATATTGGAGAACAGAGATTAATTGGGGGAGATTGTAGCTGGAGTAGATGAGGTAAGGATCCTCTCTTTTTTTCTTTTTTAACTATTTCCTATTTTGGGGCCTATTTATGAGAGGAGTGTTGCATGGACATTGTCATATTCATTAGTCAATTGTGTACTTTCCTAATATATATTGGGTAGGCCCCAAAAATACATTTGTAGATTTTGGGGGACACAGAAGCACCAGATACAAAATGAAACAGCTGAAGAGAAAACAGTGCTTTAATTTGAAAGATATGGTACTGTCAGACTGCAAAATTATACTCACTCAGGGTGAAGGTTCATTTTTTTGTAAGAGGAGTAAAATACAAATTGTTGGTTTTTTTCATTATAATCTTGATAAAGGGAGTTGAGTAGATTTTGGATTTAGGACGCTAAAATTACATGATAATTTGTAAGGCTGCTTGTCACGGAGTGTGGGGGGACACAAGGCCCTGCACCCCCGGCTTCCTGCGATTCACCATGACTCTCAGGCAGCCAGTAAAGCAGGTTTATTTAAATGACAGGAACACAGTCCAAGACAGGTCTTGCAGGCACAGACAACAGGATCCCCCCCCCCCCCCAGTTAGGTCCACCTTGGGGTCCCAGGGCCCCACAGCCCCCTTGGGAGGTCAGAGCCTTGTCTGCCTCCCAGCCATTCCACCAGCCAGCTCCTGAAACTCTCCCTTCAGCAACCCCTCCCACAGCCTTTGTTCAGTTTCCCGGGCAAAGGTGTCACCTGGCCTCTAACCCCTTCCTGGGTTATCACGTTACATGCTCAGGTATCTTCCCTCAAGGCCAGTCTCCCATCCCCCAATGCAGACCGTCCTAGCCAACCTCCCCTGCCTTCCCAGCCAACACTCCCCACTCAGCATTCAAAGACCACATTAAGAACAGTCCCAGTTCGTCACACTGCTACACTGTATATCAGTGGGTGTTGGAGAATATTTTTCACTGAGCCTCTCATTTTCTTCTTGCCTGTTCTGCTTCCAATTTCCTCTTCACTAGTTTTTTCTTCTTTCAACTAAATCAGAATTGAAACATTGACTATCGAACAAGAAATCTAGTTTAAAAATTTCACATATGAATAATTTCCCAATATATAATGTCCTAACAGTCAAGGGCATAAATCAGAACTTTTGTGAGCACTGATGGTTGCATTCACCAAGATTGTGGGCTCATTTTTGGAAGTGGCCTTCTGAAAATATTACCTCAAGTTACAGCTAAGGACTAAATTTTCACTGCAGTTAAGACTATTCAGTTCTGGTTCCATTCAGAAAATTCATGTGTAAATTATACATGCCAACAAATGCCTGGATGTATCTACATTTTAGATGGGTGGTGCAATTATTTTTGGGAAGTTGGCCCTTGATAGTTGCTAATGGTTTCAAATACCAACTTCAACTCTGACCATGGACTAAAATGGGCAGGCAAACGACGTGACACGGATGTTTGCATCGCTGTGGTCTCTTTGAACTACATTTCCCAAGTACTTCTGCCGCTGTGCTCCCACTGGCTGGCGTGTCACTGACATCATGTGTTTTGGCTTTGGCAGGTCACATGTTTCTCAGGGTCTCCTTTGTTTTGAGTTGAGCTGGAGCTAGAGAGACAGCCCTAAAACAAAAAAGGCAGAGCAAGAGCACAAGCAGCAGCCCCACTTCCCAGCACCAGCAAATCTGCAGGAGCCAGGACTGAGAGGTAACGGGTGTCTGTGCGTAGCTGTCAGCGAATCACAGCGGCAGTCACCCTGTGTGTTGGGGGGCTCCAGGGGCTGGGGCCAGGAGCCGTGTCCCAGCACACCAGGTTGTCTGCTGCCAGCGGGGACGGGTGTAAAGCAGCCTGGGGCAGGGATCATAGACTTTAAGCCCAGAAGGAACCATCGTGCTCATCTTGTCTGACCTCCTGCCCATGGCAGGCCACAGAGCCTCACCCACCCGCTGCCGTGACAGACCCTTACCCCCACAGCTCATGGCCAAGGGAGCAGGAGGCTGAGCCTGCCGTTCTCTGGGCGCCTAGTAACGTCCCCCCCCCCCACACACACACACACAGGTGGGTGTCAAGTTCCCCTCCCCGAGCATCCGGTCTCTAGGTACGAGCGGTCCCCAGCCTGGCGGAGAGAGGGCGCAGGCTGGGCTTGCTGAGGGGGCCCGGGGCTTGGCCGCAGGGGGACAGGCCTGGCCCAGGCGCGGAGCCTCAGAGAACCGGGCTCCTCGCCGGGGGCCCCCCGTGTGCCGGCTGTGTCAGTCGCGGCGGGACAGCGGCCGGTAACGGTGGGGGAGTTCGTTGTGGTTGAGCCGATCACAGGGGATGACCCTTTCTCTGGGGGAAGAGGTGCTGCCCCCCCCCATAACAGTAACCCCTCCGGGCCCGGCGAGGGTACTACAGGGCCTAGAGAGGGCAGTAACGTTCTTTCTCTACCCCCCTTTGTGTATGTGGACTAGGGCAAACCACAACGGAGGGAAGGGGTGGCGCTGCCCCCCCTCGGTATTTAGTAATTTGGATCCTTCCTTCCTTCTCCTCCTCCTCCTAATAACAAGGGTGTTGGGGGGGGGGTCAAGGGTACTGGCGATTGGATAAAAAGGGAGCAGGAGGCGGGACTTTGGTGCTGCTTCGGTCTGATTGGGCAGAAATATTCGGGCGAGGAGATGGGTTGTCGCTAAGGCTTCCCCGGGTGAAGGTGAGCTGGAGGGCGCGCGCGTGCGCACACGTGGCAGCCCATGATGCTGGTGGTGCCTTGAGGAAGCCCGTTGTAGTAACGCGCATGCGCACACCTTGCGGTGGCCCGTGGCGGTCGGGATGGTTATCATCTCTGGCGCCAGTCTGAGGCGTCCCCCCCCATCCCCTTGGTTCGCCGCCGGACGGTCTCCAGCCGGAGCCCGAGGGAAGGGGACGGGCGGGCCAGGCTGTAGGGGGATGTCGTCCAGGCCGCCTAGAGTAGTTGTGTAGAGCGGGCTCCGAGAGGGACCGACCCGGCTCAGCGCGGTGCGGGCCATGTCGGGAAGTGCCAGGTGTGGAGGCCAGGGCTGCTCCCTTGTGTGCCTCCCCCTGTGGCCCTGGCAGTGGTACGCGCACAGCGCCTATGGCTGCAAGCGCCCTTGTGTTGTGATTCCAGTAACAGGCTGCCAGTTAACTAGCTCCATGTAAATACTAGAAACTCTGGCTTTTTTTTTTTTTTTTTTTTTTTTTTTACCTGGGACAACTGTTTGTGGAGGGCTACGTCTTCACTAGCAACGTTAAAGCTCTCCCCGCGCTATAAAAAAAAAACCACCTCCAGGAGGGGAATATCTACCAGCGCTGTGCCGCGACTACACATTAAGCACTGCTGGGTGAAGACGTTGCCAATGAAGACGTGCCCATAGTAAAGCCTTGACCCTCTTTTGCATAACAGAATCTCCCCGGTATAGACAGACCCTGAATTGCATGTTAGTCTGAACTAGTTTTGAAATGCATTTGTCAGGTCTGAACTGCCATTTAAACTTTTTTTAAAACTTACGCAACTGTGCCTATTTAAAAACGGGTTGTTTTTTAAATTTCTAGTGTAGACAAATCCAAAGTGGGATTAAATGAGTATTAAAATGAGATATTTGGCAATGCTTCTCAAAGCAGTTAAGTGCTTCCTGTCCTACACTGATTGTCCTAAATAATTCCAAATCACAGAGATTAGAAACAGAGGGCTTGCTTAGTTGACAGTGACACAGCAACACAACTGTCTCTCTTTCACATATATTGTTTCTATTGCAAATAATCTAGAGTCTTGTAAATCATGCACTGGGAAGAGTGGTACCAGGCTTCTACTTTTGTAGTACTATTCATACTGACAGTACATAGAGTAAACAAGTTATGAGTACATTGCCTCAGCCTGGGAATATCGCCACATGGGCCTCACAACTCAGTTAGGCAAAACTCCCATTGAACTCAGTAGGCCTTTATGTTGCAACCTTTTATAGCATTTTTTGCCGTTTCACTCTTGTATGGGGAGGGGGGGTGGGGAACAACAACCTTGAAACACTCTTGGATTATAACTGTGCTAATATGCAGTTAGCCCTCAGGGCACAAAGTATAAATAGAATCCTCCTGATAATACCTGGTGAAATAGCACTCAAGTTTCAGGACATACATTTATAACGTATGCAAAATCTGTATTTAAATAATGTTAGGGCTGTGATGCAATCAGACAAAAGCCAGTAACCCACGCTCTGCCATTGACTCAAGTGTCTGTAAACAGGAAAAAGTCAACAGTGTAAATTGAAGACAATATCAGCCTTCAATTTCCTGGCTTTTGTCCATGATTTTTACCGCCTTGATGGTACAATGCAACTTTTTTCTATTTCTTTGTTCCTATGGGATTTTTTTAACAAAGAAATATTCAGGTGTATAAACGTAAGTATAAAACCAATCTTGCCATTGTTACACGCTCAAAACTCCCACTGATTTAAATTAAACGTGACATAAGGAAATCCCATTGAATTAAGGCAGTAGGAATGGTTTTAGTGTACTGCACGTCAGTTCTTCCGTCACAGATTTCAAGAGCATGCAAGACCTGAATTTCTAGTGTAAAAAAACAAGCAGAAAAAAACTCTTAAAAATCCCTGAAACTTTTTAGACCTTTTTAATGTCACACAGAAACAAAAAAAGAAACATTTCCCCCCTTTTATACATCACTTTTTAAAAGTAGACTGAACAAAAGTTAGAGAATATACTGTAGGGAACAATCCTATTTTGGTCAGAAGGATGGACTAGATGAACAGTCTTTTCCATATTTGATTTATGATGTCCAACTATGTGGAATAAAGCACATCCACTGGATATGTTTGTTAAAATAATCATTAAAATAATTAGAATGAGAATTAAAATCCAGTTATTAGGCTTCAGCATAAACATTGGTATTTATTTAGTTGTATTACAGTAGAGGCCCACCCAAGGTCGTTGCACTAGGACAGTGCTATACAAACACATAGCTTTGTCTTGACTAGGATTAAAGGTGTGTTGTTAGAGTAGATAACACCTAGTACTACACACATTCCAAAACTCCTAGGGTGCAGCCAGACTATGGATTTGGATTTTGTTTGTTTTTACCATGTGTTAGTAATGTGATAAAAAAACACCTGTTTTCCTGGTAAAGACAAGGCTCCGGGCCAGGTTTACATTAGCAACTTTTGCCAGTGTATTAATGTTGGTACGGGTCTGATCTTTTTCTTATGACATTTCTATGCTGGCAAAAGCCCTAGTGTAGATGCAGTTATACTGGCATAAAAGTGCTTTTGCCCCTGTGTCTTATTTTGCTCAGGGAACCAGTATAAGCTATTCTGACAAAAGCAATTTTTGCCAGGGCAAGCTGTATGTACACTAGATGGGTTTGCCAGTAGAGGTATACTGACCGTAGTCTTTCATTAATTTGGGGTGCAGATTACACAAGTCACTAATCACAGGTTCTTTAGTCAGGTGGCTACTTGAAATTATTATGAGATTGGTGGGCCACACATAGAAACTTGAATTATCCAAATAAATCCAAAGATAATCGTTAGGGCTGTCAAGCGATTAGAAAAATAAATCACGATTAATTGCTCTGTTAATAATAGAATACCATTTATTTTAATATTTTTGGATATTTTCTACGTTTTCAAATACTGATTTCAATTACAACGCAGAATACGAAGTGTACAGTGCTCACTTTATTTTTTAGTACAAATATTTGCACTGTAAAAATAATAAAAGAAATAGTATTTTTCAATTCACCTCATACAAGTACTGTAGTGCAATCTCTTTATCAGGAAAGTTGAACTTACAAATGTAGAATTATGTACAAAAAAAACCTGCACTCAAAAATAAAACAATGTAAAACTTACAGCCTACAAGTCCACTCAGTCCTACTTCTTGTTCAGCCAATCGCTACAGACAAACATGCTTGTTTACATTTGCAAGAGATAATGCTGCCTGCTTCTTGTTTACAATGTCACCTGAAAGTGAGAACAGGCGTTCGCATGGCACTATTGTAGCCAGCGTCGAAAGATATTTACCGGCCAGATGCGGTAAAGATTTATATGTCCCTTCATGCTTCAGCCACCATTCCAGAATACATGCTTCCATGCTGATGAAGGGTTCTGTTCAATAATAATCCAAAGCAGTGTGGACTGACGCATGTTCATTTTCATCATCTCAGTCAGATGCCACCAACAAAAGGTTGATTTTCTTTTTTCGTGGTTCGGATTCTGTAGTTTCCTCATCGGAGTGTTGCTCTTTTAAGTCTTCTGAAAATGTGCTCTATCCCTCGTCCCTCTCAGATTTTGGAAGGCACTTCAGATTCTTAAACCTTGTGTCAAGTGCTGTAGCTATCTTTAGAAATCTCACATTGGTATCTTCTTTGCATTTTGTCAAATCTGCAGTGAAAGTGTTCTTAAATCGAACAACATGTGCTGGGTCATCATGCAAGACTGCCATAACATGAAATATATGGCAGAATGCAGGTAAAACAGAGCAGGAGACATACAATTCCCCCCCAAGGAGTTCAGTCACAAATTTAATTAACGTACACCTCTACGCCGATATAACGTGACCCGATATAACACGAAATTGGATATAACGCGGTAAAGCAGCGCTCCGGGGGGGCGGGGCTGCGCACTTTGGCGGATCAAAGCAAGTTCAATATAACGCGGTTTCACCTATAATGCGGTAAGATTTTTTGGCTCCCGAGGACAGCGTTATATCGGGGTAGAGGTGTATTATTTTTTTAACAAGCATCATCGGCATGGAAGCATGTCCTCTGGAATGGTGGCCAAAGCATGAATGCGCTTACAAATGTTTAGCATATCTGGCACGTAGATACCTAGCAATGCCAACTACCACAGTGCCATGCGAACACCTATTCTCATTTTCATGTGATGTAAATAACAAGCAGGCAGTATTATCTCCCACAAATGTAAACAAACGTGTTTGTATTAGTGATTGGCTGAACAGGAACTAGGCCTGAGTGGACTTGTAGGCTCTACAATTTTACATTGTTTTATTTTTGAGTGCAGGGTTTTTTTGTACATAATTCTACATTTGTAAGTTCAACTTTCCTGATAAAGAGATTGCACTACAGTACTTGTATGAGGTGAATTGAAAAATACTATTTCTTTTTATTATCATTTTTACAGTGCAAATATTTATACTTAAAATAAATATAAAGTGAGCACTGTACACTTTGTATTCTGTGTTGCAAATTGAAATCAAATATTTGAAAATGTAGAAAAACATCCAAAATACTTAATAATTTTCAATTGGTATTCTATTGTTTAACAGTGTGATTAAAACTGCGATTAATCACGATTAATAAAAAAATTTGAGTTAATTGCGTGAGTTAACTGCGATAAATCGACAGCCCTTATAAGCATTAATACACAGAAAACACATAAAGAATAAAGCAGTCCCTGCTGACATACTCACAATATTGCAGAGACTTGTGCAGATAGAAGAAAGAGTCAGTGCAGAACATCATAAGTGGGGTGTAATGCTTCCGGCTTCCACCATCTAATCACCCTGATGCACACACCAGAGATTGGGCATATATCTTTTTTTATACTCCTTTTCCCTGAGCACCCACACACCCCAGGTACCATATTTAGATTATTTTCCAGCCTAAGGTTCATGTAGGGCTATCCAGAAAACCATAACTGGGGTTCTGATTGTTGACACAAGCCACGTGCCTCAGTACATTTCCTAATATTTCTAATGCATCAATGCAATTAACTTCATGTTTACACATACTAAAAGTCCCCCTGGTTTTTGTTCTTTTCCGGTTTACTTATTTATTACAAGATCTATATTGCAAAAGTCCTTATAACCTAAGCCAAACACTCAAGCTAACTTATGTCAACTGTTTATGCTAACTGCTAGGCCTCACTAGGTCTACTGCTGATAGCAAAGCCTATTTGAAATAATTCTTTATAGTGTGTTTCCCCTACTTTTATAACAGCTGTTCTTAAGCAGCTTAGTTTATTTTAACATATGAATTAACAATACAGAAACTCCTCAACAAGGGTTTCCAAGATCAGGTCGGGCTTCAGTGGTCAATCTGGCAAACCTTTTATAATGTAGACCTGGCCTTAGGGCTTGTCTACACTTGGGCCAAGTCTACACTACAAAGTTTTGCCTACACAACTTATGTCAGTTAGAATATGAAAAAATCATCCCTCTAGCAAACATGCTGGCAAAAAAACACCATGTAGATGCAGTTTATCCTGCAAAAGAATCTTCATATGCTGTAGTTTACGTCATTTAGGGAGGGTATATATAGCTATAGACACTTACTACAACAACAAACAGGTTCTTCTGTTGAACTAGCACTGTCTACACTGGGGCTTAGGTTGTCTTAACTACATCTCTGAGGGTGCGGGTTTTTCACAACTCTGATGAATGTAGCTAGGTCAACCTTTTTCTAGTAAAAAGCAACAGAGGGTCCTGTGGCACCTTTAAGACTAACAGAAGTATTGGGAGCATAAGCTTTCGTGGGTAAGAACCTCACTTCTTCAGATGCAAGTAATGGAAATTTCCAGAGGCAGGTATAAATCAGTATGAAGATAACGAGGTTAGTTCAGTCAGGGAGGGTGAGGTGCTCTGCTAGCAGTTGAGGTGTGAACACCAAGGGAGGAGAAACTGCTTCTGTAGTTGGCTAGCCATTCACAGTCTTTGTTTAATCCTGAGCTGATGGTGTCAAATTTGCAAATGAACTGGAGCTCAGGCCGGGCCGGGCCTGAGTGCTCTGTGTGGGCTCCTGGCTGCGCGGCCCCGCTGCCGGCCCGCCATGGGGGAGCTGCGTGAGGTGGAGGGCAGCATGCTGCGGCGGCTCCTGCGCCGCGAGCCGGACAGGCCGGGCCCCGGGCGCTGCCTGCTGCTGGACTGCCGGCCCTTCCTGGCCCACAGCGCCGGCTACATCCGCGGCGCGCTCAACGTGTGCTGCAACAGCATCGTGCGGCGCCGCACCAAGGGCGCCATCAGCCTGGAGCAGATCCTGCCGGCCGAGGCCGAGGTGCGCTCCCGCCTGCGCTCCGGCCTCTACTCCGCCGTGGTGGTGTACGATGAGCGCACTAGCCCTAATACCACCTCCCCGAACAACATTAGCTGTGCTGACAAAAGTACTCTTCGGTCGGAATAATTGGGTTTACACTGGACTGGTTTTTTTTTTTCCAGCATAGCTATATTGGCTAGGGGTTATGATTTTTTACACTCCTAGCCAATATAATTATGCTGGCGTAAATTTGTAGTATAGATCAGGCCTACCCCATGGAGTTATTCAGGAACAGTTGTTCCTAAATCAGGCAATGTGTAGCATAGCCCTTAGACAGCATAGACTTTAACATGTGCTAATGTGATGAAATTGAAGCTTATGAGGGAGCTGTATGAGATGGTCCCTGCCCCCAAAGAGTTTAGATGAATGGGGAAATTCACATCTCTCCAATCTATTGTTTCAGGTTGTCTGCAGACTCAGGAAAAGAGAAGCACAGTGGTTCACATTCCAAAAGTTTTCTTCACAACTGTAAGGGTAAACATTTACAGTATTTATTTTTTACAGAAAATGGTAGGGCCACCAGAAAAATGCCAGCTACAACAGTGATTGGTACTATATGAATACCAAAGATGAATAGATAAAAACAAGTTGGAACAGCTTTTTGACTTTTTCAGTTAACCTTTGGCTCAGCTTAATTAAAACTTTATTTATTATGAAGTAGCTGGGTTTTTCAAGGGTTTAGATCCCCTTGCGCAATACAAGAAATTAAGATTATGTTAGGGAGCAACTTTTCTTGCCAATTTTAATTACAGAAGCACAAAATGTATGTCACATCTGTCAAACTTTTCCTTTCATATAATTTTAAGCGTATCCAAATTATGGGTAAAAATTTGGTTTAAAAAAAATTAACTCACTACACAAATCTTATACACCAAAGCAGCGTTTTACAGTTGATGTATAGTGCACTTCATAACACGGGATTATAAAAGTGACATGAAAGACTGCTGTACTGGAACAGTGAAAATTTATGATCTTGGTTCTCCAGTGAGCTCTGCCTGGCTCAGGGGTTTGCCTACACATAGCTCATTGCAGGATCAGGGCCTAAATATTAAAGTGACCTCAAAACTTGTCAATGGAAAAAATGGATTGTTCTTTCTGACTCAATAAATGAACATACCTTCTTTGTGCTGATTTAAGGGACAGTTTCACCAAACCTTCCGCATGCAAGTCTTCCTTACTCTCACAAGTAGTCCAGTTACCTCAGTGTGACTCTCCATGTAAATAAAGATTTACACAAGGTCTTGCCATTATTTTTCTTCTATGTATTATGTCATTTTAGAGATGTAGGGGTTGCTTAGAAACTTTACTCTTTGGGGGATTTTTCATTTCTCTCTCTTTAGCTTTAGTTAAATTTGTGGCAGAGAACCTGAAACTGAACACTTAGGGTTTGTGTACACATGGAGATATTCAGGAATAGTGTGGTCACTCTTAAGCCATGTCTACACTACTGGCGCTACAGTGATGGAAGGGCTTTTTTTACTGTCGCTGCAGTTAGTCCACCTCTCTGAGCAGCGTAGCTAGGTCAGTGGACCTAGCTGCACGTACATTGGGGTTAGGTCATCTTAACTTCGGCACTCAGATGTGGGAATTTTTCACACCCCTGAACGATGTAGCTAGGTCGATCTAAGGGCATGGCTACACTTGCGAGTTAGAGCGCATTAAAGCAGCCCAGTGCGCTCTAACTCACAACGCATCCACACTGGCAAGGCACATAGAGCACTCTGACTCCGCGGCTAGAGCGCTCCTGGTACTCCACCTCGGCGAGTGGAATAACATTTGATGTGCCCCCGCTGGAGCGCCACGGCGCCAGTGTGGACACCCTGGTCTGTTAATGCGCTCTGATCGGCCTCCAGAAGTGTCCAACAATGCCTGTTCTAGCCACTCTGGTCATCAGTTTGAACTCTACTGCCCTGCCCTCAGGTGACCAACCATCAGACCCGCCCTTTAAATTCTCTGGGAATTTTGAAAATCCCCTTCCTGTTTGCTCAGCCAGGCGTGGAGTGCTGTCAGCGAATCTTTCCAGGTGACCATGCCTCCACGTGCCAGGCGATCCCCAGTATGGAGCAATGGCGAGGTGCTGGACATAAGAACATAAGAACATAAGAAAGGCCGTACTGGGTCAGACCAAAGGTCCATCTAGCCCAGTATCTGTCTACCGACAGTGGCCAATGCCAGGTGCCCCAGAGGGAGTGAACCTAACAGGCAATGATCAAGTGATCTCTCTCCTGCCATCCATCTCCATCCTCTGACGAACAGAGGCTAGGGACACCATTCTTACCCATCCTGGCTAATAGCCATTTATGGACTTAGCCACCATGAATTTATCCAGTCCCCTTTTAAACATTGTTATAGTCCTAGCCTTCACAACCTCCTCAGGTAAGGAGTTCCACAAGTTGACTGTGCGCTGCGTGAAGAAGAACTTCCTTTTATTTGTTTTAAACCTGCTGCCTATTAATTTATTTTGGTGACCCCTAGTTCTTGTATTATGGGAATAAGTAAATAACTTTTCCTTATCCACTTTCTCAACATCACTCATGATTTTATATACCTCTATCATGTCCCCCCTTAGTCTTCTCTTTTCCAAACTGAAGAGTCCTAGCCTCTTTAATCTTTCCTCATATGGGACCCTCTCTAAACCCTTAATCATTTTAGTTGCTCTTTTCTGAACCTTTTCTAGTGCTAGAATATCTTTTTTGAGGTGAGGAGACCACATCTGTACACAGTATTCGAGATGTGGGCGAACCATGGATTTATAGAAGGGCAATAATATATTCTCAGTCTTATTCTCTATCCCCTTTTTAATGATTCCTAACATCCTGTTTGCTTTTTTGACCGCCTCTGCACACTGGGTGGACATCTTTAGAGAACTATCCACGATGACGCCAAGATCTTTTTCCTGACTCGTTGTAGCTAAATTAGCCCCCATCATGTTGTATGTATAGTTGGGGTTATTTTTTCCAATGTGCATTACTTTACATTTATCCACATTAAATTTCATTTGCCATTTTGTTGCCCAATCACTTAGTTTTGTGAGGATTGGACCTCATCAGTGTTTGGGGGGAGGAAGCTGTCCAGTCCCAGCTGCGCTCCAGATGTAGGAATTATGATACCTTCGGGCAGATATCAAGGGACATGATGGAAAGGGGCCAGTGCACTTATAAAAATGGCAGGTCACAGGGGCAGCACCGGAGTGGCTGTTTGCCTCGCGGGCTTTGCGGTAGGCATTCTGCAGCTCCTTCACTTTAACCCTGCACTGGCCAAGCGGACTCAATCCAGGCGCTTGTAGCCATGCAGGCGGAGCACTACCGCGCCTGCCCCCCCGCCCCCCGCAGCCCTTGTCCCAAAACTCTTTCCCTTGTGCCCCCATGTCACCTCCAACCCACTTTCCCCAACATCCGGGTTCTTATTGCCACCAGCTGCCTCCAACACCTGTAGCTTCACCACCCAGCCCTGAAAACTACGACCCTTACCCACTGCACTCAACCCCCATCACCATACAGTATAGCCATCCTGAAGTGCAGCACTCATTGCAAAGCACTCCAAATAGGAAGGCTGAGTATGATCACAGGACATATGCAAATCTGTGATTGTTCCGTTCCCCACCCCACCCCTTTGCCCTTTCTGTTTCTCAAGCAATTGTGTTTCTTTTCAATAAATGCATTTTCTTTTCAATAAATGGATTTTTTTGCTTTGAAAACATTCTTTATTATTGCATAAAGTAAAAGATACCTTAGCCCAGGAAAGCAACAGGCACTGCAAGTCAGTGTATCATACGTAGCAAACACAGATTCCTACTAACATTGGAACCACTGCACTTCACTCCCGTGCAGGGCACCAGACATTACTGGTGGCTTTCAGCCTCAAATTGCTCCCTCAAGGCATCCCTAATCCTTGCAGCCCCATGCTGGGTCCCTCTTATAGCCCTACTCTCTGGCTGTTCAAATTCAACCTCCAGGTGTTGAACCGCCGAGTTCCATGCCTGAGTGAATATTTCACCCTTCCCTTCCCAAATGTTATGGAGGGTACAGCACGCGGATATAACCGCGGGGATGCTGTTATCGGCCAGGTCCAGCTTCCCATACAGAGAACGCCAGTGGCCCTTTAAACAGCCAAAAGCACACTCCAAGGTCATTCTGCACCGGCTCAGCCTGTTGTTGAACCACTCCTTGCTGCTGTCAAGGCTCCCTGTGTAGGGTTTCATGAGCCACGGCATTAAAGGGTAAGCGGGATCTCCAAGGATCACACTGGGCATTTCGACTTCCCCTACGGTGATCTTCTGGTCTGGGAAAAAAGTCCCAGCTTGCAGCTTCCTGAACAGGCCAGTGTTCTGAAAGATGTGTGCGTCATGCACCTTTCCGGGCCAGCCTGTGTTAATGTCAATGAAACGCCCACGGTGATCCACAAGCGCCTGGAGAACCATAGAGAATAGCCCTTCCGATTAACGTCCTCCGAGGCTAGGTGGGCTGGTGCCAGAATTGGAATATGCGTCCCATCTAGCGCCCCTCCGCAGTTAGGGAAACCCATTTGTGCAAAGCCAGCCACAATGTCCTGCACGCTACCCAGAGTCACGGTTCTTCTGAGGAGGATGTGATTAATGGCCCTGCAAACTTGCATCTACACGATTCCAACGGTCGACTTCCCCACTCAAAACTGGTTAGCCACCACTCAGTAGCTGTCTGTAGTTGCCAGCTTCCAGATTGCAATAGCTAGCCGCTTCTCCACCATCAGGGCAGCTCTCAATCTCGTGTCCTTTCGCCACAGGGTCGGGACAAGCTCCTCACACAGTCCCATGAAAGTGGCTTTTCTCATGCGAAAGTTCTGCAGCCACTGCTTGTCATCCCAGACTTGCATGACGATGTGATCCCACCACTCAGTGCTTTGTTTCCTGAGCCCAAAAGCGCCGTTTGACGGTGGTGAGCATGTCCGTGAATGCCATAAGCAATCTCGTGTCGTATGCATTACTCGAGTCGATATCATCGGAGTCCTCACTGTCACTTTGGATCTTAAGGAATAACTCGACTGCCAAACGTGATGTGCTGGCGAAACTCGTCAGCATATTCCTCAGCAGTTCAGGCTCCATTCCCACAGACCGAAAGGGAAGACAGAGCGCCAATTGAAAGATGGCGCCAATTGTGGACGGAAGCAGAGGGATTGCTGGGATGCGAACCGATGCATCACGGGGTGTTGGGACGGGGCCCAGAATCCCCCGCCCTCCCCGCCCCCTTCCTACAAGCCACAGCGCCAGAATGGGAAGAGGTGCTCTGTGGGATAGCTGCCCACAATGCACCGCTCCCAATGCCGCTGCAAGTGCTGCAAATGTGGACACGCCAGTGCACGTGCAGCTGTCAGTGTGGACAGACTGCAGTGCTTTCCCTACTGCACTCTACGAAGGCTGGTTTAACTCAAAGGGCTATACATTTGCAAGTGTAGCCATGCCCTAAATTTTAAGTGTAGACCTAGGTTTATTCAGGAACAATAGTGCCTTGTTCCTGTTTCGTTTAATCCACTCTGAATCCAGTAACATGGAGTTAGTCAGGAACAGCTGTTGCACTTTACATTCACACCCTAATTTACCTGTGTTAACTTTCAAGTGTAGACAAGCCCTAGGGCCCACCCCCACTCTCCCTGTTAACACTGATGCAACTGAATGGGTGGTAGCACCAATGGAAGTATTTTTCTGATATTACCTAAACAAGGCCATAGAAAGGACAGTACGTATAAATTCTAGGAACTACACCTCTACCCCGATATAACACGACCCGATATAACACGAATTCGGATATAACGCGGTAAAGACGCGCTCCAGGGGAGGGGGGCGGGACTGCGCACTCCGGCGGATCGAAGCAAGTTCGATATAACGCGGTTTCACCTATAACGCGGTAAGATTTTTTGGCTCCCGAGGACAGTGTTATATTGGGGTAGAGGTGTAATTCCTGTTCCCATTGCAGTTAGTGGAAATATAACCTTTTAATTCAGCAGGACAAGGATTGCAATCTAAAACGTTTAAAAGCAGTGAATTCTACTATTGGTTTGTTGTAATTTGCTTTCCTCCCTAATTTCTTCCCCCCTTTGGTATCATTTGTGTGATATACTTTGTTAGTAATAATAATGTGATAAATAATAAACTAAAGCTTCATAAAAGTGCATGGTACTTAAAAGAAATGAAAGAAGACTGGTAGCTCTTGAGAGCATTTCTTTAAATTACCATGCACTTTTATGAAGCTGTATTTTATTATTTATTACATTATTATTTTACTAATTGATTGCTGACTTTTGTCCTCATCCCTGTATAAAGTATAGAAGACACACGTTCCCTTCCTCAAGGATCTTGCAGTTTAGGTCAGGGGTTCTCAAACTGTGGCTTGGGACCCCAAAGTGGGTTGCTTCGGTCCCCATTCCTGGGGTCGTGTAGTAATTTTTCTTGTCAGAAGGGGGTCGCGGTGCAATGAAGTTTGAGAACTGTTGGGTTAGGTATATGGCTTGAAAACACAATGCCCCTTATTAAGCAATTAACAAGTATTATGAATTGCACTGTATATTGCATGCTAAAACTTAAAATTGTCAATTTAATAAGAACCAAATCCTGCTTTCTTTACTTATGTGAATAATCCCATTGAAATCAATAAGATTGCTCATGGGAATAAGATGAACAGAATTTTGCCCTGTTATGCTATACACTAAGGCCATAATTCTGTTTACATGCTAGTTTTACCTGGGTATAACCAGCTTCATTGAAGTTACTTCTGATTTACATCAGTTAGATCAAAATCAGGCCTTTAAGTTTATAGTTATATTCTCACAGTTGCACTTTCCTTTTTTACTGCTGATGTAAATCCCAATTCTGCCACACTTTCTCATGCTGAGTAGCCTGAATTTACTGTACAGTTAGTATCAATATGAGTAAATGTGGCAGGAATAGGCCTCAATATAAGAATATAAGAACCATACTGGATCAGACCAATGGTCCTTTTAGCCCAGTATCCTGTCATCTGACAGTGGCTGGTGCCAGATGCTTCAGAGGCAATGAACAGAACAGGGCAATTTAGCAAGTGATCCATCCCTGTCATCCAGTCCCAGCTTCTGGCAGTAAGAGATTTAAGGACACTTAGACTACAGAGTTGCATCCCTGACTATCTTGGCTAATAACCATTGATCCTCCATGAACTTATCTAATTTTTTTTAACCTTCATAACATTCCACAAGTTGACTGTGTGATGTGTGTACAAGTACTTCCTTTTTGTTTGTTGTAAACCTGCTGACTAGTAATTTCATCAGGTGACCCCGATTCTTGTGTTATGTGAGGGAGTAAATAACATTTCCTTACTCACTTTCTGCACACTATTCATGATTTTATAGACTTGTATCATGTTCCCCCCCTTTAGTCATCTCTTTTCTCAGATGAACACTGTCTTTTTAATCTCTCCTCATCTGAAAGCTGTTCCATTATCCCTAATCATTTTTGTTGCCCTTCTCTGTAATTTTTACAATTCTAATATATCTTTTTTGAGATAGGGCAACCAGAACTGCATGCAGTATTCCAGGTGTGGGCATACCATGGATTTATATAGTGGCATTATGGTATTTTCCATCTTATTATCTATCCCTTTCCTAATGGTTCCTAATATTCTCTTAGCTTTTTTGACTGCTGCTGCCTTTTGAGCAGTTTTTTTCGGAGAACTATCCACAGTGATTCCAAGATCTTTCTTGAGTGCTAGCAGCTATTTAGACGCCATCATTTTGTAAGTATAGTTGGGATTATGTTTTCCAATTCACAGTACTTTATCAACATTCAATTTCATCTGACATTTGGTTACCCATGTATGCAGTGTAGTTGTAGCCGTGTCAGTGCCAGGATATTAGAAAGACAAGATGAGTGAAGTAATATCTTTTATTGGATCAATTTCTGTTGGTGAAAGAGACAAGCTTTCAAGCCACACAGAGCTCTTCTTCAGGTCTGGGAAAGGTATTCCGAGTGTCCAAACTAAATGTAAGGTGGAAAAGATTGTTTAGCATAAGTAGTTAGCACATATCGTAAGGGACCATTCAAGGTACAGTGGCCTGTTAAAACCTCTGCAGTCATAGGACCAAAAGGGGGCTAGTGGATTACAGATTTTTGTAATAAGCCCTAAATAAGGCTACGTTTTAGTCACGGGTGTTTTTTGTAAAAGTCACGGACAGGTCACAGGCAGTAAGCAAAAATTCACGGTCCGTGACTTGTCCATGACTTTTACTAAAAATACCCGTGACTAAAACGGGGGGAGGGGAGGCTGCCTGAGGGCACGGCAGGTGCTGAGGGAGGGCGGCCTGTGTGCTGGGGGAGGGCAGTTGGTGGCACGCGACCTGGAACCCCCGCTGGTGCTGGAGGGGGCAGTTGCGCACTGCCTCCGCCCAGAGCACTGGCTTTGCGGCTCCCATTGGCTGGGAACCATGGCCAGTGGGAGCTGTGGGGGCGGTGCCTGCAGGCAGAGGCAGCGTGCAGAGCTGCCTGGCCATGCCTCCGCCTAGCAGCTGAGCGAGGGGGATGTTGCCACTTCCGGGGAGCCCCCCAGGTAAGCGCCGCCCAGAGCCCACCTCACCCCGTCCCATGCCCCAACCTCCTGCTCCCTCCCACACCTAAACTCTGCTGCTGGGGGGGGGGGGGCAGCGCAGTGGCCCAAGACTGCCCCAGCAGCAGCTGGTACGACTGGCACAGGGGCTGCCTGAGCTGCCCCATAGCCAGGTGCACCGGCCGCTGCAGAAGTCACGGGAGTCACGGAATCCGTGACCTCCGGAACAAATTTGCAGCCTTAGCCATAAATCCAGTGTCCAGTTACCAGTCATCCTGTTTTTTGAGATCCCTTTGTAACTCTTCACAGTCAGCTTTGGATTTAACTATCTTGAATAATTTTGAATTGTCTGCAAACTTTGCCACCGCAATGTTTACCCCCTTGTCAGGGCCGGCTCTAGGCACCAGCAAAACAAGCTGGTGCTTGGGGCGGCACATTTTTAGGGGCGGCATGGCCGGCGCCAGAATGCCGCCCCTAAAAATGTGCCACGGCCGCCCTAGCTCACCTCCGCTGCCGCTCGCGCGCCGCTGCTCCCCCTCCTTCCCTCCCTCCTAGGCTTGAGAGCCTGGGGGGAGGAGGCAGGGCTGGGGATTTGGGGAAGGGGCGGAGTTGAGGCGGGGCCGGGGGTGGGGTAATTAAAAAACGGGGGGGCGGCCAAAATTGTTTTTGCTTTGGGCGGCAAAAATCCTAGAGCCGGCCCTGCCCCTTGTCCAGATCATTTATGAACAGGAGTAGCCAACCTGTGGCTTCGGAGCCACATGCAGCTCTTCAGAAGTTAATATGCGGCTCCTTGTGTAGGCACCAACTCCGGGGCTGGAGCTACAGGCGCCAACTTTCCAGTGTACCAGGAGGTGCTCACTGCTCAACCCCTGGCTCTGCCACTGGCCCTGCTCCCTCCCCTCAGCCTGCCACGCCTTTGCTCCTGCACACCACGAAACAGCTTATCGGGAAGTGCAGGGAGGGAGGGGGAAGTGCTGATCGCCGGTGGGTGGGAGGCGCTGGGAGCGGGGTGGGGGAGCTCATGGGGGGCTGCTGACATATTAGTGTGGCTCTTTGGCAATGTACATTGATAAATTCTGGCTCCTTCTCAGGCTCAGGTTAGCCACCCCTGATTTATGAATATGTTGAAAAGCACTGGTCCCAGTACAGATCATTGGGGGACCCCACTTTTTACCTCTCTCCACTGTGAAAACTGACCATTTATTCTGACCCTTTGTTACCTTTCTTTTAACCTATTACTAATACGTGAGGAGCTTCCCTCTTATCCCTTAACTGCTTACTTTGCTTAAGAGCCTTTGGAGAGGGATCTTGTCAAAGGCTTTCCAGAAGTTCAGGTACACTATATCAACTGGATCATCCTTGTCTACATGTTTGTTGACCCCCCTTAAAGAATCCTAGTAGATTGGTAGGCCATGATTTCCCTTTACAAAAGTCATATTGACTCTTCCCCAACAAATCACTTTCATCTATGCGTCTGATAATTGTGTTCTTTATTATAGTTTCAACCAGTTTGCCTGGTAATGAAGTTAGGCTTATTGGACTGTAATTGCCAGGATTGCCTCTGGAGCCTTTTTAAAAAATCAGTGTTACATTAGCTATCCGCCAGTCATCTTGTACAGATGCTGATTTAAGCAATAGGTTACATACCACAGTTAGTAGTTTTGCAATTTCATATTTGAGTTCCTTAGAAAGCAGTATAACTGGTGAGTTTAATATTTTCATCTGGCCCAGGAGATGTCACTACTGGATAAAACTGTTGCAAAATCAATTGGATAGAGTATAGAGATACAGATTAGAATATCAAGTGACACAATATTAACTGGGTGCTTTAGCAGGCTTTATTGAAAATGTTACATTGAATGCAACAGTATTCTTTAGGCAATAAATTGACATGTAATCCATGTGTTAATCCAAATTAAGGATAATTATTTTGTAGCCTTCATATGACCTTATCAAAAGTGTTTTCTACCTTGTAAATAATTTCTAGAGGTTTTCATTAAATTGTGTCTGAAATAGAATTGAGCCCTATGTAAAAAGCAACAGTATGACGTTTGGTATATTTATAGTGTTCCTTTTTAAAATTGTCTGAGTGAGAAAATTGTACTACAGAATACAGTCAAGAATAGTGCCTTCTAAAGAGGCTTTATAAAAAGCCTGTTTAAAAAAAAGTATGGTTCATTTTGTTCTATGTTAAGAGATGGTGTAACCAGACTTTGGTCCAGTAATATGCAGCTCTGAAGATGCTGGGCAGTCAGGAAATAAAATTAGTGTTAGAAACAGCATTTACTGTCTCTGCACATGGGGAATGAGAGGAAATGAACGTAATCTCTTAGAATCCTTTTTTTAAAAAGAATCTTTTGCACAAGTTTTAAAATAATTTGAGACACATCTTCCTGGAAGTTTAAAAATGAATCCATGCACTTAGAATTATGGAAGTTAGTGCTTCCCAGGTTTTTTTTTGTGGGGCTTTAATCCAGTTGGTTTTAAAAATCAGGAATTAAAAGATATACCAACTGAGCTATGCTTATAGGGATGATCATCATATATACCTTCACCAGGCTATGTCTAGGCAAATTAATTGTATTATATTCACAGGCAACCTTAAATCATTTCCTAACCTTTGAGTGTTTGACTTTGCAATCTTAATAATATTCTTTTAACATAGTTTGTGTGTGAGTGAGAGAGCTGTATATATTGATGATGATATAATGCCTTCGACTATAGTCTTTGCTTTTAAATTTTAGATAGGAGTTAACTATTGTCAGAAAATAGAAATTCTCCTTTAACTCATTAGGTAGCCCCCACTTCTTACTTCCAGATGCAAAGACTCCTTATTCATTTGCTTGCATAATGGTTTTCTCACAAATATACATAATGTTTTATTTGATACTTATTCATGTGGTTGCCTTTTTTCTGTGGTATCTACATTATGCTTCAATATGAATTTTAAGTATTTTTTCCAAAATGCACATTAGTAACCTGTATTAATTTTTAATTTCACCAGAGCATATTGATTAACTGATTGTTTTGCTGATAAGGAGAAAGAGTTAAGACATTTGCTTTTGCTGATCAGGAATGGTCACTGGGATAAACAAAATCATTAAACTCCATAGATTGCATTATGGTACTGATGTATACTGAAGACTGAGATGTGGTTTGTAGCCTCCCTCTACAATTGTTCTAGTTTAAAATTTTCTTCTTTAATATTACTTTTATTAGTGGTATTACAGGAGCACCTGGAGGCCCTGAGATCAGACTTACGTTGTGCTAGGGGCTGTGCAAACACATAGTAAGAAGCAGTTTAAAAATCTGTATAGCAAAATCCTGAGGTCTTTACTCGGGCAAACTCCCGCTGATATCAACTGAGAGATTTGCTTGAGTAAGGACTTTAGGATTTAGCCTTTTGACATTTTTAAGCTTGATATAAGATACTCCAATTAAACAAAGGCTAGGTTATTCATAATTATGGTTCTCACAGCAACCTTAACTCAGTCCTTTGTGTGTATGCATTACAGTAGGATATATTTCATTGCATTGCATGGTGTCACATTTCATTTGCCAAATAATAACTTTTGACCGTTACTAGAGTAGTGTAAGTTACACAGATTTTAGACTGCTCAGGCTATTTGTTTTGTATTATGCAAGTTTCATAAATTTCATAATTCCTTCATTGCATTAACTGTCAGAATTGATTTGTTGGGTACTAAAATGTTTTAATTCTTCTAGCCATAGCACCGTAAAGAAGACACTCAGAAATCTTTTCTCAATGATTCTGTAGTCAACGGATGTAACAATGGTACTAATACTGGGCCGCAGACTGAATAGAGAGGATAGCGGGGTTCGTGATTCCCCTGCAACCAAACGTAAAGTTTTTGAAATGGACCCAAAGTCCTTATCAGGTCATGAGTTTTTTGACTTCTCTTCAGGATCATCCCATGCTGAAAGCATACTCCAGATCTTCAATGAGTTTAGAGACAGCCGCTTGTTCACAGATGTAATTATCTGTGTGGAAGGAAGAGAGTTTCCCTGTCATCGAGCTGTTCTCTCAGCCTGCAGTAGCTACTTCAGAGCTATGTTTTGCAATGATCACAGAGAAAGCAGAGAAATGTTGGTGGAGATCAATGGCATTTTTGCTGAAGCTATGGATTGCTTTTTACAGTACGTGTACACTGGCAAGGTGAAAATCACTACAGAGAATGTGCAGTATATCTTTGAAACATCAAGTCTCTTTCAAATTAGTGTTCTGCGTGATGCTTGTGCCAAGTTCCTGGAAGAGCAACTGGATCCTTGTAACTGCCTGGGAATCCAGCGTTTTGCTGATACACACTCACTAAAGACACTCTTCACCAAATGCAGAAATTTTGCACTGCAGACATTCGAGGATGTTTCTCAGCATGAAGAATTTCTTGAGCTTGGGAAAGATGAGCTCATTGATTATATTTGTAGTGATGAGTTGGTGATCAGTAAGGAAGAGATGGTTTTTGAAGCAGTTATGCGCTGGGTTTACCGTGCTGTTGATCTGAGAAGACCAGTGTTACAGGAACTTCTAACACATGTGAGACTCCCTTTATTACATCCTAACTATTTTGTACAGACAGTGGAAGTGGAACAGCTGATTCAGAATTCTCCAGAGTGTTATCAGCTGCTGCATGAAGCAAGAAGATACCACATACTTGGAAATGAAATGATGTCCCCAAGAACTAGACCACGCAGGTGAGAGGATTTTTTACTGTTTTTCTGATATGCCCTAGAAGAACATTATTATTTTTTTTACCTGTTTATCTAGTAGATATGAACTGTAACCAAACTGCAGCATAGTGAAGAAAAATTTGAAAGTGTCTTTTATTTTGTGTTACTGAGTTCTGCATTTTTACTGCCTTATCCATACACAAAAGCCTGATCACCTCACATGCTTAACTTTAAGTAGGCCTTTGAGTAATCTTATTCACACATATATGTAACTTTACTGATATGAGTAGTCCCCTAGAATTCAATAGGAAGGACACCGATGTCAGTAAGTTACTCACAGGTGTAGATGTTGGCAGGATGAGATCCTAAGCCCTTTTCACTAGTTGCCCAGTTAAGCCACTTGCAGCAGCTTTCATTCCGGCTCATTACAATGCAGCCATTAATCCACTACATTTCATAATTATTTAATTTTTACAGTGTAAAATAATAATGTATTGTACACTTATCAAGGAGTTGGGTGGCATTTTTCAGTTAGGGCAACAGCGACTGCTTTTGAAAATCCCACTGTTACACCACAAAACATTTTACAGGTTTAATAAAACACTTTACAGGACTAAAAATACAGTTCTAGAATTATATAACAGATTTAGGGATGAAATAACAAAATAAATGTATATATTTACAGAATTACATAGTAGCTACAGAAAATATTTTAAGTTTAAATATTGTAACCTGTTTTTAAAAATCCTAAAACATTACTTCTTATTATCCCATAATACAACTGGAAATTGCTACTGTAAGCTACAGTAGGAAATGAGAAAAAATACCAAGGGTGGTATTTTGGGAACTGTTGGTTATGGAGATTTCTTTTAGATTCTGCCATATACCTTCCTTCCCAGGTAATTGCTAAAAACATTACATTCTTGAAGGAATGGTAAAGAAGGAAAACTAAGATGTTTAACCCTGGAAATTCTGCCAAACATAACATAGGTACTTGAGAAGGTTAGGCTAGGTCTACGCTATGGGGGGAGGGGTCGACCTAAGATACGCAACTTCAGCTACGTGAATAGCGTAGCTGAAGTTGCGTATTTTAGGTCGACTTACCTGGCTGTGAGGACGGCGGCGAGTCGACCGCTGCCGCACCGCCGTCGACTCCGCTTCCGCCTCTTGCCGCGGTGGATTTCCGGAGTCGACGGCAGAGCCATCGGGGATCGATTTTATCGCGTCTTCACTAGACGCGGTAAGTCGATCCCCAGTAGATCGATTGCTACCCGCCGATCCGGCGGGTAGTGAAGACGTGCCCTTAGTTGGCTAGGTGTAATGCTCACTGGAGAATTAGCTGAAAAAGGAAACACCCACCTTCACCCCACTGCTTATGTTTAAACAGAGATGTTTTCTGAGCAGGGTTTTTGTTACTAAACTTAAGAAGAAACTAAACACTGAATCATGAATGCAGCAACAAGAGGAATAATTTATAAAGAGAGAAGCTGGCTAGTCCCCCAGTGATGATTCTTCCCTGTATCTATTATTAAATTCAAGGGATAGTTCCTTGTCATTTGGTTCTGTTGCAAAAATTGATAAAGTTTTGTAACAGTTACCAGATTCCTCCCTGCCTCCTCCATGCTTTCCCCTTTCATTTCTTCTAAAATGGGATTTTGGTAGCTCCTTTACCCATTCCCTCCCTATGTTCCATGTATTGCTGCCTCTTTTTTCTCCTGCTTTGCTTTTATGTAAGCTTTGTTAGTGAGGAAAAAGCATAGAACCGACTGAAAGTTCTGTATACCAAAATTAATGTTTCTACTGAAACTTTTCTTGGGAACTGTTCTTGGGATTGTGTGTGCATATGTATCAGTATGTTTCTATACTTAAACTGGTTTCTGACTAGCTGTTCAAAAACAGTGGGATTCTGGTCTGAGTTCATTTGAAGCAAGTGAAAAATTGTCTGATGTCACTGCACGTTTAAAACTTGGGTTGAGATCCTCCCTTCTTTTCCCTTATGCCCCTATGCCAGGGGTGGTCAATTATTTTTTTTCAAGGCCCAAATTTCTTTGTGAAGGTATAGTCAAGGTCCAGACTCCAGGGAAGAAAAATAATAAAAATAACTACAATAATGATAATAATAAGTAAATTCCATTCAAAAGCCTCTGATGGTCAGGATTTGGCCTGTGGTCTGCCTATTGACTGTTCCTGCCCTAAGCTTTCATTGTAGAACAAAGTGGCGATGTGGGAGCCAGATAACAGAATACAGTTGCACTGACATCTTGAGGTCATCTCTCATATCTCCATTAAGCTTCACAGTGACATCTAGTGGTCATGTTGTTCTAGTGCAGGGGTGGGCAAACTACAGCCCTCGGGCTGCTTCCGGCCCATCAGACGTTTTTATACAGCCCTCAAGCTCCTGCCAGGAGCTCACAATTCCCTTGATGAGCACCATATTCCAGCACGCAGAGCCACACTGCACAGGCGCAACTTCACTGTGCTGTTTCCGGGATCGGAACCCGCCCCAGGCGGCAGAATGCCAAATTCCCTCCCGGTCTCCTACGGTCCCACCTGTCCCAGCTAGGGTGCCTCCGCCCATGGCGGTGCCTGGTACGGCCACCTTGGTGCCGCTGCCGGCAGGGCCTCTAGGAGTCCCCAGTACCGCCCCTGTAGAGCCCCCCCCCCCCCACGCACCACACCCCATGAGTCCCTTCTTCCCCACCTCGGTAACATCCTTTATAGAGCCCCCCCCCCCATGCTACATCCCATAGAGTCCCCCTCCCCCACCATGTATTCATGGCCCGCCATACAATTTCCATACCCAGATGCGGCCCTCAGGCCAAAGAAGTTTGCCCACCCCTGTTCTAGTGGATGGACTCCTGTGTATTTAAAACAAAATATGAATTGCATACCATAAGCTTTGAATATCTTTAGACTGGCTTACAGTTGTTGCTTATTTCAGTGCACAGACCCACTAGACCTGTCTAATGAAAATATATCAAGATGTACTTTTAATTGGTTATTATCATATTTATCCATTTCAACCAGTTCTTCTCAACTACTTTTTTTTTAAATGTAAGCATTCAGTAATTTTTTCCTCTAAGTGATTTACTTTTTATTTAACTACTGCACTGCTGGCTATTATTTTTTATGCAGCATCCAAATATGGTGGATGTTTTTACAGACAAAATTATTGGTTTTTTTCAAAAGCCCTCAGAATTTCTGTCTGTGGAAATTTTTAATTTTTTTGAACAGATTTTCTTTGAACTGATTAAAGGACTTCTACCCAGGCAGCCATTTGTTGGTCTATATTGTTTCATTCAGCTTCCTCAAATAATGTCATGAGAGCTGTATAGTTTCCTGTGTGAAGTACATCAGAAATCTGATTTTTAATTTCTTCTGTGAAAGTACTGGATTTAATGTCACTTTAGTAATGTGATTTTCCATTTTTTCTATTTTGGGGACCATGTAATGACAGAGAGATCTCATGGACCACCTTCCATGTCATCTCCATAGGCCACAGTTTGAGAACCACAGCTCTGCTGACCTCCATTTGCATTTTATTTCAGTAGTTAACTGTTGCTGTTAACCTATGCCTACTTGTATTTTGTGCCTGCCTCTTTATTTTTTAGCTTGATCCCTATTATCTTTATTGACGGTACACTGTCCCAATTGCAAAAAATTCTAAGGTCTGGTCTACACTAGAAAATTAGGTTGTCTTAACTACGTAGCTCAGGGGTGGATTTGGGTGTGAAAAATCCACCCCTCTGTGTAGTGTGGTTAAGCTGACCTAACACCTAGTGTAGACAGCGCTAGGTCAATGGACAAATTCTTCTGTCGACCTAGGTACTGCCTCTTGGGGCTTGTCTGCACTTGAAATGCTACAGCGGCACAGCTGCAGCACGTCAGTGTTGAGACTGTATATGCCAACAGGAGGCATTGTCCTTTTGATGTAGGTAATCTACCTCTTTGAGAGGTGGTAGCTAGGTCGACGGAAGAATTCTTCCATCGACCTAGCCTAGTGCTGTCTACACAAAGGCCTGGTCTATACTAGATAATTAAGTCGGCTTAACTATGTTGCTTGAGAGTGTGAAAAATCCACACTCCTGAGCAGCACCGTTAAGCCAAACTAACCCCAGTGTAGATAGTGCTAGATCGATGGAAGAATTCTTCTATCAATCTAGGTCCTGCCTCTCAGGGAGATGGATTACCTATGCCAACGGGAGGGGTTCTCCCATCAGCATGATGCAGCAGCAAAGCTGCAGTGGTACAGCTCTGCCACCGTAGCATTTCAAGTATACAGAAGTCCTGGGACTTAGGTTGGCTTAGCTGTGCCACCCAGGGGTGTGGATTATTCATACCCCTAAGTGACGTAGTTATGTTGACCTAATTTTCTAGTGTAGAGCAGGCCTTAATCTCCACATATGTGACCGTCCAGAGGTGTGGTTTGTTTATTTTTAAATCCAGTTCTGGATTTAAAATATTTTAGTAAATTAATTCTCCTTCAGAGAGAGCAAAACTATGCATCATCACTCTCAGGCAGTATTTTTGATCCACGGATATTGGCTCATTTATTTCTTAATTTAAAAAAGATTGGCAATCATGCATAAGGCTGCGAGTTTGTCACAGAAGTCACTGATTCCGTGACCTTCCGTGACTTCTGCAGTGGTTGGTGCCCCTGCGCCAGTTGTACCGGCTGCTGCTGGGGCAGTCTCGGGCCACCGCACCCCCATCCCCCAGCAGCAAGAGGAGTTTGGGTTTGGGAGGGGAGCAGGGGGTTGGGGCACGGGACGGGGTGAGGCGGGCAGGCTCTGGGAGGTGTGGAGCCAGGTAGGGAGCCTGCCGACCTTGCCAACACGTCCCCACACCAGCACCAGCGGGGGTCCTGGGCTGCGTGCCGTTACCCACGCCGCCCCAGCACCAGCGGGGTCCTGGGCCACACACCACTGCTCACCCCCTCCCCAGCACCCACGAGGGTCCTGGGCCGCGCGCTGCTGCCCGCACCCCCCCCCAGCACCTGCAGTGCCCCCAGGCCACCCCCTTCCTCCCCCCAAGTGCCCACGGCACCCCCAGGCCACCCCCCCCAAAGGTTTAATCAGGGGTATATAGTAGAAGTCATGGACCGGTCATGGGCTGTGAATTTTTGTTTACTGCCCATGACCTGTCCATGACTTTTACTAAAAATATCCGTGACTAAAATGTAGCTTTAATCATGCACAACAAGCTCCTCATTTGGCAGAAGGCCTTGATTGTAGTCTTTAAAAATATCAATAGCCATACCTTGTCCTTTGTAGGTATCTTTGATACATAGACTTGGGTTTGCCTGTTGGGGAAAAAGTAAGAGAGACAAATTACTTGCTGTTGAAAGAAACCAATTTCTTTTTCTGAATAGTGCTTCGTCGACTCATAAGGTTCCTTCCCTCTCTCCCTTGAGAGATATCTTTCCAAGATTAGTTCCTCAAAAAAGAAGATGGGATAACTAAACATTAAACATTAAATAGATAAAAAGCAGGACCTGACATCACTTCAAGGTTGGAGCAGCTGAAGGGAAATTTTCTTTGGGTTTTTTGACTAGCTATGAGAGAGTAACTGAGACTTTGCTTTTTCTAAAATATTTAGAGTAAAAAGGACTTACTTGTTTAACAAGAGAACAGTAATGATCAGCTAGTTTTTACTTGTGGTGGCCCACAATGTGAAAAAAGTATGGTTTTAAATAAAGGCCTACAGCACTTTTATCATTTATAAACAAAGTTGATGACGGGTCATGCAGTTGTTATAGACACAAGGTAATGTGATTTTTTGCAGTATTGGGTCATAGTAAATAAGATATCTACTCTTATGGAGTTATTTGTAGTTAAAATAGTGTACAGCAGTGGCTCTCAAACTAGAGTCGCCGCTTGTTCAGGGAACATTAACTTTAAATTTGCTGGCTTTGGTACTTGGTTTTATTATTTCAATCTTCTTTGAAGTTTTCCTCCATCACCATACCCTCTTTCACGTTACTGTTACATATTTGCAACCATATGTCCTGTCTAACAAAGTTTTTATCTGATCCATAAGTCTTAAACTTTTTTTAAAAGAAATTTTCTGTAACACTTGGAAGATAGTTCTAAATTTGTGAAATATTAATGTGATGCAAACTGTCACAGGAGTCTTTGTGAGATTTGTAACTTTGCAGACGACTGTTTTCAATATGATGGATTTTATATGAAACTTCCAAAACTGCATATATAAATTTCTCACACATGGCTTCAGCTTTACCTCTGATATTTCTCCATTTTCAGTCAGAGGAGGAAAACAATCTTAAAGTTTAAGGTCTTTCTTTTTAAAAATTTGATTTTTTTCATGGAGCAATCATGCAATATAACTCCACCCTTTATTTAAAAAAAGGTTACTTATTGGCCTGGTTACCTGGCACACAATGGGACAGCTGGAAATACAGTGAAACCCTTAACCATTTTGTAAGGAAATAATTATTTCTGTAGAAGTCAGTATAACGTTAAATAATAGATTTTCAGATTTTAAAACTGTACGACCTTGGTTTTTCAAGCTGATATTGTTTGCTACATATGCTTTAATAAACATCTATTTTGTCTTTCTGTTTTCATTCTTTTAGATCAACTGGTTATTCTGAGGTGATAGTTATTGTCGGAGGCTGTGAACGAGTTGGGGGGTTTAATCTGCCATACACTGAATGCTACGATCCTGTGACAGGAGAATGGAAGTCACTGGCTAAGCTCCCAGAATTTACCAAGTCTGAATATGCAGTGTGTGCTTTACGGAACGATATTCTTGTTTCAGGTAAATAATTCCAGGAAGCTTAAGCATCGTGATGACAGCAGGAACATCCTTGGATAATTTACAGTTCTTTAGGTGATTGTTGCTCTTTGAACTTCCAGAAGCTGCTGGAATGAAAATTTCACGAATTTCACCCCCTCTAGCCTATGTGTTGCTTACCAAATCATCTCCCTCAGTATGTGTTGAACATAAACCCTATGCCTATATTTGGTAGCCACAAATATTTTTTTCTTATTGTTTTCTGTTTAATCATTAATAATTACAGCCCTGGCTGAAATTTCATCAAGGAGGTCTGGGGATATAATATTGATATGAGTGGAGCTTAGAGCTAAATGACTGTATGAACTGACCCACAATCCAATATGTCCTCCTCCATACTGGTTAAGTATGCAGCTTTTAAATATTAGTGCTCAGGTTCTGCAGTGAAAACAGATCAAACCTTTTTTCAGCATAGAAATGCAGAGTAGAGGCAAATACCTCACCCTTCTTAAATCCTGACCTGAAGGTGCTGAGCACCTGCATCTCCCACTGAAGTCAGTGGCTGTAGATGCTCAGCACCTCTCAAGTTTAGACAAAAAGAATAGTTATTTGGGTCCATGTCTGTCATCTGGACCAATGGTGACAGACTTAGCTGGATACTAACTCCTGTCCTGGAACTATCTATCTCCCCCATTACATTTGTTTGTTACCTCAAAGCAGGGTGGATTTGATTTAAATCAAATTGATTTAAATCATGATTTAAATCACTAGTCAGGAAGACTCGATTTAATCATGGATTTCTACATAAAAGTGCATTCTTGTTGTTGTTATCAGGGCCGGCTCCAGGCACCAGCTTACCAAGCAGGTGCTTGGGGCGGCCACTTCGGAGAGGGGCGGCACGTCCAGCTGTTCGGCGGCAATTCGGCGGACAGTACCTCACTCCTGCTCGGAGCGAAGGACCTCCCGCCGAATTGCTGCCGCAGATCGCGATCGCGGCTTTTTTTGTTTGTTTGTTTGTTTGGCTGCTTGGGGCGGCCAAAACCCTGGAGCCGGCCCTGGTTGTTATAACCTTAATACATATTCTTCACAACTCAGAGATAGATGTAGATTTCATTTTTAGAAGGTACACACTATACATTTTTAAAGTGATTTATTTTGAAAACTTTTCAGATTAGTTTTACAGGTATATCAGAAAATGAATGATTGTTTGGTTATTTCATTTACCAAAGGTAATTGAAGCAGATATTTATGAAGTCATTGGGAGGTGAACTATCTCCAATTCAACAGGTTAATCATTAATATTTGGAGGATTTTCTTTCCATGCTGTATTAGGAGGGGAACATCACCAGACAGACATTTAAATTGTTTCATTTAACTAAAACAACAGTGTTATGTATTCTGGATTTTTTTCTTCAACAGCAAACATATAATATTTTAACAAAACAAGCATATGAATTTTTGAATTTAGTTAAACATTCAAGTTTTTTAAGATCAGGTTTGTTTTTGTTAAAATTGTTTAACTAAAATAGTTAAATGAAATATTTTTAAAAAAAAATTAAATCGACTATGTCAGCCACGTCAGCAACTTAAAATATTGACTTCTGCAGCTAACTCGGTCGTCTTCATCTTCATTTTCTTGTTTGTTCATAATCTGGAAAATAAAAACAAGCTTTCCTGCTTTTTCAGGTCCCAAACAATTTATCAGTTTGGAATGAATTAGTGCAAAGGAAGAAAATATTCTTTCTACACCGGCAGAAGAAGCTACTGCTGTTAAAAGTGAGATTATCACTTCAACATGAATCCAAGTGCTTTAGTGACTTCCACCAGTTCACTGGTGTGACTTTCTTTAAAACATCATCAACAAACATATATTTCTTGAATGGTTCACTCGTAGCTCTGAAGTTTATTATAGTTGGCATTATGGCATTATGATTGCTGGATGTCTATGTCATAGCCAACTCCTCTTGTTCAGTTGTTAAGGTTTGACTGTGGTACTGAGTATTGAGAATATTTGCAAGAAAATAAGCTGGAGATAGTGCTTGTCCCATTTGTTTTTTTAATGCTTGTAATTTAACTGTCATTGCATATTTCTCTTTTTAAGATCTCACTCAGTTCCTTCCAAATTTCAACAGCGCCAGCAATAAAACAGCTATTTCTCTGCATTTTGTTCAAGGCTACAGAAATAGGCTTCAGGGTACTCAGTACGTGTTCAACATTTCTCTTAAGCCTAATGTTGAGAACTTTGGCTGTGACAGTGCCATCTATTTTTTCACTATTTTGTTCACAAACTGTCATCAGATTAGGCCAGTTCTTGATATAGTGCTCAAAACAGTCCACTACTGAGTTCCATCGCATGTCTTGTGGGAGAATTAGCTTGGTTCCTCCCACTTTTTTCAGAGCAGCTGCTGCAAAGTGGTTGTTACGGAACAACATTAGCCTTTATTTCTGGAACACTGAAGTCTTTGGCTAGGAGGTGCATCAAATGAGCACTGCAACCGTATGTTATTATCTTGGGACTCTCTTCAGTCTCTTCTAAATTTCTTCTCCTCTTGGATACATTTACAGCATTGTCTGTGACCAAAGCTGTGTACTAGACATTTGAATTTTTTTTCAGTTTGTTATAGCTTTTACTGCTACTTCTTGTAAGTATTCTGCTGTGTGTGCATTTCCTGATGTATCAATTGTTCTGAAAGGAAGACATTCCCTTCTTCCATTGTCACACAAGCACATACAACAGGATCATTGTGGACATTGCTCCACCCATCAAGACTCAGGTTAACAATTTCACTCTCTAGACCTTTTGCACACTGTTCAATTTCTCTTTCATACACTTTATTCAGCAATTTGCCTGCGACATCTGCTCTGTTGGGTGGACTGTATCCTGGTCTTAATGACTGAACCATGTTAATGAAGTGTGGGTTCTCAATCATACGGAAAGGTTTGTTTGCATAAACAAACCGGGCAGTTTTTTCATCAATTACCTCTTTTTGTAATCTGCTGGTTCTTATCACAAACTCATGTTTGGTTGTTTCTGCATGATGGAGTTTTTTTTCTTTTTGCTACAGGTGATATACTGTGGCTATGTGACATACATGATGTGACTGAAACACTATCATTGGCAGATAACTCTGAAACTATAGAAAATGATGGTGATCTTGAAGATGGATAGTCTTCAGAATCCTGTATGTTGAGGATGGATTCTCCTAAACGAAATAAGGCAATGCAGTTATTTTATTATTATTACCATACTGCTCATTTAGTATTATTCATTGCATTCACTGACACTCAGTACTACTTTAAAGGTGAAATTGTAAAAAGAAGATCTGCCTATTTCAGTTACTTATTTTTTTTATCACAACTGCATCTAAAATGATAGTACCATAGAGTAACAACTATATTTTTTGCTCAAACATGAAAATTCAAGAATAGTCCAGAAGGAAGACAGGCAGTCCTTAAGAAAGAAGTATGAAACAAAAAAGTTTACCAACCTGAAGATCCTGCGTGTTCAGACATGTTGCTTTCATCATCTTCAACGCAGCTTCCTCCTGAGAAGGAACACTTCTCATGATGTTGTTTCATTCGGGCAACCAGGCCTTGCATTTCTTTGTTGCGCTGTTTGCATTTTGCACACATGCCTGTCTTACCCACAGATAGAGGAACTTCATTAAAATATTCCTAAACTGGGTCTCTTTTACGGCCTGCTGCCATTACAGGTTTTCCCTTCTAATGAGAGAATGGTATGGTAGATCTCAAATCAGTGAAGGCTACACTCAGAAAGACCCCAAGACTTCTGGAATATGCTGCTCAAACAGTTTCACTTTTGTTTCTACTGCCTGTCCCTCCCTTTTCACATTTATCTCCAGACTTCTTCTCCTTGTCCAGATCAATTCTGCCCCCAACAATCTTCTATTCATTGAACTTTTTGAAACTTTTCACTTTTAGAGAGAGGTAAGGGATTGACTCTGTGTACTCAAATTTGCAGAGGGACAATAGGGTTGAGGTCTGTTATTTTTATTTATTTAAATAAAATTTATTTTATTTAAAAACATTTTTGCTGTTAACAAGCATGTTATCTCTGGAGACACAAATCCACAGTTTGAGAACTGCAAAACTAAGCATCTCTGATGGTATCTTCTAGACTGAGCACTGAGTCCCATTGGGTAGATAGAAAGATTAACCAAAATAATCTATACAGAAGCCCATGGAACCCCATAAGATTGGGTCCCTAATCCATGAACTATTGGAACTCATTTACAAAACACTTCATAGAATATCAGGGGTGGAAGGGGCCTCAGGAGGTCATCTAGTCCAACCCCCTGCTCAAAGCAGGACTAATCCCCAGACCAATTTTTACCCCAGTTCCCTAAATGGCCCCCTCAAGGATTAAACTCACAACCCTGGGTTTAGTAGGCTAATGCTCAAACCACTGAGCTATCCCTCATATTATAGAATTAGAATTTATAACCCCTATTTCATGATGAGATATGTTTGAGCTATAATGTATCTTAATTAAAACTATCTTTAGATAGTTTTTTTCCTCAAAAAGCATTTTATCAAAAAAATCCGATTTAAATAAAAAAAATCCAATTTTTTTTAAATCATTTATTTTTATCCACCCTGCCTCAAAATGACTATCTTCCCAAATGTAAAATATCTTTCTCATTTCAGCAGACAGACAGTGGAACTGAGAGGGGGACATATGCATGAACCATGTAGAGGAAAACAGCCTGTGTTATGTACATGCCTCATAGCATATAAATCTTAGAGATTTCCTTTCCAGTGGCTCATCCATGCAGTGGTGCTCAAAGAAGTCTAAAGAGTGTGGAAAAAGTCATTGAAATATTTCCCAACATTAAAAAAACTGTTAGTGTAATGTCTTATCACAAAAATGTATGTATTTTGCTCAGCATGTTATTCTGAAAGGTTTGCACAATGGGATGTATTTCTCGTGTATTTTCATGTTTGAAAATATGAATTAATATTAGCATTTCTTAGAATCATAGAACTAGAAGGGACCTCAAGAGGTCATCTACTCCAGTCCCCTGCACTCATGGCAGGACTAAGTATTAGACCATCTCTGTCAGGTGTTTGTCTAAGCTGCTCTTAAAAATCTCCAGTGATGGAGATTCTACAACCTCCCTTGCTGCAATTTAAGCCCATTGCTTCTTGTCCTATCCTCAGAGGTTAAGAAGAACAATTCTTCTCCCTCCTCCTTGTAACAACTTTTTATGTACTTGAAAACTATTATCATGTCCCCTCTCAGTCTTCTCTTTTCCAGACTAAACAAACACAATTTTTTCAATCTTCCCTCATAGATCATGTTTTCTAGACCTTTAATCATTTTTGTTCCTCTTCTCTGAACTTTCTCCAGTTTGTCCACATCTTTCCTGAAATGTGTCTCCCAGAACTGGACACAATACTCCATTTGAGGTCTAATCAGCGCGGAGTATAGTGGAAGAATTACTTCTTGTGTCTTGCTTACAATACTCCTGCTAATACATCCGAGAATGATGTTTGCTGAGTCTACCTCTCAGTCTACTTCTGAACAACTGCCTTGTTTAAATGTAATGTTTTATGAGACAACAGAATGAGATCCAGTGTCAAAAATAGCTGATAATATCCTTCTCAATACTGACTTAACAATTAAGAGAAAAACGTTACTTTTTAGTATTAATTATCTTTGAGAGATTTATTAGAATTCTTTAAGTCTAAATTATAATTAACAAAGGATCTGTTGTCTTAAAGTGGAGGAAAGTGGTTATTTAGATTAAAATGCAAACCTTGCCTCTTTGATTAGACTTTTCTCCAGCAGTGACATCTTCTAAGGAACAACCAACAACTAGCAAATAGAAGGCAAGAGCAAACAAACATGCACATCAGAAACAGGAGGCTTTGAAAATTGTTATCTAAGAAACAGATCTCTCCAATTTTTGTACAGCATGAAGATACCACAGTGATAGGTGCCTTATCTGAGATAGATCATGGAAGATTGTACTTTGTAGAGAGTTGGGAGAAGACTGGTGTAGATCATTATGGTAGATGGTATTTTGGGGGAATCAGTTGGAAGAGATTATTGTTTTGGGAGATTATACTTCATGAGAGATGCACTTCCTCTACACAGTGACCAAGAACATCTGAAAACCTCTATCTACTTAAATTTATATAATCACAGATGAGTCTACATCAGATGTATAGGATGTGACATTTTCCGTGGTCTACTGCAGAGGCGTATGTCAGTATCCAGCACCTCTTATTTAATAACTTCCTTAGTCAAAGATACATTGGTTTTTTTTCTGTCTTTTTTCATAATTTTAAAGGTGGAAGAATTAACAGCCGTGATGTGTGGATTTATAACTCTCAGCTTAACATTTGGATCAGAGTTGCTTCCCTAAACAAAGGCAGATGGCGTCATAAAATGGCTGTCCTTCTTGGTAAAGTAAGAGAAATAATTCATTACTTATTGTAGCTAATACATTTCCCAAATATAAGCAAAACTTAAATGTAAAAACAGGTGTAACTATTTAGAGTTAGACTGCATTCCCCATCAACTCCTATTGCTTTTAATAACCAATGAATTATGGGCTCAGTCAGGTTGGCAGTGTCCATAGAAGTTAAACTGATGTTTCCTAACTTTTGATTCTTCTTCGAGTGCTTGTTCATGTCAATTCCAATCAGGTGTGTGCGCGCCGCATGCACAGTCGTCGGAAAGTTTTCCCTTAGCGGCTCCCGTTGGGTCGGCTGTGGAGCCCCCTGGAGTGACACCTTCATGGCGCTCAATATATGATCCTGCCGACCCGGCCCCTCCTCAGTTCCTTCTTACCACCAGTGACGGTCTTTGGAACAGCAGTTGCTTGCTTAGCAAGTGCTTCCCTTAGCGTTCTTTCATTTAGGGTATGTCTACACTACGAGGGTAGTTCGATTTCTCTTAAATCAAAAATGTAGAATCGATATTGCAAAGTCGAACGTGTGTGTCCACACTAGGGACAGTAATTCGACTTTGTGAGTCCACACTAACGGGGAAAGCATCGACATTGGAAGCAGTGCACTGTGGGCAGCTATCCCACAGTTCCCGCAGTCCCCGCTGCCCGTTGGAATTCTGGGTCGAGCCGCCAATGCCTTCTGGGTAAAAAAATGTGTCGAGGGTGCTTTTGGGTAACTGTCGTCATCCGTCCGTCACTACCGCCCTCCCTCCCTCCCTGAAAGCGCCGGCGGGAAATCAGTTCGCGCACTTTTCTGGTCAGTGACAGCGCGGACGCCACAGCACTGCGAGCATGGATCCCGCTGCGACCATCGCTGCAGTTGTGGCCGTTGTCAACGCCTCGCAGGTTATCATCCACCTTTCCCAGAGGCAGATGCAGATAAACCAGGAGAGGAGGCTACGGCACCGCGGTGACGGCCTGAAGTCTGAGAGTAGCACAGGCCTGTCAGAAAGCACGGGACCCAGCGCCGAGGACATCACGGCGACAATGGGTCATGTGGATGTTGTGGAACGGCGATTCTGGGCACGGGAAACAAGCACGGACTGGTGGGACCGCATAGTGCTGCAGGTCTGGGATGAATCCCAGTGGCTGCAAAACTTTCGCATGCGGAAGGGGACTTTCCTTGAACTTTGTGAGTTGCTGTCCCCTGCCCTGAAGCGCAATGACACCCGGATGCGAGCAGCCCTGACTGTCCAGAAGCGAGTGGCCATAGCCCTCTGGAAGCTTGCAACGCCGGACAGCTACCGGTCTGTCGCGAACCAGTTTGGCGTGGGCAAATCTACCGTGGGGGTTGTTGTGATGCAAGTAGCCAACGCAATCGTTAAGGTACTGCTCTCAAAGGTAGTGACCCTGGGAAACGTGGAGGTCATCATAGATGGCTTCGCCGCGATGGGATTCCCAAACTGCGGTGGGGCTATAGATGGAACTCACATCCCTATCCTGGGACCGGACCACCAGGCCAGCCAGTACATTAACAGAAAGGGCTACTTTTCAATGGTGCTGCAAGCACTGGTGGACCATCGGGGACGTTTTACAAACATCAACGTCGGATGGCCGGGCAAGGTTCATGACGCTCGCGTCTTCAGGAACTCTGGTCTGTTTAGACGGCTGCAGGAAGGTATTTACTTCCCGGACCACAAAATAACTGTTGGGGATGTGGAGATGCCTACAGTGATCCTTGGGGACCCAGCGTACCCGCTAATGCCCTGGCTCATGAAGCCCTACACTGGCGCCCTGGACACTGAAAAAGAACTGTTCAACTACCGGCTGAGCTAGTGCAGAATGGTGGTGGAGTGTGCTTTTGGCCGTCTCAAGGGGAGATGGAGAAGCTTACTGACTCGCTGTGATCTCAGCGAAACCAATATCCCCATTGTTATAGCAGCTTGCTGTGTGCTCCACAATCTCTGTGAGAGCAAGGGGGAGACCTTTATGGCGGGGTGGGAGGTTGAGGCAAATAGCCTGGCATCTGATTATGCACAGCCAGACAGCCGGGCGATTAGAAGAGCCCAGCGGGATGCGCTGTGCATCCGGGAGGCTTTGAAAGCTAGGTTCCACAGTGAGCAGGGTAACCAGTGACTTTTAAGTTTCTGTACAGAGAAGCTGAACCTGCGACCGTTTCTTTACCCAGTTAATGTTGACTATCCTCTCCAGTTACAGACCCCCTCCACCCCCTTCCAAAAAAATAAAATCAGTTTTATTTTGTTAATGAACACCGTTGTCTTTTACTGTTTTCGCGGGAATGTTTGAAACCTGGGACGCAGACTGTGGTGGGGAGCGGGTGTAGTGTACTGATGCAAATGATCCTTCTAAACTCCAGGAATGACAGGATTCGCAGTGGCGGACTGGTTGTTTCAACAGAGCCTGCCAGCCCTCCTGAGCAGGACTGCGTGTATGTGGGGGCTATGTGACTTTATGGCAGGGGGAGGAGGGTTACAGATCCCCTGCTGCGTGGCTCTGTGATCCAGGACAAGGACTGCTGCATAAGATTTGTAACTGCCCTCCCCCGCAACAAAGTCACAGTGCAACCCCCGCCCCCCCACACACACACAGAACATGAAAACCACCTCCCAGACTGACCAGGGTAACTAGTCACTGCACTGTGTATGTGCCCTGCTGCTGGACCTGCCCCCACCTCTGTACCCTGCTAAAGGTGACTGTCCTGTCCAATTACCAAGCCCCTTCCCCCCCTTCAGACAGACTCTCCCTCAAAAGAACATGACTGAAACAGTAATGAACAGAAACGTATTTTTTATTAACAACCACACATGAAACTGGGGGGTGAAACTTGGACGGGGGCTTGGGTGAGGCGGGCAGGAAAGGACTTTTCAAATTTTGGGGAATGACAGCCTTCTGGTGCTTGAGCAGTCTGCAGGGGTGGAGTGAGAGTTTTCACGGACTCTGCCGCCCCTCCTTCTTTGGACTTTGGGCGAAGGGGGTATGGGACTTGGTGGCGGGGGAGTGCGGTTACTGATCGACTGCAGCGGGGCTCTGTCCTCCTGCCTCCGTTCCTGCAGAACATCAACAAGGCGCCGGAGCGTGTCCGTTTGCTCCCTCAGAAGTCCAAGCAGCGTTTGAGTCGCCTGCTGGTCTTCCTGCCGCCACCTCTCCTCACGTTCCATGTGTGTCCGGTGCATTTGGGACAAATTCTCCCTCCAATGGTTCTGCTGTGCTGCCTGGGCTCGGGAGCAGCCCATTAGTTCTGAGAACATGTCCTCTCGCGTCTTCTTCTTCCTCCGCCTAATGTGCGCTAGCCTCTGGGAGTGTGATGCCAGGCTGGGTTGGGAGACAGTCGCAGATGTGGCTGTGGGAATGAGAAAAAGGTAGTGAATTCCTCCGAAACATAAATGTAGTTGTGAACAAAGAACATAGTCTTTCTCTGTGAACAAGACCATGCACCGCACCTATCACATGCGCACTCAGGACAAGGTCGAATTTTCGGACCTCGCCTTCAGTGCCTGGGGTTTTGCACTGCCGATCTGGGAAGCGTGGGAGGACACCTTAATCTCTGTAGCAGGCAAACATGGTAAGCCGTAGACTTGTGGCTGCTTAAAACTTTAGTAGTACCACTGGCCTCCTTTCACATTGAAAGCAATGCCAGTCTCTGCTGCCAGCAATCGGCCAAGCATGAACTCTGGCCCTGTCCCACCCCCTCGCGGATGTCCCAGGGAAAGATCCCTGTATGCTGCCCCTCTCCCGCCTCCACCGCGTGGCTGTAAACCAGCGGTTACAGTTCTGTAAAGGAACTTGCAAGCAGTCCCAATACTAACAGTCCCCTACCTAATTCAAAGCAGGTCATCATGAGCAACATAACTATCATGAGGATCTCGGACAGCGAGAAGGAAAGGATGCTTCGAGAAAGCCTGCAAAGACCAGGGCCCTATGCCGCCATGCTGTGCAAGGCAATGATCCCGGAGTACTTGCTTGTCTCCTGGCGCGGGAACGTCTCCTACTTCGGAGGACCCAGTAAGGCCGCTCTCCCCAGGAACCTGATGAACAGGCTTTCCCATTACCTGCAGGAGAGCTACGTCGAGATGTCCGTGGAGGATTATTGCTCTATCCCCGGACATATAGACCGGATTTTCATATAGCTGCAGTGGCAGGGACTAAAGAGTGGAGTAGCTTGGGCAGCAGAATCATGCACAACCGGACACTGTTAGATTTTTTTTAAATAGTTGGAACTGAATACTTAAGCGCCCAGGGTAAAGAAATCATGAAGCACACATTGTTCTTATTCTTAATATTCCAGTTTTGTTAAAAATAAATGTTTAGATGTTTAAAGCACTTACCGCTTGATCCTTCCCCTGAATCTGTGTCCGGGTTACATGCTGGGGAGGGTTGGTAGGGGATCTCTGTAAGGGTGATGAAGAGCTCCTGGCTGTCGGGGAAATCAGCTTGGTAAGCGCTGTCGACTGCCTCGTCCTCCTCATCTCCTTCCTCATCTTCCCCGTCCGCTACCATGTCCGAGGAAGCGGCCGTGGACAATATCCCATCCTCAGAGTCCACGGTCAGTGGTGGGGTAGTGGTGGCGGCTGCACCTAGGATGGAATGCAGTGCCTCGTAGAAACAGGATGTGTGGGGCTGGGATCCGGATCGTCCGTTTGCCTCTTTGGTCTTCTGGTAGCCTTGTCTCAGCTCCTTGATTTTCACGCGGCACTGCGTTGCATCCCGGCTGTATCCTCTCTCTGCCATGGCTTTAGAGATCTTCTCATAGATCTTTGCGTTCCGTCTTTTGGAGCGCAGCTCGGAAAGCATGGACTCATCGCCCCACACAGCGATGAGATCCAACACTTCCCGATCAGTCCATGCTGGGGCCCTCTTTCTATTCTGGGATTGCACGGCCATCTGTGCTGGAGAGCTCTGCATCGTTGCCAGTGCTGCTGAGCTCGCCACGATGTCCAAATAGGAAATGAGATTCAAACTGCCCAGACAGGAAAAGGAATTCAAATTTTCCCGGGGCTTTTCCTGTGTGGCTGGTCAGAGCATCCGAGCTCGGACTGCTGTCCAGAGCGTCAACAGAGCGGTGCACTGTGGGATAGCTCCCGGAGCTATTAGCGTCGATTTCCATCCACACCAAGCCTAATTCGATATGGCCATGTCGAATTTAGCGCTACTCCCCTCGTTGGGGAGGAGTACAGAAGTCGAATTTAAGAGACCTCTATGTCGAACTAAATAGCCTCGTGGTGTGGACGGGTGCAGGGTTAATTCGATGTAACGGCGCTAAATTCGACATAAATGCCTAGTGTAGACCAGGCCATAGTTAGCGTAGCCTAGTTTAGTTGTAGTTAGTCTTAATTGTTAGTGTATATATTGCATATAGTGAGGTTTGGGAGCGGGGTTTCCCCAATCACCAAACCTCCCCTTCCCTCCCACCCCCCTTTGGGCTCCAGGGCATGCCGTGAGCTCAAGGCTTTAAACCCTGCGGAACCTGCAGCAAGCCTATACCAGCAAGCGACCCCCACAACCAGGGCCGGCTCCAGCATTTCTGCCGCCCCAAGCAAAAAAAAAAAAAAAAAGCCGCGATCGGCGGCGGCAGTTCAGCGGCAGGTCCTTCACTCCTAGAGGGAGTGAGGGATCTGCCGCCCCCGAATTGCCTCAGGTGCCGCCCCTCTCCCTTGGCCGCCCCAAGCACCTCCTTGTTAAGCTGGTGCCTGGAGCTTAACCCTGCCCACAACTCATGTCTGAAGTGTCTGGGGGAGGCACACCAGACAGAAAGGCGCAAGATCTGCAGGGCTTTCCCCCCCAGAACTAAAAAGGAGCGAGATTTCTGATTGAGGCAGTTGCTTATGGAATCCACCCTTCATCCCCAGTCTACTGCGGACCGCCCCGGCATCGGTACGTGACACAGTGCCGAGGAAGGACTCTAGTCTAAGAGACCTTCGGCACCAGCGCTTTCTGGCACTGCAGGATGCAAAGACAACCCGGCACCGCTCGCATTCACCAGTGCCGTACAAGCGGCATAGAAAAGCCGACAGAGGGCGTTCCCCGTGCAGAAAACAACGGGATCTGCAGGCGCGGTACCAGGGCGTCCCATGAAGGAGCCCTCGGCATCCAGGCAGCAAGAGTGGGTGCAGTCAACTTCAGTTCCCACGATGGGACTGTCGAGTCTGGTGTACAGCGACTCCCGGGATGGGCAGTGCCAGGTGGAGGAGTTGGAGTTACCCTCTACCCTAGACACGTTTGAAGCCACCAGAGACTTAACAGTGATGATGACTCCTCAGCCCCCGGTGATCAGAGATCAGCCCCCGGCGTCGCCGCAACCATCGCCATCTAGAGGCAAGCTGGCCATGATGTGGCGGTCTCCCTCTCCTGCCCGGCACCAACAAGGGAGCAGCAGCAATCCCTGGCTCCAAGAGAGAACTGGAACCGACTCTCAGCACCGGTCCCTTGGCACTGGACCCTCGAAACCGGTCCCTGACACCAGATTCCCGGTATCAGTCCCTGGCCCAGGCATCTCGACACCTGTCCCCTGCATCATCGGCACAGGTTCCCGGCGCAGTATCATGTGGCACCACCATGGTCATCTCAGTCGAGATCCGTGTCTTCGAACTCAGATGGTGACTCGTACTATTCCTGTCGCAGCAGGCATAGATCCGACAAGCAACGGAGGGAGGCACCAATGGCATGGCAACCCCAGTGGCAGCCTCCGGTGCAATGGCCTTTTTGGAGCCCCTGGGCTTACCATCAGGCCCAGGGCTCCCGTTCGGTGGCCTCGGAGCACCTATCACCCCAGCCAAAGATCAGCCTATGCCCCGTGGTTCCAAGGCGACCTTGGCACAAGCCCCACAGCTGGCGCAGGTCGCCACCAAGGCAACTCTGAGGCACAACCCATTGCAAGGCCAGGCTACGGTTGCCACAAAGGCCCCAGAGGCTGAACAGGAGGAGATCAGGGAGCCAGAGGGTCAGGAGGACCCTGTACCACCTCTGATCTCCTCATCTTCATCTTCAGATGAAGTGGTGGCGGGAGCTTCAACTTCGGACCCTTTCCCAGTTGACCACAGGGCCCACCAGGACCTTCTACGAAGGACTGCCTGTAACATGGGGTTACAGGCAGAGGAGGTGGTCAAACCCGAAGTCCCCATGGTCGACATCCTTGCACCAGAGGGACCGTCCAGGGTAGCTCTGTCACTAATAAAAACTATCCAGAGCAATATGAAGACTCTGTGGCAGATTCCTGCCTCAATCCTGCCCACTGCCAGGGGGGTAGAGCGCAAGTACTCCGTTCCCTCCAAGGGATAGGAATACCTGTTCTCTCACCTGCAACCATGCTCTCTCGTAGTATCGGCGGTGAATGAGAAAGAAAGACAGGGGCAGCAAGGATCGGCCCCTAAATCCAAGGAGTCGAAAAGGATGGACTTTTTTGGCAGGAAAATCTAAACAACTGGGGGCCTACAGCCGAGGATAGCTAACCAGCAAGCTATCCTCAGCAGGTACAACTTCAACTCATGAGCCTCCATATTGAAGCATAAGGAGCTGATTCCACCAGACTCCAAAGCTGAGTTCTTGGCTATCATTGATGAAGGGAAGGCAGTGGTGCGAACCTCTCTCCAGACTTCATTGGACTCAGCAGGCTCAGCTGCCTGCACCCTTTCCTCAGGAGTAGCCATGAGGAGGAACTCATGGCTATAGGCAAACCTTCATCTGGCTCTAAAAAGGCCTTTTGAAGGGATGCCCGAGGACTGCGCACCCACCATGACATTGGATCCTTCCCCCTGTTTTATGAATCACCTATCCCACTTTTACCATGCGTGGTCCCAAATAACATCGGACTGCTGGGTTCTTTGCATGGTAGAAGTGGGATATTATCTCCAATTCTGCTCTTCCCCTCCCTCCCACGTCCCTTCCCCGTCCCTTTTCAGGGACCCTTTACATGAGCAACTCCTTATCCAGGAGTTGCAAGTGCTCGTTGCAACAGGGGCAGTGGAGGAGGTTCCTCAGGAGCTAAGGGGCAAGGGATTCTATTCCCATTATTTCCTAATCCCCAAAGCCAAGGGATGTCTCAGACCCATCCTAGACCTGCGAGGACTCAACAAATTAATGATAAAGTTGAAGTTCCGCATAGTCTCTGGGGGACTAGTACACTGCCCTCAACATGAAAGATGCGTATTTTCACTTAGCCATTCGACCAGCACACAGACAATTTCTCTGGTTCGTGGTCGACCAAAAACATTATCAGTTTGCAGTCCTCCCCTTCGGCCTGTCAACAGCCCCCGAGTGTTCACCAAGTTCATGTCCATCGTAGCAGCCTTCCTTTGAAGGAGGCAGGTGCAGGTATACCCATACCTCGACGACTGGCTGTTCAGGGGCCGCACCAGGGAGCACATGGAGTCTCAAGTCCAATTAGTCAGATATACTTTCAACAGACTGGGTCTCCTCCTCAACGTGAACAAGTCAACCTTGTCACTGACCCGAAGAGTAGAGTTCATCGGGGCACTGCTGGACTCGGTACGGGCAAGAGTGTTTTTGCCAGAGACCTGATTCCAGGTCATGACAGACATTATTCAAGGCCTCAGGCAATTCCCGACCACCACAGCAAGGGGTGCCTGAGTCTCCTCAGCCACATGGCAGCCTACACTTACATGGTCCACCATGCCAGATTGAAGCTCAGGCCACTCCAGGCGTGACTCACTTCGGCCTACCGCCCGGGACGCAACAGTCTGGATGTAGTGGTCATGGTACCAGAGCAAGTACTCGAGTCCCTCCAGTGGTGGCTCAAACCCTGGGCAGTCTGCGAGGGAGTTCCATTCAACAGCCCCCAGCCCTCCTTTTCCCTTGTAACAGACGCATCAGCTCTGGGATGGGGCGCACATTTGGAAGACCTACAAATACAGGGCCTATGGTCACAGGAGGAGCTTCCCCTTCATATCAACAACAAGAAGCTCAGGGCAGTATGGTTAGCATGCCAAACCTTGCGGGCCCAGCTACGAGGTCAGTGCATGGTAGTGATGATGGACAACACCACTGCCATGTTTTACATCAACAAGCAGGATGGAGCCTGTTCCTCCCCCCTATGTCGAGAACCCCTCCAGCTATGGGAGTTCTGCATAGCCCACTCCATTTACCTGGAGGCATCCTATCTCCCAGGAGTGCAGAACAAACTAGCAGACCACCTCAGCAGATCGTTCCAAAATCACGAGTAGTCCATCTGTCCGGATGTCATACACTCCATCTTCCAAGGGTGGGGGTTTCCCCAGGTCGACCTGTTCACCACCAGGAACAACAGGAGGTGTCCAATGTTCTGCTCCTTCCAGCATCGCTGTCCTGGCTCAATCACGGACACGTTTCTGCTTCCCTGGGGAGGCCACCTGTTGTATGCCTTTTGCCCGATCCCTCTCATGCACAAGGTACTTCTCAAGGTCTGCAGGGACAGAGCGGAGGTAATTCTGGTGGCCCTAGCGTGGCCCTGACAACAATGGTACACCACGCTCCTGGAACTGTATGTGGACACTCCAATCGAGTTACCACTGCATCCCGATCTGATCACTCGGGACCATGGTCACCTTCACCACCTGGACTTCCAGTCCCTCCATCTCACAGCCTGGAAGCTTCATGGTTAAACCCCATGGAGCTTCTGTACTCAGAACCAGTAAGGGAGGTCCTACTTGGCAGTAGGAAACCATCTACTAGAGCAACATATCTAGCTAAGTGGAAAAGGTTCACTTGCTGGTGTGCCCAGCAGCATACACCTCCACTACAGGCGTCTATGCCACTCATTCTAGAGTACTTTCTGTACCTGAAACAACAAGGACTGGCAGCGTCATCCATCAAAGTACAGCTCGCTGCTATCTCAGCCTTCAACCCAGGAGCATCTGGCCGATCGGTATTTGCTAACCCCATGGTAGGCCGTTTCCTCAAGTGTTTGGAACGCCTACATCCTCCGACCAGACAGCCTGTCCCAGTGTGAGACCTCAATCTTGTCCTCTCCAAATTAATGGGGCCCCCTTTTGAGCCAATAACGATTTGCTCCCTTCTCTATCTGTCGTGAAAGGTAGACTTCCTGGTGGCCATCACATCAGCTAGGAGAGTGTCAGAGCTAAAGGCTCTTACCTCCGATCCACCCTACACGATCTTCCACAAGGATAAGGTGCAACTCGGGCCTCACCCAGCCTTTCTTCCCAAGGTAGTGTCACTCTTTCATACTAGCCAAGACATTTTTCTACCTGTCTTCTATCCTAAGCCTCATGCCAGTAGTCGAAAGCAGAGGCTATACTCATTGGATGTTCAGTGAGCACTAGCATTCTACATCGAGCACACTAAGCCGTTCAGGAAATCGAACCAGCTCTTTGTAGCGGTAGCAGACCGGATGAAAGGACTCCCAGTCTCATCTCAAAGAATATCTTCCTGGATCACGTCTTGCATCTGCACATGCTACAAGCTGGCCAAGGTCCCAGCCCTGGCACTTACGACACATTCCACGAGGGCACAGGCCTCGTCAATGGCGTTCCTGGCCCAGGTCCCGATACAAGAAATTTGCAGGGAAGCAACGTGGTCCTCGGTGCATACGTTCACCGCTCATTATGCTATTACCCAGCACGCCAGAGATGATGCAGCATTCAGCAGTGCGGTGCTCCAATCAGCGTTTCCTTAACTCCGACCCCACCTCTGGGTTGGAGCTTGGGAGTCACCTGATTGGAATTGACATGAACAAGCACTCGAAGAAGAAAAAATGGTTACTCACCTTCTCGTAACTGTTGTTCTTGAAGATGTGTTGTTCATGTCCATTCCTATACCCACCCTCCTACCCCTCTGTCGGAGTAGCCGGCAAGAAGGAATCGAGGAGGGATTGGGTCGGCAGGGTCATATATTGAGCGCCATGAAGGCGCCACTCCAGGGGGCTCCACAACTGACTCAAGGGTCAGCTGCTAAGGGAAAACTTTCTGACGACTGTGCACGTGGCGCACACACACCTGATTGGAATGGACATGAACAACACATCTCAAAGAACAACAGTTACAAGAAGGTGAGTAACCGTTTTTTTTGTTTGTTTGTTTCTTTGCAATGGAGCGCTGTTCTGGTACATTGTAGAAGATCTAAAAGGAGATAAATGTTATGGGTACAAATGAGCAGCAAATTACACCTCTTCATAAACACACAGGTTAAGCATGTATCCAACAATGATTTGGTACATAAAATAAAACTGGGCCTTAGACATCTTTTATCTGCAAATCCTTCACTTATGCAGCCACTAACTCAAATTGATTGTGACTTTAGCAGAATATCTGGGCCTTTTTATTTAATAATCTGCATGTATATTGAATATTTAAATCAAAATATAAATGAGTAAAGAAACTCTTATTCTTGCTGCATTTCCAAAGGCCTATTTTATTATTCTACACAAATACAATAAATGAGATCGGGGATCCCCAAAGGTTTCATTCATGAGCGTGAGTGGCGATATATACACTTATCAGGGAACTGTAGTATGTAGCTTCTTAGAGATAACAGCACCTGCTTCAAGTTGGGATTGACCTGAGGTGAGCAAATTGAGCAGAGACAGTATATCTGTCAATATGCTAATGGTAATATATTTGTGAGTCTCTTTTTCTTAAACTGTAACTTATGTGATAGGCAGCCAGGTAAGAAAATACGTGACCAAAAAGTAAATCAGAGTAAAGAATGTCATTTTAGACAGGAAAGAGAGAAGTAAAAAGTTGAGGAGAACAGGGTTAAGTTAAATAGAGTTTCTTTTTATTTCTGAATATAATTTATAATATCAGTGAAGATAATCATAGAGATTTCTTATAGAGCATGTTCAAGTAAGAAGGAAATCTAATGTCCATATTTGTAACATATGTTCAGGTGTCCATTGACTCCAGTATCCCCACATACTAATGTATGGCTGCTCTCTTGAGATTCTTTAGCTCAGAATCTTAAAAGGCAATATTCCTGTTCTTCTGCATAGAAGCGTTCTGGGGGGAAAACCTATGCATTCAAAAATATAGCAAATCAGAACTGAGGCACTGAAGCTTTGAATGAGTTTAATCCTATACTTGCTTAATTAAAACTGGAGATAAAGATAAAGAAGATGCTATTTTCTCTTTGTTTTGCATAGGTGTATGTAGTTGGAGGGTATGATGGGCAAAGTCGACTCAGCAGTGTAGAATGTTACGATTCATTTTCCAATCGATGGACAGAGGTAGCTCCACTTAAAGAAGCGGTGAGTTCTCCAGCAATAACCAGCTGTGTAGGCAAATTGTTTGTGATTGGTGGAGGTCCTGATGACAACACGTGCTCTGACAAGGTTAGTTAACTATATTTATTTCCTTTCTACGTATCTTAATAATACTGCTAAAAATGTAAGTTATACAGAGAGATTTTTCAACTGAATTACAAATCTCCTGGCCCAGTTTATTGCCTGAATGCAAAGTATATATCTCACAGTAGAAAAAGCTAACTAAATAAAGCACAGTTATGCCATTAATACAGTCTTTGTCGTAGTCACATCATCTTTCGCTTTGTGTATTAAGAGCCATACAAGTTCTTAAGGAAACAGCATATTTAAGTAAATAATGTAATATACTATATAATTTATTATGTAAGTTGCTGCTGTTTAATATTTTTTGTTTTTAATGTTGCAGATGTACTGTAGGAACAAGGTGTATGTTTTTGACATAGCAATATCTTGAGTTACTTTGGGTTTTTTGTGAGGCACTCCAAATAGATACTATAAAAAGCAACAAAGAGTCCTGTGGCACCTTATAGACTAACAGACGTATTGAATACCCACTTTGTCACCCACGAAAGCTTATGCTCCAATATGTCTGTTAGTCTATAAGGTGCCACAGGACTCTTTGTTGCTTTTTACAGATCCAGACTAACACGGCTACCCCTCTGATACAAATAGATATTGTTATCTTTAATCTCTTTGAATCAAAACTTCTGTATGTACCTCAGATAATAAGTTTGATTTTTGTTCAATTGTGGTGTTAAACCTAAAATGTGTTTACTTGTTTTCAGGTTCAATCATATGATCCTGATACTAATTCTTGGTTGCTCCGTGCAACTATCCCCATTGCAAAGAGATGCATAACAGCTGTATCTCTAAACAATCTAATCTATGTCGCGGGAGGGCTCACCAAGGCAATTTACTGCTATGATCCAGTTGAGGATTATTGGATGCATGTACAGAATACATTCAGCAGACAGGTAATAAACACTAAAAATACTTGGAAACGTCTAAAAATGTATTTTATTTTCCTTGTATTAATAATTTGATATGAAATGATTTTGATATGAAACTCTGTTAAATTACATCTCTCAGATCCGCTAGTTTTAGCTTTTCATTTATTAAGGTTAAGATTTTTGCCATGGGTATTTTTAGTAAAAATCATGGACAGGTCGTGGGCAATAAACAAAAAGTCACGGAAGCCCACAACCTGGCCTTGACTTTCCAACACCGGCCACAGCTCCAGCCCCGGCCACTGCTCTGGCCCCTGGGGGCTGAACCAGCCCTGGCCACTGCTCTAGTCTGGGCAGCTGCTCCAGCCCCAGCTGCTACTTCAGCCCAGGCGACTGCTTCAGCCCAGGACCCAGTCCTGGCCTCTGTTCCACACCCAGCCACTGCTCCAGCCCCTGTGGCTGCTCCAGCCCTGAAGTCCACCCTGGCTGCTGCTCCAGCCCTAGCGCTGTTCCTGCAGCAGGGCCAGATAGCTGCTTCAGCCCTGCTGCTCTGGTGGGGGCTGAAGCCAAGGAAGTCATGGAGGTCTGTTAAAGTCACAGAATTCATGACCTCCATGGCAAAATCATTTCCTTACTCTTTATAGTCTAGACACTCAAAAACAAACCGTGAAACATCTAAAAGTAACACTTCAGGTGAGCGCCAATATGTTAGAATGGGCAGTCTACTTATTGGAAACTACTACCCCAATTTAACACATCCAAACGTGGATTTATACTAAATTCAATTGGATCCTTTTGTTTAGTCAAAATATTGTTTCCTTGAAATTGATTAGAACTACAAAATGTTGTAGGAAAATGTTTTAAACAGAGCATGAAACTGGTCTGTGTAGAACTAAAAGCAGCAGAGAGCAGTGTCACAGCAATGTGTGAATGAGCCTTCTGAACAGAATTTCTGTGTGTGCCCTTCCCCTTGGGATACTATTTGTATGTCATCCTATAGCAATAAATTTCACCATGTTTTTTGAAAATCTACTAATGAAACACTATAAAATGGAGGGGAAAATGCCCTCGAAGAGATCTGCTTCTGCCCCTTCTCCCCACTTTCCATCTCTTCCTTTTACCATTTTCTGCATAGTGTTTTTGCTTTGACTCCCTCTTTCTGTCTCTCCTTTAGGACAAAATAACTCCTAGCCTCCCTTTTTTCCTCTAGAACCCAGCATCTCCTTTCTTTGTCTCTTATTTACTTTATCCCTGGCTCTGTCTTCCTTTCCTTTTTTCTAACCACTAATTGTTACCTACTTCTGTTCCCTTAACCTCTCTCCCTGTTCCCAGTCCACATTTGTTACATTTAGTCTTTCCACTTTTCTCTCTTCTTTCAGTCCCTCCATTCTCTCCACCGTTTTCTTATCTTAGCTGCTTAATTGTACTATCCCCAAACGCTGGATATCTCATGTATAGTGTCTGAATCAGCCATACTTAGCTGCTTCAACCCCTCGTAGCCTGATGCCTGAATAGCCCAAGTCTTCAGGATTATCATGCTGCCACTTCCCCCGGGTTGACCCAGAGGAGCAGTATCCTGCTTTCTCGAGTGGGCAGCATCAGAAGGAAATAATATAGCACCGAGCTATCTCCTTTTGGTAGTCAAAATGCTGTACTATCTCTCCAACCTTGAATAGGATTTGGGTTTTGTAAATAGTCATGTATTTGTTTGTGTATTTGATAAACAGGAAAACTGTGGCATGTCTGTGTGTAACGGCAAAATCTATATCCTTGGTGGAAGACGAGAAAATGGAGAAGCCACAGACACTATTCTTTGTTATGATCCTGCAACAGGCATCATCACGGGAGTAGCAGCCATGCCCAGGCCAGTATCGTATCATGGCTGTGTGACTATTCATAGATACAATGAAAAAGGCTTTAAACTGTAAAGAAAGGAAATCTTAAGAAAGAATGCAGTGCCTTGGTACAGGACAGAATTTCAAAGATTCATAAAATGGGAAACTGACTTTTCCCTCAGTGCCATATGAAACTAAATATCCATGTGCCTTTTAAAACAAAATGTTTTCAATTAATTAAAAGGTAAAAAAAAATCTACAAACATATCCAGGACCCGTTCAGCCATTTCTGGCATGATAGCAGTGAACTAATATTTACATAGTTTTCCCCTTCTTTGTGATCAGTAATTAAAATTTGGGATGTTGTGTAGGGAATGTGCCTTCACAAATAGCTGTGCCTATATCTTAAGGACTGATGTCTGTATTATTTTTTCAGTTATTTCAGAGTCGGTTAATTGAAAATATTTAACCAAATTGACCTACAAAAAATGTGTTGGTTTAAAAGAGTGCATATCATTCTGATTAACAGGCATGATGCAGTGTTGTTGTAGCCATGCTGGTCCCAGGATATTAGGGAGACAGAATGGGTGAGGGTAATATCTTTTATTGGGCCAACTTCTGTTGGTGAGAGAGACAAGCTTTTGAGATTATATAGAGCTGAAGAAGAGTTCTGTGTAAGTTCAAAAGCTTGTCTCTCTCACCAGAAGAAGTTGGTCCAATAGAAGATATTATCTCACCCACCTTGTCAGTATGATGTTCTTTTATCAGAAAATTGCTTGGCGTACCAAATACACTTTATTTCATGATCACCCACTACTATAGATTTTTTTAAATACAATGCTTCATAGGAAATAAATATTAAAACCTTTGAGAAATAATGTTCCTCTGTAAATGGATAGGGAATAGAGTGGCATCATGGTTGTTCTCTGAGCTACTGCAAAAAGTTGCAGTAACTATTGTTTTCATAGTAACAAACCTTAGTGTTGCTAATAATTTATTATAAGTCTTACAAATACTGGACTACATGCATATGGAAAAATAATGACCCTTGCAGCACAGGCACACTTCTGTGAAGCAGTTTTGTATCCCAGTTCTGACCTCCTTAAGTTGTAGAGTTGAAGTCTGCTAGTTCCTGGTATCATTCTTTGCTAACTGCAAGGTACCTTTCATCATTCTACTGCATGAATAGACCCCTAGTCAAGGGGGTCTTCATGAATTCCACAGTGTAAACTCTGTGTTGATAGAAAGAGCTAGGGACTACAGGCCTAACTCTGCTGTTTTATAAATTGATCTTTGCGGTACCTCGTTATGCGAAGTTCCAGGATATCTGCCAACTCTGTTTCTACAGATTTCTTCAGACAATCACCTTTTCCAGTGCTATTGAGCTCCCATAAACCCTACAGGGGGCATGTGTGGACCTGAAAATTTCCCCACATCACCAGAACACTACCCAGGGACCCGTCCATTTAGTCATGTGACTGTGTGAGGAGTATATTTTAACTTGTTTAATTTTGAAAGCTTAGAGACTTCCAAAGTATCCTCCCAAATTTTGGCCCATTGCTTTTCAATGAAACTGAAAATCTTGCTGAAGATATTCCTCCCATTCCTGCTTAGATCTCTGTAACAGAACTATATGCTCGTATAGTTGGGGCACAAATTCATGAAACTGTACATAGTGCTTTGGAGTTTGCACGTGGAAGGGACGCTCGCTCCCTGCACCAATTTCCCACCAGAAGGCAGGGAGTGACACCATATCCTCTATCCCCATGAAGCCTCTCCTTACTTTAAGAACACAAGATTGGCCATACTGGGTCAGAACAAGGGTCCATCCAGCCCAGCATCCTGTCTGCCGACAGTGGCCAATGCCAGGTGCCCCAGAGGGAGTGAACCTAAAGGGCAATGATCAAGTGATCTCTTTCCTGCCATCCATCCCCACCCTCTGACAAACAAAGGCTAGGGACACCATTCCCTTTGAACTCCCTTTATGAGGAATTCTGAGGATAGCTGTCAGCCAGGAAAGCAGACAGTACTGGAGCAGATGAACGCAAAGGGCCTCTTCAAGGACAACCCTAATCTCTAGCAGACCCAGGAGATTTATGGGTTCTGAACTCTTTGTTCAGTCTGTAGGGAATAGGAACAAACCACATGTCCGGAACATAATCTGTTCTCCTTGGAATTTCTTCTCCATCTCCTTCCCACAAGTTTTCCCATGAAATAGGTATTCTGGCTCTTGGTGTGGAAATGACTCATTTAGAGGGTCATCATTTTCAGTACTGAGTTACTGGTGACATTATAAAGGAGCACTGAGCATTAACTGCGCATTGTGCCTTTTCATTTGTAACCTCAGGAATGGATGCAGATTTCAATTTCTAGCAAAATACCAAACATTGGTACAGTATATTAGGTATATTGATGAAATAAAATTATATGCATATTACTGAGGTAACTAGTGAATCAATCCCTGAGTGTATACACCCAGGTGGACCTAAATTGGAAGAAATGGAGTAGTGTAAGAAAAGTGAATCAGATAAATTAATCCTTTTCTGGATTTCTTGGGTCCCTGTTCACCAAGCCTGACTTTGAAAATATAATTCCAGCACCCGTGAATAAGGTCCATTGACAGCAATGGTCGTTGCACAGTAACTGTTTTGTAGTAACATGGTAAATAGTTTTTGCCATCATTGTAAGTGAAAATGTAATTATGGAAGGAGCACCTGATTAGAAATAAGATATTAAGATAGATTTCCATTTCCCCCAACTTCCTTCCTTTTTGTATTAAGATACTGACTGTTGATTCTTATAGTAAGCTGTTCTGAAATGTTTTTTGTTTTGTAGCTATATTATAATGTTATTTGTGTGGCGATTACTTTTGATTTGTGTTCATAAGACTCTGTAAATACAAACACATTGTTTTCCTTGTGTCTGAAGATTCAGTTTATAGTCTAGAATGTTGTCTTTTCTATGTTAACTGTTTACATGTATCTTATTACTGTTACATATTAATTTTGAAAGTAGCTGTTTACTGTACCAGTAATTGCAGACATTTAGATGTAGAAGAAACTTTTTTGCATGCAGCTTTTTAGACCCTGTACCAGTAATGGAAGAGTTAGTGTGTTGAGTATAGCTAAAATGGCAGAAGTTATTTATGCAGTAATTCCTTTTTAAGTGAACAGTCAAAATTTAATATTTTTGACTCAGTACATATATAGTTGAAGTTATCACCCATTCTGTCAAAATAATAATTTTTAGAATGTAAAAGAAAACTACTTGTTATTGAAAATCTAACACGTTCTAGAGGGATCTATTATATATGGAGCCACTTTCTTGGGTCACTTGTTCTCCAAGACATTTCATTTAGGGACAGATGGATTCAAAGATTCACCATGATGCCAACCCATTTGATTGGATCTTACGTGCCCTGATGGACAAAAAAAAAATCTACTTGCATTCCTTGAGAGAAAATACGGAAGTACCTTTCAGTATAATCAAAAGAGCTTCATAATGAAAAGTCACAACTTGTGCTAGCTCCCAGGGAATGAGATCTTCTCAAGGATATAACTTCAAAATAGCTATGTTTGGGAAGCAGGACAAAATCTTTTCTAGCTGTTCCACCCATTTAAAAACTCACTGTTAACAGCAATAGAGGGTCCTGTGGCACCTTTAAGACTAACAGAAGTATTGGAGCATAAGCTTTCGTGGGTGAATGCCCACTTCATCAGATGCCTGATGACGCCTGGTGTCTGATGAAGTGGGCATTCACCCACGAAAGCTTATGCTCCAATACTTCTGTTAGTCTTAAAGGTGCCACAGGACCCTCTGTTGCTTTTTACAGATTCAGACTAACACGGCTACCCCTCTCATACTTCACTGTTAAGAATTTATCTAATATTTAGCTAACCGAGAAAAGTAATTTCCCTAAATCTCATATCTTTAAAAGAAGCTAAATTAAATGTTTTCCTTCTGAGTTTTGATGTTCATGAGCTTTGTCACTCCACTCTTCGGAATCTTGGCATTGACTGAAAAGAACATTGGTACTTAATTGCAACTTGACTGTCAAGAAGGTACCATCTAAATAATTTAAGTAGTGCATCCTAGAGAGGTCTACAACCTTTTGCTTTTAAACACACCATGCATGACATCAGTTTTATAGTCATCAGCACGTTACGTTTCCTAGAGTCTAGTAGTTGCTCATTTTCTGGTCAGTTCCCTCATACCCCATATGCCTTCAGAGTAGGATGAACTTGTGGGACTTCTTCCATTTGTACCATTGGATAGTTCATCTTGCAGTGTATGCATCCTATATGATCCAAGGATTAAGCACTGTGTTTTCTCTCCTAACAGTGGGAGTTCAACATATTACTGATTTTTGTCTCATGCACTAATACAACAGCATTAAAAATTGTTTTGATATTCTTACTCCATGGCGCAGATACCTTTAATTCAGGAGATGTTGATATGGACTCCTCCTATATTAATTCACCCAGAATTTTTATAGGATTTTCAACACTCTGCAAGCTTCAGGGAAAGGCTGATAATGGAGGAAAAGGAAGTGTTCATCTTCACAGAGAAGAAGTTCAGAGAGGAAACTTGGGACATCTGTGCTTGAGAGCAGGAGACACTGATGATTGTTAGCTATTCTCTACAAGACAGACTGAGTTCACTGCCTTATCTTGTGTGATTAGTCAGGTTATCCTGCTTAAATTGATAAGATGCCAGGACACAAGATGAGAAATAATCAATTTCTTGCTATTTAAGACTTTTATCCTTCTCCACAGTGTGTTGATGGTGCACTGGACCTTCATTGTTCCCTACCATAAAGGGGAGGTGATGGAGTTATAAACTAATTCTCATTCCAGTTCAGAAGAAAATTAATAGAAAGAATCTGAATAGATGGGTGGGAGAGGTAACATTTAAATTCCAGTGCATTCATTTGGTAGTTGAGGTTGCTCTAACCAGGAGTTTCTAGACACTCTTACAGTTCATGATCTCAGATATTGACTCATTTAACAAAACGACATCATGTTTGGCAACTCATTGTCTTCAGCTTCAGAGAAAAAGATGCACATGTTGATATGCTTGTAGTCCTTCTAGTGATGAAGCTCAGGAAAGACAGGAGGGTTCAGTTTTCTTACTTGCTCAATTTGGACAACGTTTTCTTTACTGTTGAAGGTGGCAATCGCCAATTCAAGCGGATTATAAAACTTGCTAGACTTTGTCACTCAGAAGCAAGGCAGATGTTTTCATTTGAACTTATTCTTTTGCACATGAGAAGGTACAAATTAAATTGGTTAGTGTGCCTGATTAAAAAGTCTCTGTCCTAAGTACTGAAAGAGAATCTGTTAGGCAAGGTATAATTTCAGGTAGAAGTTTGATATCTGGAATGGAGCCAAATATTTATATTCACATATCTTGCATAGAAGTTTGTTTGTTTGTTTTTTTACATAGTCTAGCCTTCAGGTAGCCTCAGTAAAAATCCAGTGCAATCTTAGCTTTTTCTGAACGTCTAGATTCAATCAATACTATTGCGAAAATAGAAGCCAGCCTTCCATTGTCCCTCCAGGCCAGATTTGTCAGTCATGAGTTCTCAAGGCACTGACAACACATGGCAGCAGTTTTTCATAACTGATGTTATGTACAAGAGTCCAGGTAACTTAGGAGTGTGTATCCATAGATAACGTTGCCTGAGAGTTTTATTTACAGGAAATTCTCCTCTTTATCATATCATAATGCTTCAGTCAATATTTTTAATGATTTGTGTGTGTGTATTATGTGTGTGTGATTAGATTTTCTGATCATTTTATGATAGTGCTTATGACGATCGTTTACAAAAATGATAAATAGGTAAAGCCACTGTGTGCAGCATGTAGGTAGCTGTACTTAAGTGATGGTGGCAGATATGTAATTGCAGCTTCTTTTGTACCACTGGTTCCAAAGAAAAGAATGTGTTTAAAGTTGCCAAAATATGTGTGCCTTGAACTCACTAATATTTCATCTACTTTCAGTATGAGCTTGTATTGTTCCTCCCAAATATTTTGTGAAAGTCAGTTTTACTGCCCAGAACAGTAATGTCCTTGTCAATGACAGTAATCTCTACATTCATTAATGTAAAGCACAATTAAATCAATTTATGAAGAATATGTAAATTTGGGGTTTTTTTTTAAAGTGATGGGGGATTTAATTGATGGGGGGATGTAATAGTGTGCTTTTTCCATTCTCTATTTTCTGTTTCCAGAACTCCCACTGTGACAAAGGAGAGTAATGTTGCTGTTTTTAGCCAACTGTCCTTAATGTGTACAGTGCATTTTTTGTTAGTATCTTAGTTCAGGACATTGTCTGAAATTTCTGTCAGAAATATTTTGTTTAGGACAACACATTTCCCTCTCCGCCCCCTTCCCACCCCCTCCCACCCCGAAGTACGTAATATGAAGCAACTGTATAATGCCTGGCAATAAGTGAGACTAAGAGACTTGAATACAATGTATTGGTATTCATTTCATATGGGTGAGCACATGACACAAGGGTCTATTCTTTCAGTGCACACCCACATAATAACTTTGAGTCACATTAATAGGCGTTACCTCTCCAGCAAAAGAGAATACACCCACTGAACAACAGATATACTTTCCTCACCTGGGGTTATGTTTTGTGTTTTCCTTTTTGGAAGCAGTTCATTGTTGTTGTTGGGTTTTGTTTTGGGGGGAGGGGAAGGTGTTGGCCAGTTTCCTTATGTACAGAACATTAAAACATTTTGTTCCACCAAGAGCTAATGTCATTTTCAGGAACAGCGCAAATCAGAGCTGAACAAAAGTGCAGACCACTTAACATGTACCAGAATCAGCTGAATATTACTTTGCACAAAGCCAATTTTAGAGATCTTCACTTTATGTTGGCAGTGGAAAAAGATGCCTTTTTGTAATGTAGCACAGAATTTCAATAACGTGTTATATACTTGTTATATTTAAATGTATTTCTTGCATAATTCTTTTTTTTAAAAATTAAGTTCAGTGTATCTAATAAACATTTGTCTTTTGAATATTGCTTTGTGTGTTGTGCTTAGCCCATGGAAGAATCCATGTGGAGGCTTGGTTGCAGAGTTTTTCCCAGATTGTTTAGTTTGATGGTGAGTTCCCCGCACCTCTGAATCCTCCTCCTTTCTGGCAGGATGGCTTTCCCTGCAGTGTGCACGTGCGCGCACACACACTCTCGGTAAAAGGGAAGGAGCACAGAACACTTAACGCAGCCTCAGATCACACACAGACACTAAAAGGGAAGGCACAGAACAGTTAATGCAGCACAGACCCCATCCCCTCAGAGTCCAGGGTGCAAATGCAGCCCACTCCCTGTGTCTATGTGAGTAAGAGGAGATCTGTGGCCAACACCTTATTGCAAACTTCTTATAGGTTTGGTTCAGACTAAAATGTCTCCAGTGTGGGCATCCACAAATGGAAAATGTTGCCTTAAGAACTGCTGATTCCAGGATCGAGGAGTAAGCGGATTATATTACTAAAGCTGAACGAAGGTAGAAAAACTATGAAAAATAAAAACACAAGATGTTTGTCTAAACATAATTTTTATAGATTACTGGACTCCATTGAGACCCAAGCAGCCATCATTACCTTCCCCTCCCTTATTTAATATATTTCAAGAGGTGGGTATACAGTGCTTGTACTTCCAAAGATACTATTCCATCACTGCTTGGGACCCGACTCTCAGTATAGTCCAAGACATATCTAAAGCTAATACACTCAATTATTGCAGAATTGATAATAGACACCATTTATATTGCAATGGGAGTAATTTAAATGCTGGTGCTGCTCTTACCCAAGAGCAGATGAAGGCAGGGCCGGCTACAGGCACCAGCTTGTCAAGCAGGTGCTTGGGGCGGCCACACCGGAGAGGGGCAGCACGTCCAGCTATTCGGCAGCAATTCGGCGGACGGTCCCTCACTCCGGCTTGGAGTGAAGGACCTTCCGCCGAATTGCCGCCGCAGATCGCGATCGCGGCTTTTTATTATTTTTTTTTGGCTGCTTGGGGTGGCCAAAACCCTGGAGCCGGCCCTGGATGAAGGGCCTGATTCAAACTTACATCAGGAAATTTAAGTATTCCCATTTGTTTCTGTGGAGCTGAATCAGGCCCACTAGTGATGTGTGAGACTAAGTATTTTACCCGCCAGGTATATAGCATTTTTAAATAAATGTTTTGTAATGGGAACCATCAAGTTTGCCATGCCAGCAGTGTACTTGCCGCCTCAGTGTTTCACAATGGGGCCAGAGTGTTTCCAGCATCATTTGTGAGAGCCAAATTAATCTTACTCAGACATTAAAAATGAATTAAAACTCTCAGAAAATGGGTGAGCTCCGCACTGACAGAAGTAATCTCACATGAAAGAGCAGACTGCTGTTTACAAAGCAATGAAAATAAATACATTTGTAGGTATCCGGGAACTGTTCTTAGAACACATTAAATCTTGAAAACAGCAGGCTCACAGTATTAATCATTTCAACAGCTCCCTGTATTTCCCCCTCCTTTTCCTTTAAGCAGATAATAGAAAGAAAATAAAACCAAACTAAAACATATTAATAACGTTATTGAGGAAAAGGGTATAAACTAAAAAACTTGTCCTGGGAACATTTGTTCATTTGAGTTGTTCCATTGCCCTTGATTGACACAAATCACAGAAATGATTGTGGGATCAGGGCCTGAGGGGCAGAACCTGAAAACATTTTTTGCCTGATTATTAGTACTGAAGCCAAGTAGAGATGACAGGGTTTGCAGGATCAGGCCCTAAATATCGTATAATACAGCAGAATCTTTGCTGATCCCCATTGCAAATTACAAAATAAGGGCCCAATTCTCATACCTTTAATGCTGTTGGGTAACCGTTTACTCCGGAGTCAATGGGATTATTTGTGGAGCAAGGTACTGTTTGATATGATTATTGGTATCTGAATCTGGCAATAAGTGAAAGAAAGAAAGAAAGAAAGAAAGAAAGAAAGAAAGAAAGAAAGAAAGAAGAGGACACTGCCAAATTAATCTTGCTGATTTATTTTGACAATTCAAGTTCTCATTTAGCATATTGTGAAGTACTATAAACAGTAAACAGAGTGTAGTATATTTTATAAGGGAAAAAAATCTTTGTAATATGAGTTTGCTGCAACTCACTGCTAGTAAGTCTTTGCAGACAAGCTAAGAGTGCTACTTTTTGTGCAAATTATAGTGTGTGAAATAAGATTTTACTTTCATTTCCTGAGTTTTTTGTCTTGCATCTTGATCTGTTTATACTTTATTTCCTATGTTATGTACTTTTTTGTAATAATCATGTTTTTTTAATAATCATGCGCTTTCACTATTTCCTGTTTAAAAAAAAAATTGACAGTGTTGCTTTGAAATTATGCTGATATGTAAAATACCTAAACCAAATATGCTTATTTATTATTTTTCCTTTGTTTTTCTGGTCTTGAAGGATATTTATTATGCTACAGAACTACTAATCTTTACCTTCCCTTCCCAAGTAATGGTGGACAATATGTATGCTAAGAAGGACTTAAAACAATAAAGTCTGAACACTGTGCAAAATTAGTATCTTTTAATTTGGGATAATAGGTCCTAAATACCCTTTGTAATTATAAAGAAATCTTTTTATGTATGTATTTTTTCTATTTTCCAAACACTGATTAAAAAAGAAACACCAAACCAAATTCCAAAACAAAAATGGAAATTTAAATGCACTTAATTTGATATTTATATTGTGATGCTGGTAAACGAGGAGTCAGTTCTTGCCAAGGCTGTGGGTGTTAGCTGAGCACTGACAAATTCATAGCTGGAAACCAGACCAGCTCACCTGTGTTAATATTGTTCAAGCTAGGCGTTAGACTCGTAAAGATGTGTGTAGACTCTATAAAATGCTTGTAAGTTGCTGCATGCATTAATCTTACTTGTAATGTCTGTATCCCATGCTATAAGGTAATATGAACGTTTTGCTTTATAATTGTAAAAATGCCTCCTCTGAGCTTGTGAACCTAGGCAGGAAGAGTGGTTCTCCCTCTCCCATCAAGAAGGACTATCAAGACTAAATGGGCAATTGTAGAACAAAAACTTTTGTTGATTGCCCCATCCACCCATGAAGTTATGGGCAGGAGCTCTCGTTCCATCAGTTTGAACCCTGGGGGAAGGGCATATAAAGATGCTCACAAGAAGAAATCAACAAAGAGTCCTGTGGCACCTTAAAGACTAGCAGATGTATTGGAGCATTAGCTTTCGTGGGTGAATGCCCACTTCGTCAGATGCATGTCACATGCATCTGACGAAGTGGGCATTCACCCACGAAAGCTTATGCTCCAATACATCTGTTAGTCTGAAAGCTTATGCTCCAATACATCTGTTAGTCTTTAAGGTGCCACAGGACTCTTTGTTGCTTTTTACAGATCCAGACTAACACGGCTACCCCTCTGATACTTGACAAGAAGAAATGGTTCTCTCTTTGCTGTTTGGACTCTCACAAGGGCTGGAGCTAAGAAACAAAAGAAGAGTTCTTGAGGATCAGCCTGGGTAAAAGACATTCAGTGGACAGACTACTACATCTCTGTCACTTTTTGGAACATAAGACTGTGACTCATCTGTGCTTATTTTCAATACCGGATTTATAATGGCGCCATGGCACCGGGCCCACGGTCGAAAGGGGCCCCGGCGCGCTCTTCTTCGCCTCCTTCCCCCCCCCCCGCTCTCTCCTGTGGGGTCAGAGCTTGACGCTGCGGGCTGCTGCGGCTCCGTGGCAGCCTCTGCTGGCAGCCTAGCTCCTGCCCCGCCCCTTTCCCCAGCGTGCTATGTACGTTCCCTCCCCCCCCTGCCGATCAGCTGCTAGCCGGCAGGAGGGGGGAGGAGGGAGCCGCAGCACGCTGCTCCGGGGGGGAGGAGGAGGAGGAGAAGAAGAGGCGGGGATGAGGCCTCTCCCCCCTCTTTCCCCAGCGTGCTATGTTCCCCCCACACACACACCCCGCTGGTCAGTTGGATCAGCCTTGCAGGCAGGAGGGGGGAAGGAAGAGCGAGCCACAGCACACCACTCCGGGGAGGAGGAGAAGACGAGGCAGGGTGAGGCCTTGGGGAAGGGGCTGGAATTGGGGCATACCCCCTCCAGCCCCCTGCGTGAGCACCCCCACGACCCCAGCCCACCCCCTCATTCCCCTGCCCACCCTAACCCCTGCATCCCCCCAGCCCCCTGAGCCCCTGGCCCTGCCCCTGCACTCCCCTCACACCTCCTCAGCACCCCCCCACCTCCCCAGCCCCCTTCCCTGACCCCTGCACCCCCCCACACCTCCCCAGCCCCCTGCCCTGACTCCTGCATCCCCCTCACACCTCCCCAGTCCCCTGCACCCTCTCTCACCCCCTCACACCCAGCCCTGACCCCTGCACCCCCTACACCTCCCCAGCCCCCAGCCCTGACCCCTACATCCCCCCCGCACGCCCCCCAGCCCCTGCCCTGAAACCTGCACTCCCCTCACACACACCCAGGCCCCTGCCCTGACTCCTGCACCCCCCCTCATCCCCACCCCCATCCTGAGAACCAAACAGGAGCTGCCCGAGGTAAGCGCTCCACACCCCAACCTCCTGCCCCAACCCTGAGCCCCCTCCCTCGCCCTAGCTCCTGGCCAGACCCTGCACCCGAACATTTTTTTACAATATTTGGAAAGATCATTAAGTCGTCCGTCGAGACCCTGTGTGATTTTCAAGTGGTCTGTGGAAAAATAAGTTAGACTACAAGAACAATCAAGGTACCTCACTTTATTTTCATTTACTTGCTATTACTTATGGGAGGAGGATGAAGAAAAAAGAATGAAAAACGGGGGCAGGGGGAGATAAGAGAAAATGTTCTTTTTCTTGACTGGGTCCCAAGGAGGAGCCCCAAAAATGAAGCTGAGCACAGGGCTGGGGGGCCCCACTAACTCTAAATCCACCACTGGCTGTCACGCCACCTGGGCTGGGGATACTGTCAGGGCCGGTGTAACCACTAGGTGAACTAGGCGACCGCTTAGGGCGCCAAGATTTGGGGGTGCCAAAAAGTGGAGTCCCATCTTACACGGGGGTTAGGTTCTAAAGTCACCGCGTAAGAAGAAAATTGCGTATAGTGAAAATTACTATAAAGTACAGTATACACTAGAACAGGGGTCCTCAACCTACGGCACGCATGCCAAAGGTGGCACGCAAGCTGATTTTTTTTTTAATGACAGGCTGCGGGTCCCGGCTGCCACTGAGCCTGCTGCCGACCTGGGGTTCTGTTCACACAGCTGGCAGTGGGCTGAGCAGGGCCAGCAGTGGGCCGGCTCCTGCCAGCCGGGGTCCCAGCCGCCAGCCCCGCTCAGCCCGCTGCTGGTCTGGGGTTCCGGCTGCCAGCCCCTTGCCAGTCGGGGTCCCGGCCACCAGGAGGCTGAATGGATCCAGCAGCCGGGACCCCGGCTGGCAGGAGCCAGTGGACGGAATGCCAGACCGGCAGCGGGCTGAGCTGCTCAGCCCGCTGCCGGTCTGGGGTCCCGGCCGTCAGCCCTGCTCAGCCCGCTGACGATCTGGGGTTCCAGCTGCCAGCCCCTTCCAGCCAGGGTCTCGGCCACCGGCCCTGCTCAGCTTCCTGCCGGCCTGGGTGAACGGCAGGAGGCTGAGCGGAGTCACCGGCTGGGACCCCAGTTGGCAGCTGAGTAACGGAACCCCAGGCCGGCAGCAGGCTCAGCGGTGGCCAGGACCTGCAGGCTGCCATTAAAAAAAAAAAAAATCAGCTTGCGTGCCACCTTTAGCCCGCATGCCGTAGGTTGAGGACCCCTGTTCTAGTGTATACTGTACTTTATGGTAATTTTCACTATATGCAATTTTCCTCTTACGCGCTGACCTTAGAACCTAACCCCCGCGTAAGATGTGACTCCACTGTATTCATTTTTGAAAATTTATAATAAGCGATGCTCCGGAGAGGGAGTTGGGGGGGCGCAAGGTGGAAGTTTCGCCTAGGGTGCAAAATATCCTTGCACCGGCCCTGGATACTGTGTCAGCTGATCCCCCCAGGCTCCAACCTACCTGGGCAGTACAGCAGACATGGCCCTGCCCACTAGCTCCTCTCCACTCCCTAGCCCACCCACCACTTGCACCCCCCCTTAAGGCTTAGCCCTCTTACTTTTAAAAATGATTGCTTGCCCCTCTCCCCCCCCCTCAGGCTTTTCTGGCAGCCCTGTTGCCAGGTATCCAGTTTTAGACTGGAAACTCCAGTAGAAAACGGGACCTGAGTGTCCGGTTAGCAGTGCTGACTGGAAACTAAATGTCCGGTTAAAGGAGTAACCACATTAGCCTCTGCTCCTCCCACTTCCAACACCCATCCCAGAGAGCTGGAAGAGAACCTGTCCTGCTGTTGTGGGAGGAGGGGCAGCTCAGTGCAGAGAGAGACAAAGAGAATGGGCTAGAACCAGGTAGGTACCAGCTCTATGTGGGCAGGGGCGGGGGGGATCCTGTTTACCCCCTCCCCAGCCCTGCTGCGCTTGCAGTTTACCCCTGACCCCTTCCTTGCTCCAGAGACCAACCCTATCTCCTGCCCCACTGTGCTTTTACCCCCGGCCCCTTTTACAATCATTCCCCAGGGGGGCCCACAAATATGTTTGGCACCGGGCCCACCAAAAGTTAATCCAGCCCTGCTTATATGTTGTTTGCTTTAACCTGTAAATAACTCTCATTTCTTTTTCCTAGTTAATAAATCGTTTACTATAGAATTGGCTACCAGCATTGTCTTTGGTGTGAAATCTAAGGTACAAATTGATCTGGGAAAGTGACTGGCCTCTTGAGACTGGGAGCAACCTCAGTATTTTGTGATTTTTGGTGTAAGTGACCATTTATCACTACGTCCAGCTTGCCTGGTTGGCAAGATAGTCTGCAGTACCCAAGGGGACTGTCTGTGACTCCATGGTAAAACTGTTACAGTGATCCAGGAGTTAACATTTGTTACTGGGTTGGTGAAATCTAACTATAGAACACACCACCAGTGTGGGGTGTCTGCCCTGCTTTTTGACAGTCTGCTGTCAGGTTGGCACTCACAATCTTGAACCACTCCAGACAGCGTGACATATTATGAGGTGAATACCATTTTCTTAGTACAGATATTTATTCTTCATGTTGGCAAGAGGCTACCAAATAACCAAAATGTGCCACTGATGTATGTTAAAATTTGTTCATACTTATCATTTGCATTGTGATTACACTGATGGGCCCTATCGTGGATCAGGGCCCCACAGTGCAGTATAAACACAGAACAAAGAGACTATTCCTGCCCTAAAGAGACAACGAGTGGTTACAACAAATAGACAAGTGCTACAAAATGAGACAATACTGGTCAACAATGGAAAACAGTCGTCACAACACAGCGGATGTCTAACCACTGTCCTGTTTTTGTATGCATCATGTCAGAAGACAGTTTAAGGAGGGATTGGAAGGACAATGAAATAGCTTTGCAGACGTTTACAGGGAGCTCCTTCCATGGGTGAGGGACAGCATGGAGAAAGCAGAAAGGTATACAGTTTTTCTTTGGGAAGAACTTGCAGTGCAGAAATACAAGCCTCATCTAATTTGATCCGCTCTGGAGTAGATACATACATTTTCCAGAATGGTGAAAACCTTTGTGCTGCCTGGTGTCTCCACCAACTCTCCCTCTTGACAAGAAAACATAAATTACTATCCTTATCTGAAATGTATCATCTGTCTCTCCTACTTCCCAATAAATCAATTCCATATGATTCCAGTCTATGCTGCTGATCCTTTTAGAGAAAACATATCCCATGCTGTCAGTCCTAAACTCTTTTAACCAGCTTCTCAAAATGACTTCTCTTTGGCCTGGTCTACACTGTGGGGTTAGGTCGAATTTAGCCGCATTAGGTCAATTTAAAAATGAATGCGTCCACACAACCAACCCCGTTCCGTCGACCTAAAGGGCTCTTAAAATCAACTTCTGTACTCCACCCCGGCGAGGGGAGTAGCGGTAAAATTGACTTTGCTGGGTCGAATTTGGGGTAGTGCGGAGGCAAATCGACTGTATTGGCCTCCGGGAGCTATCCCAGAGTGCTCCATCGTGACCGCTCTGGACAGCACTTTGAACTCTGATGCACTAGCCAGGTACACAGGAAAAGCCCCGGGAACTTTTGAATTTCATTTCCTGTTTGGTCAGTGTGGCGAACTCAGCACCACAGGTGACCATGCAGTCCCGCCAGAATCGTAGAGCGTAGAATGTTTCTACACTCCCTCATCATCTCTGTCCCTGAGGTTATCGCAGATTAGAAGGCGGAAAAAACGCACTCGCGATGACATGTTTTCCAAGCTCATGCAGTCCTCCCACACTGATAGGGCACAGTTTAATGCATGGAGGCATTCAGTGGCAGAGGCCAGGAAAGAATTAAGTGAGCGCAAAGAGCGGAGGCAGGACGCGATGCTGAGGCTAATGGGGGAGCAAACGGACATGATGAAGCATCTGTTGGAGCTGCAGGAAAGCCAACAAGAGCCCCGCTGCATCCACTGTATAACCGCCTACTCTCCTCCCCATGTTCCATAGCCTCCTCAACCAGACGCTCAAGAATGGGGGCAGGAGGGGAAGAGGTTCCGGGCACCCAGCCACTCCACTCCAGAGGATGGCCCAAGCAACAGAAGGCTGTCATTCAAACAGTTTGATTTTTAGTGTGGCTACAATAAGCAATGTGGCCTTGTCCTTCCCTCCTCCCCCACCCCACCCGAGCTACCTTGTCTGTTCTCTCATTTTTTTTTAATTAATAAAGAAAGAATGCATGTTTTCAAAACAATAGCTACTTTATTTCGAAGGGGGGAGGGTGGTTAGCTTACAAGGAATTAAAATCAACAAAGGGGGCAGGTTTGCATCAAGGAGAAACACACACAACTGTCACACCGAAGCCTGGCCAGTCATGAAACAGGTTTTCAAAGCCTCTGTGATGCGCAGCGCGCCTTGCTGTGCTCTTCTAATCGCCCTGGTGTCTGGCTGCTCAAAATCGGACGCCAGGCAATTTGCCTCAACCTCCCACCCCACCATAAATGTCTACCCCTTACTCTTACAGATATTATGGAGCACACAGCAAGCAGCAATAACAATGGGAATGTTGGTTGAGCTGAGGTCTGACCAACAGCGCCAGCAAGCTTTTAAACGTCCAAAGGCACATTCTACCACCATTCTGCACTTGCTCAGCCTATAGTTGAACTGCTCCTTACTGCTGTCCAGGCTTCATGAACGGATTCCCCGAGCTCGTCACTGGGGAGCAGGAGAGCAGAGTTGCAGGGGAAGTGATGGAGCCGTACACCATGCCCTGGAGGTTGCTAGGAGCTGGGCAGGGAAGACTTTCCCAGAACCCCCGGCCAAGCTACATGTTTGACGAGGACGGTTAGCAGTCCTACTGCACCATCTGCTGCCAGCAGCACCCATGAGGACCAGTACGGATCCCCCGAGCTCGTCGCTGGGGAGAAGAGTTGCAGCGGAAGTGGTGGATGACAACGGTTAGCAGCCCTACTGCATCGTCTGCTGCCAGCAGCACCCAGGAAGCGAGTACGGATCCCCCGAGCTCGTCGCTGGGGAGCAGGAGAGCAGAGTTGCAGCGGAAGCAGTGGATGACGACGGTTAGCAGTCCTACAATTGTCACTGCACACCATTGATTCTAGTGTGAGCCCAACAATACAAAGGTGGATTAGACATGGGACAGGTCAAAATCAGATGTCTGGCTGGCAGCCCTGCATATAAGCCAAAGGTCTCTTTTCTGAGCAAAATATTTACTAGTTCCCACTGTGCCTTTCAGTCAAACAACAAATCCCCAAGTCTCCTAATCCCTCCAGCCTGTTCCAGCAGAGTTCCTCTTGCTCTCCCCAAATACCAGTATTGATTGCTTTTAGAGAGAAAAAACTGTATGCGACTGTGGAGCCGTTATTTTTAAAGGAGCATTTCACTTGATCAGTGTGTCACTTGGTTGTAGTAGGTCAGCCAGAGTGAACGAGGTAGAGTTAAAAAGGGATAATCCAATCTGCCGATGGCTCGTTGATACACACAGCAAGATGTTTACTCCCCAGAGAGAGAAACTTTAATAGTTCCCTTAAAATCAGTCTCCTGTGTGACAAGGGCGCGTTGCCTTCCAGGCGCTGTGCAGAGCCGCATTACCCCTTGCAGGGCCCTTCCTAACAAAGAGACTGGGTCCCCAAACTCTACACTGGCCACGGCCACCCAGTGCCTGTCTGGGGGCTTTTCCTGACCCATTCCCAGGGTCTCCAGCTGGGCAACCCGAAGGTCACCCAGGAGCAGCGGCCCAGCTGGAGAACACCTGGCTGCGGCCCAGGCCCCAGCGGGTCAGGGGAGAGCTGGGGCCGGGCTCGATCTGCCCTAAGCCACAGGCGGGCTGGGGCTGGTAGCGGCTCAGCTACGCCCGGCCCAGGCGCCACGGCTCCCATTGGAGCCCCGCGGAGGCCGCCCCGCCCCTTCGCCGCCGTCCGCCTGCGCGGCTCCCGCCCCTCGCAGTGACGGGCAGCCGGAGCCGAGCCGAGCTGAGCAGGTCGCTGGGCCGATGGCGGCGCTCGCTGCGGCGGCTGCTGCACAGGGCGGCCGGGGGCCGCGCTGAGCGCTCGGGGCCGGGCGGGGCGAGCAGCGGACCCCGGTAGGCGGCGAGGCTGCGGCGCGGGGCTGGGGTAGCACGGCAAGGGGACAATGCGGGGGCGGCCGCATGGCTCGGGGGCAGCAGGCGGGGCCTGCCCGGCGCCCTGCCCCCCGTGCAGGCTCTGCAGGGGCAATAGCCCCCGGGCCGCTGTCCTGCACCAGGGGGCGCCGCGGCTCCCGTCCCTTCTTGCCCTGGGGCTGCGGCTGTGCCGCGCTGGCTGGAGCAGAGCTAGCTCCCCCCTGAGTCTGGGTCGGACGCGGGTCGGGTCCCTGAACGGACAGGGGGGTTGCGGTACGTGCAGCTGGGGGGATGTGCGAGCCCTTGGGCACCCCATGCCGCCCCGCAGCCAGGAGACACAAAGGTGGCACGTTTGCCTCCTCAACGGGCGACGTGAGTGGCGGGGGAGGGTCATGCCCTGTTTGCAAGTAGCCATGTTCTCCCCAAATCCAGGGGTCCGGGTAACCTCGTGGGGCCCTCGCTCTTTCCACATAAAGATCACCTAAGAATTTTTTTCCCTTTCTCACTTCAAATTCAGGTCTTGTCTACCCTGCAACCTCTAAAGGCACCTGGAAGACTAGTGGTAACACAAATCACAGTTGAAAGCTGAGGAATTGAAAGAAAATAACTTTTATTCTGACTGTTTAAAACGGCTTTTGTTAATGTCCGTTTAACTGCGGCAACAAAGGGGACATCTGTTCGAGATTCAACACTCCACTCCTTGAAAAAGGGCAGAGAGTTTAAAATCAACATTGGACATCTCCCACACGTTCCCTAGCAAAGGCAGGGGAAACCAGATTTTACATTCCTGCTATCTCAAAGGTAAAAAATAAAAGCACATGCAAAATGTTTCTCAACTGTACCTGATTGTGAAAGGGCACTCATTTTAGACTTAGTTACAGCTGACACAAGCATACATGCTGTCCTATCATTTTTTCCTGTAGATTTAATTTCAGATGTCTAATGGCTTGTTTACATGGGAAACTTTTCTAGTTATACAAGTATAACTCACCTTGTGAACTCTCTTATTCTGGAATAAGAATGGCTTTTTTGGGCTTAGTTTAAGCCCCATCCAAAGCAACATAAGTGAAACTGGAAAAAGGCATTCTCATTCTGGAATAAAAGTATCAAATTAGAGAGTTATACTTGTATATCTGAGGTGGCTTAAATTCACCCCCCCCCCCCATACCTGTATAACTTTCCTAGCTTTTTCTACTGGTGTTGCTCTTTTTTGATCTTTGTTGCTTATTTGGACCTCAGCGGATTCACAATTATGCTTGCCCAGTTTGTTGATACCAAAGAATGAATCAATTTGCGTTGAACAAATTACTGTATAATAATTAAGTGATAAAGAAAGGGGATGACAACTGACATGCTGATGAGAATCCTAGCTTTACTAGAATTGGGTATTAATCAGTTAATGCAGACAAATTTGGATCTTCTTTAAACACTGAAGAAGGAGACACTCCAGTGATAAGGGATTGGATGATTCAGAGGACTAGAAACAGGATTTGGTGCCTTCACTTTAGTTGGTAGCGAACATCCCTCACTAGCTTGTGGGAGAAAAGTTGGTGGTCTCAGATTACGTCTGACTGGGCAAATGTCCCTATTGCAAGTCCATGACAACTGGCTTCTTTGTTAGCAGTCTTGGCAAAGGTGCCAAGAAAAAAACAGCATGGAAAGTGAGCTCCACTCTCACCTGTAAAGATGTTTCCTCCAGGTGAGGGATGAGCTATCTTGAATTGCTGTAGCTGTTCAGTGGCAAGATAGATAACGTCCGCTTTCTGGCCTGCCATCTCAGTATAAAATTTACTTTTAAAAGGTATTACTGCCTGTGTTTGTAGAGAGAAACAAATCTGGAGCTGCACTCTTGGATTGTATAGCGGTGCGTAACAAAATTGGAACAGGAACGATGCAGAGTTTTGGGACCAGCTGAGCAGTTTGATAAATCACAACTAGGAGCAATAAGGGAAACAGCCATTCAAAACATAGCCTTTCCTCTCTTACTGTTTGTAGGGCAGACTTCCCCTTTTAAATCATGTGGCTTTAGAGGCCTGAAGTCAGTTCGAGTGTCAATGGGATTCTTTTTTTCTCCTTTCAGCGAAGCAGTCAAACTACCATGTCTGGAATCAAGAGAGTGATTGAGGAGAAGGACCCGGACTATGAGGAGATTTCAGTCACACATCCAAATAAACGTCACAAAGCAGCAGAACAGTCAGGTAGGAACTGCCTGTCATGGAATCTTATGGAAGATAAAACTCTCCATATACTGTACCCTATGGAAAACTGCAGGCATTGAGCTCTATTAGCTGAGCCGACGAACTAGCATTACATTAGAGTTATAGTGACTACAGATGATAAGGAAGCAAGTAATGAATGCACAGAATCTGGGAGAATTCTGTCGGCTTAGTGCTATCTGTACTGGGGCTTATGTCGGCTTTGCTACATCTCTGAGGGGTGTATATTTTTTTGCACCACTGAGTGATGTAGCTAGATTGACCTAAGTTTTAGGTGTAGACCAGGCCTAAGTAAAGAAACAAGGCAGTGCTGACAGACAATGCATAAGCTCACAGGATGTAATTGGGCAGCAAACCATAGCTGGGAAGAGAAGGTTGTTGCCAATGTTTAGAGGTCTGACTCTTGCAGAAGGGGAGACAAATGATCATAATTTTGGGCAGGTGAAGCCAATGAAGTGAAACTTGGAGAAGCAGAGTAGGGGAGAGAGACTTGCGAGAAAGAGGCAGACAGGGAAGGAAGGTAAAATTGATGGAGGAAAGCTGGATGGATGGAAGAATACAGTGGAGAGTAGAGAGGAAGCAACAGGGTGAATGGGTTTTCATTCAGCACAATGGAAAATGCTCAATTTGGGAACAATCCTACTGCCTGGCAGCTCTGGACAAGTTGAAGTGTTCTCTGGGCAGGTGAATGTCACAGGATGTGGAGTGGGCTGAGCGGCATCAGGCATAGCAGCTCTGAGCTGCTAGTGGGAGGGCAGGGGATCAGAAGGGATGAGTGGAAGTAGAGCAGAAGGAACAGAACTGTCTCTGGGATATGAGGAAGCTAAGGAGCTGGAGCAGAGCAACAGAACTGAGCTGCCGGGAGGGGGGGCAGATGTTGACAGCTATATAAGTAATGCCTTGGAGGTGAGACTAGGGGGAAGTGCACTACTGGGCATGCCTGAGGCAGAGATTTAGTTTGAATGTACTTGTCAGGTCTGGTCTACTTTGTTAAACTGGTGCAAACCCCTGGGTGGACAGTCTCCTAAATCTATTTAAGCCTGGCTTATATTGATTTTTAGCTTAATTTGGTAAGCAATCAGTGTCAGTTGAAGTCAGTTTAGGAATGTTTGTGTGCCCTGGGTTAACTAAGTTGGGTTTTAAATGGATTTACATTAAACTAGTGCAGCTTTGAATGTAGACAAAGTTTGAATGTTCTGATCCGAAGTTTGGGTGAGTGGGAGGAGGAGAGATTGATCTGGACTTTCAGCTACTGTCAGTTAACTTGAACCCAGTTACTTTTCCCGAAAAGGTAGTTTAATTTTCCAGCCAGGCAAGAGTGCCGTGTTCCGTTTGTAACATATTGCAGAAACTGAGTTGTAGGCTGATGTAGCTGGAGTTAAGGGCACCTGTAAGGAGATCACAACAGCCCAATTTGTGGGCACCGTATTTCCTTGATGGACTCAATCACCATTGTGGCTGACGTCTCTAACTTTCAGTTTCAAGGAGAGTAACTCTTAGTATTTGAGGCTTTGCAAAAATTAGATGATGCTATGCTGGGACTTGCATTAATGAAAGACTACGCTGCCCTTTATATCCAAAGTTAAATTACTTTGACATGGATGTCTTACTGTGATACCGAGCATCTGATGCCATACTAGAGATTAAGGTGTTTGAGTGGGTCTCTGGCTTCACAGTGAACTATCGTTCTAACTGATCATTGGGCAGTAGTGAGTAAAACTTCACCAGTTTCTTTTTGTGAAACATGTCCGTTAAACTGCAGTTCAATCAGTTCCATTTGCAGAGAGGCAGGGATATTATCCACATTAGCAACAAAAGGATTTTCAAATAGTCGAACATCACTTCTGTGTGACTTGAATTCGGAAAATCTGGCCTCAAAATTCTCATCCAGGAGGTCCAGTAATTTTACCATTCGGGCACACGGAACCGGAACACTAATGTTTTCATCGTGACTAAGTTTTTCACAGGAAGGAAAGTGAGACAGTGTTCCTCTCTCTGAGTGTTGTCACAAGAGTTTTGGTTTTGCTTGAAAGGCTTTCACATCTGAGTATAATGGGAAACAAGCCTTTTTTTACCTTGCAATTTCAAATTGAGATAATTCAAATGGCTTGTTAAATCTTTTAGAGTTGCCAAATCCCACAACTACACTGGATCTGAGAGTTCAGATACATTTTTAGACTTTTCATTCCTGAAAATACTGATTTCATTCTGCAAGGTGAAGAAAAGTTTGAGCACATTTCCATGATTAAGCCAATGTACCTCACTATAGTACATCACATCCTCGTATTCTGACTCAGTTTTCTTCGGGAATGTTTGAAATGAGCAGTGATTCAACCCAGGTGCTCTAATCGAGTTTACAATGGCCACCATGGTTGTCATTACATTTTCCAAGTTCAGAAGTTTTCCACACAGAGCATCATGGTGAATAATACAATGCAACACCATTGTCCTTTCAGCGTTACACTAATCACCAGCCTTATACACCAGCCCAATCAGTCCAATCTTGTTGCTTACCATGTTCTTAGTGCTGTCCGTTGTTATTGCAGCAAGTTGATTCCAAGACAGACCAAGTTCCCTAATAGTATGGGCAAATCTCCAAAACAAGTCTTCACCAGTAGTTTTCCCATGAAGTGTCTGGAGCGCCGCAAACTCCTCAGTGACTTGAAATGCCTTGTCTATTCCACGAATGAAAATTAGCACCGTCAGTAATGTCATTGCTTTCATCCAAAGCCATTGAAAAAAATCTCACAATTTTGGATTTTCTCACAGAGCCATTATTTTAAATCTTCACCAATATCTTCTATTCTTCAAGTAAAAATCTGGCAAGACAGACTTACCGCTTCAATAAGGTTCCTTTTGTCAGGACACATTTCCTCCATAACCACATTCATACAATTTTTTATGAACTCCCTGTCAGAAAAAGATTTACATTTAGGGCCCAGTAAATACACAATATGGTAGCTTGCCTTCACTGCTGCTGCTTTTTCTTCTTCTTGTATTCTTAGCATTTGCTGTAAACTTCCAATCTCTTTTTTCAAAGACATGATCTTTGCAGTTCGTGGTGCATCATACTTTTCCCTGTGTTTTGTGTCATAGTGTCTCTTGATGTTATATTCCTTCCACACGGCAACTGTTTGTTTATAAATGAGACATAATAATTTGCCTTGATGAGGACAAAAAAGAATTGATCGGTCCACTTACCTTGAAAAACATGACATTCAACATTCACTGTCCGTTTTTTTTGTTGGAGGCATTTTCACTCATCATCTGCATTTACCTGCCAATCAAAAGTATTGCATCTGTGGCAGACTACAGCTAACCTGTGCATGTCTGAAGGTGTCTTCCTGAATTTTTGTAGCAACAATCACTAAAGAAATATATGTTTAAGTGGTCTGGTTAGTCTACAGCTGAGCTGTGAACGCAGAGTGTTGTTATTTACAGGCTTGTGCTTATATGAAACATGACACTTTTTTTTTATTAAACCCATTCTTTATTGCATTTTTTGATACTTCCTTGTGTAAACTAAAATGATATATACACGACAAGAAATGCTAATAAATCAGCCGTTAATATATTATGTTGAAGCAGGCCATGGGCCTTATGAAATGTTCTGGTGGGCCGAAGGTTGGGCACCCCTGCTGTTTATCATAGTAGGATACAGCCTTCCCTTTCCCATCTATAGACTTCCTTTTTGGTGTGTGTGTGTGTGGTTCTGCCCCCTCATCCTCTCTGTATTGTGTTTGCATATTGATGCATATGTTTGTTGTATTCTAATGGCTATGTTGCAGTGTGGGTGGCATTTTTTTCTCTTTTAATATTTACTTCTTTTCAGATCTAATAGTAAACAATGTCTCGACTGGTCTCCCACCTCAGTGCTTACAAGAATAAAAAAAACCTCGTAAAAACCAACTTATATACCTATTTTAAGAGAAATTATGTTCTGGTGCAGACCAGAAATAAAAACAAATTGGCACTCAGTGCTAGAGATCCCTTCCATTGTGTTGTGCTCAGTTACCGTAACCTTTATTTTTCCTTCTTTAACATTTCTTTTCACGTAGAACCTTTAGGATTGAACTACCCTTTTATTTTAATGTGCTTTTTTGAACAGCTCGAGATGCTGCTGTACAGAAGATTGAGACAATTATTAAAGAGCAGTTTGCTGTTGAAATGAAGAATAAGGAACATGAGATTGAAGTCATAGATCAGGTATAAAGGTCTCTCTCTTAAAAAGAGAGAAGTTAGAGGATCAGGAAGTATTGAAAAGTGCTGCAATTGCAGTACTTTATAATACAGTTTCTCTTCTTTTTATAGCGCCTGCTTGAGGCAAGGAGGATGATGGATAAGCTTCGTGCCTGCATTGTGGCTAACTATTATGCTTCTGCTGGTCTCCTTAAAGTTGGAGAGGTAAAAATTTATTTTTGGAACAATAAGACTGGAGAATATTTGCAAAGTTAGACTGCATAGTTTAGCCGCTGTGTAGCTTTCCTGTTTTGCTTTTGTGGTACAGTCGTAAATGCTTGAAAGCTGAACTGCAAAACAAACGTGGTAACTGAATTGCACACAACTTGTGCTGCCACAAAACGGGCTGCAGGGGCATTCAGCACAGACAGATTTTAACTACGTTGTTAAATTCTTTCATTCCAGAAACGCTGTTGCCTCCTCTCCCTGAAAAACCATCACCACCCTTGTTTTATTTTCTGAAATTTAGTGTCTTTTCTACAGTGCTCATCACCACTGTATTAGTACACAGGACTTCGCAACGATTAATGAATTTATCTGTGCAGCACTCTTTAGAGTAGGACAGTATTATCCCATTTTACAGATGAGAACTGAGGTAGAAGAGGGATTAATGATTTATCCAAGGTCACACAGGGAATCTGGGAGACTTGGGAACAGAAACCCAGATCTCCTGAGTCCCAGTCAGTGCCTTAACTTCAAAACCATCCTTCCTTTCACACATGGAGCCCACTGTATTTATGACTTCACAGAATAATACCTGCAGTGAACCAGGGAGTACCAAGGAGATGTAATAAATGGGAGAAAATGAATTTAGAAACAGCTAGTTAAAACCCATGCTATGTGCCCCTATGGTCTAGCAAGTTGGAGTGTCAGGACATGAGTTAAACCCAGGCACAAGTTTTGTTTTTGACTTGCAGTTCACCTTTAAATTGCTAATATTTTGATCTGAGTTCTAATAAAAAATGGAACTGCTGTGTCAAACTTCAGGCATGTGGATGGAAGCCATGGGTTTACCTTACCTGCCTAGAGAATACTCAGATGCATGGTTCTACTCAGCAGGGGTTTCTTGTGTTACACTAGTATCCTATTAGCACTTTCACAAGGCTTTTTTAAGTTTTCTTTTTAAAATCTTAACTTACTTTTTGCCTCTTCAAACACATGTTGGTCAACTGGTATGGACAGAGAATCTGGTGGTGATGGGAGGAATGTTTTTTCTGGATTTCTGTGTTGACTATTCTTAATGACTGAGCTACTTCTGATCTTCAAGTGCTCCCTCTAGTACCACAGGAAGGCACATTAGCAAGGGGTTTGTACTGTCCCCCTCCTGCTTTCTGTACCTGCTCTATCAGTTTCTGTATCTGCTCTTTCAGATGGAGAGTTTTCCCCCCCAATTTATCTGTGAGTCTTACATGCTTCACACATATTACGTTCACTTCAAAAGTTGCTCTTATTCTTAAGAAATCTTCACAAAAGTACAGCTATTGTCCCTGTTTTTTTCTACAGCTTTTGAGTTTGTGCTGGGTGCTGAAGTTCGGGTACATTTCTGATTGAATTCGAGTTTTGTTCAACGGGTCTAATTTGCATGTTGGCTAGACCAAAGCTCCTTTAATTTTACAAGGCTGATAGATTTTTTTTTTGCCATCCATGCAATGTTTTTAAGTAAGGGTTAATACCAGTTTGGTTTTATCGGCAGCTACCATAGTTTCACTTTCATGTCTAGTAAAGTGTGTCAGTCTGTTGTAGTTTAATTCATTGTGTTCACTTTTTAAATACCTATGAACTTCCAGCAAGTTGTGTTTACAAGATGCTTGATCTGCTGTAATTTAAAAACAAAACCCAGCTTTTCTGACCATGTGAACTTACTGCAGTACAGATGGGTTTTGAAGTTTATAATTAAATATGGTTTCAGTTATTTACTTAACTTTTTTTCCTGAAAATTAGTATAATCTGTTTGCTTAGAGGAGAACAAACAAAACGGGTTTTTGGTTATTTGCTCTTTTGATGCACAGAGAAGGCCCAAAAGTTTTTTCATGGAATATTTTATGGGTAACTGGAGAAATAGTAGGATTATTACATCGCAAATACCAAGGAAGTCAAAGCTCAGGGTTCAGGAGGGGAAGAGATTGCCAGTCAGAGGCAATTTCTACACTAGCACTTTTGTCTGTGTAACTTAGTTGCTCAGAGGAGTGAATAAAACACCCTTCGGAGCGACATAAGTTACAGTGACAGAAGCACCAGTGTGGACAGTCCTCTGTTGGCAGGAGTTATCTCTCCCACCGACATAGCTACTGATGCTCTTTGGAGGTGGTTTAATTGTGTCGACGGGAGAGATCTCACCCATCGGCATACAGCGGCTACACGAACGCTTTTACAGCTGCATCGGTATAGCTGTGTCGCTGTAAACTCGCTAGTGTAGACATGGCCAGACTGTCTAAAAAGTTTGTTTTAATTAGTGAGTATTTGAGGGAAGTGATTATTCCCCTCTATTCGGCACTGGTGAGGCTACATCTGGAGTATTGCGTCCAGTTTTGGTCCCCCCACTACAGAAGGGATGTGGACAAATTGGAGAGAGAGTCCAGCAGAGGGCAACGAAAATGATTAGGGGGCTGGGGCACATGACTTATGAGGAGAGGCTGAGGGAACTGGGCTTGTTTAGTCTGCAGAAATGAAGAGTGAAGAGGCTTTTGATAGCAGCCTTCAACTACCTGAAGGAGGGTTCCAAAGAGGATAGAGCTCAGCTGTTCTCAGTGGTGGCAGATGACAGAACAAGAAGCAATGGTCTCAGGTTGCAGTGTGGGAGATCTAGGATGGATATTAGGAAACACTATTTCATTAAGAGGGTGGTGAAGCACTGGAATGGGTTACCTAGGGAGGTGGTGGAATCTCTGTCCTTAGAGGTTTTTAAGGCCCAGCTTGACAAAGCCCTGGCTGGGATGATTTAGTTGGTGTTGGTCCTGCTTTGAGCAGGGGGTTGGACTAGATGACCTCCTGAGGTCTCTTCCAAACCTAATATTCTATGATTCTATTTAACGCAATTGCCTAACAAACAGTTGGGAGGAAAGAGCTTTATTAGCCATGGGATTTTTCGAAAACATTGCCCTTACGCACTGTGGAAAATCCTATCCCCCAAAGATTCAAAACCCCCACCTCTTCAGTTCAGGGCTGAGAAAGTTATTACTCCAGTTCTCTCTCTTTTCCAAGGAGACCTCCTTGATGAGGCAGATTTATATGCTTAAAGTTAAATGCAAGCAGGAAAAAACCTCCTAGGCTGCCTTTATACATAATAAAAAAGCCAAAAGAGGGGCATTAACCCATTGTTGTCCTTTGCAGGTCACCTATAAAGGGACTCTGTTAAGGAAGGTAGGTCTAAGATGAGATCTAGTATGCCTGGTTTGGTTTGCAGGCATGAGCAAGCATGTGACTCGTGACCCTCTGATTACATTCCGTGAGCAGGCAGGGCACTGATGCATGCAGCTTGTCTCTTAGTCGTTTGCAGAATGCCAGTTGTATGAAAAATAGGAGTCTAATGCATTTAAATACCCTGCCTGACCACAGGAATTGAGCAGCATACACGGTGTGACGTTACCACCTGTGTTATGAGAAAGTACATGCCTGCAAGCCTAAAGAAGCCAGTCTTGGTTTAATGTCATCCTGCAAAGTAGTCTGGGTACGTTGCAGTGCTCAGTTCAGGGACCAGATAGATATTTTTTTTATTTTTTTATTTTTATTTTTTGGGGGGACCAAGGCATCTGTAGTGTTGGAGAAGGTTATTTTGGCCCTCTTTCCTTGAGCAGTAGTCAGTTTTTCAATATCTGTGGTGCATGCTTTACCTGTGATTAAATAGTGGTTCTTTGTTTCTTTATGCTGATACTCTGCTCTTATTTTCTGGCCTAGGCCCAGTTTTATTTGAGCTGGAAAAAATAATGGATCTGCCTGGACTTTATTATTGCAGGGAGCCAAGACATGTGACTCTATGGTTTTTAATCATCCTTCAATCAAGAAGTTCTTGGAATCGCCATCCAGATCCTCATCTCCTGCTAATCATGGATCAGAAACGCCATCTGCTAACCATTCAGAAAGTGACTCATTATCTCAGCACAATGACTTCCTCCTGGAGAAAGACAATGGCAATCTGGACATGGAAGAGCGATTGGCAAACAACCTGGATCAGAGACCAAGCAGAAATACTGGAAGGGTAACGTAAAGCTGTGAAAAGGGGGGGTGGGCAGAAGGACAGAAGGTGTGTGTGGTCCCAGAAATTCCTTCCCAACTACTGGGGGTGCCTGTGCCAGCGTCGGCAGGGGAGCAGAGTGAGGAGTATATTTTTCTCAACCCTGCTCTCTGGGAATATGTCTACATTGCAATAAAAACCCATGGCTGGCTTGGGTCAGCTGACAGGTTGGCAGGCTGCAGGGCTATAAACTTGCAGTGTAGATGCTGGGACTGGAGCCCGGGTCTCGGTGCCCAGGCTTCTTCCCAAATGTCAATACTGCAATTTTATAGCCCTGCAGCTCGAGCCCTCTGAGCCTGCGTCAGCTGACCCGAGCGCTGACACTCAGTAGGGAAGATTTTTTTATCATGGTGTAGACATACCCTGGGGGTCCTTCCATGCCCCACCAGCAACTTGTTCTGTTGCCTTTAGCTGATGGTGCAGACTCACTGAGGATAGGGCTTCACTGCAGAGTTAACTCGAGTTAACTCCTCTCAAGTTAGTCTAGTTCCAGTGAGAGCGGCCTCGCTGCAAAATAATGCTTGAACTGCGCAGAGTGATCGGATTGGCAGCTAATAAGTTAGACCAGTGGTTCTCAACCGGGGTACATGTGCCCCTGGGAGTACTCAAAGATCTTCCATGGGGTACCCAACTCATCTAGATGGTGTTTCGCAACCTGGGGGTTACAGCCCCCACAGGGGTCGAGGGCTGGGTTTAAGGGAGGTCACAAGTGCAGGGCCAGCAATAGGGGTGGCAAGCAGGTAATTGACCCACGAGGCCCCAGGGTTGCATGCCAGAGAGGGCCCCGTGAAGCTAAGTCACATGCTTCAGCCCCGCTGCCTGGGTTCAGGCTTCAGACAAGGTTCACAAGTGAAAAACAGGCTCAAGTATCACATTGAAATGTAAGTACAATATTCATATTCCAAATCAATTTATTTTATAATTATATGGTAAAAACAGGAAAGTCAGCAATTTTTCAGTAATAGTGTGGTTGTGACGCTTTTGTATTTTTATGTCTGATTTTTATAAGCAAATAGTTTTTAATTGAGGTGAAACTTGGGGTATGCAAGACAAATCAGCCTCCTTGAAGGGGTACAGTAGCCTGGAAAGGTTGAGAACCACTGAGTTAGGCTACAGATCCAGTTAGCACATGTTCTCTAAGGCAGGGGTTTGCAACCTTTTTCTTTCTGATACCCCCCCACATCATGCTATAAAAACTCCAGAGCCCAGCGGGGAACGGGGGGCTCTGGGGTGGGGAGGAGCTCAGGCATAGGTCTAGTTTGACTTTTATTTTGGGTGGGCACAGGCCAGCGGGGATCGAGCCAGCTCCGCATGGCAGGATATGTGGAGAGAGCGCCACCTCCACCCCCGACTCACCTCAGCAGGTCACCTACCAGTCTTTGTTGGGGGTGGGGCTGCAACCAAAATTTATAACTCAAAGGTGGGGGGCTCAGCTCAAAAAGTTTGAAAACAGCTCAGGGTGCAGGGAGAGGGGTACCTAAGGGCGGTGTGCAGGCACAGGGGTAGCTCAGGAGTAGGAAGGGGATAGCTAGGGGCGGTGTGTAGGCACAGGGGTAGCTCAGGGAGTAGGGAGGGGATAGCTAGGGGCTGTATGCGGGCAGGGGGATAGCTCAGGGGGCAGGGAGAGGAGTCAGCCAGTTTGATTTAAAAGCACCATCACACTCAAGCTAGAAGGTTTGTTTGTGAACGGAACTCAAGTTAGTGGCAACACTTGAGTTAACTGTGCAGTGAAGACAAGCCCTGAGAGGGAGGGGGAAGTTTGTGGCTCCCAGCAGTGTTGTATCCAAGTGAGCATCCAAGTTGTCTTGCCAGTCGGTGGCTTTCTGTTGGCACATTGCTGGGACCCTCATTGTTTTGGTTGTGTCTGTCAGTGGTGCAGCTGCCTGGCTGCTAGCTGCTATGGGAATTGCATTACTTACAGCAATTCTGAAGATTTCATCTACTGTATCTGAGGTTTGGTCTGCTCAGCACCCCCTTCAGATAATATGATACTAACTGGCAGGGGGTCTTCATTGATTAAATCATCCTGAAGGTGTTAAAGCAAAATCATCTCCTTCCCTCAGGAAGGGAGGGAAGGGGGAAAAAGCTCCCTTTCCTATAACAAGCACTAATTGTTCCCTGTTTTCAATGTGGTCAGTTGTCAGCTCACTTCCTTCAGAGGAATAGAAACAAATTAATTCCCTTGCTTCTGGGGTTGCAAGTTAACAAATTAACTCTTCTCTGAACAGTAGCAAACGGTCCCTTCTCCTCCAGAGAAACAGATTCCTCGTAAGCAGCCCCAGTTAACAGCCCTGCACAGGAGAAAGGGGAATCTTCTTGTTTGTACCCAGCTGCTCCTCTAGGAATTCATAATTAGCCTAACTTGCCATCCATTTCCTTTCTGGCTGAAGCCAGAATGCTGCCAGCAGGGTGGGATCTGTTTTTTTCCCACTGTTCCCAGGAAAATGTTCAACTCTTTTATAAATTCCTGGACTTAAGCTTATGAAGAATCAATAGCATCTTTTCACCTGAGGATCTCGCAGCCCTTTTTCAAATAAGAACTAAGACTTACATCATACCTGCGAAGCAGGCAGTACTTATTACTGCACCCATTTTACAGAAGGGAGTTCTCAGACTTGCTCAGTGCCTCACAATGAATTGGTTGCATAGCTGGCAAAGAAACTTAGGAGTCTTGATTCCTGGTATTCCCCTCTCCCACTCCCCGGCCCTAACCATTGCACAGCATTGCCTAAACCAAGGCATGATGGTTTAATAACATATAGACTAATAGAAATGATCCAGATCCGCCAGAAGAGTCATGTAAAGAGTCTCTCCATTTCCAGCAGGAAAAAAATCAGAGCCATGTAGTTACTATTAGAGCAGAATCTTATTAATCCATACCAGTGATGGGTTGACCCATTGAAGATAATTGAATTCTGCAGTTTGGCGAGTAGCAGTAACCAGTGATGGAAATAACTGATTCTGTATCGCACATGAAGTTGAATAATGCCCAGTGGAATGGAGTAGTATGCTGAGCATGCAGGGAGGCAGACCAGCACCACCAGTCAAGTAGCAGGGCCCCAGCCCTGTTTTGGAGAGTTACTGACTGCCAGAGAGTAGCCAGATGGTGACTGAGTGCCCCCCAATTAGGCTGCAGTAAGCCCCTTACTTTCCATGACAGGATCTCTGGGATCACTGGTCTGTTCTCCAGTAAACTCGGCACAGAATCCATTTTTATTGCAGACATGTGGTTTGTCAGATTACTGAAGACCCTACCACAGCGGTTCTCAACAGGGGAGCCCGTGAGCCCTTTCAAGGGGGCTGTGGGGCCCTGCGGCTAAAACCCAGAGTCTGATCCCCAGCACGTCCCGCAGGGCTGAAGCCAGGAGCAGCGGGGCTGGAACCTCGGTGCTCCCCACAGAGCAGAAGCTCTGAGCCCATGGGCAGAGTTGGGAGGCATGGGGATGTTTCTCTCCCCCCCACCCCCACCCCCGCCAAAAAAAGAAAAACACTGCAAGAGCAGGGCAGCTCCACACACATCCCCCCCTCCCCCCCCATGCTCCCCTCCACCTCCTTCTCTCTCTGCCCCCTGGCCAGGTCGGAGGCAGGAAGCCAGAGCCGGGCAGTGTGGGATAGCTGCTGCTCTGGCTGGGTGCCATGGAGCAGGCAGCTGCGGCATTCCCTTGTCTCCTGTTACTGCTGGTGCAGGGGGTTGAAGCTGTTCCTCAGCTCCCGCCCCCTTTGCTCACGCAGCCAGTAAGAGCCACAGGCGTGGAGGACCTGTGGTTGGCAGAGCCCTCGGGGAGCAGGGACCACAAGAGAGCCCTCCCAGCACACAGCCCCTAGCTACACCCCCCCCCCCGCACCCTGAGCTACTCCCCTGCACCCTGAGCTACCCCCCTGCCCACACACAGCACCTGGCTACACCTCTCCATGCACCCTGAGCTACCCCCCTGCCCACACACAGTCCCTAGCTACCCCTCTCCCTGCACCCTGAACTGTTTTCAAACTTTTTGAACTGAGTCCCCCACCTTTGAGTTATAGATTTTGGTTGTGTTTCCCTCTTCCTTCCCCAACCCCCCCACAAAAAAAAAAAATCAGACTGGTAGGTGGCCTGAGGTGAGTCGGGGTGGAAGTGGCACTCTCTCCACGTACCCTGCCATGCGGAGCTTGCTCGATCCCTGCTGGCCCGTGCCCACCCAAAATAAAAGTCAAACTACACCTATGCCTGAGCTCCCCACCCTGGCCCAGAGCCCCAAGTCCCCCCTCCCCTGCTGGGCCCTGGAGTTTTTATAGCATGTTGTGGGAGGCCTCAGAAAGAAAAAGGTTGAGAACCCCTGCCCTATCATATTCTCAGGGCAACATTTTCAGCCAGTCAGAGCCCAGAAAAGTATCTCTAGTCCCTTTGCAAATGACACCGAAGCACATACTGGTCCTGGACCTGATTACAGTCTTACCTTCTCGTGTAGATTTGTCCTTCAGTTAATAAAAGATTTGGTACAAGGTCACTTGGGTTGTTTTTGTTATACCTGATGATTGCTGCATATTGACTGGCTTTATCTGGATGTTGGTACTCTGTTGTTATTGACCATCATTCTAAGTGGGGTGGGGCCAAATTCTTCCACCAGACATATATCTGGCACTTCCATTGAAGTAATTGTAGAGGCCCTGGGGGTCAGAATTTGGTTCTAGGGATCAGGGCTAAGATTTTAAAAAACAGCTAGTGATTTTTGGATGCCCAAGTTGGAACTCCTGAAAGGGGCTTGATTTTCAGACACCAGGTGCTCAGCACTTTCTGAAAATCAAGTATCTTTAAGGTATCTTGAGGTGGCCATCCAAATTAATTAATTGCTATTATAAAATATTGGCCCAGACCAATTGTGTATGTCAGATAACTGGACTCCGGCTTTGCCATATAGTGTTTATTTGCTGTATACATACATTACTTGAAAATGGGCAGTTAGCAATTTGAGTGTGTCTGTTTTAGAATGATTTTTTATTGGTCTTTCATTTTAATTGTGTGGGTTTCTTTTTAAACATCAGCTTACTTTCTAGTACCAAAGAAGTCTGTGTTTGCAAAGTTGATTTTTGCTTTTTTCGCCCTTCAGGACACTTCTGGTGTTACAAGCTCTCATAAAACAGGCCAGCGAAAGGCCGGTCTGTTAAATGATGAAACTTCACGGCTCTATGTGAAGAAAACAATCGTGGTTGGCAACGTCTCCAAGTTAGTATCTAAGGTCTTACTAATTGTCTTAGTTGTTAGCCATTGAGTTGAATTGTGGATTAAAATTAGGAAGCAGCTAAAATTGAGGCACACTCCAAATGATAGCTATACCAGCACTCCTAGTCCAGTCCCTCCTTATTGGCTGTGGGGTGTGAGCAATAGCTGTTGTGGGACCCAGGGCTAGTGCTTGTCGTAATAACAGTTGTGGAGTTTGATTCTGCACTTGCTTCAAAACTAAGTTTTTAGAAATTATTTTGACCCCTTCAGTTCTTCCAGCCCCACCACCTGCAGCACTAGGCCCTGATCCTGCAATAGGATCTGCCTGGGAAGCCCCTGAGACCCCACAGGCTCCAGTTGCAGGATCAGAACCCTGCTTTGGTGAAGGTAGGAGTCAGTATTTGATGGGATGTGGTTCAATGAAGCCAGGATAGAGCTGGACTAAGGCTACGTCTTCACTACAGGGGGGGGTCGATTTAAGATACGCAAATTCGCGTAGCTGAATTCGACGTATTGCAGCCGACTTACCCCGCTGTAAGGACGGTGGCAAAATCGACCTCCGCGGCTTCCCGTCGACGGCGCTTACTCCCACCTCCGCTGGTGGAGTAAGAGCGTCGATTCGGGGATCAATTGTCGCGTCCCGACGAGACGCGATAATTCGATCCCCGAGAGGTCGATTTCTACCCGCCGATTCAGGCAGGTAGTGTAGACCTAGCCTAAGACAGTAGCACTGAGCTACTACGTGCTTCCCACCATGGTAAGAGATGCAGGCTTAGTTAGTACCATAGTGCTGTATAGTAATTTTTGGAAATGTCATTGAATTAAGGTGAAGACAAATTAAGGAAATGTAATTTCATGGTTTTTGTGTCAGATTGAGCATCATTTCTGTCAAAACTCTTGCAAAGCCACTTAATTTTGTCAGTAAAGTTCTGGAAATGGGTGTGGTTAAGCATAGTGCAGGCATGCACTGTGCGAATACCCTTGCATCCTATTGCTAGTGCAGCTCACCTCTGGCAAAAACTAGTTAAAAAAACAAACACAGTCACAGAAATTTTGACAACTCACAACTTCTTTTTAATTCCATTGTTTTCCAAAACCATTCCATTTTTCATTTTCCAGAACATGTTAAATATTTTTTTCCAAAATCAGAAATTTTCAAAAATGGGATTCCTTTATTCTGGATTAGCAAATTCCCCCATGTGACTATGATGACCAATCAAAAATTGACAGTATAAAAAGGATGAAACCAGCCCCAAAATGGGGGAAGGGAGAGAATATACCTCATTTAGCAGGATCACCAAAAGTCTCATTTTTTTTATCTAGAGTTTCTGGAGACATTTTTTTTAAAATGGGAAATTTTAAAAAAGAAATTTGTTTTCTCAACATTGAAGGCTGAGTTTTGATGAAAAAAATGTTTTCATTTTGGAAATCTTTGAACAGCTCTACTTCTGACCATCAGCCCCAGCTGCAGCAGTACACATGTCAGGTTTTTTCCCCCCAGAGTAGAAAGTATCAAATTAGTGGTGAATGTTGGATGTTGTTTTTCTTACTATTAGAGATGGGTTCTAAAAACACCCGTAAACAACGAGAAATCTGGGTCCAGATCTTGACTTTGTGGGTCAAGCCCTGTAGTTTATTATAAATTAAGATTTATGTATATATTATGCTTGACTCTTACCAATCTGGTATTTGAAAAAGATTCTTCAAGGTGATTTACATCTCCAAAACTGTATGCAGAGGATTTGATAGGTAAATTTCTCTCAGTAGTGAGGGATTAAAATTAACCCCCCCAATTAGGAAACCAGGATTAGATGGTGGAAATTTACAAAGAGCTATTTCACACAAAGGGTAGCACGTATATATTGAGATACCAAGGAGTGCAGTTAAAGCAAAGAGTATAAATGTACGTAAGAGCCATTCAGATTTGTTTCTGGATGAGGGGGTTTGGAGGGTTTGATGAAATGTTGGACGATGCAGTTAAAATGCTCCAAATATTCCCAATAGTATAGGCATAAATTAGCCTTTTACTGTTCCTAAAACTTACACAAAAGATTTTGCTCCGCTCTTTTTGGAATGTAAATTTATTTATTTATTTTTACTTTTTCTGACAGGTATATTCCTCCTGACAAGAGAGAGGAGAACGATCAGTCAACCCATAAATGGATGGTGTATGTACGAGGCTCTCGGAGAGAACCCAGCATAAATCATTTTGTCAAGAAAGTCTGGTTCTTCCTTCATCCCAGTTACAAACCTAACGACCTGGTGGAAGTCAGGTAATCAAGAACTACTTGAGTCTTTGAGTTTGTCAGGATTGAAATACTGAAATTCTCAGAAAGAATAGCACCTTCTTTTTATGGCTGCATTGTTGGTATTTTAGCTTAACTTCTAACTTGGCTTAACTAGCTAATTCTCCAGGTGTTTGTCAGCACTTGCTAGTTGTTATGCTGCAGGCTTGCGAAACACATACCAGGTTGTTTTAACAGATTAAAGAGAGCCTTTTCTATTGGAGAGAAACTTGAAATGCTGTGTTTCATATTAGCAGCATGGACTTGTGTATCTGTTATTTTCATTACATCACTTACATTGCAAGTTTGGCTGCACGCCAGACTAAACATGTTCTTGCCCACCCAGTCCAATGTGAAAAGTTCATTTTCTTTGCCAGAGTTTTTAGAATTCCCATTTGTTTAAAGATACTTGTGTGTTTCAGTAAAGAGCTTTTTTCTCAAATGCCTTTCTCCTGCTCTCTCTTGTGGCCAACTCATAATCTTGGGTTTAACCTCATGCTTTGAGGAATGACTACAATAACAGCATGGCTGTGTTGACACTAGAGAAACACAGTGCCAAATGTAGCAGTGTCAACATTCCCTCCCCAAAAACATAGTTGAAAAATATTGCCCCACTGAGGTCAACAGAGTAAACTACAGGATTTTCCCCCCATAGTAGATTTCCACTCAACTTTCTGCCACTAAGTTATGGGCATAACACACTCAGATTGATTAGGAAAGTAACTCCGATGTACATTGGCCTCAGTCCTTCTGCAGGACTTGTCTAAGCAAATTTTAAAACACTGGTGTGAAACCACTGTACATGGGATTTTTATAGGATCTGTTCCTCTCCCTGTCCCTTCTCTCCATGTCTGGGGCTATGTCTACACTACCGTGGTAAGTTGACCTACTCTACGCAACTCCAGTTACGTGAATAAATCGACGTACCTTAGGTCGAGTTACCACGGGGTCTACACCATGGGGGGTCGATGGGAGAAAATCTCCAGTCAACTTACCTTACTCTTCTCATCTACCTTACTCTTTACTAGACCTGCTAAATCGTCCGCCAGTGGATCGATCTCAGAGCATCGATCCCGGCTGTAGTGTAGACCTGCCCTTAGAAAGAACTATCTGACACCTATTTTCCCTTTTTTCACACTCCCTCAGTGAGAGTGCTGTGAAAATGAGGTTTAGGCAAATAGCATGCACTGTTCATTCCCTACATTCCTTCCCTACTAATAAATTAACAGCCCTCATTCCCATCATTGATTTATGACCTGGAAATCTGCATACATGCCAGTATCCTTGAGACTGCATTGCTCCTGAGCAGTCAGGGTTGAAAGGGGATGGGAGGGCAAGGCTGGCTATCTGTCCCAACCTCAGGGACTGATATAAATTAAATAAAATCCCAGGCTGATATAAATTCCTATCGTTTCTTCTTTTATAATAACCTCTCTAACGTGCATCCCTTCAGCTGGGACAAACCTGCACTGGCAAGAGTATGGGTCCAAAAGTATTCAGGGAAGGTGGTGTTCAAAATGTTGCTTTGGTCTTATCTACCAACACTATAATAATGTCTTTTATGACTAGATAGATTGTAGGAGGGAAAGAATGATAACTCTGCATTGGAAATTCAGCTTGTGACGGTACTGATTTTCACTGGTACTGACCATCTGGCATCATGCAGCTATTTATTAAGGAACTGACTCTACTACTTTCTCTTCTGGCACAACATTCACCATTTTGGCATCATTTTCTTTTACCTTCCCCCATGCACAATGAAGATGTCTCTGTGGCTGTCTACATAGACTGCATGTTCTCTCTCTGGTGGAGAGTGGGATTGAGGATAATTAGCAGCCAATCGGGAAAGCATTCTTTTGTTTGAAGAGATGAATGTGGAAGTTGTAGTGCGGGTGTCTGTAATGTGAATTTCTGTTTGTTTCCAGAGAGCCTCCATTTCATTTAACCAGACGAGGCTGGGGAGAATTTCCGGTGAGGGTTCAGATTCACTTTAAGGACAGTCAGAACAAAAGGATCGATATCATACACAATCTGAAGGTACTTAAATAGAATGGCTGGTACAGAGGATGATAGAGTATGCAAGAGAACCTATGGAATGTGCTGTGTTTGTGGCCTTCCTCTATTGTGTTTGCTTACCACTGACATCTGACTAGGGAGCATATGAGATGGAGATAGAAAATGCAGCAAAGTTGGTGACATCAGCCATATAAGAGGTGGCGTTCCATTGGGGGGCTTCCAATGTCTAAGAAGTTGGAATTGATTCTGCCCAGAGAAGAGAAGTGTTTAGCTGCTCTCCCCTGTGATTTTGGATTTTTATCATCTTCTCATCAATTTTAACTTGCTAGGCTTTTAGTAGGGGCATCTTTCTCTACATAAGGAGTGGTTGTTCTATTTAGTTCCTTCCCGTGGTCTTACCTGCAGCTACCAAGGATCTGCAGCCTGACAATTTGGCTTATCCTGTTCCTGAAGGGTGAAGAGGGAAAATCCAGAATCCTCATTTGTTTCTTATAGGCCTGACTCTTCCAAAGGCTCTTGAGTGCAGAGGATTAATGGGTGCACAGCACTTCTGAAGATGGCCATTACTTTTCTTTTCTTTTTAATTACTTGAGCTCAACCCCAGAAGAATTCAATTATTACCCTTCCTTTTTCACTATTTTTAGTTGTCGTCAGAACTTTGTCACTGCACTATTATTAGTTTGACTTGGGTCTTGTCTATGTTAAGAAAAGTCTCACCAGTGTAACTACATTGATGCACACTCATGGTTTAGGCATATGGGCTGATTGAAAACTTTCCATCCCGACTGGATTTTGATGGAAAATTTGTTTTTTTGACTAAATGAAAGTTTTCGCTGAAATCCTGGAAAATTGAAATAATCCAATTTTGAATTGCCACTGCTGCAATGGAGCTGTAGATGGGATGCCCCATGCTCCCCTTCTCTGTGGGTGGGCTCCCCAGCTGCACTGCATCACGGTAGTGGATCCTGGCCACGTGACTGCCCTTATGCACCGCCTCCCCTTACCTTGGGGAGAGACCCTGGTGCATTCTGGAAAATGTCATCTGGCCAGTGAGCCTGGCCTATAGAAGTGAATGGGAGCCTGAAGCAACTGAACTACAACTCCCTTGAGGCACCATGGCGGTATTTCAGAACTGAAATATTTCTGGCTTTGTCCAAAATATTCTTGATTTGACTTTTTCCAACAAAATCTCATCTCCACCTAGCTCTAGTAGACTTGCTACGCTGCTGAAAAGTGCAATTTATGGTGGTGCAGCTTAATCTGGTAAATAAACCAGCTAATTGGCATCAGTGTAAACCAGGGGTCTCAAACACGTGGCCCGCGGCCCGCATGCGGCCCGCAGAGCTCTTCCCTGCGCCCCCCCCCCCCCCAGTTACTTGCTGTCGCTGCCAAACTCCCCTCACCCCCCCCTCCCCCGAGTTATTTTATGTGGCAGCTAAGCTCCCTCTGCGCTGTTCCCCAATGTTTGGGGCCGGGTCTCTCCCCCAGCCCCGCCTGCTGCCCCCACGCACCTCCCCCGAGTGTCCCCTGGCCTCACTTGCTGCCCCTTCACTGCCCCAGAGCCTGCAGCTCACCCTCTGCTCTGCTCTGCCGGCTTCTGGCATCACTTGCTGCTGCAGGGTCCTAGTGCCCCCCTCTACTAGGGTCAGTGCAGGCTGCCCTTCCCCTGCCCTAGTCCTGAGCCTCTCCAATGCCCCAAACCCCTTATCCACAGCCCTCACCCCTGCACCCCCTCCTATCCCCAAACTCCATCCCAGAGCCTGCACCCCCACTCCCTGTCCCAGCCTGGAGCCTGCACCCAGCACCCAAACTCCATCCCAGAGCCTGCACCCCCACCCCCTTCCCCATCCAAACTCCCTCCCAGAGCCTTAGGCAGGTGGGGGCGGAGTTTGGGGGGGGGCAGGTTTTGGGCACCACCAAAATTTCTACAAACCTGCCACCCCTGGAAGAGGCAGAGCAGGGGTGGAGTGGTGGTGCAGCCCAGTGCAGTGGGGGGGCTTTACTGAGTGTGTATTATATATATTATTAAAACTGCTTGGCGGAGGAGGTGGCGAAGAGACGGGGCAGGGGCGGGGCCTCATGGAAGGAGTGGAGTGGGGGCGGGGCCAGGGGCAGCGAGGCGGGGTGTCAGTGATGCGGCCCTCGGGCCAATGCATTAGTCCTCATGTGGCCCTCACGGTCATTTGAGTTTGAGACCCCTGGTGTAAACCCTGCTTTGTGCCAGTAGATTGTGTCTATGTTAAGAATTTGCACCCTGGTGCATATGTCCTTAATGTAGACAGGGCCTTAGTCTGCTAGCATGAGTTCTTCTGAAGTTTGTATGGCTCAGGCAGTTTCTGCTACTGGGTTCTTCTGTTGGCTGGTGTCAGTTTTCATTGAAACTTCCTGTCTCTTATCTACTGATAGTACACTGGGTAAGGTGACCTCAGTGGTTTAGTTGGCCTGAGGATAAACTAGCTAAGCAGTAACAAAAATCCCATTTAATGATCCTGCTGCATATAATTGAGATTGTTTCATATTTATTTGGATTTATGCAAAGAATAAAAAGGATACTTGTCTAAGGCTAGTCATTTATACCTTAAATTAATGTTATGTAATTAATTTAAATTAATTAGGATTTATTCTAATTAATGCAGAATGCCAATCTCCCCTCCCCCTACAGATTTTATTTCTCTCTCTCTCTCTCTCACACTCACACACTCACACACACACACACACACACACACACACACACACACACACACACACACACACACACACACCTTCCCCCCCCCATCTCCCCCAGCAGCAGCATGGTTTTTCTGCTCACAACAAAGTGCAAATGTTGCTACTTGCCAAAGAATGTGATCTCTAGCTTTGGTAAATTTGATATGTCACTGCTCTGCTACAGAATCACAGTTTATTTTAGTTGGGAACTTGCTGCTGTGTTACTATTTCATAAAAGATTAGTTGTAAACTTCAGCTAAAATATTAATATTTTAACATGTTGTAATGTACTCACTCATCTAATTGTTTTCCACAGTTGGACAGAACCTATACTGGCTTGCAGACACTTGGTGCAGAAACGGTGAGTTACTGAGCTGTAGAATGGAAATGCTTGCTGTTATATAAAATCTTTCATGGACTGTGTGTCCCAGAACACTTTGCAAAGTGAGAAGTTTAGTACTGGAATTGTAGTGACTGTAGCCAAGTAAAATTTTACCATAGTTTTAACCTTTCATAATAAAAGCATGGAAACTCTTTAAAAATGGCTGCGTAGGAAGTAAAAAATATTATGCTTGTAGTGAACCCACAAACTCTTCCACCTTTTATTTAGTTGTGACACTCCGAGCACCTTTTCCAAACCTGAAGAAGAGCTCTGTGTAGCTCAAAAGCTTGTCTCTTTCACCAACAGAAGTTGATCCAATAAAAGATATCAGTTCACCCGCCTTGTCTCTCTAATATCCTGAAACCAACACAGCTACAACAACCCTGCAAACTACCTTTTCTTGTAACCAGAGATTAGATTTGTATTACAACATGAAATGATAAAGCAATTCTGGGAAGTGACTTGGCTTGATGCAGTGCTCATTCCCTTAAGTCATTGATGTTTCATCTTCGTTATTTTCAAGAGAAATGCATTCAGATATTTTTAAGAGAAGCAAACTTTCCACATATAAATAGTGTATGTGTATATTTGTTAGAAGATCAGTTGAATGAGCTTAACATAAAAACAACACACAGAAAATCTAGCACACAAGTATAAAAATGAGTTATAGAAAGGAATGAATGTAGAGGTAATAGCCAAAATAGAAAATAGTGAAGTCAGTGGCCAGCAAATGAACTATCCTGTTGATTCAGAATGATTTTATGACTTGTTCACTTTTAGCCATAGTTGGGTAAACTCCTTCCTGTTGTGCTTAGTTGACTGTTTTCTGCAGTATAGATGGCAATGTAATCTAGTGGTTAGAGCTCAGTACTGTGGGATTAAAGACAAGATTCTATTTTAGACTTGGGATAAGTCACTTAACCTCAATCATAGTCTACTATCTCTAATTTTGATTTTCCCCCTCTGTTTTACTAAGTCAAAAGATTTTCTGTGGAGTTGCATGATCTCAGCTTTTCACTCAGCGAAGTAGATTTTAATATGGGTTTTCTCAAGATAGTGAGGAACATTTTTGAAGAGTAAACAAATGCTATAGTGTATGCTTCAAGGGATTTCCAAACCAAGCGTACAAGGTTAGCCCTTAATCCTGCATTGAGATCTGATAAGCACCCCTGCACCTATGTGGAATCCCACTGACTTTAATGGGACATCACGCGGATTAGTTGTTCAGGATCCTGAGTTTGTGGGAACTTTGCCTGATGATGTTTACTGTTCGGAATTCTGTGCAGAGGTAGATATGTGCTGTTTTGTTGTGGATATTTAATATCACAAATCATTGTATTTTCCTAGGTTTTGTTGTAGGCCTGATCCTGCAAGACATTTGCCCATGCAGCCTCTTTTGAAATCAATGGTAGTTCCATGTGCAGAGGTCTTGCAGGCTTTGGTCAAATTAAGGCATCCTAACTCATGATATTTGGGCTGCCAAGTGCATAACTTATCATAATCCTTTCACCTCTTTCTGGAAGGTAGTGGATGTTGAGCTACATCGGCATTCTCTTGGCGAGGATTATCTCTTTTCCCAGTCTTCTGAATCTGACCTTTCTGATGTCCCCACGTCTTTACCATTACCACTAAGTATACCAGCGCCAGTGAAAGCTTCTTCACCAATTAAACAGTTACTTGAGTCCATTCCAGATGCTTCTGTGGAAAAAGGTAAAGCAAACTGGTATTTGTGTATTCTGATTTTGTTTAAAATACGTGGCTAGTACTGATGCTGGGGCTGTCACTTTTAATGGGTTTTTGGTTTACAAGTTACCACACACCTACTTCAAGCTGTGTTGAAATAGACCATAAATCATCTGACTGGCACCTGGCTGCCAAGTGTATTGAGGAAGCAACAGGCTTGTGACAGAAATTGAATTCAGAGAAGTATTATTTATCGAGTTCGTTGAGTAGGCCGTTCTGCCAAACTCAGGAACAGAAAAAGCTTTATGCAGCACATACACTTGGAAAGGGCGACTTGGTGAATAGTGCTTTCAGTTCTGATCTGTGCACTTCAGATAATTTAGCCAGGTGATCTTCTCAACCTGTTTAAATGTGTGAACATTTCAGGCATAAATGTACATTTGTGAGTGCTGGGGTTGTCTGGTATCTGCAATTGTGTTGGCTGCAGAAAAGGACTGCCTATGAAGGTGTTAGGGGAGTGGGAAGGCTGCAGTATTTATATGTCCCCTGTTGTTTTAGTATCTGCGCATCTCCCATCTTTAAGGACTTTTATCCTCACAACATCCCTGTGAAATAAGTGATGTTATCCCCATTTTACATTTGCGGAGCTGGGGGGCAGAGAGACAAAGTGACTTTGCACAAGGTCCCCAAGGAAGTCAGTGGTGGAACAGGGGAACTGAAGTCAGGACTCCTGATTCCCTGGCAAGCGCCTAACCACTGGACCATCCTCTAGTACAGTGGTTCCCAAACTTTTTCATGCCATGATCCCCTTTGGCGCTCACCTCTGTTAACACAACCCCCAGTGGTTACAGAAAGGAGGGGGGTTGTTGGAGAACGACCCTACCCTGCATTCACCCCACAACAGCAGCTCCTGTCCTGCAGGGCTGGGCCCAGCTCTCCACTCTGGGTGTTTCATCCTAGCCAGGTTAGGCACATACGCCTCTCCGTAGATGGAGACAGAGGGACTGATGTCCCAAACCAAAGTGGCATTGCGACCCCATATTGTAAGTCACAGTGCCAATCAAACGTAGCCCTCCGCCCCTCTGTCTCTGAATTTGATTGGTGTTGCAACCTAGCGCATGGTGATTCAGTGCCACCAGGTTTGGGACATTCGCCCCTCTCCGTCTGTGGAGGGGCGGATGTGTCAAGCTTTGGTGGTGGTTTCTTTCTTTCTCCCCTCCCCATCCCCCCCCTCCCCCCAAACGTACCATCACCTCCCTTCGATCTGGGGGTCGTAACCCACAGTTTGAGAAACACTGATCTAGGGCCTTCTATCCAGGGATGCTGAAACACTTCACAAACATTAATTTTGCCGCATTACACCCCTTTGAGTCAGGGAATTATTATCTTTTTGTTTTACAGAGGTTAAGAGAGTTGTCCAAGGAAATGTGTCAGAGCTGGGAATATAACTCAGATTGCCTAACTTCCAGTCTGAGCCTTAGCCAGAAGATCCTCCCCCTTTGAAGCAAATGCCTTCACTAGGCTTAAATAGAGCAGTTTTTGCCTTACCCTCCACGTTGTCTGCACCTTCTGTGTCAGTCATGACTCTCTTACTGTTGATAGGGGATTTCAAAGTAAGGACCTAGACTTTTGTTACTGCTTGAGCAGGAACATAATTCCCACTTTCAGGGGCTGTTCCTCTGGGATAAACTTTTAAGTGTTCCGAGCACTTTCAAAAATAGCTGCCACCTTTTCTTTGAACATTTGAGCAATCTTTACTTCTGTGTATCTTACAGAAACTTCCATAGGCCAAATAGCCTAAATTAAAACACTCTTCCTTAAACATGGTTTAGTCTTATTTAAACACCAATTTTTTGCACCATTAAAGCAGAGTTATTTTCTGTTATATAACAAAAGCTACCGTGATCCTGCCCTACATTCAGGCTTAGACTTTTAAGGCCAGAAGGCACCATCATGATCATCTAGTCTGACCTTCCCGCCCATTGCAGGCCAGAGAACCTCACTCGCCCACTCCTGTAATAGGCCCATAATCTCTGGCTGAGTTACTGAAGTCCTCAAATCTTGATTTAAAGACTTCGAGTTACAGAGAATCCACCATTTATACTAGTTCAAACCAGCAAGTGACCCGTGCCCCATGCTGCAGAGGAAGGCAAAAGAACCACACAGTGCCTGCCAGTCTAATCTGGGGGGTAGAGGAATTCCTTCCTGACCCCAAATTTGGTGATCAGTTAGACTCTGAGCATGTGGACAAGATCCACCAGCAGATGCCTGGGAAAGAATTCTGTGCGATCTACCTTTTGTAAAATCATGGTGTATTTTATCCCAATTACCATTTACCTCTGTCCTTAACTACTTTCTTTCAAAATTTGTTCTAAAACCATATATACAATTGAGTTCAAACTAACAGGCCTGTAGTTTCCTGGATCACTTTTTTTCCCTTTCTTAAATATAGGTACTATATTTGCAATTCTCTAGTCATAGGGCATGACTCCTGAGTTTACGGATTCATTGAAAATGGATGCTATTGAGCTTGTAATTTCATGTGCTAGGTCCTTTAATATTTGTGGATGAAGATTATCCAAGCCCACTGATTTGGTCCCATTAATGTGTTTTAGTTTGGCTTCCCCTCCGGGTGAGGTAATTTCTACTTCTGTATCCTCGTTCCCATTAGCCATCCTGCCACTGCCCACAAGCTCTTCATTACCCTGAGTAAAACTGAGGCAAAGTAGTTGTTTAGGTGTTGGGCTATACCTCGATTATTTTTAATCTCCACCCCATCCTGCGTGTTTAGTACTCCCACTTCTTCTTTCCTCGTTTTCTTTTTATTTATATGGCTAAAGAACCTTTTATGTTGTATTTAATTTCATTTTCAAGATCCAACTCTGTTTGGCTTTTGGCAGTTCTCACTTTTTCCGTACACTTTCTGACCTCCAAGGGTGTGTCTACACTGCAGTTAGGCACCCACAGCTGGCCTGTCCCAGCTGACTCGGGCTGTTTAATTGTGGTGCAGATGTTCAGGCTCAGGCTGCAGTCAGAACTCTGGGACCCTCCCTGAGCCTGAATGTCTGAACGAGGGTCCTAGAACTCAGGCTGCAGCCTGATCCCAAATGTCTGCACTGCAATTAAACAGCACCTGAGCCCTGCATGCCATAGTCAGCTGGCATGGGCCAGCAATGGGTTTTTAATTGCAGTGTAGAAATACCCCCAAGAGAGCGCCTACAAGGAATGGATCAGCAAGGAAAGCTTTCTGCTTTTTCCTAATAACCTGTTTGAGATGCTTGTTCATCCAGTTTGGTCTGCAACCCTTCCCTATTAATTTTTTCCTCTTGCTTGGGATGCAGGCTCCAGATAGTTTCTGCAACTTTGGCCTTGTCTATACTTACAGCTAGATCGGCAGTGTGTTGATTTAGTGGGTCTGGTGAAGTCAATGGCAGAGTACCCTCCCGTCGACGCCTGTACTCCAGCTCCCGGGAAGTCGGCGGGACCTTCTCCCGTCAACACAGCTCAATGTAGGCACCTCAGTAAGTCTACCTAAGTTACGTCGACTTCAGTTACAGTAACTTACATAACTAAAGTAGTGTAACTTAGGTTTACTTACATCTGTACTGTAGACCAGCCCTTAGACTTAAAGTAATTCCAAGCCACCTCTACATTCAGATCCTTGAGTTCTTCAGTCCAGTCCACTTCCCCTAACTAATTCCCTTAATTTTTTAAAGTTTGCCCTTTTGAAATCAAGGACATTAGTTGCAGACCATTTTTGTTTTTCCTTCCATTTAGTTTAAACTGGACTAGGCAGCTCCTGATCACTCGAACCAAACCTGTCCTCTACAACCAGCTCTTCTATGAGGTCCTTGCTACCTGCCAATACTAAATCTAAAATGGCATCACCTCTTGGTGGTTCAGTGACTATTTGGTGAAGAAATCTGTCAGCTATCACATCCAGGAATATCTGAGTCCTACCATTGTTAGTAGCGCTTGTCCTCCACGCTATATCTGGGAAATTAAAGTCTCCCATGATCACACAATTCCACTATTATTTACTTTGTTAAAAATATTAAAGAAGTCTCTATCCATATCCAGGTCGGATCCTGGGGGTCTGTAGCAGACCCTGAGCACTATCCTGGTGGAGTCTCTGTTGCCTTTCTTCACCATGCTGATTTTGAACAAGATTCAGTTTTACCCATTCCATCACTTCTAAATGCTTTACACTCTACCCTGTCATTAACGTACAGTGTCTTTCCTGATCAGCACATATCTTTCAATATCTGTACTCCAGTCATGAATACTATTCCATCATGTTTTTGTTATCCCTGTAATACTTAGCTTCATTTCCTGCACCAGTAGTTTTAGTTCCTCCATTTTGTTACCCAGGCTCCTTGCATTGGTGTACAGACATCTTAGTTGTTCCTGTGTGGCTTCTCCCAGATTCTTTGCTTGCTTAGACAGTCATTTGACTACGAGTATTGCCTACCTGACTGTTACTGACAGTGATATTGACATTGTCTTTTCTGCTTATCTGTTCTCCTGCCCTCTGTTATTCCTTTCTTCATTGCTGTATCCGCTTTTACTTGATTTTCCTCCCAATCGGGTTTTAGAATCAGACTTGGAGATTAGATGAGCATCTCCCAACCGTCTCCCCCCAGATTCCTAGTATAAAGCTCTTTTAGTCAGTTGTGCCAGCCTCCATCCCAGAAGTCTGTCTCCCTCCCTACTCAGGTGGAGTCCATCCCATGAAGACAGTCCTGTGTCCCCGAATGCCTCCCAGTGGTCAAACATCCCGAAGCCCTCCTTAATAGCACCACTGCCTGAGCCATCTGTTGATCATCATAATCTTGTCTCACCTTCGCTGTCTTCCTTTAGGGACAGGTAGAATCCCACTGAAGATCACCTGAGCCTCCATTCTTTTAAGCGTCTTCCTTTAATTGTCATGTGTGCCCTTTGCAGTGTTCCAACAATTGAGATTTTAAAATCATTTGAATTGGGGGCACCAAACCATTCTGAGGCCATCTGAGCCCAGCAGTATGGTCTTCAGATTGCATAGCAAAACAAAGGCCGACCCTGCTGCCATTTTACTTTTTCATGGGTGTTGTGGTATCTGGTCTTGTGGGACAATTATTTTTATTAGCTGGGATGAAAAGAGAGAGAGAGACCCTTTGCTTTCCTGTTTAGCATCTATATTCCGATGCGCAGAAGCGTGTAGTGAGAGGGAGCAATTTATGCCCCACAAAATGCTAGAATATGGAGCATTGGCTTGGCTCTGGTGGCTGTAGCTCTGAGGCCTTATTTACCCTGACATCTCTGGTAAAATCTCCTGATGCAGCTCTTCTAGTTGTGGGCATGCTTGTGTTTATGTGGCACAGCCGTCCTTTCCACCCATGTCATCTACTCCTGCAGTGTGCTGTGGCAGTGGTTCTGAGTTAGGGGGGTGGGGAAGGCGAAGGGGAGAAGGTTCAAGGTTTCAGTGAGTGCTTTTGATGGTCTCACACCAAAAAAGGAAAATGCAGGCTTCTGAACTATCAATACACTAGCATTTTTCAGACTTGAACAAAGACACTAAGTACATCTGGATGGACAGCCCATAAAACAAATTGAAAAGAGGAAACCTACTTTTCAGCCTCTGGGGCCTCTACACTGGCTTCTCTGTTAGTGGCTCATTATCCATGAGTACCTGAGCTCCTCAGTAATACAGCTTCTGCCACACCAGAGTAGACTATGGGCTAATATAAGAGGGCGGTAGTCAGCCCCCTTACCTCTAGGTAATCACTCCTAAATATGCAGGGACAGGGATTTTCTTCAGGGGAAACTTCCCCTCAGCTACATTGATCTATTTGTCTTATGGACACTCAAAACTTAATAGTTTTAGGTAAATCAATGTGACTTATGAAAAATATGCCAAAAACGAATGTGCATGGCTGCATATTGGGTAAGACAGTATATGGCTAGTCCGGGTCTTAATTTTTTGTTCAGGATGTATCCAGCAAAATAACACATGAAAATGCAAAAAATCATAACCGAACCCCCACTTTCTTATGCTTTATATTTGTGGACATGTTTGTCATATCTTAATTTTTGTCTGTGTAGAGAAACGCTACAAGGAATTTGATGAGTCAGCCTGAGAAACATTTCTCTTTTCCATATTTTAATCAGGATTCCCTGTGAATGCTGAAACTGAAAGACATACCACTTTTTATTCCCTGCCATCTTCAATAGAACGGACTCCCACCAAATTGGCAACACAGAAAGTAACCTTTGGCTCTCATGGAAATTCAGCTTTTCAGCCAATTGCAGCTAGTTGCAAAATAGTACCTCAGGGTCAGATCCCGAGCCCCGCAGAATCTCCAGGAAAATCCTTCCAGCCCATCACCATGAGCTGCAAGATTGTATCAGGTACATTTTAGTTTCAGTATCATACTTCATACTGAACAATGAGATTGAACTAGTTGGTCTTGTTTTGTGTCCTTTCCCAATTTTCATGCTAACATTACATGTTAGGCAATAGGGAGATCCAGTGTAATGCACTAAACAAAATTCCCTCTTAAAAAATAACAAACCTATACAAAATATTTAATTTGTGAATTCAAGATTAAAAGCAGGATGGGAACTAGTTTTAGTCTCTCACTGGGCATAAATACTACCAGCAACCCACTAGAGATCACTCTTTAGTAAGACTGCTACTGCTGCTAATGGGCTCAGGTGTGAAAATTGTTAGTTCAAAACATAATATTGAAATGCATTTTGCATGTAAGGGTATGTCCATGGGAAGAAGGGCTTCTTCTCTTTGCAAATTGCCAAACTACTGGGCTGGGTAAAGTGGGTGCAGGTTTTTTCCTTTTATGTTATCAGGGAAATGCCAGGGTTTAAACTTGTATATAAATTGTTATTCTCCTAGTAACAAAGTCCCCTCCTTAGAATCAAGCCGCTTCCTCCCTTCTCCCTTAACAGTAATTCCCTGTTTGTTTAGATAAGCAGCTGATTGCTGTTGGCAAAATGATTTCCTTTTAGTAACTTCTCAGCCAGACACGGTCATGCTACATTTGCCTGTACTGTTAACTCTTTTTACCTCTAGTCCCTCGTCTGCCAAACATAATGTGCATTCTCTTCACTGATGCAATGCCTTGCACCGGGCTGTATTGTTGCATCAAAAATCTTTAATGGCCAACCCTACTGGGTCACTTGGGAAACTGGGAGCCTTGCCTGTAAAGCCCCACCTTCATCTGAAGTTCATATAGAGAATGAAGAGCCAGGGTACCAAGCTGGGTGCTACTGATGATCTCTTCCCAACTTGACTTCTCCTGTGCGTGGTTGTAATTTCTCTTCTGCCAATAGTTGTCCTTGCCATCTTAAAGTAGTACCCAGGGCACTAGCAGCTTATGTTTGAATGTGTGCAAAGTGCTCTTATCATCCTAACGTACTGTCCCACTGCTCTTCTTTTCTTTGTCGCATGAGTGAGACTCTGATGCTTTCCAGTGGGTGAGAGTTACAGAACCATCTTGCCTTCCTTGAAACCCTTCAGCTTTTCTATATCAAGCTTTGCTGTTCCAGATGTTCCCCTGTTTAAACATTTCTTAGGCTCTGCTAATTTTTTCATGCTAAGACCCCGACACCTTTCGGATTGTGATAGTCGCTGTAAATCATCAGGGTCTTCCTGGATTGAGTGTTTCTGCTCCTTGTTAGCTGTCAGTCCTCCCTCCCTCTCTCCCAAGAGAGCAGATTATTGGAGGATTGCCTTCTCCCACACATCTGTTCCCTGATGCAGTGGCTGCCCTCTCTTTTCTGTCTATGTTCTCACTCTTCCATCCTTTTGTCTCTGCTACCCTTTTAACTCATCTGCTTTTTTGTTTTTTGTCTTCCCCTCCCCTCACCCCCAGTTTAATCCCCTTTCCACTTACCAAGAGTCCACATGGTGGTACCATAACGGCTCTTAGGGGCTCTTGCGTTTGAGCCGAGTGTGGGATAAAATAGAGGCTTGGCCTAGTGGTTGACTACCTGAGCCTACAGCCCTTTATTCATGAGCTGTTCCTGTGGTTGGCTGTAAAGGGGGGGGCTGTAGATGAAGGAAGATGAATGGCTTCAAGGAGCTGTTCAGCACTTCACCCTCATCTACAGAAGCATATTGACAGTGCGAGTGGGGAGGTCTGGGATCATGCAGCTTTACCTATCCCTGCAGCCCTGGCACCCCGCTCAGGCTGGAAGTGCACCGTCAGCTAAATGTCCAAACTACAAGTCGTTTTTTTTATTATTGCATTTTTATGCCCTTATGAAATTTGAGATGGAAGTGTTGGATTCTTTTCCTTAAGGTTCTCCAATATCAACCCCAAGCCCATCTCCACTACCCCGTACCCCAACCTCCACTCCAGTGCACATGAAGTTGGGGTCTGCTAGTTCAGTCATTAATAATCCATACGTTATTGTGGACAAGCCGGCACAGATGGTCGGAGCAGCAGCCACAAGCACAGGTGCGTAATTTGATCCGTAGAAGGTAGCAGGTTAGTTTTATACATTCAAGCCTATCTTCACTTAGATCTGTGAAGATCTGAAAGCCTTTTACAAAGGAAGATCAGTATTATTGGTTTGTCTAATTAATGTACAGAATGTGTCTTTTTAACGTTAAAGGAATTGGCTTTCGGCCGTGACAGAAAAAGCAAGGCCAAATAGAAATCTCACATTCCTTTCCCCAGGGAGTGTACGCATTTCAGAGATGAGGAGCAAGGAATGTGAGGCTGTGCTACACACTGATAAAAAGCAAGGACACTTAAAATGAAGCTGTGCCTTTGCCATGGCGAAGTGCTCCCCCGCACCCCCCATCTTTAACCCAAAAGTGTGACCTGCCAGTACTAGAGTTTCCAGCATGCATTTCTCTAGCTGTATCAAAACAATAGGTCAATTGGATTAAGATGGTCTGGAGAGGAGCTGAATCAACCTTTGTGCTACTGTGAACCTTCATTCAGCTGCTTCTAGCTGGTTGGCCTCAGGCCCACCCCAGACTCATTTAACTAGATTCCCGTGGTGCTTCAGAGGTGACGCTAGGGGAACCGGTGCAGTCTGTCGATGGGGAGTACAGATTGCAGGAAACAGGTGGAAGGCAATGTGAGCCAGCTGGAAACCCTTGCCTACATGTTGGAGGAAAAATAACTGCTTGTGAGTCCATTATTAGAGACAGGCTAAGAACTTCCTGTCTAAATGCACGTATACGTAATTACATATAGGTGTATATAGTAGCTTCTCAAAATGACACTTGGAGCTGACATAGTGTGTTCATCCTGGTTACAGTGATCCATGTAGTATGTGCCTTTCACTAGACATAGTTGAAAAAGGGGGAAGATCTTCATTAAAATGTCCCCTTTTTTGATCAGAAAATAACATTTTTTCAATGAGCACCCCCCTACAACTGTATGGGAGGAAAACTGAATGGTGGGAAACCACTGTATGTTTGCAGTAGCTGAATTTCTTTTAATCTGTGTTTTTGAGCTCTCTTGTTGGGTAAATCCGATGCAATTTGATAGTGAGTGGAATTTTCAAAAGCACCTAAGTGGCTTAGGGACACAAGTTCCATTGGAAGTCAGTGAGGACTTGTACATCAGAGTCACATAGGTGGTTTTCAAATTCCCACCCAATATCTTAATTTTTTTAAAAGAGGGTAAAACAAAGAGACACTACTAAGTCAGGTGAGGTCTGAAACAAAGGTTTTATAGACGCGAGCTTTCACAAAGCCTACCTTCAATAGAAATATCTGTATAGTTTTGTTTTTAATATAAATGCAAGCAGTTTATAAATAAACACTGCAAGGGGATATTATATGTGCAACCCACGTGTTGCAGAACTGTACTTTTGAGAATCAGAAAGTGAAACTAGTTCTGTTGAGTGGAGTACAAAATGTAAACTGTTCAAACGGGGAAGAAGCAGATTTTAAAAATGTCTTTTAATATTCAAAAGTACTTGAAGAAATGAGATTTTTAGCATTATGTTTAGTGAGGTCTTGTTCCTTTAAAGAAGGGATGTTTAGTTTGTGTTGATTTTGACTATACGTTGTCTTCTATAACAGAACACTAATGTAACTTGTCCCCATCCTGATCTCCACTGATCATGTCTTCCTTGTTTGATGAAAAGCTGTATTTATTTAATGGTACCAAAGACTGAACCCTTATGCTGAAATCTGCCTTATCTTCCAGTAGAGAGACAAGGTGGGTGAGGTAATATCTTTTGTTGGACCAGCTTCTGTTAGTGAGAGAGACAAGTTTTTGAGCTTCTGGGTAAGCTTGAAAGCTTGTCTCTCACCAACAGAAGTTGGTCCAATAAAAGACATTACCCTCACCCACTCTCTCTAATATCCTGTGACCAACATGGCTACAACAACACTGCATAAAACTTGTCTTCCAATACCCAGGAAGCCCAACAAGCAAACTGACAAGTGTCTCTCAAGCCTCTCATGGAGCCGGCTCTCCAGTCTCAAAGATCCATGGAAGCAGCTTGGTAACGTCAGCTGTCAAGGTAACATTCTTGTTAGGTTGTCTGTTTCCATAAAGAAATAGCTTCATATGGAGCAGGCTTTTTCAGCATCATAAATGCTGATTCCAGACAACTTCATGTTCTCATTAGTTCATTTGAACATTTCCTCTCTAGCCGCCATAGCACTATTGTTTATATGGTATGATAGTGTAATTTCATGCAGCTCTAATTAGAGTTGTGAGTACTTCTCTGAAAAGTGCCAGTCTTTTGTTAGCGTATAAGGAAATCCTTGGAGGGCACAGATATCAGTACTGTCAAAATACCTTTCAAAGAGCCTGTTCTATAAAAGACTAATCTTTTTTGGCTTGGTTGGTGATAATATCAGATTTAACAAGAGGTGCATATTTTTAAAATCTCAGTTCCAAATTTTCTGCACGACTGATACATTCATATCAGGCCAATAGCTGACATTCAGTGGCTTTTCAGCTACCTCCATCAGAAGAATGTTCATGTCAACAACAGGGAGATAAAAAGAACACCAAAGAGCTAGCGACATTGGAAGCTTTATCTACAAAAAAAGTATTTGCCCCAGACAAATGTGGAGTCACTGACTGTAAATTGAGAATGAGTAGTGTCTGCTTTGCAGCTGGAAAGCAATAAAGGTATGGAGCTGGGTTAATTGAGACAAAATCGTTCCCATTTTCTTTACAGAGAAGGGTATTTTTGGCAGACTAGTGGCTTCAATGACACCCCTTTTGAAAGTGGTTGGTGGAGCCTGGGGTGTGCTGGAGCCTTGTCAGCATTAGCCTGTTCAGCACATGCAAGAATAATCGACTTTAGCTGCCTGGATAATTGCCATTCAGTCTACAGAGAAGAGCCTCTTATTTTTTAATTGAGATTCAGAACGTTCCTTTCCAACCAGGTCTATCTCTGAGAATCTGTAGTATAGGAATTTTGCCACATGTGTACATATGACAAGATCTACACCTCTACCCCGATATAATGCTGTCCTCGGGAGCCAAAAAATCTTACCGCATTATAGGTGAAACCGCGTTATATCGAACTTGCTTTAATCCACCAGAGTGCGCAGCCCCGCTCCCCCGGAGCACTGCTTTACCGCGTTATATCCGAATTCGTGTTATATCAGGTCGCGTTATACTGGGGTAGAGGTGTACTAAGTAAAATTAAGCATGTATTCCCATCTTGTATTTTTATCATAGTGAGAGATCCAATCCATAGGCTTGTCCCATAGTGATCTTGAGTATCACTTCTCTTAGGAAACAAGTTTTTACATATTTGAGGCAGCAAATGTGGAGCAGCTTTTTTTAACTGTGATTTTTGCACCTCTTTCTTTCTTTCTTTCTTTCTTTCTTTCTTTCTTTCTTTCTTTCTTTCTTTCTTTCTTTCTTTCTTTCTTTCTTTCTTTCTTTCTTTCTTTCTTTCTTTCTTTCTTTCTTTCTTTCTTTCTTTCTTTCTTTCTTTCTTTCTTTCTTTCTTTCTTTTCTATATATATATATATATAATATATATAAAAAGAATAAGTATGTACACAATGACTGCCATTAACAAGGTTAAGGATTAACTCTTTATTTCACTGGTTTGGAGCAGTTACTTCTCTGTAGTGTCAAATAAATCAGAGCAGATCCAGAGATGCACACCACCCATATTGAATGAATTACACATTTTCAAGGTGACACCATTAGGAATCGGAAGTTAATTAGAAAAATAAGTGGAAGTCTGTTCCCTGTAAATCTCTGTCTCTTCGACTGGGTTGGGAACATGTAATTTTGTAAGGGTAGAAAAACATTCTGTTGTATTAAAACAGTCCAACCTAACATTTCAAAGCATCGTCTGTTCAGCATTTTTCTTCATCTCTTCAATAGTCTTCTGGCACAGTGACTGAAAATAAGAATTTACATTTATTAAGAGTATGGAACAAGTCAAAAAAAAATTTTTTGATTAATCTACCAACCTCCGCAGCTGGAATGAAAGAAACAAAATTTTGCAGGTCTAGATGTGTGGCATACATAATTTACATAATGTAGGTAGAAAATATTGCTACTTCTGCAAGACCACCAGTTCTACTATGAAGCTTGCATGCCATCAGAATTTTTTACTTAGAGGAAAGAATAATGTATCTGAAACAGAACTTTGTTTTGTTTGCAGCTTTAAATCAGCAAATGGTTTTCCAGTGTTTATCTTTTAAAATGTGCTCTCAACTCTTAGATTGTGTGTGCCAGTTTTAGCCTAATTTAAATTTACAACATTTAAAGAGTAGAAAAATCATGCCTGTGACTGTAGCTGTAAATCCATTTCTATCAGCTAATTACCATACGATAATAAACATTGTTTTAGTTGCTGATAATATAACTTACAACAAAAAAGAATTTGGTGTTTGCAGGTCCTTATATTGTTTGGCAGGATTCCATTGTATTTATGTCAATGGTGGGCAACCTGCGGCCCATGGGCCGCATGCGGCCCGTCAGGGTAATCCGCTGGCTGGCCGCGAGACAGTTTGTTTACATTGACCGTCTGCAGGCACGGCCGCCCACAGCTCCCAGTGGCCGAGGTAATATCTTTTACTGGAACAGCTGCTATTGGTGGAAGGGACAACCTTTGGAGCTTGGCAGAGCTCTTCCTGAGGTCTGTAGAGGGTAACCAGAGTGTCTACGCTAAATACAAGGTGGGACTGATTGTTAAGCATAAGGGATTCACACACGCTGTAGGAGACCACTTAAAATGAAGTGGGTAATTAAGGGTTCGCAGGCGATAGGGTGGGTTACAAATTGGGTGTTGTAATGAGCCATAAAACCAGTATCTGTCATAAAACCTTAGCTACCTTTTGTCTGTCTGTCATATCCTGGGATCAATATGGCTACAACAACAGTGCAGATAAGTAATTCAGGGCACTCTGGGTTATCAGTAATGTGAATACAGGAAGTCATCACTTTGTTTTATATTGCACGTTCCACCTAATTGTGTGCCATATGTATTCATCCGTAGCAAGAGGATTCTCTATTTGCAACCATGCCGCCCCTTTGTCCAATTGGGAGTCATTCTAAGGCACAAAGCCCTAAATCTGTGACAGGTGGACTTGGAGCTTTTACAAAGGTATTTGATTTATGTTCTTGGCTTTGTACATGGATGCATGCTCTGATAGTATCTCTGCCCACTGGGTTTTGTCACAAAGCATGTAACTTTTCTAGTGCATATAACGGTACTGTTGGGAGTGAGTGTTCTTGGGGCCTGACTGCCAGTTCCGTTGTTATGTGATTAGGGAAATGAAAACTTTTACAACTGTCAGCAGATTAGTCTTGATTTCCATTCTGTTCTGTTGGCTCGATTGTTCCTCTGCCCTCTTTCCCTTGTCTGTCTCCCTTCTTCCATCTCATTCATCCTTTTCCTTGATGAACCACTGTCGTATTCTAGCAAATCTTAGAGCTGTGCTTTTATCGCATAATACAGTGGAACCTCAGAGCTACAGACACCTTGGGGAATGGAGGTTGTTCATAACTATGAAATGTTCATAACTCTGAACAAAGTGTTATGGTTGTTCTTTCAAAAGCTTACAACTGAACATTGATTTAATACAGCTTTGAAACTTTACTATGCAGTAGACGAATGCTGCTTTCCCTTTATTTTATTTTTTTAGTAGTTTACATTTAACCCAATACTGTCCTGTATTTGCTTTTGTTGTTGTTGTCTCTGTTGCTGCCGCCTGATTGCTTACATCCGGTTCCAGATGAGGTGTGCGGTTGACTGGTCAGTTCGTAACTCTGCTGTTCATAACTCTGAGTTTCTACTGTACATTAAAAATAAACTGCGGTAGTCTGAGACTCTAGGCTATTTTCCCGCCTACTAATACTTTACCCATGATTTCTGAATGTCAAATATTGGCATTTAAATGCATTTCCCGAAGTGTCACTTGTCCAAATTTCTTTTTAACCAACTATAGTATCACGTGTCTTCTTGTGAGCCAGTACTCTCCCCACCCCTTACAGGGGAATGAATAGGCTGATCTAATAGAAGAGGATTTCCATTTCTAACTACTGACCTTGGCATCCAAAATCAGGTGTTTATCCCAGAGTTCTGAGTGGCTGCCTTAATTCCTTTAAATTATGAGTTAATTTTGATGAAAGAGGAATGGTGGTACAGGGTTTATGATGCTAGTCCAGGGCGCAGGAAACCCATGTGTGATGATGCCCTGCTCCACAAGACTTCCTGCATGACCTTGGCCAAGTCACTCAGTCTCTGAGCCTCAATTCTCCAGATGGGGATAATAGCAGTTAGGGGGATAAATACATTCAAGATGTTGAGACCCTCTGGTAATAGAGGTCGTAACTGAAATGAATAAGGCACACCCTTTACGTAATGTAGCAGGATAGAAAAGGATTTATCAAAGGTTGGGGTTTTGTCAGGGGTACAGGCCATATTTGGGGCAGGATCCTGGATGGGGAATTAAAAGCCCAGAGTACCGCTCAGCCCTGAGCAGACTAATGCATAGTTGCAGCTTCCAAGCAGAACAAACACATAGTTAATATTAATAACGACACTTCGCACTTGTGGCCTTCCCATCACTTTGCAAACACTAACTAAGCCTCATAAGGCCCCTGGGAAGTTGGCAAGTATTCACCACATTTGACAAAACAGGAAGTGAAGTCAGAGTGGTTCAGAGGCTGTGCGGTGGGAGCTTTTGGCCCTCTGTGTCTCTCTCAGCCTGGAAGCTCCTACCTCTCTCTGAAGACTGATGCTTGCAGATGATGATGATTTCTTTTGGGGCACAAAGCAGTTTGTTTACTCCAATTTTCCTTTTGAAAAGGTGATAATAAAGCAGGAGCCTGGAGAGCTGCCCCAGCAACCACAGCTGCCGGTGACTGGGACAACCTCGCAGGCCTCTGGGCAGCAGTATGTCACTGTGAAGGGGAGTCACATGATAGCTTTGTCACCTCAGAAGCAGATCGTGAGCACAGGAGAGGGGACCACCCAATCAAAGGTATTGAATGTTTTGATGTCTTAAACTGCCTGGACTCAGTGTGGTTTCGCTGTCGCATCTCCACGCTGCTGCTAGCACAGAACTGGGGGGATAGCAGGCAGCAGTCAGTGCTGCTTCTCTTAAAGCCATTGAGTTTGGGGGAGGTCATAGGAAACAAGCTATCTCTGTGCTGCTACCTTAGAATGCTGGAGGTACTATATGTAAGGGAGTGCTAGGCCGTGGGTTCAAGTCCAGCTCTAGGGGTAGTTCTTGTTCTTTTATTTTTCATAGGTAACACTGCTCTACAGCCAAAATGCTTCTGAAATAAATGTAGTCAAACTTTACTAATTCTGGGTCACTGAGAACAAAAATGATGCTTAAAATTGTTGATTGGCTCTAGTTTTCAAGATATGCTATTGGGTCAGTATATACGACCCTTGACTTGGGAATGGCGGAGGATAAGTGAGTTATAAAGGGAAGGGATCTCAATTTAAACCAGAAATGACTAAAATACATCTTTGACTGGATCTATGAATAAATCTATGACTGGGTTTGGACAGTACTTGCTTTTTAGGCAAAACAATGAATGATGCAATCTGAAGCTGGTATTGCGTCATACATGATATGAATTGCATCGTGTTATTCCTAGAAGTCATGGATGATGCAATCATCACGAAGCTTACATCACTCTACTGAACAAATTGCCCTATATCAGCTCTAGAAATCATACAGTGTCGTGCTCTCTTATTTGTCAGTGTTTGATTTTGCAAAGGGACACATTTCTGTTTAGCCAAAGTGAGCAGAGATGCCTCATACTTGTGTGAACAGTGCAGATAACTTTTGCTATGTTTGTGGTGAAGTGACTTTTGCATCACAAAAGCGCAGTATAACCACTATGGTTAAGAAAGCCAATCACCTTTATTTTGGCTGCAAAATTGGAGATCAGGACAAGAGGTGAGCCCCACACATATGCTGCAACACTTGTGCAACAAATCTTCGCCAGTGGTTGAACAGGAAAAGGAAATCTATGCCTTTTGCAGTGCCAATGATTTGGAGAGAGCCAACAGATCATACCAGCAGTTGTTACTTCTGCATGGTGCCTCCAGTTGGGAAAGGTGTGTCACAGAAGAAAAAGTGGACTGTGCCTTATCCAAACATTCCATCAGCTATACGCCCAGTACCCCACGGAGAAGGACTGCCAGTTCCTGATGCACCAGAATCATTCTCACTTGAGTCAGACGAGGAAGAGGATGAAACTTCTGGTCCTGAACCATCAATGTCACAGGACCCACATTTTCTCCCATCCTCCTCCTCTGAACCACACCTCATAACACAAGGTGAACTTGTCAGGGATTTGGAACTAGCCAAGAGAAAGGCAGAGCTGTTGGGCTCCAGACTACAGCAGTGGAATCTCCTGGCAGGCGATGTTAGGGTTTCCATGTTCCGTGACCGTCAAAAGGATCTTGTCCCATTCTTCTTCATGGAAGGTGATCTTGTAGCCTGCAACAACATCGATGGTGTGATGGCAGCCCTCAACATCATTCACGATCCAGATGAGTGGAGACTGTTCATTGATTCATCGAAGACGAGTCTTAAAGCTGTTTTACTGCATAATGGCAATGTTTTGCCATCAATTCCAGTTGGTCATGCAGTCCATATGAAGGAAACCTATGACAGCATGAAACAACTTTTGAGGTGCATAAACTATGACCAACATCAGTGGCAGCTTTGTGGCGATTTGAAGGTTGTTGCTCTCTTGCTTGGTCTGCAGACTGGATTCACAAAGTACTGCTGTTTTCTCTGCGAATGGGATAGTCGTGCAAGAGATTCCCACTACATCAAGAAAGATTGGCCACTCCGACAGTCATTGGAGCCTGGGAGGAAAAGTGTTCAGCATCCACCACTTGTTGAATCAAGGAAGATTTTGTTACCACCCTTACACATCAAGCTGGGTCTGATGAAGAACTTTGTCAAGGCCATTGACAAAACACAAGCAGCTTTCAAGTACCTCCGTGGAAAATTTCCAAGGTTAAGTGAACTTAAGATAAAGGAAGGTGTCTTTGTTGGTCCTCAGATTCGTGAACTTCTTCGAGATGATGCATTTGACCATGCAAGGAAAAGACGGCATGGAAAGCCTTCCAGTTAGTGGCAATACATTTTCTCGGAAACAACAAGGCAGACAACTACAGGTTGTTGGTGGAAAACCTCCTCAAGGCATACAAAAGCCTTGGTTGCAACATGTCACTAAAGATACATTTTTTGCACTCTCATCTAGCTTTTTTTCCACCGAACTGCGGAGCAGTGAGCGACGAGCACGGCGAGCAATTTCACCAGGACATTGCAACAATGGAGAAACGTTATCAGGGCAAATGGAGCCCATCAATGCTTGCAGACTATTGCTGGACAGTGACAAGAGATGCTCCATTTAATGAATACAAGAGACAAGCCAAGAAGCGCCGAGTAGACACTGAATAGGACTAAACTATGTACATAATAGTTTTTTGCCTTTTGTTTAATAATAAATTTTATTTATATAACCCTTTTGCTGATTTTTAAAGTGTTACATAAACAGGACAGGTGAAATATTATCATGTAAAGCAACCATAAACACATGAAAAGACCTAGGTTTACAATTTATGATTAAAACTCTACTATCTACACAATATACATAGACATAAAATGTAAAAACTTAAATATCTTAGAAACAGTAGCCAATCAGTTGTTTTAATTGTCATATTTGAATTCAGCACATCAAAATACATAATAAATAGCACATTTTATCTCTGAAGCAGACGACTTCTCAAAAATTGTAGACCAGTGTAATAATTTTACTTACATGGGGAAGTTAAGGGGGTGGAAACAGCTGCATATTGTTGCCTGCAAGGAACAACCTCCTGCTTCCTATTTACTCCTCCGTTGCAAAGGTTTAAGAGAGAGCGAAACAGGAAAAACTAGCCCAGAATGGAAACTCTATTTTGCATCAGTGGAACGAGAACTACAGTAGATTTCAGTGTGATGAGTCAGTGAGAGAGAAGCAAAGCAGCTGGGGCACGCTTGGAGCTTAGCAGCTCCATGTGTAAAGGCTCAACAATCCAGACATCAAAAGGGTTAATTCCTGCCTTTCTACCCACTCTAAGGTGTATACAGTGAAATCTACCTGCCACGCACACGGACCAATGTATGCAAAATATATTTACATATGTAAATGTACATTAATATTTACAAATCAGTTAATTGTTCTTTAAACTACCTTTTTGCCTAGTCTGGCAGGTGCACAAATGTGATACTTCCCTGGATGTGTTGTCTGTGTACAAAACTGAGGCTGTTTGTTAGTTCAACATTGGGGCCAAAGTTTCCAGAGTATTTTCATGAGTCAGTTGAATCTTAAGTTTCTCCAGAACCATAGGTCAGCATGTTACCCCCCTGCCTCAGTGAGAGAGACTTGCTGGTGCCAAACTGTGTCAGTTCCTGGACACTCAGTCAGCTAGCTACCCCAACAAACTCATCAGAACCCTGCCAGCCCGCATTTTACCTTGCAGATTAACACCAAGTGTATCTTAGGCCCGGAACTCCCCAGAAGCGTCCCCCTGTGGTGTCTAGCCCCTGTCACTGGACACTCTCACTAATTGCCAGGTATGGTGTCCCCAAAGAGACTGTGTGCACACAGCTGGAAGGTTACAACTTAAGATCGGTTCCTTTGTAATAATACAGCACTGTAATCTATTTATGGTGAAAACAAAGAGAAGTTGTTTAACAAAGAGCAGAGTGTCATAGATTCAAGTGAGCATTGAGCAAGAATAATGGAAACAGAAATGGTTACCAACAAAACAAAAGTATAACACTTTCTAGAGATTAAAACTTTAGGCTATAATCCTTGTCTAATACAGTCTCTCACCAAAGCTTTTTGCAGAGCTTGCTGTCTTCCAGTCATCACCACGACCCAGACTTTTGTGAATACCCCTATGCCCTCAAAGGGGTTTTCTCAGCAAATGGATAACAGAGGTTCTTTTTCCTTCCTCTCATGGTTCAGTAAACCTTTGAAATGCATCATTTTGAAGTGCACCCCCAGATAAGACTCTTTGCCCCCGTTGATTGCTCTCCTGTGTGCTGTCGCCCATGTTGAGTCCAAATTCTCCCCTCCACCGCCCTCCCGTCGACCTGTTTTTTTCCTGTTGATGCTACATGTGCCGTGGGCTTCTATTGTGTCAGCTTTATCGTACTTAATTTATATATGACAGAGAGCTAACTATCTTCTCTCCTGGTTCTCCCTTTGCTTGGTTACAGACTTTAAGGCATAATATCAATAGGTATACATTACTCCTTCTATAGTGTTAATATAGGCATGTCACAATGATATCGATGACCAGGGTGTCACTGGCTTTCATTCGATACCTCACAAGGTACTTTTTAGATAAATACTATGAAAGCAGTTTGTTGGGTGTCGTGAGTTTGTCCGGCCTGATAGGCGTTTACTGACATAATAGTGAACCCTTTGTCAGTAGGCATTGAGTGCTTCCTCGGGTTGCATGGCTCTCTGCACTTCACTAAAGCAAACGTCAGGTTCTTTCTGAATGAAGCAGTTTCCTGTGTTGGGGAATATCGAGGGTCCTTGGATAAGTGGGTCACACTCAAATCTTTAATAGGCATTCTGAAATCATGGTTGGTTTTATAGTTATTTTCTCACCGGTGGACTGAACAGGAATGGTTGTGAGTTTGATCAGTTTTTTAAATAGTCTCTGTGTTGGTCTTAGTTACATTTGAATGTGTTTGAGTCCCCCTTACATTAAGTTTATTGTTTCAGAATGGGTAACCCGTTAGCTTGTTTAACCTCTGAAATGCCCTGAAATAGATACCAACTTCTTGGGTAGCCCACCAGGTGGAATGTTAATTCTCTTTAGGTGCTGTACCAGGGAAATCCTGCCTGAAGAGTGTCATCGGTTGCTTATTTATTACAGGTCGTTGGGGTTCCTGTCAGTTCTACTTTACAGTCAACGGTGAAACAAGCTGTGGCTATCAGTGGTGGTCAGATACTTGTGGCAAAATCCAGCTCTTCAGTAGCAAAAGCTGTTGGTCCAAAGCAGGTTGTAACCCAAGGAGTAGCAAAAGCCATTGTGAGTGGAGGTGGTGGAACAATTGTTGCCCAACCTGTGCAAACTTTAACGAAGGCTCAGGTGACTTCAGCAGGGGTTCAGAAAAGTGGATCTCAAGGTTCAGGTAAAGTAACTTTACAACTTGGATTACAAAATTCAGATTCATTTTGGAACTCTGTCATGCTCCAGTATTACTCCAAACACAACTATATTTCAGAATGATAGGGAACATCTAGTCAAAATAACATGCTAAGAGATCTGTAGTAAAAACTTATTAGAATTAGGCTAGTGTAGTAATAAATAACACTTTATATGTAAACTATCTTCAACAGAAGAGATACCTAGAGCTGTATAAAGTGCTGCAAGCACAGCATTCTCATTGTTATGCACAGTGTTCATTGGTTAGCCACTATTTTGTTCCGACTTTATTTCAATTCCCCAGGTTTTATTATGAATCCCACTCTGCAAAACTGAATTTTTAACATGGTTTTCTGTTTTTTATTCCATTTCTAGTGATGGCTACGCTGCAGTTGCCAGCCACAAACCTGGCAAACTTGGCAAATTTACCACCTGGCACCAAACTATACCTTACCACCAACAGCAAGAACCCTTCGGGAAAAGGAAAACTGCTTCTGATACCCCAAGGAGCCATACTGCGAGCCACAAACAATGCTAGTTAGTCTTGCAGGGAAATCTAATGAGTTAAATAATGTAATCATTTTGTAATTAATGTGTTAAGCATTTTGCCTTTTATTCTGGTACCTTGGGAGTTAGTGATAGGACAAGTTTCTTTGTTCACCCAAAAACAAAAAAGGCAGCATGATACTGTTCAGTGAGGGGACCCATGAGAGCTCTTTCATATAAGTCATCCCCTGACCCCCAGATTTTTTTAAAGCAATAACTGCAAATAGTGATCAAGTAAGAAAATTCCAGCCAGTCAGCATGCTTTTTTAACCCTTCATTGGTAATCTGGGAAAGGGAGTATACAGCACATTCCTGAAACCTGCAGCTGACATTAAATTGAAAGCAGTTGCGAAAACTTCTGACAAATATTAGAAAGGGACTGAGAGAAACTGGAAACACGAGCAGAAAATAACAAAAAGAAGATTCATCTTGGAAAAGGGCAGGCTGTTCTGGCTGAGGGGGAAATAATCTAAAATGCAAATGTTCATATAGGATCTGATCCAAAGTCCAGTGAAGTTGATGGAAAGCCTCCCATTGAGTTGAGTGGGCTTTGGATCAGAGCCATAGTGAAAAAGCTGGGATGCAGTACTGCAAAGAGTATTAGGTTGATGATTAAATAGATATTAGTTGGCAGTGTGTTGTGGCTGCTATAGAAAAGCCCAGTGCTCTGTTAGGCTGCTTATGCAAAGATGTTGCGTAATGTATATGACTCTGGAACAGTTTTGCCTAGAATACTCCCTTCAGTTTTGAACACAAAATTAACAGAGAGAGAACAACTAGAGGGAATCGGCAAAAATGGCCAAGGAGCTCAAGGGACCAAATTATACAGAAAGCTCAAAGGGATGACACAGGAGTATCTTAGCTATGCAATGCCTAAGAGAGCCTGGTGTCAGGGGAGGGGGGAGATCACCTTGACAAGTTTATGAAGGGTATTGACTAGAGCTGGTCAAAACTTTTTAATGGAAAATAGGGGTTTTGACTAAATGAAATTTTTTTGCAGAAAAGTGCCTGTTTTCCTTGATAGTTTTCAAATTTTCATTGGGAAACCAAAAAAAAAAAAAAAAAAATCAAAATTTTCCAGAGGGGCGTTTGCCCATTTTCTGATCAGCTTTGGTATTGACACCATGAAGGCAGAGGAGGAGTTTGAGTGCAATACATGAGGCTATAACCAGAAACAGTGGGATGAAGTGTTTAAAAAAAAAAAAAAAAAAAAAAGATAAATGTCAGTGCTGAAATAGACCTTCCTAACTGAGGTGTTTTGGGCCGTGATGTATTGCTGGGAGCCCCATTGCTTGGGACTCTCAGAGCTAGGTTGGGCACAATCCTGCACTGACAGGGAAATGGACAGTATAACCTCATAGGCCTTAGGTAAAGCAAATGTCTGATTCTTTGGAAAAACAGTAACCAATTTGCCCACTTCATTGCTAGATAAGAGACTGAAAATAAGACTGAGTTCACGCTGCTCTCAGTGTAGGCTTAGTAAGAGTATCCGAATGCAGCCTTAGATTATCGCTCTTTGCAAAGTAATCATTGGTGAGTGCTCTGTAACGACTCTGAAATTATATTCAAACACTGGTGAAGTGTATCTGATGTAAAAGCAAAATCAGTAGTATGCAGGGTCATTGGTAGGATTTCACATATTCATAATCTATAAGAGGCTTTTGAAAGAGCTATTAAATTGCTGGTTTGCATCTGCCTCTGACTGTAGAGACGGCACAGAGGTCTTTTTTGAGAGCAATACAAAAAAGACCTCTGTGCGCCCACAAGCAGCCTCGATCCCTTTCAGTTTGTTCCCAGAGCGTGCTGTGGTGGTAGAGCACAATACCACCCCCAGAAGCGTGCTGTGCCCACTGCATTGGAAAATCAGTGCATAGATGATGCTCACTTACGAAGCACATGGCAGTCTGCATCGCACAAAGCCTTTAAAGTTGTATGCACGCAGATACCTCAGCTGCTGTCTCTGTGCACCTCTTGAAGAGCTATCACAGAACCCACCCGTCTAAGGACAGACGTGCATAAAAGAGGAATGGGGTGTCGTTGGAGAGAAGTGAATTTCTGTGTAGTTTCACTGTTGAAATGGTGTGGCTGCTCAGCCTCTGATGCCGAACTCTGCAGAGTCATTGTTTTTATTTTTGTTACAGGTCTCCAGTCAGGCTCTTCTACAAGTGCGGGGGGAGGAGGAGGAGCAGCAGCAGCAGCCACTGCCCAAAGCACAAGTAGTGGCTTATCCCAGCATCTCACCTACACGTCCTACATCCTCAAACAGACACCACAGGTCAGAGTTGTACAGCATTTTAATTGATCCAGGGATGCCCAGACCTTGTGCTAGCATCGGTGGTTCTGTAATAGATGAGTTTCAAATTAAGGGGGAGCCAGACCCTTCTGGGGGGCACACCCACCTCTCTGCTCTGCTGGCCACTCTGTCTTCTCGTGTCTGCTGCAGCTGACAGTATGTTCTGTGCCACTCCCCCCCCCCCCCCCCTGCGAGTTGTGTGGTGCAACTTGCTGCTCCCTGCGGGCTGCTGCATGATGCAGAGAACACTGTTATTGTAGCACAAGGGAGTAGGAGGAGGAGAGAGAACATGCACCAGTGAATGACTGTAGGGTGCAAGCATATTTCCCAAAAATGGGAGAGGAGATGTAGAGGCAACCTCCAAAACAGAGGTGGGGCAGGGGGTGTTGAGGGGGACACACCAGAAGAGCTAGAGGTCAGGAAGGCAGCCCCAAGGGGGAAGAGAGAGCACTAGGGGATAATAAAAGTTGTAGGCAGGGAGAGCACTAGAGATGGGAAGATGGAGGAGGGAGATACTGGGGAGAAAAAGCAAGGGTGAGCCATGGGAAGCAAAGCTGGGGTGGGGGGAAGGAGGACAATGAAAAACGCTAACAGAGAGAATGGACAAACAAAACAGGTGAGAGATGGCAATTATGGAATTGTGGTATGCGAGGAAGGACTATGGGGGCCCCACAGGCTAGTCTGTTAGAGTGGGGTCTCCAGCTGCTGTTGGGTCTAGAATGGCTTCAACTCTGCTCTAGATGTGGTCTTTGAGGAATTAATTAGGCTTCAGAGCTGAAGGGGAAACTGACCCCTGACCCCGCCCCCACACACACACACCTTTTCTCTCTGCCCAGCTGTCTGAACATTCAGGAGGTAAATTGTATTTGTCACAGTGAATAAACTGAAGTATGTGAGGCGTATTAAATTACAGTGGACGTGTCTGAGCAGATTGGAACCTGGCTTGTGACCTTTTCTTCTGGGGTTCTCACTTCCAATGTGTTACATAATGTCGCTTTACAGTGAGATGAGAGCACTGCCTCTAGCAAGGACGTCCACTGTAATTAACTGCAAAATGCTTTTTAAAAAAAATAATCTTTGTGGTAGGAAGTGCTTTGAGCCCTGTGTACTCTCTCACTGCTGCGGAGAGCGAAGATTTCCTCTAAGACCCTTTGAGGTCAGCAAACAAGATCTATGGGCTTTCATATTTCTGTTAATTCCAAATGACAGTAGCAAATCTGATTAGTGTGTACAACCTGAAGGACAAGAAAGCTTTGTTTAAAATAAAATCTCAGATCACAGAGAGCAGTTCCAAATGTCATTGTCACGTTACTGGTGCAGAATTCAATTTTTTTTCATACCATTTGATTTCCACTCAGAGAGCCTAACCTAGGTAACTTTTATTTTTGACCAGGGCACATTTTTAGTTGGTCAGCCATCTCCCCAGCATTCTGGAAAGCAGTTGACACCAGCGTCAGTTGTTCAGGGCAGTGTAGGAGTTGGAGCATCTTCCACTCAAGGACAGCAGGCATTAAAAGTAATAACTGGACAGAAGACTGCTTTATTTGCCCAGGTAACTTTCAAATATCATGTTGTTCAAACTATGTATTGTCTCGTAATGGGGGGAAATAATGTAACCACTTTTACAAAAAGTTCAGCCCTCCTTTGGATTTAGTTAGGCAAGCAACAGGTTTTGTATTTATTTCATATTTTCACTGCAACAGATTGGTTATAAAAAAAAAAAAAAATCGAATGAAGAAAAAACTCCAACCTTAGGCTTAGCCTTTCAAAATAAAACCAACAAAAAACATGCTTGTACTGTATGTGAAATATTAGACCAGGTTTTCAGACAGTGACCCCTGCATATGCATAGTGCAAATAACTGGACACAACATTGCACCTTGTTTTATTTGGATCCACAGGTTGCGTCTTGCAAATGTCCCATATCCCTGCATTGTAGACCTGCCCAGAAACTTCTTAGTAACTTAAATTGCAGGTGCAAATAAATTCAGGTTCTCTCTGAAAAGTAGGTCCTTTTAAGGTGTCTCACATCGGGGACCCAAAAATTGGGGGACCCATAATCACTGGGTCACTTCTGAAAAAGTAGACACTAATGTAGAAAATGAGCAGCTTATAAACAATTGTCTCAAAGTTAAACTTAGTGATCTGGCTTCAAAAACCTCTTTTTTCCTCAGAAATATTCTGATTTTTTGCTGCTCTAGTACAAAAAGCAGATGTTTTAAAAATGACTTCATTGGAATGCTTTCCCTTAAACTGAACTCTCTTTCGAAGGCGGCTCCTGGTGGACAGACGTCGCTGATGAAAATATCAGATGGTTCGTTGAAATCGGTGCCAACTTCCTCACAGCTCTCCAAACCCGGCACCACCGTGCTGAGAGTTTCAGGAGGGGTGATCACTGCGGCCACGACCCCAGCCATGTCCCTCCCTGCAAACGGAGTTTCACAGGTGAGAAGAAGCATTGCTAGTACATGGTCACAGGAACCTATAAATCAAAGCAAAACATCCAGGAGAGTCATACGTACAAGAAATGTGCACAGGAAAGGGGCGAGCGTGATGCTTGGAGACACTTCTGCTCGAATTATCCTTGTCTGTGTGCTTGCGTGAGTAGAGTATGAATTTGGCATGGAGTATGCTATGCATGTGGACTCCTCCTAGTTGAGTTGCTCAGGACCTCTAACGGGAGGAGGAACAAACTTGGTGTTTTGTTGACGTGTGTTCACTGACGTACATGCCTAACCAACTTTGTGTTGTTACAAAGATGAAAAACTTTACATTCAGGTCTCTGCTGATGCAGGTGTCTATAACGATCTGTAATGTTTAGTTCCTAACCAATACAATCTTAAAGAAATGATTTTGCTGTTTTTTCCCATCAGTAACCTTTTTTATTCAACGTTATTAGCTCTCTTGTGTTTCTGACATCTGCTTGTGTCCTTCCCCAATTTTACTCTTGACAGGAAACTCAACAAATTTCTATTGGATTTTTTGCCATTTGGGCATATTTTGTCATTTTATCTGTGGACAGCAAAAGAGGAAGAAAACAGCACAAAGATGGACAGAAGTCATTGTAACTAATTCAGCTTCTGTTAAAACTTGCACTGCCTCTCCTTTGAGTGTTCCAGTGCTAATCGTCATCTGTTCTCTATCGTGGGGTTTTCTATAATACCCGTCGTAGTATTTGAGCACCACACTGGTAAATTAGACCTGCATAGTGAGGTCCCCAAAAGACTGATATGGAGTGATTTGTTCTCTTCCTTTTGTAGGTTCTAGGGGTATATAGGTTAAATGTATCTATTTTTGAAATATAGAATAAATCCAGTCATGATGGAAAGGGTTTGTCAAAAAGAAGGATCTTGCAGCATGCCCTGAAAAAGGTCAGACTTTGGGTTACTCTCCTTTCAAATACACATACTGACTGTGGGTGAGAGGTGACAGGAAGTTGCAAAGTGCTTAAAGATCTCTATACAACAGGGCAACAAAAAACCAGAAGCTGTTACTTAAGTATTGGTCATCTGAGATCCTTGACTCGCTATGAGCTTTTTGGTCTCTACTCTGTTGTGAACTGATCTCCTTGAGGGTGGAAGCCTGCAAGGTTTATGGTCCTGTGAATTTGGCAGCATTCAAAGTTTGACCCTTCTGTTTGTCCCTAAGTAAAGTGATAACAATGCAGCCCTGTCAAGAGAGGCATCCCATAGTGGCACAGTGAGCCTGAAATAAGGCATTTAAATTCCAAAAGTGTTGGGAAAGAGACGGACGAACGTTTTTGGGGTTCCCTCTGGACTTTCTCAAGTATCTGTGGTCCACTGCCAGTTATATTCTAATTTATGTAATTTAAACACTGCTGGTAAAAATTTCAAAAACACTTAAGTCCTATTTTCAAAAATGAGTGAGGCATTTAGGAGCCTAGATCTCATTGAAAGTCTTTGGGACTTAGGTTTCTGACTGCCTGAGTCATTTTTGAAAATGAGACTTAGCCATCTAAATCACTTAGGTGCCTCTGAAAATTTTACTCTACCTCTTTTTTTATTCTTCTTTCAATCCTGCTGAAATTGTAGTACTTGTGCTATGAAGGATACTTAAAGCTGTCCTAATATGGTCCTGTCAGGAAAATAAACTTTAACCCCTCTATTGACTTGTCCCTTACACTCCCATTCCCATTGTGTACTACATGATGTTACAGCTGAGTGGGTGGAACAGCAACATCAAATCTGAAGCAAAAATTGGCAGTGATAACTCTGGCTGGGGAAAGAATAGGGAGATATTTGGCAAGCTTAGTGAAAGAGACACAATCAATTGGCAATCAAGTCAGTTTAAAAAAAAAAGTTTAGTAACTCCTCACCTGCCCCTGAGCTGAGTCCCCTGCCATTTTATAGTTTAGTGTTTTGTGTGTGTGTGTTGAATCTCATTTTCCTATTTTTTAAAAGGATTTTTCTCTTCTATCTTGCTGTGTGAAAGATCCACGCAAACAAGGCAAACTAACTTCACAAAGGAGTGAAACTGGCCATAGGCAAAGGGTTGTCAAATGCACAAAGAAAAAGCTGTGTTTTTCCTCTAATCTTTCAGTTGTAATAATCTTAGGCGTCACTTTCCACCTTTGCTAGACTTACATTCACAACACCACCCACAGTTTGTCTCCAAAAGGAAGAAGAGCCAGAGACTCTATGAAGTCCGCTAAGGACATTGCTGTTGCCCGTCTATTTTACGCTGAAGCTGCTCAGATACTGTGGTGAATGGTGGCAGTACAAAACCCTAAGATCACAAAAGGAACAAATCACACTTCTGTCTGAATTTCTTTAACTACTATTAAGTTACCAGTGTCCCTTTTTAAATGAGTCACCTGACTGAACAATGTATTGTTGCTAAGATGTGGATAAAGCATTAACAAAACCATTATCTGTCAGTTGAGCCAGTGGAGGCAGCTATAAGATGAAACTGACAAAATGTTTTCGCTTTCTCTACTGATGGCTCTAGAGCAGTGGTTCTCAACCTTTCCAGACTACTGTACCCCTTTTGGAGTATGCAAGACAAATCAGCCTTCTAAGTTTCACCTCACTTAAAAACTACTAGCTCACAAACTCAGAAATAAAATAACAAAAGTGTCACAGCACACTATTACTGGAAAATGGCTGACTTTCTTATTTTTACCATATGATTATCAAATAAATCACGACCCCCAGCTTGAGAAACACTGGTATGAGCAGTATAAAGTCATTGTCTGCATGAAATTCTAGTTTGTACTGACTTCGCTAGTTCCTTTCGTGTGGCCTACTATAAAACTAGGCAAATACCTAGATGAATTGATGTACCCCTGGACGACCTCTGTGTACCTCCAGAGGTACGCATACCCCTGGTTGAGAACCACTGCTCTAGAGTTCTGAGCAGCTGTGAAATATTCAAGATTCTTGTAAACTTCTTTGCTGTGCTAACTCATCTCAACAAGGAGGTAAACCTCCTGTGTGAATAGGGGACTTGGTTCCTGAGAACGTTGTTTGAGAAGTTCCAGTAGCAGCACAGTAGTTCTTACGTGTATGGTCTGTTTCATTCCTGCTCAGAACTCCAGGGCAGTTGCAGGGAAACTGACCCGAAATGCATATGTTTTTGGAAATATTTTTAAGAGCTTTGCTTTGCATGACAGAGTTACCTAAAGACAGTAGAATTGTGGATAGGTATATATGCAGTTGCTTTTATTTCTCTTAAATGCTCCTCTCTAGCAGTATGACAAATTATTTTAAATGCTCAGTAAAATAAAAAGGAATTTGACACTGCCACATCTCTCTCTTTAATATAGCAAGTGGATGGTGCAGGTTCCAGTTCATCTTCCACTGTGGGTCCTGTGGCAAAGACATCAGGACAGCAACATCAAATTTGTATAAACCAGGGGCAGTCTGGTTCATCAGTAGCTAATAAAACTGCTACTTCTACTGTTGTAAGTGTTGCTTCCTTGATGACTACACCAACCCCTGTTTCTGGCAAAGCTGCTGTATCAGGTAATAAACTTCCTTTCTGCCTTTTGTTACTGAAATTTCGACTTGGACTATAACTCCTTCAGATACCTTGTACAGTAAACAGTAGAATTCAGAACACTTGCATTTTTGAGCTCTTACCAGAAATTAACTGTAGATTTAGCAATTTCCCCTAGTTTCTAAAATCTGTCTTAGTAAAACAACATTTTTATTAACAGAAAGAAGGTTGCGATAAGAACAATGAAAAGAACAATTTGAAATTCGACTTCTTAGGTCATTTGCATGTTGAATGTTTCTGGTTAGAGTAATGACTTTAGTTTTCCATTAGTGGTTAGTGAGGAATCTCTGTTTGGATGCCAAGTTTACTTTCTTTTTACAAGTTTCAGAGTAGCAGCCGTGTTAGTCTGTTTCCGCAAAAAGAACAGGAGTACTTGTGGCACCTTAGAGACTAACAAATTTATTAGAGCATAAGCTTTCATGGGCTACAGCCCACTTCTTCCAGGAAAAAGTGGGCTGTAGCCCACGAAAGCTTATGCTCTAATAAATTTGTTAGTCTCTAAGGTGCCACAAGTACTCCTTTTCTTTTTATAAAGATGCATCCCATTTGTCCAAGTACACCTTTACCCCGCTATAACGCGACCCAATATAACACGGGTTCACATATAGCGCGGTAGCAGCGGGGCTCCGGCCCTGCCGCCGCTACCCTGGGGCTGCAGTAGCGGGGCTCACCGGCAATTTAAAGGGCCCGGGCTCCCCGCAGCGGCTGGAGCACGGAGCTCTTTAAATCACCGCCAGAGCCCTGCCGCCCCTACACCGGGGCTGCGGCAGCGGGGCTTGCCAGCGATTTAAAGGGCCTGGGCTCCCCACAGCGGCCGGAGCCCTGCCGCCCCTACCCCGATATAACGGGGTTTCAGCTATAACACGGTAGGGATTTTTGGCTCCCCACGACCACGTTATATCGGGGTAGAGGTGTACATGGTTGTATCAAAAGGGAAAACACTGAAGAGATTTGAACACTGATACTGCAGACATAGGACAGTTTGTATCCAAACCATCAGTTCACTAACTACGGCTTGTATTTCCTTGGTTTAGTAATTCAGTTAGTCCTAAATGCAAAACATTTCACGAAACAATTTTTTTCTTACGCATCCCAGCACATTTAAGGTAGTTTCATTTTATTTTTTAAAAATTTAAACTGACAGTTTTGTGCATTCTTAGTTGAACTCCAATTACCATCCAAATGCAGCTTGACACAGATCCTAATTAAAAAGAAAACTGTCATCTAGTAAATAAGGGAGGAGTCATTCACCATTTTCTAACATTAAAAAATGTAAAAATTAAGAATTGGAATAAATCTATTCTAAGCTAGATAATTGCTTAAATAAACATGTATAGATATAGTGTATTCTCCTGGTTAGCAGACAGAAATACCAACTTTTTAGTGTAAAAGCTATACTTAGTTACAAATCAACATGTTTTAATGATTATACCAACCAATGAGAATGGACTTCTCTTTAGGAAAATTCAAATGAAAAACAAGATTAAAATTAATTATTTAAATCAAGGTTTCCTGCTTTCTTACTTGAATCATGATTAAAAGGATAATTTAAATCAATCCCCCTTGTAAATATGCTTTATGTTCCTATTAGCTTTGCTTCTCAAGGCAGTTAGTATTTATTGTTAAAGGGCTTGGGGAGACCCAGGTTCAGGTCCATTCACCACAAACTTCCTGCGTGACCCTGGGCAAGTCACGTAGTCTCTCTGTGTCTTAGTTCACCATCTGTATAATAGCACGGTCCTGCGCACAGGGATGTTTTGAGGAAGACTGTGATGTGCTCAGATCTACTGTAATAGGAGCTATAAAGGTAGAATTTAGTTTACTTCATTTATAGGTTACATTTATCAGATCCCTAAGGATAAATTCAAGAAACATGCAAGTCAAGATTTTTGTCTTATTCTGACAAGAGTCCTTTGTTTTGAGTATATGGCCGTGTTCTTTTAAAACTCTTTAAGTATTAACACAACACCTCAGTCTCTGTTTAAGATTACTGTATTATTTATAAATCTTACCTCACAAATATCAAAGCCCTGTGCAATATAGTTATATAATGTGTCTGAGTGTGTTGGCAGCCATCCAACTCAACAAAAAACTTGTTTAACAATTCAGTGTGAGCATGGGCTTGCTAAGAGGATAGCAAAGCTTAGCTTATACCACCTTATTTCATGCAGAAAGGGAGAGAAAATAGTAGGGGATAGACGGAACTAAGCATTGTATAATGTGTCTCTTTCCCCCTTCTTTTAGGATTGTTAAAGATCCACTCAAACCAGTCTAGTCCCCAGCAGGCTGTGCTGACGGTACCTAGCCAGATCAAACAGCTCAGCGTAAATACAGCACCTGGAGGTGTTCAGACTATACTGATGCCTGTGAACAAGGGTAAATGCAGCGGCATTAGATGGTGTTTGACATAGCAAAGAGCTCGGCCATTCTTGCCATACAACAATACAAGGTTTACAAATACCCATGAAGAAAGCGTGTAGTGGGTTTCAGTTGTTCCCAAGCTTTCATGTTGCACATACAATATAACTTGCTATCAAGGGTTAATAAAACTATCCATCTAAAAAAAGGGTGAAGCACTAGCTTGCAAGAGTATCTAGAAGTATGCAACAAATCATTTTAGTTTTTTTCCTGTTGTCCTTCAGTGATACAGTCGCTGTCTACGAGCAAAGTGTCTGCTGCGACTGTAGTAACTGCAGCCAGTACGGTTGTACCCATCCCCTCCACAGCATCTGTCACTAAAGGTAAAAAAATGAATTTGTCACTTGTCAGTAGGACTCTCAAAGAAACTGATTGTGCATGAATGAACATGGCTGCCGTATGGAAGTGTTCTGGCCCCGTTAATAGATCCCATTGTGTTTGATTCAGTTTTCCACTGTGTCCATCAATTAAGTTGTAACAGGAGTAGAATCTAGGGGTTGGAAAAGTGAACAAAGACGCTATGCCCACAGCATAGTCCATGGGACAGACATGTACAGAAGAGCATAAAAAAACTTAAGAGGATACTTTGAAAGGTTCCCATAGGTAGTAAAACTTGCATGGTGCCAACCCACCACTGTGGAAACGTATGCAATGCTACACTATTCATAGCAGTGTGTGTGTTAATCAAAGCATGAGCCCTGCCCTAAGAATGGCAATTCAGTGGTGGAATCATTGGGCAGTGCTTCGCAGCAGCACTAAATGTCAGTGGCTGTGCCATCCCAGGCCTTGCAATTGACAGAAAGCCAAGGAACACTTGCAAGCAGTTCAGTTGAAATTGGATCATCCTCCACAAAACCCACAAGCACCTGATGCTCCAGACATGAATATTTCTTACAAGAAGACAACTAAGTGTTTTTGGGTATGGAGTGAAGCTGTATTTCAGTGGCTCTCCCTCCACTGAATGAAGGATGAATTGCCAACAGGGCAGGGTTGGCTTGTGCTGAAAGTGTAGAATACACACTCAAGGTGGGGTTGCATTGCCAGATGTGTGGGGAGAGCTCATCCACACACACAGGTTGACGTTATTCCCTGTTCAGTACCAGTCTTTGGAATGTGGATGTGGGTATTCCAGGCGGTTTTAATCATTCTTTCCCACCTCCCTCCTGCTCCCAAATAAAGCCGGTCTGATCAAATGCATAGCTCTAGTTTTACTGCACTCTGCTGCGTTTTATCAGTTTGCCCAGCTGACTATCAACAACTCTGTCATTTTAAAAATTTGTTCTGTGTTTCTCTGAAGTTAAGATGGAGCCTGATTCAGCGGGACAGAACTGCAACTCTGTGGTCTCCCAAGATGGTCAAGCAGCAGTAAAAACAGAAGAGAGCTCAGAACTTGGAAATTACGTTATCAAGTAATTGTTCTTTCCTGTCTAAAGAGCTGTATAGTTTAGTTTTAGGGCAAGTCGTAGGACAGTACACAACAGTATCAGAATGCTGGCTGAGGAATCGAGTGATTAAAATCTGACAGCCACTGATACATTCTGTAGCCTACAATAATCTAGGTAGTCTGTTGGTTGACATTCATTTTCAGACTTCAGTTACATCCATATCTGCAGGATGTAGTATTAAAATACTGATTTTGTGAATGGGCTTGTACTTGGAACAGCTAAAAATGAAGCTGTTTAATGGTGCTTAATCATTTTTGGGATTTGCTAAAAATTTGAATCTTATATCATCTATTCACTCGTAATTCCCACTGCAATTGCGTGTTCTGATCAATGCCGGGCTATGGTCCTTGGAGTACAGCTGAAAATAATTGGGGAAGGAATAATTTGATCCTCCCTCAACTTCTTTTTCTTTCATAAACTGTGTGCATGTGTGTTACCTCTCTGTATGTTTGTCTGGTTGTGAATGTTATTACTCGCATATCGCTGTAATTGTCAAGAGATCTTTCCACATTCTAACTTGGGAGTGGGCCTGGGGACCTGGTACCTGATTCCTTGTGTCTTAACAGCATTTACACTTCTGACATTGTGGAAGAATCTGGGGACTTCTTTGTGATGCCATCACGAGTGCTTTTTGGAAGTTCTTCACCAAGAGCTTTACCAGCAAAATAACTTTCTGTAGAAATCCCTGAATGTAGGAGATCTCCCCTCTGCTCACAATCCTGTCAATAACTTACATTTCCCTGTTACCGTTTTTTAAAATGTCGTAATACACTCTTACTCTGGTGGAGACTTCTATAGGGATGCCTATATGTAAGTCAATCAGAAGCCAATATGCTCTTTGAATTTCACCAGTTGGTCTTAAATAACTTCAAGGAAATACTAGGGAAAGGTCTTTTTTTTTTTTTTAATTTTACTGGTTAAGTTTGTACCTAAACTTGTAAATGCTCTGCTGCCAATCAGTTGTCACATCCTAGTGTTTATCAAATATGCTATCATGTGCCTGATGTTCCCTTGTCTTTCATTGTAATAAAGCAGTGTAGGAGAGGGATACGAAGACCAGCAGCATTGAAGAGTTTTATAAAGTATAAATCTTGCAATACTGTTAGCACATTCCTGCTGTGAGAACTTACAGAAATAGCATCTTGCTATCAGACATATTTGAAGCAGTGGTGTCATGCAGCTCCTGTATTGTTAGTAGACATTGCTTAGGCATTACTGCAAGGCCTGTTCCTGAGATTCCATCCCGGCAGGATGCAAACCAAAAAGACACAACGACCTCTTTGAGTCCTGATCCTGGTGGGTGGAACTTTATGCCCACATTGAGACCCCATTCGTTGATTTCAGTGGGACTTTTTTTAAATTGATAACGATGTTAGAATCCTGTATATCTGATTTATCTCTTCTAAAAAGTAATTACTCTTCACTGTGATCTTTATCTTTGCAGCATAGAACATTTGGAGAATGTCCAGCAACTTTTAACAGCGATAGTGAAGAAAGTTCCATTAATTGCTGAGAAAAGTAAGATCTGTATGAAAACAATCAGTTTGTTGGTCTGATAGCACCAAAGATGTGCATGGCACTTTGCAGGTGGGAAAATTACACAAAACAGAATGAAGTGAAACCGCTACCCCAGAAAGCTTCCTTTCGGGTTTTGTTGGTTGCAAAATACTTAGGAATCTAAATCAGCCAAGTCCTGCCAACAAAACCGGCTGCTGTTGGCAGTTACTGAGGGCTAGTCTACACTACAGCTGTAAGTCGACCAAAGTTATGCTATTCCAGTTACATAAATTATGTGACTGAAGTCAACGTAACTTAGGTCGACTTACTGCAGTGTCAACACCATGTTGTGTCGATGGGAGATGCTCTCTTGCTGACTTCTCTTACGCTTCTCGGGGAGTTGGAGTACAGGAGTCAACGGGAGAGCGCTCTGTCATCAACTTAGTGGGTCTTCACCTGCCCCACTAAATCGACACCACTGCATCGATCGCAGCACTGCAGATCAAGCCGTAAGTATAGACAAGCCCTAACATTCGTTGTCTTGCCTGTATATGAGAGAGAGGGTAGTTCACACTAGAGTATCGGTACTTATCTAACCAATGATGGCAGCTTTTAGGCAACCATCCGTCCGTTTCATCTGTCATTGATCAGGAAAAGGTCCTTTTTAATTGCACACCCACACACCACCCATATATGTGGTTGGGAAACATACTACTACTGATGTTTCCCTAGTAACGAATGTACTTCAGTGAGGAGAAGCTTCTGGAGACTGGTTAGGACAGACTGAATAAAATCAGTAACATGAGCAAAATGGAGGTAGTGGGTTGTGCTGTAAAGCTTTCAGTGCTTCTTATTTTAGGAGTCCTATATAACACTCACGGATCTGCTGATTGGGAGTTAATACCCTCCTCCTAAATTTGTGCCAGTGAAAACTTCTTGATGTCCTTTGCTTTATTGTTTCATTTTCTATTTCATGTTTATATTTCTAATTGTTAGCCAAATAAGTGTTTTCAGAAGGAAATTACCGGTACTTCTGACAATAGCAAAGCACTACTGAACTTCTTCGGTCATGTTTTGTCTTTTGGGAGTTTAAAACATGGTTGTTAGGCTGACATGTGATACCTTGACAAAGAGAGAGAGTGATTGTACAAATAAGAACGTATGTTCTGTGCACAGGGAATGCACCCACTCTTTGAAGAGAAGAGAATTCTTTGTGCTGTGGGGACTGCACACAGAGAGCCCATTTTTCCCATTCTCCCCACCAAGCACAATGTATCCAACGAAAACCTATTTGGGGTTTTCAGAAATTACCAGCAGCAAAGTAGATTAGATTTCATAGTTATTAAAATTTAACTCCAGTTTTTTGGCTGTGTGCTCTTTAGGTGAAGATGTCAGTTCTTTCCGTGCCAGTTCGGTGGAACAGTATTACAGCTGGAATATTGGAAAACGAAGGGCAGCTGAGGTAATCCGCTCTCTACATGTTTGATAAGCACTGGTGATTAAAACTGGGGAAACTTCTGCATGGTGAAACCTGGAGCCACTCTAAAGTTCTTAGCTATGACAAAAAACACTCTGATATATTGGAAATGGAGGCATGTTTCACAGTAATATGCACTGGCTTCTTTCCATGTAGTACCCCAATTTACTGTTGCAGAATAAATTAAATTTAAATAACCTTAACATTCAATTTTCAGTTGCTTCAACTTAAAATCTTTTTGGAATATTTTTAAATTGCTGGGCTGTACAATATAATGCAGTGTTTGCATAGCCTCCTTCTTATACATTGTCTCCATATGCCATCATTGTGTGGCATAATATTGTCTCTAATTTCCCCCAATATATTTTCACTATATTCTCTATCCCCGCATTTGCCTTTCTATTGTAATAGCTCTGTGTCGCGTTCGCTCTTTGTGGAAGGACTGAGTGAGATCTGGCCTCAGGCAGAGCCGTTATTGAACTAGATTCTTAATTCATTGTGGAGAAATATTTTGTATAATTGTTTTGGGGCTATTTTTATGGTGTTGCAGTTGCATTTTCCTATTGTTTACATAATTTTCCTCCCTTGTTGCTATGTGAAGGACCTGTAAAGGAAACGATGAGGCTGACTAGATGCAGTTCGGTTCCGGTGCACAAAATTAAACAAGCTGCAAAACAGTAGATACATATTTCCCTCTAATGCAGGGGTCGGCAACGTTCGGCACGCGGCTCGCCAGGGTAAGCACCTGGCGGGCCGGGCCAGTTTTATTTACCTGCTGACGCGGCAGGTTCGGCCGATCGCGGCCCCCACTGGCCACGGTTCACCGTCCCGGGCCAATGGGGGCGGCGAGAAGCCACGGCCAGCACATCGCTCGCCCTCGCCGCCCCCATTGGCCCGGGACGGCGAACCGCGGCCAGTGGGGGCCGCGATCGGCCGAACGTGCCGCATCAGCAGGTAAATAAAACTGGCCCGGCCCGCCAGGGTGCTTACCCTGGCGAGCCGCGTGCCGAACGTTGCCAACCCCTGCTCTAATGGCTTTGTTACTGTGATCATAGGTGTTGCTTATAACAATAGAAGGCTGAAGTTCAGACAGAAGTGTGATTATGTTGACTATGTGCCTAACTTATCCTCTGTGAAGTAGGGATCTTTCAGTTTGACACAGATGGTGGGAACAGAAGCAGAGTTTAAATTACCTGTTCAAGGCTACAGAATGACTCAGAATCAGGACCACCAATCCATGCTCATTCTTCCAGGTCATGCTGCTTTCTGAGGAAGTACCTGGTGTAGTCGCAGTCTCCATGTTCTTAGGACCCTACATTACTGCACTTGGCCGTGTTCTGGTCTCCTAGAACTCAAACATAAAACACCTCGGCTAAACAAAGCTCTCACTTTGATTTCCCACAGTGGCAACGAGCAATGACTGTGAGAAAAATCCTACAAGAAATCATAGAGAAGCATCCCAGATTTCACAACATCAGCCCCCTGAAAACCAAGCATGTGGTGCATTGGTGTCGATGCCATGGCTACACTCCGCCTGACCCTGAAGCCCTAAGGAACGAGGAAGATTCAATAGAAGATGTCCTGACTCAAATAGACAGCGAGCCAGGTGAGCATTTAAGGGAGGCCAGCTCCAGTGCCCTTTACCCCCAAAAGATGTTGCCTGTTAAACAACCCCCATCTCTCTCCCCCTTTATTCTCCAGTACATTCTTGAAGCTATTTTCACTCTGTTGGAATTGCAGAAATTAGAGATCAGAAAGGCCTAATAGTACATCTGCCCCTTCCTCCTACCAATCAAATTGTTCCTTACTGTTTGTTTTCAATGCTTTGTGCAGCCTAGTTGTTGACATTACAATAGCATGGAGAGGCCCCAACCAATGTCAGGGTTCCATTGGACTAGACCCTGTACCAGCACAGGGTGAAAGACAGTCCCTGCCCCCAAGGAGTTTACAGTCTAAGACAAAGTGGGGGAATGCTGGGGCTTCCATCGCTGCATCGTGGATAGTATTCCACAACTGAACACATTTCACGGTCAGGAATCTTCTCCCTACAACTGAGCAAAATTTTCCCTTTCTGAATTTCATACCACTCTTTCCTGTGCTGCTCCTTTGTATCACTTTCAAATAATCCCTCTCCTAAAGCTAGATTCCTCCCCCTTCTGATCTTACAATGATTTTATTGATCTGTGAAAAGACTGATCCTGGGTTGTGCCCCTGGCAGTGCATTGTGCTGGATCGGGTATGCCTGCCTAAGTGCAGCTGAGACCCCTGGCCTCCGGCATGATTAGGCACGTTACAGAAGTGATGTGCTTGTGGAATAAAGGGAGTAGAGACTGACGGGTCTTCAGATTGATCTTTGCTTTCCGATCACTTCCTGTTGACCAGCATGATTCTGGGACAGTAGTCTGAGGATGTTAGACCTTACTGGTTCTGCCTTCCAGAATGGAGCATGCTTTTCCAACATGGAGTGAGTGAGACACAGTTAAAGTGATCCAGGGAAGAAGAAGCTGTCCAAAAATCAGTGAAACAATAGTCAATTATTTGACATTAAGAGCAAGGACGCAGCCAATGGTGGCAAGACAAATAGTGAAATTGAGTGTTAATAAATCTTTATACTCTTCTCCCTCAGCAGACTGCAAGTGCCGCATATCAGAGCCAGCTCTCTTGGTTTAAAGAAACTCCATGGAGGGTTTCAATTTGCCTAATTAGACTCTGTGTCTTTGAAAGGAGATTTGTTCAGAGCATGGGAGGCTGTTCTGCTGCTGGAAAATAAACCAAGGGTGAGAGTATGAAACTGGCCTAACTCAGGAGAGGCCTCAGGGAGAGGCACTGCTTACACCTACACAGAAATGAGCCTTCCACCTCTCTGCCACCAGGCTGTCCATAACTACAGGACGGCTCTGTAGTGGGACTTTGCTTGGATTTTACACCACAAATGCCACTTGTGCAGATAAAATACCAGCTGTCATGGGCATAGGGGTAAGTGCACATCTGTCCTTTTCATGGACTCTGAGCACAGCCCCTCCAGTGTCAGGCCTCAGGCCTTTACCTCTCTAGCATGGAATTCTGCAGTTCTCCCACTCTCAGTCCCGGTCCCTGGGGTACAGGCCCTGTGCATCAGCTGTGCTTGCCTGGCAGGTCCAACTGGGATCAGACACCATGGTTCTTCCCTTTGGGAGTCTGTGACTAGTGGTATACAGTGACCAGAACAGCCTGCTCAAAACCAGCGTATTATTTATTTTAACAGTAGGACAAAGCATTAGAGAGAGGGTGTTCAGAGTCCACATGTGTCTATCTTACCTCACAGCTTACCATCCCCTGATGGTAGCTTGGGCAGTCCTAACTTCTTCAGACACCCTCACAGAGTCTGCGTGTCAATCTGATCCCCGGAACAACTTCCCAGCAGCTGCCTCTTCTCTTGAGTGAGTCCCTTTTAATCCAGCCACAGTTCCTTTGCGCTTGTCAGCTCCCAGTCTTAGGTCGTGCTTATCAAAACCAGTTTGGTAGGATCAGCAGGAGGTCGAGACAGACTCCTCAGAATAGGGGTAGTCAATTGGCGAACCGCGGGCCAAATCTGGACCGACAGATGCTTTTGAATGGACCGCAAAATCTTTTTATTTCCTTACAGCCTGCTGTTCAGCTAAACCAACATACTCGTACAGTAAACATCCCAATAACCAGGTCAGCATACAGTATTCATCATTTACTACAGAACATCTCTCCATGGCCGTCACAGAATTTAACCACCACTGCCCATCTTAGTCACTTAAATGCTTGCACTGTGACTCCTGTCTTCACTCATCAGTAAGGCTGCGTGTCTGTCACAGAGGTCACAGATTCCGTGACCTCTGTGACTTCTGCAGCGACCGGTGCGGCTGGCTCCGGAGCTGCCTGGGCTGATCAGGCAGCCCTGGGGCCAGCCACTGCTGGGGCAGTTTGGGTGTAGGAGGGAGCTCAGGGCTGAGGTAGTGGGTTGGGGTACGGGGTGGCATCTACCTCGGGGAGGAAGGGGCTCCCTGGAAGCAGTCAGCATGTCCCTGCAGCTCTTAGGCGGAGGGGCCGGGGGGCACTGCACACTGTCCCACCCACAGGCACCACCCGCGCAGTTCCCATTGGCTGCAGTTCCCATTGGCTTCAGTTCCTGGCCAATGTGAGCTGCAGGGGCAGTGCGCGGAGCCCCTGAGCCTTCCCTCTCCCTAGGAACTGCTGGACACGCAGAGCTGGGTAGGGAGTCTGCCAACCCTCCCCCCCAGCACCACTGGGGGTCTTGGGCCACCAACCCCAGCACCCGCGCTGCCCCTGCCAGAGTACCCACGGCCCCCCGGCCCAAGTTTTAGTTAGGACTATATAGTACAAGTCATGGACAGGTCACGGGCCGTGAATTTTTGTTTACTGCTCGTGACCTGTCCGTGACTTTTACTGAAAATACCTGTGACTAAAACATAGCCTTATTCATCAGTAACATTCATGGAGCTAATAAAAGAGCAAGGTTGTACTGTTTTGTTCCTCACTCTGAAGCAGGTCACAGTTGAGCCAGCTTTGGCATCTACAACTTGATGTTTTGTAAAATTTGTGCTCATGGAAAGTAACGTGTTGTGCTTGAGCTGGAAAATAGGGTTTTTCTTACCACAATCCTATGATGGGGCTTTTTTTGGTCAGTTCCACATGTAGTTATGAATTGAGTTCAGTTTGGACATCCAATTGCTTTCAGAAAATGTGTCTATTCTGCAGTTAACAAAATGTCAAGTTTGTGATGCTTCTGAGGGTTTATTGGAAGTGTCAGGCTTTTAAGAGGTAGAAGGGCAGTGGGATTAAAGAATGGAATGAAGATATGGATTTTACCAAAGAGAGAGAGGCAGCTGTGGAACAGTGCGTGACTTCCATTCTCAAAAAATCAAACCAGTAGTGAACTGTGAGCAATGTCGAGTAGGGCTGGAAAGCATCTGATGAATAGAAAAGGAAAGGTCAAAAATTCATGCAACCTTTTCAGTTACTAATGCCTGGCTGTGAGGGGAAATAATACATGTAGGAAGGGGACTGGATAGTTCAGAGGAATGATAATGAGATGGTGCAAAAATGACTGTCCTCTTTGGCAGGGCTGTGGCTAGATTCTCATACAGAGAAAATAGAGCTATGCACATTTACACCAATTGAGAATCTGCCCCTCTGTTTACCTTTATTTAATTAGATCATTACATTTAGCAACATGATTAGTATTCAGAGCTGTGTGGCATTTCCATTTCTCAAAGCGGTGAGGGGAGTATCCGCTAGTTTATCAGACTTTTCTACAAAAGAACTGCTGGAAGACTTCTAGTAAATCCACATTAGTCTGGTAATATTTAAAGTGCAGCCTCTTTAAGTGACATGATTAGCAGGAACTGGTGAGTGAAAACACTTTGTACTGTAAACTTGCACTTGATGTCATTAAAGAGAAAAATCTTGGGTAATATTTGTTCTTTCTTCAGCCTTGTGTTCTTAAGCGTTGAGTACCAATGTGTGCCCTTTAATTACCTGAATTTCTCACTAGACCTTGGGCGTGTATCCATTTTTAAGTGCTCTTCTCGTCGTGTCTTAAGCAAGACTGAACGCTTCTCTTTTAGAATGCCCATCTTCTTACACCAGTGGTGAAGAACTCTGCCGAAAACTAGAGGAGCTGCAGCAGTTTCTGAAACAAGAACCAGAGAATGATGAAGAAGTCGATATCCTCAGCTTTACTGAGCCACTGAAAATAAACATTAAAAAGGAACAGGAAGAGAAACAAGAGGAGATGAAATTCTACTTGGCTTCCCTGCCTGCATCAGAGTTTGTGAGGGACATGGCACAGAAGGTAGTGAAACATGATTCACAAAACTAATGAACTGCTACTGAGCTAGTAATTACCTTACATTTATAATAGTGTATTTTGTCCAGATGGATCCTGTGGTGCTTAGCTGATGAAGAGCAAGCAATGTATTTCTTCATAGTAGCAGATTGGGGAGAAAGGGGAGATCCTCTGTGTAGCAGCGGGGGAGAAGAGAGAGCTTTTCTCCTTCCAGTCCCATCTACCAGAGGGGGAAGAGGGTAAAACTTTTCCTTCTTGCCAGTATCTGAGCAGAACTCCATATGCATACCACATGCAAGTCATGGCCAGCACAAAAGGCAGGATGTTAGGGGCTGAAACAAAACTATTTAATACAGATTCAGTCTTCACAACCGGGAGGGGGCAGAGCATGAAACTAGTCAAGTAAACATAGGTACAAATTTAACAAATGGCAGGGGGGCTTTTGCTCCCCAAAGTGCCCCCAAATCAAAATTGATTTAACTTTTTCTGTGTTTTAGATATGTCCCCACAGCCATTTGTATGATCAGGTTTCACCTGCACTGGATATTCTTTCAAATCTAAGCCCTGAAATGATATTGTACTAAAACTTTACAGTGTTTGTTTTTTCATTGTAACTGGTTATTCCTGAAGCACATTGTTCACTGTCACCTCATCCATAACAACGCATTATCTGTTATTGGTTATTTTATTTGATGTAGTAATCTGTCAGATTAAAAATTTTCGATCTCTCTCTCTCTCTCTCTCTCTCTCTCTCTCTCTCTCTCTCTCTCATATTTTATAGATAGGGATTTCTTTTCAGCCTGTTGAGCTGCACAAGAACGTTTATGCATCAGTAATAGAAGATATGGTTTTAAAGGTAAGCTATTATCTGACAGCGATTACATTTCTGTAATTGTATTAGACCCAATAATACAGAATAATGATCAGTTCAGAAGACTTGCACAGAATCAAGTGTTGTGTGTGTTTAAAACCTCCTAACTATGGTCTGCTGGGCTGGAGACAGTACTATGATCTAGAAACACCTAAGCTCTAATCCTCTATTTATTCTGACACTGAATCGCTCTGTAACCTTGAACATGTCACTTTGAGTTTCCCAATCTGTAAAAAAAAAAAAAAAAAAAAAGATACCTACCTACCTACCCACCCTGTAGAGATGTTGAGGATTAATTAGTGTGTGAAAAGGGCTAAATATTTTTCCCCCAAGTATTGCTGTCCCTTTTTTGGCTGCGATGTTAGGCCATCTGAATGTTAGGCTGCTGGATACCTGAAATGAGTGTTAGTTCTTCATACAAGAGTGTGATACCAGTATCTGTCATTGGCAACTTCAGATAAAGCGAAGAATATACTATTGATCACCAATGCCCTTTAACAACTTGAAACTGGGGAGTCCTAGTGGTATATTTAGGGCTCATACAAATCACTTTTAGCAGGGCTTTGCTGGTCGTAGGACAACAGAATCTTTTTCAGGTTGTTGGTAGAGTTTATAGTCTATTGGCTGATCAATTTTATAAAAGCTAACTGATTCTGGAGTTTTAAAAAAATAAAAACCAAACTTTTGACTGAGTTGCTGCTTATTTATGAAATTGAAGTCAGATAAAAATAAAATCCAATGCTTAGTCTTTTCACATGTCATCCCCTAACACTGCCTTTGTCTTAGGCCACTGAACAACTTGTGAATGATATCCTAAGGCAAGCACTGGCTGTTGGGTACCAGACAGCTCCTCACAACAGGTACAATGACTGACCTCCCTTTTATCATTTGTCATTTACACAAAAGTTTTACCTGCTTTAAGAAATTGTTAAAACTTCACAAGGTTCAAACTGTGTGAGCAACGAACCCTCAGTGTATAAAATCACAGAAATGTAGGACTGGAAGGGATCTTGAGAAGTCGAGTCCAGCCCCCTGTGCTGAGGCAGGACCAGGTAAGCCTAGACCATCCCTGACAGGTGTTTGTCCAACTTGTTCTTAATGATCTCCAATGATGGGGATTCCACAACCTCCCTTGGAAGCCTATTCCAGAGCTTAACTACCCTTACAGTTAGGAAGTTGTTCCTAATAACTAACTTAAATTTCCTTGCTGGAGATTAAGCCCATTATTTCTTGTCCAACTTTCAGTGGACATGGAGAACATTTGATCACTATCCTCTGTATAACAGCCCTTAACATATTTTAAGGCTACCAGGTGTCCCGTCCGTCCCCCCCCCCCCCCCCCCCCCCGTCTTCTTTTTGCAAGACTAAACATGACCAGTTTTTGTTGTTTTTTAATTTTCTCAGAGGTCAGATTTTCTAAACCTTTTATCATTTTTGTTGCTCTCCTCTAGACTCTTTCCAATTAGTCCACATCTTTCCTGAAGTGTGGCACCCAGAATTGGACATATTCCAGCTGAGGCCTCATCAGTGCCAAATAGAGTAGGACAGTTACCTCTCATGTCTTGTATATTACACTCCTGTTAACATACCCCAGAATGATACTCGCTTTTTTTTGCAACTGCATCGCACTGTTGACTCGTATTCAATTTGTGATCTATTATAACTTCCAGATCCTTTTCAGCAGTACTGGTGTCTCGCCAGTTATTCCCCATTTTGCAGTTGTGCATTTGGTATTTTCCATCCTAGGTGTAGTACTTTGTACTTGCCTTTACTGAATTTCATCTAGTTGATTTCAGACCAATTCTCCAATTTGTCCAGGTGTTTTGAATTCTAATCCCATCCTCCAAAGTGCTTGCAACCCCTCCCAGCTTGGTGTCACCCACAGACTATATAAGCATATTCTCCACTCCATTATCCAATCATTAATGAAAATATTAAATAGTGCCAGACCCCTACAGATCCCTGAGGGACCTCACTAGATACGCCCTCCCAATTTGACAGCGAACCATTGATAACTACTCTTTGAGTACAGTCTTCCAACCAGTCGTGCACCCGCTTTACAGTCATTTCATCTTGACCACATTTCCCCAGTTTGCTTATGAGAATTTCATGTCAGACTGTGACAAAAGCCTTACTAAAATCAAGATATATTACATCTACCACTTCCCCCATCCACTAGGCCAGTAATTCTGTCGAAGAAGGAAATTAGGTTGGTTTGGTATGACTTGTTCTGAGAAATCCATGCTGGCTATTCCTTAAAACCCTGTTATATTCTAAGTGCTTACAAATTGTTTAATAATTTGTCCCAGTATTTTCCCAGGTATTGAAAATAGGCTGACTGGTCTATAATTCCCCAGATCTTCTTAGTACCTATCTTTAAAAAAGGGTGCAATATTTGCCCTTCTCCAGTCCTTTGGGACCTCACCCATCCTCCGTGAGTTCTCAGAGATCATTGCTAACTGTTCCGAGATTGCTTCAGCTCGTTCTTTAAATACCCTGGATGAATTTCTTCAGGCCCTGCCGACTTGACTACATCTAACTTATCTAAATATTCTTTAACCTTTATTCTTTCCCTATTTTGACTTGTGTTCCTTCTCCTATGTTGTTAATATTAATTGTGTTGAGTAACAGGTCATCATTAACCTTTTTAGACTGAAGCAAAATAGGCATTAAATACCTCATCCTTCTTGATGTCATCAATTATTAGCTCTCCTTCCCCGCTACATAGAGGACCTATGCTTTCCTTTGTCTTATAGCATGCACACTTTTGGTCTTTGCAGGATGTCTATTACCTTTGTTAATAAAATAAAATTATAAACAATTTATTACTACAAGAATTACTGAACAAAACTCTTCACTCCGTTGCTGGCTTGTGTAAGGGGTCCTACTTCCCTTGAAGGCTGTCTTCCTTTAAAGATGATCAGTACATATGATGATGTAAAGTTATTAGTCGCCTGAAAACTAACTTTAAAGTGATCAGCTTAGACTGTAAGTGTTGGCCCAGTATTTTCACCAGAAGCACTTCAGTTTTACAACCGTTTGCATTCCATTCTCATGGTTCCTGGGCTGGCAGGGGCTTGAGTTTTCTGTAGAAGCAGCAAATTCATCCTCAGTCAGTCGGGGAGGGAGAATGAGCAAAGTGCTGCTTTTTGCCCTTGAGCCAAGTGAGGGGCAGCAGTGACTGACTCCTAAGTCCTCTCTAGTTCCCGTTTGGAAGGATTGCTGTAATGCAAGGACTTACAGGTGAAAATTAAGTGGGAGGCGGCTGTCTTCATGGTTCTGGGATGGATGTGGAATATTCTCCACCCTGATCAAAACAAGCTGACCTACAAATGCTCTGCCAGTGGCCTGACAAGACCCCGTTAGCCTACTTAGTAGCATGGGAATCAAGTAGTTCTTACAGTAACTCCTGATCCAAACACTATTCTCCTTTTGTTTAGTTGATTTAGGGACTTCTTCACCCTGTTTTCATGGTGTTCTAGCAGAACTTGAAATTGGAAAAAAAACCCTTAGTGTTTAATATGTGCAAGCAAATGGCTTAATTAAAATACTGCCTGTTCCACAAAACTGATACTTCAGCACTTCCCTTTAATTTTCACATGCTTATACCCAAGGAGTATTCCTCCAAATTTTCTGATAGCATCCATTTTGTGCTAGGGCATTTTAATACCTTGTCTCTGTAACTGTAACACTATTATTATTTTTTGGCTTTTCCCCCCCATTAGTAAATTTATTGGCTTGGCACTTCAGAGAGAGTTGGCTTTTTGCGTACTGTAATCGTTTCTTTGATTTGTTCTCTGCAGGATTCCAAGAGACATCACAGTGATGAATATTCACCAAGCCATCTGCAATATTCCCTTTCTTGATTTCCTCACAAACAAACATATGAGAATATTAAATGAGGAACAGTGAAATAACCTGAAGATGCTGTAGTAACAATGGATTGAAGAGTGAAGTATTTAATGACAATTCCACTGTCTCTGTAGGACGCTATTATATACATTTTATAATGTGGGGCTACTAGATTGTTACCTCCAATTAAAGATGCACCTTAATGCAACAAAATGATGCTCTGTTCCAAATCAAGTTGTTAGATTGCAGTGTTGTTTACTCAGTAAATGGATGAGTAAACTTTGTCAGTTTGCGTTCAGTTGCTAGCTGAAAAAGACTTGGCAGCAAAATAGGCCTCCTCCAACTGATGACTGGATAGCTTGCTGAGGTGATGCATTTTTAAGATGGAAATGATTCTTTAGCACTTCAGCTCCCTTTGAGGCAATCCACAGACCAGTACAGGTTTTGCTGTGAGCTGGGGGGCCATTGGAGACCATTTGCCCACAGTGTTGCGAATACATGCAAAGCAATAGGCAGCTTTGGAAGTTGGTTTGTTTGGAGGCTGATGCTTGTGGTGAGCGACTTGTGCAGATATAGTTGAACACCATGAACATGACTCCTGTTACACAGCAGGTCCAACCATACAGCTGACTGTATGGTAACAAATATTTCCTTCCTTTAGGAGGGACTGAGTGAGCACCTCAGACATCCCAGTGATGGTAGGTTGGGGGCCTGGCCAAGATGAATGAATAACGTCAAATTTAAAGAGACTAACTGAGCATGTGACCTATGTGAGGGGAAAACTAAAGGGTGACTTGGATGCGTGGCTCATTTCACAGAGGATTGTGTCAAGATTTCTGGGCGTTAATTGGCGAGATCCTTTGCTTGCCTAGAAAGTATTGACCTTGGCTGCTGGAAGAATCCCGATTACTGAGCTGGAGAGCAAGCCACTAGCTCTGTAATACTTGTTTAAATCTTTGGAAAACATTAGTCGATGATCAGCACAGATTGTGAGGAACTGACAGCAACAAAGCTTTGGTTTAAACTCTGTGTAGCAGAAAGATGCAGTAGGATTGGGGAAAACACAGGTACTTTGGACATGGCAGCATCTGATACCATGGCTGTGGGTAGAACCTTTACTTCCGGTCCCACCACTCACCTGCCTTAAGTATTGCCATGTTCTCCTTCTTGTGAATGCCACATCTGAAGGGCACACTGCAGCCTTGCGAATGCTAATTGACGTAAGAAGGTCTAACCGGCAATATAAAAATCTTCCTGATATGTATTTGGCAATATTGTAAACATGCTGTCAATGTTGGGTGGGGGGGCAAAATTTGACTATTACTTTACCAGGCTTTCAAAGTCCTTGTCTTTTTGAGGCAATACCACGTAATAGGTTGAATGAGGCCCTGAGAGCTGGGGACTCTTGAGTTCTGGTCCCATCTGGGTCACTTCATTTGCTGCTTGGCCTGGAGGAAGTTGCGTCACTGCTCAGTGCCTCAGTTTCCCCATATGCAAAATTAGGAATAAGGATACCTATCTCATAGGGGTGTTCTGAGGCCTAATTAATATCTGTGCTGCAATTTCAAAGTGTAAAGCATTTTAGAACTGCTAAATAAGCTTATTTTGTTGGGGAACAGGGTGTATTTCAAAACTAATTATTGAGTGCTTTCTTCACTAGAAAATTAATAAACTTGATGCCAGGAGCTCTGCAGTTAAACACAACTATGTGCATGCTCCAGGGAGAGTGATTCAGCTGAAGAAAGGTGGTTGCAGGCTTTCAAGGAGCAGTTACAAACCAGAATAAAATTAAATTAGTTTTTAAACTATACACCCTTGACACTGTCCTCCTCAGGCCAGAATCGGCCATTGATGCCCACCGCAAAGAGAACCTTCGTCTGCAGATAGCCCCATTGAAATCAACAGGACTGGAGTACAGTACTACTCAGCTTGCCCTTAGCATTGAAAATGGGACTGATGAGAGGGAATTTGAGTCGGGCTCTGAGATGAAGAGCTTTGATGGCATTGGAGTGGATGTTTTAAACACTCTGGGGCCCAACTGTGGAATTCTTACTTGTGCTGGTGAGCACCCAGCAAGATCAGTTGCATGAGAGAGCACTCGCTGGCTTGAGGAACAGCTGCACAATCTGGCCCTTGCTCTACAATAGTCTGAAGTACTCTTGCTGTGGGGACTCTTGCTAGAGAACAGTGACTGGGCCAGAGCTGAGAGTGGAGAGGAATCAGTTTAATTTAGGAACATCAGGCCCTATCTTGACTTCCCTACAGGCTGCAAATAAAACATCAAGGATAAGAGGCTGCCAGGCCCCAACAGGGAAGCTAAGCCTCCTACACCTTTTAGATACACTTGCACACAATTTGTAAGTTAGGCTCTGTAGTCCCATCCCAGGCTGCATAAACCTTCTTCCCTATGTGGCAGTTAGTTGCCCTTTTGGGCAGCCAGTGCACTGGTATTCTGGAGCGACACATGCATTTCCGTCCCTTAGTACTAAATTATTCATTGGTTGCCTGGTTTTCAAAAGTGCTGAGCACCCAGCAGCTCCTATGGACGTAGGAGCCCATCTTTGGGCACCTGCCATTCAAAATCTTGCCCCAACTGCTTGAGCCACATGATTTTCTGTAACACTAGAGAATGAAGTGTTCAGCATTTGAGTTCTAAAAAGTCCCCTAAACCAAGGCATCTATTCTGTAGTAGTTTGAAGGAGCTACAATGATTGAGTCTCTTGATTCATTTCTAAGCAAGCCAGGTTAATATAGTTACCCCTAGGAGAATAATCCAACGTGAAATTTGCTAAGAACAAGCTATCCGTTGAAACCAAAAGCAGCTACCAATAATATTTGTTTAGTAGTCCAAATGTAGGACATTTTTGCAAGAAGGTCTTTGAATTTTCAAGAGTGGTGGGAGACACATTTCTTCATGAGAAGATAATCTGTTCCATCAGAATTGAACGGAAGAAAGTTATGTCACAGAACAAGGGGGAGGCTGTAAAAATTGGTAAACCAAGTTAAGTGTGAAAGAAATTGGAATATTTCTAAATATTCCCCTATATGCTCTGTGGCTTTTTAAAAAGTCTTAATGTCAGTCAAAGATCTCCTTACAAACATTGTCCATATTTGAAATGTTGAGTGTTTAAATCCTCCACATTCTGTATTATAATGTAAAATTGTGTAATATACATAAGTTTACAATAAATTCTTTTATTAGTTGTGATGACATTGTCTGACTTTCAACTGTCACCCGAATACAGTTTTTCTAAACGGTCATTCTGCAGCATACACCATTGCACTGCTTGTCCCTGAAGCAAAATGGGAATTTTATCTTTTGTTGGCTCTGCAGAAAACCTGACAGTTGTTAAACTTGGCCAAAGCAAAAGGTAGTTTTTGCCTTTGAGGGTTTTTTTTATGGCTTATTATGAAGGTTTCATTCTTTTGAAAGAGGGAGCCAGAAACTGAGCAAAAAAAGTTTAAGCTACCCCGTGGAAGGTTTAAGCTACCCTTGATGTGCCCGTGCAAACAGTAGCAGACTTATTTGCCCTTAGAAATGAGTGAAAGTTGAATGAGAAGGGAAGAAATCAAACCGGCTTTGAGCAGGTTATTTATCAGTTTTCTTGACAGGAATGGTAAAAATTGTCAATCATCATGTAGTTCAGAAGATGAGAGCCTTGTACTGTCTTTCAGAATACTGAAGTCCTGATTCTCATTTATAGTAGAGTCTTTAGTGTAAATGAGAATCAGGCCCTGGAAGACTAACCAACAAATGGACAAAATTGTCAGGTTACCAATCTCTGTTGTTAACACACTAGGAATATTTTCGCTAAAGCCTTCCCACATGCTGATTGACATATTTGTAAACATATTTACAGGAAATAAACCCTCAGTTGTAGAAGATGGAAAATGCATTCATGCAGAACACTTACCACATGTTTGTATTTATCACGTTTTTCTGATTTTCTATTATTACCATCCCTTCCAGCAAGGAAGGTCTTTCCCAAACAACAGCCATCTGTCTGCAATTGTATGTGATATTCACAGCACTGAATATCCCAGGTGGCAAGGGCCTGACATCGCAATGGAATCATTACGCTGACTTCTCATTGATGCTTTACCCCAACCCCTTAAAGTGACTGTGGTGCTTGCAAAGGGTGCTAGATTGCTAGCCCTTGAGAAATAAGTCCTTTGTTTTGGTACAGAACAGGTACAGCAAGGCACCAGCAGTGTACATATCCCAGTGTGCCTCCTTCCTGATGTGAAGGATCACCTCCAAACATGGGCAATTCAGTTCCTCTGGCCGTTCGGTCCTTGCCATCTGTGTTGTGAAAGCAAACAAGGCTCCTCTTAGACAGATATTTGCACTGAAACCATGAACTGGACTGATCCCATCAACTTACCTGACAATGGTGCCCTATATGGATAAAATATGAACTGTTAACCTAATATGCCCCATATCCTGTTGCCAGTCAAATGAGAATTTCTCATACAATACATTGGGAAAGTAATTTAGCTATAAGGAAATCTTTTTACATCAAAGATCATTAAGATGTTACTCAACTTTTTAGGTGATCAGATCAAGTTACCAGAGTTCAATCAAACAACTGAACACGCAAGAAAGTCTCAGACATGCAGAAGTGCAAATGTTCCTGGCTAGAACAGTGCAGCCAGTGTTGCAAAATGGAAATACACCTCTCAACCTCCAGACAGGTTGGGTGACAAGCCAGCAGAATGTGATATACCTATCTCATAGAACTGGAAGGGACCCTGAAAGGTCATCAAGTCCAGCCTCCTGCCTTCACTAGCAGGGCCAAGTACTGATTTTGCCCCAGATCCCTAAGTGGCCCCCTCAAGGATATTATTGTGTGACTCAAATAAACCACTCTTGCAATATGATTCACAGAGAGAAAAGACCATCACTGGTTTTATAGTTAAAGACTTTATAATCTGGATATTGTGGCATAATGTATAACATCAGCACAGCTGCCCCCATTTGTCCTCTCCCCTGCATCACTCCTCTCACAAACAGCGCTCTTTATCCTCTCCTGCTCTCCCCTGCTTCCACCTTGTCCCCCTTGCCACTCTCTCCTTGCTCCCCCCTTTCCTCTGCCCTTTTGTCCACCCCCTCTCAAAGAGCCTCTTTCTCTTCTCCTGGCTTTCCCCCTCCTTGGTGGGCTTTCCCTCAGGTGGGAAGGATGCCCCATAGAGTCCCCCACTAGCTCTGCTGTTGATTATGCTTTAGGCTGTGAGCAGGTGGCAACTCACAGCAGCTCGTTCTACAGGCACCAGTATGCATGGCAATTCTAAGCACCATGAGGTGCGCTGCTCTGGGGGGGGGGGGGGGAGGGGTTTCCCTCCACACCCACCCTTAGCCAGCAACTGCTGCCCTAGCTCCTGCTGTCTGCGAGAACATGGAACCTCAAATGGCTTCAAAGCAAAATGTACCATTCAGTGGAGTAGGGCTTAGGTGTAAAGCCCAAGAGCAATTAGTGACTGCGCACCTGGAAGAACCCTGCTAAGACAAGTAGGGGAACAGAGACAAACAGTACAGAAGCAGTCCCTCTCCCTACTAGTTCTCCCTGTGAAAGTTTTCCCTCTTATAGGAACTTTTTCCCAGCATGCCGTTCTGGGGCTGGCCCTTTAAATTGGGCAGAGACAAGCTACTCTAGTCTCAAAGCAGCCATTTTGCAAGGGACTACTGCTGGCTGCATTTCCCCTTCTTCTCCAGCTGGGAAGTGCCTGTTAAGTTTTCCTCTGCTTTTCCTAAAGACGTGGGGCCCTCTCATACAGGGTACCTCTGTGGGCATGCAGTAAGGCTGTATTTTGGTGACCTTCAGCATGCTTCTGGGGCTCAGTGGAAAGGCTTGGCCTTTCAAAGGTGCATTGGGTTCTGGATGCTGCCTGGCCCAGCAGAATATCCAAGAGCTTGTTCCAGTGTGGGTGTGTCCTATGTAAGAGTGGTGGTGTTGGCCGCCATTATAAAGCAATGACCACTGTAAAATTCCCATGTGGTAGTGTGCTCTCATGATGCAGGTGAGACCACAAGGTCTGTGAGGTAAAACTAAGCAGCTTTTTTCTTACTGGGAATGTGATACTCTGTAGTTAGTGTGGAAAAGGTGCTGGCGGGAGCGTGTGTGTGTGTGTAGATAGAGGGCTAGATCTACTATTATTTATATTACCGCAGTGGCTAGGAGCCACAGGCCAGGACCCCAAATGGAACAAAAAGGCAGCCCTAAAGAGCTGACAGTCTAAGGCTTGGTCTACACTAACCCCCCAATTCGAACTAAGTGAATAACGTAGCTGAAGTTTGAAGTACCTTAGTTCGAACTTACCTCGGTCCAGATGCGGCAGGCAGGCTCCCCCGTCGACTCCGCGGTACTCCTCTCGCCAAGCAGGAGTACCGCAGTCAACGGCGAGCACTTCCGGGTTCGACTTATCGCGTCCAGACAAGACGCGATAAGTCGAATCCAGAAGTTCGATTGCCAGCCGCCGAACTAGCGGCTGGGTATAGACGTACCCTAAGTGACAACAGATGGATACAGACAGACCGGGTAGTACAAGGAAAGAAGACCATATGGCCTAGCTAGACCGGACAGACACCGGGTGGGGGAAGGAGTCGAACACACAAGTAGAGGGAACAATGTGGTGGTGGCGGCAAACTTTTCGTTTTGTGATTTTATTTATTTGCAGTGGGGGGAGGGGTGTTACTTAGTAGGGGATCTGCTAAAGGGGAAGGTAAGGGGGAGAAAGCAAGGGAGGAAGGACAGCTGTGGAGTGAAGCTGAGGTAAAAAGGCAGGGAGGAAGGAGGGTTGAGCAATCAGCAAAGGGCAGAGAACAGTGTAGCGTGGCCAGAGGTCCTAGCTCCCACTGCTTCTATTCCTACCAGCTGGAGTTTCTGGCTGGCTCCTCTCTGCACTTCTCCCCCAAAAGCACATGGTGGGGGGCGCTGCCTGGATCCTAGTGCCCTCAGAGTGGGGGGTGCGTGTCTTCCTTGCACAATTCTGGGTTCAGAAAGGTTCTGGCAGAGGGGTGGCCCTGGCTGGGCCCCCTTCTACCCTCTCCCTATCAGCAGGAGTCTCTGGCTGTCAAAGCTGTAGCCGAGGCTGCAAATCAATCTCAGGGATAATCCTGTGTTCACACACGTCATTTTCTGAAACGATCACCAGTAGATTTGAGGAAAATCCCATAAACTGCCACGAATTCTGCAGCTCAATGTTTTTCCTTTTTGAAAAGGATTGTTACCCAACACACCTACTATACAAATGCTGCAGCCCTGGAACATGTAAATAGTTCTGCCAGCGGCCTTGGGTCTGCATCTAAGCTTGAGAAACAATTGGTTGGCTGTTGATTGTTATGAATGATTGAAAATCAGCTGGGAATGCACAGGAAAGAATTGCATCCTGAGATGCTATGCTAGGATTCACTGCTTGTGCGTGTGCTCTCTCATTTGTGGGGGTGGTAGGGTTGTCCATTTTGGTGGGATAGATTCCTGGCAGTTTCATCATATGACATAATCTTTAATTAAAGATTAATCTTTAATTCCTGGAGACTCCAGGCTAATCCTGAAGAGTTGGCAACCCTAGGGAGTGGAGGGGTGGAACATTTGTCAGTGTCTGATTTAAGCCTGTACACACCTTAGGGACATTGAGCCAGATTGAGCCCTCCTGCAGAAATAGCCCTAGGAGAGGACATGAGGGGAAAAAAGCCATGAGGATCTAGTCATGGACTTTCCCACACATAGTTCCATTGGGAGAGGGGAGGGGAGGCTGTTCAGGGTTCTTCTCCTTGGGGCATGAGCCACACACACACACACCTCAGCCCCAAACTCTGCAGTACTTCCCTGACTAGGGATTCTGGTGCCTCTCCTCTGCTCTCTGGTTGAATTCTCCCCTCTCCCTCCAGATCTCCTGCAGCTGTGCAGAGAGGAACAATATGGACCTTAAGATGGCTGACGTGAATGTGGTGCCTCATAGCAAGTTGGTGGGACTTTCACCTCTCTCCTTTTTCAAAGAAACTTGATACATAAGATGTAAAGGTTGCATAGTTAAAATAAGTCAAGAAATGCAGAAGTGATGTTCCTACTGCATGTGGACTTGGCCTTGCTGTACATATGCGGTATTTTTAGAACTGTGTTAAATATCTGCAGTAAACTAGTATCCATGGCCAATGTAGGCAGATTAACAGACATCAGGGGATCTTAACTTCTGCATCTTCTGACTTTGAACTCTGCATCTGCAACATTTGCATTAACAAAACTAATTTTCAAGGTAATCAAAACTGGCAAAAAAAAATAAACTTATTACTATTCCCATAGTGCTTGAACTGCTGAGTATTCCAGTGCTCATTCACCAGTAAATATTGTGAGGTATAAAATATCTAAAGCAACTGAATTACATGGGAACATGTTACCTGAATATAATTGAACTTGAGTCTGAACTAACCAGGGTGGTTTTTTTTAAACACATATACAATCATCTGATCAATTTTTAGCTCAATGCAGTTACAAAAAGGGCAGAGAATTAAGTCTGAATATTGCTTACTAGAAATTATAACTTTTGTCCTTAGTGCTACTTCAGAGAGGTTGCTCTTGGGTGACTTGTAAAGTGGTGATTTTGTTCCCACTGCCCATGTAAGTTGTGATGGCTTTTTTTTTTTTTTTTTTTTCCCTTTTCCCCTTGAGGATTTCTGAGGGGTTCTGATGATGTGGTGCAGAATTTTTTTTAATCTTTCCCAGTCTGATAAACTGCAGCATCCAAAGACAATGATAACATCGACTGAGTGATTCCACCTCTCTCAACCAGTCTAATACTCAGTGTCGTTGTTCTAGGCAGGCAGCTCAGTTCTATTATTTTGGACTTCTCTCTTTGTTTTGAGTGATTTAGGAGACCGCCTAGTGTGACTGTCTTCTGGACCAGTGTGTGTCTAAGTACACAGCTACACAATAATAGTTACAGATCTTTTTGTTGAAGATCAATGTGCAATGCTATGTTTTACATCAAAATTAAGATTAGAAAAAGAACCAGTAGCCAAAATACATTTTATTAAATTAACTTTCAGTCCATTTGATAAAATACAAGCTTCATGTATTACCAGTTTGTTTACAACTGTTTTGTAGAAATATAGTAAATTAAGAAAAGAAACTGAGTAGGCAGTATGTGTTGGGTTTTTCTGCTAATAAAATCCAAGAGTGAAATTAACTGAACTGTTGAAACTGAACTGTTAAAAACTTTATAAATAGATTAATCAAGCAGACTATACATTTTTTTTCCTTAGAAACATTTAACATGCAAAACATTTAGTGCAGTTTGGAATATTTCAATCAGTTTCCAGAAAAAATTATGATTCTCTCTCTTCTCTCCTCCTCCCCCAATAAATAAATAAATAACCATATATATAATATCGATTTTTTTTTCTGCAAGTACTGATGTTAAATACTGCAAATTCATTGGACAATAAGTCCCAACATAAAATCTGAAGAGTGCAAGAAATTTCATCCCCCATCCCAAAGAAACCCACATTAATGGGCATATTATCTTTACTCATGGTTGAGTCTTAGTGGCTCAATCGTACCAGGTTTAATGGAAGTGGCTCCCTTAAATCCCTATATAATGCATTGTACCTTCTAGGTAAATTTCAAATATAGTCCACCAGCCCCCAGTTCAAGAATCGCTCTTACGGAGATGATTGGCAATGTGAGTGTGTTTGTATAGTCCAAAGGATCATTAAACCAGCCTTTGACTTGAGCTGGGAAAAGGTTAAGAGAAAATTTCTGTAACTTCCCATTTTATCAAAGTCACTTTCATTACAGATGAATGAATAACTGATTACTGTTCAAGTTTGAGGGTAACAATTCCTTTCATTCTAATAGACAAATTTCTAACACACAAACTATAACTTTTTTCTGTGTGACATTTTCAGAAGAAAATTAGGAAAAATGTTAAATTAGAAATAGATTAATTATATTGCATAAACCCCTTAGATAAAAACTCTACGTTTATCACAATCTAGATGAACGAGCACTAGGAAATGGTTTATTAAAACAGAATGAGTAAAAGTTAAATCCACATCAGTTATCTTTTAAAAAAGGTAATCTTTAGAATAATTAAATTTAAAATGGTCCATCTTTAAAAATGAAGGTATGACTTACATTCTACTTTTTTTTAAAATAGAGTATCCATGTAACATTCATCTCTGGTTATTTTTAGCACTAGCATTACCAATATACAGGCAATAATTCAAGATTTTCAAGGCAATATATTTTTCATCTTGCATAAGCAAAGAATTAACATTTAATAAAAGTCTAAGCATATCCTTTTATTAAAGAATCTTCAGATTCCATTATGCAAAATCCATGTACGCTATATACATACACCTTAAGCATGACCATTACAAATTACATCCATAAACATTTTAGTTTCTGACCCATACAATCCACAGTAGTTATCTGAGCTGACCTAGTGAGTTTGCTGTCAGCCAAGAGCCAAGTTGAGGCGTTGTTTGTCAGGACTTTCTTGATTCTCTCTCATGCTATTGTTTATTCTTCAGAAATTCAAACTCCACCTAAGGTGGCTTTCCAACTTTGAAATATTCAGCTTTCAGCCATGAAGCCCCAGTGACTTTTTGTCTGATTTTTTTTTTTAAAAGAGTATCATCATGCCAAAAGACTTCTAAAACACCACTGAAATCAATGCCAGTCATGGATGCTACACTGTTTGGTGTAGTATTTCAGTGTATGTGTGAGATGCTTGCTTGTTTATTTCAAACTTTAAAAAAAATAAAAACAAGTTCAAAAGTCAGCTTGGGTCATTCACCAGCTCTTTCACTGACCTACTGTAGACGGGTCTGTTAGATAGCACTGGCTTTAGTTTTAGTTATTTCCGTTTGTGATCCCCCTCCCCCCCCCCCCCCCCCCCCGCCCATGCAGCTAAGTGTAGGGGCATTATCTGCAATACTGTCTTTGCTGCCCAAAGTCAATCTCTTAATGTGATACCAGCTGGCATAGTAATGAGCCTGGTTCTACAAAAACTAGGTCATCCCTTGCAGTCTGTTTTGCCAGTTCCAAATCAAGTGCTTTGCGATTTGTGTATTCACAGATATTATGTATATATCATTACTCACTGCAGCTACTTTTGATATTGTCTCTTTGATCTTAACACCCTGCATGAAAGTTGCATAGCAGGACATTTTTACAAACAACCCACATTTAAGATGCCTGGACGTGAACCGGATCCAAGTTCACACGTTGAGGATACGGGAAGGAGCCTGGAAAACCGCAGAAGGGTTGGGGGAAAACTTGGTCTTCGCTTCTGGAATCTAAAGGGGGAAATAATATGCATTAGCGCCACTTCTGGGTACAGTAATCATGTGGGTTCTTGGCCCAAATGTCTCTGGTCTCCTCTCCTGTAAAATAAAACACGTCGGAGGACAGTGTCATACAATAGTCCCCTGACACAGGTTGGTCTGGAACTGTAGATGAGACTGAACCATTTTTATAGCACAGTTCCAGGGCACTGTAAAAAATTTGTTCAATCCACACTGCAAGACCAGAACAGTTTGGATGGGCTGCTTCGTTGTAACTGGGTCCTTCAACACAGTTAAAGGTTAAGGTGCAGGTAGGACTGGAGGCGCTGTCTACAATAGCAAGACAAGCATCTTTGAGTGATTCTTGCTGGCAGGTTGCTAATGGATTCCCAGCCAATGTGCACAGAGTGAACTGCTGACCCTTTCACAAATCCTTGCTAACATTTGTTTCACACAAACATAAAAGCAAAGACACCACTGGACTAGTGATTGATTAAAGTAAGAGACTGGAGGAGAGATCTGCATGGTGCAAAGTCTGAACTGCTTGGAGGACACAAACAAGAAACCTCTCTAAAAATGTCTGAGCTCAGTGCTTTATGGAATAGCAAGTGTACTGTATGTATTGCAATCTGGGCACACACATGCAGCATTCAGGAAGAAAAGTTAACTATACTGAATATTCTGTATGCTCTTCAAGTAGGGACTGTGAGAGAGATGGCAGAGATGACTCCAGAGCAAAATTCCTATTGACTTCAATGGAGCCAGGATTTCACCCTAAGTGTAGCACTGTGGTGAACAGATGGTACCTACTGACGCAGGGTAGCTGAAGAGCCTCTCTCTTAGCATAATAAGAGACTAACTGAATTTAAATGGAATTGTCTTTACTTGTGTCTTTTGCCCAGGCTTCAGAAGATAGCTGGCCTCAAGCATAACTATGTAAGTTTTGTTTGGTCCTAATTACTCTAACAGTACTGCTGGAGGAGTGAGGAAGAGGAGCAAGGCCATAAGAACAGGATATGGGAAAAAAGGAAATTAGCTATTGATCTGTTTTTTTCCCCCCGCATTCCTCTGGGGATGAGTCTTAAATGTTGGTGAACAGAATAATATCACAAACAAAGCCACTGTGGAGATCAACAGCTGGAAAACCCTAGCTAAATCCTACGTACAGGTTATTGTAAAACAACTTGTGGAACTCATTGCTAGGAGATATTGTGAAGGTCAAAAGTATAACTGGGTTCAAAAAGGAGCTAGACAAGTTCATGGAGGATAGGGCCATCAATGATTTAGTTGGGGTTGGTCCTGTTTTGAGCAGGGGATTGGACTAGATGAACTCCTGAGGTCTCTTCCAACCCTAATCTTCTGTGATTCTATAACTGTTAGCCAAGATGGTCAGGGACGCAACCCCATTCTCTGGGTGTCCCTAAGCCTCTGACTGCCAGAAGCTGGGACTGGATGATGGGATGAATCACTCAATAATTGCCTTGTTCTGTTAATTCTTTCTGAAGCATCTGGCACAAGCCACTAGACTAGATGTACCCATTGGTTTGACCCCGTATGGCTGTTCTTATGTTACCTAATCACACACGTGTAACCAAGCAGGGGCTTGGGAAAAAGGAAAAGCCTGAATGGTTTTTAAAGGTCTACTATGGCTGAGTAAACACGAGTGACTTCAAAATGTATCTTCACTCTGTCTGATCTAGCTGTTTCCAAGCAGCATCTTCATGCCAATCTATTGCTTTCCTCACAGTAATGCTGTTTGCTTTGCTGGGTATGATAGAAAAGCCTCTGTACTCTGCTGTTCTGGGAGACAGGGCCATTACTGCCAATATTTTGTGCCTTTGGTGGTTTCTCTCTATGCATATGTGTTTCAGATTTTATCTTTGCCTCAGATCAATAACTGAAGTTATTGATGCTGACTTCCCCTCTATCCGGGGGGGCTCACCCCCCCCCCCCGTCCCAGGCCCTGCCCCCACTCCTCCCCTTCCTCTAAGCCCCCAGCCCGTCCCGCCTTTTCCTGTCCCCGCTCTGCCCTTGACCCTGTTCCTGCTCCACCCTCGACCCCATCCCCGCTCTGCCCCTTCCCCCAAGGCCCCACCCCCACCCCTTCTCCACCCCTTTCCCCGAGTGTGCCCCAGCCCCGCTCCTCCTCCTCCCTCCCAGCGCCTCCTGCATGCTGTGGAACAGCTCATTGCAGGAGGCAGGAGGCGCTGGGGATGGGGGAGAGGGAGTTGATCAGCGTAGCCGCCGGCGGGCGAGAGGCACTGGGGGAGAGGGGAGTTGACTGCCGGTGGGTATTAAGCACCCGCTAATTTTTTTCCTGGAGCACCCATGCAGTTGGCGCCTATGACTGGAGTAAGTGCTGTTTTGAGTCTGTAACTGGTCTCTTCCACGGCATCCCATGGCATCATAGGTCACGTGGAAGCACTGGAAGTTCTTTTTTGTTTCACTGCAACATTTTGGTCAGCTCTGTGCTCTGTTTGAGTATTATAACCTATGCTTGCAGGCAGGGAGATTCTAACTGGTCTTTTCTCCCCTCTACAAGTCTGCTGTCTCTGTCCATCTCTTTCCTCTTTCAGCAGGCCCAGAATTCTCCAGTTCAGCAACTTATGACCCTTTATCTTTGCATTCCATAAGAATGTCAACTCTTGTAATAATGTCTGGTGAGGATCACACAAGCTGTGGCCAAAGTTTAATATTCAAACACACCATGAGTTTTAACTCTGGTTTATGAAAGACTCAAACAAGGCAAACTACTCTGATATTCATTTGGAGAGTTCTTTGTGGATTCCACATCCACTTGTTTTCGCTCTTCTTTAATCTCTTTGAGTCCTACTGCTGATACCACATCCCAGACATTTCTTCTCCCTTCCAAAAAAAGTTTGGCTGTATTGAAACACTTTGTACTTTGCTGAGAACAGGACTGACGCTAACACAACTTTATTTGACATTTTAGGCTGAGATATTTTCAAGCCTGCTCAACTTCCCATGAAATGTTTTGGGAGTTAGTAAATTGTTTCAGCTTCAATCCGGTTCTCAGCAAAGCACCAGGTGGTCTAATTCAGCAAGAATCAGGATATGGAATCAGCTAATTAGTGGAAACTGGAAGTCCAAATCCTCCAGGTGGCTTTGAAAATCTTAGCCTTCGTATTGTGCACTGTTCTCTTCTCTTCTCCCTTGCTAAGCTCTTGCTAGGGAAAATCAACAGTCTGTGGCGCTCAGCTGTAATGCTTTCTTCTCTTTTCCCCTCAATCATTGATAGCACAGCCCCTTGTGATGACATTTCTTCCTGTGGTACCATTTGCCTGCTATTCTGACAGATTCTGTAGTCCAGGCTCCTTGTACTCCCATGTCCAATTTGACCTAAATTCTGCTGAAATGCCTGTTCATTCTGCAGTACCCCAGTGCAACAGACTGGAGATTCAGTGGCAGCTTCAAGTAAGTTTTTAAAGGGCTGGAGGCTGCTCTTGAATTAAATATGAAAATGAATAATGCAAGCAGTACCGTGTCCCTTGTGTGGACTTGATATTAAATTCAATTTTATGCTGTTCCTACATTTGTCATTTTCAATGTGCTACAGAATTTTGTACTGCAAACATATAACTGCACTGCAGGGATTGTCTGAAGCAAGCTGGAAGTTTAGGCGGCTCAGAAAGGGGAAGGGGAAGGCAATTTGCGATTAAAGGATAAGCACATTAGCCGTATGTTCCTGTTAAAATAATCCGCAGTGAAATGGTTAAGTGTTGACATTTAAATTGCCCCCATTTGATTTCTAAGTTAACATCCCCTGGAGATGAATGGGACAGTCACCACCAGGGAGACCCTACTGCAGTTATTTAATTGGGTTCACAGTTGGAAGGCTTTCTTTGCAATGATTAGGGCTAGAAACATATGTCTTTATTTACTTTTAATCAAAGCTGGAGAGCAATTCTGTGGCCAGGGCTGGATTCTGCAACGTTGCACCAGCCATTTCTTCACCTAGCTTCCCAAATAACCCTTCCTCAAATGGCGGAAAGGGAGAGAGAGCCGTACAGAGATCTGCTTGGGTCCACTTTGTGTTTAAGATGATCAAATGCCACCGTGCCAGGGGACTCAGCAGAAGAGCAGACATAGATGTAAACCCTGCCGCACTGCTTCTTGGCACCCCTACCACCTCTGCCAGGTTTAGATTTCTCTACATGCTGTTGCTGTATGGCCAGTGTCTCAAGTTTATGGCCAATGCTGGTTGTATTTGAATGCGACAGCGATGGATGAAATATGGATCTAGGCCTCCTACAGAAATAAAACACAGAGCAGATTTTTGAAGTTTGAAATTTCTTTTTCCAAGCTCCTTGGCTTTTAATTCTAGTTCTAGTTGTTGGGGCTTCTCTAAGCTCAAGGCTTCATGGAGGGAGGACTTTTTGGTGAACAGGAAAAAAGTAACTTCATCTTCTCCCATCTGTGAGATGGAAGGGATTCCAGCCTTAAAATGTATCATTTTAATAAGTCTGCATCACTGGTCCTTCCCATTTTGCTGCACCACAGAAACCAGAGGAAACCTTCCTATACCCCTCAGAGCAAACGGGAGAGAGGGAAGTTGACGGCGTGGTTTTGCCTTGCAGCAGTGTTGAGGCTGTCTTGCCTGTTAGACCATGTCCACCTACTGTTCAAGGTCGATGGTGCAGCTTGTGGCCAGCTTTGCAGCTACAGCATTGCAGAAGGCTGCAGGGTAGGGTATTGCTCACATGTAATCCGTTCTCAGTTGGTGGGATGCTGTTTGCCTTGCACATTTAAGGAGAGACTTAGGAAAAGTCCTGAACAGAGAGAGAATGTTTGCTTGTAGGTTTTTCAGCATCCCTTGGAATTGCTTTGTCGGCAAGGAAGCTTAAGCTTGTTATATAACACAGTACAGTGTCTTATAAACAGGATGAAAATGCTCAGGGAATCTAACACTTCTAGGATCCCAGCTTCTCTGCATATTTACTCCCTGCTTAGAACAGGTATCTTGATATTGCTGGAGAGTGAAGTCTCTATCTCTGTCGATAGATGCTCAGTTCTATTATTTATTTATTTATTCTTTTGGTGGTGGCCCCAGTGTCCACAGTCACTCTCATGCATACCTACAAACATAGGTTTGTGCACACAATGCAGTGTTAATGTTAGGGTTGAAATTTGAAATGCACAAATCAGGAGGTTCAAAGTTAGATGTGCTTCACAGCAACCCCTAACATTAACAAATAACACAATTAACATCATTGTTAGCATAATTTGACCACACTGCACATTTACAGATGGTATTAAATTGATTGTATACAGTAACACAATACTTCGGACCAAGAAGATGTCTGAGTCAAGATTACTGTGGGAACCATAATTTTGAACTTCCTGACTCCTATGTAGTTTAAAATCTTGTCCTTAGCATTGAATTAAAAGTTATGAAGACCCTCTGCCAGGTCTCTCTGAAAACAAGAGGTGACTGATGTGTATTGAGGGAAGAGCATTTGCTCAAGTCATGGTTTGGTTTCTAACCACAATGCATTGGTAATATGTAAGGGGTATGGAATTTTCTTTGGGGTCTCTTCAAAAGGCCTCCAGGGTTTGTAAAAAAGTAGAATTACCTTAAAATCTGCCCTGTAGCTAGTCTCTTGCACAAAATGATCTTCTGGAATAATGAAGCCTTGCTTTGTCTTTATGGGCTTTGACGGCTTGGCTCCAGTCCATGGACGATACTCCTGCCTGAAACGAGTTGGTAAAAACAGAAGGACCCAGAATACAGAATTAATGCAGTGTTCAGACAGCAGGGACCTCGGCTCAGTGTGAGAGCAAATAAATACAAAAGGCAAGTTTGGGAACTGCTTGCTTATAATTAGGGTGACCAGATGTCTCAAAATTAGGGGCTTTGTCTTATATAAGACTCCCCTCTGTCCTGATTTTTCACACTTGCTATCTGGTCACCCTCCTTATAATTTCCAACACAGTTAAATCAAACCAGTCTGCTAAGTCCGTTTTTACTCCAACACCTAATAAAAGTCGACTCTGAAGCCAGCTCTGCATGCTGTATTCCTTAGAAAGCTGATGCTCAATGAAGGGTATAGAACAGCCTAGACGGACTAGCTCTGACTGCACTAGTTTCATCCTGCACCTACTTGCTGGAGCTTTCACACTCCCTTTTAGAGCTGCTTGCTGATTTCCTCCTGGACAGAAAGCTGTTTTTCATGCCCTGAGCATCTTGATTCTAGACCTCCGCCCCATGGCGTTTCACTTGCTTTCAGTGAATGATTTTCTTAATGTTTCTTTATCTGGTTTTACCCCTCTTGGCTGCAGTCACATCTGCCAGTGTGCAGTGTTCTACCTATTCATGTGTCAGAGCTGCACCTCCTCTTTGCCCCATTATGGACTATCTGATGCTTCAGCTGATATTTTCATGCGGCTGAGAGGTTGGAAAGCTCGGCTCATTAAGACTGAAGGAGAGCAAGGAAGAGATTGTGTGAGCCTGGAGTATGGCTGTGTTTGGTAAGATGGGTGCAGAGGCTGCCCTACCTTGCTTGCAGTGATCAACCGTGTTCAAAAATGGCTATCAGTGTCTGGCTTATCCAGTAACTTGGCCCTCCACCATGGTCCTCTGCACCTTTATCACAGGGTTAACTAGTGCTCTCAGGCCATTCTGGAGGCTGCAGAAGTAGCCAAATGTGTCTGCTTGTTTGGGATAGGATTAAGGGAGTCTGCTGTGTGTCCCCTGCTGTAATAATGGGAGATCGCTGGCCTGTCCCAATTGTGCGTCTAACTGTGGAAAGGCAGCTAACGGTTTATAGGTGATTGGAACACTACATAACAATGAACAGTGATGGGAAAAGGTATGGACACAGACTGAATTAGCCCAAACAAAAAGGGCTACTAATATAACTCATGGACTGTGCTGAGATTGTGCCTGGTAAACAAAGGAGTGGGAAACTGGAAATCAGTGGACCAAAAATTGGCGGGTCATAAATTAAGCCTGATTGGTGAATAAAATAATGTGAGGATGGACTATTCTGCTCATCACCCCTTGCCTTGTGTGTCCTGCGTATCCTGATCAATACATTGCCAAAGTTTGGCATGGATTTTTTAGTGGTTTTTGCCATGATATTAAGCAGGCCAAGATGTCTGTACTCAACACCCTGAGCCTTGCTGAACTATTTAAAGTTGTACAATGACATGGTCATGGACTCTCTGGGCCCATTTATTCTATCAAAATCAATACAACAGTCATAAGCAAAAACTACGCTAACTGCTACTGCAGCAAAGGCTACAGTTCAGAGTCTTAAGCTGTGTCTGGACTTGGAGAATAGACTGTGTTTTAGCAGGGAGCCTAGGTTTCATCACAACCAGCCAACTCCTTTTTTTCAACATGACTACCCTTTTGATATTAGTTGGGAAATGCTGTTTAAAATACTGATAGTTAAAATGTGTTGCTAAAGCTTTGTCTAGATTAGGATTTAAAGGTGTGTTTTTAGAATGTGTAGATTTATCTTGCTCAGCTAAGCATATGATTAAAATATACACTGCCTGGTCTACACTACACTTTTAAATCTAGACACAGTCTTAAAACACTGCATGTTTTCCTAATCTCAGCATGCTATAAAGCCCTAGGGCCCAAGATACTTCAGTGCTTTGCTATCCTACATTTCATTGCCTGGCGGTTATTCAGATGAGGTAACTCTGCAATGAGTTCTTAAGTCTGTTCAGGACCAGCACCCAGGGAAGGCATACCTAGGTCTGTGGAATCTCTGTTTCCAAACCCGTGCTTGAGTGTCCACACTGTCTTGTAAACTTAGGCTTCCAATTGCTGGACCCATGTCTCACAGCCATGCTAATGCATCCATGCTGCACTACACAAACCTTCTGACTTGGGTACAGACTCAAGCTCTGACCAACCCCCCTAGTAAGGTCCTAGGACCCGGGTCCTGCGTGCATGCTGACCTGAGTCAGACTGATTTGTGTGTGGATGGAACTGGGGCTTGGGCTCAAACCTGAGTCAGAGCCCGAGTTTAGTGTGCACTGCATATGTCATCTATTTCAACTGGTCTGGTCTTGATGACTGGATTTTGGGCTTTTGCCTTGTTTTAGCACCTATTACCCACTCCACCCCTTTTCCACAGCCTTAGCACCAGTTACTTAACAGGACTGTCCTGGTGGCAGATATTTCGATGATATCTGGCTGTGTGTTTGGGCTGGCCTGTTCTCCTGTTAGGGTATGTCTACACTACCCGCTGGATCGGCGGGCAGCGATTGATCCAGCGGGGATCGATTTATTGCGTTTAGTCTAGACACGATAAATCGATCCCCGAGCACTCTCCCGTTGACTCCTGTACTCCACCACCGTGAGAGGCGCAGGTGGAGTCGATGGGGGAGCGGCAGCAGTCGACTCACCGTGGTGAAGACTCCACGGTAAGTCGATCTAAGTACGTCAACTTCAGCTACGTTATTCACGTATATAACTTAGATCGATCCCCCCCCAGTGTAGACCAGGCCTTAGACTGTTGTTGGTCTGTATTTGGTGCTTTGTTACCTCTGGAGAGGTCCCCTATAGAAGGCTTAAATATGTATCGTAAACAAATGCTATTAGCCAAGAACAGCCACAACAAAACAGAACCTAGGGAATCTCAAACATTTGTGAATGGCTAGCTGAATTCAAGCTCTGTACAGCTTTGTAGCCAGAGGGGAGGACATACTGGGCAAAGTACCAATGGGATCTTACTTAACCATTAATTATGTCATAATAGTTTCCAAGTACTTGAACCTGTTGTCTCACATAAGGCTGACTTGCCTTAAGGATACAGATTGCATTGATTCTTAACCTATCTATCCTAATGATGGTCCTATGCCATCATTACACCATAGAAGAGAAAAGGGGCTCAGTGTATTCCCAGCTTTGAATAAGTATCTGAGACTCCTCTTTCCAGGATCGAGTTTGTCTCATTACTTTATAATAAATCATCTGCTGATTTGGCATCTCTGAAGAAGTATGGCTTTGCATCGTGGTATCCTTAGTTTGGCTGGAAACCAAATAACTTGCCGCTCAGTCTGTACACCTAAGCCAATGTCCGAGGAGCAAAAAATGTGATGGTGTCTGGGCAACATTCTGTTTTCATCCATCAAATCAGAAAGGTGAGCAAAAAAATAGAATAACTATCCCATGCCTGGCACTTTTCTATTGCTCAGACACTTATCGGACTCCAGAGGGGTTTTCCTCTGTAATTAGAACCAGGATTTTCAGACTATGTCCTTTGCTCACATTGATGGGAAAGGTCTTCATGAGACCTGGGTGAATCTCTCTTACAGGTCCAACTGGCTTTAAGATGGCCCAGTCCCAAACAGTGGTTGATCCAAAAATTCCCTCCCTCATTCCCTCCCTGGCTGCCTTTTAAAGTAAATTCTGTCTGACTTTCAGCTTCCAGGTCACACATTTGTTACTAGTTGTGCAGCCTAGGGGTAAACACGATGAGAAACAAACGTTTGTGTGCTAGCGATTACTGTCCTGTCAGTCAATGCAGGTTAAAACACAACTAAATATTCACTCTGATTAGAAGAACTGAGAGACTAAGTACAAATATTGTTTCTATCTTTTCTCAGTTTATTTACTTTGTGCAATTGATAAAGCTATGTGTGGGTTTTTTCCCCCCTGTAGTTGTACTTATGGGTTTTCCCCAGAGAAACAGGAAAAAGAAATACATTTTTAAAAATAGGCAAATGTGGATGTAAAAAGACACCAATTAGCAGGGTGCTTTGGGTGAGCAGGTGTTGTACCTTTGTCATTTATTTTTTGCATTAGGTTAGATTTCAAGATGGCAGTGTCCTGTTTGAAACCAAGCTGAGTGCAATGCTTTAACAGCCCACCTACTGACAGGCCCAGCTGCATGAAACGCATGTGATCAGTCTGTTTCAGTGACTGGAAATGTTCCGCTACAGTATATAAAAGAACAAGGCAAGTGCTAGGAAAGCACCATATCTAGGAAATAAAATAATAGTTTTGCCTGATGCAGGGCCGGCTCTAGGCACCAGTGAAGGAAGCAGGTGCCTGAGGCAGCACTCCGCACGTTACTGGGGTGGCACGTCCTGGTCTGCGGTGGCAATTTGGTGGCAGGTCCTTCGGTCCCTCTCTTCTTCTTCTTCGGCGGCACTTCGGCAGCAACTCAATCGCTCCACTTCTAGTCCTCGGCGGCGCTTCGGCGGCAGGTCAATCGCTCCGCTTTCGGCGGCAGCTCAATCAGCTTTTTCTTTTTTTCCCGCCGCTTGGGACGGCAAAAAAGCTAGAGCCGGCCCTGGCTTGATGGTGAATGTGGAACAAATAGAGGAGAATTGCTGAGGAGTTTTCATTTACTCCTGTTCTTTAAATCTGAATCTTTTGCTTCAGTGCTAAGAAAATAAAAGTTAATTCGCACTGCTTGCCTGTCTGTTCTTCCCCATCTATGTCTCTCCACTATGCAGCCACCTGTTATACCAGTCAGCTAAACAGGAAATAGAAGCTTGTGTAGTGACAATGATAAACTGGTTCCCCTGTACTGCAAAATAATTGGTTTCACTGTACTGCAAAAGAGTAGCTCATGTCTAGGCTTGGAAAGATTAGATTTTATTGGTAAATATGTCATTAAATGTAGATTTCACTGTATGCACACAAATCAATGAAAAAATATTTCCATAGATGATGATAAAAATTTACAGAACGGCAAAGTAAAAAAATGCTGCTTGAGAACTTATTAGCATTTCATTTGAGGGTATTTACCTTGTATATTTTGATATGTGATGTTGACAATTTATATTTTAATGGTTATAAAGCTTTAACTTTTAGAATCAACATCTACTGTTATTAAATATTTGTCTGACACCCACATAATTTGCCACAACTGTGAACATTTAAATCAGATAAAACTCAGAAAAAAATTCTTAAAACCCATAATGTCACAAAATTGTTAAATCAATACAAATAAAAAATGCTTAGAAAAAAACCCCATGGATATTATCCATCAAAACTATAAAAAATAAAAATCAAATTCTGCCAAGCCTATTCTTGTCTCATTGGTACATCTAATCAGGGCCAGTTCCAGGCACCAGCCGACCAAGTACGTGCTTGGGGTGGCACCTTGTAAGGGGCAGCCAATCTTGGGGTGGCAGGGGGCGCTCGGGGGTTTTTTTGTTTGGTTCGGCGGGGCGGCGCTCGAGGCTTTTTTTGTTGTTGTTTTTGTTTCGGCCGGGCGGCGCTCGGGGGGGTGGGTTGTTTTTGTTTCGGCGGCGCAGCACTCGGGGGTGGGGGTGTTTCAGCGGCGTGGCGCTCGGGGGGCTGTTTCGGCGGCGTGGCGCTGGGGGGGGCTGTTTCGGCGGGGCGGCGCAGTGCTGGGGGGGATGTTTTGGCAGCGCGACGCTGGGGGGGTGTTTCGGCGGCACGGCACTCAGGAAGGGTGTTTCGGGGGGCGGCACTCTTTTTTTTTTTTTTGCTTGGGGCAGCAAAAAAGTTAGAGCTGGCCCTGCATCTAATTATCTGAGCTATCCTGCGGTAGAACTACCTGATCTAGCATGAATGATTGCAAATCCAGACCAGGGTTTCCTCAAGTAGGGTGACCAGACAGCAAATGTGAAAAATCGGGACAGGGGTGGGGAGTAATAGGAGCCTATATAAGAAAAAGACCCAAAAATCGGGACTGTCCCTATAAAATCGGGACATCTGGTCACCCTCTCCTCAAGCAAAGTTTGATTGACACACTCAAGAGAGCAGAAAGCTACTGGCTAAGCCACTGCAATATGACAGTTGACATACACTCTCTGCAGCCTCTAGTCTGTTAGTGTTTTTTTTTTTTTCTAAGTTAAACTGGAAACACTGACATCCTGGTAGGTGATCTCTTGTGATCCGTAGGGATATTATTAATAGTCATGTTTATTACAGTAGTGCCTGGGACCCAACTCATTGTGCTTGGCACTGCACCATCACAGACTAGTAGACAGTCCCTGCCCCAAGAGTTTACAATCGAAATAGACACACCACACAAAGGGTAGGGGAATGGGTATAACATACAGTGCATGCTCAGCTCCCAGGAACCCTCCATAGCTAGGATTAGAGCTGGTTGGAAAAAAGGAAGGACATTTTGCACACACTTTTTGAAGCACCCTTCCCTTTCCTTTCCTTTCCTTTTTTAAATATATTTGAAAATTGTTGACCTGCTTTAGTTAGGCTCTACAAGGAGGATGGCCATTAAATGGTTACTTGGCCATCTGCTTTTGAAAGGAGGTAGTGAAAGCAGTCCCTGTATTGTGTGTGCTCTCCAAGTTAGGCTGATTCTGTGTTGTCACTTCACTCTTTTGTGTTTAACCCACTACCATACACTACCAGAATCCCTGATAGTGGGCCATGGCAAACAAGCCATTCACAAATACCAAAATAATGGTTGCACTATCTAATTTTGCTGGGTGCAGCATTCTGCATAAAGTGCAGCTCATCACCTATAGGCTCTGAAATGTATTTTCTAATAAAGTGTCAACCTTTCTGGGGCTACCACCAGCCAGACCTGCAAAGTAAACACCGGTGACAGCAATAATGGGGGAGGCAGGAAGCAGTGTCAGAGACAGTAACTTAAGCACAGATCCTCATTTAGGTGCCCAACTTCCATTGATTTCAATGGGAATTAGGCACCTAAATACCTCTGAGGATCTGGGCCTTAGAATTGAAGCAGCTTTAACATCAGTAGTTTTACTCTCTGTTGTTTTGGAGTAAGGGTGAGGTATATAAATGGAAATGACCCAACACCGTATTTGTAGGCATTGCTAAAAACTTGCGTTTAGGGATAGAAAACTGGCTCTTGAGTTGATGGAAGGATTTAAAATAATTGGATTCACCTGTAAAATGTAACACAGCCTCCCTGCCATTCCTTGACATCTGAATTGCTGTCAGGAAGTGAAATTAAGGGTTGTTCCGCAAAGGAGTTTCAGGAGACCAGTCTGGTGTTTTTCCAAATGGTTATCCAACAGGAGCTCTGGACAGATTGTAGATCTGTCACAATTATCCCTCCCTTCATCCTTTAATTTGGTTAGCACACATTGTGAGAAGGGAATCTGCAAGACTCATCTAGTACTGTCATGATGTGTTAGGACATGAGGTGCCTGTGGAGGGAGCCCTGAATACACTTTGAAGGGGTGAAAGACCCTCTATGGACTAAGGCCTACATCCAGGGAGGAAACCTCAAATAGAATCCTTCTGTTCTGGGACAGACTGACCTCGCTCTGGTGATTGAAAGGGCAATAAGATAGGCTAGCGGAGAGGGATCTAGAGTATATAATGTAAATAGAAACTGTTGTAGTTACATAAGGGTTGGTGTGAATTCCAATTTTAAGCCTGATTAGAAATATTTCAATAAACTGGTTAGTGCGTACCACTGCCACCTACTGGATAGAACAAGCACAGCTTGAGTCATAGGACTATGGTGCTAACACCTAGTAGACCTTCTATATAGCCCGTGTGAGAGGGGTGGTTGCTTTTGGAAAAAGGGATTTGAGTTTTTCCCCTATTACTGTCATGAAGTTCTGATGGGGGGGTGGGAGATGGGGTGATATATAGCACAGTGATGAGTGAAATCATCTCTGCATTGGTATTTCTATATTTGGCTTAGATTAGGCCCTCTTACTTATCTGGTCCAAACCCTTCCATATCCAGTAGAACAGTATATGCTGTCAGAATGGCCCTATGTGTAGGCAAGATTGGCCATTAATGCTGCTAGGAAGCAGGCGGTCTGTAGCCCACAAAGAAGTGGTATTATTAGTAGCTAGTTTCACTGTGTCCTGGGCAGTTTTGGAAGTCAGCTGTCACCAAGGCTAAGCTGTCACCTTTCTCACCTGGCAAATCCCATTTCACTTAACCTGGCCTGCTGGCACAAGGAATAGCAGGACTCAGCCAGGGCATAATTCTAACAGGGATTTGGAGCTGTGTCATACTGGAAATTCAGTGCTGCGTGTTGGACTCGGAATGATTTGAGAACCGAGTAAGGAAGAGATGACCGTTATGAAGCCAAATGAAAACTCAATAACCCCCACATTTAGGGATTTCCCAGGATGAGAACCTGCCAACTTCTATACCTGCTGCATAGCTCATTATCCCTTCTTGTCTTTGTGAGCAGTGTATTTAGTGGCCATGCAACAGAATTTTTAACACTAGCTGACACAGCAAAGTCACCCTGGGAAGTGGCTGCATACCAGTGCACTTTTAGTAAACAGTCTGCAAGATTTCACCATATGTTTTTGAAATAATAAACAGGCTTTATCTGTGAGATACATAGGAAGGTTCTACCATTTGCTCAAAATGTAGGGCATCACGGAATTTCTTTATCAGGTATAATAATCCACTGAAATACTATGTTAGATATTTATAATTACACATCTGCTTTTAGACACAGTGCCAATGTCTGTATTTTAATCCTCTACTGTATGTACTGCCTGAAGGTTTACAAACTGATGCTGTGAAAACTATATGTTAAGTCTATTTTTGTTTTCACTCTTTTTGGGAGCAGAGCATTTTTAATATTACTGGTGGTTTAAAAAAAAGTAAATACAAAACGTTGAAATATTTTATGCATGGATTCTATTATTGTAATGTTGGGGTTGTCTTTTTTTAACATTGCTTTTCTGTAGCATCTGAAGCATAGATTTGACACATTACATTCCTATCACACCATTCACAGTTTACATTTGTTTTCAGTAGTATGCCAGGTACACTGTTCTTGTTTCACTGGTTACTTGGCATGAATAATTTACCGGTGTCATTCACAAATGTCGCATTAAAATTAGCATTGCTCAACTAAGGAATAAAGAGAAAAGATCATACCAGATGGGAGAATGTGACACTCAAATAGTTGCAATATGTCTGTTCTCTTCTGCATAGGATCTTACCCTGCCTCATCAATGTAATATCTGAGTGCCTTCCAGCAGAGCATTAAGTGACATGATTAGCATCTGTCACCTGTGGTTCATTCTCTCTCATCTTCTCCCCAGAGGAAGAATTGTGTAGGGGGTTGTTTTTGTTTTTTAAATGTACACACTGGTCTGTGTTTATATTAGCAACAGCAGGTTAAAGAAGTGCGCCTTGCACTTAGAGTGGAAGACGGCGAGGTCTGTGATGGTCCTTCATGTCTGGTGGGGGGAGTTAATTCCACAGTCTCAGACTGGTCCCCGAGAGAGCTCCGTTTTCTGCTCAGATGAGCTTTGCCTTATGGTAGAAATAGGAAATTCCATTGTGCCTAAGCAGCACAGCTGCGACCATGGTCTTCACCCTGGAGCTTAGGTGATCTTTGTGATATGCTGGCTTCAGGCCATTGAGCATCTTGAAGATAAGGACCAAGATCTTCCGCTCTGTGGGGAGCCAGTGTAGAGAGCAGAGGATGGGATTGATGTGCTGGCAGTAGCCTGCGTTGCTTAGGAGACGTGCTGCAACATTCTGTATTAGTTGGCATTTCCTAAAGGCTGACGGTTTCACGTCCAGGTACACTGCATTGCTACAGTACAGACAGGAGGTGGACAAAGGCATGTATAACTGAGGTCAGGTTGTTGTCTGTCAGGATTGGACGCAGTCTCCTAGCCCATTGGTGATGATAGAAAGTGTTACTCCTTACCGCTGCTGAAATCCAGGAGCACTCCTAAACTATAGACTTGCTAACATGCTCTCCTATCAAGGCTAATTCAAATACCTGTAAAATTCAAAGGGACTTGCCAAAATCTCTCTTAATTACACACATAAAAACCTATGTTAAAAGAACATTATTAAGATTGCAAAGTTGAACACTCAAAAGTTTGAGTGGGATTGTATGACAAAGTTGCTTGTGATGGTGGGGGCAGGGCTCAGAAGCCTAGGGCTCACTTCTGGTTTATGTCTTATGTTCCTAAAAGCTCATGCTTCAGGGTTTTAGCTGGGCGCCTGCCGGGGTCTAGGGTGACCAGACAGCAAGTGTGAAAAATCAGGACAGGTGGTGGGGGGTAATAGGACCCTATATAAGAAAAAGCCCCAAATATCGGAACTGTCCCTATAAAATTGGGACATTTGGTCACCCTACCGGGGTCAGAAAGGGATGTCCCTCCCACCACACGCTATATACCCAGGAAGTGTTTTTTAAATCTTCTTCCTCTGAAGCATCAGGCTGGACATAGGACATTGGGCAGAGTGGGCCAGTACTCTGAAGTGGCACCAAGCATTCTCTCTCTCAGGTGCTTGATTGGCTGGTTCTTGTTCACATAGTCAGGATCTAACTGATCATCCTATGTGGGGTTGACCTGGAATATTTCCCTAGGACAGATTGGCAGTGACCTTAGGGTTTTTTTGCCGCCTTCTGCAGCACGGAGTGCAGGTCATTTGCCAGGATTATCTGGCTATAGCTCACTTAATCACTTCCCTGCCTTTGTGGGGGGCTCTGATATACCTCGGTCCCTCCTGTTCTCTCCCTGGGGCACATAATAGTCTAGTCTCCTGTGGGCTGTAACACAGGTCTCATTTTGGCTGTTGGGTTTAATGTGCAGCTACTGGGTGGTGTGGGTTGCCTGTGATATACAGGAGATCGGGGTAGTCAACAGGCAGACCATGGGCCAAATCTGGAACCCCCATCTCCTGCTCCCAATCTTATTGCCTAGCCATTCCCAGGTCCCTGCAGCCCAACCCCCATCTCATCCCCAGTCTCTTTGCCAAGCCAGTCCCAGGTCCTTCCTCTGCTCCCTGATCTGTCTCTTTTTCTCTCGCTGGCTTCCAATCACCTGTCCACATCCACATTCCCCATCTCCATTCATTCCCGAGGCTCTCAACCAATCTCAGTGTCCACATTTCTCTCAGCACCTTGCCCCAGTTTCTTTGCCCAGATAATCCCAGATCTTCCCCCACATCCCAGTTCCTTGTCAGATCTGTCTCCTGTCCCTTCTGCCCCACTGGTTCTCAGTCTTCTTGCCCTGCCAGTCCCAGTCTTCCCCTCCCCTGCTCCCAGATCTAGTCCGCTCACCCAGACAATTGGTCTCAGCCCCCTGACTCCCAGTCCCAGTCTCCACCCCCCGTGCCAGCCTCCGCCCTCATGCTCCTTGTTCCAATCTACTCCCCCCGTCGGCCTTACAACTACCTAGGTCTAGCTTTTGTCCCCTCTGCATTTAATTCAGATGGCTTCCTCCTCCACACTGCTAGGATGTCAGCCGCGGGTTATTGACAGCATGTGGGATCAGGCTCCCTGCTCTCAGTTCTAATGCCCAGCCCCACCCCAGCCTGGAGTAAATAGAAGCAGCTATTGCAGTGAACATCTGGCTTCGCCCCTCCAGCCCTAGGCTGGAGCATGCTCAGTCACTCTATGTGCAGTCTGATCACACCTAGGAGTTATGAGAGGCTGGAGCATGCTCAGAGAGGAGGGAATCTTCAGAGATTTCAGCTGCTAAACTCTAGCAATTCTCTACTAAGCATGTGTGAACTTCAGTTTTTCAAAGGCTTATAACTGGGCCAAATGTGGGCAGATTTTCACAGGGTTGGCAAAAAGCACATCCCTGACAAAAAAAGACCATCTCCCTGCCTAATTTCAAGTCCCTGTTCCAAAGCATTGGGGCATTAGCACTTTCCAAAGAAAAGGTTGCCAGAATGTTTGTAACATTGAAAAAACAATGTATTTACCCCTAGCCTCATTCTCAGAAATGGCTGAACCAGTTTGGCTAACACATTCCAAAAAAAAAAAAAAAAAATCAGCCAGAGGCAGAAACCCAGCATGGAAAATTTCAGCCCAAATGGTTAAACTCTGGCAACCATAACCAAGGTATAAGCAACTGAAAACAGTGTCGGATAATGGGAGGTATCAGGCAACCTTAATAATAGGCAGTGGTCAGGGCCGGCTTTAGGAAGTGCGGGGCCCAATTCGAACATTTTCGGCGGGGCCCTGGCAGGGATGACTAACAAAAAAAAAAAAAAAAAAAACCTGTCATTTCTTCCATGTATTATTTACTTTCCATAACTATATAAATAATAAAATTATATATTATGTACATTGCGTCATATATGCTGTTGATCGGTTATTAATGAGCTCCGTTTCACGTGTGGGTCCCCGCCACTCCCTGGGGGTGTGCTAGGGCGACCAGATGTCCCAATTTTATAGGGACAGTCCCGAGTTTTGGATCTTTTTCTTATATAGGATCCTATTACCCCCCACCCCCGTCCCGATTTTTCACACTTGCTGTCTGGTCACCCTAGTGGTGTGCACATGTGTGGGTCCCAGCTGCTCCCTGCCCCCCTCATTGAAGCAGGTGTGCAGGGTTACTGCCCTGGGAACTGCAGGGCACCAGTGGACATGGGGCTGACTGGAGGCAGGGTCTGGCTGCAGGCAGGGCAAGGGGTGCGGGGCTGACTGAAGACAGGGGTGTGTGGGGCCGGCGGGCTGGCTGGCTTCAGGCAGGGCCGCAGGCGGGTGCGGCAGGGGTTGGCAGGGCTGGAGACAGAGGAGTGCGGGACTGGCTGGCTTCAGGCAGGGGGGGTGCGGCAGGGGTTGGCTGGAGACAGGGCAGGGGGTGCGGGGCTGGCTGCAGGCAGGGCAGGGGGTGCAAGGCTGGTGCGGGCAGGGGGTGTGTGGGGCTGGCTGGCTTCGGGCAGGGCCGCAGGGGGGTGCAGCAGGGGTTGGCTGGAGACAGGGTAGAGGATGTGGCAGAGGCTGGCTGTGGGCAGGGGGTGCAGGGCTGGCTGCAGGCAGGGCGGGGGGCGGGGCTGGTGCGGGCAGGACAGGGGGTGCAGGGCTGGTGCGGACAGGGGGTGCGGGGCTGGAGGTAGGGCAGGGGGTGCAGCAGGGGCTGGCTGCAGGCAGGAGGTGCAGGGCTGGTTGGAGACAGGGGCTGGCTGTGGGCAGCAGAGGCAGCTGGAGCCCCAGCCCTTTAAATAGCCCCCGAGCCCCCCACTATCCCAGGGCTCTGGGGACTATTTAAAGGGCCCAGGGCTCCCCTGCTTCTACCGCCCCGGCCCTTTAAATAGCCATGGGAGCCCTGGGGAAGCAGGGGGGCTCCGGCGGCTATTTAAAGGGCCGGGGCGGTAGAGGCAGTGAGAGCCCCAGATTTTTTAAATAGCCCCCAGAGTCCCGCAGCCCTACCCCAGGGCTCCAGCAGTGGGGGTCTGGTGGCAATTAAAAGGGCCTGGGCCCTTTAAATTGCTCCCTGGGGAAGCCGGGCCACCCCGGTACGGCGCACCGGCTCTTGCCGGGATGCCGTACCGGGGCTTGGGCACAGGGCCCTCTTAGGCGTGGGGCCCGATTCAGGGGAATTGGTTGAACTGGCCTAAAGCCGGCCCTGGCGGTGGTAGCAAACCCACCTATAATATGCTGGGACTCTGGGTAGCATCTTAAACGCTGCCCTCTGCTGGATAGAATGTCAGTCCAGCTCCAGTAAGAAATATCATGGTGCCCTCTAGTGGTTGTAGCGTAGAGCTGCAATCTTCAAAGAAATCTAACCCTAAGGAAGGGAGGTTGGCTAGAGAGAAAGGAGGAGTGATAAGGGAGGTGGGAAGAAGGAGAGGTGAAGGGAAAGAAGGAAAAGGAATAGCAGAGAAAGACGATAGTGGGAGGAAGAGAAAAGTGGATGGCAATAAAGGAAGGATGGTCCAGTGGCTGAGGCACTAGCCTAACACTCAGGAGACCTGAGTTCAAGTCCCTGGGTAGCCACAGACATCCTTTGTGACCTAGATCATGTCACTTAACCTCACTGTGTCTCAGTTCCCATCTGTAAAATGGGGATAATAGCACTTCCCTATCTATTCCATAGAGGTTCTTATACCGCACTCATAGCTGTACTATCTGAGCACCTTCACAGGGGTATTGTGAGGCACTCAGACACTATGGTAACTGGGGCCATGTAAGTATGTTATATAGAAGTGGTTGAGAAGGGTTACCTTTATCACAACAGCATCATCCCATGGGTTACCAGGTAGTTTCCTTGAATTCATTGTTGGATCAGCATGTGGATTTAGCTGCTGGGGAGCTACATTACCTCTCTCAGTGGATTGTATGAAAGGACTATGTGGGTGGATGACCCCTGCTGTTTGGTTTCTGTAATGGTTCTTTTATCCCCCCATGGCTAATCCAGGCCATAGTTTTGTGTGTAGAATGGGGAAGGGATCTGTTCCTCCCAACAGCATGCAATAGAATCCAGTTCTCCAACCTTTCCACGCTGCAGACCACTTTGTAACAGAAAGATCCTCTTGTGGCCATCTGCCCTCCCAGCGCCTTGCTGTGATCTGAAATCCTGTGCACCTGGACTGCTGGGAAGGTTTTCCAGATCACAGTCTGAGAACCCTTGCAACAGAGCACCTGAAAGCTTGCATCTTTGAAGCCCTCACTTTTGTGCTATTAGTATTAATGGCCCCATCCAACAGAGGACTTAAGCAAGTAAAGCCAACTTTAAACATTGATTATAATGGAACTATTCATATTCTTATGTGTATTGCTGGATCAGGCTAAAATCCCCCCCCCCCCCAGCTACATTAATGCTGCTTCTCAGGTATCAGTCTTGATCACACAGTGTGTGTTTTTCCACTTAAAAGAAAATGTTCTATTTAACATGAAACAGCCCCCACAGTTCACCTTGTTTACACCATACTGCAGGAGCAGTATTCAAATGCAGGGGAATAGCATAGTCAGTAAAACAATATGCTATCCCCCATGCATCCATAGTTACAGAGAAAAGCCCTTCCTCCTCATTCCATTCCATCCCATTTGCTGAAGAGCTTGTCACGTTGCTCTGTTCTGTGTGACCATGCGGCGACAGAATACTCGAAATACTCCCACACTAGAAGGCAGGGGTTCAGATACCCGAGGGGCCTTTAACTCTGACATTCCTGATGTATGTGTGATTAGTGCATCAGGCTTAGGCTTTCATTACTCTACTTCTCTGCATATAATTTCTGTTTTCTCCCAAGATAAAAATATAAAAATTAAAAGGCAGTTCCTGCTCAATGCTGGTCACTTTACATAGGCAACAAGTACATGCTGATACTGGGATCCCACACAGCCCTGCCCTCCCATGCATGAGTCTTCTCTGTGATGCTAGTTTGCGGATAAGTACCAACTCCAGGATGATGGAACATTTAGTTCCCATGATTTCTGTGGATTATTATTTGTCTTCCAGTATCACCAAGAAGCTCCATGTGCTCGTTACTATACTTACATGGAGATAATCCCTGCTCCAAAGAGTTTATAATCTAAATAGATGACATGGGGAACAGACACAGAGAGGCAAAATGACTTGCCCAAGGTCATACAGCAAAGCTGGGACTGGGACTAGAACTCTTGTCTCCTGATTCCTAGGCCAACAGCTTAGGCACTGGACCACATGGCCTCCCCAACATAGAGAGTTACTTCCAAACTAAAAAGATGAGGGAAGTCCAGTACCTGACTAATGTAATGCGTATATTGGGTAGAATCCTGAAACTCCAAATCATTCCTGCTGCTAACCTCTGTCATTGCAGGACACTGTGGAGCTAAACAATAAATTCACATTGCTTTAAATGCCTGTAAAATGCAATCAAAATGCCACATTACAAAATAACTGATGTGTGAAAGACTCCACTGTGTCAATGTGGATTTAATGCCAGTGGGGAAGTACTTTTACTGTGACAATAAGGACCCTCTTTAAACTGGAAGTCACCTCTGGGGAACAGTGGAAAGAGTAGATCCCGCCTGTCTTTTATCTCTGTTAAAACTAATAGGATGAGGTAGCCACAAAGATCTTTTCAAAACTTGGAGCATGTCCCACTCCTGCCTTTTTGTGTGGTTTATATTGATCTGGCTTGAGCTACATGCTGGAAGTTCAATTTGATTTTGAGTTCATTTGGGACCTAATCCAGCTCCAACTGAAGTCAATGGAAAGACTCTCACAGAAGTCAGTCTGAGTTGGATTGGGCCTTTCCATTGATCATTGTTTCCATTGGTTGATTTGTTCTGCAAAATAGTAGGTCAGGATGACTTGGTTCATACTGTAAGGAAAAGAATACAGCCTGTGTTGGTATGGTGCTGAATTTCCTTCTGTACTCAGTAAGAGCTCCTAAAAATGTGGGGAGAGACATGGAAGCAGAATTTGCCGAGTGAAGTTCCTCAAGAGATGAAATAGTAGCATCAGCCTGGTGCAAACAAAACAAACCTTAGAATATTTCATATTTACTGAAAGTTTATTGTCATATATTTGAAAAAAGTATGAAAACTTATCTACAGTGAAAATTCCACAAGTCCCTTTGAAATGTGAAGCCAAAGTTTCAGACTCTTCAAAAATAACTAAAATTTCAAAATTTACAATAATAAACCAACCAGAAAATGCAGGGCACACTGACTACAGGGAATAAAACAAGCTGAATCTGAACTCTTCTACAGTATCTGTTCAAATCAACTTTTCTTTCCTTGGGAGGGCTTCTCTCTCAATACTGAGCAGGCCCAGCCAGCTGCCTTCAGCTTCTGAGAGCTGACAGTCACTCCCAATGGCAATATGGTTGCTGGTTACTGACTTTGTCTTGTTCACTTTACAGCAGCCATCTGTGCTCACCTTGTGAAGTCTGTTTCAGTTTGACCTGGTTTGGTACCGAGTTGTGCTAGAGCATCTATGATGGGGATGATTCAAAACAGTGTTCACTGTGGGTTGGGGGGAAGAGGAGAAAGAAGAGACCTATGGAAAGGGACCCTATTCTCTGAGCGGGGGAGAAGTGGGATTATTCCTGTCTGAGATTCCCAGCCCCTGAAGGAGAGAGAAGAACTTTGCTCAGAGACCCCGATCTTCAAAGCCGAGGAGGAGAGAGAGACCCTGGCCAGGAACCCATCCTTCAAATACGAGACAAGAGACAAACCCCACCCCAAGCCTAGGAAGAAAGTCCTCTTCTCTCCATTTCCCTGGGCAAGCAGGAAAGAGAATCCCCTCCCTGTGAGGTGTCAGTGGCTCTCCTTTGATCCCTCCCACGCCAGGCCTGTACTCTCCCCTGGCTCCTCCAATCCTTGGCTCTTCCCATCATTTCCCCTCTTCTATGGGTGGCCTAGTGATCCTCAGTTCCCCCTCACTCCCATTGTCTATGTTTGGGCAGGAAATACTCACCTTTCCTGAACTCTTTGGGGGAAGATAAGGTCCAGTGCCATCTAATCCACAAGGTGAGTCTTCATCAGGTGACCAGGTCACCGAGCTGCTTCCCCATTCAGCAGAAGCAAGGAATTTGTTCTGACTCAGCCCACAGTCGCTACGGCAGAGCCATTCATACTTCACTACGAAAACACTAGTGTCATCGGCTTCCTGTAGCCTAGAGGAAACCTCACCCACTGGGATGAGCTGCTAGGCAGGCTTCCCTGGGCAGAGCCTACAAAACGCAGTAAAGTAAGAGCAGCCAGCAGGAGGCTGGATCCACTATAGCAGGTTGGAGGAACAGGTGAGGAGTGCTGCCATGAAAATTAACCCTATGAACTAAGATGGAGCAAGCCTGACTTTATCGTCCTCCCTAAAAGAAGAAAATGCAGGAGACCACCTGACCATCTTGGAGGTCAGGAGTTGGGAATGAGGCTTGCCAGCCATGCCCTGAAGACAATAGAGGGGAAGGAGTTAAAAGGCCACCAAGCTGCCCTCAAACGACTATAAAAAGTATGTGGTGTAGGAGGCTGGAGAGTCATGGTGGTGAAAATAACCTAGCATCAGGGGATGGGCAGTACGGCAGAGGGGTTCCTCTATTCCAGGGGTAGCCAAAATGTGGCTTGCGAGCCACATGCGGCTTTTTTATGGTTAAAGTGCAGCCTGCAAGCCCTTCCCCTGGTCCCCCCCCCCATTCTCCACCCTACCAGATTGGGAGGGGGCTGCTCAGGACCTCTGCCTTGCAGTGAGGTGGTGGGGTAGGGGCTTCTGTCCAGCGGGGAGGGGGATCTCAGGGTTTCAGCCTTGCGGGGCGCACCTGCTGGGGCTCAAGGCTTCAACAGGAGTGGGGCTGAAGTCCCTAACCCCAGCTCCCGGCAGGTGTGCCCCCTCTCTCAGACATCTGAACATTGTCGTACGTGGCTCAGAGTGCCAGTAAGTTTGACCACCCCTGCTCTATTCCATGCAGACTCTCCTGACTGGGAGAAAAGGGGTGTATTTCAAAGCTTGAAGGAGATTCCACTACACCTCTATCCCGATATAACGCAACCCAATATAACACGAATTCGGATATAACGCGGTAAAGCAGTGCTCCGGGGGGGCGGGGCTGCGCACTCCGGCGGATCAAAGCAAGTTCGATATAACGCGGTTTCACCTATAACGCGGTAAGATTTTTTGGCTCCCGAGGACAGCGTTATATCGGGGTAGAGGTGTATTTGTCTATGGATTGGACATGCTTCACCCATGGTTTTACAACCAATCACTGATAAAAAGCACTGCCCCAGTCAGAGTATAACAATCAGACTAGACCACTAGTCATTAACCCATCCAAGCTAATGAAGCCCAATCCTGTTAGCTTTAAAAACCAGACATTCATAAACTAGTAAACTTTCTGCTGTCAAGCAACCATTCATTCTCTCTCCTACTGTCATTTACTGTGACTCCTATAATTTATCTTCGAAAGCACTTAGCTATCTTTAATATGATCTGAATGTTTTATACCTAGTGGCTTTAAAATGTGATCAGTTGTTATGCAGATGACAATTGGAGAAGATAGGGAAAATTATTGTAGCAGGATGGAGGCTGAGCAGTGTTTCCCTGAGTAAAACTAATAAGAGGATATATAAACTTGCTGTAGGACTATATTGGTAAACAAATGTGCTGGTTAATGTATGGGTAGGTCTGTTTGTACCATTTGATCTCTAGTGGATAACCCTAGAACTGCTTAAACATTTCACAGGTTTTCATACTGATGCAACTACTACAGTAAGAGGCTGTGGCTTTGGGGCAGTGTGCTCTATCACTGCGGCTGTTATGAAGTTCCTAGACATGGATTTCTTATAATATTGCTGTTTTGGTTTGCAGGTTGGTCTATCCCCCTTGCTCCCTGTCTACCTACTGAGTCTTAAAATGTACACACTTTTCTGCATTTGGAGGATGTTATTTGAGGGCCCTGCACAAGAATGAAGCAGTCAGATGGAAGGATGGTGTGAAAGGTACAAATGCACTGACAACTGGAAACACAATGCAAAATCTGTGATTGTAATGAGTGCTTACTATTCCCTTGGTTTTGGGGTCTGATAGAATAACCAGAAACATATTTTAAAAAACAGAAATTAAAGATGGATGAGTTTCTAATTGGTCAACCTTGCCTATGTCATTTTATAGTGTTTGCTGGTCTAAGGTACTTTTTGTTCTGTTTCAAATTGCCTTTGTCTATTAACAATTGTCATTTTACAGGGCCTTTTTTCTATATTATGTGCTAGGCTTTTTGCTGTTTTTAATAAGCGAGAAAAGATGCATGATTAAGGTCAACTGCTGCACAGTTTTTTTTAAAGACAATTTTTTTATATCCACATCTATATTGTGACAGCTCTCCAGAGTATGGAGTGATAAGGTAACCAATATAAATGCACATGCTGGACTATAATCACTCCAAGGGATTCAAATATTTTTGTCTTAAAGGCATTTAATGGCATATTTATCTAATCGGTTGTAACAGAATGCGATATGTCTGGTGGGTAAATAACACATAGTGAAAAATGTATAAATACCTGTTACCCAGTTATAATAAGATTAATTGCTCTATCAATATACCTAAAAGGCATGTTTAAAAACTGCCATATGTGTGATTATTCGAGGCCATGAAACAGTTCCTCAGCGCCATTCTAGTGAACTTGGTACATTATTTAATAACCTACATTATTTTTAAAGGCTCATATACCCAGGGATAGACATGGAGGGAGAACTCCAGAGTAGAACAGAACTCAGAAGTAGCCAGTTTCATCTCTTGTTCCAGTAAATAAATGTTTATAATAATTCAGGAAAGACAAAAGGAAAATAAAACAAAATAAAACAATCATTTAAAATCATGTAAATATAGGTGGTTTGTGACATCATTTTAAATAATTGTGAACTTTCCTGGCTTAAATATTAACAGTTTAAATATCACCTTTTAGACGTATGCCAATTACATTCATGTTTCACAAATGTTTTGGGGATACAGCATGTGGCCCCCAAATTCACAGTAAATGCAGTGCCCCAGGGGTTAAACAATTCCAACATTTGTTGATGTCATAATCCTAACGTAGTTCAGTGTAACCATTTTGTTGATGGTACCTATGGGTCCTGGTTATGCTCACTGTCGTATTGTATTTTACAGTACAGCACTTACGGTATTGCAATTGTAGTTGGCATTATGAGTTCTGCGTCTGTTTATACTAGTGCTTTTTTTACTCCTGTTATTCTTTGGCAAAAGCCAAAATCAAATACGCACAGTGACTTGACTTCCAGTTATGGATAATCGTACTACACATACTGTACTGCCTCAGGACAGTGCTCATTAGCACTGCAAAATAAATAAATAAATACAGGGCTGGCCGGGGTGCCAGAACAATTTTTATAGTGGGGGGTGCTGAGAGCCATTAAACCACAGTGTAAACCCTGTATATGATGGAAACCACTTCAAGCCAGGGGGTGGTGCTGCACCCCCAGCACCCTGTTCCAGCACCGATAGGGCTGGCAAAGCCTGGAAGAAGGTGAGGGGAGATTACTAACACCTGAGATTTTTCAGGGCCACATTTCCAAGAGCAACTAGAGATTCCGGATGCCGGATTTGAGCCACCCTGTAATGATCATCAGCTCTTTCTGAACAGCATCTCTTAGGTGTTTCAAGCCGGGCACCCTAAATCCCCGGCCACCTTGGAAAACTCTCCGGACCCCCATGTTTCCCCGACAGCCGCTCTGCAGCCCCCTTGCCGGGGGGGGGGGGGTGTGGGGCGGGAGGGAGCCCCCGGAACACTGGCCCCGCCCCAGCTTACCTGTAGGAGGTGGTGTTGGCAGCGCCGGGCGGGGAGCAGCTCAGCCTGCTGCTGGCCTCTGGCCGCTGGTCGCTGTCCCCGGCGGGCAGGACGTACACGGACCTGGGCGGGGCGGGGGACCCGTCTCTCCTGCCCTCGCCGGCCCAGAGGTAGGCGTCTCGCTTCTGCAGGGGCCAGGCGCGGAAGTCCTGCCGGTATTGGGTCTCGGCGGCGAAGGGCTGGCTGTCGGGGGGCGCCGCCGGGCCCCGCTTGTGGCTCCCCCGCTTCCACGACCGCTTGATGGCCAGGCTGTCCTGCGAGGGCGGGGGCCCGGACGACAGCTGTCCGCCGCCTGCCCGGGAGCGGCCGTCCGCCGCCGCGCCCAGCCGGGGGCCGCCCCGCGCCGGGCTCGCCCCCTCCTCGGGCTCCTCGATGTCGGAGTAGCTGTGGATGGTGAGCGGCACCGAGAGGTCGGACTTGTCCAGCTGGCTCCAGAAGCGGGCCAGGCAGCACACGCGGCTGATGCAGGGCCACGCCATGGAGCGGGCTGGGCGGCGGGCAGCGCTCGCCCGCTGCGGTGCGCTCCCAGCCGGCCTGGTGAGTAGTGTCAGCCCCTCCCCTTCCAGCCCCGCTGAGTGCCCCCACCCCCGGCTCGGGCTGACAGCCCGCACACGTGATCCCTGCCTGCCGCGGCTGCCAGGGAGCTCTGCAGCCCCCCTTCTCTCCACCCTCCCATTGACTCCCCAGCCCGCTGTGTCTGCCGAGGGCAAGGGAAACCACCCTGCTGCATCCTCAGTATCTGCCAGGAGTGCCCGCCTGCCCTTTCTTTGCAGCGCCGTCTCCGAGTCACCATCACCAACCCCCGCAAAAAGATCCCCTCAAGCTTTAACCCCGATTTTAATCAATAGGACCCCCTCTCCCCCTTGCATCCCTCTCCCCTAACACTCAATCGGCACCAAAATGCAAACAATCCCAGACATCAGTGTAAGGAGGAGTGAGTGCTTCCATCCGTCCTCATTCACTATTACTGCTTCCTTGCCATGTTAGGTTGGCTATAATCTGTAGTTACACTGTTATATGATTTATAACTATGATAATATGCATGAAATAATATGGAGAATAAATAATAGCTGGGCAATACAATAAGAGCCATTTCTTGTTAATCCAGGGTCTTTGCTGACATGCTACACTATAAAAAGAACCACTTCTGCCATAGAGATCACTGGAAATGGAATAGTAAAATTAATAATATAGCCATTAGCCCACCACTTTTTTCTTTCATCTTTGGACTGCCTTCTATCCTTTCCTAATTTACAATGTGTTTCAGTGAAATATTTAAGAATAGGTTTTTTATTCATAGTATACGTAACTTGTTTGCATTTTATATTTTTGATACTTGCCTATGAACCAGATCTAAACACGTAATGTATTATACTTTGTATGCAGCAGTTTACATGATTTAGGGCTTGTTAGTGACTGTAAATTACATCCCTGATGCAACTCCACTGAAGCTGATGGATTACATCAGGGATGTAATTTGGTCTTTTTTAGAATTTAACATTTTATGTAATAAGTGGCTACAGGCCATAATATCATGCTACAATTTATGATACAGAATCTTTTGTAGTGATATACTCAATCATTGTAGTTCACCACACTATATCAAATACAAGGCTGTAAAATTCTGACACTTATAGGGCTAGGTTCAAGTATCTATGTACTATAAAATCATATAGTTAAAGGCTAACAGGACAGGAACCTCATTTTAGGAAGCAATAATCTATTTCTAAGTGGATATCCGAAGAGGTCAAATCAGTGATGCATAGGTGTGCAGTGAAACTTTAGGAATAGAAAATTTACCATATCAGATGAAACCCTTAGTTTATCTTGTGACAGGATCCCCAGGGTACAGCCTGGGACTGTGGGACTGCTGTGCCCCCTTAACTCTCTCCAGCCTGGGCTGTCTCTCACAATGTCTTGCTAGTGACAAGCAGCAACCCCCTCCAGGAGCTGTGATCACTCAGCACAACCGCATGTGGAGCCCCACACCCAGCTAGCTTGCATGAATGCTCCCAGAGCTACTCATGAATCACACAGAGAAAGGCACTAGCTAAATCCTCCCAGCCCCCAGCCTTGTACCTCAGGAACATACCATCTTGCACAGCTCAAGACGAGCAGTGCAAATTTATTAACTGGTTCACCACTTCATCGATAGAAAGTGAATATACACCAGCCTTTGCAAACCTGAGCAGATTTACCACACACTTCAGGCAAACTCACTAGTAAAGATAAACAGTAAAAGAAGTTTATTGATTACAAAAGATAGATTTGAAGTGACTATAAGTGATAGGCAAAAAGTCAGAGTTAGTTACCAAAAGAAAAGAAAATATAAGCACGCAGTCTAAACTCTCAACCCTATTAGACTGGGCAACATCTAGATTAAGCAGTTTTTCTCACCCTACTGGATATTGCAGTCCTTAATATACAGGTTTATCCCTTAAACCTGGGCCAGTCTCCTCTGTTGGAGTCTTCAGTCTTTTGACTGTCTTTGTTGTTTGCAGCATAGGTGGGGGAAGGAGAAAGGCCCAGCGTGGGGCCCGTGTTCTATTTTATATCCTTAGTCCATGGTTGGAGAACACAAGTCCAGGCACGTCTGGTGGGCATTGCTTAGTTCCCAGGTAAGGTTGAGCAATTCCCCTGGTGTGGTCTAGGGTTGCCAACTCTTTGATTGAAGCTATTCTGGGAAATTCCCCTCCCTCCCCCCCAATGTGATAGGGTGACCAGATGTCCCATTTTTAAAGGGAAAGTCCCATTTTAAAGCCCTCCTGCAGATGTCCCGACTTTTTCTTAAAAACAGGCAAATTGTCCTGTATTTTCTGTCTCCCCGCCCCCTGCATCAGTACTGATGGGTCCTGCTGCTGGCTGGATCCCTGCTTGCCAGCCACTTGCCCACCAGCGGTGAATGGGGGTCCAGTGGCCGACGATGGAGCTGGGTGTGCAAGGCTGGTGGTGGGGCGAAGATGCAGCACACGGAGCTGCCCACTCCCCCTGCTGGTCCGTCAACACAGCCCCCTCTGCATGCCAGCTCTTGGTCAGCAGGGACCAGACGTCCCGTTTTTAAAGGGACAGTCCCATTTTTAAGCCCTCCTGCAGATGTCCTGACTTTTTCTTAAAAATGGGCCAATTATCCCATATTTTCTGTCTCCCTCCCCCCATCAGTACTGGCGGGTACTGCTGCTGGCCAGATCCCTGCTTGTTAGCCACCCTCCTACCAGCAGTGAGTGGGGGTGTCCAGTGGCCAACGATGGGGTTGGGTGTGCAAGGCTAGTGGTGGGGTGAAGATGCAGCGCACATGGCCAGACACTCCCCCTGTTGGTCCGTCAGCTCAGCCCCCGCTCCGTGCCAGCTCTCAGCCAGCAGGGCCTGCCCCCCATCCCGTTTCCGGATGGCACTGGCTGCACGCTGTGAGCTGTGGTGACTGATGAGTGAGGGCAGGCGCCAGGCAGCAGCCAGTTACGTTTTGCCTCTGCTGCCCACCCATCAGCCCTTTACGTGTTCCCCCTCTCACTGTCCTCTCCCTGTTTTGCTCCTTTGCCCTGCCCCCCCCCACTCCGCTGCTCCTACATATCCCCGCAGCAGGGCGTGCCCCGCTCCCAGCACAGTTCAGAGAACCAGCCCCTAGTAGAAGTTCTCAGCTCACCAACAACCTGGCCGGCAGGCTCCTTCCTTCCCCCACTGCCTCTGGCTGGGCAGGCACCCTGGGAAAGCCCAAGATCCTGTGGGCTGCGGCGCTGGCCAGGAGGAGCCAAGCCCTGCATGTGCCAAAGCCCCGCACAGCGCTGACACAGGGCAGCCTCTCTGCCCCTCAGCTAAGCTCTGGAATGGCAGGGGCGGGGCGGGGGAAAATTATTTCCAGCCTGTTCATGCCCTGGACCTGCAGGTTCCATAGTAGCCCCCAAGGCAGGGGGCTTCTTTGCCCGCCCTTCCCACCAGGTCCTGCCCCCAGGGAGCAAAGGGCTGCTCCGTCCCCTAGGCACCCTCCTCTGCTGAGCCATGTCTCTGGCTGGGTTCACTGAAGCCCCTGCAGTCAGGTTCCCTGGGCCATGGTGCACAATGCATCCTTAGGGCTTAACCCCTTCCTACCCATGCTCTAGCCAGGGAACAGGAGGCAGCTGGGTTATGCTGGTGGCCAGCAGCAGCCTGGCGGTGTTAGCTGCCTTTTGACATTGTGCAGGCAGGAAGGGACAAGCTGCTTCCAGCCACAGGGGGAAGAGATGAGCTCTGCAAAGACACAGGCCAAGTCATCTCTTCCCCCCTTCCTCTCCTTTGGCTGGAAACAGCTCCCATCCCTCCCCTCCCGCACAGTGACAAAAGGCTGCTGCTGGCCACATTCTGGTGTGAACCCTGGCAGAAATCTGGAGGGGGGGGCATGTGACCCTGCATGGCCCCCCCCCCCACATGTTGCCTCGGGAAGACACAGCGCCAGGTACCAGGAGAGGCGGGTCCATCTGGGGGGCCCAGCCTGGCATGGAGGGCAGAGACCACCGGGCACAGAGGGTCGGGTTGGTCGGTCACCCCCGCTGTGTGAGAGAGGTGTACGGGAGCGTGTCACCCCTTCCCGAGTGAACTCTAAAGCCGTAAAGATAAGAAGGTAACTAAAAAGAATCTAGCTACTCAGTATTTCTTTATTACGGGGGATCAGTCAACTTGATGTTAATTTGAACATTTGTACAATTGCCATTGAACTCGCTTAAATATAAGTAATTTTACCAGTTGTCCCTTATTCAGCATAGGGAAATATGGTCACCCTACAACATGACGTAATGTCATTTTCTTAAAATATCCTACTAAACTCGCCCAGATTGCTTTCAATTGTCACCGGGAGATTGATGCCAATTCCGGGAGACTCCAGGCCAATCCTGGAGGGTTGGCAACCTGAGTGTAGCCTTATGCAGGTGAGTCATTGAATTGTAGCTCTCTTGCAGGACAATGGCTGTTGATAGGTTGTTTGACACCCACCTGGGTGTTGATTACTTTCCTTGGCATTATCTCTGGAGAGCTAGTATCTGGGCGCTTCCCAAACCCATAGCATATTTTAGTGACAACCATACCACACATTCTCATAACTTCATATGCATTAATGATATACATATTTATATAGAAAAATGACTTTCAGCAGATCATAACCTTTCCCCTGATACCTCACACGGCCTACTTTATATGCAGTATCACAATTATATATAAATGAGGAATATGGGGACTACAGGGCGCTCCCCCAAGGTATAGAATGTCACGTATCCATTAATAGTTATATTACAACACAATCTTGAGGCTGTAATCAAGATTGGGGCTAGATTGTGCTGGGCACTATACAAATACAGAGGTAGACACCATCTCTCTCTACAATCTAGTCTAGTATTCTGTGTGTCGCCCCTCAAAATGCAAATGTGCACAGAGGAATGCCTTCCTGACCCCTGAGGCAATCCTCTCACACCCTACAGAGTGAGATTTGGGTCAAGATTTTCAGACATGACTAGTGATTCTGATTGCTTCCATTTTTGGTCACCCAATTTACAACACTTTAAAGAAGCCTGATGAAAGTGTTCTGTAGCCTCCCTCTGAACAATCAGGTCCCTGTGAGGCATCTCAAGTTAGGTACCCAAAAATGGAATCAACCAAAATCACTAGTCACATCTGATAAATCTGACCCCATTTACATCAGTGTAGGTATAAGTACAAATGCTATTGACTTACTGAAATATAAACAATGCATATTACTAATGAATTTCCTGGTGCTGGGGTCTAGAACTAATACTTACTATTCTGTGTGTAATGACTTTAAAAATAAATAGCATCTGGCTCAAATAAAATACAGAGTACTTTATCCTGCTAAATGGGTTTTACAATGAGGATGCAGAAAACAGGACATCCATTTTATTGTATATTTTCACTGGCATACTACAAATGATGCTCTGATCCCTATTGCTAGGCCTGGCTTAGAAAAATGTGTGAGAGAATCTAACATCTCCTCTGCCCTCATTGTGCCTGACACTTCCTAGCACCGAGTTCAGCTTTGACATTGTGCATCTCAGAGAGCACCTACACCATCAGCCAATGCTTTGAGCTGCTGCTCAGCGCTGAGTTTGTCAGCTGGAATTGGCACAAAGGGTATCACACAGAACAGGAGAAACCAGAAGACGTTAGATTAGAGTTAAAAGTTGACAGCATTTGGAAGCAATTCCTCATCACTAGAAGATGGCAAACACTATAACTGTAAGGCAAATCAGACTAAGAAGCATCAATTGCTGGGGGAAAATATCTCATAAAACTGTTTTATGATTTTAGTATTAATGACGTATGAACTATTTCATTAAAGATACATGCATGTTTTCAGGCATGATGCTCTTTAAACCTGTCATAGCCATGGCAGATTTTTTAAAAAGCAAGTGTACACTTACATTTTCTAAAACCCCTTAACAACGTTCAACATAAACTAGTTTGTGCTCCTACATGATTAACCATGACTTTTTTATAGTTATTGCCATTGTTTCCTTAGGCATAACACTGTCTGGTGTCTCTGCCGAACATCCCTGTAACTATTACATTTCATTTTTATTTGCACTAAGCCATTTTAGAAAGGAAATAAGTCTTCCCTTTTGGTGCTTGAATTCAAAATAACTTCTATGCTATTTTAAGGTGTAACTATATACTAGATTTTGTGTGTGGGTACATGCATAAGCACCTATACCCACATACATGCCAAATTTTGAAGGAGGGATTTCTTTGCCAGAATGGTTGTTTGCTTACACTAGTGAATTGTCATAACTTTGGGCCATTTCTTCACTTAACTTAATCCAGTATTGACTCATGTACTCCAATTTTTAAGAGTATTTTTGAATACAGGACAATTATGGTTTCCTGTGACAGGACCTCAGATACAGAAGGCAGGCAGGGATGGGCTGCTTGGCAAAATAAAAGTGTTCATAGACCTTGGTCAGAGGAAATCAGTTTCATACCACCTTAAATTGGAAAATCTCACAGGCTTTTACAAGCATTAATGGTTCAGACTCTGGGCAGCCCTTGGGAAGTAGATAAGTGTTATTAACCCTAATCTTACAGATGGTGAATCTTAAACACAAAGAGACCCAAATGCGGCCTCTGATTTTGGGTACCGAACTTGACACCCTGGGGTTGGTTTTCAGGAGAGTTGAGCATCTGCAAATCTAGTTGAAGTGCAAATCAGGCCCAAGGTGGCTCAGTGCCTGTCTGCAGCATTTTTGCAGGTGAAGAGGGCATAGAAATACTATAATGGAGGCAGCAAGTCTAGTGGTTAGAGAGCAGCGTTCTATTCTCTGCTCTGCAAATGACTTAGGGCCTGATATTTATAAGCGCTGGCCCCCAAAACTCCATTTAGAGCTGTGGGCACTCAGTTTCTCTGAAAAGATCAAGTCTTCATGGTATAAGTTTAGGCATTACTGTTTACCCCCACATAACTGATTTTCTGTATCTATAACTATAGTACAAGACTAGGTTTGCATGTCTGTCTTCATTAGGTTGTATATATACCACTTGATAGATGGTATAACACTACTGGCTATAATATGTGGCTGCAGCCTAGAGAGGGTACCTAAGCCCTACCTAAAAAAGAATTGAGAAGGTAAAGAAATGGGGGAGAGACTGGAGCAAAGATGAAGTAGGGAAGAAAAGAAAGAAAGGGAGATGGGTAAGAGCAATGGAAATCAAAGGAGCAGAACATTAAATGGGAGCAAGGGCCCATATGGAAAAAGTTGACAACCACTGCTGTCACAAGCCCAAAACCCAAACTTTGCGGATACCAACTCGTGTAAGTCATACAAGGTTAGATTTGCAAGTCTGTGTGTAACTACTTGGAGGGTGTTGGCTGCAGGCTGTCCTCCTGCCACTGCTCCCCCCCAGGATTGTTTCTGGGTGCAACATAGCTTCTCATTAGAGGTACTATTGCTCTCTACTGGATGGAACAAGTATGTCTGCAGCCTGAAAAGTGTGTATGATTTAATATAAGTTAACAGAGAACCCTAGGAAGAGTAGAAAAAGGAGGAATAAACAAGGGGAGTAAAGGAAGAGTACACACAGAAAAGTGAACTCTCTCTGAGTCAAATGAATCAATAGTACCAGTGCGAGAACCATTCATTAGATCCCAACTACTACATTAGACTAAACTAGCTTTTTCTGAGAGTTTAGAATTAAGGTTAACTTTTTTTTTTTAATCCTCAAATTAGTCATTGTTTATATTGTGATGAAAAATACACCAACCTGTGTTTTATAACAGTAAGCACCAAAGACTGTAACTGGGTGTTAGCAGCATAGGTTGGTAAGGAGTTGACATCAGTTTTGTGCTCCACCTTTTATTACATTTGGTGCTATTTAGCACCATCTTTAGTTTACCAACATGAAAAGCAGACATTACATGTATTTTCTACAACGCCTCATTACAAAGTAAAAATGTGTATGTTTTATTTATGCTTATTATAGTCACAAAGACATTTTCATTCCAGTGTAACCAATCTAGTAAAGATAGGTAACTGGTTTATTAGGGCCTTGATCCTGCAAATTACTTCTCCCAGACAGACCTCTGTGCTCCATTGCAATTAGGGCTGCTGGCAGGGGTGCACCTGGCATGGCTACAATTGCAGGATTGGGGCCCACATTAGTCATTTGCAAAACAAAAATCCCCCACACAGATCACCAGTTTAGTGCCGCATAGTATTTACATAATAGGAACCATTTTGATGCTTGTGTCAAACCCCAGATCAATCTCAAATTCATCCAGTTATCAAAGAGTGCCTGTGATGAGAAAAACAGCACAGAAGTTTCTGCTGCAGCTTCACGTTCTCATCTTCTCCATCCATTGGCGAGCTCAGAGCCATACGCTACTATTTTAGAATCCTCAAAATAATGCTAAATGAAACTATAGGGCAGGAAAGTTTTTTTTTTTTTTTTTTTTTTTTTTAAATGAATGCAGTTCACTGGGAGAGAAATGCTGAAGGTGGAATGTCTCCTGTGATAACTCGTGGCAAAAATATCCAAACTAACATGAAACAGGCCATTGTTCTAATTACATGCAACAGAACAAAGAAAAAATTCTCCAGTGACAAATTCTAAATGCATCCTTTGATAATGTCTTGGAGGTAGAAAGAACTGAAAGCTAGAATACATTGAATAAGAGCCTGCCATCAGAGTATGAGCCAGACTCTTAACATTATTAATGTAGTTTTGCTAGGTGTCAATGCTACTGTACAACTAACATTTAAATCAAGGCCAGTATTTTTCATAGATTCATAGAACTTACAGCGAGAAGGGACCATTAGATAATCTAGTCCAGTGGTTCCCAAACTTTAACAACCCACAAACCCTTTTCACAAAAATATCAAATCTCACGAACCCCTCCTAAAAATGAATTATTTCCAGGTAGTTTCTCCCTTACTTGAGCATAAATTATAGAAGCAGTGATCTTGGAAATAATTTGGTTTTTTTATGACATGCTTATTACACACTATTTAATATTATATTAAATATCATTACATTATTCATTTTATTACATTATGAAAATGGCAACACTCAAGATTTCACTTTTGTAGCTCATATCACTTTGATTAAGCCTCCTACATGTTTCATCAAGGAGTACCAGATGTGAAACAGCATCAAGGTATTTAAGAAGCCAACTCAAAGAAAAAGTTCCTCCCACAAGCATTCGGGTCTTGAGCAGTTCAGGCAAACAATGCACAACTACAACAAAGCTTAAACTTGTTCTGCCAGGAAGTCATAATCATGGGGCTTGGGCTGTCAGCTCCCAGGGTCCCTACGGACAGCTCTGTCCGCCATTACAGAATTTTTTTCTGAGAACTCCGATACATTTCACAAACCCCAGTTTGGGAACCACTGATCTAGTCTGACCTCCTTTATATTACAGGCCATTAAATTTCACCCCCCTATGCCTGTACTGAGTCTAATACCTTATTTGGCTAAAGCATATCTTCCAAAAAGGCATCCAGCCTTGATTTGAAGATATCAAGAGGGTGAATTCACCTTCCCTTGGTATCAAGTATCAGAGGGGTAGCCGTGTTAGTCTGAATCTGTAAAAAGCAACAGAGGGTCCGGTGGCACCTTTAAGACTAACAGAAGTATTGGGAGCATAAGCTTTCGTGGGTAAGAACCTCACTTCTTGCATCTGAAGAAGTGAGGTTCTTACCCACGAAAGCTTATGCTCCCAATACTTCTGTTAGTCTTAAAGGTGCCACAGGACCCTCTGTTGCCTTCCCTTGGTAGTTTGTTTCAATGGTTAATCACCAACACTGTTAAAAAAATTGTGCTTAATTTCTTATTTGAATGTGCCCGGTTTCAGCTTCCAGCCACTTAAGTGAAAATATTGCTTCTTGTCAAATAGTTTTTAAAAATGTGATGCACACGTTTACTTCATAAACCAATCAGATATAAACTTTATTTTTTCAACTTTGTCAGTTCATTCTCTACTGAACTGCATTTATTTGCAAGTGTAGTTTACATTAGAAACTACACATCCTAAGTGGTTTTCTGTGGAGTTGCAAAAACAATTCCAGAACCAATTCACTTCCATGTCTTCAAGTAGCACACCGTTTTCTGCACAAGCAGGCTGTAAAATTAGAATCAGTGAGATCCTCCACCTCCTTTTCCTCGGCTCTTAGACCTCATTTCATGCCAAGCCTTCACCAGTGGTTCTCTGTTCTTCCATATGAGTTCATGGCCATAAGTTACATACCAACTGAAAACAAAAACAAAACTTCAACTGAAATTAGATCATGCGAAGCTAAAGTTAAGAATGAGATAGAACACTGAAAGATGATAACTGGAATATCTGTTAAACAGCATAATAGATGGGATAACCCAGAAGAAGCAGTAATAGAAATGAATAGGGTAAGTTTTTAAAAGAAGTTTGATAAGCTTTTGGAAGAAAACACTGACAACTTTAGGTAAGCTTTCTGGTTCCATTTACTCCTAATAACTTACACAGTTCTATACTTCCACCTGCCCCCATGTAGTTGAACAGTAGTTAGCACCTCAAATTTCTATCTTCTGTAGCCAAAAAATTTGCACCAATTACTACTCCACTTAAAAGAATATTAGAGTAGAGTATATATTGCTTATGTCAATGCATTCCAACTATATTGCCGCAGAGGTATTTCCCGATATGCAAATGAACTCAGAAAAAAATCTAGAATAGAGTCACTTCATTTGAAGCAAACTGCCTCCTCTAACTGGATGGATGCAGAAGTAATCCATTGGAAGTAACTTTTCCGGCATAACACAGACATTTAAATGAACATCAGCACCAGGGATTAGCAGAAGGCTATGGTGAGGTTAGGAATCATGAAAGAAAAAAAAGTTGAGAACTCTGGAGCTAGACAATACTATAGCTCTCTCAGAGCAAAGAAAGAGACAGACAGATTAGGTAATTAGTTCAACACCACACAATGCCAAATTGTTTGTTTCCTACATTTTCTAGTGCTTCAACCCAATTAGCGATAACCTTTGAAGGCTTCATACATGGAGACAACGCAGCCAAACAAAATTACTAGCTTTTCAATGGAATTTGACCTAACAGATCTCACAGTTGCTCACTAACCCACCCAAACTGATGAGATACACTGAGACATGGGAAGTTTTACTGAGCTGCACAGTTGAAAAGATGTTTTCATTAGTCCAGTGTGCCCTCCATTAAACTAATGCAACAGAAGGTTTTAAATATTTTCTCTTTTTCTAATACAGAATTGTTTGCACACAATCGATAAAGTTAATAGATAACAAAAACTTACATTCCAAATATAGCTCCCCCAAGATGTGCTGCATGGTCAAAAAATTTCCAACCCAGAACAAGTCCTGCGGTGTCCATTGCAATAATGGCTTTTAAAGCCTAAAAATGAACAAAGCATTGTGTGAGCAGAATCTGCAGCAGTCTCTAATATCCAGCAGTAGGAACACTTCATATTTACCATTAAGCAAACATTTAAATGATGGAACATTCCCCATGACATGCAACAATACTTACTACATAAGGATTTCTCTTGAGACAGGCCTAGACTCTAGTCCTGCTCTTTTCTCACCAGACAATATACATGAAGTCTACTTCTACCAGAAGCCACAGAAGAAAGGAGGCTAAGAATGTGGCAGTAAATATAATGTATTTAAAATACTCTACAACCTAAAATGTGCTTTTATTACATTTTAAAAACATATCAGCTCTACTGCAACGTCAAGCCAGAAAAGGAGGTAAATCGCTGGTAAAAAGGAACACTACATACAGACCACTCCAATTAAGGAAGTGTAGCAAATATCTCATTCACAAGTCAGTTCTATATAAGTCATAATCATTCTATGCAGTAACAGCCTAGATTTGTGTCTGTATTCCCAAACACTGCCCCCTCCAACCATGCAGGTATACACCTCTGCCTCTACTAGATGGAAGGTGTGGGACATCATCCTCAACTTCTCACCCACGACTAGTACCAATACTGGATGAAATATCAGACCTATTTAAGAGTAGGAGATCAGGATATTCTAGAATGGTTAAGTACTACTGTATAAGCAGAAGTACTGATAAAGTATGTGACCCTTTAGTGGATGCAGTTTACTAACTATAAGTCCTAAGACTTATACAAGTGTGCATGTTTCTTGGGTTATACACTAGCAGTAATATGGGGCAACAGTTTGCATATTTACCATAGTATTAACTAGAATAATTAGCACCTAATTATATGTACTCAGGATTAAACTAATTGCCTTCAATTCTGAGAGAGAGAGTTACATTCTCACATTTGGACTATTATGGTTAGAGGGGTTGTTTGGGGGTTTTTTTGTGGCCAAAGTGTAATTAAAGAAACAGTGGTTGAGGTGATATCTTTTATTGGACCAATTTCTGTTGGTGAAAGACAAGCTTTCAAGCTTACACAGAGCTGCGTTGAGCAGGCATGGTCACCTAGAAAGATGCGTTGAGACCACTGTATGCGTCACCGAGCAAACAGAAAAGGACTTTCAAAACTGCCAAGGAACTTAAGGGGTGGGGATGACGGTTGGTCACCTGAGGGCAGGCTAGTAGAGTTCAAACTGATGACCAGAGAGGCAAAAACAGGCATTGTGGGACACCTCCCGGAGACCAACTGCAGCGCTGTAATCGACCAGAGTGTCTACACTGGCTTTCTGCGATGCTATAGCCCCGGCGCAGAAAGCTCTACGCCTCTCAACGGGGTGGTTTTTTTACAGCACTGCAACTGCTCAGTTTCTGTGCACTTAGGGTATGTCTACACTGCCGCGCTAGTTCGGCGGCTGGGGATCGAAGTTCCGGGTTCGATTTATCGCGTCTGGTGTGGACGCGATAAATCGAACCAGGAAGTGCTCGCCGTCGACTGCGGTACTCCAGCTAGACGAGAGGAGTACCGCGGAGTCGACGGGGGAGCCTGCCTGCCGCGTGTGGACCGCGTCTGAACCGCGGTAAGTTCGAAGTAAGGTATGTCGAATTCAGCTACGTTATTCACGTAGCTGAATTTGCGTACCTTACTTCGACTTGGGGGGTAAGTGTAGACCAAGCCTAAGTGGCTTGGCACTGTGCACACCTCGGGAGTTACAATGCAGAAAGCTGCTTTGGTACGCAGAAACTTGCCAGTGTAGACAAGGCCTAAGAAATGCTTTGAAATTTAAAACTGATAGAATCTCAGTAAACTCATTCCTGTACAACACATATTTTAAATCCAGTTGTCTTAAAATGGGTTAAAACAAAGCAATTAAGCTATCATACTAAAACAATGTTCAGTAGCATACAAAAAAGATGACTACGCATCTTAACTCAGGAGTCAAGATATATGAATGAGTTTCTAAAATATATATATTTTTAAAAGCGGGGAAAGGAATCAAAGAATGAGAATATTAAGAATGTGCCACAAAAGCCCCAGTGATCTATTCCTGTTCCTAAAACTTATGTTCTTAGAAGCAGCAATAGGAAGCGTCTAAAGCAGGAGACAAGCATCTACAGCAATGCGATTAGAAATGATTTTTTTCTGGAAAATTAAATTCTCAAATCTGCCTCTGCCTTTGCAGATTTCCTCTCCTTCTTATTCGCCCCCGAATTATTTTTCACACAGTTAATTTAAAGTTGCCTGAAATAAGTAACCAGGTCCTGCAGTTTATCCCTAACAAACATAGCCCGTACACTATGTGCCACACTTTGAATGACAAGAGGGTCCCACAGTGCACGTACACAATTTTGTTGTACTTCCTCACAGGCATCGGGTTCCCTTTCCCTACCCCCATTTCCTGTAACTTTAAGAATTGGGTGTGAAATACATTTCCAGGAAGCAATCTAGAAGTTAAGCTCTACACAATTTAAAAAAGAAGAGACAAGCAATTGAAAACAAGCCTGATTCTTGTTTGCTCTACACCACGTCTAGTCATTATACTAGAATAGAGTCAGTGCAGAACTCTACCATATGAGAATGACAACATTTTATGCCCACTTTGCATTGGTGTAAATGACTACATAAAGTTCAGAGCAACAGCAAATCAGGCCCTAAGACTTCAAGCCATGACCATGTATTTAAATAAAAATTAGATATTGTTTGTATATTCATATTAAAAGGAGACATTCAGATACTGTTGGAGTGTAGGGAAAGGAAAATATTTAAAGTATATAATTTCTGATATTCAAGGGCACTTACATTTCCTGCTGTAAATGTGAACATTGGAAGAAGTATGATGGCTAGTTTTGCTTCTGGCATCTTCATACATACTGCTGCAAGGACAGTCATTATAGCTCCTGACTGAAAATACATTAAAATACATGAAAGTGAGCTGAGATATTACACAAGGGAAATTTATTTTTCTGTATGTGAACCTATTTTGCTTGCTGCCTTTCTTTTCCAATGCAGCCCTATGACAAGTCCCAAAGCACAAAACAGTATGGTAAGTTTAGTATAGAAATAAATCAAGGAATCATTGCTTTATTTTGAGATCTGAATGTATAAAAGCTGAAAGAATTGCTTCCTATGTCCTCACTGTCTGACCTCTAAAAAACAAGTGAACAAGTTGTAACCTTTTCTGAAAACCATGCCATTTGTAACAATCATAAATAACCGATGTGACTATAGTGCCTTTCATCCCAATGAATTTTAGAAATATACATGTAGCACTGCTGAAATGTAACTGTAGCTAAGGTGAAAGCAACCACTCAGTTTAAAGCATGCTGGACATCAGCAGATGACAACTTTTTTGGCCAAGGAAACTGGAGCAAACCCCTCCTCTAACAACATAAGCCCATAGGATCTTCCAAGTCCATGCATGGACAGGATCTTAAACTGTATGCAAGTTTGTGTGGTAATATCAACACCTGATCAGTGAGAAAGTTACTCTGTAGCAAATACTAATGACTTGCAGGATAAGTGAACCATATGTGTATGGCATTAATTGAAATTCAACTTATAAACTGCAGCTCTAGTTGTCCAACAAGTTCCTCCCTCCATTTGAAAAACAAAACATGTCTTTTTAAAAAAGCCAAAACATGATATAAATAAAACCTCCAAAAAAACATAAATCTTGATCCAGCAGCAAGTTCACTTTACCCTTACTATAAGTTGAGTGCCTTAAAACATCCCAAAGCTTTGATAGCAGGTATTTTTATTTAGAAAAAATGTAAGCAGAACAGAAAATAAGCATACCACTCCTGCCAACTTCAGAAATTCTATAAATTGAGCGTGCTCAAGCAAAAGTTCTATATTTTTGGGAAGGAAGTTGATGGGAAACATTTCACCAGCATTACTTGTTAATGTCTACTGTCCCTGATCATATGATCTCTTGTGATCTCTTCAAAAAGCATACAATTTTCAATAATTAGAGCATAATTATGCATTACAGCCTCATGTAACAACCTTTATAAAACAGTGAGTTCAGTTCTACAACTTATCTACTCAGTGACAAGAGATCCTGCTGTTAAGCACTAGTTTACAATCCATTAGCATTTAGCAGCATTGGTTCTGGGCTGCTGTACCAAGGGCTTGGAAGAATGGCCCAGTTCTTGCACAGGAATTATTGTTTGATTACTCTCAACGCTGGTAACCTCTGCCTGCCTTCCCAAGCCAACATATCCCTGATTTTTAAGAAAGCTGTGGAATACAGTGCTTTGAAACTGGTTTTAATGATGCTACGAGATATAGTATTTGGGGGTTTTAAAACGTATGCTACTTACAGCTCCAAGTGATGGTCCAAATCTTCCAGTAGTTACTTTACTGACATAACTGACAAATGTGGAGATAACACCTAAAAAAGGTGAAATTACTGTTAGAAACCATATCAGGAATGTAAGTGAGGGGCAGGAGGCACCAAAACATTGCCTGAATGTTTGCATGAGGTATCTTGCACACTAACTTTTTAACTTAATTTTTTGAGGCAGTAGACATGGAGACTAGAAACAGTTGTAGTTTTGTCTGTCATCTCAGGGATGTCCTAAGACAATGTTAAAAACTAATAGTTCAGTGATGGAGCAGGACTTTAAATACAAGGCTTGCACTTTGACAGCCTAAAACCAAACATTCCAATGTGATTAGTGCTCTGTTCTGCAGCAGTTCTTTGGGGGCAGGGACCATCTTTTTGTTCTTTGTTCAGTGCCTCGCACAATGGGGGCCTGGTCCATGACTAGGGCTCCTAGGTACTACGGTAATACAAATAAATCATTAAAATAAGCACCGTGGTTGGTGTACAACAGCCTATGGGAATGAAGAATCAGTGTCTGCAGCCAGGGAAAAATATGTTAATCTCTCTCTCACTTCCTACCTGCATAAGTATGGTCATGACATTTCTTTAAAGTATTAATTTTTTGAAAAATTACCTGCAGAAAGGTACAATGCTATGAACTGCTCACGTCCCAAAAGAGACACTATACTTGAAGAAAAACTCCACAGCACATACATATTTGCAGCCATGTGGAACAAAGAGAAATGACTAAATGTAGAGAGCAGCATGGGAGAGCAAAGGACTCCTATAAGAAGCAGAAAACTAGTGGTTACTGAAGAACAAATACAGGCCATTTTAGTATTTTTATTTGTGTGCATAAGTACTTACACATAAGCAAGAGAAAATATAGTTATCAGACTTCTTAAATATTTCATAAGCTTTAAACATGTAAAATGCGAGAAGTGTAATGAGCATCAGATTCAGTGTGGTGACTGCCAAAGCATGCAACGTTTTCTAAGAAATCTGTCACCCATGTGAAATAGTACATTAAAGATTTCCTTGTGGAAAGATTACATGGATTTTTCAAAAGCTTCCACACCATTCTTTGGAGAGTGGGAAAGCCACTTTTTTTTTCATTATGAGGGTTTTGTCCAATTATAACTGCTTAGGTTAAGGTATGAAGGAGAATCTTAGCTTTCATTTTAAAAAATGTCTAGTCCTATTCAGTGCAGTGGTAAAGGTAAATAGATAGAAACCAATCTCTAGTTCAAAGTCTGAAAATTTCAGAGGACCCTAAGTCAACTGGGAGTCCAACTCCCATTGAAATTCAGTTAGTTGCCTAATTCCCTTAGGCTTTCCAAATCCCTGCCTACAGGCACAAACATCTGGGTTCCACTTCTACAGCAGGAGTGAGGGGATGGGAGGTACCAGAAGAGCCCCCTCCCTCATGTGTCCTCCATACCCCGTCTCTGTTTTGGAAATGGACCCCAACTGCTTGTGCCTTTAGAGCCTACAGTTAACATTTTCAAGCCTATTTTACCTTGAATGAAAGCTGAGATTCTTCTTCATGTGGAGAAAAGGCCAGCTCTGTGGCAAGGGACTGGTAGGAATCCTCTCATGCTCATTGGCGAGTATATAATTGTTACATAATGATAAGTGAATGCACACCATTCTGCATGTCTGGTGGTGCCCATCTCCCCTGCACTCAGGCCTCTAATTCCTATCTGCGGGGAATATTAATGTTCAAAAATAAAGAACAACTTCAAAACAGCTTTTTTAAGAACCATAAAAATGGTTTGTTTCCTCCCAAAAGACCAGGAAGAGTAATAATCAGGACAGAGCTAGGACTTCATTCCACTATGAGAGAAATCCCCCTTTGCAAAGACATAAGCCATTTGTTGTTCAGCGTGGCACCCTTGAAGATACTGGACCTCAAAATCTTGACATTATGATCTCTAGCAAAGCTATTTTGGGAAAAAAAATATAAGTTTCTATAAATTTACCCCTCCCCAAGGCCCACCTGTTGAACTGGACGGATGGACATATACCCACACACAGTATACTTACTAGAGGCTGGATTAGATGTGAAGTAAGTAATCATTGTCCGCTGAATAGAAGGGATTCTCCATAAACAGAACACAAAGACATTTGCAGCTATGATACCTAATAAGAAAAAATCCAATTTAGAGACAAAGTATGAATATAACATGCAAGAACAAAGCACTTGGTAGCAAAGTTTCAGAATTTCAGAACCACATTTACAACAATAGCTACGTTTTTTCTTTGCTACTCCCATATAAAAATGGCAATTTTTAATTTTCATTTTCTGACGATTTTAAGAAAAATGAACTGGAATTCAGAAATCTTTACACGATTAAAACCCTTTTAACAGAAGTCACATTTTGTATCTAAACTAGCGTTCCTTTAGTTGCACAAAATACACACATGTATACGGTCCAGTGAGTCACTTTCAAGAAATCTGCAAGCAATCTGCTACAACTAATCTTCCAAGAAATCTGCAACTACAAATTTGTCTTTGTAATTTACAAATTGTTGTTTACTTGCTAAGTTTTAATTCTGATCATATTCTAATTTAGATAAGAATGTAAATGATTGAGAGCAGACTGATGAAAGTTTACATCCTTGCATGTTTCCAAGTATTTGCTGACACCTAAAACCAAATTAAAATATAGCTTTGGCTCTGGAAAGCACATAAAACTGTTTTTAAAGATCTGAATGGTTTATATTATAAATCTGGCATTCCTGGGGGTGGGGAGGGAGGGAGAGATAATTTCTTTCCTTGTAAAAACTTAGATTCCTTATTTTCATGACTTATTTGAAAGACTCCTGCTGAACTCAAACCAGAAAAATATTTTCAAGGCTATTTATATCTGAAATTCTCTATTTAGAATCTGTATAATCTACTTTCTCTGAGCTGCTTTTAGCTTTAAGAGAGCGCCTATCCTATGCTACAGTGCTTTCTTATTAACCAAAGATTTCATTATGTGCTGAACACCACCAAATTATAGAAGACCCCAACAAGGAATTTTTGCAAAATAATTCCAAATCTGTTGTGGTGCAACATGGCAGATAAGCATGTTTGAAAGGTTTCAATGTATATCAGTTAAATTTACATGTAATATAAATAAGGCCCTATTTAATTTGCAATATTGTGGAAATTGCGAATTCCACAGTATTAGGCTTCCATCGCAATTTTGACAACGGGAGCCCTGGGCGGCCGCTGACAGTGGAAAATCACGGAACAGTAACAATGGGCTTTATTAGTGCAAATAAAAAGGTCTTATTACTTTTCCACAATTTTCCATGACTTGTCCGCAACTCAGCTGCAATTTTTTGACAATCATCCTGCAATTCAAATAGGGCCTTAAATATAAATATTAACCACATATTGAGAATCACCACAGAGACTATGCATGATTAATTTTCCACCTGATTTTTCCAAATACAATATTGGCACCACTTTGTTTAGACATAATAAAAGCTTAAGTTGGATGTATAAAAATACAAAATATTGTATAAAACCAGTTGATCGGACCTTATATTTAGCTGGAATTCTAATGTGTCTATCATTGCCCTAGACATTCAAGACTTAAGTGCAATTTATTTTTATACTACCGAGCAATCCTTTAAAATGAGGCAGAAAGTGGTTGAAACCAATTTAAATATTTTGTCCTTAAAAAATTAATTTTTCTATATAAATATATGTTTTATGACAAATGGAAACACTGGTTATTTAGGCTCCAATATGATTAGTAGAAATCTGCTCAGGTACTCAAATATTTTTACATACAGCATACATAGCACGGAGCATGTTCTAGATTAAATGCCGTAAATTAGCTATTTCTCATCTATTTTTCTCTTTAATCTGAATAGCTATGTGAGATGTCTATTAATGGGATTTCAATAATTCTGTATTAAGCAGATTCCATGCAACTCCTGTTAAATATAAATACCTGTGTATTATGTAACAAAATCTGATACACAACAAGATAGCTACCTCCTGTTTGCAACATTGTGTATGCAGTCACAGGAAGCAGTGATTTATGCTGCAACACATCATCGAGAAAAAATTACAACATTTCCATTGTTTCTGGTTATGGTGCATAAAATTGCATGATATTCCTTGGATGACAAAGAATATTTCCAGAAAAAAGGAAAAGAGCCATTTTACCCAGTAGTACACAGTAAATCTATCTCTCATGAGAAAGCTGTTAACTTGAAGGACAACCAATATTCAACACGGTTTGTGCTGGTAGTAACAGCACTGCTTTTCAGGCTCTGGCAAGGTTGTAGAAATTCTTTACTATGCTGCTTCTGAGGGTCCCTCATGCCCAATTTTTACTGTACTTCTATACATGTAGCGGAAGGAAGATTCTGACTAATACTGCACAATATTCAAAACGAGTGGAGATTTCATGTAACGTACAAGAAATATGTTCTGTGAGAAGGAATGGGTAGCAGATGCAGATGGGGAATGAAAATAGCGTGTACGTACACAGATTTGCTTTGTTTCTTACAATCGATAAGCATTGTATGAAAGCCATCTATTGTGACATACTGTACCTGTTTGCCATAATTCTCTTCCTGTGAATGTCTAATACTTGTAAGCTAACACAAACCTGTCACAGTCCGCTGACCCTCACTCAGGCTATTCCACCACTTGTTAACCTGAAAGAGAATAAGTAGGGTATTCACTGACCTCCCAAAATAGCCCAGATCTCAGAACGATTTGAAAGTCACATAAGGTTTCACTTAAATAAATAAATTCATAAAAATCAAGTTCTTGTTAACAGAAGGATTGAGTTAATATACGCTTCTAATATTCAGTTAGACTTAAAATAGCTTTTTTATAGAAAAGTTATATTTCCTGTTCATATATTTTTTTAAATCTCCTCTTTCAGTTAAATATCCTGTTACAGAAAAAGATCCAATCCTTACATGGTATTAAACGGCAGAGCTCCATTGAATTCCAAAGATTGATATCAGTTTATACCAATGAAGACCTTGTGTATTTATGTGTATCTCCTAGGCCAGGGGTGGGCAAACTTTTTGGCCTGAGGGCCACATTGGGGTTCCGAAACTGTATGGAGGGCCAGGTAGGGAAGGCTGTGCCTCCCCAAACAGCCTGGCCCCTGACCCCTACTTGCCCCTCCCACTTTCTACCCCCTGACTGCCCCCTCCTGACCCATCCAACCCCCCCGGCTCCTTGTCCCCTGACTGCCCCCTCCCGGGACCCCCCGCCCCTAACCACCCTCTCCCGGGACCCCACCCCCTATCCAATCCCCTTCCTCCCTATCCCGACCCCTATTCACACCCCCACCCCCTGACAGGCCTCCCAGGACTCCCACACCTATCCAACCCTCCCCGCCCCCCGTGTTCCCCGTCCCCTGACCGCCCCCACCCGGAACCTCCGCCCCATCCAACTGCTCCCTGTCCCCTGACTGCCCCCCAGGATCCTCTGCCCCTTATCCAACCGTTTGCTACCTGCCCCCTTACCACGCCACTCAGAGCACCAGGACTGGCAGCCGCGCCACCCGGCCAGAGCCAGTCCTGCCGCCGCTCAGTCTAGATCGCCAGGGCAGGCCGGCAGTTCTCACAGCCGCCAGGGCCGGCTCCAGGCACCAGCCCACCAAGCTTGTGCTTGGGGCGGCACCTGGAGGGGGCCGGGGCTCGCCGCCCTCCCCCCGGGGCTCCGGCCGCCGGCGGGAGAGCGGAGCCCCGGCCGGGGCTCGCCGCCCTCCCCCCGGGGCTCCGGCCGCCGGCGGGAGAGCGGAGCCCCGGCCGGGGCTCGCCGCCCTCCCCCCGGGGCTCCGGCCGCCGGCGGGAGAGCGGAGCCCCGGCCGGGGCTCGCCGCCCTCCCCCCGGGGCTCCGGCCGCCGGCGGGAGAGCGGAGCCCCGGCCGGGGCTCGCCGCCCTCCCCCCGGGGCTCCGGCCGCCGGCGGGAGAGCGGAGCCCCGGCCGGGGCTCGCCGCCCTCCCCCCGGGGCTCCGGCCGCCGGCGGGAGAGCGGAGCCCCGGCCGGGGCTCGCCGCCCTCCCCCCGGGGCTCCGGCCGCCGGGGAGAGAGCGGAGCCCCGGCCGGGGCTCGCCGCCCTCCCCCCGGGGCTCCGGCCGCCGGGGAGAGAGCGGAGCCCCGGCCGGGGGCTCGCCGCCCTCCCCCCGGGGCTCCGGCCGCCGGGGAGAGAGCGGAGCCCCGGCCGGGGCTCGCCGCCCTCCCCCCGGGGCTCCGGCCGCCGGGGAGAGAGCGGAGCCCCGGCCGGGGCTCGCCGCCCTCCCCCCGGGGCTCCGGCCGCCGGGGAGAGAGCGGAGCCCCGGCCGGGGCTCGCCGCCCTCCCCCCGGGGCTCCGGCCGCCGGGGAGAGAGCGGAGCCCCGGCCGGGGCTCGCCGCCCTCCCCCCGGGGCTCCGGCCGCCGGGGAGAGAGCGGAGCCCTGGCCGGGGCTCGCCGCCCTCCCCCCAGGGCTCCGGCCGCCCTCCTCCCCCCCCCCCCCGTGCTGGGGCGGCTAAAAAGCCAGAGCCGGCCCTGACAGCCGCGCTGCCCGGCAGGAACTCGCAGCCCACCGCCCAGACTGCTGGCAGCACGGGGAGCTGAGGCTGCGGGGGAGGAGGAATAGCAGGGGAGGGGCTGGGGGCTAGCCTCCCTGGCTGGGAGCTCAAGGGCCGGGCAGGAGGGTCCCGCGGGCCACAGTTTGCACACCTCTGTTCTAGGCGGAGACTCTTACTGACAGCTATTTGTGGTCTCACACCACCCACCTTTGAGAGTCCACCTTTGTGCCAGAGGTCATTTTTTGCAGAGGAAGCTAACAGGATGTGGCATTCACTCCCCCTTGTATCCAGCTCAGCCCGTCCCTCCTCCACCTTTAAGAAACCCCCTAGAAAAATTTATTATGACCACAGGCAGCTCTTAGATGTGCTTTTTTCCCTCTGTCCCCTTCTAATAGTCCCTTTTAAATATTTTTTTTTAAAAACTGTTGATTTGATTATACTTAGTTTTATAACACTCCAAGGTGCTACATAAATTATTTCTATAGGTTGGACAAAAAGTAACCAAGTAAGATTTCAGTGAATTGTTCATTTCCAAGTCATCACTCCATCTCTCCCTACTTCCTTAATTATCTGGCATAGGATCTAGATAAAACCATATCAATATTTTCTCCCCATCATGTCCTCCAGTATGGCCATTATGCAAACATGATTTTGTGTAATACAAAAAGCCTACATGCCTTTATTAACTAGCACTGGATGCTGAATTTAGAAGGATACTTGTATTACCAGATGGAGATGGGAGCTGGAGATTTTTTTTAAAATGTATTAGCAATGACACGGTAGTTTTGTTTATTATATTTTAGATAGCTAATTAGAATCCAGCAACCCTTTCCTATCAGAGAATTTAGTACTAAACTTGTTTTCTTCACAATTTCTAAATACTCTTAAGGGGCAGCTTTGATCTTACACATGATTCATATAAACACAGATGACGAGACATGCATTTGGACAGGAGTACTACAGTGTATTCAACTCACATCATGGACACAAAGGGTTCCTCTGCATCCTGCTCAGGGCACAGTGCCTCTGCAGCTGCACACTCACCCCTGCTAATAGTGGAAGAAACAGACCAGGACTAGGAATCAGATCTGCTCTACTGCTTGCCAGGGAACCAACCTCTCCGTGGACGTAATGTACAGAACCCATTTCTTATATTTTAAATGAAAATATTACAGCAAAGTGCAAGTGGTTACGGTATCCAGTGTTGCCAACTGATAATTTTATCATAAGCCTAGCAATATTTGGTCTTTGTCTTAAAGTCACAAATTCTGGAGTCAGGTGTTTACTTAGGATTTTTTTTTTAATGTTCATTTATAAAAAGTTTCTAGTCCTTATAATTGCAAAGAAAAGCTTGAAAACATGAAACTTGAAGACAAGAATCTCATATTTATGCTTTTTTTTTTTTTAATCTCATGATTTTTAAGCCAATTTTTAAGCCAATGATTTTTGAACACTGAGGGTTGGCAATACTACGCCTTCTAACATGATAAAAAAGTGAGTGGCATTTTAAGATATATTAGACATACCAAGAACTATTGGTCTCCCTTTCTTTTTTTGGGGGGGGGGAGGAGAGGAGCAAGAAGGGGGCTGCTATTTCATTTCTTCAGTATCTATTTGCTAGCAGTGCCAAATGTTTACTTTTCATCTGTGCTAATTGTAAATCAGTTTCCTTTCGAACATATAGCACACTGTAAGCTGGAAGCCTGTCTCCCCAGCCCAGAAAGGACTAATACCACCCCCAAAAGTCTGTTCAGGCCCTTCCTTCAGGGTCCAGTTTCATTCTTTAAATACAAAACTCAGAGTAACACACACAGTTATCCCTCTGATCAAAACAGTTTTGCCATACAGCACTAATTAGAAAAGTTGTTAAAGTGCCAAGAATTTGCTACTATAAAATAAAAGACAGACAAGTATCTATTACTGTACTCAACCAATACTAGCGGCATCAATATGCATGCCTGACTTTTAGTTTGTTTTATACAGTATTGACCACATAGCAGTCTTCCAAGGTTACATTACTGAGGTAGGTCAAGCATCATATTCAGTAAAACACTAAGCACACTATTCATATGCAATACATGTTATTATAGTCCTATAGTCACTGTACTGACCACATTTAAATGCACAAGATAGTTATGTTCTGTGTACCTGCTTTCTGAAGTCCCCATTTTTCTGAGGTCGTAACTTATCCATCCAATCTGCTCGAGCCTCATCAAAATAGTTCTGGACCCGGGATTTTAGGTATTCATACTGCCAAATAGCAGCTGATCCAAATGCACAGCCTGTAAACTATGTAACATTAGATGCATTCAAAATCAAAGTCTAATATGGAAGACAAATCCTTATACAATTTTAGGTAAAAATATAGCATGTGCTCCTACTGCACTTACATATTAATACTATTATAAACATTCAAAGAGTGAGGTTCTCACTGAATTATGTAGCAATATTGATTGTATTACATCCGATGAAGTGGGCTATAGCCCATAAAAGCTTATGCTCAAATAAACTGGTTAGTCTCTAAGGTGCCACAAGTATTCCTGTTCTTTTTGCGGATACAGACTAACACGGCTGCTACTCTGAAACAATATTTAATAAGAGCCTTCTTTTATGGTTATTTTGCCAGACATTGCAGGTTATTGCCTAACTGCCAGTTTGTGGCAGGATTAGACAATACCGTGCCACAAAAATCAGGACTCTTGTTGCAAAATTTAGGGTCAGTGTGCTAAACCCTCTGCTCCTTTCTACTTGTTAGGAGAGGTCTTCATTCCCTTTCTTTCAGGCTGGAGGGAGAAGGGAAATAGGTACCAGAGGATGGGACACTGACTGGGATGCAACAGGAAAGGGACTCTGAATGCATCCGATGAAGTGGGTTTTAGCCCACGAAAGCTTATGCTCAAATAAATTTGTTAGTCTCTAAGGTGCCACAAATACTCCTCGTTCTTTTGACCTTCAAGGATGATTCAGAAAGGTTGTAGAGTATATGAAAACAGCTACCAGTTTGTTTAGCTTCAGGCTGATTTTTTTTTTAACCTTATTTGGGAGAGGGAGAAGTACTGGCAACACTCAGGGCTCAATAAGAAGCTAGCTGAATAGTATATGTATGGGAAACGTATTCAAGAATATTCTCTCCCTTTGAAAGGGATGGCAGCTCCCTTAGGACTGGCAAGCAAGACACTGTGCAGATTAGAAAAATACAGGACTATTTAAGCAGGCATTCACAGATTAATGGGGTAACAATTTGGTAATACTCCTTCTGGAAGAAATTCACCAAACCCACTGAAGATAGTGAGTTAAGATAGAAAAAAGTATGTTCTGAGAAAACTGTTTTAAAAATGTAAGAAAAGGTACCTTGATGGTGACAGGTGTACAGCCTCATGCAATAAGCTTCTGGGATTTAATTGCATTATTTTTAATGGAATACTTTTGCTTATCATGCACAAATTCTAGTGCAGTCACCTGCACAAGTAACTCCGCATCAATGCTACTTCTAATACGTGTAACATGATGGCACAAACAATTACCCCAATTGTAAAAAAGAATGGCTTCACAAGATGCTTCAGCGAAGGGGAAGAAGTATAAAAGATTGTTTCCTGTACTGGAGGAGACAGACTGCTTTTGTATGTTTTGGAGCCACTTTCTTGGTCTGGTTTTCGAGGTTCAGTCTTTTGGGGCACTCTTTTGAATCCATTTCTCTGCTGTGTATATAAAGTAAACCTGGGGGAAAGAAGAAATGTGCGCCATAGACAAAGTCAATGTTGACTCACTATTTCAATTTAAACCCAGACTGCCTTATTATGTAGACATGACAGAAACTTTTTGGTAGGGTGGGGGAGATAGACCAGCGAACTTCTTTTCACAACTGTAAAGGTGTGTGTTCTTCACCTGCATGCTACAGAATTTCCTTGCTTCAGGATTTACTTTGCCTTTCACAGAATGGGGAAACTAGCTATTGTGTGTTTCATACTCTCATTTTCCAGTCTAGCTTGCATAAGGATATGAAAATACAATAATCATGGTATGAGCATACTAGCTAGAAGTGCTGGCAACATGGTGTAACTCTACCTGATCTTCATTGTGTTAGGAAACTAACTCAGACAATTCATTTCCCAAGGCTGGGGAACTGCTGGGCAGCAGCTGAAATTTCAGGCCTGGAAATGGCCAAGTTAATTTTCTGTTACTTCAAGTGTAATCTTAGTGCATTACCCTGTTATCAAGTAATATGGTTAAAATAACACCACTGGATGGCAGTGTGCTCGAGTTAATGCTGAAGGAATTTCAACTGTGGGAATTTCCTCATTTTAATGCTCGATCTTAGTACTGCACTACCACCTGGGGACTTATGTACCATTACAGACAGTGCTCTCACTCGGTTAAATGCCCCCCCCCCCGGGGGGGATCTCAACCTGCCCTAGCCAAGGGGCGCCGGGTGCGTGCTGGAGACCCATAGGCCCAACACTGGTTCTACACAGCCGGGCTCCACTCCCTGGTGTGATTTTCAACATTTCCTCTGAAACGCGCCCCTGGCCGAGCCTGGGCCATTCAGCGGCCGGCTGGAGAGGCAGGGGAGGGGGAGACGGGCAGAGCCCAGGCTGGGTCTCGCCGGTTAAAGCCCTCAGCTCGGAGCCGGGGCGCTGCTCACACGGCACCGTGACTGTGCAGAGCCTGAGGGGTCGGTGACAGCCCGCAAGGTGCTGGGGCCCTTCCCACCCACCAGCAGCCATCGGGGGCACGCCCCCGTCCCCTGTGCCTATCACCAGACCCCCCTCCCGACTCATCGCACCGGCCTCAGCGGGGACCCCGTCCCGGGCGGGCCGCTCCCCCCGTACCTGTGCCCCCGGCAGCGGCGGCCGCTCAGCATCTCTCGGCTGCACAGCCAGGCCCTGCAGCTCCACGCCATGTTCCGACCCTGGCCCGCCCGCACCTCAAGCGCTTCCGGAGCACCCGGCAGCCCCGGTCGCCATCTAACCGGGGCGTCACAAGGGGACAGGGGAGGGCTGGATCCCGGCCATCCTACAGTGCGGGGGAGGACAGCCCACCCCACGCACACATGCCCGGCCGTAGCTGGGACAAGGCTGGGCCTGGCCGGCAGCTACCGGTCCCGTAGAGACTGTACGGTCGCTCCCCGGACGCCATGTTGAGAAGGATATTTCTGGTACTCCGGTCAACAACAGCCGCCATGTTGAGAAGGATATAGGCCGCATCCCACTTTAGCCGCCATGTTGAGAAGGATATAGGCCACATCCCACTTTAGACGCCATGTTGAGACGGTCATCGCCTGTCTTTCCCAGCTCGACCTCGGCCATGTTGAGAAGGGCATTTCCGGTATTCCCAGCGCAGCCTGGGCCGCCATGTTGAGAAAGTCGTTACCACGTGACCACAGAGCTCCCCCTTGCCCTCCATGTTGACAGGGGCATTTTCGAAGACTGATCTTACCTCCTCCCCGCCTTGATGCCTAAGTGAAAAGCTGTTTCAAAGATGGCGGCCATGAGAAGGCGCGCAGGGCTGTGGTGTCTGTGGGCCCCCTGGGGAGGGCTGGAGGAGATCCCACTGGGTCTGCTGCTGAGGGGTGCTGACCCTGGGGGCTGAGGGTAGCAGCTGCTGTAGGGCTGGGGGAGGCAGAAGCCCAGCAGCAGGAGGCCTGGGGGAGCCCCATGGCAGCTCCTACATTCTCCCCTAGGCCCTGCAGACCTGTGTAGGTAGGGTTACCATACGTCCGGTTTTTCCCGGACATGTCCGGCTTTTCGGCAATCAAACCCCCGTCCGGGGGGAATTGCCAAAAAGCCGAACATGTCCGGGAAAAATACCGGCCGGGCACTTCCTCTCCCGCGGCTGCTCTGCTCCTCCCCTGACTCAGACTTCGGCTCTGTTTAAGAGCCAAGCTGCCCGAGCCAGCGCTACCGGCTTCGGGCAGCCCCCTTGCCTCCGGACCCTGCGCCGCCGGAGCAGAGCAGCTGGAGCCTGGGAAGGGAAGTGCCCGGCCGGCGGCTCGGGGTCCGGAGGTACGGGGGCTGCCCGAAGCCAGTAGCGCTGGCTCGGGCAGCTTGGCTCTTAAACAGAGCCGAAGTCTGAGTCCGGGGAGGAGCAGAGCAGCTGGAGCCGGGGAGGAGAAGTGCCCGGCCGGCGGCTGGGGTCCGGAGGCACGGGGGCTGCCCGAAGCCGGTAGCGCTGGCTCGGGCAGCTTGGCTCTTAAACAGAGCCGAAGTCTGAGTCTGGGGAGGAGCAGAGCAGCTGGCGCCTGGGAGGGGAAGTGCCCGGCCGGTGGCGCAGGGTCTGGAGGCATAGGGGCTGCCCGAAGCCCGAGCGCTACCGGCTTCATGGTTTGCCGGGCAGCCTCCAGACCCTGCGCCCCCGGCTGGGCGCTTCCCCTCCCGGGCTCCAGCTGCGCTGGGGAAGCACCGGCCGGGGGCGCAGGGTCTGGAGGCTGCCCGGCAAACCGTAAAGCCGGTAGCGCTCGGGCAGCCCTTTTCGCGTGGCTGGGAGGGAGGAGGGGGAGTTAGGACGGGGACTTTGGGGAAGGGGCGGGGAAAGGGCGGAGTTGGGGCGGGGCCGGGGTGGGAAAGGGGCGGGGCCAGGGCCCGTGGAGTGTCCTCTTTTTTTATTTTTTAAATATGGTAACCCTATGTGTAGAGCAGGGCCGCCCAGAGGATTCTGGGGGCGTGGGGCAAAGCGGGGGAGCTGCGTTGCTTGTACTCACCCGGCGGCAGTCCGGGTCTTCGGCGGCGGGGGGCCCTTCAGTCGCTCCGCGTCTTCGGCAGCACTGAAGGGCCCCCTGCCACCGAAATGCCGCCAAAGACCCGGACCGCCGCCAGGCCAGGGCTCGCAGGGCCCCTGCGGGGTCTGGGGCAAATTGCCCCACTTCCCCCCCCCTCCCGGGCGGCCCTGGTGCAGGGCCGTCCTTAGGCATACGCAGCATATGCAGCTGCGTAGGGCACCATGAAATTTGGGGCACCAAATTGCCCCAAATTTCATGGTGCTCTGGGCAGCTGCGTGTGCTGCATATGCGGCAGCACCAGCCCCGGCGACCAGCCCTATCCCTCGGCCGGCCCCCCCGACAGGCTGCGCCCACTGCAAGGGGCAGGGCCATCCCTAGCGGGGTGTGGGGCCCCGGACAACTCTCTCCGCCCCACCTCTTGCCCTTCCCCCTGCTCCGCCCCCAGCCCGCCCCCATTCCACCTCTTCCCCCAGCAACCCTGCACTCACTGGCAGCGGTGGGAAGCAGAGCAACCCGACCCCAGCCTGCTCCACTCCGCCAGCTCCTAGCCGCGGCGCTCTGCTTCCCGCGGCTGGTGAGTGCGGGGAGGTTGGGGAAAGGACACCCCCCGCACTCACCAGCTGCAGGAAGCGGAGCCCTGCTGCTGGGAGCTGGCAGAGTAGAGCTGGCTGGAGCCGCGTCGCTCCGCTTTCCGCCGCCAGCGAGTGTGGGGGGTGTCCTTTCCCCAACCTCCCCACACTCACCAGCGGCGGGAAGCGGAGTGCTGCGGCTTGGAGGTGGCGGAGTACAGCGAGCTGGGGCCGGGCTGCTCCGCTTTCCGCTGCTGCCGGTGAGTGCAGGGGGGACCCTTTCCCCTAAGCCCCCTCCCCCGAGCAACACGGCTGGGGCCGGGGCAAGGGAAGCAGAGCAGACTGCTGCCGGCCCCCCGCTAATTCCCCAGGCCCCTCTGGGCCTGTGGGGCCCCCCAATGTGCCCCCCCACAGCTCCTGCCTCCCAGACCCTGGGGGAGGAGGCCTGGGCTCCCACACAGCCTCCCCATGCGGGGGCTGCATAGGGCACCCAAATGGCTAGGGATGGCCCTGGACCCATGGGGCTTGTAATCTGAGGGGGCTTGGCTCCTGCAGCAAGGCCCAGGGCATGAGAGCCTGGCTGGCATAGCTAGACTAGTAGGGAATCGATTTATATCGGAAAACATTGATTTCACCAAGTGCAAATGCAAGCTCCGGGAAAAATATTTCCATCGGTAACAATCAAAATGTACAGCTCAGACATGGTAAGAAAAATGCTGTTTGAGAACATATTAGAGGTTGATTCAGCAGTGTATTATCGCCTAGGCCAGCAAATTTTCAGGGTCGGCAAATTTATAATAGTAGCATTTTTGTAATCGTGGCATCAGTGACGCCACGATTATACCAATCATAGCGCGTATTGAAACCACCAGTGATGGCGCAACGCCATTTAGTAAACATACTTGCGAGAATCCTAAACGTTAATAATATGACCGGAAGGAAGAAATTAAGCGGTTCTCAGTTTTGGATCCATGCGCGGTCCTGCGCTATAAGCAAAATCGCGCTATACAGATGCGCGTTCAAGTGAGGGTCCGATGTACTTCTAATTTTATTTATAATAAAACTTGTAAATGTTCAATTATTTTAATGATATTTAGATTCATTTTAGTTCAAATGAATTTGTAAAAAAACTAAAACAAGTTCATATGGGGCCAGGGGCGGCAATTATTTCAGGGCCTCGGGTGGCAAAATCATTAATCTGCCACTGGATTGATTTAAGGATTTTTACTTTGTATATGTTGACATGTGATGGTGACAATTTTTGTAGCAAATCTTTAACTTTTTGACTCTCGATAGCTGTCATTAAATAATTGTTGTCTGACTCCCCCATAATTTCTTGCACTGTGAAAATGTAAATTGATAAAAAAAATTGTGAAAAAATCTTTAAAATACATATTGATATCCATCAAAATTATAAATAAATAAAAATCAAATTCTGCTAAGCATGAGACGGGGGCTTGTTATACTCTCGCAGTTTTTTATCCTGGGGCTCACAGTAGTTGTTTTATTTATATATATATATATATATATATATATATATATATATAAAGACAGCTCCTGAAATCTTGTGATTATGTGACAAGCTCATTTTTCATTCATAAAACAGCTTCTGACAGCTCTATTGTGAAGAAAAGCTTGAAAACATGACTCAAGTAAAAGAATATAAACTATAATTAAATAAATATATCTTATTTTAAATCTCATGTTTTTTTAAACCAATCTCAGTGGTTTTTAGACCTAACTTGCATTTTTTTATTGCTTGGTGTTAGCAATACTGAGAGAGAGACTCAGTGATGGTGTCAGGTTTGGGAAGAAGGAACTGGACTGCAATGGGAAGTGGCAGAGTCTGAGATGGCTTTTATAGTGTTTACAGGTCCAAATCAGGGACCAAGGCAGTGTACAGGCAAGTAAAACAGTCCCTGCCTGGCCCCAGAGAACTCACAATATAGGACTGACAAATGCAATAGATGGATAAACAGAGACGTGAGTGTAGGGTGATGGGCAAAGTAATGGTAAAGATGAATGTCATTTGCATATATTAGTAGTTTGATCATAGGAATCACAAGTGGTCACCGGCCAAATAAAAGTATTTTCAGTATCCCCATCAAGTGTAGGGATGGGGGCAGGAAAGCAGTCCACTTGCGGATTGTGGGGAATGAATTACACCTCTACCCCGATATAACGCGACCCGATATAACACGAATTCTGATATAACACGGTAAAGCAGTGCTCCGGGGGGGCGGGGCTGCGCACTCCAGCGGATCAAAGCAAGTTCGATAGAATGCGGTTTCACCTATAACGCAGTAAGATTTTTTGGCTCCTGAGGACAGCGTTATATCGAGGTAGAGGTGTAAGATTTGTTTCCTTTTTTGAATTTGCATCTTGTTTAACTGGATGGGGATTTTGTCTGCTAAGATGAATACTAGACAGTGACCTGAAGCAACCTCCTTAAGATTGCTGTGTGATTCTGCTTTGTGTGTTCATATATTGCATTTTGTTTTAAATCTGTATTTTATTTCTTTCTAATCTGCACTGGTGGTCATGGGTCATCCTGAGAATTTGCTTGAATTAAGCAAGGAGCAGGTTCCAGGCCACATATTTCTGTTGTAAAAACATTTATTGCAATACTTTTAGAAGTGAAAGCAACATTGTAGTCAGTACTGTTCATTTATATACCTCCCCTACCCCTCGTTCAACAATACAGCTAATTTGGTAAAAAAAATACAAGATAATTGAGTTTCATAATGTGAAGAGTCTTGCACAGCTCATATTTCCTCTTGTTTCATGGTGTGGTTCCCCCATCCCCAATAACATTTGGAAGCCTTTCCAGGGTCTTACCAGAATTCACTAACTTATTTTCCAGCCTTAATCTTTTTCTTTTATAACCTTTACTGTCATGTCTGCAATCCACTTAAATTTTTGGTTAGGAAGTTTCTTTCTAATCTCAAGAATGTTCTTTGCCCTCCTATAAGGCTTGAAAAACCTTTTAATAAAGTTGTAGTTCTTAATTTGATATGGTCAGCAGAGCTACCCTTGCTAGATGATTGGACTCTTCCCTTGATTTTATTGTCAGAACATTATGCCAAAGTCTTGTTTGGACAGTCCCAGAACATGTTTAATTATTAGAGAGACAAGGTGGGTGAGGTAATAACTTTTATTGGATCAACTTCTGTTGTTGGAAGGGCCAAGCTTTTGAGCTTTATCCAGTAAAAGATATTAGCTCACCCATCTCGTCTCATATCCTGGGACCAACACAGCTACAAGAACACTGTAAACAGTGCTTAATTATTCAATTATTAGCATTTGTAAATGTCTCCATTGCAAATGTCTTCATAACTTAATTCTAGGGCTGTCAAACAAGCACTTTTCACAAACATTTTTATATAATTAAAAGTACAAGAGCAATAACAAATCAGCCATCAAATCTGGCAATCTTGTCACTGAAAAGCTAGAGAGCTTGGAGACTGAGCTACCTTGTCACTTTTGGAGATGGCTTTCATAGCAACATTGCATCATAATAGCAAGGCAGGGAAGGGATGATGTGAAGGTGACTCTTCAAGAAGGGTTAGAACAAGAGTGATGAGAGTCAAAAACCAGTCCTTTGATTTCAAATGTAATTGATTAGAGTGGCATCTGTTGAACTTGCAGACATTTGAATTTCTGCAGCCTTTCCAATGATTGAGAATATGTAATACTTATAGTGGATTAAACTTTATCTACTATCTCTTAAACAAAACCTCATTAGAATGCTGCAGATGAAAAATTAAATATTTGAAAGATAGGAAACTCTGGCTTTGTTTCCCAACCTACTGCCTACTATAGGAGACCTCTATATTTCCAGTAAGGGCTATAGACCTTTACTATCTCCTTCCATATTACATATTAATCTGTGACCAACCATCTGACTCCTAAACATTGCCTGGAGACAAGACACTCCTCTTACTTACTCATTCTTCAGGAGATACAAATATCAGCATCCCATTCTTAGGATAGCTCTAACCCCCACACTACTATCTTTTTCTCTGCAGTGGTCCAAAGAGCTAAACCTCTTTCATCTGATACCTCACATACCTCGCCACTCAGAGAACCGAATCTGTTTCATCCACCTTATATCTATCCACCCTGCTAATATGACTGATACTAGATCCTCCAGATTCAGACCAGACATGCACTTTTACTCTACTCAGTCTACAAATATTGTTTGGAGCTGATGGTATCACATCCATCCAACATGGAGTACTAATACTTAGGCCTGGTCTACACTATGACTTTAATTCGGATTTAGCAGCGTTAAATCGAATTAACCCTGCACCCGTCCACACAACGGAGCCATTTATTTCGAAATAAAGGGCTCTTAAAATCGATTTCTGTACTCCACCCCGACGAGCGGAGTAGCGCCAAAATCGATTTTGTCATTTCGAATTAGGGTTAGTGTGGCCGCAATTCGATGGTATTGGCCTCCGGGAGCTGTCCCAGAGTGCACCATTGTGACCGCTCTGGACAGCAATCTGAACTCGCATGCACTGGCCAGGTAGACAGGAAAAGCCCCAGGAAAATTTGAATTTCATTTCCTGTTTGCCCAGCGTGGAGAGCACAGGTGACCACAGATAGCTCAGCTCATCAGCACAGGTAACCATGCAGGCTGATAATCGAAAAAGAGCACCAGCATGGACTGTACGGGAGGTACTGGATCTGATCGCTATATGGGGAGAGGATTCAGTGCTAGCAGAACTTCGTTCGAAAAGACGAAATGCCAAAACTTTTGAAAAAATCTCCAACGGCATGATGGAGAGAGGCCACAATAGGGACTCAGATCAGTGCTGTGTGAAAGTCAAGGAGCTCAGACAAACCTATCAAAAAACAAAGGAGGCAAACGGTCGCTCCGGGTCAGAGCCGCGGACATGCCGCTTCTACGCCGAGCTGCATGCAATTCTAGGGGGGGCCGCCACCACTACCCCACCTGTGACCGTGGATTCCGGGTCAGGGATAGTCTCATTAGCTACACCTGAGGATTCTGCGGATGGGGAAGAGGAGGAGGAGGAGGACGAGCTTGCAGAGAGCACCCAGCACTCCGTTCTCCCCAACAGCCAGGATCTTTTTCTCAGCCTGACTGAAGTACCCTCCCAAGCCTCCCAAGCCAGTAGCCAAGACCCTGACCCCATGGAAGGGACCTCAGGTGAGTTTACCTTTTAAAATATAAAACATGGTTTAAAAGCAAGCGTTTTTTAATGATTAATTTGCCCTGAGGACTTGGGATGCATTCGCGGCCAGTACAGCTACTGGAAAAGTCTGTTAACATGTCTGGGGATGGAGCGGAAATCCTCCAGGGACATCTCCATGAAGCTCTCCTGGAGGTACTCCAAAAGCCTTGCCACAAGGTTTCTGGGCAGTGCAGCCTTATTCCGTCCTCCATGGTAGGACACTTGACCACGCCATGCTTGCAGCAAGTAATCTGGTATCATTGCCTGACAAAGCCTGGCAGCGTATGGTCCTGGTGTTTGCTGGCATTCAAGCAACATCTGTTCTTTATCTTGCTGTGTAATCCTCAGGAGAGTGATATCGCTCATGGTAACCTGGTTGAAATACGGGAACTTAATTAAGGGGACAGAGGTGGCCGTTCCTACTGGGCTGTTTGCCAGTGGCTGAAAAGAAATCCTTCCCTGCAGTTAGCCAAGCACAGGGGGGCGAATTGGCCCTGAGCTTTTCGCGTTTGGCTAGCAGGGATCTTCCCTGTTACCAGCCACGCGGTCGGGGGAGGGGTACATTGATCATCCCAGGGAATTCATGGCGGGAGGGGGGGCGGGGGGGTTAGTTTGGTTTCTGCAGGGATCTTCCCTGATACCTGCCACGCGGTGGGGGGAGGGATAAAGCGATCATCCCAGAGAATTGGATGGGGGGGGGGGTTAGTTTGTTTTCCGCTGCTGAAGGTTAACAGGAAAACCGCAGCAGTCAACAGGCTTTGCTTGGTATGTGGGAAAGGAGGGCGCAGAAGCCGAAAGACAATGGCTTACCATGGCTGCCTGCAAGCTGAATTCTGTTGCCCGGACCTGCGTCTGTGATCTCTAACACCAAAGCCACAGGCACTCAATATTAAGATGGAAAATGCGACCTTGTACTGAAATCACATGTGCTATGTAATGTGAATAGTGTTTTTCACCATGAAAGAGTATAAGCATTGTTCTGTAAAATGTATCATTTTAAAAACTTCTCTCCTTTTTTTCAACCCTCCCTCCAGCAGCTGCAAATTTTTCAAGCCTCCCTCCTCCGTCCCGAAGGCTATCTCAGATAAGGCGGCGTAGAAAGAGGACGCGAGACGGCATGTTCACAGAAATAATGGAATCCACCCGCAATGAAAGAGTTCATTTGAATGAGTGGAAGGACACTGTATCTAAATTTAGGAAAGATGCCAGTGAACGTGAGGTCTTGAGGGACGCTCGAGATGAGAGGTGGCAGGCTGCAACGCTGGGGCTGCTGCGTGAGCAAACGGACATGCTCCGGCGTCTGGTGGAGCTTCAGGAACGGCAGCAGGATGACAGAGTGCCGCTGCAGCCGCTGTATAACCTCCCTCCCCCCCTCACCATGTTCCATATCCCCCTCACCCAGACGTGTAAGAACGCGGGGGGGGGAGGCTCCGTGCACCCTCCCACTCCACCCCAGTGGACAGCCCAACCAAAAGGCTGTCATTATATTGAATTTGTTCAGTGGCCTTTTACTTCCCTCCTATCCTCCTCCCAAACCTCACCCAGATTACCTTCTTGGTTCTCTCCCTATGTTTATAATCACTTAATAAAGAATACATGATTTTTAAACGATAGTGACTTTATTTCCTTTGAAAGAAAGCTGGGGGAACGGGGAGGGTGGGTTGCTTACAGAGAATGAATGAGTCAATAAAGGGGGCTGGTTTTCATGAAGGGAGAAACAAACAGAAATTTCACACTGTAGCCTGGCCAGTCATGAAACTGGTTTTCAAAGCTTCTCTGATGCACAGCGCTTCCTGGTGTGCTCTTCTAATCGCCCTGGTGTCTGGCTGCGCGTAATCAGCAGCCAGGCGATTTGCCTCAGCCTCCCACCCTGCCATAAAGGTCTCCCCCTTACTTTCACAAAGATTGTGGAGCACACAGCAAGCAGAAATAACAATGGGGAGATTTCTTTGGCTGAGGTCAGAGCGAGTCAGTAGCGATCGCCAGCGACCTTTTAAACGGCCAAATGCACATTCTACCACCATTCTGCACTTGCTCAGCCTGTAGTTAAACAGCTCCTGACTCCTGTCCAGGCTGCCTGTGTATGGCTTCATGAGCCATGGCATTAAGGGGTAGGCTGGGTCTCCAAGAATAACTATTGGCATTTCAACATCCCCAACGGTCATTTTCTGGTCCGGGAAGTAAGTCCCTTGCTGCAGCCCTTTAAACAGAGTAGTGTTCCTGAAGACGCGAGCATCCATGAACCCTTCCCGGCCAGCCCGCGTTGATGTTGGTGAAACGTCCCTTGTGATCCACAAGTGCTTGCAGCACCATTGAAAAGTACCCCTTGCGGTTTATGTACTGGGTACCCTGGTGCTCCGGTGCCAAGATAGGGATGTGGGTTCCATCTATCGCCCCACCACAGTTAGGGAATCCCATTGCAGCAAAGCCATCCACTATGACCTGCACATCTCCCAGAGTCACTAGCTTTTGTAGCAGCACCTCAGTGATTGCTTTGGCTACTTGCATCACAGCAGCCCCCACAGTAGATTTGCCCACTCCAAATTGATTCCCGACTGACCGGTAGCTGTCTGTCGTTGCAAGCTTCCACAGGGCTATTGCCACTCGCTTCTCAACTGCTCTCATCTTGGTATTCTGGCGCTTCAGGGCAGGGGAAAGCAAGTCACAAAGTTCCATGAAAGTGCCCTTACGCATGCGAAAGTTCCGCAGCCACTGGGAATCGTCCCACACCTGCAACACTATGCGGTCCCACCAGTCTGTGCTTGTTTCCCGGGCCCAGAATCGGCGTTCCATGCCTATAACCTGCCCCATTAACAGCATGATCTCCAAAGCACCGGGTCCCGCGGTTCGATAGAATTCCATGTCTATATCCTCATCACTCTCGTCGCCGCGCTGCTGTAGCCTGCTCCTCGCCGCCTGGTTTTCCAGGTTCTTGTTCAGCATAAACTGCACGATAAGGCGCGAGGTATTTACAATGTTCATGACTGCTGTCTTGAGCTGAGCGGGCTCCATGCTTGCCGTGGTATGGCGTCTGCACTGTTCACCCAGGAAAAAGGCGCGAAACGGTTGTCTGCCGTTGCTTCCTGGAGAGGGGGGAGGATATACCCAGAACCACCTGCGACAATGTTTTTGGCCCCATCAGGCATTGGGATCTCAACCCAGAATTCCAATGGGCGGAGGAGACTGCGGGAACTATGGGATAGCTATGGGATAGCTACCCACAGTGCAACGCTCCAGAAATCGACGCTAGCCCCGGTACATGGACGCACACCGCCGAATTAATGTGCTTAGTGTGGCCGCATACAATCGAATTTATACAATCTGTTTCCCAAATTCGAATTATATAAATTCGGATTAATCCCATAGTGTAGACATACCCTTATAGTCACTGAGGTGAAAAGGTTCTTAAAATTGTACTTACATCCCTATTAGGAGAAGGCTGGATGTGGATATGGGGTTAGAGTTCAGGTTGTTTGTGGAACCTAAACTCAGAATTTCCTGACTTTCAAACATCTTGTGTTTTGAATTACTGCATTCCAATGAAGGAGGATATATGTTCAACTTTGACTAGACTTAAAAATGTTGGGTAGGGCATTATATAAAGTTTTAATCTTATGATCCTTACTATCAAGCATTAATAGTGATTACCTGGATCCATAGCTATGTAGCCTACAAAACCCATTAATCTGGGTTATTGGTCTCTTTGTTTGGTGTAAAGTCTGTTTGATCTCATTGCATCTATTAAGCTTATAATTTTGTTGCAAATTGTCTTAATGGATCACTAAATATATTTATTTTAATAGATTACAAAATTTAGAAGTGTTTGGAAGAAAAATGTTCCCCTCTGAAATGTAGGGCTGAGCCTTTTTAGTGGAATAGAAATATTTTAAAAACAGAATGAGCCTGATCCTGTTTTCCTTGTGCAACCAAACTTCCAATGAGTGAATGGGATTTGAGTACATAATTATGGGCCAGAACCTGAATTTTTTATCTACATAAGACGGTGTGAATCTACAGTGCACTGGCTTGCTGCACAGTAACATAACAAATTCTTCCTTGGAAAATTATTATTGGGGAGTAGGGCTGTCAAACCCATCCCCTGTTAAGCATGTGATTAATCATGCTGTTAAACAATAATAGAATACCATTTATTTAAATATTTTTGGATGTTTTCTACATTTTTAAATATATTGATTTCAGTTACAACACAGAATACAATGTGTACAGTGCATTTGTATTTTTATTACAAATATTTGCACTGTAAAAAACAAAAAATAGTATTTTTCAGTTCACCTAATATAAGTACTGTAGTGCAATCTCTTTATCATGAAAGTTGGACTTACAAATGTAGAATTATGTACAAAAAGGCATTCAAAAATAAAACAATGTAAAACTTTAGAGCCTACAAGTCCACTCAGTCCTACTTTTTGTTCAGCCAATCACTCAGACAAACAAGTTTGTTTACATTTGCAGGAGATAATGCAGCCTGCTTCTTGTTTACAGTGTCACCTGAAAGTGAGAACAGACGTTTGCATGGCACTGTTGTAACTGGTGTCGCAAGATATTTACATGCCAGATGCGCTAAAGGTTCATATGTCCCTTCGTGCTTCAACCACCATTCCAGAGGACATGCGTCCATGCTGATGACGGGTTCTGCTCGATAACAGTCCAAAGCAGTGCAGACCGACGCATGTTCATTTTCATCATCTGAGTCAGATGCCACCAGCAAAAGGTTGATTTTCTTTTTTGGTGGTTTGGGTTCTGTAGTTTCCGCATCAGAGTGTTGCTCTTTTAAGACTTCTGAAAGCATGCTCCACACCTGGTCCCTTTCAGATTTTGGAAGGCACTTCAGATTCTTAAACCTTGGGTTGAGTGCAGTAGCTATCTTTAGAAATCTCACATTGGTACCTTCTTTGCGTTTTCTCAAATCTGCAGTGAAAGTGTTCTTGAAATGAACAACATGCTGGGTCATCATCGGAAACTGCTATAACATGAAATATAGGTCAGAATGCAGGTAAAACAGAGCAGGAAACATACAGTTCTCCCACTAGGAGTTCAGTCACAAATTTAATTAATGCCTTATTTTTTTAATGAGCGTCATCAGCATGAAAGTATGTCTTCTGAAATGCTGGTTGAAGCATGAAGGAGCATTTGAATGTTTAGCATATCTGGCACGTAAATACTTGCAATGCTGGCTACAAAAGTGCCATGCGAACGCCTATTCTCACTTTCAGATGACATTGTAAATAAGAAGCAGGCAGCATTATATCCCATAAATGTAAACAAACTTGTTTGTCTTAGTGATTGGCTGAATGAGAAGTAGGACTGAGTGGACTTGTAGTCTCTAAAGTTTTACATTGTTTTGTTTTCGATTGTAGTTATATAACAAAAAACAATCTACATTTGTAAGTTGCACTCAGGGCCGCCAAGAGCAGGTTTGGGCCCCGGTGAAAAATTTTTTTCAGGCCCCCCAGCAAGGGCGGACAGGCTAAACAGGGCCGACGAGGGGGGGGAAGCAGGGCCCCAGGTCCCCTTCCGGACCGCCGGGCCCCGGTAATTTGTACTGGCTCCTCCCCACCCCCTCGTCGGCCCTAGTTGCACTTTCATGATAAAGAGATTGCACTAAAGTACTTTGTATGAGGTGAATTAAAAATACTATTTCTTTTGTTTATCATTTTTACAGTGCAAATATTCATAATAAAAATAATAATATAAAGTGAGCACTGTACACTTCGTATTCTGTGTTTTAATTGAAATCAATATATTTGAAAATGTAGAAAAATATCCAAAATATTTAATAAATTTCAATTGGTATTCTAGTGTTTAACTGTATGATTAAAACTGTGATTAATCGTGATTAATTTTTAAAATTGCAATGAATTTTTTCAAGTTAGTCGTGTGAGTTAACTGTGATTAATCAACAGCCCTATTAAGGCATATTAAACATATTTTTCTGTCTTTTAATGCAATTTAACAGCAAGAAACAAAGGGAAGCTGACACCATGTGAGCAATCAGCTCTTATCAGGCCACCCTCAAGTGATCCCCAGAATAGTTTGAAAACCTCTTGCAATTAGCTTCTCTAGCATTATGATTGATTTTAATTTGTTTAATTTAATTTGTTCATATTACTGAAGCCAGCCTGTAGTGTAATACTATGAACTCTTATCCACCAGTCAATGATCTGGCAGTGAGGCCTTGATTTTTAGTACAGGGGGAAAGGTCCTAATACAGTGCAAACTTTGTGTTTGACCAAACTGAGCCTCACAAAGTGCTGACATTACTGTCTAGCAGAAAGGCAACTGAAATAAGCAGAAAACATATCTGTAAACGTAAGTGTCGACATTATTTTGTTTGAAATTTGAATCTATGTAGTGTAATGTGATAAAGTATAAATTGATTCAGTTAAATTATTTTTATTCTTGTATTTGATTGCTTTAATTTAAAAAACAAACTGAGTTTGTAAACTAGTGAAATGGAATTGTTGTAACAAGAGACACATTGCAAACTCAAAGTATTGGAGTATCTGTTTTTTATGGTAAACATATAAAGATGTAGAAACCTAACAATATGGAACAAACGTCCTAGTATAGTTAGAATACTTTTACTTTATTTCTAAAGAAATGATTAAACTTTAACTATCAGGTATACTGTAAAATAATTTTGCTAATCTTTTCACTGTTAGCTTGTAGTTTACATGAAGCATAGGCAATGTGACTAATGTAAATATAATCTGATCTATTGCATGTATTTAAACTATTTTAATAGGTTTCTGATATCTGAATTTTGGGGGGCTACTTTGAAAACCAAGAAATGGGATCATCATCTTTACAAATCTCTGCATTGCTTCTGGCTTTGGCGGGGCTCATCATTTTACTTGTTGCAACTGTGTCCAACAAATGGAAAATTTCCAGCACTGCAACAGCAGTTATTACTGCAAACTGGATTTACGAAGGCCTCTGGATGAACTGTGCAGCTACTGCCTTGGGTTCGGTTCAGTGCAAGAAATTTTTCTCCTTGCTGAGTTTAGACAGTAAGTGTATGGTTTACGTACATAAAATACTAGGGTGCAATTTACCTCCCCTTTTGGGTACGGGATTAGACAAGTTAGGGGACAGAATTCACTATGGACAGGCCAACCCAGCCCCTTTATGGCCACTACAGTAGCCTATGATCTAGAGTAGCAGCAGCCCCTCTTCTAGCTCCCCACCCCCCCTGTTGCTGTGGAACCATGGTTCCGCTCTTTCTTCAGCTGCATGCATGGAGACCCTGCAGTGCACAGAGAATGGTGCTCCTGTGCATCCAGTCTACCTGTAGTATAAATATCCTAGCTCTTTGCATGGAAGTGAATTTCACCCTTACAGTTCGGAAAAAATACAATCTCCAATAGTTTACTTAGTTTTTGTTCTTAATTATAAACATATCACATCTGAATGTTTTTGAGATGTTCATTCATATGTTGGCTTGGGATATAATTTTGCTGGTACTCCAGAACTTTGTGTCATAATCAGATCACTCAAATTTTTTTTCTATTTGTCAGAGTAAACATTATTTTCAAGAAGGAACACACGTACTAATTCCATTGTATGGATCGACCTAGAAAAAAAATCTTGACTTTAAATATCTAACTTCAGATTGACAGAATTGTTTACTTGAAACTAGGATTTGCTGAAAGTAATTTCATTTCTGGTTAGTGCCACATATCAAAGTGCTCCTAGAATTTTGACTACTCAAAGGTGACAGTTTCAGTATGAACAAATTTAAAAATGTTTCTGAGTGTACAACTATTTAGGACAAAACATGATAGTGTGAGAATTTAGCACCAACTGTAGCAACAGAAGAATTGTTACATCTAGGGATTGAAAAATACTCTGGTTTGAATTATTCTGGGTTTTCAGTATTCCTTCCTGGAGCCAGTTCCAAAAACCCCTGCTAGACTGAAGGCATGGTGAAGGACTGACATACTTATAAGTTCTTACCTCACAAACAATTATAAATACAGTAGAAACAATTGCTGTATACTATTGAAAGGTTGGCACTTTGTGGCTGTTCTGTGGGATACAGCTGTGTTCAATTGGTTAGCACAAGATGAGATATTGCCTTTTTAATACTACAATGTTCCGATTACCCTCTTTTCCCTACTTCTTGAATCCTCCAGCCACTGTATTAGTTTCTTACTTGAAAGGTACAAGCCAATGTTTTATTCCACCTGAAAGTGGAAAAAAATGAGGCAAAGGTGCCTTATTGGTGGAATAGTACAAAGTTTTCAGGATCAGTAAAGCTTTCTGAGCACAATATGTTCACTGACATCAGACCATAGAACTAGTCTGGCGTCCTGCTTCCTGTAGTGCCCAATGCCTGATGCTTTTGAAAACAAAATGATCCTCTTCTGTAATACATCTAGCCAACACAGTCAATAGCATAGGAATTCTTCATAACTAGCTTATCCCATCTTTAAATAAAATGTTGGATTTTTACTAGGAATTGCATTTACTACAAATTTCTGCATTTAGTACTTGCACTTACACCGCTACCTCGATATAACGCGACCCGATATAACACGAATTCGGATATAACGCGGTAAAGCAGTGCTCCGGGGGGGGGCGGGGCTGCGCACTCCGGTGGATCAAAGCAAGTTCAATATAACGCGGTAAGATTTTTTGGCTCCTGAGGACAGCGTTATATCGAGGTAGAGGTGTACTTGGGATTTCTTATATGGCTGTGACATCACTGGCAGCCAGCTAGAAAGCTCCATCTGTGCTTAAAGTTTCAGGAAATCTCAATGCATTTGTAACATATTTTGGAATAATTTTCAGTAATCATCTGCCTGCATAGACCACTTGTAATGGAAAGTATCTAGGGTGAGAACTAATAGTTCAGCATTTTCTTCCTGCACCTGTTTGATTTTCAGTTCCTCTCCCTTTTCATGTGAGGAAATGTACTTTAACAGATAAGAGCTATAAAGGTGACTTCTGCTCTTCTTCCGTTACCGTGTTAGTGACCACCATACAAATCTGTTGTTGCTCAGTAAATTGGATGTTTGTGTGATTTAGAAGGAATTTTTTGTGACCTTTTAATAATTGTCCTTGATCCCACCCCAATCCTTTGTACATTTTTAAACGTTAAAGTTCCTCAGTATTCAGCTTATATTTTTCATGATTGTACAGAGCTATTTATTTGGGTCTAAATATAGTGAGCAGTATGCAGTATTTTGTTTCTTTGTTCTATTTGCTTGATGTGTAGAAATGTTAAAAGATAGTTTGAGTTGCTGATAAATATCTGTTGTTGTAAAACTTGTATAGACTTCAGGGGCTCAGACTAAGGATTAAAAATTCTTGATTTGCAATACAAATTTTTGGAGGTACATTAAGCCTAATGCTTCAGATTTTAAACCAACCTCTAACTATTAGAGATTAGGATTAGACCTCATGTGGGGCAAGGGAAGGCTGATTATCCTATATCTGTATACTGTGGGATTTTTTACACCTTGCTCTGTGTTACTGTCAGAGATTGTCTGGTTTGAAAACTTGCTCTGGAAGGAAACTCCTCAATGACAATCTCAATATGGGAGTAAGCTTCTACTGTTTTAGTTAGTTTAAAATACTTAATAAAAGAAGGAAAGGCTTCATTCCACTTGACAAAGATAAAACTACCTGAAATGCTAAGAAACCCAGAGATGTCAAAATGTGTTTATTAGATGTCTAATAAGATGTGCCTTGTCTACATGTCTGTGGGTATATTATACCATTTAATTAACATCTGAAATTGCCCTTTTACAAGAGGCAAAGGGACATGCCCAAACATGTCCCACTCTCACCCAAACTGTAACAATATGAAAGTGCTAGCAGACACTTTCAGGCAGCATGCTATTTCCTGGGGAAACTGTTTGGAAGTGACATCTGTTGAGGATCTGTCTAAGAGGCCATGAGCCACAATAAAGCTGGAGTTTGTTAATTAACCCTGTGTCAGAATGAGATCTTATATGGCAGATGATCCAGACACAATAAAGCGTAAAACATGGTGGCAGTCATAATAAAGTCCTAGACAGAAGGAGACACCACTGAGAGTGTGATGCTGGCAGACCAGATGCTAGCTCATGCCAAGGCCCAGGGCTTCACTGAACACTTACAAATACATATCTGGAAACCAGTCTGGCTTACCTGTGGGTTAGTATAGTTACACTAGATATTAATATAAGAATGTGTTTAGATTTTATGGAATGCCTGTAGGATGCTACATATATTAATCCTACTTATAATATCTGTATCCCATGGCATAAAGTTATATTGAGTGTTTGTATTTTAAACATCTGTAATTGTGCAACTCATTAAACAGGAAAAGAAGCATTAATTAAGGTAAAGTGCTTGACCTGTATACAAGAAGGCAAATGAAACATTGTGCAGCATCATAGGACAGAGACTTTGTTGATTGCATTCCTCACTCCCTCCAGGAAGGGGAGTCCTGCACATGAATTTACCCCATCAGCTTGGATTCTGGGTTGAAAGGAGGATAAAAATCCATGATCAGGAGAATCTGGGTCTCGTTATGCTGTCTGGACTGTTGAGGGGCAAAGATTCCTAAGCATAAGCAAGAGATCCCCATGCTGGTTGGCATGGGTCAGCCCTAAAGAACATATAGAGCTGCTTATTATAGAAGCTTATACTACCTTTTAAAATTGAAGACTAACACATTCGTGTATGTTTCCTGTTTTAACCTTATACATTACTCTCTGATTTCTTTTCTTAGTTAATAAATCTTTAGTTAGTTTAATACAGTATTGGCTACAGGTGTGTCTTTGGTTTGAGATCTGAGTACAGCTGACCTGGAGTAAGTGACTGGTCCTTTAGGACTGGGAGTAACCTGAATATTGATGTGATTTTTTAGGTGTAAAGTGACCATCTATAACATGGTCCAGCTTGCCTGGGTGGCAAGATAGACTAGAATACCCCAGGGGGACTGTCTGTTGTAGTGCTGTAGGAGTTCATGTTTGTTACTGGGTTGGTGAAATCTAGTGATAGAATATACCGCAAGTTGGGGTTTCTGACCTGCTTTTTAATAGTCTGCCCTGAGGTTGGCACTCAGTCATGAGCCACTCATTTCAACGTGACAGAGAGCTGCACTGTGTAGAGCAGAATACTTCTGTGAGTACACAGTTTGTTTTACAAGACAAGGCTGATAACAGAAAATGGAGGAGCTGAAACCTCGAGGGACATTAAACTTGCAAGCTAAGCATTTAGCTCCTGCATGGAAGAGCTAGAAAGAGGAATTTAATCTCTATATAGATATTGCTATGGCAGCTAAAGAGGATGCTGTGAAAATAAAACTGTTTTGTTACCAGATTGTAGAAAGGGAGAGAGAGAGAATTCAGACTCTGTGCATGGAAATTCCCCAACTTCAACACACCTTAGTAATGAGCTGTTTTGATACTCACTGTAACTCTAGGAAAAATGAAACTGTGGAAAGATGTAATTTCTTTTCTTGGGATCAAGCAGCTGGGGAGGCTATAGCACTGATTTAAAAGTGCTAGCAGCCAGCTGCAATTTTGGAAATATTAAAGACTCATTGATAAAAGACCAGATAATATGTGGGATATGAGACTCACAAGTACAAGAGTGGTTGCTGAGGGTAGCTGACTTAACTTTGGGGAAAAGCTTGGAGGTACATAGGGATGCCGAGCTATCCAGAAAGGGGATTAGAATTCTGGAAGGCAGTCAGCAGAAACTGTCCATGCAATACATAAAAAGAAATCAAAACCAGATATAACATCAGTAGGTGACAGCAGTACAGACACATGCAAATACTGTGGGAGAAAACGTATAATACAGAAAGAAAAGTGTCCGGCTTATGAGAAAAAAATGCCATATCTGTGAGAAATTTAATCATTTTGCAGCCGAGTGTTTGTCCAGAAAAAAGAAAATCAAATCCAAGGTACAGACAGTAACTGAAGAGAGCAACAGTGACTAGGAGGACATTTTGTGGGTGGCTGAAGAGCTGTAAACAGTGCAGAAAGACACTAGTAAGTACCAGAAACAAGGCCCCGCCTTTACCCCATGTCAGCTTGAGCCCTGAGCACTTGACTCCCACCCCCATCCACTGGAGCCCTGAGTGCTCACCCCCCGCAGCCAGAGGAGCCCTGGTCAAACCACCCGGGCCACCAGCCGGCCCCGGTGCTGGGCTGCCTGCCGCCCCCAGCGCTGGGTCAGCCTTAGTGCCAGCCGCCAGCACTGGGCTGGGCACCGGTTGGGGGAGACGGTGGAGCTTGGGCGGGGCCCGGGCTTGGCTTAGGGGAGGCTAGCTTCCCCTGGCCTATTATACCCACTGCCCATGCAGAAAAAGTTACATGCAGCCATGTTACTTGGGAAGGAAGTGGTACAATTTCAATTAGATAGTGGCACAAGTTTTAAAATTATCCAGATCGGTCTGGTAAAACCAGACATATGGTTGGAGGGGACCAATCAGCTGTTAACAGTGTAAAACCATACCACATTAAAGCCCATGGGGAAATGTAAAATTAAATTAAGAAATCCAAGGAACAAAATGAAATACTGACTGGACTTTGTGGTCATGGATGATGAGACAGCAATATCACTTCTGGGCATCAAGACTGTCCAAGCCATGAACCTAATAAAAGTTCCAGAACATAATGAAAGTGGATAGCAGGGTGACTGAAGATACCTTGGATGGTATTACCTGGGACCAGGAGATGACACAGAGGGAATATAGAGATGTGTTTCAGAGAGACAGAGGGCTAGATGGAGACTGACACCCAAATAGAGACTGACACCCAATGCTTAATTTGTGCCAGGGCTAATTTGTGCAAAGGCTTGCCAGGGCTGAGCCCTGGAATCTCTTGGCTTGGCTGTTCATAGCCCTGGCACCTCTGGGCTTGCCACGTCAGTTATGAAAGTAAAAAAAATTGTTTGAGCCCCATTACCTAATTGCTTGAGCCCCGGCACCTCTTTCATTACAAATTAAGCACCGCTGACACTAGTGTGAAGCCAGTTAAATTACCAAAAATAAAAGTACCGATTGCATTACTACAGTTGCTGAAAGAGGAACTACAGAGCCTACAGACTCATGGAATTATACAGCCTGTAGAGAAGAGTACAAACTGGATAAGCAGTCTTGTGGTGGTCAGAAGACCATCTGGAAACTGAGGGCAAGTCTACACTATGTGCTACATTGGCAGAGCTGCACCGATGCAGGTGCGCTGCTGTAGCACATCTGGTGAAGACACACTGTGCTGCCAGGAGAGCGCTCTACTACCAGCATAATTATTCCATGTCTGTGAGAGGTGGAAGCTATGTTGGCAAAAGAGTCTCCCGCCAACATAGCGCTGCTGTGGACAGCACTTAAGTCTATGTAACTTGTGTCACTCATGGGGGTGTCTTTTTCATACTCCTGAGCTATGTAAGTTACATCAACTTAAACAGTAGTGTAGATCAGCCCTGAGAATATGCATAGACTCAAAGCCTTTAAACAAGTTTTGAAATAGCACCATTTCCTTCTGCGTACAATTGAGGAGGTACTACCAGATCTGTCTAAAGTGAGACATTTTACAGTACGTGATGTAGAATCCAAGCTTACTTGACAACCTGCGCAACTCCATTTGGGCAATACCAGTGGTATGGTATGCCAAGAATGCCAATGGGAATCATTCCAGAGCAGATTGACCCAAGCATGACGGGAATCCAGCAATAGCAGACAATGTGCTGCTAGTAGGAGAGGGTGACACTCCAGAATAAGCACAATGAGATCATGACTACAAATTACTACAGTTTTTACAGAGATGAAGAGAAAAAAATATTAAATTGAACTTAGACAAGCTCAGGTTGAGAGTAACCGAGGTGCCATATATTGGACATTTGTTGACCCCCAAAGGCCTAAAAATAGACCCAAAGACAGTGAGGGCAATTAGAGAAATTCCAAGACCCAGCGATGTTAAAGGAGTACAAAGATTTCTGGGAATGGTCAATTATTTAGCAAAGTTTTGCAACCATCTCTCTGAGAGCTTGGAGATCCTGAGGCAGCTGACAAGTTGAGACACCCTATGGGAGTGTACGGACCAACGTGAGCAAGCATTCCAGAAAGTAAAAGATGATTGGGAAGACTCCCATTTTGAAATATTACAATGCAGAGGAACACCTGCTGCTGCAATGTGATGCATCCAAGTCAAGTCTAGGGGTTACCAGGCTGCAAGGGGGGGGAATCTGGTGCATTCAAAAGCAAAGCATTGTACGTGACAGAGAAGGGCTGTGCTCAAATTGAAAAAGAGTTAGCAATTCTCTTTGGAATGGAAAAATTTCACCGGTACACATACGTGGACATACAGTCTGACCATAAACCTCTCAAAAGCATTTGGAGAAAGACATTACTGAGGGCTTGTCTACACTTAGAGTAATGCAGTGGAGCAGCTGCAGCACTGTAGCACATAGTGAAGACACTACATACACCAATGGGAGAGCTTCTCCTATCACTGTAGGTACTTCATCTTCCCGACAGGTGGTAGCTATGTTGACAGAAGAGCTCTCCCATCAACATAGCACTGTCTACACTAGGGGTTGTGGCAGTATGTTAGTAGAACTATGTCACTCAGGGGTGTGGATTTTGTGAGCGATATAGTTCTACTAACATTAGTTGATAGTGTACACCAAGTCTCAGTGCACCAAAAAGCTTACAATGGATGATGATGCAACTGCAGAGCTACCACATAAAGATCAAGTATTGCCCTGGCAGAAATTTGGTGTTGGTGGACACCTTGAGCTGTGCATACCTGCCAGAACCCAGCAAGGAGGGGTCCGTAGAGGCAGAGGTGGAGACAGTAAATATGGTACAGTATTTATCTATCTCGGAAGATAGACTGAGAAAGATACTGAGAGGTACGGAGCAAGACAGAATGCTAGAGACATTGAAACTCATGATCTTACAAGGATGGCCAGCAACAACAGACCAAGTACCTAAAGAGGTAACACCATTCTTTCAGATAAGAGACGAGTTGTGCATACAGAATGGCATTATGTTTTTGGGAGAAAGAGCGGTTATTCCAGCAGCTTTTTCGAATGAAATTTTCACATCTGGGTATTGAAGGTTGCTTAAGGCGAGCCAGAGAGACTGTATACTGGCCAGGAATGAATGAGCAGTTATGAATGGTCATGGAAAAGTGATGTATGCAGATCTTGGGAAGACACAACAAAGCATAAAACACAAACTACCCTCTCAAGCACATGTTTGAAGAGATAAGTCTTGCACTGTGCTCTAAAGGTTAAGGTTCAGATCTCTGAGCATCAAGGAAAGCAAAATGACTCAAGGCCCTTTCATTAAACACAAGTGATCACTGCCGCTAATATAAAAAGTGCCTAACTGAATTCAGCTGTGCCAGAGATGTGTGAGGAGAGGTAGTCTGTCAGGTAGTGAGGATCAAAGCCAATGTAGGGATAAATGACCCTGAAGTTCTCCCCCTTCTTTTTTGGCAAAAACAGCAAGTTCTTCAAAAGGGATATAAGTACTGCTATAATATGCTGATCTAAAGTACCATCACTTTAAAATTGCAGAGACCCCCTGAGGCAGAAGTGCAGGATTTGGTAGGATTCTCTTGAGAAGTGAAATTGTTGCCACAATTTTTGACCCATACCTTACGAGGAGCAAATCCTCATGGCCATCTCAGAGCTTTAAGATTGCCTTTCAAGTGCAAAGGCACAGGTGAGCACAGCAAATACTGCAAGAAGGCATTTAGGGTATGTCCACACAACAATTAAATACCCGCAGCTAGCCTGTGTCAGCTGATTTAGTCTACAACGCAGTTTTACAACCCATTAGCCCAACCTCCACAAGCCCAAGTCAGCTGACATGGGCCAGCCACGGGTGTTTAATTGCTGTGCAGACATACCCTTAGAGTCCCAAATCTGCTCTTGTCTAAGTCAACAGCAAAACTCCCATTGATTTTTATGGTAGCAGAAACAGGCATATAGTGTTCTAACATCCCTTTGCAACCAAACCCACCCTTCTACAGCCTAGCCACAAAATGGCCGGAGAGGTTTGACGAGCAAATCTAAAAGAGCAGACGCATCTGGTTTACTAAGAATTTGTGGCACTTGTGATGTCCTTTTGGGAGTCTGTATGTAAATTTTACATAATGCCATCACTTTATAACTGTATTATATCAAGTTGCATATCTATATAATTCTAACACAACATAAGGATCTAGTTCAGGGATCGGCAACCTTTGGCACGCGGCTTGCCAGGGTAAGCACCCTGGTGGGCCAGGCCAGTTTGTTTACCTGCCGCGTCCGCAGGTTCAGCCGATCGCGGCTCCCCCTGGCCGCGGTTCGCCGCTCCAGGCCAATGGGGGCTGCGGGAAGCGGCGGCCAGCACATCCCTTGGCCCGTGCCGCTTCCCACAGCCCCCATTGGCCTGGAGCGGCGAACCGCAGCTGGGGGAGCCGCGATCGGCCGAACCTGCGGACGCGGCAGGTAAACAAACCGGCCTGGACCGCCAGGGTGCTTACCCTGGCGAGCCGCGTGCCAAAGGTTGCCGATCCCTAATCTAGTTTGTAAAGAAATTTTGCTTTCTTTTCAAGGTGAGGTAGAAGCAGTTTACCACCTGTAAAAGATGGTTAACCCTATTGGTATTTGCAAGCAGTTTAAGTTACTAAAGTCATTAAGTGCCAGTGCACATTTCTTCTGTGGAGCTAGCCTGGGATATGATTATACCCTTAGTCACTAGAACTCTAAAAAAATAACAACCTGTGACAAACTGAAACTTTTAATAAATTGATATTGCTATCCATATAACTGTTTTCAAATTGTGATTCAATCCTCCTGAGGCTTTGTCTTATTTTGCTGTGATTCCATGAAACTTGTGTTGTCATACTTTCATTTTCCAGTGTGAGTGGGATGCGGTTTCATGAGGATATATCACTTTAACTAGAGATCAATAGTCTGTAAAATATTAATGTTTACCTTTTATCCACAAACTTAACATCCTTTGAAATACTCAATATAGTAATACAGTAGCTGTCTATCTTAACTAAAATATATTTTATGATGGGATGATTTATTGTTGTGCATAATAAAGTTCCAAAAGTACGTAAAGTGCTGTGTGTACAAAACAAAGTTCCTGCTGTTGAATTTACAATCCAATTTTGTCTTAAAGCAAATAATATAAGAACACTAAACTTTCAAAGCAGCAATAAAATTCCAAGTAATAGTAGCCTTATGTAAACCTGTGATTGATAAAAATAAGATAGAGATTTATGAACATCACAAAAATTTACCAGTCTCAAACACTTCACAAGAGGAGTGATAGTCAGAACACTGGTTAGACTTTCTGACTCTGGATGCATGATGGGCTCACTCTGTAACTTTTAATCACAAAAAATGTTAAATAGAATTTGTAAGTTTATCAAACTATTTCAATTAATATCTTTCCCATAAATTGCTCCCAGATATTACAGTCATGCACAAAAAGCCTTATCACTCTGTGGGTTGAGCAAAGAGCAAAGGTAGCTTCATTTTGGAGTGAAACCAGAGATAGAACAGCACGTAGTCTTCTGAAGGGAGCAATATTTGTATACACTTCATTTTAATAAAAGATAGACATAGTTGAGTGTATTAATATTCACAAACATGTCTGCTGCTTTGGAAATCACTGGCTTTCTGCTGAGCTTGTGTGGGTGGCTAATTGTGGGAGCCACTTTATCGAATAGTTACTGGAAAATCTCCACCATACATGGGAATGTGATTACAACTTCTAGCTTGTTTGAAAATCTGTGGAAAAGCTGTGCAGAAGATAGCACTGGAGTCTCCAACTGCAGAAAATTCGATTCTATATTGGCACTGCCTGGTACGTCTCTATTTTTGTGCAATATTTTTTATATAATAGAAGAATTTGTTGGAAAGAAGTAATGTCAGTTATAAAAAATCTAACCCTATATCCTGTCTAGTAGTAATGGAAGATAAAGGTGTGATGAATTGGGACTATGTCTGTACAATTTATGAATTCTGTGTGAGATTATTAACCCTATATGTCTGTATCAGGCTGTAAACTTCTGAATTTGCAGCCTTTGCCTCCTCTATTGTCTGTTTGACCTTGTCTACACTGCCACTTTACAGCGCTGCAACTTTCTCGCTCAGGGGTGTGAAAAAACACCCCCCTAAACGCTGCAAGTTTCAGCGCCATTAAGTGGCAGTGTAGACAGTGCACGAGCACTGGTAGCTCCTCCCCTCGTGGGGGTGGTTTTTTTACAGCACTGGGAGAGCTCTCTCCCAGCGCTGGTGCCGCGACTACACATTGCTAGTGAAGATATACCCTTTGTCTCCATGTTGGGTTGAAAATTCTGAAGGTGGATGGCAAAAGAATAATAATAGAGGGTAGTTGACTCTTAAGTACCCAATCGTTGGAAATCTATTCCCTCTAGACAAAAGACTGGTGGTTCCTTTCCAAAGTAACTGAGTTAGCAGGGGGAAAGTCACCTTGGCAACAGAGTCATCTGATGGGTTTGTGCTCATGTGGGGAAGCTGACAAAGATGTCACCTGATACAGGGAACTGAAGTTTTTAAAAAGACAGAGGCTGGTCTGTTGGGGGATGTGTGGGGGGGACATTTTCTTCAGTCCATGAGGGAAAGACCACTCACTATATAATAGTGTGCATGAGGCAGGGACATCCTGCCTGCCTTCTGGGGCCCAGATGGTTCCCCAAGGACTCACAAAGGAAGGGTGAGCTAGAAATTGAGGGACATAGTAGGTTTATTGTTTTGTATGATCTGTACTCTGTGCTTTACATGATTAAATATAAAAGAGAATAAAGGTATTAGACTGTGCTCTGTGCGTGTGTTTTAACTGCTTTACAGCTGTTGCATGCTCCTGAGAGAGTTAAACTATAAAATAGAAGTGGAGTTCTGGGAGAGGTTGTGTTTAAGTAACTGGGGTATTCAGGGCTCAGTGCCGGTTGGGGGGCATAGGGCAGGTCGGCTGAAGACCCCCATTTCTGAGAAGGGGTACAGACTCAGAATCAGTGCCTAGGAAATGTGCCAGAGAAACCAGGAGAGGAACTAATGCTGCAGTCTGCTGAGGCTCTGGAAGCTTCATACCTTAGGGATCCAGAGCACAGAGGCTTGGATTCTCCTTACATAAGTCCTAGTGAGTGAGCAGGAGGGGGCGCTCATTGGGAACTGTGACAAAAGGTAAAATAGATATTTTTGGTCAATAACGGCTTCTCAGACTTTTGCAATAAAAAAGTCTATAAAGAAGCAGAATGTGTCAAATAAAGCACACTAGAAAAAGCTATAAAAATAATATATATCAACTCACTTAATCAGGCAAATATTCTTTTAATATGCATTTTAAACATAATGTAACCTGCTTTCTAACATCCTGTGGAAAGATAACTGGGTATTGTACCATTTCTAGCCTTAATGTGTCTTACAGTGTTTCTTTATTTTTTTCAGAGAGATATTTTATAGGCATAATCTTAATATTTGACATTAGTATACTGCATAGGGAGCTTTTTAATATAAGTAGGTATGAAATAGCATTTATGTCAAACTGCCTATTCAGACTAATACATTGTGTTGTGAGAGAAATTAAAAAAGCTATTAAATATTATTTAAATTAATCTGTGTATTAGAAGTAGAGGGTTCTTTTCTGATTGGATTTGGTTTTAAACTTCCGAAATCTGAATTGCCATGTATCTGAGTTAAATATGTAAATCTTCAACAAAATCTTTCTTTGCATTGTTCTAAAGTTTTAATTATGTAGTGACAACATTCATTATATTGTAAACTGCAGGCATAAACCAGGTAGATTTATGTACTCTAAGGCAGCCTATATTCCAGAATAACTCCATGTGTGGACACTTGTATTCTGGAATAAGGTTGCCTTTTTCTGTGGTTTAGCTTCCAAAGTGGATTAAGGCTAGGTCTACACTACAGCGAGGGTCCGACCTAAGATACGCAACTTCAGCTATGTGAATACCGTAGCTGAAGTTGCGTATTTTAGGTCGGCTTACCTGGCTGTGAGGACGGGGGAAAGTCGACCGCTGCCGCCGACTCCGCTGCTGCCTCTTGCCGTGGTGGATTTCCGGAGTCGACGGCAGAGCGATCAGGGATCGATTTTATCGCGTCTTCACTAGACGCTGTAAGTCGATCCCCGATAGACCGATTGCTACCCGCCGGATCGGCGGGTAGTGAAGACAAAGCCTAAGTTAATTTGGAAAAAGGCAGTCTTATTCTGGAATACGAGTGTCTGCACTTGGAGTTATTCCACAGTAGCTACTCCACTTTACATTCACACTCTACTTTAAACCAAAATAAATTTCATGTGTGGACAAGCCCTAAAACATACATACTAATCTGGAAAAGATTTTAATTACATTTTAAGAATTTAAGTTACAGTACACTAAAGGTAAAAGGTAACTGCTAGGGGAGATTTATAATTTCCTTAAACTATTTTTCTCTCAGAAGCAGGTTTAAAATGGTTTGTGTAGGTTTCTTTTTACACTTCTACCCCAATATAACGCGACCCGATATAACATGAATTCGGATATAACGCGGTAAAGCAGCGCTCCGGGGGGGGAGGGGCTGCGCACTCCGGCGGATCAAAGCAAGTTCGATATAACGCGGTTTCACGTATAACGCAGTAAGATTTTTTGGCTCCTGAGGACAGCGTTATATCGGGGTAGAGGTGTATTACTTTAGACTGAGAGGAACATAAAATGTGGTGTGAATAAACTTCTTGCATTCTACAATAAGAATTAGGATAATATCCATCTGAATTTCTCTCTGCAGGCTGCTTATTTGAGCATGGATTGTGTTATTATATAAATCCACCACTGGACTGGGCCTCATAATTTAGAGCTTTTGGCTCCACATAGCATTTTATTAGCAATTATTTATATGGCACTATAAATTTACACAGTGGTGATACCAGTGGGAATTTTTTTAGAATTCCCTACCCAGTAACACAAGAGTGTGTCACTGATAAGAAGGTAAGAAAGCCTTTTGGAAGATGTGGCTTTAAAGAAATTAAGAGGAGGCAGACAAGAATATCAGGAGTGAGGATACAAAGGCAAAAGTGGGAGGAGGGAAAGGGAACCGAAGAGGATTTGGTAGAGGATGAGAGAATAGTAGGGAGTGGGAGGTGGGGGCGGGGGGTGTCTAAGGGAGAAATGAGAGCAGACATATAGGAAATTTATAGGTAGGGCTTTAAAGGTGAGAACTTGAATCTTAAATTTGATGCAGTAAGAGGAAGTGAATGAATATATTCAGAGGGTGGCTCTATGGTTAGACCAGCAGGAAGGGAAACATTTCTTAAGCAGAGGCATGTTGGATAGCCTGGAGGGTGTAGAGTTTGCAATATTTGAGAGAAGAAAAGAGATGAAGATAGTAAGGAAAAAGTGGATTTTCCTATAACAGAGGAAAAAAGCAATAGAACTTGGAGACACTGGATTTATGGAAGAAGAGAACAGTCAAAGATAAGAGTTGCAAGTCTGGGAGACAGGAAGGATAGTGGAGTTGTTATGGTGACAGGTCAGGAAGGTGGAGAAAAAGGGTTTGGAAGAAATAAGTAGCTCAATTTTGAAGATTAAGAGAGCAGCAGGACATCCAGAGAATTCTTGAGGGAGCTGGAAGCATAAGATCGCACAGATGAGAGTCAGGGTTCAGCTCCAATGTAGAGGTTATTCAGGAATCATCTGCACAGAAATGTAACTGAAATAATGAAAATGAATGAGATCAGAGGTAGAAAGGAAAGGCATCTTTGGTGATGGGCTGTTAGAGCATGGTTTTAAACAGAAGCAGGAGGGATCTCTTGAAGGTCTCTGCATTGGCAGCCCTAGCTGGTTAGAGTGCCCTCTGATATCAGATTTAGCTCCCTTTAAATCAGGTTTAAAACCTTTTTGAGATCAGTAGGACTTTACTTAGTATATTAATTTTGATTTAACTTTTACATTTTCATCTATTGTATAAGATGCCTTGAGCTTCTTTGGACACGAATACAATTATTTTTAAAGTATGAAACTTTAGAATGAAAGGAGTGTTATACAGGGTTTGGGGATTGTTCAGGAAACAAAACTGTGGAGATAAGATATCACCCAGTCAGGTGCCTAAAAGTTATGACAGCCAAAGTTTATCTGAGCAACTGTACATGGGCAATTCACAGCACAGTCGATTAAATAGTCAGAATTGAGAACAAACTAAACTTAGCAATCTGACCACAGTTGATGCATAGACAAAGGGCAGGATATGGCCCAGAATCTGTATTTGTATAATACAACTCCCTGTAGTCAAATATATCCAGATCCCTTTAACACAGATAAGGGGTTTGAATTGAATATCTTATTTTAGGCACTGCTAATTCAGAGTGCTGTGCAAAGGAGACCAACTATATTAAATTACTTATGTATTTAGCACCTGTGTTACAGCTGTAGATCAAGCATTTGTCACTAAGCAGTTAATCAGCTGCCAATTTCTATTTGTATTGGCACTTTAAACTCTAGTTTTATTATCCTTGAGTTAAGATTCAAAGTCTCTGCTTCAGATTAGTGAGGTTAATCAAGGCTTCATATAAGGAATATACTTATGGAATATATAATACAGTAGAACCTCAGAGTTAAGAACACCTCGGGAACAGAGGTTGTTCATAACTGTGAACAAAATGTTACGGTTGTTCTTTCAAAAGTTTACAACTAAACATTGACTTAATACAGCTTTGAAATTACTATGCAGAGGAAAAATGTGGCTTTCCCTTTATTTTTTTAGTAGTTTATGTTTAACAGAGTACTGTACTGTATTTGCTTTTTTTTTTTGTCTCTGCTGCTGCCTGATTGCGTACTTCTGGTTCCAAATGAGGTGTGTGATTGACTGGTCAGTTTGTAATTCTGGTGCTCATAATTCTGAGGTGCTATTGTAGATAGTTTGTATCTCATCATCGCATCAAAGGAGGAGATTGAAGTAGGTAAAGAATGAACGATGTTCTGGAAAAAGAAAACTGAACAAGGAAAATAGAAAAACAAACTGAAGAGCAGATTGATGAAAAACAAGAAAGATGAGATGATGGGTCCAAGAGATAAGCTACTGGACAAAATCAGTGCAGACAGAGAATCTTAGAAGGCAAACATCAAACAATATTGCATGGAAAGAAGATGAGCTGCTCAACAAAAGGCCTAAGGATGCAGAAACTTGTTTTGCAGTATCTAAAAGGAGGATCCCAGGACCTCAAATTGGGTGATGAAGCCCCAGAAGGTGAAACTGACCAGCTTGTTTTCTTCAACCACCTCCTACAACTAATCTATTTTTGATATTCAGATTCACATTCCTTTGGGATCTTGTATGTGAAAGCACTTCGGACTAAAACAAAAATTGAATTTAATATGTTTTTGGCAAAATAAATTGAGATTCAGCTATTGCCACTGACTATTTCTTTACATACTGATCATCAGGCCTTAAAACAAGACAGGAATTAAATTGCCCTTTGTGGTGTTAAAGTATAACAAATACAATTCATACACAAAGGATGCATATTCCTTAACCTACTGGGCTTCCTTTTGTGAGTCTTAAATTTTAAAAAAAGGATTGGCTTGAAGGTTCAAATATTTACCCGACAAGATTGACTGGAAAACAAAACAAATTTTCATCACTAACTATTATGTACTATATACACAACCTCAAAGTGGTTCATTCTGAATGGTCTGTGCACCATATATATTATCTAATCTTAAACATAAGTAACATATTTTCATCTAGAGTCAGCATGATGTAATGGTTAGAGTGGGGGACTGGGAATCAGATAGTCACGGAGTATCTGTGCCTCAGTTTTCCTATCTATAAAATGGGAATAATACTTAGATTTCTCAAGGTCTTTGACAGATGCCATTTATGTGCAAATTGTTGCTACTTTCTACAAAGCTGGAAGTGGAAAAACTATTGCCAAGCAAATGTTAAACAATAACTAGGATATCGAACGGATGTCAGAAGGTCAGAGACTAAATATAAATTGAGTTGAAAACCAATAAAACTATTGTGTAAATAGAACATTGGCAATGAAACAGATTGAGGTGGCGCAATTAGCTCTGTGCCATCTCTGATGTAGAATCATGTGCTGCAATTACTATTGATTGGTAAATTAGCTTAGTTTGTAACCTGATTAATAAATACCTTCTATAAAAAAAAAATGGAGAGTAACCCCTCCTGTTATGGAATTAACTCTAGGAGCTCCATAGTTAAGGTTGTTGAGATTATTATAATGTGGTAAGGGGTGTAGTAGTAAATCGCTTTGTTAGAAAATAATGTAATCATTAAACTTTACATCAGTTACCAAAAAGGTATGACTTAATACTCTGGCGAGTTACAAGTAATCCTGCTTAATACTTTAGGAGTTTGAAATAACTAAATCTTAACATTCTTTGAGCATTGTCCATATGGATCCCTATCTTTGGTGATACACACATCCGTGCCATGCAACCCTAAACTTTCTAGAAAGCTGTGTCTGTTCAGGCTGTGCACTCACCCTTTTTATATGCCTCCAAAGGCCAGGTTAGCTGAAAATCAGGGCTAAAACTATTCATTTTACGGAAAACGATTTTTTGCCCTTTTATTGCCTGTGATTTGTTTCCTCAAGAAAGCTTGAAATAGATGTTTTATAAAATATTTATTTCCTCAAACACTTGTACCCTTTGATATTCTGGAGTTTTTAGCTCAGTAGGTCAGGCATTTATTGCTTGTGGTTGGGAACTGGATTAAGGTGGGCAACTTGGAGGCACTTGGCAAATTTTTTTTAAAAGGGAAGTTCAATTTGCAAAAAACTTTTTTTGAGATTTCAAGCCCAAATACCTTGGACAATGGACATCTGATAAATGCATCAGAGAATTTAAACATGAAGAGCCAGATTTCCAAGGTCTCCTCTAAATTAGTACCTACTATTTTTCATGCACCATTTTTAATGGACACAAAAACTCACATTTGGCCTTACAACAAGCAATGGTTCATATAGTTCTGGTGATCAGATAACCAACTCACTAATTTGGATGTAATTTTTCAGGTTTACAAAAACCTCTGTCAGGTGTTATTGAAACCATTAACCCCATCACTACTAGTTAGTCCAGTTCAGCATTAAAATTTGCAATCTCATTAATTTCTTTACTGCATAAACATTCTGACTTTTAGATGCTTCTGTAAACCAAATAGCTATACCTTGTAAACTTCACTCATCAATAATTCTGATAATTATTTGACGTTTTCTTTGATGAACATGTACTTTCAAAATTGAATTTTATTAAATTACTTGTGCAGGAACTGATTTTTTTGTCCTGCTTTTCTAATGCAGCTTACATACAAGCATGTCGTGCCCTGATGATCATTTCCATCGTCTTGGGTCTCTTGGCTACTGTGCTGTCATTGTTTGGTTTAAAGTGCACACAAGTTGGGATGAGTAATGAAAACACAAAAGTAAAGATTTCTGTAACGGGGGGAGCGATCTTCATTTTAGCAGGTAAGATACCAACATTGTGCATTGAGACTGAACTTAGGACACCATTGGTGCTCAATACTGCTTTCATGATTAGCAAACTAAGTGAAATGTACATCTGTTTTCATAATTTAAAGCTGTAGAACTATTTAATGGTTTATTTAAGTATGTGCATTTTGAATTTTTCTCCATAGGACTCTCTTCCATGGTGGCTGTTTCTTGGTATGCTGCAAGGATTACTGCTCAGTTTTTTGACCCACTGTATGGTGGAACGAAGTAAGTAAATGGACCTGTTGTACCAAATTGGTGAATATTTTTAAGATAGCATCAGTAATTTCAGTGGGCAGTTTCCTGTAAGGGTTTTCCAGGACCCTGTAGTCTGTACTGGTCAAGTTATCCCATCCTGCTTAAAGAAAAGTTTATCAACAACTCAGCCTTTGAAATCCTCTTTCCCACAGGATGGAGGAATTATTGCTGGTTGGGAGGACTGGGGTATGTCCTCACTTTCAAGGAGTCAAGGAATGTGCAAGGCATACTAGCCTCAAATTCTCAGTCATGGCGCATTGGCACAGAGTGTACATCCCTCTGTTCTATTGGCAGGATCTCCTGTCACTAATGCGCCATTGCATCGGCTGTCTGTGACCCTTTTGGGGCTCTTAGAATGCAGAACCAAAGTTAATGTGACATGGAGCATTTACCAGCAAGAAATCCTCCAGATTCACAGGTGTGCTTGCTCCAAAATGGCTCCTTCTTTGTTCCTTCATGCTCCCTGAAATTCAGAGCCTCTCCTATGTGGCTGCACAGAGATTTCTGAGGGAAGGTGGAACACACAGAATAGGTGGTGCTGTGGGAAGGACTTGGCTTTATTAGTAATTATTTGTATTACCATAGCACCTAGGAGTCCTAGTCAGGGACCGGGACCTCATTATGCCAGGTGGTATACAAACTCAGAACATAAATACAGTCCCTGCCCCACAGAGCTTACAATCTAAGTAGAATGGATACAACTTAAACTGCGTTTGGAACATCTTGGAGGCCTATTCATAGAATGGCAGTAACAGCTTTGGAGGATATGACAATGATGGACATTTTGGTATCCTGTCCTTCTGTCTAGAGAATACACAGTGCAATGATATGTGCTCTCAGACTAAATGGATTTTGGTTAAGAGTGTCTTAAAAATAGCCACCACCAAATTCGAGTATAAACCATATTACATAATAGAGTGACTTCTGCCCACCCCAAGATCCCTTTGTCTGAATGGAATATAAATTCCAAAGAAAGAACTTGAAGGTAATATATTGCCTTTTCAGAATAATATTAACAGTTTAAAATTCAGAAACATCCAGGAAAAATTCCAGGACCAATCTTACCTTTGCTCCATATCCCCACCCTTCCTCTGTCTCTAGGCTTAAAAGCTTAATTGTTGAGTATGGCAATAACCCATTGTGACGAGTTGGATCACAGAAACCCCCTTGGGAGCTGCCATCCGATGTGCCCAGACCACTTCTACCCCTGCCTTCCCTGCCAGCTCGGGACTCCAGCACCCTGTCTTGCTGAGCCAGACACTCCCGTCTGCTCCAGCAAAGACCCAGGGTCTGAATTACTTTCCCCAAAGCAGCAGGTTTACCTGAAAGCAGCTAACAGAAGTGTCCTTGTCTTTAACACCCAGATGCCCAACTCCCAATGGGGTCTAAACCCAAATAAATCCGTTTTACCCTGTATAAAGCTTATACAGGGTAAACTCATAAATTGTTCGCCCTCTATAACACTGATAGAGAGATATGCACAGCTGTTTGCTCCCCCAGGTATTAATACATATTCTGAGTTAATTAATAAGTAAAACGTGATTTTATTAAATACAGAAAGTAGGATTTAAGTGGTTCCAAGTAGTAACAGACAGAACAAAGTAAGTCACCAAGCAAAATAAAATAAAATGCACAAATCTATGCCTAATCAAACTGAATACAGATAAGATCCTCACCAGTTCCAGAATGCTCCCTTTTACAGACTAATCTCCTTTTAGCCTGGGTCCAGCAATCACTCACACCCCTTGCAGTCACTGTCCTTTGTTCCAATTTCTTCCAGGTATTCTGGGGGTGGGGTGGGGGTGGAGAGGCTCTCTTTAGCCAGCTGAAGACAAAATGGAGGGGTCTCCCAGGGGTTTAAATAGACTTTCTCTTGTGGGTGGAGACCCCCTCCTCACTCCTCACTCACTCCAGCAAAGTCCAGCTCCAAGATGGAGTTTAGGAGTCACCTGGGCCAGTCCCATGTCCATGCATGACTCACAGTTTTTATAGGTAGCATCCATTGTTTACATCGGGGTCGGCAACCTTTCAGAAGTGGTGTGCCGAGTCTTCATTTATTCACTCTAATTTAAGGTTTTGCGTGCCAGTAATACATTTTAACGTTTTTAGAAGGTCTCTTTCTATAAGTCTATAATATATAACTAAACTATTGTTGTATGTAAAGTAAATAAGGTTTTTAAAATGTTTAAGAAGCTTTATTTAAAATTAAATTAAAATGCAGAGCCCCCTGGACCGGTGGCCAGGACCTGGGCAGTGTGAGTGCCACTGAAAATCAGCTTGTGTGCCGCCTTCGGCACGCGTGCCATAGGTTGCCTACCCCTGGTTTACATGCTACCTTGAACGTCCTCAAGTAGACTTCTTATGTGGATTGGAGCATTCAAAGATCCATTGTCCTTTAAGTGTTTCTTGATTAGGTACTTAATTTCAACATTCCTTTCTCCAGGAACTGACCAAATGCTCTACTAAGGTTATTTAGAAATCAAGCCAGTACACAGACAACATTCATAACATTCATAACATGGAATACAAAAATGATGCATGCAAATAGGATTACTACATTCAGTAGATCATAACCTTTATGGAGATATGTTACATGGCATATGTAGCATAAAACACATTCTAAGCATATTTCCATAGAGCCTTATGGGAGGTACCGTCACACCCATGTCCATCTTTCCAGGCTATATTGTATACAGAACTATCTCCACTACCTATTGGGAAATGTTAAAGTGGATAAAGGGCAGATCTTTGGGATTCACACTTTGCAATGGACAGGGCCCAAATTTGTCAGCTCATAGTACAGAGCTGTTGGTGGATGTCTTAGCCAGCTGCCTTGGTGACTGAACTGAAGGAAAGGGGAGGGCATTTGGAAGCTGGCTGGTGCATGTTTCTGAGACATTAGGAATCTATCAAGCATGGCCTATACACTGCTGCTCCTCTGAGATTTGGGAACCTTTTAGAAAAGCAATATCTGTTAAGGTTGCATGAATGCCTCCTTGTAGCACTGGCTATTTGGAGCTGAAGCTGTAAGAAGGTGTGCAGTACCTGGCAACCTCTGTTCTTTTATTTCTTGGCTAGCTGTGGGTATATGTTGTGTTCCTGTCATCCCAATTCAGTTTAATCTATGAATTTCATTACACTCCTCTTTATTCTTTCTTCCATTTCATGAATAAAGCTGTTACATAAAACAGATCCTAGCAGATACCTGTGGGAAACCCCCATCCCCCTAAACATTTCATTCCCTCCCTCCCACCTCATACTCTGGGGGCAGGGGTTTCCCTCCGCGGGCTGCTTCTGCCTGCAAGCACCATCCCCGCAGCTCCCATTGGTCGGGAATGGGGAGCTGTGGCCAATGGGAGCTGCGGGGGTGATGCTTGCAGAGAGGGGCAGCGCGTGGAGCCACATGTCCCCGCCCCCCCACTCCCCCAGGAGCCGCAGGGACACATTGGCCCTTTCCGGGAGTGGCGTGGGGCCAGGGCAGGCAGGGAGCCTGGCTTAGCAGCAGCCATGCTGTGCCGCAGACCGGGAGCCGCCGGAGGTAAGGGCTGCCTGGTGGGATGCCACACCCCAACCCCCAGCTCTGAGCTCCCTCCCAGAGTCAGCACCCTGTACCTCCTCCCGAACGCCAACACTCTGTCCCAGCCCGGAGCCCCTTCCTGCACCCAAATTCCCTCTCAGAGCCCACATCCCACACCCCTCCTGCACCCCAACACTCTGCCTCTGCCTGGAGTTCCCCCTACACCCAAACTCCCTCACAGAACTTGCACCCCTTACCCCCTCCTGCACCCCAACCCCCTCTCCAGGCTCGGCCCAGAGCCCCCTCCCACACTGTGAACCCCTTGGCCCCAACCCAAAGCCTGCACCCCCTTCCAAATCCCAACACCCTACCCCAGCCTGGTGAAAGTGAGTGAGGGTGGGGGAGAGCGAGCGACGGAGGGGGGGGGGGGGATGGAGTGGGGCGTGGCCTCAGGGAAGGGGTGGGGTAGATCCTGGGTTGCCCTTAAATTCAAAAAGTGATCTTGGGTGTAAAAAGGCTGGAGACCACTGCTTTAGAGGATTCTCGCCCACCCTTTATAACACTATGTTGGGGTTCCACCGGGCTCTGTCCTTGATTCTGTTCTCTTCTCCCTCTACACCTTATTTCTGGGTAATCACTCTCAGAAACACAAATTCAAATACAATCTCTATGCTGACTACTCACAGTGCTATCTGTACTCTGGACCTGTCTCCCTCTGTCCAAACTAAACTCTCAGCTTGTGTCTGACATCTCCTCGGGAATGTCTAGCTGTCAGTTCAAGCTCAACCTGGCTAAACCAGAACTCCTAATTTCCTCCCTGAAATCCTTCCCGCTGTCTCCTGTCTTGTACACTGTAGACAACACCACCATCCTGCCAGTCACTCTCATCTGTAATCTGGGCATCATCTTCAACTTGGATCTCTCTCTAGGTCCTCACATCCTGGCTGTGTCTAAATCTTGCAGATTTTTTCAGCATAATGCCACTAGGATACAGCCTTTCCTATCCATCCATACAGTTCAACTATCATCCTGCTCTTATTATCTTGCATCCCAATTACTGCAACATTCTTCTCTTTGGCCTTGACAAATGCAATCTTTCCCCATTCATATCCATTCAGAATGCTTCTGCAAAGACCATTCTCCTTACCCATCACTTTGACCATGTCACCCCACTCTTTGCATGGTTCTGACTCATCACTTTCCATGCCTATCCCCAACCTGTCTATCACCTCTCATTCATTATTGAAAGATCAGCTCCTGATTCCAATCTGCAGCCATAGCTCACTTGTTAAATTTTCAAACAAGCACTTTTGTGCTTTCTCCCATGCTGTCCCTTACCCTTGGGAGAAGCGCCTCATAAACAACCACAAAGCTACAGTAGAACCTCAAAGATACAAACATTAGAGTTACGGACTGATCAGTCAACAGGATACCAAGTGAAACCGGGAGTAACCAATCAGGCAGTAACAGAGACCAACAACAACAACAACAACAACAACAAATACTGTACTGTGCCTGTATTGCATCTTAAAGGTAGGCACATCTGGGCTGCCTGTCCCCACCCCCACGCATGGGGTAGCCACTAACAGCAAGACATTGGGGCTGCCAGCCCAAGGCAGCCGGAGCCAGCTAGTAGAGCAGGAGCAGCTGCAGCACTGGGGTCTGCACCACTTTCACTCCTTCCCCCAGTCCCCTGGAGGGGGTTACACACCCTGCCTGGAGGGGGAAAGCTAGCAAACTCATGCTGGTGCTGAGTAGGGAGCTCAGCTGCTGCTGAAACCTGGCCTGGAGTGTCAGCTGCTGGATCTGGAGTCCGACCTGCGCTTTGTTCAGAGTTACAAACATTTCAGAGTTATGGACAACCTCCATTCCCAAGGTGTCCATATCTCTGAGGTTCTACTGTACTTCATTATCCTCCTTCAAATTCCTCCTTCAAACTCTCCTTTGCCCTGATGCCTACAAAAACATGACAGCAGTTAGGCTGCTGGTGTGCTGAGACCACAGCCTGTCGTGCTGACCAATATTGTCTCATTGTTTCCTTGTACTCAACTATTTGTCTATATCCATCTGTTGTTTTATATTTTAATTGTAAGCTCTTTGGGGCAGGGACTGTCTTTTTTTCCGTGTTTGTACAACATCTGGCACAGTGGGGCCCTGATCCATGACTGGGATTCCTAGGTACTGCGATCATACAAATAACACTGGTCTACAATTTTTGAGAAGTCGTCTGCTTCAGAGATAAAATGTGCTATTTATTATGTATTTTGATGTGCTGAATTCAAATATGACAATTAAAACAACTGATTGGCTACTGTTTCTAAGATATTTAAGTTTTTACATTTTATGTCTATGTATATTGTGTAGATAGTAGAGTTTTAATCATAAATTGTAAACCTAGGTCTTTTCATGTGTTTATGGTTGCTTTACATGATAATATTTCACCTGTCCTGTTTATGTAACACTTTAAAAATCAGCAAAAGGGTTATATAAATAAAATTTATTATGAAACAAAAGGCAAAAAACTATTATGTACATAGTTTAGTCCTATTCAGTGTCTACTCGGCGCTTCTTGGCTTGTCTCTTGTATTCATTAAATGGAGCATCTCTTGTCACTGTCCAGCAATAGTCTGCAAGCATTGATGGGCTCCATTTGCCCTGATAGCATTTCTCCATTGTTGCAATGTCCTGGTGAAATCGCTCGCCGTGCTCGTCGCTCACTGCTCCACAGTTCGGTGGAAAAAAATCTAGAGGAGAGTGCAAAAAATGTATCTTTAGTGACATGTTGCAACCAAGGCTTTTGTATGCCTTGAGGAGGTTTTCCACCAACAACCTGTAGTTGTCTGCCTTGTTGTTTCCGAGAAAATTTATTGCCACTAACTGGAAGGCTTTCCATGCCGTCTTTTCCTTGCCACGCAGTGCATGGTCAAATGCATCATCTCGAAGAAGTTCACGAATCTGAGGACCAACAAAGACACCTTCCTTTATCTTAGCTTCACTTAAGCTTGGAAATTTTCCACTGAGGTACTTGAAAGCTGCTTGTGTTTTGTCAATGGCCTTGACAAAGTTCTTCATCAGACCCAGCTTGATGTGTAAGGGTGGTAACAAAATCTTCCTCGATTCAACAAGTGGTGGATGCTGAACACTTTTCCTCCCAGGCTCCAATGACTGTCGGAGTGGCCAATCTTTCTTGATGTAGTGGGAATCTCTTGCACGACTATCCCATTCGCAGAGAAAACAGCAGTACTTTGTGTATCCAGTCTGCAGACCAAGCAAGAGAGCAACAACCTTCAAATCGCCACAGAGCTGCCACTGATGTTGGTCATAGTTTATGCACCTCAAAAGTTGTTTCATGTTGTCATAGGTTTCCTTCATGTGGACTGCATGACCAACTGGAATTGATGGCAAAACATTGCCATTATGCAGTAAAACAGCTTTAAGACTCGTCTTCGATGAATCAATGAACAGTCTCTACTCATCTGGATCATGAACGATGTTGAGGGCTGCCATCACACCATCGATGTTGTTGCAGGCTACAAGCTCACCTTCCATGAAGAAGAATGGGACAAGATCCTTTTGACGGTCACGGAACATAGAAACCCTAACATCACCTGCCAGGAGATTCCACTGCTGTAGTCTGGAGCCCAACAGCTCTGCCTTACTCTTGGGTAGTTCCAAATCCCTGACAAGGTCATTCAGTTCACCTTGTGTTATGAGGTGTGGTTCAGAGGAGGAGGATGGGAGAAAATGTGGGTCCTGTGACATTGATGGTTCAGGACCAGAAGTTTCATCCTCTTCCTCTTCCTCGTCTGACTCAGGTGAGAATGATTCTGGTGCATCAGGAACCGGCAGTCCTTCTCCGTGGGGTACTGGGCGTATAGCTGATGGAATGTTTGGATAATGCACAGTCCACTTTTTCTTCTTTGACACACCTTTCCCAACTGGAGGCACCATGCAGAAGTAACAATTGCTGGTATGATCTGTCGGCTCTCTCCAAATCATTGGCACTGCAAAAGGCATAGATTTCCTTTTCCTGTTCAACCACTGGCGAAGATTTGTTGCACAAGTGTTGCAGCATATGTGTGGGGCCCACCTCTTGTCCTGATCTCCAATTTTGCAGCCAAAATAAAGGTGATAGGCTTTCTTAACCATAGTGGTTATACTGCGCTTTTGTGATGCAAAAGTCACTTCACCACAAACATAGCAGAAGTTATCTGCACTGTTCACACAAGTACGAGGCATCTCTGCTCACTTTGGCTAAACAGAAATGTGTCCCTTTGCAAAATCAAACACTGACAAATAAGAGAGCACGACACTGTATGATTTCTAGAGCTGATATAGGGCAATTTGTTCAGCAGAGTGATGTAAGCTTCGTTATGATTGCATCATCCATGACTTCTAGGAATAACATGATGCAATTCGTATCATGTATGATGCAATACCAGCTTCAGATTGCATCATTCATTGTTTTGCCTAAAAAGCAAGTACTGTCCAAACCCAGTCATAGATTTATTCATAGATCCAGTCAAAGATGTATTTTAGTCATTTCTGGTTTAAATTGAGATCCCTTCCCTTTATAACTCACTTATCCTCCGCCATTCCCAAGTCAAGGGTCGTATATACTGACCCAATAGCATATCTTGGGAACTAGAGCCAATCAACAATTTTAAGCATCATTTTCGTTCTCAGTGACCCAGAATTAGTAAAGTTTGACTACATTTATTTCAGAAGCATTTTGGCTGTAGAGCAGTGTAATAACATTAAGATCTCCATTAAAAAAAGAAGGGTGATGGGTTTCTATCTGGCCTTGTGAAAGACTGACTAAACCAGTCATTCTTGACTATTTATTACTGATATTCTGGGTTAGTCCTCCTTACTGTTACCACTTGCTGGTAATACCAGGTTAGATATGAAAAATCTGGACATGAAGAGAACTCCACTTGACTACATAGAGCTAAGCTCTTCAGGAAGTCCACCAGCTGTTATTAGAATATAGGGAGAAGTATAAGGGTGAAGCAATCTTGGAAAAGCAAAGGTTAGAACTGGATGAGAATTTGCATTCAGACCTGGTATGAATAGACAGAAGTTCCTTTGCTAGAAGGAAACTAAGTTTTCTACATTACAGCAAGGGAACCATATCTACAATATGCATCTATAACATTGCTGTCTTTGAGATTTTTAAGGTTGCTACTTTCAGATCAGTTCACACTTTTAACTAAACGTTTTCTTGGTAGGAGTGCTAGATCAGACACTAATTGCTTAGCTGTTTAATAGTCTCCTATAGTGGGGATCTGTATTGGTAATTCTGTGTAGGAGAAAATTATTACGCTGAAGAGATAATACTGAGATCTCCAGATGTAAGTGGATAAGTGCAGTAAACCTTTTTTCCCCTTTTATCTTCAAGCTGTTGCTCCATGTATTCTGTTCTCAGACACTGTAAATATATGTCCTTTATGACCAACTCTTCGGTATTTCTAAGCAATTACCTATCCCCCTTTATCTCCAGGTTGCTTATTAATTTTTGTTCTTTAAATCCCTGATTCAGCAAAGCACTTAAGCATTTGCTTAAGAGGTTTGTTGATTAGAGATACAAATGCTTACATTATTGGCCACATCATCTATTATGTAACATTTAATTGGGTACTGAAACTGCCTGGTTTATAATTCTCTGCATTCTTTACCAAGAATGATGCTAGCTTTTTATACAATTAGCATATCTTATAGCTAGTACAGTGTAAAATGTATTACTGCTTCATATAAAATATATAATAATATCATGGAGAAAGCTTTAAATCTTCTATGTGTGATCCTGTTGTATGATGCTTCCATAAAATCCTTCATATTCCAGGTATGAACTAGGAGATGCACTGTACTTAGGCTGGGCTGGATCGATTCTGTCTATGCTTGGTGGGATCTTCTTGACTTGTTCATGCAAAGGGGGAAAAAGAGGAAAGCACAGGTAGCTCTTTATCTTAAAGATCAAAATAAATTATATACTTCAATCAGTGCCAATTTATGCATAGAAAGTGGGTTTGTTCCCAATTATTCACTTCTGTATTGTGTAGATGCAAAAACTAGAGGCTAGGACTGTCAATTCAACACTGAATCTTGCCATAAACTTGTGATGTAAACATGTATATACTCTTTACGCCTATCCTTCTGACCTCTGACACTGGCTTGTTAAAATTTGAAATAATCAGTTTTATATTTTTTATAATTATGGGCAGTGTTGGTGCTTCTAATGAATGTACAATGGAATTGTGCAGTCAAAGAGCAGAGCTTCCTTTGTATCGGTAAAATTGCAATACAGATCTTTAACTTTTTTTTTGTATTATGGCAATAGTGCTATAATTTTCTAATCATATATTTTCACTACCATTAAAAGAATCTAATTCCATTTATCTTGCAGAAAATAAAATCATTTTTTCCCCCAAAGCAACTGATACAGCTTAAGAAATTCTGAGATTTTTCTTGTTTCTTGTAGAAAGGTTTGTTTAGCAATATGTCAGAAAAACTAAGATTTCTGGCCTGACTACTTATCCTTTTTCATTGGAAAAACATAATCTTTATTTAAAACAAGTCAGATGTGCAGCAGTTGTCTAGGAAAAGGTTGCACTTGTCAGAAATAGCAAAGGTCTGTGCACCCTTGAAATGTCCAAGGAATACTAGTACCAAGTACATCTAAACCACATTTAAACCTTTAAAAAAAGGCGATGCACTGAAGGAAGAAGCATGTTGTATGATGCTTTACTTAAACATTAGAAAAAGCTGTGTGAGAACAGCCAATGAGGGACAGTATTATGTTGAGCACGATATACTATTGCATATTGAGCCTGGTCCAAAGCCACTGAAGTTGATGGACAAATTTCTATTGACTTAATAGGGCTTTGGATCTGACCCATAATGCACTGACTCACTAATTTTCAACATGATTTTAGTAAATCCTTCAGTGAAACCTAGTGCAGAATTTAAAGCTCTGTACTAAGGGTGAGATACCAACAGCGTGGACCCAAGATAATTTTCCACTACATTCTTTATCGTATTGATTTATGTTAAAATTTGCAACTAGCATAAATAAAGATTCCTGCTTAGATCAGTTAAACTGATTTTGTCAAAGAGCATGTGGATGTATAGTACTTAATAATTTACAGTTCGTTTTTCTTAATTACAGCGACCGCAAGTATGACTACTCCGCTGGCCAGGCAGCTCATCAGCCACGCATTTACACCAAAAATTCGGATACAGTCAGAACAGCCAAAGATTATGTGTAAACTCTTCTTTTATTTTTTTAATTGTTTGTATGTTAACATCTTGTCAATCCAAATAAAAAGAGAAACTAATTTTTGAGTGTTCTAGTTCAGGCTGCAATCTTTATCTCAGTATTGAGGTTGTTATATGTTTTAGTACTTCCTTCTGGGAATATTTTGAAAATGGAAACAGTTAAGTTTCTGGAAAGATATTGCCACATGGAGATATCCTGTTCATTGACAAACCAAGCAAAATGAAGCCATAATGTATGGTGTACCCTGACAACAAACCAAGACTAATTGTTAATCTATTTTTGACTGGCTCAAACAGTGAAACTGACATGCTGCAACTAATCACAACCTAATAAAACTAGTGTTGTAAAATTTACTGTAATTTTATTAATACTTCAGCTTCTTATTTTTTAAAAAATGTTTTAGCTTTTAAGAGTAAATAAGAATTAACCCTTGCGTGATTTGCAGTTCTTAATTAAAGTTGTTATGGACAGTATTAATGAAACATTAATTTTATTATATTTGCACTTAAAGACATATGTTTTATTGATGTTCACATTATGTCTAGTACAGAGGTTCTCAAACTGGGGGGTGCACCCACCTCGGGTGTCTGGAATGTATTTGGGGTGGGGTGAGAAGCTTTAGGGGGGAAAAAACTTACTGTGCACATTTTACCCACAACGATGAATAACTAGCAAAGCTGATTATTCCAGACATATCAGGTCCTCAGATGGCGTTCTGCATTTACCTGTAGATGGCTCTGTGCATTTTGATGGATTTCTGTTAAGTTTGCATAGCATTATAAAAAGTCATGGCCATCTGTACATTAATCTGTTTGCTATGACGTGATGTGCACATTTAATTGTAAAAACAACGAGGAGTCCAGTGGCACCTTAAAGACTAACAGATTTGTTTGGGCATAAGCTTTCGTGGGTAAAAAACCCAAAGGTGCCACCGGACTCTTTGTTGTTTTTGTGGATACAGACTAACACAGCTACCCCTCTGATATTTAATTGTAAGCATGGACCACAATCGCAGCTTTGCTTTTGCTCTTCTTACAATGGATCACGGGCTCATTCGTGCAACAGAAAACCCCCCAACTCAGGTGAAAAACAAAGAAGCCAAAATTGATTGGCAGTGAAGCACTGCTGCCACATACATTGGTATAGGTACTTGTGTGGCACGAGTTGGGGCGGGGTAGTGGGTCACATAAGCTACTATAGGCACAAAGAAGGGGGGGGGGCAATCAAATAAGTTTGAGAACCACTGGTCTAGTATGTGGGATTTGTAGTGGAACTTTTAAAAAAAAATTGCAGAACACAACACACTAAAATCCTTTTCCAGTGGATGGCAAATATACAAATAGAATAATATACAAGGAATACTGCAAACAGTCAGGAATGGAGAAGCCATCTGATAAAGGGATGCATTATCTATCTGATGCCTTATTCCCAAATCATTGATTATTTTTTTACTTATTGTTTTGTGGATTAAAAAAAATCCATTTACACTTGAAACTGAAAAAACCCATTGTATTAGAATTGTCTAATTCAAACTATTCCAAGGTGGCTCTGGTCTGCAGTAATTTTATGGTTGTAACTTTCAGTCATTAGCACTTTCATCTCAAGTTATTCTGCTGCTGGGAACACCCTTTGTATTGTATAAGCATTTAGTCATTGAAGATTAGCTAATCTTTGTAAAAATTACATTGGTTTGCTGAGCAATGCCAAATGAAATTTCACATTGACAATTTTACAGTTTTCATAATTATTTTTTAAATTTCAAATGTATTAAAACAGTTCAACAAAATAATCCTCTACTTTTGTCCGATGTTGAGCTCCATGATTAAATTTAAATGTAGCCTGAGTTGTAAATTCTGTCTCCAATGTACCCAGATAACATATTTCCTATTAAATTGTATAAGGGCTCTTAGCAGAAACATTGTTTTGCATGTGTGATACAGAATGTTCTTTTACACCCTGGTGATCTATTCTGTAAGTCAGTTTGGGGACTGTTAAATCTCATTTGGCTTAGTAAATGGTAATAGAATGGATGGCGATTACGTTATAATGCCAGTTTCTTCCCCTTTGTTTTAATATTGTGATGGATATTTCAGTACTGCTGAAACCAAGGGAAAACTAAGCTAATTCAGGCATAGAATGAGCAGTAGCTGTGTAAGCTTCCCACACAGAACTCTGCCAGTATTCAGCCTGTGGTCTGCAGTGCCCCTCTATTCTAGTTCTAGACCTACTTATAAACAAGTAGGTGAGGGTTGTCAAACTTATTTTGTGGAGAGGCCAAATTGCACTCTTAATTATTGCCCAATGGATGGGGTACAGATTCGAACTATATACTGTTCTAGGCACAATAGTTCTCCCACTAATGTCATTGGGAGCTTTGTACCAAGATCAAGAGTAGAATATAGCCTGTATTTAGTAATGAAAAGTTTTTATTCAGTATCCTATTGTCATATTTAGCATCACTCAAAAGGAAAACATGCTTATCATTAGGACTGCACCACTATTTTTTCCCTTTGTTTTTCTTCCTTCCCTATCCTTTATGTTTGTCTCTCTTCCCTGTTCATTTCTCTTCCTTGCTTCACTCTGCACCTTTTTCCCTGCAGCAATTTCCGCCACCTGCGGGCTGCTCTCCTACCCCAATTCCATCTGCTAAAGTGATCAACAGTTAAATACTTAGAGTCTTCATTAGGCTTTAAAGTTAGCACCTCAGTGAGCTGAATGAGGAAATTCACACCTCATGTCATTGTTGTAGGTTGTTTATAGGATCGGGGAAAATAATACTGCTTTGGTTACACTCTGTTCACATTTGGAAGATTATCTTTGCACCCATAAAGTTTAGAATTTTTTTAAAAGTCTGCTTAATCTGCAGAATCTGAATGTCATGCAAACCTCAAAAATACATTGAGAAGGCTGGATGTTTTATGTTCTTCTAGTTGGTTTTGCAGCCCTGCTAGGCCTTTTAGAAGCAATTGTGTTTAAAACTTTGAAAAAGAAAATTTTAATCAGAATTACATTTATTTGGAAGAAATCATTTTTTCAGAAGAATGACCCAACTGATGCTGCGTCTGTAAATGTTCTTCATATCTCTGCAGCTGAGTCCAGAATCCTGCGTTGGGCTCTACTCCTGGTCTGGCAGTCTTCACAGTCTAGAAAAAGTGACAAACATTGCATGTGTAGTAGAAATTGTGCAGGAAATCAGGCAAGATATTCCCCCTCCTCTGCCCCCATGACTTCTGAGAAAGTTGATTTTGATATTTCTATGTGAGAATAACTGTGAAATGTCCTTGTTTTGTATATTTTTTGCATATGCCAAAGAATACATGTATCATTTTTTGAGTAATCTGATCTGTTGTATCTGGGGAAGTGAGGGTTAGTCCAGTTCCTAGTGAAGTGGCATCAACATGACAATCATCTTAATTAGTAACTTTTCTGGTAGGTCTAATAGAAAGGCCAAGGGTGAAAGCACATATAGACTGAGCCCCACTTGGTGGGCACTCCAAATCAAAGTTGAGGCATTATTAGTAGGGCATTATTATTATCTAAGGTACAGTTTATCAGGAACAATAAATATTGTCTCTGTGCAATGTTTGGCTATTACATAGATAACATTGTTATGAAGGAGATCAGAATTAACACTGCCAAGTGATATCTGCACAGATTTGCTTGATTTCTTTCACTGAGTGGCTTTCTCTGTCTGTACCTCATTTTATGTTCATTTGCCATGGATTTGCAAATGCAATCAGGAATGTTCACAGAAACAGCCAACTTTCTGCGAATATTCTGCTGTGTTTTCTTAAAGAACATTTGACTTTGTAATTGTATTTGTTCCAGAAACCTAATTTTAAAAGCTTCCCTTGTCCAGTCAGGGACCAGAAATTTAGCATGGGATTGTGTCCAATCATAACAGCTCAAATTTGGAATGCTGAATATTCTTAAACTGCTTACAAACCACAGTCCAATAATAGTCACAGGATTTCAAGTGAATACATTTGAAAATGTTCAGACAATTTGTGAATAAAATTGGAAAAGATAAAAAAAGCATGATTTGCCCTGCTTTAATATATAAATAAAATGGGCTAAGGACACTAAAATGCATCTATAAAACTACATCAGATTTTGTCAGTATTATCAATAATGGCACTCATATGTGTCCAAGTTAGTAAAGCAATTTAAATAGTTTTATCTCCAGCTGCTTATTTTTTTCAGATAGGAATGCTGTCTCCTATATTGTTTGTTTCTTGTGGTCTTAGGAATTGGGTCATTATTCATAACATAATTTGAAATGAATTTCTTATCAAACATAAGAGGTATAACTTTCAAGCATGAGTACAGTACCTCAAAGGCATCCTTGAGAGTGAGATTTTGGTGTCTCATCAGATAGGCAGTGCAGATCGCTGCAGATCTGCTGCGGCCATTTTTACAGTAAACTAAGCATTTTCCACCACTTTGTACTGTGTCCTCTATGGCATTGTTGCACTGTTCAAAATACTTATACAAGTCCTCCAAAGGGTCATCAAAAACAGGAATGCGCAGGCTTCGGACGTGGTGAAGGCCTGGGAATGGCTGCTGCCTGGAGACATTAATACAGAATGTAACTCCCTCTTGAGTGAGGAGTTCTTTGTTGCAGGCTGCTCTAGAATTACTGATTAGCAAAGAGTCGGTGATCTTACAGAGCTGTAACATTGGCAACAAAGGGTGCAGTGTCACCACTGCCCTCTGATGCTTTCATAGGCTGATTTTGATGAGAAGCATTAAGGACTGTGGCAGAACACAAAATGATACTTAAACCCTATTAATTGAAAGTGCAGTTTGTTTCCTGCAGCACTTTGCCTTGTTTCTGCTGTCCTGTTCCTTAGCCATCTGTGCTGTGCTATATTTATTCTACACTTACTGTACCAGAACTAAAGGATTCCTTCAGGTCCTAGTGCTATAGTGTGATAGAAACATTTGAGAAATTAAAACACATGTCAGAGCCCACAGAGCAATTGTAGAACAGTTTAGAAATTTGAATAGCACCAATTTCTGCAACAATTTTGTAGCTTCTCAACACAAAAATAAATTAATCTGCCCCAGGACTACTGCTTATTCAGAAAGTAATACTACCGTAACCCCTGAAATATTGGAATAAAATGGAACTTGAAGCAAATAGAATATATTGCACCAAATCCGAAGCAGTGGATTGTTTTTAGGAGCTTGGAGTATTTTCTAAAATGCTAATGTTAATAGAAAACGGCACACCCATTTTGCTCAGCACAGCATTCTGAAGTTTGCAGAATGTTTGTGGATGAAAGTTTTCAATCACTCTGCACTTTTTGTGGCTAAAAAGTGAGCAAAGAAATGATATAATGAAAGGTACTATAATAATGCAAGATATCATATATTATTGTAAAAGGTGATGGATTGAAAAGTGAAGAGCCTAGGAGACAATAATTTGAGTTCTAATCCTGCCCAACCCACTTATTTGCCATGCAACCTTGGAAAATACTTGACCTCTCCGTCTCAGTTTCTCCATCAGATGCATAAAATACTTATTTACCTATCTCCCATGAGTATTACAAGGATTAATTAATGTTGGTATGATTCTTTGTAAAAACTATTACTTCTTCGAGTGCTTGTTCATGTCCATTCCAATCAGGTGTGTGCACGCGCGTGCACGTTGACCAGAAGATTTTTCCCCTAGCAGCATCCGTTGGGTTGGCCTGGGTGCCCCCTGGAGTCGCGCCTTCATGGCGCCTAGTATATAGCCCTGCCAACCCGCCCCTCCTTCAGTTTCTTCTTACCGCCAGTGACGGTGGCTGGAACTTCCCTTAGCTCTTGCTCAGCAAGTTCATTTTTTATCTGGTTGTATATAGTTAGTTCCTTAGTGTTAGTAGAGTTATTAGTGTCTTAGTATAGAGTTTGTTGGGGGTTCCCCCCACACTCCGGTTCCTGGAGCCGTGGTATGCCGCGGTCCCTGGGTTCAGGGGTGAAAGTAAGTCCAGTGACTTACCGGTATGCTGGGGCCAGCTCTGGACCCCAGAAGGGGTGGGGCCTAGTGTGGAAGGGGCGTGGCTGAGGGAGTCAGAGCCAGCTCCAGCCCACCCTGTAAGGTAAGTGCCCCCGCCCCGGGGTAGCAGCAGCAGCCCGGGGCTCCGGGGGCTATTTAAAGGGCCTGGGGCTCCCCTGCTTCTACTGCCCCGGCCCTGTAAATAGCCGTGGGAGCCCTGGGGAAGCGGCGGGGCTCCCGCAGCTATTTAAAGGACCAGGGCGGCAGAGGCAGCTGGAGCCTCAGGCCCTTTAAATAGCCCTTGGAGCCCCCTGCTACCCCTGGGCTCCGGGGGCTATTTAAAGGGCCCGAGGCTCCTCTGCTTCTACCGCCCTGGCCCTTTAAATAGCCGCCGGAGCCCCACCGCCACTACTCCAGGGCTCTGGCAGCTATTTAAAGGGCCAGGGCAGTAGAAGCAGCAGGAGCCCCGGACTTTTTAAATAGCCCCCAGAGCCCCGCAGCTCTACCCCAGAGCTCCAGCAGTGGGGCTCTGGTGGCAATTTAAAGGGCCTGGGGCTCCAGCCACTGCCGGGAGCCCCAGGCCCTTTAAATTGCCCCCTGGGGAAGCCGGGCCACCCCGGTACGGCAAACCGGTTCTTGCCGGTATGCCGTACTGGGGCGTACCGGCTTACTTTCACCTCTGCCCGTGTTTCAAAAACTGTGTGGCCTGACTTTTTGCCTATCGCTTAATATCACTTAAAATCTTCTTTTGTAGTCAATAAATTTGTTTAACTGTTTATCTTTACTAGTGAGTTTGCCTGAAGTGCGTGGCAAATCTGCTCAGGTTTGCAAAGGCTGGTGTATGTCCACTTTCCATTGATGAAGTGGTGAACCAATTAATAAATTTGCACTGCCCGTCTTGAGCAGTGCAAGATGGTATGTTCCTGAGGTACAGTACTGGGAACTGCGGGGATTCGGCCAGTGCCTTTCTCTGTGTGATTCATGAGTGGCTCTGGGAGCATTCATGCAATCTAGCTGGGTGGGGGGGCTCCACATGCGGTTGTGCTGACTGATAACAGCACCTGGAGGGGGTTGCGGCTGGTCATTAGCAAGGCACTGTGAGAGACAGCCCAGGCCGGAGAGAGTTAAGGGGGCACAGCGGCCCCATGGTCCTGGGCTGCACCCTGGGGATCCCATCACAGTGGCGCAGTGAGCAGGGTGAAATACACAGCTTGTTGTACTGAGCAAAATTTGCACTTCATATACTGGTGTAAAGATTTAATTTGTATAAACTTGTCTTATCTAGGCACCTCTCTTGGATTTGATGTTTGCAGAGAAGATGAATGCAGTGCCACTTGTCTTCTTGTCCTGTCTGGGTCTGTGATGGTCCATGTATCAAGGGGTTGAGGTTGCTAGGTGGGCTAGCACAGGGCTCATGGTGTCATTCAACCAGGTCTCAGTGATGCAGCTTATATTGGGTGTTTCGTCACTGATGAGGTCATGGATTGTTTATTGTTTGTTAATGGTAGATCTTGCATTGATCAATATCATCTTTGGTTCATGTTGTTTTGCGTGTTCTGCTTCCAGCCCATGCCTAGTAGTGGTCTTGTGCAGCATACAGGTGTTAGATGTCTGGAACCTTGTTTCTTATGTCCATTTTTCCACTGAACTGAGATAGGTGATTATGTGGATTGTGCTAGGGAATAATCTGAATGGAGGAATGATTGGCTGGATATCCAGAAGCCATGGGAAAGGCATGTCTATTGGATATTTTTTGGAACTGTAAGCTGCTTGAGTCCTGGGAATGGGTGGAGCTGAAGCAGTGTGCTCCTGGAGTATTGGTGGCATAACAGCAATGGAAATAACTGTAGTGACAATAATAATGGATATGGTTGAGGCCAGTAGAAGGAGAATGTGTGAATGGCATCATAAGAATGGCCATACTGGGTCAGACCAGTGGTCCTTCTAGCCCAGTATCCTGTCTTCTAACAGAGGGTCCTGTGGCACCTTTAAGACTAACAGAAGTATTGGGAGCATAAGCTTTCGTGGGTAAGAACCTCACTTCTTCAGATGCAAGATTCACAGATTCAGACTAACACGGCTACCCCTCTGATACTTGTCTTCTAACAGTGGCCAGTGCCAGGTGCTTCAGAGGTAATGAACAGAATGGGACAATTATCGAGTGATCCATCTCCTGTCATCCAGTCCCAGCTTCTAGCAATCACAGTTTTAGGGATACCCAGAACATGGGGTTGCATCCCTGACCATCTTGGTTAGTAGCCATTGATGGACTTATCCTCCATGAACTTATCTAATTATTTTTTGAACCCAGTTATACTTTTGGACTTTACAACATCCCCTGGCAATGAGTTCCACAGGTTGACTGTGCATTCTGTAAAGTAGTACTTCCTTATATTTGTTTTAAACCTGGTACATATTAGTTTCATTGGTGAGCCCTGGTTCTTGTGTTATGTGAAGGGGTAAATTATATTTCCCAGTTCTCCAGAGCAGCATTCAACTACTTTCAACTCATGAGACCATCCTTCCCCTTCCTGCAGTCCTCTGCCTCATTCACTACTTCTGCAACAAATGAGGCAGAGGGCTTCCAGGCAACAGTCTCCTTCATTACACAATGGTGATTCATCCTCAGAGCAAGCTCATCCTGTGCACTGAATGAGGCAGGGGTCCTGTGGAAAAAATAGTATGCGATCATGTAATTAAAGACTGTATCATAATGCATACACACAAGGGGGCTGAATTCAGGTTGTACAGGCAATTTTAATACTATAATTTCCTCACTTTTGGGTGCTTCACTCTGCAACCTTAATAATGTTTTTTTAGCTTTTGTGTGTGTAATTTCCTATGTTTTTTTTAAAAAAAAAAGCAAACTGAAAAAACCAAATTCCATCATGTGGCATCATATTGACACCCCTGTGGGTCATCGGCCTGGTTGGAACATTTAGATCTATCATGCATGGTTAAAACTTATTTTTCCTAAGTCTCATTCTTGGAAATGTCTGAACTGTTTTGACTGAAGCTTTCCCCAAAAAATTCAGGCTGAGGCAGACACCTGGCATGTAGAATTTTGGCCCAAATGGTTGAAGTTTGGCAAAGTTATAAGCAACTGAAAACAGGATCTTATAATGGGAACTGTTGTGCAACCTTAAAAACAGGTGGCACTACCAGCCCCGCCTATAGTATTTTATGATCTTTAACATTTTGTAAATAATGCCCACATATTAAGGTGACTGGTGCTCTAACATTAAATAAGTCAACATAGTGTGTATAGTTAATAAACTGCTTTGGGAGGCGTGAAAGGTGCAATATATTATGGAATCTGATTGGCAGAGATATTGGTTAAAAATAAAAGAAGAAAGAATTAATATATTACAGGGTAGAAGCACCAAAAAGAGTTTCTATATATTTAAATGTATGAGCAGACCAACAGAAGTCTTTAGCCGAATGAAATAAATGATTGTTTACAGAGGCAATATGTGGAATCTGTTAATCTCTCTGAACATAAGCACTTTCCTACATGACATCTGTCTAAAGCTCCAGAAATAGGAACAAGACTAAAATGATTATCTCTTTCATATACATTCAAATATTCTCTTCATTCTTGAGTGACAACACCCGCCCCCCCATATATGCAACATTGACAGAGTAATTTTGAGGGAGGTGGAAATGAGATTTAAAAAAAATAGTGGGTCCTTTTTTGTGTCATAGTTTTTGAACAATTAGGGTACACTTGCGTAATATTTTCAAGCTTTTCTCAACAACCATGAAGGATAGAAACTTACTTTTCTATTTAAACTTATGCTAAAATTCTCACCTAATCACATGCCTCCAGGACCTGGGACTTTAAGAAAAATGCCAAATATCATGAGAGTTGGCCAAACTGTCAAAAATTATCATGAGTCTGTTATTACAGCTTGCTTATTTTGGCTCTCTGAGCTCAGGCATTCCTGATCTTTGTTTTAGTTATTAGGCCCAGGGGAGTAGCATGAGGAATGGTTTCTTATTTTATAAAAATATTTTAAAAACAACAAATAGATGGTTCCTGTATGAACACTGGTTTGAATTCACTCTTGAAGCTCTGCTGCTATTCAAACACAGCGCTCACTCCACTCTTTTTTAAGTCAACAGAGCCACCTTGAGTAAATTATAATCTTTTTGGAACATGGAAATTGTTGGCTTGAGGTTCATTTACTCAGCAGATGGATCTAATAAATATTTATTAAGACAAAACTCATATTACTCAGATCAGTTACTCAGAAGTGGGAAGCTCATCAGGACGATCTCATCACAGTTACTGCCGGCACCGGACAATACAGCTTCAGCTTCCTTTTGTTACACAAAACTTATAAATAATTTTTTTTATCTTTTCTTATACATATGTATTAGTCTCTGATTTCCATGTTAACTCTTCTCCCCCTCAGTACAGGTTTAGTGTTAGTTCAAACCGGTCTGTTCTAGCTTTTTAGTTACTTTTTCATTCTTTTGTTCTCACAAACATGATTACTCTGCAGTTTCTTACACATGCAGAACATTAAACATGATTATTCTGCAATTGCTTACATATACACCATTCTGCATATGCTTATGCTGTTAAATGTAAGACTCTTAAAATCTGCAGCAGGCCTGAATTTGCCTTCGCTCCCAACACTCCCCACCTTGAAGAAGCTGTGGAATCCTTTCTAAGTGTCATCAAAGTCTGTATTTCAGATACATCTCTTCTTTCCCAACTGCCTGACCAACCTCCTAACCTTCCAAATCAATACACTTAACACCACTACTAGTATGGCTTGGAGAATAACAAAGCCCATTGATTCCATGAATGGTCCCCAATATTGTACACTAACTTCCACCATGGGCCATTTCCCAGTGTATCTTTGTCATTTTGAATACTTCGACTTCCCTGTCTCAAGGTCAAGAAATGTTCTGGACATCTGCTCATTAAGGCCTGCACATTTAAACATAATGGTGGTATGACTTGACCTAACTGTAGCACAGAATCTAGGGCAGCACCAATCAGAGGGGCATCAGCTGATACATTATGGACCTCATGCTGGGGAACTGGAAAAATTACCTTTACCTCTAGTCAAGTAACCTTTCTTGGAACTAAGCAGAACATTGGCCAGTCATAATAATATGTTTGTGTCCCATATTGGAAGTGTCCGACCCAAGAGGTTACACAATATTTGCCTTATCCAGCCCTTGAAACGTTGGCTTGACCTTGTTCCTATTGCCTCAGCTGTATCGTGCAATTTAAGGTTTCTTCATCTTAGGGGAACACACATGCTGGCAATGCACTTTGCAGTACATCACAATGACATAACCAGGTACCATGCCTCTTGGAACAACATGAGATATCTGGAGCTTTCCAGACTCCCCCACCTTTCCTTACCAGAATCTGAGGATGAGTGACATATACCTTTAAGATGTAACCTGCCATGATAGGTTCCTGTGTACCTAAGGACTGAGGCCAGTGGGCATTGATACTGCTAGTACCATAGGAAGGATCCACGTTTCATCAAGCTAGCCCCTTTTCGCAGCATAATAGATCCTTTAGTAGTGCCTAGTAACCCAGCATCAATCTACTCCTTTTATTTTTGTCCATTGTTCTAGCATCTTATTTGTTATGAACCTAGGCACTTCCCCACCTGAATTTCCTTTAGTCCTTCCATGTAGGTCCTGTATTAGGAAGCTGCTAATTGATACATTAGGATGGTTGATGATTTTTCCCATTTCATTGATTGCTGCTTCCACTTCCCTAAATGGCTGTCCTGTTATCCTAGCATCCCGAACATCCTTTAAATCCTCCCCTATATCCTCATTCTGTTGTTTGTTTTACTTTGTTACCAGGTTTTGTAATAGAACTCTCATTTGTGATTTTTCTTCCCACAATACTGTGATATCCATATGATTCCATGCTGAAGTTCTCGATGCCCCACCTCCTAATACTGTTCTTATACCTTTATCTCTCTTCCCCGACTCTTTCCCTTCTCAGGCAACCAAATTTCCTCCAATTCCATCCCATCCATTGACTGTCTGAAATTTTGCACCCCTTTTGCTATCATTTGCATTTAGAAGTGCATAACATTTTGCATGACAGAGCTGCTGTGGTAATATAAAATTGGTTAATTCAATACTACAGGTATCATTTGGTACTGTGCATTGTTATACATAATCTGATGTTCACAATTTATCACTAGTCCATTGCCAAGTCCTGCTTCTGTTTCTGGGCATGGTTTACCATCTTGCTTCAATTCCAGAGTAGGAAGCATAGTTACTCCAGTATGTTCAGGAGTGGTAGTGGTACTCTGCCAGTCCTTAATCACATTCAGAGAGAAGGTCAAAGTCTCAGTCATTTTCCTGGCATGGTAAGTGGATTCATGGGCAGTAGTTCGATGATCTGCTAAAGTTACTGTAATATTTCCTGCATGTGTTAGCTGCACGCTATAAATGGTTAGGTTAGCCATTAGCATCTCATTTAAACACACGGCCTCTTTTAGGTCCCCCAGTCCAAGTCCCTGCTCCTGCGAGTTGCTTGTGCTGCAGGATCCTCCACCTTGGCTGCAGTCCAGTTTGTACCAGAACACTGTAGGCTTTCCTGCATGATTACCTGGGAATCATAGGCTAGGGTGGCAGTTTCCCCTCATGTACTATCACTGTCTTGTACCTCTGCTGTATCCCGAATTCCATTGACCCCCAACGCAGTGTATATTATGCCTCTCATTGTGATCAACGCCTGAAACAAAACGAATATCCTCACTTCCCTCTTTTTACATCAGTAGATTCACTTTTGTCCTTTGCTCTGCATGGTTTCAGCTGCATAGCATGCAACCATTGATTCACCTCCCCTTTTTCATCCTATACCCAAAACAGGTATACTGATGGACTAGCCTTGTCCATTGTATATTAGGGATCCTCCCAACTGGCTTTTGGAAAGAGCTGTTTATCAGAGACATATGAAACAAGTACCTGATTTCCGACTTCATACTCCTTATCAGAAGCTTGGCCATCAAAATATCTTTTCATTTTTCATTGGACTTCCCCTGCGTTACGCAGCTCATATTTCTAAACTGAAATTTAATTTTTATATTTCAGCTTTGAATAAATTTTTCACAAGTGAGAACTTTTTTTTTGGCCTAGGCTCTATTAACTGTTGTATTTTAGAAAGGTTCTGTTTTACTGCTGATTTGATTTCTTTATTCTCTTCTAAGTCTCAGCCAACTTAAGGGGGGAGTATGAGAGGGGCCTGGGCCCAGAGCAGGAGAGGGGAATGACCAGGGGTCAGGAGAGGGGCAGGGCTGGGGGGGGGGTAGGAGAGGGGAATGACCAGGGGGCGGGGCAGGGCAGGGGGGGCAGGAGAGGGGAATGACCAGGGGACAGGAGAGGGACAGGGCAGGGCTGGGGGGGAGGGGGTAGGAGAGGGGAATGACAAGGGGGTTAGGAGAGGGGCGGGGGGGGCAGGAGAGGGGCAGGGCTGGGGGGGTAGGAAAGGGGAATCACCAGAGGGGGGCAGGGCTGGAGGGCAGGAGAGGGGAATGACCGGGACAGGGCTGGGGGACAGGAGAGAGGCCCACTCTGGCCGGCTGCCCTGCAGCAGAAAGCGACCCCCGCCTCGCACTGGGGGAAGCGCCGCTCTCCAGCACTGGGTGGGGGCGGGGCTTGCTGGGCTGCCCCACGGAGGGAGGGGGCCAATGGCGAGCGAGGGCGAGGCCTGTTTCACAAACACACACGGGTCTCCATGGAAACCCGGACTCTGGCACAGTCCATGTGGGCTCGCGGGGAGGGGGGTTGGAGCGTCCTGTGCTGGAGGCGGTAGTAGCTCGGACCCCCCCTTCCACGCTGGGGTTAATGCTGGACTCGCCGCTGCTCCCTGCGGTACCGCTGAGCTGCCCTCCCTAGCGCCCCCGCCCCAACGGTGGTAGGGCCCGCGGTGCTGGCCGGGGCTTCGCTGCGCTGGGACGGGCTGATGGAGCCACCTGCCGCTGCTGGGTGGGTGTCGGGGAGCTCGGGGTTTCCTGTGCCCAGCCCGGGGTCTGGCCCGCCTGCAGCTTGGGCGAAGGGCAGAGAGCACAGAGCATGTGTGTGTGGGAGCGCACGTGTGAGGGGTGTGTGATTAAGTACTTGTGCGTGCCGGGGCTTGGAGTGTGTGTGTACACAAGCGTGTTGGAATGGGCATGTGAAGTACTTGTGTGTGCGCAGGGACTTGGAGTGTGCCTGTGGTGCCCACATGTGGGAGCGTGCATGTGTGTCCAGGAGCTTGGAATCCATGCATACAGATGAATGTATGGCAGGGTTGGCGTGTTTGTTTGTGCGCACCTATGTAGCAGAGAATGTGTGTGCAGGCACTTGGAATGTGTGCAAACGTGTGGGAGCACACATTTGTGCATGGGCTTGGAGGGCATATATGTGCACATGGGGAAATGCAGTTGTGTGCAGGGATTCCAAGTGTATGTGTACATGTGTGGGATGTGTGAAGTATGTGTGTATGCAGGGACTGGGGTGTTTGTGTGTTCACATGCATGTGGCAGAGGGTGTGCAGGAGCTTGGAGTCTGTGTACATGCATGTGCCATGCTCCATGCATGGGTAGGGTTACCAACTTTGGTTGGATGAATTCTTGGAGGTTTCATCACATGACATTATCTTTAATTAAAGCAGGGATCTCAAACTCAAATCACCAGGAGGGCCACATGAGGACTAGTACATTGGCCCAGGGCCGCATCACTGACACCTTTTCATATAAAGGTACAAAAGCCCCCCCCCCCGGCCCCGCCCCCACTCCCATTCCAACCCCTTCCCCAAATCCCCGCCCCTGCCCTGCCTCTTCTCCGCCTCCTCCCCTGAGCGCGTGGCTCCCCGCTCCTCCCCCTCCCTCCTGGAAAGTGCTAAGTGCTGCCAAACAGCTGTTTGACGGTGGGAAGCACCTGGAGGTAGGCAGAGGAGCGGGGACGTGGCGCACTGGAGCGGGGGCGGCGGGTGAGCGGAGCTTGGCGGCTGCAGGAAATAACTCCGGGGTGGGGGCATGGGGAGCTTGGCGGGCCACAGCAAATAATCCACAGGTTGCGTGTTTGAGATTCCTGAATTAAAGATTAATCTTTAATTCCTGGAGACTCCAGGACAATCCTGGAGGGTTGGCATCCCTTTGCATGGGGTGCATGTGTGTTCAGGGTGTGTATGCCAGCAAGTAGGAGTGTACCTTGGAGTGTGATGTGAAAGTGGGATTGTACATGTGAGGGTGTTGGGTATGTCAGGATGTTCATGAGAGTTTGTATGTGTATGTGTTGGGGAGAGAGAGTATTCTGGTGCGTTGATGGCAGGTGTTAATGATGAATGTGTATATATCTCCTATGTTTGATTAACTCATTTATATTAACAAGGAGACCTGTTCTTCTTGTTCTATAAAATGGTTCATTATAGAGGTGCAGCCTATTTAGTCTGGACTTCTGGAATAATATTTTTCCTCTGCTTTCTCTTTCCGCTCAGTGTGTGCCTTGATTTTACATGCCATCAGTATTAGGTGTTGTGCAGTAAACAGTGTGTGTTTGGAATGGTTATATTGGAGTTAGATTTTTTTATTCTGTGTGAAGAAAATAGTTGCAGCTTCATTTGATGTTAGTCTGGGACTCTGATTTGAATTTTGTGTCCTTTCTGAGTGTAGTTTCAGGCTGATCAAAGAAGATACAGAAGGTGATTATGAACAAGGTTCTAGTCTGATCAGAGAAGAAGAAACAGAAGATGTTGAACAAGGTTCCAATCTTTTTGACGAAGAGGAAGAATCTCAGACTGAAGAAGATGGTGGACAGTTAGTGAAATTGACTGAAGATGACCTGAGTAATAGGATCATACTCACAAGTGGCATTCAGGAATGGCCAGATGGTTCCAGTTACAAAGGGGAATTTGGGTTTGATCTAAAGCTTGGTTATGGAGAATTCTCATGGGTCAATGGTGAGGTAAACTGGTTTATTCTATTTAAAATTTACATTAAGAGCATGTCTATCTGATGGCAGGTTTGATTTGTACTTAACGATGTCAAGGAAGACATATTGGTAAGATTCTCACTCTTCAAGTCAATATACAAAAGTGTAATAAAGAAATAAATTTCTGCCTGCCAAATAGGATGTATATTTTTGCCTTTTACAAATGCTGCATTTATGGCGCACAACACAGTATGCTGAAAGTTCAGCTAGCGCTGCTCCTCATGCTAAAACTGGGAGTTCTGCTAAAGTTATTAACATAAAATAGGTATGTCAGTATCTCCTATTGGCAGCCACTGTGTTGCCAAATAGTTACAGAACGAAACATTAACTGTGTGGGATCCAAATATCAGAAATGTAAACTAGTTTGCGTTTGCTTTGGTGCTTGTGGTTTTAATATTGGATGAAGAATTTTTAAGGTTTAAATATTAATTCAGTTTTAAGGCAGGATGGAAATTAGTTTACAATCTGATATTCAGCCATCATTTTGTTAATGCCAATATAAGTTTGGCTAATAGTCATTTTATGTACCTGACATTACTTGTAGGCTACCATCAATGGCATTTATTCAAATATTATCTTATTTCTGTGCAGTATCAGCCATCTTAGAAAGAAATCAAGATTTCACTATGGTATTTCCTCCTTTGAGTGCTCTAGCAGTTTGATCATTCCACCGTTTCACCTCTTTGGCCTTGACTTTCATACTGTCCTTTTGCACTTTGGTCTTGATCATTTGTTCCCCTAGTTGCCCTACTGTATTCTTCTTTCACAGTACATTCTAAAAATCCAACATCTACTTTTTGTCTTGAATTTAATATAGGATGTTGTGTTGTTGAGAAGTGCCTTTTTGATATACCAGTCTGATTACTCTAAATGGGATAGAGATCATCCCATATGTTACTTTTCGCTGGAGAACTATGGTCTTAAAAGTTAATACTAATAGTCCTTTGGGAAGTTTGCTCAAATTCATGTTTGCTATGGACTAATATGACATTGAATAAATCCTTCTCTCACTGATACTGGCATTTTATACGTGGTCTGACTTTGTGTGAACTAGACTTTCAAAACGTTTACTGTGCAATGGATTAGTCAAACATAATCACAAATTTACCCCTCTGTTACACAGTTGGAATATACTAGAGAGTCTACTTTTGCAAACCCATCTGGTGAAGAAGTACACCTCTACCCCGATATAATGCTGTGCTCGGGAGCCAAAAAATCTTACCGCGTTATAGGTGAAACCGCATTATATCAAACTCGCTTTGATCCACCGGAGCGCGCAGCCCCCCCCCGGAGTGCTGCTTTACTGCGTTATATCCGAATTCGTGTTATATTGGGTCGCGTTATATCGGGATAGAGGTGTATAAGGAAATATGCTACAAATTCAAATGTTTACTTACACTTGCATCTTTCTGCTACTCTTGCTTACACCAAACTAGATAGATAGTTCCAGCTTTTTTTTTTTTAAATAAGCAGGAAGAGGTGAAACAGGTGCTCTACTCTCATATTTATATTTTCATTGCTGGGTCATTATAACAGTCAAGAGAACTCTCAACGACACACAGTTACTTCTTAGAGTGGTTGTGTGTCTCCACCTGCTGGTTAGTAATATAATCACAGTAAAAATGAAACAGGATTCAAGGTTGCAGGTAAATCAGTTTGTTCTATTACTTCTAAGGTTTAGCATGGCCTCAGTCTGAGTATCTATAGATTTATCATATTAGAAGATGATTGCATTGTGGTGGGAAGATGCCAGGTTCACTTAGTGGTACCTGCTGAATTTGTGAAACTTATTAACTGCCCTCAGATATTTACATCAGAAATTGCGATGGAGAAACAAGAACCATTTTTTGTTGTTTTGTGCTTGTGCAGCACCTAGCACATTGGGGCCCTGATCTAGGACCTGGGGCGCAGTCAGTACTGCTCTAATAAAGCAGTATTTTCTAGTTGTCTGAGACTGGGAACTAGGAACTCTGTCTCCTAATCCTAGTTCTGTCATTGACTTGCTCTGCGGCTCTGAGCACGTCAGTTAGGTCCCTATCCTATGCTCCTGGCACACCCAGATATCCCAACAGCTTTGTTGGTAGTTTTGGGTATGCACGGGCACAGGATCAGGATGTTTGTCTCTGTGTTGGTTTCACTGTCTGTAAATAGGTATAGTAGCATTCTTGTGATGCAAACAAGTAGTGTGAGAATGAATCATAAGATATCTGTTTTTATGCTTTAAAAATTAGTGTAATGCTTGCTTATCTCATGCGGATGCTGTGACAAATGACTAACATTTGTCCATGTGTTCAAACAGTAAAGTGCTATAAATAACAATGAGAATATTTACTAAGAGCCTAATGTTACTAAAGAGTGAGACATGGGAGAGGTCCCTGCAGCTGGTAGCAGAGTCGAAGGCCCAGTGGGGGTGGGGGGGTGGAGCAGCCATCCATGGAGATGGCTCCTGGGTCTGTAGATCTAGGGAGTCCTTTCTCCATGTGCCTCCACAGCCCCTGTAACTCTGTAGGCCCATTTCCCTGTAAGGGGAAGCCTCATAGAAAACCCTGCAAGAGCAAACATATATTTTTCTAGCCACCTGCAGGGCTAGTCTGTCCCATAAATCAGGTAATACATGCAAGCATATAGGTCTTGCTGTGAACTAGGGAATGGCCTGAACGCTGTAACCCGTATTTGCTTTATTTTTTCTTGCAATTTTCAATATATTTTTCCTGAAAATAATACATAAAATTTCCATGGATGCCAGCTATGGTGTAGCTTATTAACTATTTCAAAGCTAGTGACTTCAAATCTAGTTAAGAGTGTATTCTGTTTATATCTCTTCCCTTTGTCCAATAGATCACTACATTTTTGATGCATAATTACATTTAATCATTTAGCAGAAAAATTAATTTTAGTTCCAATTCAGAGATATTCTGAGCACCTTGCAGAACCACCACTTTTGATTGAAGTAAAACTAATATACAGTAATAAGTCTAATTTTAATGAAATTTTGCAAGCAGATAGATCCTGGATTGGAGTGGGGAACTCGCCTTGTTTGAACATTATCTCTTATGTTCCATTTTTATTAATGTTAGTAATTCTCAATATGTTTCTGTTGCACTCATTGATCAGGTGAGCTGTTCTCTTGCTAATTTAATCACTGTAATTTCCCATGGATGTAGCCTAGTGGAGGATGTGTCTATCTGCCTTATATTATAAAGGTGATATGTTCATACCCTGTGAAAACATAAAAATTAAAATGTCTCTCTCCTTTTTTCTGTGAATATACTGAACATTATCATGGAGCTGTTGGAGTTTCTATGCAGTTAGCCGTAACTTGCTATTTATAAGATGGACTTTGACCCTGTTAAATTAGATGTGAAAAAGATTTATTGAGAAGTTCCTCACATATGTAGAGTTGCCAATTTTCTAATCGCACAAAACTGAACACCCTTGCCCCAACTCCTGCCCCGCCCCTTCTCCGAGGCTCCACTCCCGGTTGCTCCACCCCCTCTCCCCCTGTTGCTCGCTCTCCCCCACCTTCACTTGCCTGGGGCAGGGGGTTGGGGTGTGGGAGGGGATGAGGGCTCCTGCTGGGGTTGCGAGCTCTGGGGTGGGGCCACAAATGAGGGGTTCAGGATATGGGAGGGGGCTCTGAGGTGAGGCAGGGGGTTAGGGTGCGGGAGGGGGTGAGGGCTCCGGCTGAGGGTGTGGGCTTTGGAGTGGGGCCGGTGATGAGGGGTTTGGCGTGCAGGAGGGGGTTGGGGCTGGGGAGTTCGGAGTGTGGGAGGGGGCTCAGGGCTGGGGCAGGGAGTTGGGGAGCAGGAGGGGGCGTGGAGTACGGGCTCCGGGGGTGGGGGGAGTTTGGGTGTGGGAGGGGGTTGGGGGAGAGGAGAGGGTTGTGGGCTCTGGGCGGCGCTTACCTCAGGTGGCTCCCGGAAGCAGCCAGCATGTCTAGCTCCAAGGCAGAGGGGCTGGGGGGGGGGGGAAGGGCTCTGTGCGCTGCTCGTGCCCACAGGCGCCGTCCCTGCAGCTCCTGCACCTACGAGCCAGACATGCCAGCCACTTCTGGGAGCTGGCTTGGAGCCAGGGCAGGCAGGGAGCCTGCCTCAGCCCTGCTGCGCTGCCGACCAGACTTTTAGTGGCCCGGTCAGCACTGCTGAGCCACCAGGGTCCCTTTTCGACTGGGTGTTCCAGTCGAAAAATAGACACCTGGCAAACCTACATAAATGGCAGCCTGCCTGAGGAAAACTAACTTAGAAATTATTAGAAATCCCCAGACCTGAAGAAGAGCTCTGTGTAAACTTGAAAGCTTGTCTCGCTCACCAACAGAAGTTGGTCCATTAAAAGATATCACCTCACCCACTTCGGTGTCATCTCTCTCAGAAATTGTGAGAATTGTTGCACTAGTTGTCTTGGAGATCAGAGTATTTGATAAATCAGTGTTTTCAGGTTTTGCTGTATATGAATTAAATTAAAACTGTTAGGTTGATGACACTTCACTCCTGGGCTGTGGCCAGTGCCGAGTGACTAGAAGGCTTTGGTACCTTTCTATACCATATCTGTGTGATCTTTTGAAGCACTAACAGGAAGATAAATTTCTTTTCCCTTGAGACATTGGGCTATAAAAACTGCAGTGGCAATATATTCCTTTAAGGAAAGAAATGTAACATTAGTAAGAACAGTTCAATACCATCTTTCCTCTTTCCTCCAAGTACGTAGCAAAGGTGTTGTTTAATATGAGACCCCCCCAGCCAAGTCTTAGTTGCTGCCATCTGTGTTTCTTTCCACTGGCCATAAATGTACGAAGTGAAGCCTTCCCAAAGGGCTTTGGCCCTTTTTAGAGGAATGAATTTGGGAACATTGACCTACCTATTAACACTTTCTCTGGAACAAGGAGAGTAAAGAATGAAATCAGAGTTATAATTGTTTTCTCTTATGGTCTCTCTAAGTGACCTTGGCCTTCCAGGTCCCCTCCTTGAGATCAGCCTGCAGATGCTCCTTTCCCTCTGGCCATTCAGCGCTCTTTTCCGTCTCTGCTCTTGGCAGACTCCCTGTGCTGCTCCTTCCCTGGTTGCACTTGGACACTTCTTGTGCTTCACTGGGTCACTCCATTTTGTCAGTCTTAGATGCTCATTTTTCCCTGGGCTGTTCACTTGCTGTCTGCTGAGATATTTCACTCTTAGCCTTGCACGGTCAGTTCCATACTCTGCTTTTTTTTGGGGTCCTTGGGCTGGGACTCATCTCCTGATTGGCCTAGGGGTGCACACAGTTTAGCACTGAATTTCACCTTTGTTTCTCTATTGTTCTTTAGGCTGTGTTTCAGCTGCATCTTAGCCCTTTTCTCAACTCTCTTCTTTTCACTGTTCCTTTCTTTGTACAGTTGAATGCCTTCTGTAGGATTAACCACCGCAGCACAACAGAATCACTTTCACTGTCTCCAGCAGAGGTAACCCAAGCCCCCTGCCCCCAAATCTGCTTCTCATTTCTCCTTTTCCTGCAGATGCTACTGTCAAAGGCAGTTTTGTGCCTGGACCCTACCTCTCTCTGTTCATAGTGCAATTAGTTCTGCCGGCTTGAAAGGTTTAGTTCTTGAACATGGGGCTTTATCTGTGCTTCCTATCAGCTCCCTTTGGACATAGTTTCATCTGTGGTAATCATGAATGTTGCCCTGTAGTTTCTTCAGCAAGGGATTCTGTCAGAACAATGTAATCAGAAACCTCCATTGGGGACTCATTACCTGGGGAGAGGGGGCATCTGAGGTGCACTCCTGAGTTCCTGCAACACCCAATGGAAATATATTTAACTCGTTCTGTCTGCATTTCTCTAGAAGTTCATTTAACTGGCTTCATGTCACCAGCCCTAGAAAGTGGACTTCATTCTAGTAAACAGATGTGGCACAGGCTTCGGCAGTGCAAGCTTTTTCACATCATTCACCCATGTTCCTCACCCTTGACCCGCAAGGACATTCTCAAAGAGCCCATTTGGTCCTTTGTCTTTCTCCTGAGAGTGCCAACAAATGTCAGTTAATGCCTGTAGTGGTGGCTCAGCGTCTTTGGTGATGCAGATCTCAGTTCAGCTTCTACTTGACAGGTATCAACAATTTGTTTCATGGAGGGTAATGATTTTCAGTCTCTGTCAATTAAGGCCAGGACTCAAATTGGTGACCAAGAAGTGAAAGGATCCATGTCAGATTCTATTACTAATCCCCAAACTATCCAATCATTTTGTCTGGACTATAATAATTTTACTGAGGATAGTCACAGCATAGTCCACATATCAGTGGGACATTAGCAAGCCATATGGTGCTTTGATGCACCAGAAATTGTAGAAACATCATATAGGGGAGAATGGTATGTTTTAAGGTGTTGAGAGCCAAGTAATTTTATCCCCCAAATTACTCAGAAAAGAGAAACAAGAAATGGTAAGCCATATCTTAATGACTCTCTCTCTTAATTGTCCCTTAATGATTGTCTTCGTATTACGCCTTAAGGGATGCTGTGGTTAAAGGTGAGCTAAATACTCAGTTATAACAGTAGATAATTGGATTTAAATAGAAAACGTGCAGATTACACCGAAGAAATGAATACAATTTTAAGCATTTAAAGAATGAACAAAGGTTTTACGTTTCATTGGAAACTTGTGTCGAGTAACCAACAACTTCTTAAAACAATTCCCAACTATATATGTTTTCCTTATCATTAAAAGAATTAAGACTTTTAGAATGTTTATCAAAGGAATTAGATTAAAAAAGAATAATTCTAGAGTTCTTTAAATGGGGGGCGGGGTGAAATCTTAGGTTTTCCTCTTTGAATTGAGGAGGGGGAGACAAGAGGTGATAAAGAGGCTTTTGACATAGTTCCATAGCCTTGATATACTAGGTGCTACATGTCACTTTTTTCTGTCAAATCCTAGGAAAAGACATTCTTTAATAATGGGGAGGTGCCTGGTCTTTGAGAAGACATTCCTAGTGGTTTTTAACTTTAAACCAAACGTCTCTCAAGATTACAATCTGCAGTATCTTAACCCACTATTTGCAACCGAGAGCTCCTACCAAACACTGTATTCAAGGCAAAAAAATCACAATAGCCAACATTTCTGTAGTCTTCAAACAGTATATACAACAGGGGTCGGCAACGTTCGGCATGCGGCTCGCCAGGGTAAGCACCCTAGCGGGCCGGGCCAGTTTATTTACCTGCTGACGCGGCAGGTTCGGCCGATCGCGGCCCCCACTGGCCGCGGTTCGCCGTCCCGGGCCAATGGGGGCGGCGGGAAGCGGCGCGGGCCGAGGGATGTGCTGGCCGTGGCTTCCCGCCGCCCCCATTGGCCCAGGACGGTGAACCGCGGCCAGTGGGGGCCGCGATCGGCCGAACCTGCCGCGTCAGCAGGTAAATAAACTGGCCCGGCCCGCTAGGGTGCATACCCTGGCGAGCCGCGTGCCGAACGTTGCCGACCCCGATTTACGATATTAAAGAAAACAGAAATGCTAAAGCTGCATTTAAGAGTCTGTGCAACCATATCTGGAGGTGACTGAAAATATGCTTTCATGGCCCAGGAGATCTCATTCTCCTTGACACCTTTTGTGCCTGCAGAGGTTTCCTAGTTTTGTTTGTTAGCTTGAACATACTTTAATAAACACTCCTTTAATAAAATAAACACTGCAAAACATAAGAATGTGATCTATCCTATTGTCCAAGAACATGTAGGTATCTTCTAAAATTCAGTCAAGGTGAGCTTGTAATAAACTAAAACTATCATAAGGCTTCTGTTTTTTGAGTTTATTAATTTCATTTTCAGGGTTTTTCCCCGCAATTTTTGAATTCTGCATAATGTCCAAAAATTGGGTGTTTTCAGGGCTTTCTCTTTGTATATACATGTAGTACAGTTTCAAAGAGCACCACGTTAAAATGCCCTGGGGAATCTTTAGTTGTCACCAGCAGGGTCTACCTGGACCAATTAATGCGCAACACATTAGTGTGCTTTAGAAGTCACACCCCTGTAGTCCGTATTACTGCTCCATGTATACAAGCCGTTGGATAGTAGCCAGGGAGCCTAGACTTCATCTGTATAAACAAGCTGCACTTGGGCAAAAGGTGAAGTCAATATGAATTGGATAGGGGCAGAATAAGTAGGTGTGATATATCTCCAACTTTAAAAGACTTCTTGATACTGTCTCACATGACCTTCTCATAAGCAGACTAAGGAAATATAGACTAGACAAACCTACTTACTATAAGACGGGTGCACAACTGGCGGGAAAACCGTATTCACAGAGTAGATATCACAGTTAAACTGGAAGGTTATATTGAGTGGGATCCCACAGGGATCTGTTCTGGGTCTAGTTCTATTCAATTACTTCATCAATGATTTGGATAATTGCATAGAGAGTACACTTATAAAGTTTGTGGATGATACTAAGCTGGGAGGGTTGCAAGCACTTGGGATGACAAAATTAGAATTCAAAATTATCTTGACAAACTGGAGAAATGGTCTGAAATAAATAGAATTAAATTCAATAAGGACAAATGCAAAGTACAACACTTAGGAAGGAATAATCAATTGCACAAATACAAGATAGGAAATGACTGCCTAGGAAGGAGTATTGCTGAAAAGGGTCTGGGGGTTATAGTGGATCACAAGCTAAATACGAATCAACAGTGTAATATTGTCGCAAAAAGACGAACATTCTTCTGGGATGTATTAGCAGGAGTATTGTAAGCAAGACATGAGAAGTAATTCTTCTGCTCTACTCAGCACTGATAGGGCCTCAGCTGGAGTATTGTGTCTAGTTCTGGGCACCACACTTCGGCTAAGATGTTGATAAACTGGAGAAAGTCCAGAAGAGAGCAACAAAAATGATGAAAAGTCTAGAAAACATGTCCTATGAGGGAAGATTGAAAAAATTGGGTTTGTTTAGTGTGGAGAAGAGAAGACTGAGGGTAGGGGACATAACAGTCTTCAAGTATGTAAAAGGTTGTTATTAAGAGGAAGGTGATAAATTGTTCTTCTTATCCACTGAGGACAGGACAGGAAGTAGTCAGCTTAAATTGCAGCAAGGAAGATTTAGGTTAGACATTAGAAAAAAATTGCTAATTGTAAGGATAGTTAAGCACTGGAATAGATTACCTAGGAAGGTATTGGAATCTCCATCATTGGAGGTTTTTAAGAAACAGGTTGGATATACACCTGCTAGGGATGGTCTAATACTTAGTCCTGCATCAGTGCATGGGACTGAACTAGATAAGCTATCCGAGATCCCTTCCAGTCCTACATTTCTGTGATTAAGTAACCATTTCTGGTGTTATTCTGATGTTTATCCAATAAACATTGATGTTGGATTTTTTTGTATTATGTTTTTTTTTATCAGTTAAAACTTAAATTTGGAAGCTCTATATATTGTAATTTCATTAATCATTTTTCATCAATATTGAGGTTTATCCCCCTACAAAAATGAGAAGGATCAATTAGGTTTTTTTTTTTTTAAATATGGTGGTTATATTATGAAGAATAGGTAGATTCCCTGTTAAAGTTGTAACCAGATTTTTACCTCTCCCTCTCATATGTATCCGTGTATAAAAATGTATTACCTTGACTAACAGCTGTTATGGTGCAAGTCCTACCCACCAAGTCACACTTCATTTGTTAGACTGGACTCTCTGGAGGTACAGGGGGCTGTTTTCTCAGGATTGCACACTAGAGGGAGACAGCAGGTCCCTCTGGCTTAGTCTAGCTCCAGTGGGAACCGACTGTCAGACTTTATAATAGGATTCAGGGTCAACTGTGTACCTGGGGCTTTCTAAGAATAGCTGTGGGGGAGCAGAGACTCCTTCTTCCAGGGGTTAGTGGCCTGGGAATCTGGTAGGAGAGAACGGGGTGATGGACGGATGACTGACCTGCCAGGGTGAGATCAGTGAAGGATGAAGGGCCTGGGGTGATGTCTCTTTCAACACAGGGCTTCTTCGGGTTAGAGTAGGTAAGTGGGAGACAGCTGCTCCAGGCAGACCCATCTCTGGTCTGCAACTGGGCATACATTTATAGCGTGTGCACCTGATTTTAAGCCAAACATACGTTTCTGTGGATACTCTGGATCTCCCTGGTACTGCAACTTCAATACCTCCCTATTTCATATGTACGCACAAGGGCTGGGTCAGCTGCTGAGCGCTTAAATAGCTGCTGGCTTACTCTGTGTCTCGCTGTGACTTGGGGCACTTGAATGTGTGAACATTTGGACTTATCTCCTTCTAAACTGTTGGGAGTTACAGGCGCTACCATATGTCACTGGAAAAATAATAGGTGAAATCCCGGCCTAGTTGAACTTGAGGGAAATTTTTTCATTGGCTTGAATGGGACCAGGATTTTGGCCAGTTTTCCAAATGCATAATGGCTAGGCACTCTGTATATATCAAGATCTTGTGTGGGCGTCTTCTCTAGTATTGCTCCATTGTAGTGAGGAACAATTACAAGCCACTTATTTCTCTTCCCTCAGCTATATCACTTTCCTCTTTTTTTGGTGCGTTACAGAGCTATGTGGGGCAGTTTTACAAGGACCATCGCCATGGCAAAGGGATGTATTTTTGGCCCGACAGTTCCAAATTTACCGGTTCATTTTATCTTAGCCATAAAGAAGGATATGGGACCATGGAATTCAAGGATGGCAGAAACTATCAGGTAACAGGATGAAATTGAATGTATTCTAATGACTGATAGCACTAACAGAATATAAGTTTGTGCTGCCATCATGGTCTCTGTGGCTTTCCCACGAAGCTTGGGTGTGAAGGCTGTAATGTGTTTCTGAAGCATGTGCAGATCATTAATGGCTAAAACTTGCACTCTGGTAATAAAATACCAACAAGAAAAAAAAAGAAGCTTAAAACTTCTAAAGTAGTTGCTTGAATTCATGCCTTGTACAGAAATGACCAAAGATAGGAGCCTCAATGGAGCCAGGGCTTCAAAAAACACGTGCCAGAGGCAAATACCACTGTGGAGTGTGTCTGTTGATGGGCAGGGAACAGGACAGCTGGAGTTGCAGGTTCTTGTCTCTTAAGGTAGCGATAAGCCTGGGAGCAGAGTGGCCCTGGTGTTACGTTCCTTTAAGAAGGAAGCGACCAGGTAGCAAAGGCCTGATGGGAGGGAGGTGTCTGTATTGTTTTTGTTTTCCTGTTGAGGGAGCAGGAGGAGAGCAGAGTAGATGTTGCTGTTCTCTTTTTCAGGCCATGTAGGTGAGCTGGGAAGCAGAGGGCCAGGCTGCCACTGTTATCTGCATGGGTGGGAGTGGGAAGCCAGGAGCTGGTGGAGAGGTGGTAAAGGGCGGGGGCAATATGGGCAAATGAGTGATTGAGAGGATGCATTTAAAGAGCAGAGAAATATTTGAGGGAGGATTGGGGAAGACGACACACAACAGATGTAAAGGGGCAGAGGACTGAACCCAGTGTAGGAAGGAAAAGGGAAAGGACATAAGGAGGTGGAGTGGGAAGGAAGGAAGAGAGGAAACAGTGTGCACACAAAACAGTGCAGCAAGATGCACAGAAGGAATGAAAGAGGAGTGAAGCCAAGCAGGGACAGAAGGTGTCCCAAAAACACAAGAGGCAGGTGAAGTTTATTAAATAGAAAATCGACTGGCAGTCTTACACGATGGGTGATCCTTTAAACTGCAGAGGTGTGTGTGTGAGATAGCGAGCACTAGTATTTTTCATCTCCACTAGTAGGCTTAACAAATGTCTGGTCATCTTAGTTGGGATCGGGGCTCCCGTTGTGCTGGGCATTGTACAGACCTAGAAAAGAGACAAAACCTGTCCTGAAGGTGGAAAGACATCAGAGGGTAGGGGATGGGGATACAACATACCAGCAATTGAATCCAGTGCAGAATTGGCCCAGCTTGGTTAGCTACATGGATTGTAATTTTCTTTTTAAGTTGGGGATAGAGATAGGGAAGAAGGACGTAAGGGAATGAAAGAAGGGAAGGAGGGATAGTCACAGCTTGTCAGCTGCAGAGCCATGATGAGCAATCTGGGTTTTGAGGCATCACAGCGGAGGGGAGTCACAAGGAGGATGAGGTAGTGTCCCTACAGATTTATTCAGGGAGTTTTCCCCCAGGCATAAGGGGCAGTGGGAGAGAAAGGAAACATGGAGTTGTTTTAAAGCAGACACTGACTCGTGAATAGTAAAAGCTGGGAATGCTGGTGGAGCAAAAGCAAGGATCAGTGGCACTATAGGTTAGTAAATGAGCTAGGAAGTGTAGGGCTATGTTATGAAGAACCTTACAGTTAAAAACCAGGGGCCAGATCCCAAACTGTTGTAAATCCGTGTAGCTCCACTGAAGTCAATGAAGCTATGCTCATATTACATCAGCTGGGGATCTGACTTAAGCAAGAGTTTAAGGTGAAGGTGAAGGGGGAGTTAGTGGAGGGACTCAAAGAGGGGGTTGATCAGGTCTGGGTGATTAGCCAGGAAGATGACTTTAGCAACAATGTTCTGAGTAGACTTGAGGGGAGCAAGGTTTCAAGTGTCAAGATATGAAATGACTGAAAATTTTCAAGTCTGGTTGACTCTATTAGAGGTGGTTGAACTACTTATTGCAAACAGCATAGTCAGAGAACGGATCCCTTCTGTTCAAGTTGTCCACAAACTGATCATAATCTGTACAAATTTGTTTAATTCAAAAGTGAATTGTTTTTTATGAGTGTATTTGAGCTAACAACTCCTCAACTGCTCGTGGCAAGTAGTGTGTAGAGAGGGCTTGATACCTGAGCTCTGTGGCAGATCAAACAGTATTTCTGAATGACCTAACCTTCATAAACTGCTTCCTTTGCAAACTAATTTCACTTACTCATGAAACAAACTTGGTTTCTTGATGAAACAAACAAAGCTACAAAAGGCTGAAATTAACTTTCTGCAAATGCTTGTAAGAATAAAGCTTGAGCTGTATGAATATTCTTGAACAGTGAATAAAAGCGTCTCAATGGTCCTAATTAAAACCTGTAGCTCCATTGCCTTCAGTGAAGCCACCCATCCTACCTTACTTCAGCCAATGGGTTTCATGTATTGCCATTAGTGCAGTTCCCGTGTGACCAATCAAAGTGAATACAATAGTTGAGCAGCTTGTCAGGTGCTTAGATTACTGTTCCAGTGTCAATTGCCTATTGACATTTAGAGCAATGTCAGACCAAGGAAATTTGGTTTTGCACCTTTTAAATGGAAGCCAGGCTGTAAGTTGTGTAGTATGTCTGACTTATATGTCTTCTCTAATACTAGTAAACCTATTGCTCTCCTAAGGGACTATACAAGGCTGATGAGCGATTTGGACCAGGAGTTCAGAGCTATCCAGATGGCTCTCAAGATGTTGGCTTGTGGCTCAGGAATCACATAATTAAACTGTGTACTGAAATACCTGGACATTTTTGTCTCTCGGATTACTCAGAACACTACAGCTATTTTGATGCTGATTCCCAGAGAGAGTATCTTTCTGATGAGGAAATTCCATTTTGGGATCTGAATGAGGAACAGGACCCATTTTTCTACAACTACAAACTTCTCCTTTTAGATGACAGTTACACATTGCCTGAAAAAATGTACATATACTCAACTGATACAGATCACCTTCCCCTGACTCGCACCTTCCGTAAAGAGTTTGATTCCCAATATTTTCAGAACAACAAAAAGTTGTATGATGAAGAACCATGGCCTATTAAAAACACAAGCCCTTTAATGGTTAGAATGCAGAAGCACATCTATAAATACAGGTAGCTATTGATTTTTGTGTGTGATTTGTGTTTGTTGGGATATATATGGGATTTTCTTTTTAGACTATTGCAAAGATCATCTTTAGCACAAGTTGTGGTACAGAAGTCATGCTTCACAGAATAATTTCTACTGTCCATGACTAAGTTTAGAAAGTCATTTGACAAACTGCAAATGAGGTTTTGTGAAACAAACAGCATGTTCCTCTCTCACTTCCTTAACCTAAAGGAAACCTCTTTCCTTGAAATATACCATCAACTCAGGTCCTGGTATGTGCCTACAAAAACATCATTATTATTAATTTGCATTATAGAATGCCTAGAAGTCCCAACCTAGATTGGGGACTCCATTATGCTACAGCAGGGGTGGGCAAACTACGGCCTGCGGGCCGGCTCCGGCTCCTCAGGGCTTTGGATTCGGCCTGCGGGATTGCCCCCCGTGATGCCGCAGGCCCCACGCTGCTCTCAGCAGTGGCCAGCCCGACGTCCCTGCGGCCCCCGGGCCTTTGCATCCAGGCACCGCCCCCCGCAGCTCCCATTGGTCGGGAATGGGGAACCGTGGCCAATGGGACCTTCGGGGGAGGTACCTGGAGGTGCGGCAAGGGCTGCGCACGCGGAGCCCTTTGCCCCCCCCCACCCCAGGGGCCGCAGCACTTCCTGGAGTGGCACGGGGACAGGGCAGGCATGCAGGGAGCCTGCCCTGGCCCTGGTGTGCGCTGCTGCCACCCTGGAGCCTGAACTCCTCCTGCACCCCGCCCCACAACTCCCTGCCCTAAGCCCCCTGCCTGCACCACGCACCCCTCCTGCACCCCAACGCCCTGCCCTGAGCCCCCTGCCGCACCCCACACCCCTCCTGTACCCAAACTCCCTGCCCTGAGCTCCCTTGTACACCCTACACCCCAACTCCCTGTCCTGAGCTCCCTGCTGCACCCCGCACCCCTCGGCATACCACTTCTGAAAGGTTGCCGACCCCTGTTCTAAGCACACCATGTGGCCTTTTTCAACCTTGGAGAGCTTGGTATTTAATTTTCACTTGCAAACATCCAGATTCTTGGGGCTGGATGTTTTTAACCCCTTCCATGAATAAGATTAATGTCCCCCATACTACAGCTCTTGGACCATTTTAACTCCCTTATGCTCTGTCCATGATGGGAGCAAAATTGAATTGTCTGAAATAGTTTTTTTAAATGGTTGCCATCCTTCTTCTCCCATGTTACCTGACAATAATCTTTATTATCAGTGGCTTTTTTAAAAAAAGCTCTGTGGTATAACAGGTATCTGCTGCATAGCTGTTTAAGTTAAATGTGGACTCTCCAGCTGTTTAATGTTTTTCTCTTTCCTCTGTTTGAGGCACTGTCAGACAGAGATCAGTTGGGATATCGACATCATTCTGAATGGAAGCCGAGACACCTTTGGACCCAAGGGCCCCAAAGAGCTTGCTTCAGAGCAGCTGATTCAGAAGGCAGCAGCAGGAGACTTCAATAGCATTTATGAGATTCTGAGGGACAGCTTAGCTCATCCAGATGTAGCTGACACGCATGGATACACTGCACTTGCTGCTGCTGCTGTAAGACCCCAAATGTGACTCTTTCCTCTGTGAATGACCATTTTTTTTGTTGCTACTGCATCTGTCTCTCTCTGTTATACAGTAAATGCGTGAGCAGGGCCGGCTCTGGCTTTTTTGCCGCCCTAGGCAAAAAAGCCACTGGCCGCCCCTCCCCCCCCCATTGCGGCAGGGGAGGGCGCCGAGCCCGGCCGCGGGCCGCAGTCCCCGACCAGCCGGAGCGCCGGGGGGAGGGCGGAGAGCCCGGCCGGGGCTCTCCGCTCTCCCCGGCGGCCAGAGCGCCGGGAGCAGGGCAGAGAGCCCGGCCGGGGCTCTCCGCTCTCCCCGGCGGCCAGAGCGGGGGGAGGGTGGAGAGCCCGGCTGGGGCCCCGCTCTCCCCGGCCGCCGGAGCGCCGCGGGGAGGGCGGCGAGCCCAGTCGCGGCCCCGCTCTCGGGCCGGAGCGCCCCGCTGCGCCGCCCCCCTCCAGGCACCGCCCCAAGCACACGCTTGGTGGGCTGGTGCCTGGAGCCGGCCCTGTGCGTGAGACTCGATAGCAAACATCTTTAAGGAAAGACAGCTTGCTGAGCAACATGCTAAAAAAAATCTGTAAAATGTATCCCTCTGTAATAATTAAAGATGACTCCAAGCCTAAAATTCCAAATCCTTCCAATTTGGGTGTTGCACTGGGCTGGATTTAAATCCCTGAAACTGCCCCTGCCTTTCCCCCCTGTTTTCTTGTTCCAGACTGTATTCAAACCCAGAAGGGATCTGTTTTTTTTTTGGGGGGGGGGGGGGGTCGGGAGTGGGGGGGGTTACAGTCTGGTTGTGGGTAGAAGTTATGATGTATGCATGACTTCAGTTTATCTGTGTTAAGAATTTGGCTCCTTATTTAAACATTTATCAGTGCCTAGCCTTCTGGGCACCTTACATCTATTAAAAAATTAATTTGATTTTTGCTAATGATTTTTTTTTAAAGTCCTCAGAACAAGAAAATTAATTTCATATTAATTTAGAACATTATAGTTTTTCTCTTTTTGTATAGGCCTCTCATCCCATGAGCTTTAGTCATTTTGTAGACATTAATCCTCTTCCCCCAGCAGTCCTGTGACCGTACAGTAGATTTCGGGGGGAGATTATTGAAGGCACAGGGGTTAAGTGACTTGTCCACTGTAACACAGAAAGTCAAAATTGAGCATACATCTGAGGACAAAATGTAACCTAATTCACATAAACTGTTGCCCTTTACAGTGTGTGCAATGTGGCAGAGTTACAGTTGCTTTGGCAACAATAACTTTGAATTTCCTGACAGTTTTGATTTTGAAATCCTCACTGCCAAAATGTTGTATTAATACAGCGCATTGTTGTATTTGATTCCTGAGTTCCATTATAGTGTGCTTTGCAACAGTTAAGTCTTCTCTGCTTTTTAAAAGTCAGCATGAAAAATATTTTATTTAAATGTGTGTTTCTCAGGTAGCTCGCTAATGTAAGACAAGTTGAAGTGCCCACCAATAGTATCTACTCCAGTTTAACAGGTCAGATTTTGTAGTTGATGTAAGTGGGTGAAACTCCATTGACTTCAGTGTATTACAGACAGTCCATCAGCCACAATGTTTCTAAGGACCAGCGGCAACAGGCAGTGCGGGACTATATTTTGGATCAATGGTGCATTTCTTGGCAGATAGTTTCTCTGGATCAGCTCTCAGATGCCCCTCAGATCAACCATATGAACTGAAAGATCCTTCTTTGTTACAATAGGATACATTGTAATCAGGGGCGGTTTCACTTATATCGTTACTGTTGGGGCTTCTTTAGCTGCCTTGTGTACCTCAACATGCCATCCATTCATGGACTGCCCTCTTTATTATCTTAATGGTAAATGGATTAATTTGACATCTCCGGATGCTGCTTCTGTGATAGTGGCTACATCACTAACCCAACATCTAATTCTTGGTTTGTGCCATTAAAAGCCATGCTCTGGAAGAAATGCAATTATACACCTGCCTTACATTGGGTGCACCTAAAATAGTTTTACCTTTTTTGAAAGTTTTTTTTATTGGTTCTGCCAGCCTTCCCCATTAACTATAAGACATACCTTGAAGCAGTAGAAACATTTTGAGATCACTGTTAATTTATGGGCAAAATTCAGCACTGGCATAAAAAGAAGAGAAAGTGAAATCACAAAACAACTGAAATCAATAATAGTGTTTTGAGTCTGTCTTTAGGGACTGTCTTTTTGTTTTAACTTTAAACCCAATTGTGATTTCAGTTAATCCCACATGGAAAACTAAAATTGTATATATACACATATACTCGTAAAACAGTCATCCAAATGTTTTACTTCACAGGTGAATTACCATGACGACATCATTAATCTTCTTCTTGATAATGGAGCTGATGTGAATAAATGCAGTGATGAAGGATTATCAGCCCTATCCATGTGCATTATTCTTTATTACCCAGTAGAATCATTTAAGGCTAATGTTGCTGAGAGGAACTTTAAAAAAGACGAGGTCAGTACATTATTAATCTATAACTGTAAAATCAGAATTCACCGTGTCCTCAAATGAGCCACAGGTCTGCTTTTTAAAATTACTTTGCTGTGAATGTTCCAGCAGTTGGGAAAAGTCAAACTGCTCTTACCTCCCTTGACCCTGCAAGTCGCTGAGTGCCCTTGACTTCCATTGATAGCTCGCACTGCACAGGATCAGGCTCCAGGGCTACTCTGGAGTCAATGTGTCACATTAGTACCAGAGACTTTGGGCCAGGTTTTCCAAGGTATTTAGGTGCCTTAAGATACAGATAAATAGGTGCCTAGTGGGACTTAGATTTGTAAGCTCAGTGGGGGCAGGGACAGTCTTTTATTCTGTGTTTTGTACAGCACCTAGTACAAGGGGGTTGTGGCCCATGAGTGGGAGTCCTACACACTATGGCAATACAAATAATTAATCATAATAATTTACAAAATTGCCTAGATAGATTAAGCACCTGATTACCATTAACTTCAAAAGTCTCTTGGCTGCTGCAAGAAAGGGAGACGGAAAAAAATGTACACTAGTCTCTCTCCCTCAGAGCTCAGCACAAACCCAGAAAACTTCAATGTAACTCTTTCAGATTCTAGCTTTAGCGTTAGGTTTAGGTCTTCATTAGTTTGTACGCCGATGTGCAAATTGAAAATCAAGAAATGTCCCCTTCTGTTTCAGAGCTTTTATAAAGTGAGGGAGTACCAGTTGAGATTTGAAAGCTCCTAAGAGGGTTTTATTGACAATGGAGGCTAAAAAAACAAACACACACACTATTCAAAATGTTTCCCGTGAATGGTGGATTAAGACTGAGTAAAATGATGTTCTACCTTAACTTAGCTGTAATATACCAAATTCCAGTACTATTGTATACACGCACAATGATGACGTCCAGCACTGATGTTGATATGATGATTCTCGTTGTTGAAGAAAGGATTTTCCATATTTTCTTCATTTTTGTCATTTTAATTTTTTTAAAACTTTAAATAAGGATGAGCAGTTGGAAGATGAATCTGCACCACTTCCATTGGCACCAGCAAAACAGAAATGCTTAACAGGCCCTGTTCGTCAGTCAGCCGTGGTACCTCCTATGTCCGGGGAAAAGGCAGAATCTGTTTCTGATGATAGAAATGCATTGGATGAAATGGACCGTGCAAGTTTAGAAAAGAGGACTGGCTGCAGCACTGAAACCAACTTTGAGTCGAACCGTACTGTTTTCAACTATGGAATCGAGGTTTCTCTAGAAGCTTTGCAGCAGAGTGCAGATGCCTTCAGCCTGTGTTTGCTGAGAGTACCCTTCTATGCCTGTGTCAATGGATATGGTGGGGCTGAAGGCACCGTGAGAAAAATGGTGTTATCAATATCTGAGTAAGTGCTACTAAGAAAAACCACTGGCTCTGTGTTCTGGAAAGGTTAGACAAGCTCTGGTGAACCCTATTTCACAGAGAAAGTAACAAGTGTAGTTTTACATGTTTGTGGGGAAGAATGACCCTGCATTTGCTTGGGATAGATCAACTGGGCATGCCTGATCAAGGGGCATTCCACGGGTCCTTACCTGACAGGGAGAAGGCCTGAATTTCACTCCTTAAAACCTTTTTAATAAGATAACCCACCATTTTGTCTCTTTTTGTGACTCAGCTTTACATATATACTCTGTGTGTGTGTGTGTGTGTGTGTGTGTGTGTGTGTGTGTGTGTAAAAATAAACTATTTAAAAAAACCTGTACTGTGCAACAGTAATAGTAATTCTATATTACCTTCATAAAAACATTTCTGTATTATGCAAAACTAGTTTGTGCTATATTGAGTATTGCTGTCACAGCCTGGCACCCATTTAAAAAAAAATCTGGATATGTTGCCAGGGCCAGATGAACACACAGACAAACTGGATACGTGCGTAGGGCCTAAATTCATGGGGGAGGGAATCCCCCAAAATCACAGGTCAGCATCCTCCTTCTCCACTACCTCCTCTCTTCGCCTTGCTGAGGGGGCACTGACCACCTCCAGCAGCACCCTTCATCCTGGCACCGCAGCCCTCTTCCTAGCCCTGTGCAAAGGGGAGACCCTGGGAGGCACTTGGTTGGAGAACAAGGGATTGGGGTTGCAGCACAACTCAAGTTTGGCCCAGCTGCCTCTCTGTCATGATGGGCTGGGGGGTGGCCAGGCCAAATTTGAGTGAGTGGCTCTGTGACCCTGGGTGCCAGATCACAACACCCAGAATGAGGAGCTGGGCCGAGCCCTGAGGGAAAGGAGCTGCTGCTGCAGGGTGAGTGTGGGCTGGGCTTGGTCTTCAGACCCTCCCCACTCACCCATCCCAGGGCCTCCCCTCTGCACCAGGCCTGCAACTCATCTAGACCCTTCCTGCAACCCACTGGTGGGTCGGGATCTGCTGTTTGGGAAAAATTAGTCCTGCAGTTTTTTAGGGCAAACTCGTGTAGGCCAGATTATGGCTCACATGTGCAAGGTGTGGAAGATGCAAGTAACCTTCCCTTACCTCACTTGTCCACTCCCAGGCAGGGATCTTATACATTTGTAGTTTCTGGGGTCTCCTGAGTATGGGGTCTGCTCCTGGCTTGTGCCCCCTGGGATTCAACAGTACTGAAAGGGGCTGGTATAAGGGCCATGTTACCTCCACACCCTCTGCATGACATAACATTACTGTGTGGTGCACATTACATCTCACATGGAGTGGTACAGCAGACATTCTCTCCCTGGTTCCAAGTACCAGTTTGCACACCCGCCTCACAGCATCCTAGAACCCAGGCACTAGCCCAAGCCCGAACGTCTACACTGCAGTTAAACAGCCCCTGAGTCCAAGTCAGCTTAAGAGCCAGTGTTTAGAAATATGTCCCTTTCTATGAGTTATTGACAGCTTATTCTGTTATTTGCCATATTGACTTTAGACACCGAAAGAGATGGACCACGGTCAAACTACTTCTCCGCAGAGGTGCAGACCCCAATGTTTGCCGGATCCCTCTGCATGTCCTATTCTTTGCTGTTAAAGCTGCAGATGTAGAAGCAGTGAAACTACTATTAGCAGCAGGAGCAAAGACTGACATACGACTTCCACCCAGGGTAATGGATAATAATTACTAATAACAACCAAATGTAATATTCTAGAGCGGGGGTGGGCAAACTTTTTGGGTCGAGGGCCACATCTGGGTGGGGAAATTGTATGCAGGGCCAGGGCAGGGGGTTGGAGTGTGGGAGGGAGTGCGGGGTGTGGGAGGGCATGCGGTGTGCAGGAAGGGGCTTAGGGCAAGCGATTGGGGCAGAGGAGGGGTGCGGGATGTATGAGGGGGCTCAGGAAAAGGGGTTGGGGTGCAGGAGGGGTGCCGAGTGCAGGAGGGGGCTCAGGGCAGGGGTGCAGGAGGAGTGCGGACTGTGGGAGGGGGCTCAGGGCAGGAGGTTGGGGTGCAGGAGGGGTGTGGGGTGCGGCAGAGAGCTCAGGGCAGGGGGTTGGGGTGCAGGAGGGGTGCAGGGTGTATGAGGGGACTCAGGGCAGGGAGTTGAGGTGCAGGACGGGTGCGCGGTGCAGGCAGGGGGCTTAGGGCAGGGAGTTTGGGGGTGGGGTGCAGGAGGAGTTCGGGCTCTGGCCCGGCGACGCTTATCTCAAGTGGCTCTGGGGAGGCATTGGCGTGCACCTGGGCCAGGGCAGGCTCCCTGCGTGCCTGCCCTGAGCCCGGCCCTGTGCCACTCCAGGAAGCGCTGTGGCCTGGGGGGGAGGGAGAGGGCGGAGGGCTCTCTGTGTGCTGCCCTTGCCGCGCCTCCAGGTACCTCCCCCGAAGATCCCATTGGCCGCGGTTCCCCGTTCCCGACCAATGGAAGCTGTGGGGGGCGGGGCCTGGAGGCAAGGGCAACGCACATAGCCCTCTGCCCCCCCGCCCAGGGGCTGCAGGGACATGGTGCTGGCCACTTCTGAGAGCGGTGCGGGGCCCACGGCGCCATGGGGGGCAATCCCGCGGACCGGATCCAAAGCCCTGACGAGCCAGATCCGGCCCGCGGGCCATAGTTTTCCCACCTCTGTTCTAGAGTGATCAGTGATACAACTTTAATGCCCACGTGTAAAGTGTCATAATTCTAATGACAGTTCGACTGCCTGATTCAGCTTTGCAATTCCAAAGGAGTAATTCAAAGAAACTATCCTATTAAAATCATTTAGCTTTTTAAAAATAATGTCCTTACTCTAGCGAAAGTCTAGTTCTATGTGTGTGTTTCCCTGCTGACATAATGCTTACCCATGGTACTAAAGCTGAGAGTATTTCAAAAGTCAGCTTTATTTCCCAATATTTATTCTGCTTTTAGTTTTAGCATTTCTCTTTACTTGGGAAATGACTCTTGAGTGGTCAGCATGCCGTGCATTCATAGTCTGTTCTCTAAAAATACAGTTCGTGCTAAATCTCTGCACTTGGTGATTGTGCCTGCATATGGCTCTGATGGGAACTCCCCAGGATCAAAGTTACATACCAACTGTTTCAGCAGAAGGCATCTTACGCTAACTCCTGCACTGAAATGTGGCTGCCCCCTTTATATTCCATCTTCCTATCACTTTCTTACTGTAGTCAGTGAAGAAGTTCCCCTGGCTTTTTAGCTTGACAGGCTCTACCTGGACATCATTATCTCATTTCACCTCAAATATACACTTCATTACAGAGTGTCCTGTTTTGCCTCCTAGTGCATTAGCTGTCAGTACTTCCGTTTTAAAGCTCCATCTTATTTTGTTTGGAGTCTGTGGATAATAGTGTAATAATAGCTAACTCTTTTATGTAGTGCTTTTCTTTTGTAGGTTTCAAAGCACTTTACATAGGAGGTCAGTATCATTATTTCCGGTTTTGAAGCCTGCCCTGTAGCTCCTGCTGGAGTTTTTGGATACCTCTCTGCCCTGACACCAGTACCCTGGGGGTCTGGAGAAGCAGCAGCCCAGCAGACTGTCTCAGGATTCAACAGCCATGCCTGTCTTGTCTGGTTGTGCTGTGAGATTTACTCACAGGTGTCAGACAGAGGGCCTGAAGGCTCTCCTGGCTTTCTCCATTGCTTCCTGGAAGTCCATTATAGACTCAGTTCAAGAGAACTTAAATGATTCAGAATAGAGTCCCAGCGGGAGTAGCACCAGCAGGTGTTGAGGTTCCTGTGTTTATGGAACCTGACACCAAGCTGGGATTGTTCAGCAGACTTCCAAACAATGTTTCACAAGACAATGCATGTGACCCATTAGTGTGCGCTGGCTTATGCGTCAGGGGCCAGAAATAGGCTCTCTTCCCTTTTGCATCTTATATTGGTGCAAACTAGTGATGTAAAAGTGGTTATAATGCTGTATCATATTCTGTTTTGGCTGGGCATTGCCTGTGGCTGTCATGCCAGGAATATTCGTGATCGCAGTGGGTTTAGGGTGAAATGGACGTTGGGGAGTATTAAGCCAAATAGCATTTAAACTGACCATAAACACAATCCTTTAATTCTATTTCTAGGCTAACATAGATGGGGCCTGAGGGTTGATATTGGAAAAATATCCAGTACCTTAGTTTTTAGAAGTTACTTGTGATAGATAAAAGAGTCTTAATGCCACATTTATTTTTCAGCTGGGAGGTTTAATGCCTCTTCATATTGCTGTAGCCATTCCTGGTGAAGAAGGGGTCAAGATAACGGAATTAATCCTTCATTCAGCTACAGATCCCGATGCAAGGGCAGGAGACGAAGATGATGTATATGCACCAGACTGGGTATGCTGCATCATTACTCCATCCTCTTCCAACTGTTTTGGTGTGGGCTATGGGAGACTAGAGCAGGGAATTGGTCGCCTACCTGTTGGATTGAAACCTCTGTACACTGTTGGAATAATTGGACTTCCTCTGAAAAAACCTGGCATATCACTGACATACATAGAGGGTTACAACAACACTTATTTATGATTTGAGGTACCAGACACTATTGTAGAATCCTGATGCATGTTAGGCACAGGCTAGAAGTCTGCTACATACAATTGAATAGATGTAGGTTAAGTACGACTGTAGTATTGGGCCTATAATCACTATTCCTCAGAAAGAAACATCTTTGTGGGCTGAATCTGCTTGTTCCAGCACTATGGAGGCAGCTTAATTGTTTCTTCCTTCCTCTTGAATCCAGACTCCTGCTGGACCCCTGCAGCACTGCACTCTTACCCCAGAGCAGCATTAGGTCAGAGCTATACTAGAAGCTTTTGCCAGTATATCAGTGTTGGTTAGGGGTGTGATTTTGTTTTTGAACAACATTTTTATACAGGTGGAAGCCCTAGTGTGGATTTGTTAATATCGGCAAAAAAGTGCTTTTGATGGTTCAGCTTATTTCATTCAGGGAAACATTATACGCTAGGCTAGCAGAAGCACTCTTTTGCTGGCATGAGCACTAGGAAAGTTTACTGGCAAAGCTTTTCTAGCAGAAACGACGCTTAAGATGTACAGCTGTCCACAGCAGAGTGCTTTAGGGTATGTGTGTGTGGGGGGGTTTCTTTCTCAAATTGTTGACAACTTTAAATAAATTTAAGTTCCAGTAATTGGGAATCCATTGACCTTCCTTCCTGTTAGGTCATCCTGAGCACCCTATGCGCTGAATATCCATTCCCTTTGACTCCTTCTGAATTTGCGTCCCAGCGGCCTAGCCCAGACCAATATTTCAGCACACCTTGCTCTGGCTTTCCTCAGCAATGCAGCAAGTGAACTTGCTCATACTGCCAGCTGTCTATGTCAGTGGACAAACTGCCACCATGTGGGTGTGTCAGTGCAGGCTACCCCAGCCTGCCATTCTACTGGCTTCTCTCAGCAATGCAGAAGAGTGGCCCATCCCAGTGGCCCTTAACCTTTCCAGACTACTGTACCCCTTTCAGGAGTCTGATTTGTCTTGCATACCCCCAAGTTTCACCTCACTTAAAAACTACTTGCTTACAAAATCAGACATAAAAATATGAAGTATCACAGCCACACTATTACTGAAAAATTGCTGACTTTCCCATTTTTACCATATAATTATAAATCAATTAGAATATAAATATTGTACTTATATTTCAGTATATAGAGCAGTATAAACAAGTCATTGTCTGCATGAAATTTTAGTTTGTACTGACTTTGCCTGTGCTTTTTATGTAGCCTGTTGTAAGAGTAGGCAAATGTCTAGATGAGTTGATGTAGCCCCTGGAAGACCTCTGTGTACCCCCAGGGGTATATGTATCCCAGTTGAGAACCACTGGCCTATCCCCTACTGCCATCCTATGTGTGACCGCAGACCATCCAATAGCTGGGAGCTGCAGACAAAGCAAGCTTAAATTCTCCCCTTTCTGGTTCCTCTTCGTGTGCTTTGCAGTGACCGGATTTCCCCTGCTACCTTAATGGGCCTACTGGTAGTTCTCCACAGAGCAATACAGAAGATACGGGCCTGTGAGTTCATACCACCATCTTGCCAGGGCTGTTAGTCAGTCTGGCTATTTTGTTCTTTTGGGGTTGGGAAGTATTCTTTCAACTATGCAGGACAGAGGCTCAACACAGTTTATTTTTGTTGGTTTAGAAATCCTTAAGAGCAAGGAGAAACCTGAACATTTCCCCTTCTCCTCTGGGAAATCCATCTAGACAGGAGCATTCTAACTATAGGACAAAAAGGAGCACCTTAGAGAATTTGCTTCTTTTCCTTCTAGCCTCTCAGTTACTGAAGTTATAGTAAAAACAAAGAAATAAATTCCTTGTATCACAGGAGCCATAATCCCAGTGCCATCTCTGGAACCTGATCCATGTGTCTTCTTGGGTTGCTGACAGTCCATAGAAGACGGGCAGATTCTATCCTTGTTCAGTCTATATCTGTAACGGAATGGAGATTTGGAAGAGAAAATTTTCCACATTGTTCTTAGTAGATTTCAAGAATCTTATCCTTCCCCATGAGATGTGGTTGCCACCATTTTCCTGTCCAGTTAAGAGGAAGCAGTTGTCCATTCATGTCTATGTGATTTGGAATATCATCCTATACTGCTCTCCACTCCGATACGATCTTGATAGGCCAGATGAAGAAAGATTACATTCACACCAGTGTTACCTGGATGACTTGCTGCTGAAAACTTACTTAAAGGAAACTCCTTTCTACATAGTCCAGTAACCTGTGCTAACCTGATTTCTAATTAACCAAAAATACAAAAAACACCTTGTATCATCTTTGCATTTATTAATCTCTGAGCTGATTTTTTAAGATACCTCAACTGGTAACACTCCCATTATTCTCACTTCTAAAATTACAGGTCTAATCCTTCTACTCAGCTGCTTGCCTCCAAGCGTCTGCAGTATTTACTCATAGTAGCATTGAGCACATACAAACCCAGTGCAATGCAGCACCCCTAAATCCATCCATTCTTCTTCCTGACCAGAGGACAAAAACTGAGGACTGACAGTGCCTCCAAAGCTGATGGTATTGTCACTGAAGTCCTTCTTCAAACATTTCCCAGCAGCATCTTCATATTCCACATGGAGAGGTCAAATGGACAGTGGTGATATATGCACACCGGCAAGTAGGAGCATTGGGCACAGCTCTGTACCTTAAGGCCACCAGAATTTCTTCACTCCTGTGGAAGCAGGGCCTGTCTACTAGAGCAACGTATGCCTAGGCCATGGTTGTGTGGCTTGGTTGACACATATCTAGATTTTTTTTGTGATTTGAAAGCAAGAAGGTACCATTATTTTATTCTTGTCAATGGAATCCATGATCTCAGAAAATACCTATACCTGTGGGCAGATGTACTCATGTAAAGCTTCCCCATCTCCTCTAATTGCCAAAATGGTTTGAGGGAAATAGGACTAGACAGAACATTTGTAATTCTAACCAGACTGCAGTTCCCTTGGCTCATAGCGATGATAGTCTACAAACCTTGGAAGCATCCAGTTTTTCCAACACTCTGCTGCAGCTGGACCCCTTCAGTCACCCTGAACTTCACACACTGGTTTTATAGCCTGGAACCGTAGAGTCTAAGTCTCCAGCAACATGGATACTGTCAGGAACCAGTTAACCGTCTATTAAAATCTCAAGCTTCCATAAGCAGTGTGTACAAAAGCACTGGGAGAATTTATTCACTTAGGAAGTAGATCTCAGTTTAGCTGTGCTCCAAATGTCTGCCAGAGACCACTGATTTCTCATAGGTGGCTTTCATAAAAGATTACTCCTGAGTTATCTAAAGTTTCAATTCTCTACTCTCAGGGTTAGTAATACAAGTGTCAGTTGTATTACTTGTGTCAGTTTTCTCCGCTGTGTGTATCAATGTTTGTAGCTGTTAGAATGAAAGGTATCTTAATGCTACTTGGCCTACAGTGGGTTTTATGTTTTTCAGGATGCAGTGCTACAGCAGTCCAGCAGATGGAGCCTGAATCTAAAGAAGGAAATGGGAAGGATGGGGGGAGTGCTTATGTTGTGTCTACTGTGGTGTAATGAGCAAATTCAGACTAGTAGATAATGTCCAGACCAGTGGATTCCTGGACCAATGTATTTTCTATTAGCTTATCTCTAAGCAATACTGAAAGTGTGTGTATCTGTTTCTTCTGACCTTTACATTCAGAATGAGCCTGCCGAATCACCAGTTATTATTGCCATGAAACTTAATAATGAAACTGGACCTCCTAGCGAATACTACTCATCTTCTGGTATTGTCCCAGAGGAAGGTGGGAGGACTCCTTTGCATATTGCCTGTGAGAGAGAGGATAACCCCAAGGTAGGAGCACAATGGAACTGTAGGAATGTCCCTCCTCTAGGTTGTGGTTTTGCTCCTGTAGAATACACATAATTCCCAATCCTCAAATGACATATCGTACCCTCCTGCGGAATCCTCCGTAGGATCTGATTTCATGTGGCTTCTGAGTAAGAAATAAAACTCTCATCTCTTTTATGGGAAGGGTCTGATCCGTTAGTCTGTGTGATCTCGGCTGCTCTGGGGATTTTAGCTATGGGTGGCCAACTACCAGCTGCTCTGGTGGCCCAACAAGAAATGAACTAAACGAGTAAGTTGAAACCCCTCTATTATGATGCATACGTGCTCTAACTGAACTACTGTACCATGTGGTTTATAGAACTGCCCTTCCTGACCCAGCCCCTTTTTGTTTGTTCTTTTCCTTCTGTCATAGCCAAATTCCGCATTGTGAACACTTTGAGGGAGAGACGTTATTTTAATACTTGTTTTGTGTGAGGTGCTTGTAGATGTGACTTGAATCAATGGCAGTGTTTAGCCTGGTAGATTGACTGAGGGTCTTTTAAACTCTGCTTGGTTTATTTTTTTGGTCTGTCTAGCACTAAAATTTATCAGAGCTCCAATACAGTAAACAAGTTTTTAATTAACGCCCCCCCTCAACCCTGCCTTCCCCAAAAATCAAGCCATTGTCACTTACTATATCCCATTTTCTTCCTCTGATATTCTGTCCTGCTGCTTTGATCTTGTGGTTCTACATATTGGGATTCTTTCACGTAGCTTCATTCTTTGACTTTTGACCTCTTTTTAATGCCTTGCCTTAAAGCAGACTCTAAGTAGAAATGGTGTAAGGTTTCTATTATCTTCCTCTTAATTACATTTGATGACTGGCCCTATGCAATTTAGCAAATGTGAAAAAGTCCCATTTACTATGCCAGGATGCGTTACGTTCAATACATTGTGTCCTTTCAGGAGCTGATTGCTTTGCTGACATGCATTTCTTACCTGGCAGGTTTTTTATGGTTGCTTTTACATACAAATAAAAAGTCAATAAGCTAACCTTACCTCTCAATCCTCTCTCAAAATCATACATAATTAAGAATTTTAATTACTGTAGATCTTAGTTTCCAGGAATTTCAATCTGTTTTTTTCCTAAAGTTGTTTTGAAGCTTTTGAGTATTTAAAAGTTACCATTCTTGTATAACTAACCTCTATTGTAGAGCTCCCTTTTGCATTTACACTGTCAACTTCTGCATTCAAGGATTTATATCGTAGCACAAGATTCCTTGGTATAGGTTATAAATTCTTGGCTACGTGGGGAACTATTCTGGAAAATGTGATTGAAATTGGGGGCTGTTAGGTTTTTTCGTGTATATGTGTGTGCTTGTGTGTGTGTCTATTTTGCAGGTGGGGCTGGTAGCACTGCCTTTTACTAAGGTTGCCCAACATTTCCCATCATAAGACCCTGTCTTAAGATGCTCATAACTTTGCCATACTTTAACTATTTATGCTGAAATTTTCCATGCTGAGTGACTATTTCAGCCAAAACGGTTCATGTTTTTCTGAGAATGAAGCTAGGGAAAAATAAGTGGGTTTTGCCCATGTTAAAAAATTCTGGCGATGTTTTTCTTTGAAAAGCTCTAGCAATCCCATGCTTAGAAATTTGACTGGGAGTGCCTAGAGACCGGGGGAGTGGGGAGAGACAGGTGAAATGAGGCGCCTGGGGATTGAGGGGAGAACTGAGAATGCTGTGCAAGGAATGAAGGGAAGACTGGGTCAGGGAGATCAGAACGGTGAGACTAAGACTTGCTGGGGAAGGAGTCTGGGACTGGAATGAGAATACTGGGGCAAAGAGACAGGACGGGGACAGGTTGGAGGGGATGGGGCAGAAAGGGTCATGCTTGGTGGGAATGGGCAGAAGGGCCTATGCCCACTAGAGAGCACACTCCCCTCTGGAGCCTGGGATGGAACCAAGATCCCTGAACCTCACCAAATATTTAGGAAACCCACTTGTAAAGTGTCCCATGCTCGTGTAGTGCTGGTCCACATAGAGGATTACAATTTCCCGCTGCTATCAGTAGTTACTCCATTAGCTCAAGTGGCAGTGGTCTGCGTGGTGCATCTAACAGCTCCAACTCTGCTGATGATGCATGTGGGGGTCCCTCTGCAGCCACAGGACAGAATTTCTGTTACCATTGTGCTTTATTAAAAAGCTAGGGAATTACACACACAGAAGATAATTAAAATGCCATTATTAATGTTGAATTCTCAAGCACTCAAAAGTTAGGAAATGCCAGAATTAAGGTTGCCTGTGCAACCAGTCTTTAATTACACGATCACATTCTGTTTTTTCCACAGGACCCCTCCTTCATTGAGTGTACAGAATGGACAATATTTACTTAGCGAGTTGCTATTCAGTACTTTTTCTCCTCATTCGGTCTATGGCTCCAGGCCTTACTTAGTGTACAGTCTTCAAACCCCGCCGTGATTACTGAAGTATTAATTTCCTCATGGGATTTTCTGTGGCGCTTATCACTATAATATTTGAGTGCTTCACAAACATTAATGAAGTTAGTTTCACAACACCCCCTGTGAGATGAGGGGTATTATCCCCATTTTAGAAATGGGGAACTGAGGCACCAGAGAGATTAAAGTCAAAAGTATCCATTAATTTTGGGTGCCCAATTTGAGATGACTAGAACCTGATTTCTCAGAGCACTTAGGTTTATACAGCACTCCCTATGTGGAAAGGACAGCTCCATTTGTTGACTTCCATTTGCAGCTTTGAGTGCTCAGCACTTCTGCAAATAGACCCCACGCTCTCAAGTCAGGCACCCGGAAAATGAAGAATACTCACTTAGTGACCACCTGTGAAAAGTTAGGATTACATCACTTGCCCAGCATCACATAGGAACCTTGTGGCAGAGACAGGGGTAGAATCCAGTTCTCAGGGCAGCATTCAGCTGCCTTAATTTTGAGACCCTCCTCTCTCTTCTTGCAATCCTCTGCCTCCTTCACTACACACCTTCCAATTTCTGCAACAAAAGAGGCAGGGGTCTTACAGACAACAGTCTCCTTCACTACATAACCCTAATTCATCTCTACCACGTGTCCATCATGTGCACTGAATGAGGCTGGGATCCTATGATAAAAATAGTATATGATCATATAAATAAAGACTGAATTTTAATGTGTATGCACAAGGGGGCCCAGTTAAGGTTGCACACACAACCTTAATTTTGGCAATTCCCAACTTTTGAGGGTTAAAGAAGCAACCTTAATAATGTTCTTTTTTCAATGTTTTTTTCTATGTAATTGTGATAAATGAGGGGGGTAGCTCCCTTTTATGGACACCCAGCCAGCCAGTAGCTATAGAATCCTCCTTAGCAGCTGTACCCTAATTGCCTTAACTGTAAAGGGTTAAGAGAAGCTTAACCTGAGTTGGCACCTGACCAGGGAACCAATAGGGAGGCTGTACCCTTTCAAATTGGAAAAACTGCTGTGGGTGGGTGGTTTCTTTGTCTTGCAGTTTGGAGAGAGGGGAAGGCAGCAACAAGCTGTAAGCTTTAAGCCAGGTATGGGAAATCATCAGCATCATACCTAGAAGCTCCTCATTTGGAACCCCAGATATGTAAGTAGCACAGGAAAAGTTAAGACAGATGTGATTAGGAACCTTTTTGGTTGTTTTGGTGTGTGGATTACTCTGTGCTAACCCCAGGTACTTTTGTTTTGCTTGTAACCTTTAAGCTGAACCCCAAGAAAGTTATTTTTGGTGTTTAATCCTTAAAGCCTGAGTTTTCAGATGTTTCTTTCTTTTCTAATAAAGTTGACCTTTTTTAAAAGAATCCTTTGATTCCAAAGTCCTTAGACAAGGGGTTGGTCTGTGCTCACATTGCTAAGGCAACTGGTTGGTATTTTATTTTCAAGCCTCCCCAGGAAAGGGGGTGAAGAGGCTTGGGGGGATATTTTGAGGGGATAGGGATTCCAAGTGACCCTTCCCTGAATATTTGTGAAAATCACTTGGTGGTGGCAGCGATATCTGTCCAAGGCAGAAAACTGTACCTTGGAAGAGTTTTAACCTAAACTGGTAGAAGATAAGCTAAGAGGGTCTTTCATGTGGGCCCCCACATCTATACCCCAGAGTTCAGATTTGGGGGGGTATACCCTGACAGTAATACTTGTATGTGTTTATAGCAGGTGTTTAATGCTGTTGTTTTTCATAAGCTTAATGTCTTGATTTTCTTTTTTATGATCTAATTCTACCTTTTCCCCCCTACCCAGCTTGTCAGGGATGTTGTCCACCTCCTCTTAACTCATAAGGCAAATCCTAACACCTTGTGGAGTGGCCATTCACCCCTTTCCCTGGCAATTGCCAGTGGGAATGACTTGGTGAGCATCATCTAATTCCTTTTTTCTTTATTTACTTGATTAATTTTTGCTTTGGTTCCTTCCCTGGTAGGAGCCAAGATGGCTTGTGTGTTGGAGTGACCCATGTTTATTTCCAATGAAAGTATCTAAATTTACTTTTCTTTCAAACCTATGGACATAACCTGAGTTTTCCACTGTATTAAATGGGGATTTCTCTTTATGGATTGGTGGCTAAGAGGTTAGCAGGATTCAAAAAGGAATATTCATCTATATGGATCTTGAGAACATCCACTTACGCTGTAGGATACCCTGAAAATATTACAAAGAACATAAACCATCATACTTTTGGGTTTAAGTCAAGCAGTAACTGATGGGATTAGGAAGAATCTTCCTCTACAAACATTCTGTAACTGTCCACCAAGTTACTACTTGTACCTTCTGATGCATCTAATGCTGGCCACTATCAGAGACTTGACATTGGAATAGATGGCTCACTGGTCTGATCCAATAATGTAGTTCCTATTTAAAACAGTTTGGTTTGAAATGATCAAAACTACTAACATCTGAAAATGTTGTACTGAGCATGCCCTTTATAAAATTTCCATATAGATGCACTATCCAGGCATTAATTGCCTTGGAAATAAGCACTTTTAAGAACTGCTTAAGAGAGAACATTTCAGCCACTGTATAGAAGATGATTCCTCTTGACCTGGATCCTCCCACCTCCTCATCTGCTCCCATTAGTGTGTGTTTGAATCTGGGATCGTAAGAATACACATTCAATTATAATTGCCCATGCTGTGGGACTTTTGTGCCTCCAGAATTCAGTCTAGCAGATTCACTGGAGGTCTAATTGTGATTTTGTAAGTATCGCACTAGTACTACTAAAATTTGCTCTCCTTAAAGTGCACATGTATTAATTTTGCGTTTAATAAAGACAATAGGGCAATACTTAAAAAATTCCACAGTTGCTCCAGGAGGTGTACACTGATGGGGTTGTTTCTCCTTATTTTCTTGCTTAATAAAAGAAACTGTTAGTTGCAATAAAACAAAAAGGGAAGGTTTTTAGATTTTAATATAAAGTTTTGAATAACTTCACGAAAGGAATGAATTTGGGTTTTACTGTCTTATAGAGATCTCTTGATTTTCTTAATATAAGAAGGGCTAAAGTAAGTCCTGAAGCACAATGTAGGAAATTCTCATCTGAAGAAGATTGCTTTGCCTGGCTTGAATTTTTTTTTAATTAAATGCACAAAGCAATGCAAAGGAAACTACTGAAAAGTATTTGACTTGTTAGCATCCTTTAGCTATTTCCAAGTAGAATGGCCACATATTGTCTATATAGCACTTGTTTATACTGTAATTATTGTCTTGGCTAATATTGTACTGAGTCCACTTGGTGCTAGATTGTTAGCTATGATGCTGTGGTGGTAAGGATCATGTAATGACCTAGATAGCTCTTGGATCTGGACTCCAGTTTTTTGGCACATTGTGCACAGTGCTTTACAACCGGTTAATCTACAGTGCTGAATACATTAATAATAGCAGTATTCACTCACCCACATTGCATGTGGGCAGTGTTTTTCATTACTTGTTAGCCTAGTAAATGTAAATCCAAATGCAGTACTACTCTGTACAACGTAGTTGAGTTCTCAGGGAGGGAAAGTAGTATTGGAGACACTGATTTATGAAGGAGCTGTATGTTTGTTTCAGAATCCAATGAGAACAGCTGAGATCCCAGAAGATTAGAAAAGAACTAACCTAGGCCTCAGTCATGAAGTTGGCTTTGATTCCTGTACTTGCATGGAGCCCCATTGACATTGGTGAAGCTCCTTGTGGACACAAAGGACCATTTATTATTATTTTATATTATTATTTTATTTATTTTCCATCATAATTCCCCTCTTTAAATAAAAAGAAATCAGGTGATCCAGGGAATTATAGAGCAACAAGTTTAATTACAATACACTGCTAGGCCAATTGATAAAGCAGTATTTATAACCACTTAGAAGACAGAGAGGGAGGTGCTAAGTGATAGATAACATGAACTCAGCAAAAATCATGCTTGATTAACTGGCCTCATTCAGCTCAAGGTATAGTATCCCTGGTCTCTCAGTCCATGCAGTGTACCAAAGCCCATGGACAGAGAGTCTGACCCAGGCTTTTCTCAAGACACCTTTGATTGTCAGAGAATGGGTTTGTGGGAGTCTTGCACTGATCACTAAAGAGAAAATAGTTGAATAGAAGGGGCCTGTTAGACTCCTTTGGCTTAGGAAGAGCTTCTGTTCTGGGCTAATAACGGCTGCTGTTTGGGTGAAAATAACAGAATTCAGTCTCATGTTTGAAACATCTGAAATCTAAGTCGTGGAGTTTTATGAATCTGTCTGGTGCAGTAATGGCACAACAGGCCACAAATGTATAGCCTGTGTCGTTCTGTTTTTCTGGTAGTGCACAGGCTTTGTATTTTAGAAAAGCATAACAGCAGATGACTTTTTTAACACTACACGATGAAGCAGTTGACACATGGCTGTTCAGTATGGATCTATGATTTTTATCGTGCTAAAAATGCAATACAAAGAAAGTGCAAAAATTATTCTAATAGACCAATATTTAGATGTTATTACTTTATGCCTTTAGGTTACTGAAAAATACTAGTGTGCATTCCAGGTATATTATTTTAAACACTGTAAAGTATCGACACAGCTATTGTACATTTTGGATCTCATAGTCCTGCTGTAAAACTGTCTAAGATTACATCATCATTCATTGATTTCTCATATTTATCTATGCCTGTTTGCAGGCAGTGACGGAACTCTTAGCGTATGGAGCTGACCCCAATCTTCCATTAAGCAACGGTATAGGTAGTGCCCTTTGTGCTGCTGTCAACACTACATATGAACAGAAGAGGACCATAGCAAACAGGATTTTATTGGTAAGAAAACATGTTGTTTTTTACTTTAGTTTTCCAGTTAACTTTTTCAGCAGGTGTTTTGAATTCTGGTTCTTCTGTGTGATTCAGTTGTCTCTCCTAGTAACCTTCAGTGATGCAGGTTTTTTTTCTTAGTAACTCAGTGATTCAATTGCCAATTCCTTTTGTTTCTGTATCTGATTCTGTGCTGGGAAAATGAACTGTGTTGGAAAACATGTTAACATGTTTTAACTAGCATGGAGTAACTTGCCTACTTTATAGAGGGGCAAGTCATGTTTGAAATATGGTAGGTGATTGTGGTTAACCTTGGGTCCCCTCCCACATCCAGGGTTCACTGCAAGTAACTATCATATTTTTAAATGCAGCTGTCCTTGTCACGCTAAGGTGAAAATTGTGTTTAACACTGTCACTAAAATCATGTTAGTTGACTGGATGCATTTTCTCAGTGTGGACAAGGTCCAGGAGAGTGTTAGGCCTTATCTACCTCAGGGATTTTCCCCAGTTCTAGCCAAAAGCATAGCCAGTGCAAACCCAGAGTTGGGGAAAGACAGCTACAATCTGCACTAGTTGAGTTTACGCCAGTTCAAGCAGAGGTAAAATCAAGTGGTGCAAATCACTGCTTGGAGCAAATTCCCAATGTAGACAAGGCCTTAGGGAAGGAGGTTAGTTTTGTTCTTTGATGATTGTTTTTTTGTGCTTCCTAAGGTGGAGGGGGAAAACAAGGGGAAGCTAACCAAATAAAACAAGAATTTGGGAAGTGACTCATCCTCACTGACACTTCTGAAACTCAACAAAAATCTGCAACTACATAAGTAGAATTCTGTGTACCATTCACTGTATTTCTTATTCCTTGTTCTCTAGCAGGAATTCCACCTTTCTGATGTCTGCCCCTCTTGCAATCATAATTGTTTGACACCATAATCATTTTTACAGCCGCTAGTTGTCATATCACAAGCAGGATATGGTGGGCAATAAAAATGCAGATGAATTGTGGGCTCCCCTGAGTCCCTTGCATACGAGACTAATGCAAGCCATATTCTTGGTATAGCCCTGATCAGCACGTCTAGAAATGTATATATTTTACTGTGGGTTCTGCCCGAAATAATTATATTGTAACATTGAGGATTACAGATAAACAATGAGAATGAAAAAGTATTTCCATAGATGCCTGAACAGAAGTGGGGATTGGGTGAGATTGATATCCCTGAAAATCAGGGCCATGATTGCCTACATGGATGTTGGAATTTTTCACATGCAAAACCTTTCTGGACATGTGAAAACTCATCATTCGAGTCTTTCACCTGCACACCCAGTGCTTTATGTGAAGAAAGCATGCACTCAGTTGTGTTCTTATAGAGTTGCATTTGCACAAGTAGAGACCAGGGTAAGCTGATCAGCCCTTTCAGTTTAATTATAACAGGAGGTCACAATTTGGTTGAAGGTCCTGCCTTTTATAATGTTTTTCAATTTTGTTGTTTTGCATTTTGTTTTTCTTTCTCCAGATTGATAAACTAATTGAGGCTGGTGCAGATATGTTGATGCCAATTATTCTTAGCCAAGGGAGGAGAACTGCAGTGGGAACTGTAGTAGACTATGCATATTATAAATACTTTCAGGTATCTCTTTGACCACTAGAATTTAAAATTAATGTTAATATTAATCATGTTCTTCAGATCCACAAATAGAGACAAGCAGATTTTTTAGTTCTGCACCTGTCACTTTGTCGGGGTAGATGCTAAAAGCACCAGCAGACTCTCTTTTGTCCAGTTGTCTTGAGACTCATTCCATTCACCACGAAACTTTAACCCCTATAAGGGTGATAGAGGTCTAAAAAGCCCTGGTAGTTCTGCCATGGGAGAGAAATGATTTGGTCACACTTTATATTAAGATTCCATTTATAGGTGGTTTATAAAGAGTTAATGAATGATTGATAGATGTTATAAGCATGTTACAGACATGAGTAGTATATATTATTGATGGTGAGAAGCACATTAGTAAAAGGTGTTATAGATGGTTATAAATTATGACTGTAGGCAACTTATTGACTGGTTGAACTTTAGAAGAATCTAGCACAATGGATTAACTGTTAAAATATATTAAAATTTATGAAAGGGGGGAGGGATAGCTCAGTGGTTTGATTATTGGCCTGCTAAACCCAGGGTTGTGAGTTCAATCCTTGAGGGTGCCATTTGGGGATTTAGTTGGGGATTGGTCCTGCTTTGAGCAGGGGGTTAGACTAGCTGACCTCCTGAGGTCCCTTCCAACCCTGTGATTCTATGAAAGGAACCTTAACCTAAAGTGCGCTTAATTATTTGCCAGATTCAGAAATTCTGCTTTCTCTGGACTTATTTGCTTTAAAGAGCTGCTGATGCTTCCTGGAAATCTTTGAGATAATTTCTGTTTAGAAACATTGCTGGCTTGGGTCATCATAGTTTCATAGCGCTTAAGACCAGAAGAGACTATTAGATCATCTAGCCTGACCTCCTGCATATCACAGGGCATTAAATTTCACCTATGTTGAGCCTGATGACTTCAGTTAAACTAAAGCTTTTTAGTCATCAGGACAGATTAAGATGCCACCAAAGGGCCCCTGCAGTGGTAGGGAATTGCTGTGGTAAAACATGTCTGCAGGATCCTAGTGCACAATCCATACCCCATGTTGCAGAGGAAGGCAAAAAACAAACAAACCAAAAAACCCAGGGGAAAATTGCTTCCTGACCCCAAATCTGGTGAAAAAAATACAGCAGTCAGGCACCTAAGACAGAGGAGTTTCTGTACCACCTCAGAGCACTGGTCTGCCTCTCCTCGTCTGGGGGAGTCCTGCCCAATCAAAAGAGTAGCAGCTAAAAAAATTGGTCAAAATATTAAATGTGATTGTTTTAAAATGTTATGTTCCAGCTTGCTCCACTGTGTTGTGTAAAAATGGCAGGTGTTCGGAGAGGAGAGGGGATTCTGTCCCTTGGCATAGGTTGAAACTGCTACTTAGTATTTAGGAGGGCTGATATGATACTATACATTATTACGTCCGTGTTGGGCATCCCTTCATCTAGTCAGGTTTACTTCCTGCTAAGAATAATATGGAAGCACATGTTTGCCATGTTAGATGTCTATTCTCTTATTGTGTATGAATTGTGTGTTGCAGGATAAGAAGATAGCACATACTCCATACCACGCATTATTGCCGCCAGAACGGGAGATTTTCAATGCGCGCAGGGAGCTGCTAGAGTACATTAGTGACCGGCTTCGTGAGTGTGTTATCTTGAAAGAGAGAGAATGGGATAGAGAAGAACTTCGGAAATCCAGGAAATGTGAGTTCAAGCTAAGCCTCCAGTCCATGTAAATGTTGTATAATGGTGTATGGGGATTTACACTTGTGGGTTCCTATGCTGTGGGATTAAACTATAGCCCCTAATGATGAATTTGTTCCTCTATAATGCCTTTCATCCAGGGATCCTGGTGCTTTACAAAATCCCACTGCCCTTCTAGAGTAAGTGCATGCCATTCTCCTTTTATAGCTAGGGACACACCTAAGTACACTGGGGTTAAGTGATTTGCTCAAGGTCTTGCTCAAATCTGTGGCAGTGCCAGGCATAGAACCTGCATCTCTCCCTGATACCTGTGTTTCAAGCACAAGATAAACATGCCTCTAGAGATTACCTAAAATGTGATAAGTGAATTTTAGTGTGGGATTGTTACCTTCTGCAATTCACATTACCTGAAATTCTATGGCTTGTGTTATGCAGGAGGTCATAATAATCATAATGGTTCTTTCTGGCCTTGAACATCTGTTAACCTTTCTGTACCTCAGTTTCCCCATATGTAGACTGGGGATATATTGCCAACCTTTGAAGTTCTTATCTTAAAACATTTTAATTTAAAAATCTGAGACAAGCCCCGCTCTTGTTCTTAGGGAGGAGTGAAAATCCACAATATATTTATCTGTGGGTGTCACATAGTTCTCATTTCACTAAATCCCAGCAGGTGACCCTAGTCTTTAAGATGTTTTATGGACTCACAATGAGAGATATCCAAAATATGGAGTAGGACACTGAACATTACTTAGGATTTTTTAAAAATTGTATGATAGTGTTTTCTGTAACTTCCATTTCAAGAAGAAACTGTTCTGGCCTCCATAATAACCAGCATGAGCCAAGGAGTCAGATGTTGACCAATGGGTACATTTGTGACATAACCACACCACCGGGCTGAATGCAGTTTTAATGGAAGTGGCCCTAGTGACCAGCATGCTTATTCACAGACTCTAATCGTGAGGTCTAATTTTCTCTTTTACATGTTGGTACAGTAGATGCAAGTCCTCGTGCTCCTTCAGCTAGAAGGAAACGTGTGGACAAGCGTGCTGCAATAACGCTACCACGGGAGGAAGTGAGGTACGATAAAGATGCTAAACACAAACACTTATAATTCTTAGCCAAATATATCACTTCATGGCTCTACCTCACCTGGACCACTGTCACCAGCACCCCTTCTCTGGCCTCTCTGACTGTCCCCTCACTTCTTCAATCTATCCACTTTTCAGCAGCTAAAATTATCTTCCCCTCCTGCTCTGAAGTTAGCCAAGGTGGCTGCTATGAATGGACAAAGATGTTACAATTTTCTGGTTGTTGACAAATTGGTCATTTATATTCAGAGCCTAGTAATTCAGAAGAAGCCAGTCTAACCTCAGGCTTCCCAGACAAATTCTCCTGTGGCCCAGCACAAAGCATATGATGCAGCCATCTGCAGAGATCTTTTTACAAAGTCTAGAATTGAGTCAAAACTCTTACGCCCATCCTTCCAATCTGATCTGCACGGGCAGATCCTCTTGCCCACTCAGAGCCTCATTGAGGACTTCATCTGTACAGGGGTTTCCCCCTAAGTTTCACATGCAGGATCAGGGCCTTAGCGAGGAAGTCACTACTTTAGTTCCATAATATGTGTGCACCATTATGTACAGTGGTTAAAATTTAAAAAAGCTAGTGCCACCAGTTACTATACATTGGTATCAGGAAAATAGTGTACTGTCCCGGATAGTACCCTGCATGTTGGTAAAGCAAAATACATAAAATTCTGAAGCCCTAACCCTAATCTCCGATGCCCTGCCCCAATATTTCTTCCAAACTGAACTGAAGATACAGGGCTAGATTTTTAAACCAGATAGGTACATAATTTATGTGGCTAATATTGGACCCATACTTATTTAGGAATTGTAGTCCCTAATGTGAGATGAGAAGGAAATAGAAGTAGTTTAGGAATTTACAAATGTAAATCTACCAGCATTTACAATTTTTAATACTTTTATTTTAGGGTCATTAAACACATTAATAGATATAATCTAGGCCTGTGATCAATAAAGGATTCAATGTTTCCCTTACCTAGCAGTTCTGACTTTGGGTTTTGTGTTGTTACCTAACTGTTGCAGAAAAGCTTTTGGTCAAGTGATGTTAATGTAACACCAACCACTCTGGTAGTCAGCAGGTGAGATTGAACCTGGGACCTCTGGAGCTTAGTGCATGAACCTCCACCGCAATATGCCTATTAGCTAAGGCTATAGAGCGGACACTCACTCTCTCATCTCAGTGCCACTAGATGGGGCAGAAAACCACACCCAGGAGATGTGTGGGTTACAACAACAATGGAGATAAACCTGCACACTTCCCAGGAAATGATAAATGGAACTATGTTTGTTAGAAGAGAATGGGAAGAATTAGTTGGAGCCCAGGTGGGATGGAAAATGGAAGCCAAAATTATTCATTGCTTATTCCAGAATATATTACTTTATTATATTTCCAAGTTTCCCTTGATTCCCAAGATTACAGAATGGATGCTGGCTGGGAATAGTCATAATAATACTTCAGGGGCTTGCTTAGATCTTTTTTCCCCAGCTGTGCCATTTTGTTAACAGTATTGATTGTATTAATGATGCTGACACTGAAGAGACTGAAGCAAGACACTAATAGAGTCCATGATACACTGCCAGAAATGCTATAAAAATCAAAGCCCTCAATGCCAAAGATATTGGATGATCCCATTGCATCCAGAATTGCCTTAAAAACAGTTAATGAAAAGCTAAGAGGCACTGAAATACTTAAAAATTATATTAATCCTTGTGGTGCTTTACCATGTACAATGAATACCTACACTAGCTAGCCTGTAAGCCATATCTTGAGCTGTTCTTCGAGTGATTGCTCATGTGTATTCCACAATAGGTATGTGTGCTCACCACATGCACCAGTGCCGGAAGTTTCCCCCCTAGCAGTACCTGTAGGGGAGCGCCCCAGCGACCCCTGGAGTGGTGCTTCCATGGCGCGGTATAAGGGGCGCTGTGAACTCCCCCCACCCTCAGTTCCTTCTTGCCGCCAGTGAAGTGCTTCGGAAGTGCTCTGCTCCAGCTTTGCTATAGTTCGTCCCCAAAACTGCTTGTTCGTTCAGTGTATGGTACCTGTAGTTAGTTAGTTAGTTTAGTTTAGTTAGAGCGCCCGGGCTGGGGCATGCCCCACGCCCTGGGTTTTAAGGTGTGCGACACTTGTAGGTGATCTGTGCCACTGAATGATCCGCACGTGGACTGTCTGCACTGTTTGGGGGAAACCCATCTCAGTGATCGCTACAAGATTTGCAAGTCGTTTAAGCCTCGGACCAAGAGAGAAAGGGACATTAGGCTCCAGGCTATTCTGATGGAGTTGGTGCTGACCCTGGCTCCAGCGCACTGCTCCGAGTTGGCACCGGGCACCTGGCTCCAGTCGGCACCGCTCCCCATCCATGGGGCACGCCAAGAAGGCTAGAAAGAGGCCTTCTTCGCCATGGCTCCGGAGTAAACCCAGGACAAAGGCTAGACCCATGTTGGAAAGTCCTCGATCCTCACTGGCCTCTAGGCCTCTGACTCAAGTCAAATGGAGTAGCCCGGTCCATTCGGAGCAGGCCTCCCCAGATGTCCAGATGCCCTCCACGCCGGAGGCCCTGCAGGCGGCCCATGATGTTATGTCCATGACGGTACCAGGAGCACCGCCAATGTCGGCCCCACGCTCCAGAGGCAAGCCGCTGCTGGGATCTCCGCAGTCGCCCCTGGCTCGGTACTGGTCTCGGTTGAAGGAACGTTCCCGACGCTGTTCGCTGCCCAGCGACCGTTCAGGGCAAAGTCCACGTGGATTGCCCTCGACGCCCACCAGACTGTCTGGTTGGGTTCCATCTGACTGAGACTCTCGACACCGCTCCGCCTCGAGGAGTGAGCACTGACGGGACCGAGGCAGACGTCGCCAAAGGTCCTTGTCTCGGAGGGGTTATCGCAGCTGGTCACGGCATGGTCGTCAACGTCGTTCCCATTTGGCATCCTGCTCCAGGACCCTGCCATGGCACTGCCTCCGCAGCCCCGGGTGTCGATCGCCATCGTCCCGCCGTCGCGGGTCTTCCTGTCGGAGCCAATCACAGAGCAGCTGTTACCGACGGTACTGGTCCTCCACGTTGGGATCACGGTCCCATGGTCAGCATCGCTCCCAGCACCGCCGCTCCTCCCGGTCCGGGACAGCGGCAGGTCATATGTCAGCCTGGCCTCCCTTCGTAGTCGTCCATCGATGGGCCAGGCCAGCCAAGCTGAACAACCAGCTCTGCCAGTGCCTCAGCAGGTACAGTGGCACCGGGCCCCGTGGCCGGCCCAATGGTACCAGTGGGCACCATGGCCCCCGATGCAGCCCCCGGTGGGGGCTTACTTGGTGGCTGGAGCATCAGAAGGACCATCGGCCTCCCTCTCCAGACCTCCGAGGAAGGAGTCGGTGGGACGTACATCCTTGTGGTGGTGGACCCGCTGGTGCCGGTCGACACTCAAAGTACCACGCCGGCCTTCTCGCCCTCCCTGGATGAGGCAATTACGGCCCCGCCTCCCTCCGTCCCGCAGGAGGACTTTAGAGCCCACAAAGAACTCTTAAAAAGGGTGGCATCAAGCCTCCACCTCCAAGCAGAGGAGATGGAGGAGCCCTCGAACTTCCTGTTTAATGTGCTGTCCTCTCCATGAAGGGGTGGCAAACACCGGCCTCATTGGCCCCCATCTCTAAGAGAGCGGAATGCAAGTATTTTGTACCCGCCAAGGGACACGAGTACTTATACACCCATCCTGCTCCTAACTCCCTGGTGGTTGAGTCGGTCAACCACAGGAAGCGGCAGGGCCAGGCCTTACCCCGAAAAATAAAGATTCACGGAGGCTGAACCCTTTTGGAAGGAATCTTTATTCGTCCTCGAGCTTCCAGTTACGGGTGGCGAACCTCAGGCTCTCCTGGGCCGGTATGAGTTCAATCTGTGGGGCTCCCTGCCCAAGTTCGAGGACTCCCTCCATGAGCGTGACAGGAAGGAGTTCAAAGCACTGGTGGAGGAGGATACAGCGGCTGCCACAGCAACCCTGCAGGCAGCTTCGGATGCAGCGGACACGGCCGCACAGTCCATGGCCTCCGGGGTGTCCATAAGAAGGGCGTCATGGCTCCTGCTCTCTGGGCTGTCCAGCGAGGCGCAGACCTCCCTGCAGGACCTCCCGTTTGACGGCAAAGCTCTGTTTGCGGAACAAACGGATACAAAGCTGCATGGCCTGAAAGACTCCCGTACGACTCTCCAGACTCTGGGTCTCTATGTTCCGGCTCAGGCTAAACCTAAGTTCAAGCCGCAGCAGACTCCTGCTCAGGCCACCCACCCAAAATACGAGGCCTCTTATAAGAAGTCGCAGGACTATAAGAGGTGCCCACAGAGGCAGTCTCGGCCTGCCCCCCAACCTGGGTCCTCCAAGGGCAAGCAGGCGGGGAAAAAGCGGTTTTGACGGGATGCCCGGGGGTGCCCTGCCAGTTCTCATCAGGGATCCACCCTCAATAAAGCTTCCCTTCTCCAATCAGTTGTGTGCTTTCCTCCTGGAGTGGTCGCGGCAGACCTTGGACCAATGGGTCCTCAACACCATCTCCTGGGGCTACACCCTCCAGTTTACTGCCTCCCCGCCCAACCACTCCCAGTCCCCATCCCTCCTGGGGGACCCCTCGCACAAGGCTCTGATTGAGCAGGAGGTGGGGCAGCTCCTGGGCCTAGGAGCGGTGGAAGCGGTACCCGGGGAGTTCAAAGGCAAGGAGTACTACTCCCGCTATTTCCTTATCCCGAAGGCCAAAGGGGGGCTCAGGCCCATCTTGGACCTGCGAGGCCTGAACCAGTACATGGTGAAGCACAAGTTCCACATGGTCTCCCTGGCCTCCATCATCCCCTCCCTGGATCCCGGGGACTGGTACGCCGCTCTTGATCTGCAGGACGCGTACTTCCACATTCGTATATTTGAGGGGCACAGACGCTTTCTCCGTTTTGTGGTGGGGCAGGAACGCTACCATTTGGCCTGTCCACTGCCCCCAGGGTATTCACGAAATGTAAGTCGGTTGTAGTGGTCTACCTCAGGCGCCAGGGATCCAGATCTTCCCCTATCTGGACGACTGGTTTGTCAAGGGTAGCTCCTGGTCGCAGGTGCAGGATCACATGGCGCTCCTTTGGTCCACGTGCACCACTTTGGGCCTGTTGGTAAACAACACCAAATCCACGTTACTCCCGGTTCAACGCATAGAGTATATCGGGGCGGTCCTGGACGCCTCATCGGCCAGAGCGTCCCTCCCACCAGACAGGGTTCGAGACCCTGAAGGGGCTCATCGACACGGTCACAAGGTTTCCGGTGACAACAGCCAGAGCGTGCCTCCAGCTCTTGGGTCATATCTCGGCGTGCACGTATTTGGTCCATCACGCCAGACTCGGGTTGGCCTCAGAGTTCTCCCAGGCCAGGGACAGGATGGATAAAGTCCTCACGGTACCCGAACCAGTGATCGCCTCCCTATGGTGGTGGTCCTCCCCGAGAAACATGCTCCAAGGGGTCCCGTTCAGGGGCAGGGACCCGTCGCCCGAGCTGGTGTCCAACGCATCAGATCTGGGATCGGGGGCCCATGTGGGGAACGTTCAGACCCAAGGTCTGTGGTCGGCTCGGGATCTGACCCTCCACATAAACGTCAAGGAGCTCAGGGTGGTACAGCTGGCGTGCATGGCCTTCCGCTCGCACCTGGAGGGCGGGGTGGTCATGGTCCTTATGGACAACATGGCCTCGATGTTCTACATCGGGGTTCTTAAACTGGGGGTCGGGACCCCTCAGGGGGTCACAAGGTTATTACATGGGGGGGTCGCAAGCTGTCAGCCTCCACCCCGCTTTGCCTCCAGCATTTATAATGGTGTTAAATATACAAAAAAGTGTTTTTAATTTATAAGGGGGGTCACACTCAGAGTCTTGCTATGTAAAAGGGATCACCTGTACAAAAGTTTGAGAACCGCTGTTCTACATCAACAGGCAAGGTGAGGCCTGATCCTCTGCCCTCTGCCGCGAAGCCCTCAGGCTGTGGGATTTTTGTATAGCCCACGACATCTCCTACAGGCCTTCCATCTGCCGGGTGCCTGGAATGCGCAGGCGGATCGCTTGAGCAAGGACTTCTCCTCTCAGCACAAGTGGTCTCTCCACCCAGAGGTGGTGCACAGACTTTTCCATGTGTGGGGAACTCCCCAGGTGAACCTGTTCACGACTCGGCAGAACCATCGCTGTCCCCGGTTCTGCTCTGGCGGAGGCTGGGATGGGGCGCTATCTCCGATGCCTTCCTCCTGTCCTGGTCAGGCCAGTTTCTCTATGTCTTTCTCCCGTTCCCGCTGATTGGCAAGATCCTGGAAAAGATAAAGACGGACAAGGGCCGGGTCCTTCTGATTGCCCCGGCATGGTCCAGGAAGCATTGGTACGGAACCCTCACGGGCCTGGCGGTCGCACTACCCTGGCCATTGCCGTCCCGCCCGGACCTGCTCTCCCAGGGCCAGGGCCTCCTCCTCCACCCCAACCTAGCGGCACTCCACCACACGGTGTGGCTGCTCAATGGTTAGGTAGGGAGGAAAGGACATGCTCAGAAGGGATTCAATGTGTCCTCCTAGAGAGCAGGCGGCCCTCCACATGCCGAGCCTACTTGGCAAAGTGGTCTCGGTTTTCCAGATGGGCGGACGAGTGGGACGTTTCCCCGGTGGCCGCCCCGATCTTGGTGCCCTCGTCAGCCAAGGTGCACCTGACGGCCATATCGGCCTTCCATCCGCCGGTGCAGGGCCACACGGTATTCTCCCATGCTATGACTGGCCGATTCCTTAAGGGGTTGGATTGTCTCTTCCCATATGTTAGGCCCCCAGTCCCGCAGTGGGACCTAAACCGGGTGTTGACCCGTCTCACAGGGCCCCTGTTTGAGCTGCTAGCCACATGCTCTCGGGGAAGGTTGCCTTCCTGGTTGCGATCACGTTGGCCAGGCAGGTCTCGGAGCTCAGGGTCCTGACCTCCGAGCCCCCGTACATGGTTTTTCATAAGGATAAGGTTCAGCTCCGCCCACACCCTTTGTTCCTCCCTGTAGAGGAGTGGACTCACCTCTGTGGCGTCTCCTGCTGGTGACTTCGGGGAATTAGCTCATTCCAGCTCCGGAGCGCCCTCTGCAGGCTGGTGGTCCGCCTGTCCTCTGGCCCCCGTGTCCCGCCCTGGACCCCAGTGCCCTTGTACCTGGGGTGCTGTCCCCTAGCAGTAACTCCTCAGTCTTAAGGTCTCCCCTCCCCAGGGAACCCCCACCCACTATTCCCACCTCGCCTCAGTATAAGGCTACTGCCAGTCATCGTCTAGCCCCACGCTCTGGGGAAGTCTGCAGTATCAGCCTACTCATCACTGGCAAGGTTGGGTTTGGACCTGCTGCCTTGGCCTACCCCTGGACTGCCCTTCTGTTAGGCCGCAGCCTGGGGCTTTCCAGGCTGGAGCTCCCCAGCTCCTCTACCTTTCCCCAGCCCTGCTCCACTCATGTACCCGGTCTCTAGCTTCCTGCAGCCAGGCCCTTCTCTCTCTGAATGCAGAGAGAGACTGTGTCCTTGCTTCTGGCTCCCAGCCTTTATAGGGCCAGCTGGGCCCTGATTAGGGCACGGCCCAGCTGCGTCTGCTTCCTCCCAATCAGCCCAGGCGTCTTGCCCTTCCACAGCCCTCCTCCAGGGCTGTTTTAAACCCCTCAGGGCAGGAGCGGGTAACCACCCCGCTACACTCCCAAAGGTGGTCTCCACCTATCACATGGGTCAGGACATTTTTCTACCGGTCCTCTGCCCCAAGCCCCATGCGTCCAGTGAGGGGCGCCACCTCCACATGCTGGATGTGAGACGGGCTCTAGCTTTCTACCTGGAGTGGACTAAGCCGTTCAGAAAGTCCTCGCAACTGTTCATTGCCTCGGCCGAGCGCATGAAAGGTCGGCCGATCTCCACTCAGCAGCTCTCCAACTGGATCACTTCATGCATCCGTACCTGTTATGACCTGGCGGGAATCGCTCCGCCATCAATTGTGAAGGGGCACTCGACTCGGGCACAAGCCTCGTCGGCTGCCTTTTTGGACCACGTCCCCATCCAGGACATTTGTAGGGCTGCTATGTGGTCTTCAGTTCACACGTTCACTTCGCACTATGCGATAGTCTCCCAAACCAGGAAGGACGCCGGGTTCGGCAGGGCTGTGCTCCGTCCTGAGAATTTGTGAACTCCTACCCACCTCCAACAGATATAGCTTGGAATCACCTATTGTGGAATACACATGAGCAATCACTTGCAGAAGAAAAGACAGTTACCTTTTCTGTAACTGGTGTTCTTCGAGATGTGTTGCTCATGTCTATGCCACATCCCGCCCTCCTTCCCCTCTGTTGGAGTTGTCTGGCAAGAAGGAACTGAGGGTGGGGGGAAGCGTGCAATGCCCCTTATACCGTGCCATGGAGGCGCCACTCCAGGGGTCGCTGGGGCATTCCCCTAGGGGTACTGCTAGGGCAAAAACTTCCAGCACCGGTGCACGTGGCGAGTGCGCACACCTATTGTGGAACAGACATGAGGAACACATCTTGAACACCAGTTACGGAAAAGGTAACCGTCTTTTATCTTGTCAAATCTCACGAGCTAAGCAGGGTGAGCCATCCAAATACTGTCAAGGAAATCAGTGCTGTAAAGAGTTAGTGGTGGAGAGTCAGTAGGCAGTGCTTTTTTTGTCTGGGTCCATACTGAACCAATAATCCAGCATGGTGATCGGCCCTCTATACTGGTGTGAGATTAGGTGATGAGTGTGGAGTGGGAGGGTATCTTTGGGATGAGATGAACAGAGGTCCTGACCATTGTGGTTCTTAAAGATCCCAAGATGCTTTTGAAAGGTACAGGGGTATTTATTTCTAGTGCCTAGGCCACATTGCAATGGGGTAAGTACATTTTGCCTATCTAAATATCTCCTGCAGCATCAATGGGATAGAACAGAGGTGGGCAAACTACGGCCTGCGGGCCACATCCGGCCCGCAGGACCCTCCTGCCCAGCCCCTGAGCTCCTGGCCCGGGAGGCTGGCCTCCCGGACCCTCACCTGCTATTCCCCGTCCCCCACAGCCTCAGCTCGCTCCGCCGCTGGCGCAACGCTCTGGGCGGCGGCGCTGCGAGCTCCTGGGGCAGCACAGCTGCAGAGCCTGGCCTGACCCGGTGCTGTGTGCTGCATGGTGCGTGGCTGGCTTCAGCCGGGTGGCGCGGCTTTAGTGCCGCTAGCCACCGGTGCTCCAGGCAGTGCGGTAAGGGGGCAGGGAGCGGGGGAGTTTGGGGTGGTGGTTGGGGGCGGGGGTGTGGATAGGGGGCGGGGCGGTCAGAGGGCGGGGCGGTCAGAGGGCGGGGAACAGGGGGTTTGAATGGGGGCAGGGGTCCCGGGGGGCAGTCAGGAAGGAGAGGGGGGGTTGGATGGGGCGGTGGGGGGCAGTCAGGCAGGGGTTCCGGGGACAGTCATGGGACAGGGAGAAGGGGTGGTTGGATGGGGCAGGGGTCCTGGGGAGTCCATCAGGGAACAGGGGGGGTTGGATAGGCAGGAGTCCTGGGGGGGGTGCTGTCAGGGGGCGAGAAGCAGAGGGGGTCAGATGGGGCGGGGCCGGGCCACGCCTGGCTGTTTGGGGAGGCACAGCCTCCCCTAACCGTCCCTCCATACAATTTCCGAAACCCGATGCAGCCCTCAGGCCAAAAAGTTTGCCCGCCCTTGGAATAGAACATTCTTCACTTCTTGTCCTAAACGGATGGAGAGTTGCTGTGGTGCAAACAGTGTGCTCCAGCAGTGACTGTGTTGTGTTCCTCAGTACTAATGAGGTTTTTACAAACCTTCTCCAAATCTGATTACTTGTATTTGTGACCTGCTGCCAGATTTAATCTTGCATAGACACTCACTCCTACATTTAGTACTGGAGAGCGAGCCAGTGCAAGGAGCTGGCTGGTGTGCACAATGAATTGGCAAATGAGGGGGCTTCAGTAAGGCCCTTCAGCTTTGGGCCTGTTGCCTTTTGGTACACTTTACTTTGCATTGCTGCTTGTGTTCATTTGTTCCCCAGATAGCAACATAAGCACTGTGATCCACCACAGTGCCTCGCTCCTCTTGGTTACCTTGGTGGATGAGGGCAGATTTTTACCCCTGTATTGTGAGACATTTTGATTTCCTTTGCTATGTAATGTGTAAATATGTTGGCAAAGTCATGAAAAACAAATAAACATGAACTCTCCTGATGGCCCTTCTCATGCTATTTCTGTTCCAGGCAGCCCTTCTTTAAATACTGCTACCAGTGTGGGCGGGCTATAGGGATTCGACTCACTCTTTGCACACGCTGTTACGAGATCTTCACTTGCAGCAAGGCTTGTAAAGTCAAAGCCTGGAATGAGCGTCACAGGCGCGAGTGCTTTGGAACTACAGGTAGGTTTGACTGATGATACCCCATAGAGTGCAAGGAAAGCAAGGCATGTACGTTGAAATACGTTGCTGAAGTGTATGGCCTGTTTTTAATGGTATGTTATTAAATGTATGTTAGTTAAACACTAAGGCAAGATAAAATTCATAGCAACAGGTTTAAGTTAATATATCAGTTGACCTTGAGTGGGCTCATACTTATTAAAATGGTTAGATGTAAGAAGCTTGGTATAGTAGCAATAGCATTGATTTCAGCCTAGGAGACTTTTTAAAGGTGAACAGCAAAGCAGAAATAAAAGTTAAGTTACAGTGAGCACAGATTTCTGTGCCTCAGGCGCCCAATAAACCAGGTTATATGGGCATTTCAGCACAGAAATAACCTTTTGCTGACCTTTATGCAATTAAAAATGAAAAGACTGTGAAATCCTCTTCTTGGTCCACTGAATCACACAAATACCATGCCTCTCACTTCAGCCCTTGTAATCTGCACTATTTGTATAATAACTATAAAAAATATACACGCTGATACAAGAAAAATGTTCTACACATCTGTAGAAGACTTGCATAATGAAGCGATACAAAAAGGCAGACTTGCTGTCACTAGGCCAGATGCTCATATATTTGACTGAATGAGAAATCTCTCGAATATGAAGGCACATATATATAAAATGGTGCTGCCATTCTATGACTGAACTACATTTTAGTGGCAACTCAGTACACGACTCTTCCCTCTGGATCTATATTAAACCTGTGGCTTGGGAAAATGCTAGGTCTGTGCTGTCAGAGACTAACAAAATGGAAAAAGTGCACCCTGTCACTTGTAGCCTCTAAAGATCCCTTGGATTTTTCACAAGCAAGGTTTAACCTTGTCCTGCCAAATTACAATATGGATTATTAAGTTTTGTTTACTTGCAGTAAATCCCTTCTGCTTTTTTAACAGGATATGATGGTGTTCTTCATATCCGATCATTAAGCTGTTGTTACATTGCTTGTGCTGTTTCTGTATTTCATTCTACAGATGGCAGCTACATTTCTTTTGTTGTATATACTTGGTTGTATATGCCTGTGCTATATATAAAATGTACATGTGTTTGTAGATGCTTTAGAAACCCTGGGGATAAAGGAAGTATAAAATGCTATATCATTACTGCTACTGCTTCAGTGCATGTGGGAGAAGAAGGAAATACGTACGGGAAAGAACACTAATTGCAGTACACATCCCAAACCACCAGATGGCAATAAAAACTATCAAATAATGTGGTAGGTGCTAGTTGAAAAATCAATACAACACGTTAAACAAAAAGATATTAAAGTTTCCCAATAAGATCTTGACTACAAGAAAACTAAGTTCTTGACCAACCAGCGTGATGCTGACCTTGCTAGAATATGGTCATTTTTTGGCTCCTTCATCATGCTGGCCAACCTACTGTTGCATATTGATCACAGCAAACAAGTCAGGACAGTGGGAAGGACCTCTGCGGAGCTGGGACAACCTCTCCTGTGACAGTAATAGTGACCACTTAATGCAAATGAACTTTTTCCTTCCCATGTGAATTAATAATAAAGACGAAAAAGCAACAACAAAAAAGCCATATTCAACCTCATGGATCTTGTTTACGTCTTAAGAAATATGACAGCAGCATGATCAGAAAAATGAAGTGTTAAGACTACAGCTGAGATATGATTAAATAATATCCAGGCAGTAAACAGCAGTGAAGTTACCATTGTGTTGGCTCCAGTACATGTAGCTGTGTTGGAGGATTCTGTTGGAAAAAACACAGACCTTCTGTGTTATAAGTGCCAAAAATCTAAGACTTCTGCTAAAACTTTCAGGATGATGAGCCTTCAGTCCAAGCTGTTCCTTGAGTCAAGAAGCTACATCTGAGTGCTACATTATAACTGGAATGTCAGTGATGGAAAAATTCTCCTGAATCATATTCCTTCAAAAGCTAAGAAATTCTGGCGTTGGCCATCCCAAACCATTTCTACAAATCCCAGATATCCTCCTTTTAATAATAGCTGCTTATCATTTTGAAAACAAAATTTGAAGCTTGGGTTAGGAGCAATCAAGATTGAGCTCAGCAGAAGTACTTTATGATATTAGTACTCTGCATATATTCACTTGCTGAGTTGTTGCAAGGGAAAAGCTCCAGATTGGCCAAGAGAGGTTTTGTGACTGCCTTGGTGAGCTGTGATAGCTCTATTGTAAAATGCTGCTATTCATCTCATCTTCTCAGAACAGCAAGACCCATCTAGAGACCTACCACTTGACCTTTATTTATGTAACCAAAATGTTGAAACACAAATGGGAAATTGAAGAAAAATGTCTAATTAAAAGTGATGGAAAATTTTGTGCTTAGCAAAAAAAAGTTGAGGGCCTGGCATCAAAGGCCAATGTTAGTCAGCTTCCACTGGGAATCACTATATTGATAAATAATGGTATTGGCTATAAGAGTTAGACATGCAGGGAGTAGCCATCAGACTGTGAAGACAAAATGGTGGACTGGTACCACGACGGCCTTCAAAAGCAGAACAAGAGTAATACAGGCTCTTTGGAAAAGAGCAGAGGACTAAGAAAACACTTGCTGCCAACACAATCGACTGTATGTATTTTATACACACCTGAGGACATCGGCACATCTTTGGAGCAGTGTCTTTAACAAATTCTAGTATTTCCAAACCTTTGAAATGGCATGTGTGGGTTGCACGTTGCAAAGCTGGCTTTTGGCAGATGCTTTTTTAATGTATTTGCTACGCCTAGTCAGAGTATAGTGCTGACTATTGTAGATGTTTCTTTTTGAAGGTTTTATTCTGCCATGAAAAATGCTAAAGGTAGAGTCCTGGAGACTACATTCAACTTGTCTGCAAGAGCGGTACTGTATGGATAGTCGCTGTGAAAGTGAGTTAGTCTCTGAACCCCGTCAGTGTTTGATCGCTACTGAAAGACTCATTGAAGGGTTCCAATTTGTACAAGGTGCAGCCGTGGTTTGTGGAGAGCTGACTTGTTCTGTATGGGCTGGACTGAGACTACAAACACATTTCACACAAGCCAACAACCCACTGTTGATGGGAGCAATTTTTCAGTCATGCCTAACTTGGCTATATTTCATATGGTGACTTGTAGATGAAAAACTCCATATGTCATAACCAGATCCATGAGCAGAGCCAACCTGGAGGATCATTTTAATTGTTTTTGAAGGAGCTGTATAGAACCTGTCATGAAGTTATATCATCTGAACATGCTGTGATATGGATTAATGGCACGTACCTATGACGACGTTCCTTTAGATGGAGGAAGTGTTCACTAGGCTGGAGTGTAGAAATCATACAGTTAGTTGATTATGAACCAGTACCTCATGCTATAGATCACTCTGGAGACTGCAAGGACTCTTAAAGATCCCCTTATTTCTGATTTTCCCACAAAGTAATGAGTTAAAACTGGAAGTGCCATCAGACATAATCCTTACCCCACCCCCAAGAATTCCTGTGTGATAGCTGTGATTTTTCTGCAGTGAAAAAGAGTAGGAATCTGGTGAAGTCACAACAATGCCACTCACTGCTCAGCGGTAGATCACTGAAAAGTTGGCATGCTCCCTTTTTAACTTTATCCAGAGATTTCTTTTTAAAGACATGTTCCTTGTGTCGTGTTGACAACTTATTCTGTGTTTGAAAATCTGTACATATTCTTTATGTCAAAGTTATTGTACAACTGCAAATGTATATGCATATTGGGAAATGTAATGTAATGATTTCTTTGTGAGCAAGGATTCATAAAATAAATTTTATTGGTATTTATGGCTGGTAACAACTTTTTAAAACTGCTTAGAGTGCAGCAGAAGTGGTTGGTCCCTTGAAGTAGTCACAATATAATCTCACAAGCGACTATTCTGAAATGTCTTTGCACCTTGTTTTATTGCTGCTGAAGGTGATTCATCATTAACGGACTCTGATCAAGACAACCTACAATCTGAGGTTGAAGGTAAGTCAGTTTTGACTATTAACATCTTGTTCATCATTAAAAAACTGTTGCATACACTTTTTGGTCCTTTTAATCTCATTCCAGCGATTAGCTCAGTGGTACCAGTCTCACACATTGGCTTTTAGTCTTCAGAATAATTCAAAAGTTTAAATTAGTGGAATTTGCAGGCATTTGTTTTTTATAGAAGCAATAAGTAAGGCACTTGCTAGTGCAGACTATTTACTTGTTAAGAGAAAGCTTCTAAAATAGCCATTATTGTGGAACTGTAACTGGTTGTAGCTCATGGAGTGTTATGGGCGAGAAATTGCTGCAGCTGCTTTTAAAGAAAAGAAAGTAAAAAAGCTATTTAGTTCCAAGACACATGTGATAGCACGTCTATCTCAACACTGCCCAGCAAGTTCTTTGCTGCAGTACTGAATAATAAACTATTTGTGTCCCTGATGCCCCTTGTGTATGTGAAAGGTACTGGGTCATACTGCTTCCATGGCAGAGAAATAAGCCAGCCTGAAAATTCCAAAGACTTTCAGTCATAATTTCCATAGAAAGTGTAGCGCAGCTTGGCCATTTCTTCATCACTTGTAATACATTTGTAACAAAGACTGGGCTAATAGAGAATTTGTAGCTAGCTACACTGATCGCTTTAAAGGGACCCCATCAGAAGAATCATACTACCACTCTTCTCTAAATAGTGATAAGATTGATCAGTAGACTACAATCTCTGGGAACTTCTTGGGGTAGGGGAATGAGTCTGACAAAAGAGGGACCCAGATGAGTATCCTATCATGTAGGCATCTACACCTAGGGGCAGAAATCTTTATAAACTCCAAGGAAGAGCTAGTGGTCATGTTTCCCTTTCAGCCCCTTTTTAAAGTGCTAGCAAGTCTTTATTGTTTGACTTTCCCTTTTGCACATGGCCTATCCTACTGAGCTATTAAGACAGGAAGAAGTGGCTTTTGTTCCCACCTCTGTGATGTACACAGACTTACTTAGCCAATAGCTTAGGCAAGTGCAACAACATGATTTGAGTTACAGGTCTGACTCAAGACAGATTTTTTTGAAAGCCGCATCTATTGAAGCCAGGACAGGTGCTTGGATACTGTCTTTGTGCCTGCTTCAGTTGTCATGAAGAGACAACTGAATGCCTTGCTTTAGCTAACTAGGCCAACTGAGAGCGTTGGAAGCTTTTGGGGTGAAGCTCCCACTATTCAAGCTTCTTGCTGCTTAACGGTTGTCTTTAGTGTCTCATTTCTGCCACTTCTGGCCTGTTGCCCTCTCAAACATAGTGGGCTCACACTACTTCAAGTGAGATAATAGCGTATTTTATTGGGGGGGGGAGGGGAGAGGCTCTCTGTTTGCTTTGCCATCTTTTTATCTTTACTGTTGTATTTTGTTACATTTACATAAAGACCGGACTAAGGGGGGGAAAGTGGCATTACTACTGTATGCCAGGACCAAACTATCAGTGCAAAGTTTTGCTTTTTTTAAAATATCACGAGTATGACAAACTCACACACACACAAATAAGTTCAGAGTTAAAGTGACCACCAAGCAAGGCAATGTTTTTGCAATCATTCATGATTATGTGAGGTAACTCTCTCTCTTAACCAGCTGCCTCATTCCTGATTCATTGTCAGGTCTTCAAACCTATTGTTGATTTGCCTTGCTAATGTAGCTTCCACATTAAAGATGAATGGTAGCCTAAACTGAAGAATCTCATGAGTCAGTGGTTGAGCTTTTTCCACATCTAGTGGATTTAGCCACCTCTTCCATTTAAAATGATCTGATGTCTAAATAAATTTCTTGGACTATTTTGAAATATCAATCTACGTCTTGCAGGCTGGTTTTTGGGTGCTGTGTGTAACCTACGCTATGTGCTTAGGAGCATTTCATGGTTATTTTGTGCTTTACTTTGTATTTTAAACATAGTGATGTTTTTGATGTGGTGATGTTGGCAGTTGAGGTAGCTACCTAGCAATTACAGGCAAGCTCATGTTAATGCCGACAACTTGCAAGTAACTTTTCACATTAAGAGACTCTTAGAAGTAGTAATGGAGGAGAAACATCAGTGCCCTACACTATCCCTTTAAAGGCCAGCAGGTACATAGTTTCTGTCATGTTTCCATGTTGCTTGTTAAACCGAGTCAAGGCTCAGTAATTTTGAAGGCTTGCAGTTATGTCCAGTTTACTGTTCCAAGGAAACCAGTGTTCCTTCAGAGGCCAATCTATTATTTATTTTTACAGGAAAGCATCAATTTAAGACTAAGTCGGGCATTTCAAGAGAGAGGCAGAGTCCTGTTGGCAGAAAGGGAAGCGAGGGAAGAGGCAGAAGAGATGTCTTCAGGAAAGATGACAAGAAGCCAAGTCCAGGCAGACCACGTGCAGCGGCTGATGACATGCGTCCAAATCTTCCTTACACTGGGAATTATAGTTACAATTAATCCTATGGTAGAAAAAAATGAGCATGTTGAATAAGTTGACCTGGGATCACGTGCCTTTATCTAATAAGTGTTATATCAAATAAGAAGCGATAGGATACTAATGATATGCCTTTGATGACAACTTAGCCCTCCATAGTCATTTTCCAGGGGCCTTCTCCATTTTTAATTTAAAATACTGATTAGTATGGATGCCTCTACAGTTAGACATGTAAAGAAAGAGCTGGATGATAAAAATGACTATTGTACGGGGTAAGACTGTGTAAGAGCTATTCATGCAACTGAAATAGCATCTGGAATTTGACTTTAGTGCATCTCTCATCAACTCCATGAAAATTTCCACTCTCCTCGAGCTTGAATTTCCACTTAATTACACTGTGATTGGTGTGGGGCAACTTGGCTGTTACACTGATTTAGTTAGTTATTCAACTGACCAAACCTTCTGAAAAACAGATTATGCTCCAAAAGCATGAAAAATGTCACACAACCTCAAAGCTCACCGTGTTCAGCAAGGAGAACTTTCTGTCTGATCTGGCATGCTCTTGCCTCCCAACCCTCCCTCAGTTTCAATTTATTGGCAGCTGAGGACATGCAACCACTCATAGGATGAGGATTGGAGTGGTGAAAACTTTAGCGCCCACACCTGTTCAAGTCAATGGGCATTTTGCTGTTGACAGGAATGGAAGCAGGATTAGGGGATGTTTGCTCATATAGCGGACAGAGGTCACCACGTGGAAAACGAGGCATGTTCTGGTTTAGGTGTCTAATTTTAGCGATGCTGAGCACCTACAACTACTATTGGATCCAGTTGGGGAGGTAGCTACAGGTACTCAGCACCTCCGAAAAGTAGGCCCTGTTTATGTGCCTGTCTGTAGTGTCATGTTTGAGAATTTTGGCCAGAGTACATAAGGACCAGAATATCGTTCCTCACCCCAGGTGACTTAGGGATGGCATGGATATAACTGAGAACAGATACTGACCCTTGGATTGTATATAGTTTGAGCATGCTAGTTTCCCAATGTTTGGCCTACCAATAGCTCATTTGCAAATGTGGGGTGTGTTCATAAAAGCTACAAAATTGGATACAAAAATTGTTTTTTTGTTTTCCTATTTCTTTGCTAGGGGCAGTTATTTTAAATAGTAATACAGAGAGGATTTACAGGAGATATATTTCTGAGATGAGTGAATTGTAGTTTGTATAAATACTGTTCTTTGTAGAGTAACCATGGATAAATATGTATTAAGTTTTACAGAATATAGATATCAGCTGTTTAGAGCTGTGTATATAAAATACAATCTAAACTCCTGTAACTGAAAGATTTTAGTAAATACCAAGTAAACTGGTAAGCTTTATAAAGACAAGAAGTTGATTAATTTCTTTGTTTGGGGTGGGGAGGAAGGGGGGGACCTGGAATTCTTTAGGTGCCGTTTACCTCCAGTCACGTGCACGCCTTCTGTCAGTTTCTTATTACCAGAAATCTGGGGCTCACCCCCTTGGTATCATTACCAAGTTCACCAACCTCTGGAAGTGGAATTGTGTATCTAGAAAAACAAAACCTATTTCAACATCATTTCATTCGAAGGGAGCATTGGTGGTGGATTATTTAATTCAGAAAGGCTCTCTACTGCGACCAGAATGCCTTTTTTCTTTCAGTTAACTTTTCAAGAAGCAATATCTTGAGTGCAGTAGTAAATAATTAACACTGTGCTTTATGTTTACAAATATTTAGGTGTAAATCTAATTTTTTTATTTAAGATTTTTCTCCTTTCTCTCTCTCACACACACTAACAATCTTTAGTATGGTAACTTTTTAAAATGTCATCAAATAAATTTCATCTTGTTTTTAAGCATCTCCTATACCTAGAGGTGGCTGCTCTCCGCCATACATTTTTGAGCAGGTGAGAATCTCAGAATATCCATACTATACTGTTGATAGTGGGTAAACCAAGGACTGAGTGCAGGGCTACTCACATTTAAAAATAAAATTCAGAAGAAATAAAATAGTGATTTGTAACAGTGGGAACAAATATAGATTTAAGTCTCCAGCCTTTTTATTTATACAAGGATTCAAAGAACATATTTCAACTTTAGATAAACAGTGCAAGATAGTTACAAGTACCTTGGTAACAGAAAGAAATATATAACTGGCCAGCTATGCCAATAAGTGAAATAAATCTTAATCCTCCAGCTAGAAATGCATTTTTTTTAAAGCAAAGGTGTACTTCGGATATTTGTTATACCTTATCCCCTACCAAGCCCACCAGAAAACAATAGGTTGTTTGTCATTTGTAAAATGATAAATATCTGTGCTCTGAAAGCCGCTAATGATCCCACCCTTAGTTAAAACATACAAATTATGGCACAAAAGAGCAAGTTTAAAGACAGAGATACCTGTAAATCCATTTTTCTGGTTCTCCACTTTGCAGGGATGTGGGTGTTTAATAATTCAGATAAGAAGATGAAAATGAACAAATCCCATCAGCATCCCTAAGTATTTTTTACTTATCAAAACACTGAGAATCACCATCTTGCTAACAGAGAAGCGAATGGTCCTTTTCCCTCTTCCCCTTCCAAAGCGAGTCATACTCCCTTGATATGGGCTATAGCAGTGGTTCTCTGGGAGGCTGTGAGCAGGTTTCAGGGGGGTCCACCAAGCAGGGCCAGCGTTGGACTTGCTGGGGCCCAGGGAAGAAGGCCATAGCCCTACCGGTAGGGCCCTGAAGCCCAATGCCCTGCCACCTGGGGCTGAAGCCGAAGCCTGAGCAACTTGGGGGGAGGGCCTGTGGTGTGGGGCCCCAGGCAGTTGCTCTGCTTGCTGCCCTCTAACACCGGCTCTGCCGTTTATATGCAGAGAACCTGTTGTGGCAGAGGTGGGCTGTGGAGTTTTTATAGCAGCGGGGTGGGGGGAAAGAGCTCAAAGAAAAAGGTTGAGAACCCCTGGGATAAAGCACTTAATGAGACAGTCCCCCAGGGCCATGAACTGTGTGTCAGTGCTCAAACAGGCTGCAACTACATGATAAAGAGATTTTTTTTCTCTTCCATTGCGTACAGCCATAGGCGACTAAATATTTATAAAACTATTGACTGTGGTGCTCAAATTTCTTTATCATTTAAAAAAAATCTACTCTAATGACCTTTTGACATGTAATGTTTTCCATTCTCCCTCAGAAACTGGGTTAGGAGTTACATAATAGAAGGCTCATTTATACTTGTAATGGCAACATGGGCTAAAATCACTGCACTAGACCAATAAAGGCAAACTTGCATGAAATTACACCTCAGATTATGGTAGGCCCAGCCAGTAGCATCACCTTTCTTCAATTCCGTCCAGAGCCAGATAATTTAAATCTAACGGCAATGTAAACCTCTGGCTCAAGTTTAGCTTTAAGAACTAGTGGCATCCTGGGAATACAACACCAAAATGATCTAAAATTGTCTGTGCAGAAGCAAGGTGTAATGTGGGACAATGACGCTCTCATAACTGGCCTAAACACAGTCCACGTTTTGATACAGAAGTATAAATGTCAGCCCCCATTACGTGGCTGGATTAGGAAACAGTGGCAGTTGCCCAACAAACTAGGAATTTTAACTCAACCAGGGGAACGAGGACTTCACTACACTTGCTTTCTTGCAATATCTCTCAACATTCCTAGTGCTCTGATCCTACAGTCTTACCTTAAATTGCACATTCCATAAACAGTGACAGCACAAATCAAATTCTGCTTTTCCCAACTCTTTTGTTGTGCATCAAAACACATTTTCCCCCTTAATGAAAGACACAGAAGTGTTTAAAAGTTTGATAAGCCTATAAACGTCTTAAACATAAGATATGCTTTCTCCCCAAAAATAAAAATCACAATATTAGACAAAATGAATAACAGCAGAGCCCAAACTCACGGTTCCCCATTGCCAAAAACAGTCAATAGGACTGTATTGTTACTCTAGATAAATTTCCTAAAGATACTTTTCCAAATGATGTTTACTGTATCTGCGAATGAGCTAAGCCAGCTAGGGAACCAAAGTGCACAGCTCTGTAAACACAGACACCCCTAACAGATAGATATGTATGTGTGTATATTTATATATAGCATTTGTTGACAAAAACAAAGCCTTTAGTTGAATCCACTCCTGGCACTCATGTAATATACTACGAAAAATTACTGGCTAAAATGAGGAGGCTGTGCATCCATTGCTTAGAGCAGAGGACTGGAAGGTCTAGAAACATCCTGGGTTTTAATTCCTGATGATCCACTGACTCAGTGTGTGGCTGTAGCTCAGACACTGGCCAGTTTTCTTCTTTAGTCACTGCAGTGGTGAAGTTGGAGGGGGAGGGGGGGGAAGCAGGCATTCACTTAAAAAGAACTCTCAAAGCCCAGATTATACATCTGAGTCATTTTCCTGGGCACACAAACTGCCAAGGGAAGTAAGTAATAACCCACTGACTCCCAATACTGTAACTTATTGCTTTAGGCCTCATAACTCTATGTGTATTAATATGCGAGACTTCACAAAATAGCAATTTGCAACGATCCCTTTGGTAGAAGGTTACTGTTGTCTTTGTCATTAACAAAGAGCTTCAGTCTCCTGTTGGAAACAAACCTCTCAAATGACAAATCTCACCCCACATATTTTCACCTCAACGTTGCATATTGTGATACTGGATTGCAGGTCTAGATTAGACCATCATTAATAGCTAACTTCAGTGGTTTCCAAATATCACGCAAAATCTAACTCATTCCCATTCACTTTAAAGTAGGAGCATTATTAATTGCCGCTGATGGCTAATTTTAGTAAACAAAACTACCTGTGTACTTGTAAGTGAAAGGACTGTTGCATTTTGGTTGCAAACGCTTGGATAAGGAATCCCATTGCTAATCGAGTTTGTATTAGCATAAGAAATTAGTTGAAAAATGTACATCAAAGAAAATGAGTGAAGGATCATCTCTCTGCCTGCTTAAGAAATACAGTAGAAAACCATGAAATAGCTCCTGAATATAACAGAGTGCTTGCTGCTGTTGTCAGTCCTAATTTTAAAAGTTGCACTGTTCTAAACCTGTCATGCTTTAGATGTTAATGTGGTAAGTGGCATTCTTGGCTACGGTTGTATAACAATATTAGGTCAACTGCATATTCCACTGCTGTCAGTCAAATCATGACCCTCTGAAGATCATTTTTTCTTTTCCCCTATCTGCAAAGGCTTGTTTGAGGCCCCAAAGAACCTCTCTGTGGCAAAACAATGAAATAAAAAATGAGGTATGGAAAGAAGGGCCCAGCATTCAAAAAAGACCAAACAAGGATGAAACAGCTCTAGCACTGCCAGATATCACAAACAATTGAGACCTTTTTTTTCTCCCTCTTTTTTTGCCAAGATGAATTAAATATTGTCCTTTTTTTAATTTTTTTTTTTTTTTTTGGCAAAGTTAAGACCTCAGCCACAGTCTCTTTCATGGCTGTGCAAGTAAGTTACCGCCGCAAGTATTGCGTTGCAATAACAGCCACAGAAAGGAAGATTAGGAAGGAGGAAGGCAAAAATTTGCTGCTGGCCCCATTTATGCCACGTCCAGACTGGTTAGGAATAGCATGTACTTCTGGCTGCCTGGTGCTGGGGTTCTTGGAAAGTCTTTTGCCGCAGACCTCATCAGGGCAGCCATCACCGCTCCCAGAGCCACTGATGTCATCACCTGCACACAGAAAGAAACTCAGGGTGAGACTGACAAATCAAACTTCGTGCTCAGCACAGGACAGCCACTGCCTCTAGATGCTTACAAATTCAAACAGACGGGATGTTGGGAGAATCCCAGGGGAATTAATTCTACGACTGTCTCACTGTTTTTCCTTTCTATCGGTCATGTATATGGTCTGGAATATATTGGAAAATATGTATTGTATTCCTTCACTAGATGTACTTTAATGAACATGGGATGGCGTGGAGTGCTCACAAGCCCTTGCAGTCAGGTGGTTAGCTGGCTCTGTTATCTGTGGCCAAGGCTTGAGTCAGTTAGTCAGGTCCCTGCCAAACAAGGTAAAGGCTGTAGAGCACATTGGTCCTTCTGTACTTGGTCTCACATTGATGTTTAAATGGCCTACTGCTGTAGCAGCTAGATGCTAATTGGAAAATTTTAAAAAGTGACAAGATCACCCACCGTAGGCTGCTGTTTGTGCTTTGGAGAGAGATGAATCCTGAACTTTTGGTTTAAAAGCTGAACTAAGAAAGAACATCTTACATCACAGTGTGAGGCTCATGAAACTTCATCTCTGAGGCACTGTCAAGGGCGGTCAACTCCAGACATACACAGGGCTCTTAAGGATCAGATCCAAAGCCCCTGGAAGGCAACAAAGACTCCCGTTGACTTCACGAATCTTTGACTCAGGCCGGAGTGAATCCAGCCCCAGTCCTAGACTGTTTGATCCCCAGAACTATAATAGGTCTCTTCAGCTGAACATAACTGCTGATTTTGGGTACAGGGTGAGTTGTAGACTCTCAAATAATCTTTAGAGATGAATTCAATGTGCTGTGGATAACGAAGATTGGTTTAAAGTGAAAAGAGGCTTGAGCACAGGGGTTGTGCTCACAGCAGTCCGCACTTCTCAGGAGGAGCAGCAGACTGTGGGGTGGCCTTAAAGAGTAACTCTAAGTAGAATACTGCAGTATTCTACCCTGTAGGTGACAAAGATGGGTAACAGTTGCAAGATTAGTTTTCAATCAAATATGTTTGCCCTCAGCAGGGTTGCAAGGGGTGTCTGTCAGGGCAGCATTTGGCCCTATGGAAACACTGTACAGAGCTGTGCAGTACAAAATCAACTTGCTTAAGGTTTTGACATGTCGGACCTGGTTTGTGATGTTTTTTCTGACCACATAAGTGTTCTAAATGGGCTACTGTAATTGAATATCGTTATTTAGAACAATGAAAGGAAAGCAAAGCTCGGGTCTACATGAATGTTCACCTGAAACACAAAATGTATGCCAGACATCTTGTCTTTGTTTCTACTTTACTGAAAAGCCTGGCTCAATGTTAATAATTTATTTATTTATTTATTAGCGAGAGATCTTCATATTCATAAAAAAAGGTTAAAAAGGCAGATTCTCTCTTGAGACTTCTGTATTTTATATAAAATTATTGTGATGGCAAATCTAAAGTGAACCACAGACATTCTTCTGTCTCTAAAGCTTTATCATGCCTTCCTCTATGTAAATTAAACACTGAAGGGTTTTCTACAATGAAGCTGAAAAAGACAGACTGCAAAACACTGTTTCTCTCAGGTGGATTTTTTATCTTGCCCAGATGAAGAGCACGGTCAATATGGGTTAGATTGTAATGATGGTGTATGGGGTTTTCATCACAATTACAGCTAATTTTCATGGTGGCTGCACACTCTTTACTGCAGTGTCCTATGACTTATTTAAAAAGTGTCCAGAAAGATTCTGATTCTGTTGCAATCTGGGGGGCAGGGGGGTTCTAAATTCCAAGCTGCTGAATAACACTCTATGGGAAGAATTCCTCACAGGTGAGTTAATGGTTACACAAACATGGAGATCAAATATGGCCACGGGAGATCGAAGACATTTCAGCCCTAGCTGCCGGTAGATTGTGCCTTAGCATAGCAATAGCCCCATTTTGTTTGGCCACCCCAGCACTAAATGGAAGCACATACAACGCTTGCTGCATCGTCTGTGATCTTACATTGATTTACACATCTCTGGTGCACACACTAGCAGAAAGCAGGGCCGGCTCTGGCTTTTTGGCCGCCCCAAGCAAAAAAAAACCAAAAAACCCCCCGGGGCGGCCAGAACGGCAAAGCAAAAAAAAAAACCTGCGGCGCGGCCGGAGCGCAGGTGCAGGGGGTCCGGCTGGGGGGAGGGGGAGAGCGGGCGGGAGAGAGAGAGAAGGGGGCGGCCAGGGCTACAGCAGGGGCGCTGCCATGCGGCCCCTCCCGCTGCGCCGCCTCCTGCCGCCTGCTGCGAGGGCTCCGCTCCGGTCGGCGGGGAGGGAAGGAAGAGGACTATCCTGCAGGGCGCTCTGGTTCTCCGCGCCGCCGCCCCCTACAGGGCGGCCGGAGCGAAACAAAACAAAAACAACAAAAAAAAAAAGCGGCTGTGCCGCCCTAGGATTGGGCAGAATGCCGCCTCAAACAATCTGCCGCCCCAAGCACCAGCTTGCTCAGCTGGTGCCTGGAGCCGGCCCTGGCAGAAAGGGTGCAGGTTCTAGTCTTGAAGGGAATGCTGTGCCTAGCTCTGACCATACATGACTTAGAGCTCGGGAGGTGACGCTCAAATTGAATGCTTTCCCCATTCCCTAGGAGCTGTTCAGGGGACAGCTAAAGATCACATCACATCATCTTTCTTGGGGGCGGGGGGAGGTTAAACATCCTGGGTTGTAGCCAACTTCCTTTCCAATACAGAACAGGCTCTTAGGTGGCATGTGGGGTGTTGCAGAACACAAACGGTGACTACGTTACCCTGCATCAGTACAGTACTGTCAGCAGTGCACCTCATTCTGTTATTCTAATGCCCTTTTGGATGCGGGAGTATCACAGGCCGGATGCAAACCCACACTCCATTCTGTTCCATAACAAGGGCCAGCAGTTGTTATGAATCAGGCCCTGTACTCGCGGTAGGGCAGGGACTGTATCCTCATCAGTGTTTGGAAAACAGTCACCCATTTTTTGTACAATCTAAATAAAAATACCACTACAGGACGCATGTGGGCATTTAGTCTTCTCTCTCGTTTTATCATGCACTCTCAGGAACTGGGATTAATGGAATTTCTCCAGTCGTCATTCAGAAATCACTTGGCATTCACGGTCTGTCCTCATCTCTTTCCCATTACTTTGGATTTCTGGTGTACTCACTAGCATCCTGGAAGTCCACATCATTCCCATTGTAAGCATTGCGCAGTCGGTTTGTCATGATCTTCAGCTGCATGATTTGCTGACGAATGGTCATATCTGGCTTGGTGATGTCCACCTCTACCTCTGGATTATTAATCTGATTGGCCAGACCATCTCCCATCACCTCTGGTAAATACCTACACAGGAAATCAATTCGTTCACATTGCTTTTCCCAAACAGTAAATTCTCCTTTTGGTATTACAGTTGCCATTACAACTGATAATCTACCATCTACGAGAGGGAGAGCTTTGCAGCTTGGTAGTATCATGATTGTATTTACTCGTGTTCCAATCGCAGCCTCATGTTTCAGGTTCGTTTGTCTTTCTGCACATACTCCTGCACCAGTGTAAGGTGCAATCTGAGCTCCCAACTCTTTGACTACAGAGATCTCCCTCGCAGTGGAAAGAAAAAGGCTGGATTCAGGTGGCCCACACAAGGCACTGAACACAGCTGTGCTGGGGGGTCCATGGTTGGCAGGGCAAAGGGAGGCGGGAATGGGTAGGGAGGAGGCCAGCGGATTTGCCACTGCATGTGCAACCCAGAGCTTACAGTGTGCCTCTGTCTCCCTCTAGTGGTTGGACTGCCTATTGCTACCAGCTATGCACTAACAGACTTGGGTATTTCAGCTGAGGCAGTATAGCCTCACTCTTTTAGAGCCAGAGATCCCAGACTCTGTCCCACGCTGCTGACAATGACCCCCAGGGACATCACACAATATAATGACCCCCTGGGTCTCTATTTAAGGCTACTTCAGCCCTAGAGTAGTTGCTGTGGAGTGTCTCAACTTCTGAAAGGTAGGATTCCCAGCACCCCAGTGCCTAGGTCAACTCTGTGCAAGGCTGAGGATCTGGTCCCATGCTGGCACCAGTGGCGTAGCTGACGTGACATCCAGCCCATTACACAAGAAAGGGGTTCATCACCCCATGGAAGATTAGGAAATTGACACATCATGACTGAGTCCATGACTGCACTGGAACTACCGGATTCATCTCCTGTTATGATTGACAAGGCAGCTGGGAAACCCTTATACCCAATCAACTGGAAGCTGGCTAGTTAGTCATTAAAGCTGCATTTCTCCCAGCTTAATGTCAAGCACTTAAAAAAAAAAAAACCTTTGGCATTTCAATGCCTGAAAATATTTTAAAAACCAAGGCCCAAATTCCCAGCTGTCATAGATCGGGCTACCCAGGGACGGTAACAGAGTTATGATGTTTACAGCAGCTGAGGATCTGGCCCCAAAACAATGTTTTAAGTGTAAACCATGGGCACAATGTACTTCTATGGTGGCAGAATTTCCAAGGGGTGAAGTCTAAGAGGGAACAGTGCGTAAATGGGTAACTAGGTAAATGTTTGCAATTCCCAGCAGCGCCTCTGGCAGGGCCGGCTCTAGGTTTTTTGCCACCCCAAGCAAAAAAAATTTTGGCTGCCCCCCGTCCCAGCCCTGGGCTCCTCGCCGCACCCCCCTGCCACCCCAGCCCTGGGCTCTCACCCCCTGACCCGCACCCCCCTGCCTCCCCAGCCCTGGGCTCTCCCCCCCTGACCCGCACCCCCCTGCCTCCCCAGCCCTGGGCTCTCACCTCCCCCCACCCGCACCCCCCTGCCACTCCAGCCCTGGGCTCTCCCCCCTCCCCCCCACACACACCCTGCCGCCCCAGCTCTGGGTTCCCCCTTACCCCCCACACACACCTCCTGCCGCCCCAGCCCTGGGCTCACCCCCCCCATCTGCACCCTCCTTCCGCCGCAGCCCTGGGTCACTGGTAACTCGCTCCCACGGCAGGTCATTCAGCAGGAATTTTAGATGTGCACAGAACACAGACACGATTGGTTCCCATATGGTTACAGAACTGCAGTAAAGTGGAACAATTTTCAGCTTGTGTGATTGGAGGATATCTGGATGCATATTATAAGACTGTCCTACATAAATGAGGAAAAGTTGAGGTGCCTTTATTATTCTTTTGTTCCACTCTTTCTTTCTATGGGGAATTTGCCAATGCAATATCCCTGTCGTCCTTTTAAACAAACAAACAAACAAACAAACAAACAAAAGGCAATGGCTGTTGAAAATAGCAATTCCAGTCCTAATAACCACTGGGAAGCATTTCTTGCTCAATTATATCCTACTTTTTCTACAGCAAGTTACAGTGGATCAGTATATTTGATTTGGGAGAAATGAAGTAACAGCTGCCCAAACTGAGCTTGAGCACTCCTGAATTTTGAGGTGTTCAAATCTGGAAGGCAGGTGCTGGGGGGCTGTGGCTCCGCAGGGGAGCACGGCAGCACGTATGCAGACACGCTGGTCTGAGTGGCACGGTAAGGGGGCTGGGGGCTTGGAGAAGGGGTAGGGAGTTCCGGGGGGGGGGAGCAGTCAAGGGACAGGGAGCAGGGGGGGTTGGATGGGGCGGAGGTTCGGGGGGGGGCAATTAGGGGCAGGGAGAGGGGGGGTTAAATGGGTCAGGGGTTTGGGGGGGCAGTTAGGGGACAGGCAGCAGTTGGATAGGCATGGGAGTCCCAGGGGTTTGTCAGGGGACAGGTAGGGGGTGGGGTCCTAGGGGGGAAGTTAGGGGGGGGGTCTCAGGAAGGGGGAAGTTGGGGACAAGGACCAGTGGGGCTTAGATAGGGGGTGGGGTCCTGGGGGGCAGTTGGGGCAGGGGTCCCGGGAGGGGGTGATCAGGGGACAGGGAGCAGGGGGGTTGGATGGGTTGGGGTTTCTGTGGGGGGCAGTCGGAGGGAGTGGATGGGCGCAGGGTGGGGCTACCCTCCCTCCCCGTGGAGTGTCCTATTTTTTGAATGTTAAAATATGGAATCCCCACTCACAGCGCAGCTCTCCATTCACAGCAGGCTACAGCGTGAGGTCCCAGCTTCCTCCCTCCCTCCCCCTCTTTCCTGTTGGTAGTGGCCAAGGGAATGCTGGGAAATGTAGTTCTTTCCCTGCTCCAGGGCTGGCTCTATAGGCAGGGAGCTAACCAAGGAACTACAGCTCCCAGGGCCCCCTCTTGGTTCTCAGTTCCCATGCTGGATCCCTGCCGCCCCTGCAAATGGGCTGCCCCAAGCACGTGCTTGCCTTGCTGGTGCCTAGAGCCGCCCCTGGCCTCTGGGTTTCTTCCAAAGCGAATCTGTCCATTCTACTAACGGCATTTAATGCCTTTCGAAAGTGTGTGAAGATTCTGTGCGTAATTTTGTGGCAAACGTGCTTCGATGTTTAAAAGTCTAAGAGAGCAACGCATTTTAAATTCAAGGCATTCGTTTCTCAAATACTGCCTCTGGGCAAGGGTTAAGCTTTGCACTTGTTCCTGAGAGGCTGGGGCTGAGCCCTTTAAACTGATGGGAGTTGACAGCAGGGCCAGTTCTAGGGCTGAGATTGAGAGGCCCACAAGGGGTGTGGCAGCCATAGCCAGACTCCTAAACAAGCTGTGCATTGGGCTGACTAGCCCTGGGGGTGCTCAGAACCAGGGCAGAAGGAAGGGGAAGGGGATCTGCCCGTAACTGTGGTGTGCAGCCGCTCAGGGGGTGCAGAGGAACTCACGCAAAGGAGTTCCTGACTACCCTGATCAGCCCTCAATGGATCCTGATCCTCACACTGCCCCCTGCCGGGACCAGGGAAGTTACTGCGACCTTAGAGACCCTGGTGAGTAGAGGACACGGGATTAGGGTTGAAGCAACTGCGGGAGAGGCCCTTCAGGGCAACCATATTTTAGTGAAACGACCTCTATAATGGAGTTTATGTCACAGGCTGTAAAGCTTCATGGGGCAGGGATGTGGGAAGAACTAGCTTATCTCTGCACCTATCTTTATCTTCTCTTTCTGGTAGCAGCTTTAAGTTCTAGTATGGAGATTTTTTGCTTTGCTTCTCTACACCCCGTCCTTACCTCCCCTTGGCCATTCCGTTCCAGCACTTGTCCTCATTCACCGAGCCGGATGTTATTTTCTCATTGCAAAGTGTGCTTGGAAGGGCAACCCAGTAATCCTTGATATCTCTCAGCTTCCCTTTGGCATCAGAAACCTGTAAGATGGAGGGAGAATCTGGGCCCAAGGAAACATCTATTAAACCCCAGAGGCTGGGTCATCCAGCTAGATGGTTATAGCTCATTTATTTTATAACACAGAGAGAGCACTGTTGTTTTTTCACATACAGGAAAAGAGCACTAACATTACCTTAAATAATAGCCCTCAGCCCAAGGAGCTGGCCAACTGAGGCCAACATTTACATGTGAAGGACTGTTCTGCTCTGTTCCTCTGTTTTATAACACAGCTGATATTAAAGCTATGTATCACAATGATGTGCTGGCTCCTTCCTAGCCACGCCCATTAAAATAGACATAAGGGAAGAGATTAGCTCAGCAGGGCCACAAACCATTCTTTAAGCAACAGCGGGTATTGTGTGATCCTGGAATGAGGGTCCCAGGGAGATGGTGTGAGAGTGTGGGCAGCAGCCTGAAAACAGGCTGCAGTGGGCAGGCCAGGTAACAGATTCTGATAGGCAGACAGAGAGACTCAGGAGGGCTGAGCAGGAGAAGCAGATCGGTAGGGCAGAGGTCTGAGCAAGGGAAAACAGCCTAGGCAGGGAGGCTGGGAATGATCCAGGGAGCTGCTAGGGACCAGGTGCTGTAATCTAGTGCTGAGAAGCTGAGGGACAGCACAGAACAAGGCGTTGGATCAGCCTGTCAGAGAGGAGAGAGGATGATCACCGCCTGTTGCCCACAGAATCAGAAATGTCCAATAAAAGACAAGGACCAACAGTGCAGCAAAGCTGCAGGGAGACAACATTGCAGCTACTCCAACATCATCATCAGGAGATGATGCTCCAGAACACAAATGGCAGAGCAAGACCAGGTCTAAAAAATCAAGGGCCGGACCTTCAGAGAGAGAAGCAACTAAGAGCAGTGATGAAGTTCAGTAGGGTGATGCACAACTGCCTGTTTTGGAGGAAAGGGCTGTCTGGCTTGTGCTCCACTCTGCTACCGATACCCTTAGGGACCAAACCTCTTGACAAGCTTGGGGAGTCCCACCAGTCTGGTGCTACGAAGCTGAAACTCAGCAGCCAGAATACTGTCTTAGTTGAGTCTTCAGTGGGACAGCTACAGGTCAGTAACTTTTTCTACTTAATAGGCACATCTGAGGGTTTATTGGGAAGGCACCAAAGGCTAGAGTGCAGCCGAGGGCTTGCTCTGAGCTTGTGTTATACAGAACACACCACCTGACCCCAAACAGGGGTTGGTGCCCACAGCTCTCAGTAACACCCTGCCATCGGGTCAGCGACGATCCCGACACATGACATGGACAGACATGATGAGCCCACTATTGGAGCAGGCAGTTTTAAATATTCCAATAGGGAAATGTTTTATAAATTCAGAGAGATACTTACTAGCTTCTCCAGTCCAAGCCCTGAGGATTTATCGTCGGTGACAGCTTTTCCCCTTCTTTTCTTATCCTCTCCACTGGATGCTTTTGTGCTGATTTTGGGATTTCCACAACCTTGGAAAACCTGAAAACAAACAAACAAACCAAACAAACATTCCTTTATATTGTGGTGGTTCAATAGCTTTCCCCATTAACTAGTGCTGTGTGTTTATTACTTTTCCTGTTAAATAATTCTGTCAGAATTCCCCATTTACTCCCACTCACCTGATCTTTTCGATTATGACCTAATTTTTGGACCTGTCACCATAGTCTATATTAAAAAAAGAAAAATATTTCTAGCATTTTTGCATTTTCCTTCCATGATTCTAAAAATTCATCAGGTCTTAGACGAAAAAGCCAGGCAACCCTCCACCTTTCCCTACAACCCAAAATGAAACCATCCCAGTGTACTGTCCAAACAAGCCACAAGTGCAAATGGCAGCTATGCGGTAATCTCACTGGACCAACACTGCCAATTTAACACAATAACACAAATCATCACTAATTCACCCGGTAGTTCATGCTGGTAGCATCACTGTCTGCAAGGACTGTTACCAAACTGGACATGGAAGCTGGATGTGAGAAGAGGAGGGAGGGACACTTACTTTCTGTTCATAATTACACAAGAGCAATTTTGAGACATTTCTTTCTAATGCACCTTATTGGACTCTGGCAAGAGCAGCATGGCAGCTGATGGATTACCTCGAGTGCTGAGGCAGAGGCCTGCAATGCTGGGGTCTAGCTCTCTCCCACAGCTATTCTACGGAGTGTACTTTCTAATATTAACCTTTGTAGATTTCCAGTCAAACATTAATATTAAAATAACTAACAATTCACGTTTGCTCTCACTGACATCAGTGAACAGGTATTAATGGTTTATTCTCTGCTATGGTTTATGAAGCAATAAACTGGTCTAAATAGTATATTACATTTAGGATAAAAGATGGCCTTGTGTTTTTACAAGCTGGTGAGTAAGTAAAGCGGTCTCAGCTACTTTTCCCAGAGTATCAGATTATATTTCAGGGCCATCTATTGTTAAATTTTAAATGCATACAAATACTGACCAGAATAATATAATCCCTGGGGTTGAAAATTCTGATCACCGGGAGAAATATCCCAAATCTATCTGGTCTGCAAATCCAACTAGAATAGCTCCACTTTTGAAGGCAGAAGTGTTCAGTAAATATTTATGTTCTGTGTTTGGAATGAGGATGCTTAAGTACTTCCCAGCCCATTAGTAACGAAGGAAGATGTTAAATAGCATCTACTAGGACTACATTTTTTTAAATCAATAGGCCCGGATAACTTACACCCAAGAGTTGGCTGAGGAGATTTTTGGCCCACTGATGTTAATTTTTTAATAAATCTTGGACTACTGGGGAAATTCCAGAATACTGGAAGAGTGCTAATATTGTGCCAATATTCACAAAGGGTAAGCAGAGGTAATTAGAGGGTGGTTAGCCTGAACATCAACCCCAGGTAAAATAACGGAAAACCTGACATAGGATTCAATCAATAATGATTTAAAGGATAAAAATATAATTAATGCTTATCAGCATGCTTTTTTAAAGGAAAATAGGTCATCGAATAAACCTGATTTCATTTCTTGTTTAGATTAATGGACTTCTGTAATTTGTTTGAACTTAATACTGTATGACATTCAGATTGATAAATTCACACTATGCAATATCAATAAAGCACACATTAAATGGATTAGAAACTGGCTAATTGACAGATCTCAAAAAGTAATTATCAATGGGGAATCAACATCACACGGGGGTGTTTCTGATGGGGTTCCACAGGGATCGGTTTTAAGCCTGACACTATTCAATATTTTTAATCAATGATCTGGAAGTAAAGATAAAGTCACTGTTGATAAAATTTGTGGATGCATTTTAATACAGCCAAATGCAAGGTCCTACCAAGGACAGAGGCCATAGCTACAGAATGGAGGACTGCATTCCGGAAAGCTGTGATTCTGAAAAGGATCTAGGGGTCATTGTAGGCAAACAACTGAACATGAACTTCCAGTGCGATGCTGTGGCTCAAAAGGACTAAAGTTGGCTGTACAGAGGAGCAGTGAGTAGAAGCGGGGGTGGTGGTGATTTTGCTTCTGTATAAGGAAACAGTTGAGACTGATTGTGGATCTGTATTTGCATTTTAAAAGGATGCTGAAAAAACTTGGAAGGGGGACAGAAAAAGCCACAAAAATGATTGCAGGGCTGAAGGAAATACTTTACAGTGGGGACTCAATCTGTTTAGCTAATCAGAAAGAAGCTCAAGAGGTGACTTGATGAGAGTGTATAAGTACCTTCACGGGGAGAAAATACCAGCTACATTTAAAACTACTAAAGGGCTCTTTAACCCTGCGGAGGAAGGCAGAAGAACCACCTATAGCTGGATGTTAAAGCCAGACAAATTTGAATTAGAAAAGAGGCACACATTTTTCACAGTGAGGGTGATTAACCATTGGACCAAACTGCCAAAGGAAGCAGTGAAGTCTCCATCTCTTGATATCTTCAGATCCAGACTGGATGCCTTTCTGGAAGATGCTTTAGTCCAATACAAGTTACTGGACTCAATACAGGGGTAAGTGGGTGGAATTCTCTGTCCTGTGACATACAGGAGGTCAGACGAGGTGAGCTAATGGTCCTTTCTGGCCTTAAACGCGATGAATCTGTGAGATTTCCAGCGTCCGACTATGGCTTCCGGGTCAGCCCAAGAAAGAAATACTTCAAGACAATACATTCTACGCTCACTAGGTGTTCAGGTTTGGTTCTTACTTCATCCAAACTCCCATCCCTCTTTATTCTCCTGTAAGTACTTACGCAGAGTGACTGAGGTGCTGCTGACTCCCTACAGCTCATATTGGTTAAGCAGTGACTATGTGACTAAGTGGTACTCAGCACTTGAGAGGACACAAAGGAAACCATGATCCTCACTCCAAGGCAATTACAATCCAGACTGAGAGATGGAGAAAATCAGACACACAGTGCACTAAAGAGGCCAGCAGACGTGCTTTAAGACAGGGGTTCTCAAACTGGGGGTTGGGACCCCTCAGGGGGTCGCAAGGTTATTACCTGGGGGCTCGCGAGCTCTTAGCCTCTGCCCCAAACCCCGCTTTGCCTCCAGCATTTATAATGGTGTTAAATATATAAAAAAGTGTTTTTAATTTATTAGGGGGGTCGCACTCAGAGGCTTGCTATGTGAAAGGGGTCACCAGTACAAAAGTTTGAGAACCACTGCTTTAAGATATTGCAACTGGGGTCTTTCCAACAACTTCAATGGCCTTCATTGGAATAGAACCTTTATGAGTAGGTGACAGCAGTACGTTGATGTTTTTTGCAAGGAAGGATTTGAGTAGACAGAGTGTGGCTTGTCACGCACTCTGGGTGAGAGAGTGCTGCAAACCAGAAAGCCCAGTAGCTTGAAGTATAAAAATAAAATTATCCTAAAAATATCATCCGGCTGTAAAAAAGGCCCAGCCCAAAGTTATTTTCACTATGAGGAAGAATAACACTAGCGAGTGCAGTTTAACAAGAAAAACAGGACTTGACAGGCTGAAAAGCAAGAAAATGAAGTCTCTAAATATTTGGTTACTGTTTCCTTCACCCAGAGGAGGGGACCTTTGATTAGTTACTTCTTCATTATTACCGAACACTCCGTGTTCTAAATGGATTAAGAAAGGGTCTAAGATCCATTTACATATGTACAGAGTGACCTGGAGCCACCCTTACAATAATATTACTGATGTACTAGAAGTGTTCCTGCAAGAATTTAAAATCATCTTTAATCCGGAACCTTAAAAGAGAATCTCCTCAATTCTATTTTCAGCTTTGCCATTAACTTCCACTGCAGCCATGGGCCACTCATTTACCCTCTCTGCCTCAGTTTTCCTATCTGTAAACTTGGGAGTGATAATACTTAATTATTTGACTCACAGGCATGTCGTGAAGGTTAATTAGTCAGTGTTGACAAAGACCATTGCTAATGAAGCATTAAGAATATTTACTAAGCATTAAGAATATTTTGCATTGAACAGGGTCAAAAGAAACGTTTACAGCATTATTAGACTGACAGCCTGATGCCTCTCTGCATTCCTGTCTTTGAAATAGGAGATCTGCCTCTTTTGGCATTTTCATTCCTTTCAGCATCATCAGCAGGGATCCTAGTTTTCTGTGATAAAAAACCCCAAATTCTCCCTTTCTGTGGATTGGTTGTCTGAGGTAAGCCACTGCTTCCATTTAGATTATTTAGTGTCATTGGCTGTCTGAGTTCATTTACTTGTGTATCAGTATTTAATGCTACTGGCTGGATCTCATTGTTATGGCATGCCTAGTTACTAATAGGATGCTCAGAGCTTTTTGTAGGGGTGCTTTTGATTATTAATAAAACCAACCAAATAAATAAATCAGTAGAAATGGGCTCTGTGGTAGCCAATCCTTTCCAAAAGCATACCCTCATCTTTCCTCAAACACCCAATCAAATCAATGGTTTCTGTAGCGTGCTTGGAAGGTCAGCAAATTCAGGTTCCCTCAGACCAACAGAACAGATGTCTGGAGATTTGAGCGGCCTAATGAGGAACCAGGTGCCTTAATTTGGACCTGCGAAATTGTAAGTTGATAAATGAGAGGTGAATTGAATAGAAGAATTCTCTTGGTTTTTGACAGAAGGTCTGTGGGAGGAGGGAGTTTCTTGTAATTTTGGTTCAAGAAACACGAACATTTTCAGAATAGGCCACTTGCTCTTTGGGTGTCTTTAATTTCAGGCTAGTTGCCTATGTAACCAAGTATGAATTTGCAGGCAGAAGCTATCAGTGGATCCTAAAATAATAGTACATTAGCACACAATTCCTTAATGCAGAGAGATCAAGCACTCGAATGTTAGCAAGTGTTGCCAACTCATTTCACTCCAGCAGCTGAATGCTCTTTGTATGCTGAGAAATTGTAATGAGCTTAAACTGCAGCAAGGACATTTAGGGTAGCTATTAGGAAAAACTCTCCAACTATAGTTAAGTTTTGGAATAGGTTTCCAAGGGAGGTTGTGGAATCCTCATCACTAGAGGTTTTTAAGAACAGGCTGGACAAACACTTGTCAGGGATGGTTTAGGTGTGATCGGTTCTGCTTTTGTGCAGGGGGCTGTACTTGATCTCCCGTGGTCTCTTCCAGCCCTACATTTCTATGATTCTGTGAACTTTCTGCTAAGACCTGATTTTAACAAATTACCTAGAGGGCAGAGAGAGTGAGTCCCATTAGCATTCCTGGGAAGCATCCACTCCTCCTGCCCTCAGTCTAGAATCTTTCTTTCCTAGATATATTGTCCTCTTAAACAGGTGCAGGTAGAACACATATATTGAATCATGCATTGTAATGGCAATTCTGTGGCAATCCAAATATTTCATCTGTCTACTTCTTCTGGTGCAAGATCTTTAAAAATTGTACATAAAGTATTTAAAATTTTGTTTTATAGAAATAAAACTAATCCAGTTTCATTGCTGTAGTTTACCGTTTATAGTCCTATTACTATGGTTATTACGAAACAATTCTTTCAGGGATATAAAAACATAGAAGAATAATGAAAAACACTTCATGACATTTATAGATCCATTCATTCCTCTATTCTCTTCCTTATTATAATTGATTACTCTGTTTCTGTGCTATACTAGCATTGTGTTTTGTGCTGCACTGGTATTTCTATCCATCTCTCTGCTTGGTCTATCATTGACTTATCTATTTGCCAGCCAGCTTCAGATTCATTTTCCGTCAGAATCTGTTAGTTACAGCACTTCAGAGTCATGGGAAAGGCAGCTGGGGTTCAGGAACACAAATTACTCTGCTGTTAACATCAGCCTCAGTGGGTTGTTGAGAACAACATTAGAGAAATGATGCCAGAGTGAATTCTCTCCAGCATGCATTGATACATGCAGCTAATGTATCAAATTCTGCTCTGAGTTACATCTGTGCAAACCTTTACAGGCTAAGGGTAAATGGTTGTAACTGACAAGGAAATTTGGGCCAATTGCTATGATGGGCAGGAGGCTATTTTATGAACATGCTTACTGTAACGATGAGTCTGGTCTAAAACTTTAACCTGATCATAGACAGACAAAACCGCACTGCTCAGTACCTGAGAAAGGGATCTCCCCTCCCCTGCCTTGTAAAATGTCCAACTTCTCTGGAAAAATTACCTGAAAATAGAAGCTTGTGCTAACTTTCCACACACTGGAATTCCATTTTCCCCCAAAACGATCGAAGCATCTGAGGATGCTTAAAGACAAATCTGAAATCATTTTATAAACCTGTCTTTCATACAATGTGACATCAGGGATGTGAAATCACAGCTTCCACAAGCAGAGAGCAACAGAACTAACCTCCATACCACTACTACCCGGAGACCAGAGAGAATGGCAGATCAGATGTGGGCAAGCAAATTGGGTGAACCTGGGTTGAACCCTTCTAGAGTAGGTATAGAATCTCAAACCTCGATGTGTTTTTTTCAGATACTAATTCTAGCAGCCTCCTATTATGGTAGTGAAGAACCTAAATATTTGGATGTACCCAGACCTCTGTAATCCACATGGAAGTTTAAAAATTAGCCATTTTGGCAGATATGAGATGAAGAAGTAACACTCACTCCTTAAGTAAAAAAGAAATCTCCAGCCTAGTGTATTTCCAATGCTATATGCTACATTGCAGGGTCTATTCTCTTACTGAACCAGAGGATTTACCCGAGTAATCCCCCCCATCATGCTAATTTAGACTAACAGATGAATCAACAGACTCCCTTTATGCAAATAGCAATTTGCAGTCTTTTATAGTTTATACTGTCTGAAATCCGGACTTAGCTGTCAGGAGTGAGGGTACAGATGGGAAACAATTCAATACCCAGCCAAGAAATTTCCCTGAAGGGAGAGGGGAAAAAGGAATGGTGCTGGTTGTGGTGGTGCTGGGTTTTGTTTCAAAAGATGAACATTGATAAAAGACAATGACACTGTTTGCCGAACATGACAAACTGTAGTGAAACAACAAAATGATGAGTCAGATGTTGGTTTTGGGAAATTCTGAAACTATGGATATATGCACGCTTTCTTGGTTAGGACAGCAACACACATCTCTTGGCTGCACATCAGGCTGGCATTTGGGACTAGTTGTGCTGTGGGATTTCACTGCTTGCAATGTTGTTTATTTTCTGAGTAGTTTTATTCCTGGCCTGGGTGGATCAGATCACATTAGGGGAGAATGAGCGGGACCTTTTCCCTCCCACAATCTAATGCACTGAAACAAACTTAACTTGAGAAGTTATTAACATACACCACGCCTATCAAAGGACCTTGTTCTGTGGAGCAGATATCAAAAGGTCTCTTTTCCCACCACCAATGCAAGAGGGATTTACCCAGATAGTAACAGTGGTAGCTAGGTGCATCACTGCCTTCTCAGGTAACTAGCCTTACCATTTGTGGGTAGCCCTGTGAAAAACTTATTAGTCACATCCCTAACATGACTGTAACCAACTGCTGGCCACCACGATCGCACCATTATGCACAGACTCAGCCTGATGAATGGGGAGCATCTGCCAAGATTACTCTTTGGATACATTCCAAAATTAACGGACCCACTTTACACATGTGAGAGACTTTGAAGTCCCTTCATCCCAATTCCTACTGATCGGTTCATATTTTCAAGAAGTGCTAAAATACATTTATTTCAAATGGAAGCCGAGAGCCTCTTTTCCATTTCTTGTTCCCCCAAATCAGTCAGAACCGTGGTTGCAGGCTTTGCTGGGTCCAAAAGCCACCTCTGGCTCTTCCCGTGAATGAGAGACTTCAGGTTGTGATTTTCAAAAGCATTCAGTGCTGGCTTAACTCTGCTCCCATTTAAGTCAATGGTAAAATTCCCCCTTGACATCATCTCTGAGAGCAGAACTGGGCCAGTGCTGAGCACACCTTAGTCTTTTAGCTCTGCACTATGTTAACAGCCTTTGTTCGTGTCCAAACCAAAGTTATCTCGGACCAGCTGAGCACCGCAGTGTGCCACCTCTACATACCAGAGAAATACAATGGACCATATATGACTGCATCGTGTGTAAATTTCTACCCTTTGTCTGGAAAGACAGATAACCCATGGGCATATATTCTGTATATTTCCTTCTTTCTCTGGGTAAGAAAATAAATATATCAGCTGCTTACTTTCAAAGTTTAAATAAAGACTGATATGGATGATCAACAGCTGATAGGTCAAAGTCATCGCGACTGGCAGTAGCTCAAGAGCCTTGGCTGATATTTCACAAGTAACCACTTTAGAGAAACGCCGTGTGTAGAAATGCACCAGATGTGATCCAATTTTTTCCAGTGATTTCAAACTGTGCTCACAGACTGAAGTGGAAAGGGAAGCGGTGTGGCTCTTAAACCTCGCTTCCCTTGCTCTTTCTAGCCTTGATCCTTCCCTATTTGTCATACTCATCTTCTCAGCGATTTGTCAGCTCTGAACCTCTGCTACTTGGCTCCATGTGCTAATACAGTCAAGTGCACTTTGCTACAAGGTCCAATTCAGAAAGCTTGTCAAATGCACTTTGCTGCTTCAGTCAAGTACGGAATGGAATAGAGTATCCACCCTCTACGAACGCTTCCATTTACAACAGAGGGCCCATCAGTGCTCATTGCAGTTCAGATGATGTTCTACTTCCCCATATAATAAACACACTTTCTAGGGGGCAATCTCAGCCCTGAATAACAATGACAGGTTGGGAGGCTTGGTGGTATCTCTGTGTGAAAAGCAGGAACCCGGGAAGGTTGTTCGCTTTGTCAAGACTTCTTACACGTGCAGCCGTGGCATGTGCATGTGCTTGTGATTAGTGGATTAAATGTGCTGAAAGTGGAGATCAACAAAACAGCACTTGGAAATATGGCTCTTGTGAGACTCTGAGCACCAGCAGAACCTGCTTCATAGAATCATAGAATCTTAGGGTTGGAAGAGACCTCAGGAGGTCATCTAGTCCAAACCCCTGCTCAAAGCAGGACCAACACCAACTAAATCATCCCAGCCAGGGCTTTGTCAAGCTGGGCCTTAAAAACCTCTAAGGATGGAGATTCCACCATCTGCCTAGGTAACCCATTCCAGTGCTTCTCTACCCTCCTAGTGAAATAGTGTTTCCTAATATCCAACCTAGACCTCCCCCACTGCAACTTGAGTCCATTGCTTCTTGTTCTGTCATCTGCCATCACTGAGAACAGCCTAACTCCATCCTCTTTGGAACCCCCCTTCAGGTAGTTGAAGGCTGCTATCAAATCCCCCCTCATTCTTCTCTTCTGCAGACTAAATAACCCCTCAGCCTCTCCTTATAAGTCATGTGCCCCGGCCCCCTGATCATTTTCATTGCCATCTGCTGGACTCTCTCCCATTTGTCCACATCCCTTCTGTAGTGGGGGGACCAAAACCGGATGCAATACTCCAGTGCCGAATAGAGAGGAATAATCACTTCCCTCGATCTGCTGGCAATGCTCCTTCTAATACAGCCCAATATGCCATCGGCATTCTTGGCAACAAGGGCACACTGGTGACTCATATCCAGCTTCTCGTCCACTGTAATCCCCAGGTCCTTCTCTGTAGAACTGCTGCTTAGCCAGTCGGTCCCCAGCCTGTAGCGGTGCATGGGATTCTTCCTTCCTAAGTGCAGGACTCTGCACTTGTCCTTGTTGAACCATATCAGATTTCTTTTGGCCCATTCCTCCAATTTGTCTAGGTCACTCTGGACCCTATCCCTACCCTCCAGCGTATCTACCTCTCCCCCCAGCTTAGTGTCATCTGCGAACTTGCTGAGGGCGAAATTCATCCTATCATCCAGATCATTAATAAAGATGTTGAACAAAACCGGCCCCAGGACCGACACCTGGGGCACTTCACTTGATACCGGCTGCCAACTAGACATCGAGCTGTTGATCACTACCCATTGAGCCCGACAATCTAGCCAGCTTTCTATCCACCTTATAGTCCATTCATCCAATCCATACTTCTTTAACTTGCTGGCAAGAATACTGTGGGAGACCATATCAAAAGCTTTGCTAAAGTCAAGACATATCACATCCACCGCTTTCCCCATATTCGCAGAGCCAGTTATCTCATCACAGAAGGCAATCAGGTTGGTCAGGCATGACTTGCCCTTGGTGAATCCATGTTGACTGTTCCTGATCACCTTCCTCTCCTACAAGTGCTTCAAAATGGATTCCTGGAGGACCTGCTCCATGATTTTGCTGGGAACTGAGGTGAGGCTGACCAATCTGTAGTTCCCTGGGTTCTCCTTCTTCTCTTTTTTAAATATGGGCACTATATTTGCCTTTTTCCAATTGTCCAGGACCTCCCCCGATCACCATGAATTTTCAGAGGTAATGGCCAATGGCTCTGCAATCACATCAGCCAACTCCCTCAGCACCCTTGGATGCATTAGATCTGTAACCATGGACTTGTGCATGTCCAGGTTTTCTAAATAGTCCTTAACCTGTTCTTTCACCACTGAGGGCTGCCCAGCTCCTCCCCATACTGTGTTGCTCAGTGCTGCAGTCTGGGAGCTGACCTTGTCTGTGAAGATCAAGGCAAAAAAAGCATTGAGTACTTCAGCTTTTTCCGCATCATGTGTCACTAGGATGCCTCCCCCATTCAGTAAGGGTCCCACACTTTCCCTGACCTTTTTCTTGTTGCTAACATACCTGTAAAAACCCTTCTTGTTACTCTTCACATCCCTGGCTAGCTCCCTTACTTCCCTATATAATAAACACGCTTTCTAGGGGGCAATCTCAGGGCTGGTCTACACTGGGGGGGGGGGGTCGATCCAAGATACGCAACTTCAGCTACGTGAATAGCGTAGCTGAAGTCGAAGTATCTTGGATCGAATTACCTGGGGTCCAGACGCCGCGGGATCGACGGCCGCGGCTCCCCCGTCGACTGCGCTACCGCCGCTCACTCTGGTGGAGTTCTGGAGTCGACGGTGACCGCGTTCGGGGATCGATATATCACGTCTTAACGAGACGCGATATATCGATCCTGGATAAATCGATTGCTACCTGCCGATACGGCGGGTAGTGAAGACGTACCCTCAGCCCTGAATAACAATGACAGGTTGGGAGGCTTGGTGGTATGTTTGTCTGAAAAGCAGGAATCCAGGAAGGTTGTTTGCTTTGCCAAGGCTTCTTACACGTGCAGCCGCGGCATGTGCTTGTGATTAGTGGATTAAATGTGCTGAAAGTGGAGATCAATAAAACAGCACTTGGAAATACGGCTCTTGTGAGACTCTGAGCACCAGCAGAACCTGCTTCACAGGATGATTGCCATGTAACAACTGTGACAGGGTCAGGCCAGATGGCTACAGAAGAGTGATAGAAGGCAGATTTATTAGTCCCAGATTAAGTAGATCCCTTTCCCCTGGGTAAGGTAACAGGGGCAGTTCCAGAACAAACAGGAATTTGCTGGAACCAGTTAAGGCAGGCAGGCTAATTAGGACACCTGGAGCCAATTAAGAAGAAGCTCCTAGAATCAATTAGGACAGACTGGCTAATCAGGACACCTGGTATAAAAAGGCTCTCACTCCAGTTAGTGAGGTGTGTGTAAGGAGCTGGGAGTGAGAGGACGTGCTGCTGGAGGACTGAGGAGTACAAGCATTAACAGATATCAGGAGGAAGGACCTGTGGTGAGGATAAAGAAGGTGTTGGGAGGAGGCCATGGGGAAGTAGCCCAGGGAGTTGTAGCTGTCGTGCAGCTGTTCCAGGAGGCACTATAGACAGCTGCAGTCCACAGGGTCCTGGACTGGAACCCGGAGTAGAGGGCGGGCCCGGGTTCCCCCCAAACCTCCCAATTGACCTGGACTGTGGGTTCTACCAGAGGGGAAGGTCTCTGGGCTGTTCCCCAACCCACATGGTGAATCTCTGAGGCAAGCAAATCCGCCAATAAGCGCAGGACCCACCAAGATAGAGGAGGAACTTTGTCACACAACCTTACCCCATAAATACAACCTAGTAAGCCAAATGTTTCCATTTCTTAGTGTTCCCTATGGCTGTCAAGAGTGGTTGTCCCCTGGGTCAAGTGTAAAGCAGCCCACAAACTTGCAGTCCATAGCTTAGGTCAGTGAGAATATGAAAACCCCCTTGGATACAGCGGTTGAGGCACCATAATACAATGCCACTACACTTTCCACAGGGATTCAGAATTCAACACCAGGCTGTATTTGGTCCGTACGTACCAAGTTGGTTGGCTGGAGGTGGAGACAGGGAGGCGTTTGAATCAGAAGCATTTGACAAGGTTTGCCTGCATGGGGTGAATGGTTTCTTATAATTAAAAGAGGCTGGCATTTAATCTCTCTGTCTACTGTATGTTAAGGCAGTAGAATGGTATTGGAAGAAAATGCACAAGGCTGTAGCCAGAGCATTTTCAACTGATTTAATATCAACTTTAGGCACAGATCTCAGCTCCTTACCTTGGCTGTGATAGACTCTCTGTTTTCCTGCATGTTAGAAATGGCTTCAGCAATCCGGGTGTGAATGGTACCAATTACAGTGTCTACATTGGATGGTCCATCAAACCGGTCAGCCACCAGCAGCATAGAATCTAGTAAAATAAGAGAGATGGAAACACCCTTTAAGTACATACTATACAAATCAAATTATAGTATAACTTAAAATGTACATACACTTATATTGGGAGGAATCAAGCATTTGCCCCTCAGTAGATGAAGGTGTTGAAGAACCTCTTCCAGGTACTTGTATTGTGTGTACATTTTCAGTAGTTTCACACTCTGAATTTGGCAGCATTCAAAATAAGGCCCAAATGCATCACTAAGGGCACCCCTAGTTCCAGATGAACACCATAGGGAAGAAATAGCTATTACAGCATCTCTTTGCAGACTGCCACTACTTTACAAAATGACCAGAGAGCACTGGTTGTTCTACAGACAGGAATCTGTGCAGAAATATAAAGCAAGGATCTTGACCTAACCCTCCCTTACTGGCTTGCATTCAACTTTCAACCAAGTGCTGCAATGAATAGAACTTTGGAGATGGTGGTGTTTACACAAAGTGCCCACAGACGGGTTTCGTGAGTAATAGGCACATGTGTGTGGCTCCCATGCCTGGGACGGAGAAAAAAAAATTCCTCCCAGTGAATATTTCCCAAGCACCATTTTGGATTTGAGTGCTCTGGCAGGATAAAGCATGACCAGCAAGGGAAAATGTCTACCTCACATGTGGAGCAATAGAGCACAACACATGCAACTAAACTGGTAGGAGGGGAGGAGAAGTGGGTGAGGGGTGGGTGAAAGGTGCTCAGTGCTCTAAGCTGCTATTGATTTCAGCACCTCACAAGCTCTGGAGCTGAAATGACAATGGATCAGAGCACCATTCATCCATGTTCTAGAGGTTATTTACTGGATTTATGCCTTGCTGGATTTTACTAGCAACACAAGCTAATGCAGAAGGAAATTTTATATACGTGCAAGGTACTAGAGAACTACAAAAGAACATAGTGTGCATACAGGCTGATATCCTGAATGTCCAGAGAGACCAGAAACAAACAAGACCGTAGAGGTTAAAGGAATGGATTAAAAATGGGACTGTTTGTACACCGCCACCTGCAGGTTCATAACTACTGAAAACTGCCATCAAGTTCAGATTCTTCTTTTGAGAATTGCAGTGCGAAGTCTCCTCTTGATGTCTTTGTCTTTACTAAGAGATGCCATTCAGCTTCCTAGAAATGCAGCCCCTGCTCTATAAACACTGTATTGGCCTCTATGTTTATTTCATTGTATAGATCTGTGAGTGGAGTATAGCGGCACAAGAGTGAGTGGACTATCAGCACTGGATGGCTTGACAAAAGCTTAGGTTCGTATGAGCCATGCACGCTCTCCCTTATTCCACCCCTGGGCATGCTCTGCCAATGCATCTCAACCCTGTTCTACTATATCCACTGCTTTCCAAAGCAAGCCCCCTGCACCGCTAGTTCTGCCACTGCATCTAAATCTTGAACTGCAATCCTTCCACTCTGCTATTTCCTCTATTGAGTGCTCCAAAACAATAAATGGGATGACTCCAACACTGAGTCACACACCAGAACGCTACACATCCAGTACACAGGAAGAGATCGTGGTGTAAGTGAAGAATCCTGAGGTTTCTAATGAATCCTGTGCAGTGAATCATACTACAGATAGACTTAACAATAATGTCAATCAGCATTGCTTTTATTTTTAACCACATAGTTTGACATAAAAATATCTTATAAACACCTATTGGGTATTGGCACCTGTACTGATTTCAATGCACTTTTGTTTAACAAATAACCTAGACCACTGAATTGGATAAAATCAGATTGTGGAGGGAAATGGATGATGTTAACAAAATGCTTGGAAGCCCTGCTATCTGCCCATACAGAAAAATGATCTGTCTGCTCTAAGCTGTTTTTTCTTCCCAATATATAGAGGGTCAAATCCTGAGGTCCTAAACTCAAGGAAGCTACCATTCACTTCAATGGGACTAAGCAAGTTCTATTCTAGTTCTTCTACTCTACCCATCAGTTGGTACCCAGACTGCTCTCAGGGGATGGTGTGGTATGGTACAAAGGCTTACTCAGCATGAGTATGTATTGCCAGCGTTCTTCACTCGGCACCCTCATGCATTCTGTACCTGTCACATGTTTCATAGTGATATTGTTTTACAGAACTTACATTTATTTCTATTAGTACTACTTTCTGTGTCTTTAACCTGCAAAGCCAGGCTCCATTATACCAGCACCAAGAGTCCAACTGTACAGGGCTTAAAGAAGGAACAATTAATGCTTTTTATAGAAACCAATCTGGGCCCGATCCAAAACTCACTGAAATCAATGGAACAACTCCCATTGACTTCAAAGGGCTTGGGATGAGGCTCTTTCAGACACACACAACATATGGTGTCCCTAGCCTCTCTTTGTCAGAAGCTGGGAATGGGCAACAGGGGATGGATCACTTGGCGATTGCCTGTTTTGTTCATTCCCTCTGGGGCATCTGGCATTGGCCACTGTCGAAAGACAGGATACTGGGCTTGGATGGACCTTTGGTCCGAGCCAGTATGGTGGTTCTTATGTTATGTTCTTATGGGGGTAATGTCCATAATAAAGGGCTTGATCTAAAGCTCAATGCAATTGGTTTAATAACACACACAACTCAGCTGACAATATTCTCTATATTGTACTATCTAATGTTTATATTGTGGTAGCTCCTAGAGGCCAGCCAGGCTGGGGTCCCATTGTGCTAGGCACTGCACAAACATACAGAAAACACAGGCTGTGCCCCAACGTGCTTACAGGCTGAAAGACATGACACAGGCTGATGAGACAAACAAGCAGGCCAGAGCATAGGGTAACAAAAATAACAGACTCTGCTCTAATCTTACCCAATGACTCAGGAGCAAGGATCACAAATTGCTACTTGCCCATGTCTACACTCTGGGATATGGCAGCTGCAAAGCCAGGGAGGGTTAGCTTGGGAGCATTTCTTGTTTATCATCAAATTAAAAGAACTGTTTTAGCTGTTTTTTAAACTTAATCAAGAACTGAAAAAAATTACTGTAGTTTCTCCATTAAAATGTTTTTGTATAGTAAAAGCCAACAGCTGCTTTGATGTAGAAAAATCAAACATGCCACACAATTGTGTAATGGCTTTTTGGTATTTTCTGCCCCAGCTGCAATACTAAGGATCTGAAGTTTAACTCCCGGTCCTGTTTAGGAGTAGTAAAAGATTTTTCAAGAAAACTTTTCTGAACAATTTTAGCTTGTGGATGCATTAATTCTGGGGACACATATTGATAGATGAAAAGAAATCCCCAAAGTTATTCATAAAATTCAATCAATCACTCGCTGTAAATCATCTCCCTTAACTTGACCTGCCCTACTCTGCCCATATAATACAGTAGCTACATGTTTGTCATTACAATTTCACCTTCAACTACGAACAATGGGGTAAGAGTGAAGGTTGCAGAGTGGCAGTGAATTTCCACCCTTTGTTAAACATCCCGGCTATGTGACTTGCTTGAATTATGACCTTTAACATTACAGCGTGCAAGTACACTTTTAATACCGATCTGCTTTACTCCTAATGGTCAGCTACTGTCAAAAACAGTGTCTCTTGGGCAAGAAGAACCTGGAACAAGTGCAAAAAGCATACAGAAATGCCACCTAATCAATCAATTAGACTTGCAGATTGACCTTTCAGGAATGGTGGTCAGTCATTCTGCTGGGGCGAGATGGAGAGCAATGACAGGTAACAATTGGCTTGTCCTTGTCAGAAAGGCTAATGCACAAACTCAAGGTTTAAACCCACGGAGCAGATGTTATCTCCTCTCCCCCACTCCTTTTAACCAGACTCACTAACCATTCTACTGGATTCACTTCCAATTAGTTGTGGTAACCTGCCATCTGGGTCATTAGAAATGAAAGCTAATTAGCATAAACTAATATGGATAAAAGATGGCTGATGCATCATATGTAACAACAGCCTAAATTAATCTGAGCAGTGATTCAACTTTTACTTTGCAACATTCCACTGAAACAAAGAGACATGGCCTGAATGTGTGTTTTAACAATAATAGGCAGTAATATTGAGTAGAAAGACAGCTGAACTGTAAGAACAAGACAGCCGCTGAAGAGTCCGACAACAAAATACAGTTCTGTGAGTGCATAAAAGGAAGGAAGAAGAGTAAAAAATCTAGTTAAATGGACTGTGTTGAAATGCATACGAAAGATCTTACTTACTCATGTGCTATAATGATGGGCTACCATGATACTTTTCCTTCTTGAACTTACTTTATTTTGCTCTAAATCTGCTAGCTCAGACAGGTCCCAATCCAGCAATGAGCTGTGTGTGGACGGCTCCCTCCACCAAGGGGGACGATGGAACTCTGCACAGAAGGGTACGGCTAATGGCTAGAGTAGATGACTGGAGGCTCTGTCAGACTATGCAGTGTGCTCTGGCATGGATGCACCTCCGTTCTCCATGGGGATATCCCACATTGAGTGCCTTCTGGTGACACTGTCTGGCCACTGATACCCATTGCCTCGCCCTTCACTGGAATGACTGGCCCTACTACATGAAGTTGAAGAAAAAGAAAGGGATTTTTAAATTTATCCTCTCTGTATTCTTAGAAGTTAGGAGAGCTCTTGCTTCCTGCTCTCGAAAGGAACCGGTTGAAAAAGTCAGGGGCATCAGAAGGTTGCTGTACTAGGTGGATTTTTGACCCTGGGGCTGGCATACGAGTCCCTCAGTGGGTTAAAAATTCTTGAGTGCTAAGGGTTTTCAGCATGACGTACTGGCAGCACGAGGCCCAGGAGTGCAAATCCTGCCCTTTAGAGAAGCAGAGTTATAAGGCAGTTAGCAGAAAGTGCCCTGAGAGCAAGAGGAGTTGTGTGGTTGGATGCACACAGGGCCAGTTTTTTCAAAAGTAGGCTCCTACGCCTTGCCCTATGCCCAGAAGGCAACAAACAAGGGCTCTAGAGAAATGACTTCCAGAGCCCATGACCCCTTCAGTCCTGTTGCCAGCTCCTTCCCCTTTAAACCAAGGGGCTCTCATTTGAGTGCTTCAGCTGTATTTAGTTACCATGGGGCCACATAAGGAGAGGGCAAACTCTCACATAGCCAGGACCCAAACCAGGTAGGGCTTTCTGGTCAAAAACAAAACCGTGGCTTGGACCCCCTCCCCCCCCAAATAACCTGGCAGCCAGCCCTGACTAGAGAGCACAGGGCTAATGCCTGCCCTGCAAGGATCGTCATTAGCTAAGCAGGCTGCGGCCTTCTGAAAAAGGAGATGTTTGTGACGAGCTTTCAGGTGTAGCTAAGCCCCATGATGAGTGCAGTGCCGTAACCTATGGTGGAGGTGACACAACCAAGGACACAAAATCATTCCATTTATAGCTATATTGGAGAATTACAACTGGCGGGTAGCAGAACTAGAGCCAGGGAGCCAGAGGAGAGGAAGTGCAGCCGAAGGACTGGTTAATGAAGACACCCTCAAGTTATTGATAAGGGAGCCCTAAGTGCAGAACCCTGATTAGGGGGCGGAGCTTGGCTGATTAGGGGACCTATAAAAGAGGCCTCCCAGCCGAGCAGCGGCCCTAGCAGCGAGCAGCGGCCCCCAGGGGGCCGGCGAACAGGGGAGTTTAAGTGGGAGTTTACAGGGGGAGGTGGAAGGGGAGGCAGGAGGGCGCGGCGTTCGGTGTGCTCTGTTTCCCCAGAGGCTGCAGGCAGAGACCATGGCAGCCATGAGCCAAGCAGCAGGGGACACAATGCAGATGAAAGCTTGTAGCAGCTGCGGTATGTATATGGTCCTAGCAGGTGCACCAGATCAGAGGTATGTCTGTATGAAATGCCGCCTAATTGCCCTGTTAGAGGAAAAGGTTCGGGGGTTGGAGATGCAGGTAGAGACCCTGGTGGAGTTTAGAAGGGGGTTTGAGCAGCTAATGGCGCAAAGGCAAGAGGTAGCTGCAGGGGAATGCTCAGGGGTGCAGATGGAGGCAGGGGCTATGGTCTGTGAGGGGGGAATGTCAGGGGGAGAACAAGAGCAGTGGAAGCATGTGACCGTGAGAAGCAGGCCAAGGAAAAGGAGAGCTAGTGAGGGGGAAATAGAACTCAGGAACAGGTTTGGGTGTTTGGCTAACGAGGAGGGGACGCAGCAGGTGGTAACTGATGGTGGGAGGCAGAGGAAGAAAAGAAGGGCGGCTAGTCCAATAGACAGGGGGGAGGAGTTGATGGAAGCAGCATCAATACTCGGCCCCGGGAGGATACAGAATGGCAATAGAGGGACTATAAGGGAAAATAGAGACAGACAGGAGTTACGGCCGCAGGGAACAGGGGATAGATTGGTAGATTGCGCTGCCCCCAGGCAAAGGCAGGTTTATGTGATTGGGGACTCCTTACTGAGGAGGTTAGACAGGCCTGTGACCAGGGCGGACCCAGAGAACAGAAGGGTGTGCTGTCTGCCGGGCGCTAAGATACGGGATGTGGACCTGCGGTTGAAAAGGATCCTAAAAGGAGCAGGTAAGAACCCCTTGATCGTCCTTCACGTAGGAACGAATGACACGGCTAGGTTCTCGCTAGAGAGAATCAAGGGAGATTATGCCAGGCTGGGGAAGATGCTTAAGGAAGTCGAGGCTCAGATTATCTTCAGTGGGATTCTGCCTGTTCCTAGAGAAGGACAGCAAAGGGCAGACAGGATTGTGAGGATAAATAGCTGGCTAAGGGAGTGGTGCTATAAGGAGGGCTTTGGGATGTGTGGCCACTGGGAGGCTTTCGGGGACAGACAGCTGTTCTCGCAGGATGGACTTCACCTGAGTAGGGAAGGAAATAGACTTCTGGGAGGGAGGCTGGCTCATCTCATCAAAAGGGCTTTAAACTAGGAACTTGGGGGAGACGGTTGGGAGATGTCCAGTTAATCTCCACGCCAGATTCCAACACTGAAAAAGAGGGCAAAGAGATAAGCGCAGATATAGGTAGGGGTAGGGAATTGGACATAAGAAGGAGGGGGCGGATGGACACTACGGGGTCCGTACCAAAGTGCATAACTAATGGGAGAAAGGATAGACAGCATACGGTAAGATGTTTATACACAAATGCGAGAAGCCTAGGTAACAAAATGGAGGAATTGGAGCTCCTGGTCCAAGAAATGAAACCTGATATCTTAGGAATAACCGAAACGTGGTGGAATGGTAGTCATGACTGGAGTACAGGTATGGAAGGGTATGTGCTGTTTAGGAATGACCGGAAAAAAGGTAAAGGTGGGGGTGTGGCATTGTATGTCAATAATGAGCTAAAATGTAAAGAAATAATAAGTGATGGAATGGATAAGACGGAGTCTGTCTGGGCAATAATTACACTGGGTAAAAGAACTACTAGAGCCTCCCCTGAGATACTGCTTGGGGTGTGCTATAGACCGCCGGGATCTAGCCTGGATGCGGACAGAGAACTATTTAATGTTTTTAAGGAAGTAAACACTAATATGAGCTGTGTTATCATGGGGGACTTTAACTTCCCGGACATAGATTGGGGAACAAATGCTAGTAACAATAATAGGGCTCAGATGTTCCTAGACGTGCTAGCAGATGAATTCCTTCATCAAGTAGTAGCTGAACCGACGAGGGGGGATGCCATTTTAGATTTGGTGCTGGTGAGTAGTGAGGACCTCGTTGAGGAAATGGTTGTAGGGGACAACCTTGGCTCGAGTGACCATGAGCTAATTCGGTTTAAACTAAATGGAAGGATTAACAGAAATAAAACTGTGACTAAGGTTTACGATTTCAAAAAGGCCAACTTTAATAAATTAAGGCGACTACTTAGGGAAGTGGATTGGGCTAACATACTTAGAGAGCTAAAGGCAGATGAGGCCTGGGATTATTTCAAGCTGAAGTTGCACGAGCTTTCCGAGGCCTGTATCCCGAGAAAGGGGAAACGGTTAGTGGGCAGGAGAATTAGACCTAGCTGGATGAGCGGGCGTCTTAAAGGGGCGATTAAGAAAAAACAGAAAGCGTACAAAGAATGGAAGAGGGGAGAGATCGGCAAGGAAACCTACCTTATTGAGGTCAGAGCATGTAGGGATGCGGTGAGAAAGGCCAAAAGCCGTGTAGAGTTGGACCTCGCGAGGGGAATTAAATCCAATAGTAAGAGGTTTTATAGCCATATAAATAGGAAGAAAACAAAGAAAGAGGAAGTGGGGCCGCTGAAGCATGCAGATGGAGTGGAGATTAAGGATAATCTAGGCATGGCACAATATCTAAATGAATATTTTGCGTCCGTCTTTAATAAGGCTAATGAAGGGCTTAGGAATAGAGGGAGCGGGACAGAGGGGAATAAAGGAGGGGCGATTGACATTACAGTATCAGAGGTGGAAGCCAAACTTGACCAGTTAAATGGGACTAAATCGGGCGGACCGGATGATCTTCATCCTAGAATATTGAAGGAGCTGGCGCGAGAAATTGCAAGCCCCTTGGCGATAATTTTTAATAAATCTGTAAACTCGGGGGTGGTACCAATGGACTGGAAAATAGCTAATGTGGTTCCTATTTTCAAGAAGGGGGAAAAAAGTGACCCGGGTAACTACAGGCCTGTTAGTTTAACTTCTGTAGTATGCAAGGTCTTGGAAAAAATTTTGAAGGAAAAAGTAGTTAAGGACCTTGAGGTGAATGGCAATTGGGACAAATTACAACATGGGTTTACGAAAGGAAGATCGTGCCAAACCAACTTGATCTCCTTCTTTGAGAAAGTAACAGACCTTCTAGATAAAGGAAATGCGGTGGATCTAATTTACCTAGATTTTAGTAAAGCGTTTGATACTGTGCCGCACGTGGAATTATTGGTTAAATTAGAAAAGATGGGGATCGATATGAAAATCCAGAGGTGGATAAAGAACTGGTTAAAGGGGAGACTGCAGCGGGTAGTACTGAAAGGTGAACTGTCGGGTTGGACGGAGGTCACCAGTGGGGTTCCTCAAGGTTCGGTTTTGGGTCCGATTTTATTTAATCTATTCGTTACTGACCTCGGAACCGAATGTAGGAGTGGGCTGATAAAGTTTGCGGATGACACAAAGTTGGGAGGTATTGCCAATTCGGAGAAGGATAGGGATATTCTGCAGGGAGACTTGGATGACCTTGTAAATTGGAGTAACAATAATAGGATGAGATTTAATAGTGAGAAGTGTAAGGTGATGCATTTAGGGATGACTAACAAGAATTTTAGTTATAAGTTAGGGACGCACAGGTTGGAAGTGATGGAGGAGGAGAAGGACCTCGGAGTCCTGGTTGATCGCAGGATGACTATGAGTCGGCAATGTGACGTGGCTGTGAAAAAAGCTAATGCGATCTTGGGATGCGTTAGGCGAGGTATTTCTAGTAGGGACAGGGAGGTGCTGCTTCCGTTATACAAGGCGCTGGTGAGACCTCATTTGGAGTACTGTGTGCAGTTCTGGTCTCCTATGTTTAAAAAGGATGAACTCAAACTGGAACGGGTACAGAGAAGGGCCACTAGGATGATCCAAGGAATGGAAAACCTTTCCTATGAAAGGAGACTCGAGGAGCTCGGTTTGTTTAGCCTAACCAAAAGAAGGCTGAGGGGGGATATGATTGCTCTCTTTAAATATATCAAAGGGATTAATACCAAGGAGGGAGAGGAATTATTTCAGCTCAGTAGTAATGTGGACACGAGAACAAATGGATATAAACTGGCCGTGGGGAAGTTTAGGCTTGAAATTAGACGAAGGTTTCTAACCGTCAGAGGGGTGAAATTTTGGAACAGCCTTCCGAGGGAAACGGTGGGGGCGAAAGACCTCTCTGGCTTCAAGATTAGGCTTGATAAGTTTATGGAGGGAATGGTTTGATGGGATAACGTGATTTTAGTCAATTAGGCATTAACGTGCCATCGCGGGTAAAATGAGGGTCCGGCTGTAGAATCTTGCCTGTATGCTCGGGGTTCTGCTGATCGCCATATTTGGGGTCGGGAAGGAATTTTCCTCCAGGGTTGATTGGCAAAGGCCCTGGAGGTTTTTCGCCTTCCTCCGCAGCATAGGGCAGGAGTCGCAGGCTGGAAGATTCTGTTGTGGGTGGGTCAGCTTTTGTGGCCTGCATCATGCGGGAGGTCAGACTAGATGACCATATTGGTCCCTTCTGACCTTAAAGTCTATGAGTCTATAACATCGTTGAAATGAAAAGAAAATGTATTTTTAAAAAATAACTTTCAGCTAATGGTCTGTTAAGGCGAAAAAAAAAGCCTGAATCCCAATTTGTGAGTGTTCATTATTATGGGCACATTGCCTATTACCTTATATTTATCTCCATTACGTTTCATTTCCCTGGTGTTAAACCAGTTATGCTGAAAATAAAAATCTCCTGGATGTACTAAGCTGCTTGCACCGTGCTTATTCACCGCTCAGCCCCACTTATATGTAATCAGTTAGTTTATCTGCAGATGCTGTCCTTGGGCTTATTTGTGAAAGTCAATTAGGAACAGCAAGGGGTCCTCTGACTTCCCACAGAGCTCCATTACTTCCAGTTGCAAGCGATACACAGATTCTGCGCCCTCCTCTCCCCCTCACCCCGCACACTCTGGCACTTCCTTGAATCCTTGTAGTTCACATTTAAAGCAGCAGCTTTTTATCATAGGCTTTCTGAAAATCCAATTTAATTATATACATTTTATAACTTTCCAAAAGAGATGCTCTGGCTCAGCCAGCAGGTATGGGCTAGAGGCAGGAATCACTGGGTGAGGTTCTTTAGCCTGCATTATGCAGGAGGTCAGTCTTGATCATAATGGCTCTTTCTGGCCTTAAAATCTGTGAATCATACCCTTAGGTAGACATACAGTCCACTTCATTGCAACAAGGCTCGTCACCTCCACAAAGTGAAAGATGCAGGATCTTCCTGGTGACTGCTGACCCATCACCTGATCGTGAAGGGTTTATAGTTTTGGCTACCATATAATTCCTTTGCTAAGCCTTTTTAACACAAGTTATGAAAGCTGTAACAGCAAGAAGGAGAACAAATAACTGAGTTATTAGGTTTGTTATGATTACAGACCTTTTGTATGAGCATGAGGCCTTGAGGGAGTACTTATGCTAAAGGCTGGGATTTAGCTGAAGAGTGTAGGCCTCAAGAAATAACCACAGGTCAGATATTTTGCACTCTCCTTCTAAGAGACAAATGAGTAACCCCACAAACAGGTACAGTACGCTACAGGATTCCACAAGAAGGGAGCTTTAGAGGGCTTTGGTAATTATGTTGCTATGGAGTATTAAGCAGTTAGATCTCATTTACGTATCGAAATTATTAAGAAATAAGTGACGTACATCATGAATATTAATGCTTGATGTTTAATTATGGACATCCTAAAGGCCTCATATGGATAGGGGCTTTAATGATCTTATTATAATCAGGATAAAGGAGCAAATATGGTATATATCTGTACTACCACCATAAGGAAGGGTATAAAATACCACACCCCGTTCCCATTTCTGTGGGTTCATCCGGTTCCCGAGGCAGTGTAAATGGAATCAGAACCTCCTTTCTGATGGGTTACACTTACTTACCCTTCTGTCTTTGTTTCCAGTGGTCTCCATAAGTTGTAAATATACACAATGCAAGACTGTAAGTATAAACAATATAGGAAACTACTTAACCGCACTTATCTTAGTCATATAGTTGTACATATTGATCCTTTCCCATGATTCCAATTATAGTTGTCTGTACTAAATAAAGTTTGTGTGTGTGCGTTTCACCAAATTACGTCTTGTCAATTAACTTTAAACAGCCACCTAGGAAAAGAACCTGTTATCTGTGACAAGTGCATATTGCATGCCAATATGTAATCTGATAAGTGTAATAATTGCTCAGACTACATTCCCTGACTGATTTCATTCTAGTTTTCTCCTAGTGTTGATTTTTTTGCTTTGCTGCTGAACTTGACCCCGCCCCCTCCACCATGGCATTTGTGTTTAAATATAAAGCAAATGAGCTTTATTTTCCTTTATATACGAGTCTTATTCCTCCAAACTCCACCCCACCCTTTTTGTTTTGAAGGAGCACTGTCAGGGTTGAAAGTCCTCAATTCTGACTCCTCTGTAGCCCATGGAAACAACTGTATTCCTTTTCATTTCTACAGCACCTTCCACAGGAGGGTCTAAAAGCGCTTTCCAATTTAATTTAGTTTACCCTTGGTACTCCTGGAGGACAGTACCACTCAGCCCGAATAAGGGCGGTAGAATCTGGCCCTAAGCCTCAAGAGGTGGGAAGGGCACAAGAATTAATTGAGTTGTTTTAATTGGTTTAATTGGAAAGAGTGTAGGGCTCTTGCCAGCCCAGTGCAGAAGACGCAATCTAAAGCGACAGGATTAGCCAGTGTAGCACATTCTCTGTAGTGATCTGACTGAGCCCATTACTCAAACACAGTAAAATGTCTTTCCAGTCCTTTTACAGTCCAGCTCTGAGGCAGAGAAATTTTAGCGTAAAAGGGTCTTACGCCCTTTTAACTGTTCTAATGGCACTTTATTCATTCTCTAATCCCTGTCTCACAAAGACTGAATATGAACTTCGGGGTGTGCGGAGGACTATGACAGAAACTCAACAGTTTTATTGGCACATAACTAGCTCTTCTTACCAATCAGGTTCCTCCATTCCGTGTCCAGGTCTGCTTGATTGGCCAGGCAGCCCTTCATGACGTTGTGACAGTAGTTGTTGCACGGCTTCACACTAGACATGCCCCGGCAATACGGACAGTACACCAGCTTCATTATGGCACGAGTGCACTCATGGCTAAGAGACACCTAAAAGAGGTGGAAGGGCAATTATTAATTATGGAAACAAGTGAAAGACTCTCATTAAACAGGAAATTATACAGTGCATTATTTTAAAGCCCTAGTCAGATAGATTAAATTATACTGAGCTAAATTCATGCCCCATGTAACTAAATCATTTAAAATGTTTTGTGATGCAGTGGACAGGACTCTGGATTGAGGCAGGATTCTATTTTGGGTTGTGCCACTGACCTGTTGTGTGTCCTTGGGCAAGTCACTTTGTCATTCAGTACCTCTGTTTCCCCTCCCACCCTTCATATCCCTTGTCTATTTAGACTGTAAGCTCTTCCAGTCTCTTTTTAGACAGTCTTTAGACTGTCTCTCTCTGTGTATGTCTTAATGCACCCTGTGATTACAGCACAAACCTACCCACTATATATTTGTGCAGTACTTAGCACAACGAGGCCCTAAACTCGACTGGGGCTTCTATGCACTACCATAATGCAGATACAGATGATGATAAAACCAAAGTAGCAAAAGAAGTGAATTTATATAGAGATGAAAATATTAGCTAATGGGATGGAATACAAAAATATACCAAAGAGCACATTAAATAATCAAATTATTATGACTGTATTATGACTTGCTTAGGGAAGTTCACAATACATGTTACAGCACTTTAGCAGCGATATTACATTCCTATTCCTTCCTTGAGTATCTGCAGGGTGGGCCCTTTCACAACCAGTGAGAGCCAGTTTTACTAACCTGGCTCTCTCTGTCCTTTCTGTTTTCACTGTCCCTGTGTCATGACTGTGACCTGTAATTCTGCAACACTGTCACACTGTAACTCCTGCACCCGGAGAGTCTTTTATAAGCATCAGCAGGTTATTTTGTTAGGTAAGTGTCTTGTTTCAACCATCTGGCAGATGTGGATAGCCACAAGCTTCCTCCATGAACTTATATTGACTGCACTGACAGTTTGCTCCTGAAATGTGTACTGCCTCTTATGCGAGGCTGATCCCATGGGGGAGCCTGAACATTACAGGCATTCTGCTGGTGGCATAGGAAAGGAAGGTGGGGTGAAGAGCTTGCGAGGGTGATCCAAAGGGTCAGCCTGAACCATTTTGAAAATACCTGCAATTTGGGGTACTCCAAAGGTTTAAAGAAATTGCACTTGTAACATATTTTTGTGAGCCTCAGGGATAAACCATTTCTGGAAGGGATGGCTAACCAGCATCCAGACACGGGAGAAGGGGCTGATCAGCATTAGAGGAAGGAAAAGCCTCCATCTATAATTTGGTGCAGAACCAGATCAAGAAGCTCCTGAGAGCTCCCTGAAGAACACTCCCCTCCAACCCACTACTACAGTGCTGTGCTGCAACCATTAGCTCAAATGGGACTCTGGCAAACCTGGCCAGTCCATAATATTAACTAGCATACCAATTTTTTTGGCCAATATCCATTTGCAATTTCCTTGTTAGGTGATTTAAAAGAAATGGCTTAATGTTCCTTTTTCAACCAATCAATCAAATGCCAGTAGCTTAGCACTCATGAGAAATTATGCAATAGCAAGAACAAAGAAGTGTGATGGACGGGGAAATGCTCTGTCTTGAAAGAGATCCAAGTTGCAAGATTCAGTTTCCTTTTAAGCTTGCTGTGGTCCAAGAATAAGCAATACCGAGGCAGCTTTAGCATGCTCCCACTCTTCTGAGCCCACTGTTAGAGGTCCAGAGATAAAATCCCTAAGGTTTGTCTTCCTCAAACACTCTTCTCTATAGCCCTTTATTTTTAGTATGCCTTGAAAAGGATGTCTCCACTCTGCTGGGTTTTTATTTTGAAGGAATGAATTAAAGGACCGCATGAGAAGTCTTCCTGAGGTTCAGATACCGTACAGACATCCCGGAACTGCTCCCCATGTTAAAAGTTAGAAGTAGGAGGTTTCAATTTCTTTGGTTTCTATAAAATGAAGTTTCTAAACCTCAGAAAACTGATGGGATAATGTAGAAAAATTCTCTCTCTGTACACAACAAATATCCACAGAAAGACCTGAGCCCAAATCCACTAAGGACTTAGTCATTGCACCTAACTTTTAGGTGCCCGGTCATTTTGGCTACATGTACACAGGGATAAAATACCCTCTACCCTTGCAGGATCCCGGAGCTTGGGCTCCAACCCAAGCCCCAATATCTACACAGTGATTTTTCGGCCCTGGAGCCTGAGCCCTGCAAGCCCAAGTCAGCTGACTCAGGCCAGCTGTGGGTTTGTTATCCCTGTGTTGACGTAGTCCCAGTGGAATCCACAAACCCTGGGTGAGGCCCTTCGGCTCCCTATACTATGCATGGGGACAGATAGCTGCCTGAGAATGGGATCCACAAAAGCCAGCTCACTAGGCAGGGAGCTGCCTAAACTAGCCAACGGGAGATGATGACAAGAGGTGTGAGTCCTATGCCCGGCCACTCCCATGGAGTTAGGCGCTTAGTCCGGGCTGGAGGGAGGCACCTATCTCGCTTGGGATCCACAGCTAGGAACCCTCGTCTAGAGTCAGGTGCCTAAGCGGTTTCTTGGCAGAACAGCAGCAGCACGTACCTGGCACCACACAAAACGACTGGAGGGAGGAGGCAGCCTCCCTTATAACCTCTAGCCCAGTGGTCAGGGAACTCACCCCAGAGGCAGGTTCAGTTCCCCATTCTGCCTGGTGACTACAGCGTCATTCTCACTCTTGCTGGCCCAATGTATATTTTAGTTATTTATACCAAGTGGAATGGCTTCAAAAGAGGGACAACATCAGACTATCCCCTAGTTCATTGGTTAGGGCACTCACTTGAGAGGTAGGGGAAGCCAGTTCAAATCCCTTCTCATGAGGCAGAGGTGGGAACTGAAGTGGGTTCTCTCACATCCTGGGTGAGTTCCCTAAGAACTGGGCTGAAGACGATAAAGGTAGCTTCCTTTCTCCTCCACCCCACCAGCTGTTTTACATGTGGCCGGAGCATGCCTACCAGATCGGGCCCTGCAGGCGACACAGGCAATGTCTTCTCCTGGTTTCAGGATCATTCTAGGGTTCAGTTGGGGGTCCGGGCGGCTGCCTGAGGCAGCAGTGCACATGCCTAGAGACAGAAACTTAGGTGCCTTGGGGACTTTTTACAGTGAACATTTAGGCACCAAATGAGTTTTGCCAACTACAGGACACCTGTGATTGCAGTGGTGCCTAAACCTAAGTCCCTTTGTGGATCTGGGCCCTAATGCTTTAACTCTGCCAGATAAAGTACATACTAACCTGCCACAGAAATACTAAAACCTAGGGTGACCAGGTGTTCCCAAACGCCTCATCCCCAGCCCCAGCCCAGAGTCTGCACCCCCAGCCAGAGCCCTCACCCCCCCATACCCCAACCCTCTGCCCCAAACCAGAGCCCCCTCCTGCACTCTGAACCCCTCAGCCCCAGTCCGGAGCCCCCTTCTGCACCCCAAACCCCTCATCTCTGGCCCCACCCCAGAGCCCTCACCCCCTGTCGCATCCCAATCCACTGCCTCAGCCTGGAGCCCACTCCGGCACTCTGGACTCCTCATTTCTGACCCCACCCTAGAGCCCACACCCCCAGCCAGAGCCCTCATCCCCTCCTGCACCCCAGCCCCCTGAGCCAGCCCAGTGAAAATGAGCGAGTGGGTGAGGGTGCGGAGAGTGAATGACAGAGGGAGTGGGGATGGAGTGAGCAGGGACGGGGCCTCGGAGAAGGGGTGGGGCATGGACGGGGCATTGGAAGAGTGGCGGGGCAGCAGGCAGGGCAAGGGTGTTCGGTTTTGTGAGAGTAGAAAGTTGGCAACCCTACTAAGACCTCAACCTTGAAGAAAACTGCAAAAGTTTAAAAGCTTTGCTCTCTCTTTTAAAAGAGCTTCTTCTTTTGTTACCACTGCAAACACACACAAACAGAACCAAAGGGGTAAAATTAGTGCACTCATTCTTCAAATCCCTGCTTCAAGGTACTAAAATGCGTATTTAATCTCTGGGATTAAATTGGTTTAAAAAGTGTAATGCTCCCTTCACACCAGCAGGTGGAGCTTTTACCCTACTCAAGTAACAGATGAGGAAAAGTTTGAGAAACAAACCAAAACTCCATCCACCGCTTATTAACCTAAGACAACAACAAGGTACAATGAAAATATCATTTAAAATGTAAGATTTTCTTATAAAACACAGGACTTGAATAAAATGCACGGAATGTTAAATGTGGGGACAACAGTTAAGAGTAGATGAAATATAAATGCATGCTAGAAATAGCTAACACCAGCCAGAAGCAGACTATTCAACTTGAAATACTGGAAATTCAGTCTGGAAGGGAGTGCTACTTTTTCTTCTAATGAGTCTTCACCAGAGCTGTACTGTGAAAATCCAGTATAAGAATTAAACTTGCATGCTTGTGAATGCATACAAGAAAGTACTGAGGAGAACTTTGCTATTTTTCCAGACCTGCAGAAGAGCTCTGTGGATTTGAAGGTTTGTCCCTTTCACTAATAGAAGTTCTACAACAGAAGATATTACCTTGCCCACCTTGTCTCTCTGATTACTTAACTTACTCATGGATATTTTTCTTTTCAAAGTGAATTTAATGCTCACAAAGCCAGTGGAGACGGACATACCCCCCGTCCCAGGACAGCCCCAGCACGGGCAGCAACTCTATAGTCTCCAGGATGCTCTGCCTCTACACAGACTTGATAAGACCATCTGTGTGTGAGGATAGTTAATGCTCCGTGCTAGTCACTCCATGTCCTTGCTGCCAAAATTAGCCAACAAGGGTGCAACTATTGTTATTTCCTGTGAGGTAATCCACTGTCCTGCAACCGGCCTCCTATAGGCCACTCAACAGCTGTCAGAGGGTCATAGCTTGGCTAGCCAGCTAACCATCACACATGATGCAGAAGCATCCTAAAAAATCAACTGCTTGCTTACTGTTCACATCTGTCTTTGGATGGCCGTTTCAGATGATGTACTAGGCACAAAGAACACTGCCTGGAGTTTCGAGCTAAGCTCCTGAGAGTAGGAAAAAAACTATGCCTTTACCGCATAACTGAGCGAACATGACTTGGATGTCAGACAGAGAATATTTGTGCATGGCCAATTTGTCATTCTTGCAAAGTGACTTTTTCCACCAGAGGGACACTTTAATGCCACATCGTACAAGGCAGCTTGGAGGCAGTGTGCATAGCGCAGTACGGTGCAATATCCACCCATGTAAACCCTTCTGCATTTACCTGTCCTATGTTTAAGCCTGGCAGAATTCGATTTTTCAATTTTTTCCCCACAGATAATATCAATGTATATTGTTAAACAATTTTTCAATTTTTTTTATTGATTTAAATTTTTAATATATATGTTTCACTGTTGTGGGCAATTATGGGAGGTCAGACAATTATTTAATGACCGTAGGCATGGAGATTAAAAAAATTAAAGCTTTATATCCATTAAAACATAAATAGTCAATATCACATGTCAAAATATACAAAGTAAATATCCTTAAATCAAACTCTACTGAGTTCTCAAGCAGCATTTTTCTTATATTGCCTATCTGTAAATTTCAATTATCATCGATGGAAATATTTTTTGTCAGTTTGTGTGTGTATGATGACATTGGCGTTTACTAACATTTACCAATAAAAATGGAACCCTTCTAAACCTACCTATGTTATCCCTTTCCCCTGTGCCTGTCCCTGCTGTATACACAGTAGGTGATTTATTCATGCACCAACTGTTGATGTTAAAATGATCTCTCCCTTAAATCTGTCAGATTGTGAGTGTTCAACTTTATCTCTGAGCAGCAAGGATTAGTAGTAGTCTCTGCTGGTATCCAGATGACTCCAGGTTCCTGTACCCCTTTAACCTGCTAATTATTCCACTTGTTAATGATCATGCTCTTCCAATTTTGCAGACAGAATGAGATGTGTCTAAAATGGACACCAGTGTTGCTCAACGGCTGGGGATCTTCCCGAGACTAGGAGGGTGAGATTATGGAAGTGTTTTCCACATGGACTTTGCCTTGATAGCGCTCAATCCTGCCCTCACTTATACCCATGTAAGTCCATTAACTTCCACGGCATTCGTCCCACTGTACCTCTGTGTGAGAGGAGACTCAGGCTCTTGAGCTCTAAGATGCAGGTTCCTCCATCTGCTGTTGCTTCCATCTAACATACACAGTGATAGGGCTGCTCCAGGCTTGGGCTCACTGAGCTAAAATGTAGAATCTGGCAGGGGACTGTATGAAGCCTGAAGGGTTCGATTTAAAATGTGTTTAGGAACTAAGCTCTCCCAGTTCAGCTAACAGGCTCTGGAGGCACACTAACCCTTGCAGGTTATTTTGTTGAACCAAAAGGGCTTTGAGGTGGTGAGGGTAGGATAAGGGCTGGCTGACGCCCACAGGGCCAGCTATGCAAACAATCCCACACAGTTTTTGAGAACTTGGACAGGAGATTCGCTAGCACAGCGCACCTTGAAGTCAAGGTTCAGGAGGATTTGATGTGAACATTCCACATAGCTCTAATCCTAAAGTATTTGCTTAGATCACTCGTCCAAATGTCTGGATTCCTTGTCCATTGCCGAAGGAGATGCTACCCAAGAAGTAAAGGGGACTGATTGCTTTCTTCCAGCAAACATCCTAATTGTAGATAATATTTTGAAATTGGGCCAGTGTAGCATCTTTCTCTTTTTAAAATATGAACTACACGGAGACTCTTTTCCTACACACGGTACTTATTAGTGGAGTTGAGATGTCTAGCTTTGAAAGGAGTCTCAGAAATAGCTTGGAGACATTCAATCAGAAATTAATTTATTATCTTTATAGACTATATGTTGAGAGCTTATATCATACTGTACCAAACAACTGGCTATGAGAATCTCTCTCTAGATCTCTTGGATATAGTGAGGTTAAGGGATGGCAGCACTAATAGTTTGGGCTGTCTGCCTTTTCTCCACTCTTGTGGCTTTGTGCTATTGTACAATAAAGCTATTGTATTGATAACACATTGTGACTTTTTTCTTCTATAGTAACACATACACCCCTGACCCCATGAAGAAAATCTCCATAGGGAGCAAAAGGAGAATGGACAGCATTACGGGTACACCTCAGCAACCCTGGCAAACAGTGGGTGGTACATACTCACACAACTCGACTCCTTGAACAAAGGGAATGGCAGAATCAGGTCCAGAAGTCAAGATACTCAAAATGAGGAGCTAATGTTATGCAAGTGATGGGGAAAACTGTCACCAACATCCCTAAAACACAGCTCTGCAAAAGGGCTGTTCGAGTGATGCACGTTGTTTCCACTAGAACGCCTTATTGAGTTATATGGAAAGACTCCAGGAAGACCAGGAAGGAAGATCCAACTAGGGTTGCCAACTATGTAACATTTAAAAACCGGACACTCCAGCAAGAGTACTGGCACCTTCCCTTCCCTGCCCCTACCCCTGAGTACCCGTCCCTGCCCCGCTTCTTCCCCCGAGGCCCTGCTCTTGGCCTGCCCCTTCCCCCTAAGCGCCCCCCTTCTGTTTGCTCCTCTTTCCCCCTCCCTCCATCACTCACTGCTTTTCCCCTCTCCACTCCTCCCTGCATGGGTCAGGAGGGACTCACCTGCAGAGCCGGGGCTGGGAGCTGCAGCCGCCTGATGCAGGTAGAAGGTGACCCTAGCTGAGACGGGCTGGCGCGGGTGATGATTTGGTGCCTCCCCCGCCTGCGGTGACCGGACTTTGGTGTCTGGTCAGTAGATCTGACCGAACACCATCAGGTCCCCTTTTCCACCAGACTTTCTGATTGAAAACCGGACACCTAGCCACCCTACATCCAACGGCCAGGTATGCAGCACAGCAAAGGCTTCCACTTTCCATCGTCTCATTGCCTTACTTTACAAAACAGAGACGTGGACATTTCTACTGTGGGGTCACATTTGGAGGCATTTCCCTTGGAGCCAGGGAAAGCCATGATGTTTGTCACTGGCCATGGGACTCCAATCTTGTATGATGAGGGAGGCCTTGAAAGTGCTGCTATTTATATCCTTACACAGGCTATTGTTAAGGGTGCAGTACTGCAGCTCCCCAAGGAAGAGTGCATGGTTTTTTTGGTGGTGGCCTTTTTTACTGCTTGGCTAGTAGTAAGGTGGGTATGTGTTTTAACAGGGAAAAATAAAATATATATGTAAAGGGGGTAAAACTTCATAGAGAGGTGGAGGTGGCTGATTGGTTAAAACCAATAAGGGGCGGAGCCAAGGGACTATAAAGTTGGTCTGCAGCCTCAGCAGCTCATTCCAGCCTATGAGTTCAATCCACCTAGAAGTTCGCTTCAGCCTGGGAGTACTCAGGTTTACAGGCTCAGCTAGGCCAAGGAGGTTGATCCATGTTAGGAGCTCAGTCCCGATGAGTGCCTAGATTTAGATCTCAATGTCATCTTAAGGATTTTTGCAAGATGCTTCCTTGCCCCCCATGGTAGGGTGTTTATTTCATGTGAATGTTGCTATTGGAACACTGCAAGTTAAATTAATAAGCTTCATTTATTAAAAGTCCCTTATTTTGATATTTCTTTATTGTGATATTTACAAAGGAGTCCTACCTTCATCTCTCCACTCTACTTAAGAGTGTGGTACCACATTTCCCCTGTTAAAACAGTAGTGTGACACCCAAAGGAGCATATATATATATATAGCCTGTTATTCAGAAGTGCTGAACTGCCCTTGACTTCAAGTTAAGCTGCTAGGTGCTCAGCACTTCTGAACATCAGCCACTTGGGTGTCTAAAACTCAACTCAGGAGTCTAATATGAGGCACCCATTTTTGAAAATCTCGACCTATACATTTTGTACCTTCAGCAGCAGCCCCCGTGGCACAAATTTTAAAAGGATTCATTACTATTACCATATGATTTGCACTTAAAAAATCCACTAGAAAATTTGTCTTGCTCTTCTAGGCAGTGGCATGCATCTACGTATACGTTTGCATTGCATGCCCCTGAATTCACAAAAAATGTGGTCCAACTGGCAGCCCATGGGGCCATTCTGTCCAGCCCCTGAACGTGCACTGTAGAACAAAATTGTGTCCTCTGCAAAGCATGACCTTGCATACACCGTATGCGCAAGGTCACACCGCATGGACGATGCCATTTTATGGAACTTCACTAAAAAGTCTGGACCACCTAAGGCAGTGTTCTCAACCAGGGCTATGCGTATCCCTGAGGTTCTGCAGAGGTCTTCCAGGGGGCACAACAACTCATCTAGCTATTTGCCTAGTTTTACAATAGGCTACATAAAAAGCACTAGAGTAAAGTCAGTACAAACTAAAATTTCATACAGACAATGACTTGTTTACACTGCTCTATGTACTATACACTGAAAAGTAAGTACAATATTTATATTTCAATTGATTTATTTTATAATTATACGACAAAAATGAGAAAGTCAGCCATTTTTCAGTAACAGCGTGGCTGTGACACTTCTGTATTTTTATGTCTGATTTTGTAAGCAAGTAGTTTTTAAGTGAGGTGAAACTTGGGCATACGCAAGACAAATCAGACTCCTGTAGGGGGTACAGTAGTCTGGAAAGGTTGAGAGTCACTGACCTAATGCAGGCAAGTGTGGAATTGAAACGTACATGACAGACCAGAGCTAGTGGTGCAAACTCTTCATCAGGATGGAAAGCTTAGTGCAAAAAATTGTTCACTAAAAGTTGCTGCATGTCTTACTAAAAGCACGGCACAGCTTCCAGGTCAAAGAGAATTGATATTATACTGTGAATAAAATAGAGCATTAGGAACAGACAAGTCTGAGGGCTGCAAAAGAAAGCTAGGAATCAGAGCGATCTGAAGAGAAGTATTGTGCTGGACTGGAATGTCTCCAGGGGAAGGAGAACAGGATAATCTGGAGGACGATGTTAGGAGGAAGATCTTGAGGATGAATGGGACGATCTAAGACAAGGCAGTGTATTAGTAAAAAGTCAGTTTAGAACTTCTGATTCAAGTAACAATTAGTGTTTGCCTTTTATTTTAAAAAAAGTCAACTTGCTTTTAAAAAAAATTATTTTTTCCCCCATAAATGTCTACAGAATAAGGAGAAAAATTCTGCAGAACTTGGCAACATAGGCACCAACTCCGTGGGTGTTCCAGAAAAAATGGTGAGTGTTGAACACCCACTGGCAGAACCCCTATCAGAACCCCGCCCCTCCCCCAGTGCCTCCTGCCTGCCGGCGGGCCCCGCCAATCAGCGCCTCCCCCTCCCCCCTCCCCGCGGCTCCTGCCCGCAGCAATCAGCTGTTTTGCAGCGTGCAGGAGGCACTGGGGGAGGGGGAAGGGCAGAAGCGAGGATGAGGAACGCTCGGGGGTGGAATGGGGGCAGGAAGAGGTGGGGCGGGGCAGGAGTGGAAAGAGGCGGAGCCTTGGGGGAAAAGGATAGAGGGGGTCTGATACAAATGCCACTGAAGTGAAAGGAAAGACTCTCACTGACTTCAGTGAACTTTGAATCAGGCCCATAGAATCTTCCATCACTAAGTGGGAGTTGTGCCCCAGTCAGTCCTGATTGATCTGATGAGTGCTTATTTTCCAAACTGAAATGGGTTGACGTTCTCACTCCAGTTCCAAATGGATAGCCACCACATCACAGAAGCTACTACAACTGGCCCTACTGTAGAACCTCAGAGTTATGAACACCTCGTGAATGCAGGTTGTTCGTAAATCTGAGCAAAATTTTATGGTTCTTGTTTCAAAAGTTTACAACTGAACATTGAGTTAATACCGCTTTGAAACTTTATTATGCAAAAGAAAAATGCTTGTAACCATCTTCATTTAAATGAAACAAACACAGAAAATTTTCTTATCTTATCACATCTTTTTTTTAAACTTGTCAAATCTTTCCCTTTATTTTTTTAGTAGTTTACATTTAACAATGTACTGTATTTGCTTTTTTTCCCCTGCTGCTGCTGCTGCTGCCTGTTTGGGTACTTCCCGATCCAGATGAGGTGGGTGGTTGACAGATCATTTTGCAACCCTGGTGTTCGTAACTCTGAGGTTCAACTGTAATTAGCTCACATGTTGGCTATCTCAGCAGACACACCAAAGACTGAACGGACTTGGTGACTGAACCCAACTCACCCCCTAAGGACATTTGCTTTCAGGTCAGGGTTTAGACACGTTGGTGGAACTGCATTACGAAGCTTACTCTGAAGATGCTCGGGTTATGTCAATAACTCTCGGGAGCACTAACTTCACACACTCTCTCTCTCTCTCTCAAATAATATATAAAAAATGTACAGTACTCTTTGGTCTTGATATATTAAGGAAAAGCCTGCTTGTGAATTTCCATAAGGATCAGTTTTTTAAAAAAAAGTCTCAGTTCTGATAGCTGTAATTTCATTAGTTTCCCTTCAGGGGAAAAGTTATTTTATTCATACAGGCAAGATCCCAAACCAAGCCCTTTCCAATGTCCTTGCTCTTTCACTCTTACCCCCTGACCACTAAAAAGCATTTAAAAATTACACCTAACTTCTCATTCAACATCTGACTGATCAAACATCTGGTGCCAATTAAAAACTGATGAAAAACACCAGGTTTCCAACTAAGATTTGTAATAACTGATAACTATGAATAGTCAAAGCCAGCTATTAATCACAGGTGGCCCAAAATCAGAAGCATGCAAACTCCTGAAGATTAAGTAAAACATCATTTGCTCATCTTTAAATAATGTAGCACTGCATGAAGACAGCACATGACAATTATTGATTTATCTGAGCACTATTAATCTGTCCCAGCCTGTGCTAAAGTACAGGCTGTTGAAATACCTGGCTGCACTCCTGTCAATGCCATTTTTATTACAATGAGAATTTCATTAGAATCACTTCATGAGAGAACAAGTCATCAGGATTCTGAAGTCTTTTCTAATGTCAATCGACAACTCAGTCAAAAGAAACAATGAAGCCTTTATGCAAACAAAGATCTCTAAGAATTCTTCCCCATCTCACCCTTGCATTCTCTCGCCTCACCCCTCCCACTTGATTAGAGGCAGGAGTTGCTGCAGGGGTTAGAGTCTGTGCTCTGACACCTCTCTCATTAAAATATGTTTGTACATGTTCTCAGAAAGCAGGTATGGAGTAACGTGCTGGCAGACATTTGATATTTATCTTTATATTTTAATCGAAGAGAATCAGAGACATTTTCCAGGGGTAACACTGGGGAGGTGATTTAAACTGTTCAAATTTTTAAAGTTTTATTGGTGGAGATTCTCTAAATATATAGATAAATAGATACAGATATATCTAGATACAGAGATAGAAATAGATATTGATATGGAATAAATAAATAATTCATAGAAATAAAGATCAATCAAAATGTAAAATAATGATTTGTTTATCATTTACATTTTTTTTTCAAATTAATCCCAAAATATTCTTGTTGTGACCTTGTTGTGCTCTCCTCTTGTGTTCTTATCTGTTCTCCTCTGATGGAGACACATCCTGATTCTACTGAAGTCTATGAGGGTTTTGCCATTGACTTCATTTGGACCAGGATTGAGCCCTGGGAATTTTTCTTTCAAGACCTACTTGTACATAGTATAGTTTAGCTACAGAACTTATAATATTAGAGCTCATCCAACACAGATGTAATTTCCAGACATGTGAATTACCTCAACGGCCTTTAGTCTCCCTCCCTTCATGGGTCTCCTTCACCATTGGGATCTATTGGAGTCTTTTCTTAGTACTGTGACCTAGAAATTATGCCAAGATGTCAAGAATAGGTTCACAATAGGCTGTGTGACCTATCCCCCAAGAATCTGAACCTATCCCAGTCAAATCAAAGTCAGCAGTAAAAATATTTACTGAAAAATACAGATTTTAACTTGGAATCAATGCACTATTCAGTAATTTATCAGATGCAGAAATAAATATACAAAATGCAACAGAACAATTTTAAAATAATTATTTTAATTACTACTAAGTAGAAATCACCTGCCCCATCCTGCTCCCACTTTAATTATGTAAATGGAAGTTTTGCTATGGACTTCAATAGGAGTACCCCTCCCCCAACCCCCAACCTATTCATAAATCCTGGCTAAAAATGGCAAAAATGCTTAGTATACAAAATAGTATTGTGTGGTATGTCATTTTAATTAAAACAACCTTCCAGCTGGGTATACAGTGTTTGATTTAAGTGGCAATGAGCTAATCCACTGGAACAGAAACTCGCCCTGTGAAATGCATTGTTCCACCAAAAGCACTGACATTTCAAGAAAGCTGTCATCAGGTATTATCCTGCAATTGTGGTTTATATCAAGAGATGAACTCTGTACTCCTCTGTGGCTACTTCCCTTTCTGGGTTGACTCCATTCTTTGTTGATAAAACCACTTCGCTCCACCACAGCAAGCGCCTCGCCTGGACAACAATCTTTTAGAAAACTCGATGTCACATCTAGTATGAAAATAGAATTCAAAATTTTGCAACGCTCACGATACAGCCATACTAAGTGACTAATGCACTGAGACTCCCTGTCTGACTGTTCATCACCAGCATTTGCAAACCAGACAGCAGATCCTTCAGGGAGGAGAGGTGCGCTTGGAGAGAATACGTCAGAAAACCGAGAACACATAATTCTCTGCATTCAAAGTGGCATTTGTTTCCTTCATTTCCCTCCCCTCCTGAGCTGTGTCTAAGTCAATTACTGTAAAATTAATGGTTTTGCAAACAATTCTCAATGGGGGGAAGGCACATCCAATTTTTTTTTTGAACTCTCATGCAATTTAGAAAGGAATCAGTTTGAAAGAACTGACAAAAAGAGTTCCTTGTTATTTCATTGATTGTATGCTTTAGTGCACAGTTATAAGTCTTCAAATGATGAGCATTGCACAGAAACTATCTGTAGATTGAGAGAAGTAATCAATTAAAGGGACATCGTCAAGTAGGTAATCTAGTGGGGAGGGTCCCTGGGATTCTAATAGCTCTAGTCTCCTCAGGGTACACACACTTACTGGTAACAGGTTAGGCCTCTGATTCTTCATTTCACTGCCAAAAGGAAGTTTATATTTTTGTAGAACATGGGGGAAAAAAGTCAAGCTTTGTTTCCCCTTGATGCATGTAAAAAGCACAGATCACCCATTTGTGTCCCCTAATGTATGTTTTACACGTACGACTTCAGTGGCCACCATTCAACATCCATGTGATATCAATGTGATACATTTCTCTTGCATCCAAGATCATCTAACTTTCCTCTTTCCACTAAACCACCTCTGCAGGTTTTATTGGAACGTTCCAAACCCATGATCAGAGTCAACCAGCTGTCATTTAAAACAACAAGGCCGCAAGCTCGGAGCCTGTTGCAAACCACTGGGACAGAGAGGAGGCGGCTCCAGTTGGAATAACTGAAAACCGCACTAATACTGAATAAAGCAAACAATTTTCCTCCTCCAAATAGGGGCCAGGGAGAAGTCAGGAAAAAGACACACTGTTCGGATTTTTTCAAGCCGCAGGCGTCAGGGCAGCAGTGCAGCACCCTAGAGCTACCTTGCCCCCTCTGAAATGATAGCAGAAGACTGAAGGGACCATGAGAGCTCTTCCAAAAGAGATGATTTCAGAGTAGCAGCCGTGTTAGTCTGTATCCGCAAAAAGAACAGGAGTACTTGTGGCACCTTAGAGACTAACAAATTTATTAGAGCATAAGCTTATGCATCCGAAGAAGTGGGTTGTAGCCCACGAAAGCTTATGCTCTAATAAATTTGTTAGTCTCTAAGGTGCCACAAGTACTCCTGTTCTTTTTCCAAAAGAGATGTCGGTCCTACACATTAAAATGGGACCCTACAAAAATCTGCCTCCTTACTAGATAGCCACTGTGCTCCCACTGATGCCAATGGCAAAAATCCCATTTGACATCATTGTTACAGGATCAGGCCCTAGAATAAAAAAGTGGAGTCATTTTTTGGGGACGCTGCCAGCTTTAGATACAAGTGTTTCCAGTACAGAGCGGCAATTAGAAGCACATGGAATCTGAGCTCATGGAAACAAAGGAAACTTCAAAAGAGAAGTCAAATTTACAGAATCTCTTATCAAAAACAACTATTTACTGTGAAGGAGATCAGAAATTCCAGAGAACAAAGTCAGGGTTTCACATATCCACACCCTTGGAGCCCCAGGGGATACTGAAGCACACAATGGGAAAAAAGCACAGTCCTACACTCCTGAGACTAGAAGTGTCAAACAACCCCATTATCTACATGAGAAGGTATTACAGGATCTCCATAGGTAAGAAACAGAACAACTACTTCGGTGACAATTGGATCACTCCTCATACTTTTCACTCAATTTTGGGCAGAGCCCAATCATGGGAAAAGATGCATTTTCAGAAAGTCACGAGCATTGGAAAATCAGTATCTAACAATGACTATAGCCTTTCCTGTCACAGCCCCATCACCTGCTGTCACACACAGGCTGGTAGCAGTCATAGACAGATATGGTCAGCTTCCAGCTACCAGATGCCAGTCAGATTATACTCTCACCATTGCCAGTTACAAACAACGGCCCACACCTGCTGCTGTTAAAGTCAATGGCAAAACTCTCAGCGACTTCACCAGGAGAAGGATCTGGTCCATTGGCCTGAGGATCTATAGCCAAGTTACAAACATTCCCTTCTGAAATGCTGATTCTGAATAGAAAAAAATAAACCCTTTTTCCTTTTGAAGTCTGGCTTGAAAGGAAAATGACAATCTGCATCTCTGTTGTTGCAGGCTGAGGCTCCTCAGGCTTCAGCGGCTTTTATGTACATTTTAAAGGCATTTAATAGCAGTAAAGTAAGCACAAATCTCTCAAGTATTTTTCCTACTCTTCCCTCCCCACCTCCCAACACACTCATCATATTGGTCTGAGACAGAGACCAGCGCTTGGACACTGAGGTGGTAGGGCTTCTTAGAAATATGGATGGATAGATGGGATAGATTTTTGGATGGATAATGAGGCCAGCTGATAAATATACAGGATAACATCAGGCCAGTTTGGCTCACAACTGTGATCAGACTACCAGATTGGCCTCGTGTGAGGACAATTCGTTTGGCTGATGGCAAATGGAGGCTACGCTACAGATTTTTGGCCAGATCCTTAACTGGTACGTAGCTCCATTGACTTCTGGCCAGAGCAAGCCTCCACAGACAGATGCCTTCTTGCCCTTCACTATTTCATATGGCTGCTCTTACTGGAACTCTGCTAAAAGAAAACATACTTTTCATGGGATCTGACCTTAAAAGTTTGTTATTTTGCTATTTATAATGTACTACTGACTTCCTCCAGCCTTACCTCACTTTGCTGTATCTATGACCCACAGTTTCCATGCTACACGCTATATGACAACACTATTGGAGCTACACTATTGACAGCAGCTAAAGTCCTGCTCCACAGCACCTATCATCCTCAGAGAGAGGACTTACCGCACCATTTACATAGATGGGGCAAGGACCGCACTGCGCTGCTACCTGAAGCAGAAGCAGTAGCCCAGGCTGTTTTTTCTATCTGGCTTCACATTCTGTCCTTGAGGCAGACAAGAAAGCAGTCTCCTCACAGCCCCGGCTCAAGCCTTCTCCCTTTGAGCTACCCTTATGTTTTCCCACTGACTTAAAGGGGAGCAGGATCAAGCCCAAAGTGAGGGAGATACCAGTGGAGTGGAAGTAGAACTGGTCTTTAATATCCCATGGAACCTGTGACTGAGGAGAGGAATGTGATTCTCAGGGGACACCCACACGTGAGAGAGAACCCACAATTCACTAAGTGACTATTTCAGTGGGCTGTGACTGTTTCACTGTCTTATCTCTACCTAGTCCTGTGAGGGTGTGGGGAGGAAAGGGGGAAAAGAAAAGATTTAAAGAAAAAAAAAGGTTCAAATGATTCTGTACCCCCCCCCCCACTAAGGTCCCTCAAAATCCTAAAATCAGCCTTGATCAGGAGCAGAGTGATCCTCTGCTAATTTCCTACATTGCTGGGATTGGCCTGTATCTTTAGGGGCACAGTCCTGATAGTGATATCCTACCTCTCAAAGTGCTCCTCCTTTTGTTGTCCTCTCTAAAAAAGAAAGAGAAGTAGCAAAGCTCTGTCTGGCATGCTGGAGTATCTCTTTTGACAGCGTTTGTCCCCTCCAAAAGGAAGATGAAAGATGGTCAGAAAGGAGAGATTTTCACTAAACAGCACCATCCCTAGCATTCTAAAAGCTTTATCACATTCTTGCAGCAAGACCAGACTCATTGCGCGTATGCCAGATACCTACAGCTCTCAGGTTACTTTGCCAGAATTGTCCTCAGAGGAGCAACATGGATCTGAGGTGCGTACACACACACACACAGACATCCATAACTAATTGTTCTGCTCCCCTTATCTCCATGAGGATAGTGTGAACACTCCGACCACCCCACACCCTCACAACTAATTGTTCTGCTCCCCTTATCTCCATGAGGGTAGTCTGAATCTAAATACCTATAGATATAGCACATGTAATTAACAATATTTCTTTACTAACAGTCTCATATTAGTTTAATTTTCTTTCCCCTCCTCTTCTGCCAATTTCTCCAAGAAGGGCTACCTACTTCTGAAAGGCCAATTCAGCCTAGATCAGAACCAGCACAGTCTAACAAGCAACTGCTGGACTCATGCCTGGATTTGAAAACAAAGCCCCACTTTGGAAGATGGGGAGCTATGGGCTTTGAGGGATGCTTTCTAGATCACATGCATGCTTACATTCTAGATTACTAATGTGATCCTATTTTAGAGCAGGACAGAGAAGGCTATTAGCATCTGTACCTCGGAGACTCTACAGTGGAACGTAAGGTTTTACCATGACTCCTGTGCAGCACAATTTTTGAACAGATTTTTTTTTAATCACTAGAAGGCCATCAACTTCAAATAAGGGGCCGGTGCCTGTACATCAGCAACCCCTCGACTAAAAGCCCCCTACTTTAAAGTAACACCCTTTTATCAAGAGGACATCCCAGACATGGCAAAGTCATTGCGTTTAAGGCCAGAAGGGACCACCAGATCATCTAGTGTGAGCGCCTGTACACTCTGAGGGCAATCTTCACACCAAGCCAACAACCAGAATCAGACCAAAGGGTTACAGGTCTCAGGAGACTAAACTATTGTGCGCCACAGTCAGAGAACAGGAGGAACCAAGGTGCGCCAATGCAAAGGTCAGTTGTCTCCTGTATACCAGGAGACTGGCACGGCTGTGTAATAATAGTGCCTCTTACTAGCGCTGTGTCCATCTCTACTTAGTTCTGTGTACCCATAAGGCAGCTGTTACAAGTGGTGACACAGCATTAAGGATTGGGGGGTTTCTGAGTCATAGAAAACACATACGGGGCAAATGTTTCAGAGAAAGGAGGTAAGCGTTTCAATCAATCAATGAGTCTGGCTGGGTGATCCTGGAAACGGTGAAGAACACAGGCTGGTGTTCAGATAGACCCACTCTGATTACCCACAATCCATGTGTCTGAACTGTACAGTTAGAACAAGGTTGTCAGGGGAAGGAACAGCAACTGCAAAAACAGGCCCTGGGGAGAGCTGCTGAGCACCTTGGACAATGAATGGATAAACTGGGGACTTTGTTAAAAGTTAGTAAGTCTCTCCCACTTTCTTGACACCCTGCTACCCTAAACTTGGGGAGAGCAGACACATGTTCATCGTTCCACCAGGGAGGTGACCGGCCACATGTTTGGAGGTACTGAAACATGGCAATTACCGCTGTGGCAGCTTCAATATTATAACACCACTTAGTATTTACCCACTTCAAAATATATATCCAGCTTCAATATTATAACACCACTTAGTATTTACCTAGTGCTCTTCATGCGAGGATCTCAAAGCACTTTACAAAAGGGGCTGTGTATCATTATACAGATGGGGATTATACAGATTATACAAATGGGGAAACTGAAAATCAGGCTACTTATCTCTGCCCAAAGATAATGAGCACCCAATCGCCCATTAAAATGAGCGGGAACCGAGAGTATTCTCCGCCTTTGAAAACGAGGCCGTAAAGTGACACGTCCAAGCTCACAAGGTGAATAGATGGCCAACTTGTGAACGCACACTGTCAGCCATTGCTTTGTACAAGTCTATGCCAGTCTTTCCATTCAGTAATTAGCAGCTTGGTGTGCATTAAACGAGCCAAAGTTTCCACCCTTTCAGATTAAAATTCTAGAAGAAACAGCTGCCAGGCTCACACAAATAGGATCCTTTTAAAGTCTGCTGCTCTGTGTAATCATTTGAGTCATCATTTTGCATCTTCTTCACACAAACAGGTGGTAATGAGCCCATGAGAACATTGTGAGTGAGCTGTAAGCATTATCCAGCACATCAGTCAAGAGACTGAAAAGACATGAACTGTATTTTCAAAACATCTTTCAAAGATCAGAAACTAAGCAGAACCCCTCAGCAATATTCCAGGCAATCGTGATGTTGAGTTTCATCAACAGTGTCGGAAACCTGCATTGCCGCAGCCCAGACAATACCTATTTTGTGGACAGAGACAAGACTTTGGTGTCTACTGCTGTCAAGCTTGTTCCTTGCACCAGAACTTTAAAAAAAAAATCCCAAAGCCACCAGGTTAAAGTTAAAAAGGGTGAATTATTATTAGGTGTAATCACCCTACAGCATGAAGACTCATGTTGGCTCAGGAGAAGAACACAGACCAGTCACCATGCTGTTCAGTACAACAAAGCAACTGGGTTTTATTTTAATTGCCATTAAAATAGAGCAGAATGAATCACAAGTTCAGTTCCCAGTAGCAACAGTTGGCAAGGAACCACGATCATCATTTTGAAAAGGCCCTTAACGAGTTTCAATTTGAACTAACTTTCCAGACATCTGGAGACCACTGGCTCCATCTCCCCATCACTTCAGCCAATCAGCTTCCTCCACCTTTCCATGTTTAAGAATATACAGTAGTTCTGTTGATTCCACCTCTTCCTACAAAAGTAGTAGATAATCAAAACCACTTAACCATGTAACATTTGCATTTCTCTATTATTTCCTATGAATCTGATGCAGTTAGCTCCAGCTGTGCAATTTCAGAACTTTTGAAAAAGAAACTCATTGACATCCTACCATAAGGGGAAGATGTGAGACATATGTTCATGTTTGTCTACGATATTTGTATTATTTATCGAGCGCCACTGATATGTATGCTATTTTGCCTTTTAAAAAACCGGCAGTTTCTTGTCCTTAGGTGTTTACCATATAAATTAATATATGTGAAAAAAGAGACGTGAAAAAAATAGGATGAAAAAATGGTGTGGGGTGGGTGGAAATGTAAGCCCACCCCAACCAATCCTGTTTGAATTTGTCAAAACAAATACAGACGCTACAGCACAACTAATTCCTGGCATGTGTCTGGCAAGAGAACACCAACAGTATTGGGAAATGGTAGGCAAAGAACCACCAGAATCCTACAGCTCATTTCTAGAGGGTGGGGATAGAGCAGCCGGCACTTTCCCCGACATGGTTGGCCTGGTACCAGCATCCACTCTCCAAGAACAATCCCGTGTAGCTCTCCTGTGTAGCAGACATATCATCACCTTGCAATGCAGTCTTGGTTTAGCTTTGCCAAACACCCACAGGGCGGGGAGTTTCCACAGCACAGAGAGGAGTTGTAGAATATGAAATAAAGCTTGGCATAAACTTTTTGCACAATGGTCCCATTGCTGACAAGAGATGAAGCACCTTGAATATCTCACTACAATCCTCTGCCTGTCCACCAGAGGAACCCAGACCACATGAGGGCCATCTGCCAGGGCCTGGAACGGAGGTGATATCATGGAGGTGGTTCCAATCCTTGAGAGCTAATTGTCCCCCAGAACATACAAACCATTCAAGTCCTGCCTTTAAATACCAACAGATAAATACAATGGAACGGCATGGGCTTTATGTGCTGGGATCTGCAAGAGAGGCGACAGAGAAATGAAATGTCACTTGCTGCCATGTTATATACTGACTGTACCCTCCTGAATGTTTGTGGAAAATTTCACCTCAGTTGTTCTTGAAAGTGAAACACCAGCTTTTAAAGAGGGGAGTGAGTTCTTGATTGTAGAGATTACAAAAGGGCTCTAATACTGCTGGAATCTTTATGTAATAGGCACCCTTGGGACAGAACAGCAGTACAGCCTGTACTCATGTTTTACACTCATAAGAATGGCCATATGGGGTCAGAGTGATGGTCCATCTAGCCCATTATCCTGTATCTGACAGTGGCCAGTAGCAGAGTTGTAGGAGAGCATTCAGAACAGGGCAGCTGGAGTGATCCACCCCATCTTCCCTTTCCAGCTTCTGACAATCAGAGGTTTAGGGTTGCATCTCTGACTATTCTGGCTAATAGCCATTGATGGGCCTACCTGCCATGAACTTATCTAGTTCTTTTTTAAACCCATATTTTTAAACCCACTTTTTGCCTTCACAACATCCCCTGGCAATGAGTTCCACAGGTTAATTGTGCATTGTGTGTAAAAGTACTTCCTCTTGTTTGTATTAAACCTGCAGCCTATTTATTTCATCGGATGACCCCTGTTTTTTGCACTGTGGAAAAGGGTAAATAACACTTCTCTCCATTTTTTCCACACTGTTCATGATTTTATAAACCTCTGTCATGTCCTCCTTTAGCCATCTCTTTTCTAAGCTGAACAGCCTTAATCTCTTTAGTTTCTCCTTGTATTGAAGCTGTTCCATACCCTTGATCATCTTTGTTGCCCTTCTCTGAACCTTTCCTTGTTCCACTATATCCTTTTTTTGAGATGGGGTGACCAGAACTGAACATAGCATTCAAGGTGTGGGCCTACCATGGATTTATATAATGGCATTATAATATTTTCTGTCTTATTTTCGATCCCTTCCCTAATAGATAGTAACAATCTTTTAAGCCTTTTAGACCGCTGCTGTGAACCAAGCAGAAGTTTTCAGAGAACTCTCTCCAGTAACTCCAAGATCGTTTTCTTGAGCGGTAACAGATAATTTTGAACCTAATCACAGATGTGCCTGTGTGGCTACAGGAGCTGTAACAGTAAGTTATTTAAAGCAACAAGCAGCTGCACAGCAGTCTGGTCAGCCAGCCAGCACAGCTCCAAGTAACGGCTGGCTCGTTGGAGGCAGCTGATGCGTTGGGAGAGGGTACACAAGAACTCAGAGTTTGCAGATGTAGGCTGGCGGCTTGGGTTTATTTCTTAAACAATGTTTCACAGAAATGTAATAACAGATCTAAATGGCACAATGATGGCTTTACAGTGAAAATAGAAAAACTGCACTAGGAGAGAAACCTACCTCAGTGAGGAGGGGCCTACGCAAAGGTCAAGTCAAAGCTATGACACAATGCTCAGACAAGGTGTGTGCGGCTGGTTATAGAGAAGAGATCCCTTAGGGAGAGAACTTGTTCTGGTTTCTTACTGGTTTTTGTTATACATTCAGACAGCACCTAGCATAATGGGGCCCTGGCCTCTAATTGCTACCGCAATACAAACAAACAATGATGGTATTTCTATCTGTCTCAAAAGTGAGATTATCAGAAATCCTACACCGAGATGGGAGAACAGCCAAGGCAAAGGAAATGAAATTTTGACCTCTCTTGAACGTTATAATGTGAGAGGCCACAATGCCACCCAATGCTCAATGAAGTGATCATCTTCACTGGTAACTTTTCTGGTTACAGGCAACATGCAAGCTAATGAGGCAAGCCTGCCTTTACTGTCTCCACAGGGAAACTCAGAATTCTGGGGAGATGACCAGTGGTTAGCTGGGAAAAAGAAAGACTGCTCTTATAGTTTGGCAGCATGAGAAAATCCCTCACAAACTCCACTCTGGACACCGAACACTATTCCCCGATCCTACTTCATCCACAGGCATGCTTGCACCCCGTCCGACACGCAGACTGCGAGCTTTCTGAAGGAAAGACTGTCTTTTCCATTACCTGTCTGCAAAGCACCTAGCCCAATGGCCCCTGATCTTTGACTGAAGTTCCTAGGCACTACCATAATACAAATAATAATCATCATCCCCCACTGGAATAGTCCTGTTCCTTGCATTGTGTATCTCTGCTGTTAGTTTCTACACTTTTTCATACAGCTGTTTATCTTTTACTTGTTTAAATCTAACTTTCTAATTTTGCTTCCTTTTCCCCACATTATCAACATTATTTGTCCATACTGAGATTTGTTTTTAATTAATTTCCCCATTCCCCTGCATCATCAGGCCAAGAATGGTAAGCACTAGGAACAAGTGTTGTGCCTCTGAGCGGCAACTGGCAGCCTCTGCCTAAGTCTTCCAAACACAATACTTTCACCTGTTCAAATGAAGCTCTCTCTGAGTCACAGCAAATGCTATTTTGGGGCAGTTGCCAACCCCATAATGAAAGAATGAAAGAAAAGAATCTTAGATAGAAGTGAGATATTTCTTCTCCCTTTCACTGGCATGCAAGCTACCATCCAGGCTTTCAAATACTTGTAATGCCTTAATAGTGGTAAGTGGGACCTCTCTCATATTGTACAAGCCCTATCTTACAATAAAGGAGGGAGTGCTTGTGAAGGGTGCCTGGCTGACAGTCATGAAGAATCAAATTCTCTATCCACAGACCAGATATAAAGCTGGAAGCAGGAGTGCAAAGCTTCTCCACACTGCACATTAATATGCACTAGCTCTGAAAGAGGACTACCAGTCTTCACTTCCGTTAAGCCCTTCATCTATCCGCTGACACTGCTAACAAGCGTATCCGCTGTGCATGTTGCATGCACACGCCGTCCACTGGCCAATGGACTGAGACCTCCAAAATCATTTTACAGAAGCCGCTGAACAGATGATAAGTTTTCTATCACTATCAAGGTGGAGCCATGTTTGCACCAATAACCAAGGAATGAAAAGCTTCAGATCCCATTGCTATGGTTCAAAGTTTGTCTCAGTGATTATTCCTTAAAACCAGGGGTGATTTACAGTGACTGTAGGAGAAATAATGATTATGCCATTTTCTGACAGGCTACTTGCTCCCATCAGACTTCTTATCTCCACTGGTATGTGCAGTTCTTGCTCCAAGCAAGCAGCTTCTATTCCACTTGCATCCCAGCTGAACCTGCCCATGTACCTTTCAATCACAGCTAGAGTGGCTGCACACAGAGCCTGCTGGGAGACAAATGGCACAGGAACTGGCTGAAGTGTTGGGCGGATATGAAGTCTGGCAGCTGGTGGCAAGAGAAGAAATGCAACGTTGGCAAAATGGAGAGGCAGCAGTCATTAGAAATTACAGAATCCTGCCTGTCGTGCAGTCAGAGACAGTCTCTCTCTCTCTCCTCCCCATCACAAAGCTCCTCGGAGAGTCCAGTGAAAAGCACTTCGCTTTCCCCAGCATTGGTTGCATTGCATTTTAAGAGAAGGCCTTGTAACAGCTGTAATGAGGATGAAGGATACAAAGATGATATATACTGGTACTGCAAGAGCAGACAAAACAAGTCAAAACCAAGAAGAAGAGAGAGGGTCTCGTTCTAAGGGCTCCATCTTGCAATGAATTTCAGGTAGGGCCAGGTCCACTCATGTGCAGCAGCTTGCAAGTCAGAGGCCAAAAGAGACTGCCAACTCAAAGAATACATACAAGTAAACTGTCTACTATTACTATTCACTATGTTGTTACTGATCACCTAATTAGATGTTCACCTTACTGAGGAAAACTATGCATTGTGCACACTTAGAATACTCTTATTGTCACTTATAACGTCACTGCTCTTTAACAATTATTTTTCAAACTTAAACGATGATTATTCAGTGAGGACTAGCCACATGATAAAACTTCAGTTTAACAGAAATCAGCAGCTTTTGTTGTTTTGAGTGCCAAAAAAAGTCAAAACAATTTCTTAAAAGTACAAAAAATATTAGTTTATACTAGGGCTGTCAAGCAATTAAAAAACGTAACCGCGATTAATCACATTGTTAAACAATAATAGAATACCATTTATTTAAATATTTTTGGATGTTTTCTACATTTTCAAATATATTGATTTCAATTATAACATCCATGCTGATGACGGGCTCTGCTCGATAACAATCCAAAGCAGTGCCGACCAACACATGTTCATTTTCATCATCTGAGTCAGATGCCACCAGCAAAAGGTTGATTTTCTTTTTTGGTGGTTTAGGTTCTGTAGTTTCCGCATCGGAGTGTTGCTCTTTTAAGACTTCTGAAAGCATGCTCCATATCTTGTCCCTCTCAGATTTTGGAAGGCACTTCAGATTCTTAAACCTTGGGTTGAGGGCTGTAGCTATCTTTAGAAATCTCACACTGGTACCTTCTTTGGGTTTTGTCAAATCTGCAGCAAAAGTATTCTTAAAATGAACAACACGTGCTGAGTCATCATCTGAGACTGCTATAACATGAAATATATGGCAGAATGCGGATAAAATAGGCACTAAAGTTTTGCATTGTTTTATTTTTGAGTGCAGTTATGGAACAAAAAAAAAATCTACATTTGTAAGTTGCAATTTCACAATAAAGAGATTGCTCTACAGTACTTGTATGAAGTGAATTGAAAAATACTGTTTCTTTTATCATTTTTACAGTGCAAATATTTGTAATAAAAAATAATATAAAGTGAGCAGTGTACACTTTATATTCTTCGTTGTAACTGAAATCAATATATTTGAAAATGTAGAAAAAATCCAAAAATATTTAATAAATTTCAAATGGTATTCTATTGTTTAACTGCGATTAATTGCAATTAATTTTTTTTGAGTTAATCGCATGAGTTAACTGCAATTTAGCGACAGCCCTAGTTTATACTTGTCTAACTCAAACTGGTTCAGTGGGTTTTCTGTAGAGTTTCTGAGCAAAACATCCACAGCTGGTTTGAGACCAAGCATGAAATTTCAGGTCAAACATTATTTTTAAAGAAAGTTCCTGGCTGTAAAGGTTTTTGTTCTCAACCTTTAATCCTAGAAAAATCCCTATCATCATAAAAACAAAGCAAAATAAAACATTTGTCAAATTAAAATGCTGGTTGAAAAACTTGTTCAGATTAAATGGGATACTCTAAAAGGCCAATAATCTGAACTGTTCTTTATCTTTGGTTAATGGGGAATCCAACAGATCACCTGGAATTGGGAATAAATTGAAAGAATCCAATAATTTTCAGGTTAAACTTGCACCCTGTCAGCAAGTTATTAAAAAAACAAGCACATCAATACTCTGACAAAAAGTATTGATGATTATGTACAGCTCTATGGGCCAGATTCTCCACTGCTTTATCCCTTATGCAGTCATTTACTCCTGTGCAAAGAGTGCAAAACACTGCATTTTACATCGACTGAACACACTGTAAATGCTCATGCAAGGTGAAAAGCAGTGGTGAACCAGGCCGTATGTTCTCTACATAACTACTGGCTAACAAGACATTTGTTAAGCAAAACTTACGTGTCAGCAGTCCAGTCTCCACCTCCCTGTTCCTTCAGTGGTGCTACTAGAACTATGCAGAAAATTCCTGAAGAAACAGGTGAAACCTGCCAATTTGTGGGTTTAATTACAAACTGAACACTTGGGCTGGATTTGCTGAGGTTTTTGAGCTGTTCAGCAAACTGGACCAGTTTTAGAAGTTTCATATGGATGCTATTTATAAAATAATAATAATAATAATCATATTTTAAAAAACAGTGGGTTTGATTAGTTTTGTTTTGAGGACAAATCATCCAGGCAGAAGGAATTTGGATCTGGAGAAGGAACTGAGAGTGAAGGAAGAGGCAGTGCTACCTTCTCTGGAAGTTCATACTTTTACCAGCTGATCAGAAAGATGGTCATTTTTCACACAGTTTATCTGTACCTTGTTTGATAAAGTGCTGCTGAAATGATTAAGAGAACTCAGAAGCATGGCAGTGGAATCAAACACTCTAAGAGTTTAAAATCCACATTGTACATATGAGAGTGGGTAAAAACCGATATACATCAATATAATACAAAATGATATTCCATTTCAAAAACCACTGGTGCTGAAAATGAATCAATTTATTAACAGCTATGGCTGCGTTTATGCAAGGAAAAGAGAATGGGGCAACTCCAGGGACAAGGAAAAGGAAAAAGAAAACTTGTCAGCCACTCACCTTATCCCCTCAGACCCACTAACCAGGGCTAAAGTTAGATTCGAGTGCATAAAGCTGAAACACTCAGCAATTCAAAGGATTTATGAAAAAATATTTTACTTCTGTCTCTTTTAACGTATACCATTTCCCTCTTTTATCTGCTATAAGTGCCACGAGAGTGTGATGTTAATAAGATGTGCAAAGGCTTTTGTGTAGCTGAACAGTTTTATAGTATAACGCATTGATAAATGAAAGGATTTGTCACTGTTAACACATTAACATGTCTCTCTGAGATCCAAGTCTGGACTCGCTGTAACAAATAATGCTGTCCTCTTCCAGGCATTTTCTTTCCAGGAAATTAATTGGTATTTCAATTTTTGCATTCATAGTTTAGTCACACCCTATCCTTATCCTGCCAATTGCCATCTTCACATGAAGTATGCAAGTAATTTTATAAAATGGATTTTCAAGGTTTCATCTGTAAAAAGCCTGAATACCTTGCCCGAGTATGATAGCCTCCCTCCTGCTCTGAAAGGTTCCTCTTGTACCAGAGGATGCATACAATTTTATCCTACAAAAACGTCACATTCAATAGCATTAATTTACATGTGTAGAGCACCTTCATCTCCAAAGACCCCAATGCACTTTACAAACTCACCCTCTCTGTACACACAGACACACACACACTGTATAAATACATACTGCTATATATACAGACATAAGAATCACCCACCACTGACATGCACCTCTTGCACGCATTCCCAGCACGTTCTTTGCAAGTCAGTTTTCCATGCCTTACATTATATCACCACCAAGGAGGAAAATAACACAATGTGATGTAAAGGCATGGCAATATCCTTGCCAGGAAAGTCCTGGGAATATATACAAGCAACCAAACAGCTAGACAATCTGGATGACTAGAGCTTCCCCGGCAGCATGCCACATAGGTTAAACTGATGTAAAGTTTGATTTGCGGTGAGTTGCACCTCCATTCTCCTGCTCTGTCAGTGTTTATAACAGCCCCAGCTTGCTATTTGGCAGATGACCCTCAGGCAATTGTTTATACAAGCAAAGGATGTTCATTATCAACAACCCTGCCTGCCTAGTAATGATGAAGGTTTAAGAAAAACAGCACAACAACCCAGTGCTCATCAACAATAAATAGGGTCCTGGAAATGTTAGGTGGGGAAGGATGCCAGGGTGGATACAGAGGAGATTTGTCTCATGACCTACCTGAGAGACCTTTTTGACAACATCACTGCCCACGCTAAGCCCCTGCACATAGGAGCGCACTGCGATGAAAGCTCTCGTCGCCTTCAGTTTCAGGTCCCTCGGAACTTCTCCAAAGGGCTTGTGCTGCTCGGAGTGTTTCACCATGCAGTCCAGGTACTCGTCAGTGATGTGGTACTGGGGATTCATCAGCTTGAAGAGGCGCTCCAGCAGGCGCGTCCAGAACTCGTTGAGGGCCTCTTCCAGGTTGATGTTGGAGCCCCGGTAATAGCGCCGCAGCTCGCTGTACAAGTCCTTGAAGAGCTTGACGTTCTGGCTGTACAGCTCTCCATATGTGCTAGGAAAAGTGTCATAGAGGGCCTTCTCTGACTTGTTCAACAAATCCTGGAAATAACCTGCAAAGAGAGGGAAAAGAGGAGGGTGACAAGATCAGCAGGAGAACTAGAAATCTCTAACAGGCCAGTCTAAAGACACCTACTTGTTTGCACCACTCAGGAGGCTGAGAAAGAGGAGCCAAGGTCAGCCTTTCCTCTTATCTTCTGACTGAACTCCTCCTCTTCCACCCACAATTTTAGGTCTTGAGCTGTTGCTAAAAGGACAGAGCAGGATATGCTCCACATAGAGTGGTCTGCTGCCACCTTGCTCCTTCCCTCCATCAACATCTAAAAACAACGTCAAGTGCAAGCTCTGGATATGTTCCTAAAAATCTGCTGTGCAGAGTGCAGTGTTCTGCCACTAAGCTTTCAGAGCCACATTTCTCCTTGGTTAGTGCAAGCAATGCAACCAATCCAGCCAGGGCAGAAGTTAATGGCCAAGGGGATCCACATGGAAGTGCCCATACTAGGCCTGCAGAAGTTCTTCAGCAACAATGAATGGTTACAGCAAAATGAAAATTCAGTAACCCTACTTCTGCCTGTTTAATTGCTCTGGGTAATGTATGTAAATCACTGTTTAAATCAGTCTGACAAAGGGCTGTCAGGATTGAAGATGCTAAGTGCTTCTCTTCAGTGCTGTCATTGCGTGACAAGAACTCATATGCACAAGTTAACAATCCCGTTTCAGAGACTGCACCAGAATTAACACACACACACAAAATTGTCCAAACAATTCTTGAAACCTGAATGCTTGTTCATAGTTTGAGAGATGCAAGACAAGTGCTTGATACAGTATAAAACATTTGTATTTGATAAAAGCCGCAAATTAACTACCGTATTATCTGTGATCTCATTAATAACAAATGACAACAGATTTTATATTTCTTTCAAACCATACTGCCACAGTGCTTCTGCAGTTAAAGCTGAGACAGTATTTTCTTTCAAAGAATTTGTAGGATATTAAATATTAAGGCCTCAAACAGCAAGATACTTAAGCTAGGACTTAACTTTAAGCACATGAGTAATCCCTTCCTTATTAGCAAACCATTTAGGCATGTGCTCACCTGAGCAGTAACTTTAATGTTGACTTCAGTGGGACTACCCAAGTGAGTAAAGCCACCAGGATTTGACCCTCAAGAAGTAAACTATTGCATAAACTCTCATTCACTTCCAGAAGATTTTTAAAAATTATGTATTTTTTCAGTAATGCACAGAAAGCAGGGGTGCACATTTAAGCTAAGTTAGCAAGGCTAGACAGTCCTACACAGTTGTCAGGTAAATAGGCAAAACTGGAAGTAGGGCATTCTATAAATACATGAATCTAGGAAGATTTGGTAATGGATCTCAGGCACCACCAATCTCAGGAATTTTTTAATCCACTAAGGGGAAAAATGAATACAGTATTAATGATTTCTTTTAAAACATTACTGCCATTAATTAGGTTAGCACCCCAAACCCCCTCCTGCACCCCAACCCCCTGCCCCAGCCCTGAGCCCCCTCCCAGAGCCAGCACCCCATACCCCCTCCTGCATCCGAACCCCCTCCTGCACCCCAAGCCCCAGCCCTTAGCCCCCTCCTGCAGCCAAACCTCCTGCTCCAGCCTTGACCCCCCTCTCAGAGCCAGCACCCCAAACCCACTCCAACACTCTGCCCCAGCCTGGAGCCTCCTCCTGCACCCAAACTCCCTCCCAGAGCTTGCACCCCTCACCTCCTACTGCACCCAATCCCCTACCCCAGACTCAGCCCAGAGCCCCCTCCCACATTGTGAACCCCTCGGCCCCAGCCCAGAGTCCTCACCCCTGCATGAACCACAACCCCCTGCCCCAGCCCAGTGAAAGTGAGTGAGAGTGGGGCAGAGTTAGCGACGGGGGTGGGGCCTCAGGGAAGGGGCAGGGTAGATCCTGGGTTGCCCTTAAATTCAAAAAATGATTTTAGGCGTAAAAAGGTTGGAGACCACTGGGTTAGACAAACACCTGTTACGCATGGTCTAGGAGGTCTACTTGGTCCTGTCTCAGTGCAGGGGGCTTTAAATGCCATTAAATGACACCAGGACACCCCAGAAACAGAAAACGAAGACTATATCCAGTTCAGGCAACAGGAAAATGTAGGTAAACGGAGTGTACTGCAATTATTCCTTTGGGAATACAAGTGGAGCACCCGAGATACCACCCTTCCCATTTCCAGACCTCAATTTTGCATTTCATTCAAAAGATTGAACCTCCACAACCAACCATCTCCTCCTAGCACCATGCCAGAGCAGTGACTGAGTGGTTACTAGAGGGAAGATTCCCACCTCCTGAATTGTCAACATCACCTTGTTTTCCCCCTAGAAGTCTCCCATTCATCCAGCTACTGTCCAGGCTGGACACGGCTTATCTTGGGAGCCCTAACAAGATCCCCGTACAATATAGCAAGTTCAAGTCACACACAGCATGGTGATGTGTGCCAATGTGCCTGAATGGGACGGAACCCTTATTTGTCACAGAGTGCACTTGTTCAGGATGGTACTTGACCGTAACCACCTGGTGATATCTTCCGCTCCTCCCCTTGCTACACAAAACATAACTGCTGGCTGATCCTCTCCACGTGACTTTAATGGAAAGTTTCTCTTTGGTACAGCAGTGGTACTTGTGATTAGGCTGATTTCCTAGCTATCCTTCCTCTCTGCTTGTTTTCTATTTCTACTCTCTACCTAACAAGTGTCCCTGTTGTGCTTCAGGTCCCGTAGTTTGATGAGTGTATTCTGTGACCTATGAGGATGGATGGGTAACTGAGAACAGCAGTCGGAGATTTCTCTCTATAAAGAATGTGCAAATTGAGTATATATGTGGCACAAGTCATTTATAAGGAGGGACCTACAACTGTAGAACTGTGGATTAACAAAGTAATCCAACCCCCTGGTGGAACGTACACATGCAGAGGTCACTGGTCATCCTGTATTCATTAGTCTTCTGTGTGCAGTAGCTTTGACAGGAAGAAATATTGCCAAGTCCAGAGAACTCAGGGGCTCTGGTAATTAGGCCTCTGAAGTGTAGTTGACTAATGGGCACCTTAGCACTGGCTAGAAATAACTACCTGTGAAAGAAATACGGGGCACAGGAGAGTGTGTGGCGATAACAAGCCGGAAGATGACAGTTCTGCTATAGGAAATCAGGGAGAATGTTTTTTTAAAAAATACCTGGTCTCTCTTCCCAGGATTTAAATAACTAGAGTTTTGAGCAGCAGCATGTCTATTGGGCAGAGAACAAGACTGGGGCCCATGAAGTACCAAGTTCTGATCCTGACTGCTACCAACTGCTACTTTTATTCTGCCCTCAGATAACAAGTGCTAAATCTCACCTGTGCATCTGATGGGAGAAATTACGTTTATGAAGGGGAAGGAATATGAGTGCTAAGGCATGTGGTGGTGCAGGCTGGCGCTGTCTGAGGGAAGTATTTAATCTCACTCTATCACTCTCATCACCATAGTATCTGAGAATGTTACGAACATTATGAATTTAGCATCCTGAGCCCCGTGAGTAAGGAAATAAGTATCAACATCCCCATGTTACAGATGGGGAAAGTGAGGCAGAGAGGGTGTGACCTGCTCAAGCTCACATAGGAAGTGAGCGGTGCAGATAGGATGAAAACTCAAGCGTTTCTGGGTTATAATCTTGTGCTCTGTCCACTAGACATCTCTGTCTATCAGCACTCGAGATATCTAAATCCTCGATAGGGAGGGCAGATGTTTTAAATACTTTTCTTTTTAAAAAAATATTGTCATGGGTGGTTGGTACAGAAAGGTTTCAGCATCTGGAGAGGAGGTCTCTCTGAAGGAGTAGTGGGGGAAGGCAGCTCTAAGTTTGAGATGAAATTGCTTGTTATGGGGATCAGCTGCAAATGGTCTTAATTCTTTCCCTTGCCCACCAAGTGCTCTCCCAGGCTGTGTTGGTGCACTCTCCATCTCATTCTCCTTTGAGTCCTGGTGCTCCTTTCCCTCTTTAAAAATAATCTTGGAGCTCAGCTGTATCTGTGCCGCGCAGTGAAATGGATGCTGTAGCATACAGTGGATTTTGCAGAGCTCCAAAACCCACAAGTCTAGGTGCCGTGGAGTGTCAGAGGCTCCTTTTCGGGACGAGTCCTACAACAATTCACTGGGGCAGTGCTGTGCCAAGACTAAGATCAGACACTGATGGTTCTGGGGATTGCGAGCGGGGCAGTAGCTAGCCAGCCAGCTATACTGAAACTGGAAAGCAACACCATTTCAATGTAATTGCCTGTGGCGCACATGCAAAACTGGGACATTCCCAGGGAATTAAGCTATCTGGCCATTCTAATGTTTGGCTTTGCCTCAGTAGAGTCTGTCAGTCATGTTCAAATATTTATTAGCAACCACATTTTTCAACCCTGGCTACTGATTGTGAGTGACTCACTGTCTGGGGGCACCACGTGAGACACTCAAAGCCTGATTTTATCCAGAGGCACTAAGCATCCGCAGCTCCCACTGACAAACTGGGATACTCGGCACATCTGAAAAACAAGCCTTAATGTCTCAAGCTGGGCACCCAAAACGGAATTACTCCCACTACTTAAAATTTCCAGCCTAGTTTTATATGACCTAAATTTCTCTAGAGACTATGAGACTCATGAACTTTAAGGCCAGAAGGGACCATAATGATTATCTAGTCTAACCTCCTGCACATGGCAGGCCACAGAACCTCACCCACCCACTCCTGTAAGGTTTCAGAGTAGCAGCCGTGTTAGTCTGTATCCGCAAAAAGAACAGGAGTACTTGTGGCACCTTAGAGACTAACAAATTTATTAGAGCATAAGCTTTCGTGGGCTACAACCCACTTCTTCGGATGCATATAGAGTGAAACATATATTGAGGAGATATATATATACACACACATACAGAGAGCATGAACAGGTGGGAGTTGTCTTACCAACTCTGAGAGGCCAATTAAGTAAGAGAAAAAAAACTTTTGAAGTGATAAGCAAGATGGCTCAGTACAGACAGTTTGATAAGAAGCAAGTGTGAAAATACTTACAAGGGGAGATAGATTCAATGTTTATAATGGCTCAGCCATTCCCAGTCTTTATTTAATCCTGTGTTGATTGTGTCTAGTTTGCATATCAATTCCAGCTCAGCAGTCTCTCATTGGAGTCTGTTTTTGAAGTTTTTCTGTTTTAAGATAGCCACCCGCAGGTCTGTCATAGAATGGCCAGACAGGTTAAAGTGTTCTCCCACTGGTTTTTGAGTATTATGATTCCTGATGTCAGATTTGTGTCCATTAATTCTTTTGCGTGGAGACTGTCCGGTTTGGCCAATGTACATGGCAGAGGGGCATTGCTGGCACATGATGGCATATATCACATTAGGATTATATCATTTATCCTTGTAACAAAGCCCGATGCCAACTCTGTCCACATATCTATTCAAGTGACATCATCATAGGGCCTAATCACATCAGCCATACCATCAGGGGCTCGTTCACCTGCACATCTACCAATGTGATATATGCCATCATGTGCCAGCAATGCCCCTCTGCCATGTACATTGGCCAAACCGGACAGTCTCTACGCAAAAGAATTAATGGACACAAATCTGACATCAGGAATCATAATACTCAAAAACCAGTTGGAGAACACTTTAACCTGTCTGGCCATTCTATGACAGACCTGCGGGTGGCTATCTTAAAACAGAAAAACTTCAAAAACAGACTCCAACGAGAGACTGCTGAGCTGGAATTGATATGCAAACTAGACACAATCAACACAGGATTAAATAAAGACTGGGAATGGCTGAGCCATTACAAACATTGAATCTATCTCCCCTTGTAAGTATTTTCACACTTGCTTCTTATCAAACTGTCTGTACTGAGCCATCTTGATTATCACTTCAAAAGTTTTTTTTTTTCCTCTTACTTAATTGGCCTCTCAGAGTTGGTAAGACAACTCCCACCTGTTCATGCTCTCTGTATGTGTGTGTATATATATCTCCTCAATATATGTTTCACTCTATATGCATCCGAAGAAGTGGGTTGTAGCCCACGAAAGCTTATGCTCTAATAAATTTGTTAGTCTCTAAGGTGCCACAAGTACTCCTGTTCCACTCCTGTAATACACCCTAACTTCTGGCTGAGTTATTGAAGTCCTTGAATCATGATTTAAAGACTTCGAGTTACAGGGAATCCACCATTTATATTAATTTAAACCTGCAAGTGGCCGTGGCCCAAGCTGCAGAGGAAGGCGAAATAACTCCAGGCCATTATCCTCATTTAATATTTAAACTGCAGTAGCACCAGACGCCTCTTTTTAAAAAAAATTATTAATTTTATACCCTGGTTCAGCTCACCAGATTAAAATCTATTCCTTTCTTGAAAGATATCCTCTCCATGCATGTGTGCAGCCAACATGCTGCTAAAGAGCCCTTGCAGTCATCCAAGCCATCTGTAAAAGTGCCTTGTAATGGAGGGTCCTTGACATGGAGAAAAATCAGATGCTGATCCCATTAGCAAGTGCTTAGCTGAAGATCTCATTTTAATGAGTAGTGAAAGTGCTTTAAGCCCTGGTTGTCCTAACACATAGTTTATCAAATACACTCACCTTGAATTGCTTATCAAGATGAATAGCAATTCAGCTACTTCCTTCTTCTTGTGGCAATCTCCTGCTGAAAGATCCTAATTTCTCCTTTGTTTGCCCTTATCTCAAGAGAGGCTGATGGAGGGAAGCTATCACTCCTGAGGGGAGGCTGGGCAGGCCTGGGTCTACTGTCTCAGGCCTTGTGATTCTCTGGAAGCTGTTTAAAATTAGGGGTGCCAAGCCTCCAGGATTGTCCTGGAGTCTCCAGGAATTAAAAATTAATCTTTAATTAAATATTATGTCATGTGATGAAACCTCAAGGAATATGTCCAATCAAAATTGGCAACCCGATGTTTATTCTGTATTTTTGCCCTTTAGTAATTTTACTATTGCTAGACCTTAAATGGGAGCAAATGATGATTTTATCTCCGTTGTCATAAAGTTATCACTGTTTCTGCAAGTGATCTGATGGCCGTTAATAGAGGTATTAAAGTTTTCATTTCACTGAAAGGCCTCGACCACACTGACTGTTCCACTGTGTGCAATTAAAACGTTAGTATTGGCCTGTGCATCATGGGCATGTTACAGAGCTTCCATACTAGTAATTCCACTTCACTTCCATTTATCCACCCTGCTATGTCTACCCGCAGCAGTAGAGTGCATTGCTCCCAGTAACCTATAACAGAAGCTCTGGCATAACGGCTATGTGCAGTGGTTTCTGGGAGATTTCACCCAGTGGCTTGTGCACTGTGGGACAGTGCTAACAGGACTACTTACAACATGCCAGCCCTTCTCATCTACACTAGCCCAAGTGAAGAAGTCAATCATTATTTAGAGTTGCATGCAGCAGATCTAACAAATGGTCTAAAGCACACACACTTTGACAATGTTTGTAACAAATGTCTGCATAGAGGCTCAGTATGCTAGGAACAACTGATGTTATTTAGTATGAAAAAAATTCTCCAGGGTAGAAGAGGCCTTAGGGAGGGAGTATGGTCTAGTGGCTAACGCATGGTACTGTGAGTAAGGTGTTATGGCTTCTATTCTTGGCTTTGCAACTAACTCAGTGTGGTCTTGGGCAACTTATGTAACTTTTGTGTTCCCTTAGTTTTGACGTCTGTAAAATGGGCGGGCTAATATTTACATTTCACCCACAGAGAGGTTGTGGAGTTTAATTGATGCTTGTAAAACCATTGGAATTTAGAAGATGCTCTGTAAGCTTAAAGTGTTATTAATGTAAAATCTCAAGTATCCATTTACAATTTAATAAGACTGCATTCAAGCTCTCCTTCTTGTATAATCAGTGTTCTTTTTGAGGCAACTAATGTTTGCTGCACAAGTTGATAAGTGATCCCAGTATTAAATGGCAACTTGCCATTCATCACAATGAGGAAAACAACAACAAATGCAGACCGATTTGTCAATTCAAGGTAAGGCTGCTTTTTCTGTTCACTACAAGAGAAACAAGATGCATATCTTTCTGTCAAAAAACGGGAAACTACTCCTTGAAAAAGTCCAATCTAATTAAGAGCTGATGAACTATTACTTCTCACTTAGGTGAGAGAATTCAAATTACAATTAGCTCATTTGCAGAAGGTTTAAGTTATTCTAGATTTCACACACTGATAAAAATACCTACATTAGCTAGTGAAAATTAATTAGTAATTAGGCCCAAATGTGTGGCTGACAAATAGCCAATCTGGTACAGAATTTAAATGTCCACCTTGCAGTGTGTATTAGACACTCAGGCTTCAGATTTGTCAGGAGAGATGGTGCAGCAACTTGTATTAATTACCCTAGTAATCAGCTCAGTCTGAGTTGCTCAGGCATCCTGAATCATCCAGTATATATTGTGTCTTGCCCGTATCAGTAACACAGGTATTGTCATAGTAGCATTACATCTTCTCATTAACATAGCCTCTGCCCATACTAGTAACTAGGGCCCGGGTTCAGCAAGGTATTTAAGCATGTGTGTAGTCCCAAAGACTTTAATGAGAGTGGTAATATGTTTAACCACCTTGCTGAATCAGGGCCTAGAGACACTGATCCTTACTAATTTCAGATAGGGACACTAATTGATACTACTGCTTTTAAAAAGAAACAAAGCTCACTAAAATGATTTGAAACAAAAGGTCTGGCTATCTGAGCCACGGGTAAAAGAAGGCTAGGGAAATAAGGTAATTAAACCCAATGCCTTCCCCAGTCAGAGTTCATAAAATGTGCTGCAGGTGGGTTTCCTCTACAGTATTGCCAACTTCAAGCATTCAAAAATCGTGAATCAAAAAGAACCACAAAATTGCCTTAAAAATCATGAACTTTTTAAATAATATATTTTGAGTTCTGTAGATTTCCCTTCTGATTCTTGAGCCTTTAAGATCTGCATTTTCAAGTTATTCTCCACAAGCAAGAGAGCTAGACACTAACTTAAAAAAAAAAAAAATAAATAAAAAAGAAAACTGATGGAGATTCTTGCAGTCTCAGATGACTCTAGAAATTGGGACCTTAAGAAAAAAACACCAAATATCACAAGATTCATGATGAAATTGCAAGAGCTGGCAAATTTTGAAGGTCTCCATCAGTAAGACACACTCCTGCACAACTCAAGAGGTATTCAAGAAAGTTTCTCTCCCTCAAACTGTAAGAGCTCTGCAGGTGAGGAATGTACTTTACTCACAAGGCACATCTGAGTGGAGCTCTCTCTTGTATACCTCCTTATCCTCTTCTAGTCTTAGGAGGCCTGCAAAGAATGAGACACGGGCTCCTTACCAAGTAGCCAGAAGCCCTGCCTCAGTCACATCACAAAACCTCAGGCTGAGCCGCTGCCCTTCTTAGAGATTTCACTACATAGCTAAATTAACCAAGGTGTTTTCCTTGATTTAGCTGCTGCACATTTACCAAAGTTTTCTCTATGGGCGAATCCTTCCTCAAACATGAGCTTTATGAATTTAGCAACAAAATAACTCACACAAACTCAGTTGTAGGGGATTTTCTAAAGCTAATAATTCAGACAAATGAAACCCAATTTCCTCTGGGACAATGCTCCTCAGCGAGGGCTATTTGTGTCCCAAACTTCACCTTTCAAACTCTCGCTGTAAAACTGTTAAAAAGAAGTCACCAGAAATGGAAGTGGGTTTTCCCGCCGCCCCCACTCTCATGCTCAAAAACAACAATACCATTTTTGCTCAAATGAAATTCACCTTTAGACAGATGCCAAGTCTGGAAAACTGTCTGAAATATAAACGGCCAGAAAATTACGAACAAATGAAAACTAGGGTGGTACACTGGAAACCACTACGCAACCTTGACTAGCGCCACTGCAGCTACTCCTGCTGTCATAATGACAGGAAAAGGTGCTTATTACAGGATTAATCTTTTAACCACAATCTGTAACCTTTGCATTTGAACAAGATTGCAAATCCCTACCTGTTTCTCCAGCTCACAACTTCCCAATGTTCACAGTTCATATTTTCACAGCGTCCACATTTTCACAACTCTGAGTTCAAATTGGAAAGCTGTGAACAGTGAGGCAGGGACTGCCAGTTTCTCTCTGTAAAGACTGTGATTTAAAAGAAACACCCCAAGGCTAAGTACTTTCTTCTGTCTTTTTGATGCCATCTAATAATTCTACATAGGGATCCCACTGAGTTTACCGCAATTAACAAGGTGGGGGGGGGAAAAACCCCAAATGGTTCTCACTTAGGCAGAAAGAAACTCCAGCTTTCTTTAAAGCACATACATCTTTTTAGAAATAAATCATCAAAATATGAAAAATTGAGAAAACTGTATTAATACTAAAATACACAAATTATTAACACCTCAATAAGGAGGCTGTGATCTAGCCAGTGCAAACAAGTAAGAGAAAAGAGCAGTTTTGAGGAGCGGGGACCTAGCAATAGGAGAATGTAGTAGTCTCACAGCTCCACATAGGAGGCCATCGATAGGATAATAAATAATTTCAAGGGGACAGAGGGGACTTATCTTCCTAAAGATTGCTTTAGATTATGGCATCCTGGGTTGCAATGAGGACTCTGGACCAGATTTTTAAAGGTATTTAGGCACTTAAAGATGTAGATAGATAGATGTCTTGTGAGATTTTCAGAATTGTCTAGGTGTCTAACTTCCACTGATTTCAGGCACTTTTGAAAACCCCACTAGGTGCCTATCTGCACCTAAATAGCATTAAAAATGCGGCCCTCAGTCACTGATTCACACCTGCTCTATTTAGATGGCTTGACTATCCCCTAAAGGAACTACAGGAGAACCAGGAGCAATTTATACTGAGGAAATGTAACTGGATGGCTTCAGATTTGCCTGGACCTTGTGCTAAGGCTATAAAACAATTTTCCAGTATAGAGAGAGCAAGAGAAAGTGAATCAACAGTGTGAAAACTGTCAGCCCAGCCAGAGAGTTTGCATGGAAAACTGGCCTATGACTCCTAAAACTGCAGATATAATCCCGCCAGGTTGGTTGGTGGGAGGACCCAGGTATACAAATCAGAAAAAGTATCAAATATTGTATCACAATTTCTCAGGTCTGACCAAATGCATGAATTTGTGATGAAATTTATATGGGCATAGAGTCAAGAAGATTTTCTGCTTCTAAGTTTGCCCCCTAGAGTGAAAGAGAGGGCGAGTGAAATATGCTCACTATGAATGCTGCTGTCATATTTCAAGGATATTGCCTAAGAATGAGAGGAACAAATATAAGTTGGTGGCGTGGTGTCCTGTACAATGTTAACAATGGCAAAAGAAATAGAGTGGTGGGGTTTTATTCCAAATTTCAGAACTTCCTTCTGGAGCTAGATGTGTCAGTGTGAATGGGGGGAGTAGGCATACTGTCTTCTAGTGCTGAGTGTCCATTTAACATACTGTTTTACACCCAAACCCCTTCTTGTCTGACATGCTTCCACAGCTGATTTTAATGCTGTCCCTGCAGCCACAGAAATATTAGAAGAGAAATAATTCAGCAAAATATTTAAATTTGTTAAAATCTAAACTAAATATGTATTCAAATCTGTTGAATTTACTTTAGTGTGTGTGGCAATATTTTATTTATACCATTATTATTACTCTAGGGTTGCCAGGCGTCCAATTTTTGACCGTTTTTAACCGGGTTTTGGGCCGTTAAAAGTCCAGTCGGTGGTGCAGCAGGGCTAAGGAAGGCTCCCTGCCTTCCCTGGCTCTACGCAGCTCCCGGGAAGTGGACGGCATGTCCGGCCCCTAAGCACAAGGGTGATCAGGGAAGCTTCGCGTGCTGCCCCCGCCCCCAGCACCGGCTCTGCAGCTCCCATTGGCCAGGAACCAGGGCCTGCCTGCCGTGCTTGGGGTGGCAAAAAAGCTAGAGCCGCCCCTGGGCTCAGCGGGTGTCTACCCTATGCCGACAGGTGCGGGTAACCCGCTGATCCCCATTCGTGATGGGGATCGGGGATTGCAATTATTCCCCATGAACGAGGAATTCCCAGTAAGTGCGGGTCATAAGCTCGCGTTGATTAAGTCCCAGCCCTTTGTACACAACTTCTTAGAGGGACAAGTGGCATTCAGCCACCCGAGATTGAGACTAAATGTGGATTGACACATAGGGATGACATTGACACATTTTAACTTAGCTGTCAAGTAGAGTTTAATGGCAACAGCACCTGCGGGCAGCACGCACTGCACGGAGTCGCCTGGCTGCCCCTCCACCTAGGGGCCGGACATGCTGGCTTCTTCTGGGAGCTGCATGGAGCCAGAGCAGCGTATGCACTGTATGATACCACTGCTTTTAAAAAAGAAACAAAGCTCACTAAAACGATATGAAACAAAAGGTCTGGCTATCTGAACCATGGGCAAAAGGATGGCTAGGGAAATAAGGTAATTAAACCCCACGCCTTCCCTAGCCAAAGAGCTCATAAAACGTGCTGCAAGTGGGTTTCCTCTACAGTATTGCCAACTTCTAATAGGTAGCATGGTCCAAGGATACCTTAGGTCCCTGTCTATGTGCCAGCACCTGCTCAGGAGGCTGCCAGCAAACTTACAGTGCTAGAACACCCCTTTTACGTGGTACACCCTTCTGAGTGATGGAAAAATAGCAACATGTGTGTAAGAGCAAGTGGAAAAAAACATGCAAGCATCTGTTCTGAAAGTGATTCCTGACCCTAGTAGATGGACAAGCTATATAGCATCCTAGCAGAGAGATCCATGTATATAAAATACCATTAAACTTAATACAGCTAACATCTAAACCATTTGCATGGATAGCTTCTCTATTGTTTAAACCTTCCATTTCGTTTTAGGGACGTCTACCCTGTTATAACACTAACGTGAGGAATACAGCATTATAAAGAGATGGTGCTATCGCGGTAAATTTCCCAAAGGCTTGTCTCCACTAAATGTGTATGAAACTGCAAGCCGCAAGTGCTGGCATATGCACGGGGAATCTAAATGTTTACACAGGCACTTTTAATAGTCTTAACATCAGGGCATTCTGAGGTGTGTGTTTGCAATTGGGCTTTACAGCTGCAAAATGGTAACCCTTGGACAACTGAAAGCACACCTATAGGTGTTGGAATGTGCAAAGCTGTACCTGCTGCCCAACATCTGGGGCTCTCTCCCTGACCCCACTCATCACATCTCAATGCCACCCTCTTTTGTGTCCTCTCACAAAACCAAGTTACGTAAGATATGTTAAAGCCAGCAACAAATGCTTTTGTGATCTTCCAGGTACACTGAATATTCACACAAGCAACCACAATCCTACAAGCAGATCCAGGCAGGTGGACTGTGGCACCTGGGCAGAGCCCTGCTGAAGTAAATGAAAAGTAAGGATCTGCCTGCACAGAGCCTCAGGCGGGATCAGAACCTTAGATTGTAAGCTCTTTGGGGCAGGGACTCAGACTATTTTGTAAAGCTCCATTTGCATTCCTGGCACAATAAGCAATTAGCAGCCATAATAAAGACTTTAATCCTTTTAAAAACTGGTCTTCATTTCCCTTCATGCATTTTGGTGTTTGGTATTTATTTAGCAAGGGATATTTTTTAATCTGGTCTCCTCTTAAGTATGTTTCTATTACAACTACAGGTCTATCGAGACTGGGGTACCTTAAAGCTTTGCCCGATAGGGACTTACTGGAAGGGTATCACAGCATGAAATAACTCCTGATTTAAGGTACTTCACAAGGATGAGGGAAGGAATGAAGAGAGAGTCTTAAATTGAGCTCATTCACAAAAAGCTGCTACATAATCCTCCCCACCCCCCACCTCTGTACCTATGCAGAAAAGCTGCTGGAAGAGCTAGGATGTGGCAGTATTCTTTGAAGACACCGTCTTTTTTATCTGAGCAAACCTATATACAAAGGCAAGTCAACTGGCATAACAGCTATTACTGACAGGAACAAGAAGGGTGGTAGAATTAATTGTCTCTTCCTTAACAGACTTATTCTACAAGATCTAAAGAACCACATTTCTCTAATCGCAAAACAAGCTCAAGAACAACATAAAGTACTGTGAATTGTTGGCAATTTTCTTTATGATGTACACCATCTCATAAATGCAACGAATGTATTTACACCTTTGCGGTCTGTTTTTTTTTACTCGGGAAATAAAAGTGGCTGTTTTCTACTGTTGAAATAGACAATCAGCTATATACAAAACATGCTCACATGATTATATATTGGAAGGACATGGTCAAGGTAACTATTGTAAGTATATATGAACAGACAACTACCGTGTTTGTGGAGTTATATCCATATGACAAATTGGAGGGGCATGTTATACATTGCAGAGGCAACTGATCCACTTATCAGATGCCTGTGCAGTTTATCACATGCTTCTGACCACATTACTTGCCCGCTAATCAATCTCACTGGGATTTATTCTAACCTTTCAAACCTTTCAGCAGCCTCAGACAGCTGCTGCCATTTCTAAAAGTCAACCTGCTGGAGAAATCGTTTTCTCCAGATCTCTTCCCACCCCACCCCCAAAACTAAATTAATTAAAAAAAAATTGAACATATTAAGAGCGTGACAACTTTTCTGTGTTTATAACAACCTCTTAGATTATACCTCCTAGTGTCCATTTCCTTACTTAAACTAGTGCATGATAAAGGAATTTCTTTTACCATAGGGATCACCATTAAAACCAGGGCTCTTCACTTTGACTTTTGCTGTTCAAAAAACACATCAACAAATTATTAGTTTTTTAAAAACACACCAAAATATTTACAGGGACTCTGCAAAAAAACAAAAAAGAAAAACTCTGTGCCTATTCATCCTTGACATGCGTTCCTTTCGAAGAGGGACTTTTGCATTCAAACAATTTTTGAAACCCTCAGATCAATAGACTTCCTATGTGTTTAATAAATCTGTAGACTCCATCCCATGCTAGTTGGTCAGAACTGACTTGTGCTTTTTAATTAGTACTGCCCTCTGCTCAAGGTGCCCTCAGGACAAACTGTTCATTGCTGGGTTAAAAAAAGACTATGCTTGCCACTACATTTTTGCTACAAAGAATATCTAAGACACCCAGCAGCTCTTTCCTGGGCACGAGGAAGACATAATTCACCAACTGTTGGACTAATTTCTATACAGGCCAGATTCTCCTTATTATGTTATTTCCATAATTGCTCAGTTAAATCTATAAACAATTTTATCTGTATCTACCTCCCCTGCTATCAAAATGCATTCCACTTGTCTTCTTGGAAAAACCAGCTGTCTGTGAAATCCCCTCTTATGAAATTATTGTATTCATAAAGAGATAAAACTACCACAATGCAGTTATTGTTACTAGTCCCTCTTCCGAAGCATGGGGGCACCAGAGTTTGTCTAAGAAAAAGTAACCATTTTATATATAATATGGGCTATTTTTCCTAGCCTTGTTCTCTGAACGGCTGAACTGTTTTGGCTGAAATTTTCCAAAAAATGTCAGGCTGAGGCAGACATTCAGCACAGAAAATTTTAGCCCAAATGGTTGAAGTTTGCCAAAGTTATAAACAAGTGAAAAAGGGGTCTTATAATGGGAAGTGTCATACAACCTTAATAATAAAGTGAATGAGCCAATATCTTTTATTGGAGCAACTTCTGTTGGTCAATTTCTGTTGGTTCTCCCTCAGGTTGAGCTCTATGAAGCTCAAAAGCTTGTCCCTTCCACCAACAGAAGAAAACTGAAAGAATATCCTCTCCTATTAATGCATATTTACATCACTGGTGTTATAAGGGCTAAGCGCAGTCCATGCAGTCCCTTAACTGGAAAAAATACTATGGTCTTCCTAAGTATGGATAGTTAAAAAGATGTGACTTTTTTCTTTTCTAATGGAACTGATATTGCTTTACCTGTTGCACTGAAATTTAGATCCCTAACACAATATTCTGATTTCCCTTCCATTTGAGGACATCTGTTCTGGTTTGGTCAGAACAAGAGCTCTTTTTAACCTTCATCCAGCCCTAGAATCTAAAATTTTCAGACAAGATTTTAAAAAAACATGTGCCCTACAGTTAGCCTCTTGTTCAGTTTTAGGACACTAAATAAGCAGACACCTACACTGCCAACTCTCTCCCCCCCCCCAACCGGTGGCAGCAAGTCTCAGTGCCTGGGTCAACTGGTTTAATAACCGATTAATAAGGGGTTAATAAGCTGACTCAGGCTCCATGGTACCCGGCTAAAAATAGCAGCATAGACAGTCGTGCTCAGGCTGCAGCCCAGGCTCTGAGACCCTCCCTGTTTGCTTGATTTCAGAGCCCAGGCGCCAGCCCAAGCAGGAATATCTACGCTGCTACATTTAGCCCCCGTAGTGCAAGTCCCATGAGCCCGAATCAATTCACCCAGGTTCTGGGACTTGCTGCCAAACCGTAGGGCTTTTTTCCCCAGAGTAGATGTACCCTGCATGGCCTGATTTTCAAAACTGCTCAGAACCCACCAACTCCCACTAACTTTTGCAATTCAAGCCACTTTGAACAAGTGCTTAAATATGGATTTAGAAGCTTAACTTTAGGCACCCATATCAGAAAACCTTAGCCCTTGTAGTTAAATACTTATAAGTGTACGATGGCTCAGTCTTCTAAGCCTTACATTGATCTTAAAGTTGAAAGGTTTTTAGTTTTCTGGGTTTTTTAAAGATCATTTCACAGCAAAAATGACTCCAAACATTGGATCACCTCAAACTCATGGCAATCTAAGCTTTACACATAATTTTATAACATTGAACTAATTTTCTTTAAAGTTGGCTGGGTTATTACATTTCACTGAGATTCATAGAATAAGCAAAGTTTAAAGAAACTTGTCCAGTATTCAGAAGTTTTTGAATTATACCTGAATACATTTTCTGCAGGGAACGGACGGGAGAGATGATTGATTGTTTGTTAAATGTACACATACAACACAAATTACTAGACTGATTTATTAGTTGTATAGAAATCATTAAAAAAAAATCACATCATGGCTGAGCCAAACATGGAAAATTTTGACCCAAAAGCTATTTGTTTCAGAACTTTGTAGGGTAAAAAGAATGTCTGCGTGGATGGAATTGTAATTTAACCTTAATTACACCTCTGACTGCTGTAGAAGTTATATTACTCTCACCTTAAAGACTTCTTACTCTACGGCAGTAGATGGTGAAACGCTTTGATCAGTAGCTGTATTTCCCACCACCCCCACCTCTTTACAGAAGTGTAATCCCCAATATAGCCTTACTTGGAGGAAGATTATGTTTTAAAGGACAGGGAAGAGGCTGGACGAGGTGCAAAAATGAAGCTAGAAACCTTCCTCCCTCCTCCATCCCCATTTTTATTTACACAATTTAGGAGAGTGAGAAATAAAAGCCCTTTGGGATGTGGTGAACTATTAGAAAACCGCACTCTTGGGTGCACAAGGAAGCTCAGGTCTACAGGCAGGACATGCCGGTGATGGCCATACATCTGCACACTCCACAGTCTGTCGTCATGCTTTCCAAATGGAGATTGCAAATGTTTGTGGAAGAAAATATTAGCTGAGAAACAGGGATTTTAACCACCCTTCAGACTGTAATTATGCTTTTATTTACCAAAATAGGAAAAATACAGATGTTTTGTTCTTAATTTAATTGAAAATAAATAAAAACCACTGGCTGCTCTAAGATGCTAGAACTGGCACTTTCCTTCTGCCTCAGCTGAGATTTCTGTTGCATCTGTGGTTCAGGCTGAAGTTTTTCTGAAAGGAGGAACTGAGACTTTTTCAAAATCTTAAAGCCTTAAAAAAATTTTTTTCTTTACTTTTTATTTTTATTTATTTTTTTTTTTTTTACTTTTGGCAAGTCAGATTTTTTCTCTCCAAGTGCTCTGCTCCAGTGAAACTGATGAGTCTAATAAATTCTGACTTTGTGTATGCTGTCTCGTATCAGCATAGGTTATATATTTTGTTAACCAAGTGGATAAATAAATGCACGTAGCTGTACAAACTCAGCAAGGCTGTAATTGGTATGATCTGGAGGTATTATGGTAGCTGAAATCCTTGTGGAATTAGATGTTTGTTTTGTTCAATTGGGGGAGATACATTCTGTTTTCACCAATGCTGGGGCTGTCATTTGTCAGTACACAAACATTTGCTTTTAATGCCCTCAGGATGCTACACTTGGGTACAGATTAATAGCCTGTTCAGCTCTCATGTTTAGCTCAAGTATGCTTTTAACTTGAAGACTATAAGATGATTAAATAAAAGCTTTGGTGTGTTCATGAAAAATGTTTGTAGTCAAGCGATGTGAATTCCACAAAAATGTCTTTTGTCTGGGTAAGCCAAGTTTTGGATTCTTTATGCAATTTAAAGAGACTCCAGATATATCTCCATTGCAAAAGAATACCCAGGTCAGCGAGTCTCAGAGCCTGTCAACTGACTTGGGCTCGCGGGGCTTGCACTATCGAACTAAAAATAGCAGTGTAGATATTCCCACTTGGGCTGCAGCCCGGGTTCTGAGACTCTCCACCATCACCGGGTTTCAGAGCCCGGGCTCCAGCCCAAGCAGGAACATCTACCCTGCTATTTTTAGCCCAGTAGTGTGAGAGCCCTGTGAGCCCAAGTCAGTGGACCCGGGCTCTGACACTTGCTATTGCCGGTCTTTTTTTTCCTACCACCACCAAACTTGGAAGGAGTTCAAAATCCAAACTTAGCTCTGAATTCTGCCAATGGCTCCTATGTGAGATAGGAGCCATGTGACTTCTATTCCCACCTCTGCCACTGACCTGTTGCGTAGGGTAAGTCACTTTAAGCATGTGCTTAACTTAAACATTATTTTAATTTACATAGGTCTTTTACAACTGCTCAGCTGCCTATGATGCATGAATCCCATTATTTTTTCCATCAGTAAATTCAATTAATGAACAATTTAAATAGCAACTTTCGTGCACTTTTAGTTTTTACGTAAGCTGTGTTCATGGTGATTTTTAAAAAAAATTGGTTACATTTTATTAAGTAGCTGAAGCATCTCAGGTCCATTTAAATGACCGATAATGCAATTTCATTACACGTGGAGCACTGTCAACTCCCTCCATTATGCTCTAGAGTTGGTGTGTGTGTTCCAAGTTTTATAAAATGCAGCCTTCTGCCACACAAATGGGTGTGGATACGGTGGCTTAAATTCCACAACGGACAGTTGGCACAGATTTGCCACAAAAAAATGATGGCAAAGAATAAGCAACAGAACCATCCTACCTGAAAAACCATAGATAAAATAAGTCTATTACAGTGAATAATCAGAGTTCCAAGCCTTAGCGCCATCTGAACTAATCTCTCATCTTTGGCCACTATATACACACTCACTCTCAGGAGTTTTGTGAGTTATCAGCATTTGCCTGTCTGCTTCCACTGATAGTGGGACTTTCACCACTGACTTCAATGGCAGCAGTTAGGCCAATGCTTAATGCTTTTAAATCCCCCTCCTTAATGTGTTAGACATCATTATCTGTGCGGTGCGTATGTCAATGTGATGGCATATAGAACCATGAGATTCACAGAACCAATCTTCTTTCCCTTTCAGAGCCCTGCATGCTTAGTCTCACGCAGACAGATTTTCCAAAGGGCAAAGCATCCAGCAGCTACGCTGAGGACAATGTTAGCTCCTTGGTGCTGAGACCTGTTGGGATGACCTCCATAACTCATTTGTGGCTTCCCAATTGAGTACTGAGGTCATCCCAAGTCGATGCTAATAAACCTGTACAGCACACCATTATGTGTTTTCTAATATAAGAAACAGATATGGAAATATCAATGAAATGCAGCCACTTCTACAGTGGGACAAAGGATCTGTCTTATCAGGACTGAAGTCTTTGTAAACTCCCTCTTCGAAAACAAGAGTCAGTGGATCCTGACAGAAGTATTCCTCTCCTTACAGAAAGAACGAGGAGTACCCTGTGGCACCTTAGAGACTAAAATGTATTTAGGCATAAGCTTTCGTGGGCTACAACCCACTTCATCGGATGCATGCAGTGGAAAATACAGTAGGAAGATATATATACAGAGAGAACATGAAAAAAATGGGTGTTGCCATACCAACTCTAATTAGACTAATCAATTAAGGTGGGCTCACACACCACACACACAAAAAAACCCACTAACCCAGTAACCTATCCTTGCAAGAAAGCCCGTTGCCAACTCTGTCCACATATCTATTCAAGGGACACCATTATAGGACCTAATCACATCAGCCACACCATCGGGGCTCGTTCACCTGCACATCTACCAATGTGATATATGCCATCATGTGCCAGCAATGCCCCTCTGCCATGTACATTAGCCAAACCGGACAGTCTCTATGCAAAAGAATAAATGGACACACATCAGCCGTCAAGAATTATAACATTCAAAAACCAGTCGGAGAACACTTCAACCTCCCTGGTCACTTAATAACAGACCTAAAAGTCACAATTCTCCAAAAAACCTTCAAAAACAGACTCCAATGAGAAACTGCAGAACTGGAATTAATTTGCAAACTGGACACCATTAAATTAGGCTTGAATAAAGACTGGGAGTAGATGGGTCATTATACAAAGTAAAAACTATTTCCCCATGCTAATTTTTCCCTTACTGTTACTCACACCTTCTTGTCAACTGTTTGAAATGGGCCATCCTGATATCACTACAAAAGTTTTTTTTCTCCTGCTGATAATATCCCACCTTAATTGATTAGTCTCGTTAGAGTTGGTATGGCAACACCCATTTTTTCATGTTCTCTCTGTATATATATCTTCCTACTGTATTTTCCACTGCATGCATCCAATGAAGTGGGTTTTAGCCCACGAAAGCTTATGCCCAAATAAATTTGTTAGTCTCTAAGGTGCCACAAGTACTCCTCATCCTTTTTGCTGATACAGACTAACACGCCTACCACTCTGAAACATGTCTCCTTACAGAGTTCTTGGAGGATGATGTCAATTAAATGAGCTAACCATTTTAAGATAAATATCTAAAGAATGATGAAAAAGGAAAGGTGAGGAGATCCAGAAAAAGCCCTATGTAACCCTCCTTTACCTCCTCTCACGCAGCCACTGTCCACACTGGGCACTGAGAAGCAAGATTTCCATTGTTAACACACATGGGTATTGTTAAAAATGCCCTGGGAAAATACACACACGCCTTCCCTTCAGCATAAAAAGAAAGATGCTAGCAGCCAGCCTGACAATGGTTGGCCAGTGTCAGTCATCAGTGGGAAGATCACAGTCTGGAAAAGTGGGGAAGGGAGGGATTACACAAGTGAATTTGAGGCACAGAATCTCCTCCTATAATGTTGCATTCCTGGGATTGGAGGATCAAACTGAACAATGTTACACCCAGATTAGAATGACACTGTTTAGTCTTAGATAGGATCATCATGTAGCTCAAACTCTTATTGTTGCAACAGCTGCAACAGATAAAGTTCACAGATTCTTCCTACGTAGCCTAAATGCTAGGCTGTATTTTGTTGCCAGATTTTGAGGGCTTGTTTAGATGAGAAAGTTTTACCGGTATTGTTAAACAAATATAAATCTCCATGTGAACATTTTTCTTCCTGAATAGGAGTGGCTATTTTCAGTTTAGTTAAACCCTTTCCAAAGCTATGTAAGCTAAACTGAAAAAAGGCATTCATGTCCCGGAATAAGTATCCTCATGGGAGTAATACAAATACAACTATAGCACTTTAAGTTCATACTTTAACTTATTCCAGTATAATTTTCCCATTAAGACAATCCCTGAGTCTCATATCTGGTGCATACCGAGTCTTCAGTGAGATGAGTTAAACTGTAGGAGAAAGTCGGACTATTGTACTCAAAGTATTGAATGGAAGTCGCCCGTTTGATTTATATGTTCATACTATATCTAACTCCTACTGGTCAGATGGTACCTACCTACTGTCCCTGATTATATGTTATTCAAATGTATGTAGAAAGAAAATAAAGGCAGTCTGCAAACTTGTTTCTGCTCCAATTATTAGCCCGTTCAATCTGAGCCTCTCTGCATTGTTCTTACCAGTCCAGACACTAACGAGGGAATTTTAAAAGGCCTTTGTACAGTGATACAATTCAGCCGCAGAGAAGCCACTCAAGCAGCACTTCAGCACAGGTTGCAGAGCTTCATTAACACTGTACTGTTTTTCTTCGGTGTTGGCAAAATGGGAGAAGAACTTGAAAACCTTTGCAGTTCTTTCAACAGCCTCTGAAACTCACTGGCAACACTCTTCCTTGAACTCTTACACTGTGAACAGCCTGTGAATGGAGCATCTAAAAAAGCTCTCAAAGCAAGGCGGAACATTATTGGGGACGGACAGACTGACACATAGCAAAGAGATAGGAGGAGGAGAAAATAAGATGGTAAGAAAAATGTTGAGCCTTGAAGAGGCAACAGTATGTCAAAAACAAACAACAGCTTTCAGTCCTGCCCATCAAATTGCATTGTTTTCTTTTACACTCAATGAAAACATTTACATAAAAAAGTTTATTAAGTATTGATAGAAAGGATGTGACTGTTCTCAAGATAAGATGAGCCACAACCTGTGGGACAATCCAAGAAGTAGAATCTATTGGATAAGATGCCAAGGCAGGTACCATTCCAAGCTCATCCATGATGAATGTGAAGGTAAAAAGCAGTGTCTTTAGGGACTGCCTGGAGCGAGATGGTGAAAAACACTGTTAAAGGGTATAATTTTTCCATGATTAAAAAATAAAGCTAAATTCCTTTTTTGAATTTCTTGTGAGTTTAAATACCTACATTTGGATCCACGAGGAAACGGTTACGCCTATGCTGACACAGCACTAGATACCTCTACAAACTGCACAGGAAGCCACTGCCACTCAAGTGGCTGAGAGCAAAGTGACATTAATATTTAATAATTACATTGCAATTCTCCAACAAAGGGGAATAGAGAAATTGCCTTAAATCTAATTAAGATGCACCCAGCTACCGGGGGTGGATCCCATAATCAGGTCATTTAAAATTAGACTAGTAAAGGAAGTCTGACCAATGTCACCTGACTTTGTTGGTGCTTCAGAGATGTAGGGGGGGACATATGGGGAATTTTAGTGTTTAAATAGAGAAAGCCACATGTTTGTTTTCCATTTCTCTGCATGCAAATACACTGGCCTCTGGAGAGAGAGAGAGAGAGGTCTAGAAGAGATCTCTGAGAGAAGGGCTGTAGTTGTTATTGAATCTTTATTCTCTTATTTTTGTAACAACTTTCTGCTACATTACCTAATGCTTTTAGTTAGTTTTCTATTGGATCCACAGCATTTCTATTACACTTCTACCCCAATATAACGCTGTCCTCGGGAGCCAAAATATCTTACTGCATTATAGGTGAAAGCGCATTATATCGAACTTGCTTTGATCTGCCGGAGCGCGCAGCCCCGCCCCCCCGGAGTGCTGCTTTACCGCGTTATATCCAAATTCGTGTTATATCGGGGTAGAGGTGTATTTTGCTTTTTAAATAGGCACTATTGTTCTAATCCTTTTTGAATATGCTGTTTCAGGGAGTTCACTCACGGTCATCATTTAGAGGCATGTTGATAAAGTACATCTATTATAGGCAGACCTGTTTGCTTTTCATTAGCAGAATGCCATTAGCAGGTAATCAGGAGAGCATTTGAATCCAAGTGCCAGTACCACCGAGTTTATAACAAGCCAGGCAGTATGCACTGCTCTGATGTAATGCTGGACGTTCATTATTCCTCTGCCTGTGAGTCAGGGTGAGCATGGAATGGCTGTGGGCTGGCAAGGATTGGGTGAGAAATCTGGACAGATCTTAGAGTTAGGGCGACGAGATGGCCAGGGTGAAAAATCGGGACGAGGGAGGGTAGTAGGATCCTATAGAAGACAAAACTAATATTAGGACAGACATCCCGATTTTACCAGGACTGGTCACCTTACCTAGAGTACTCTGGCTGTCAGAGCTATATGAGTTTGAACGGGAACTTCTTTTCTGCCATTTCTTGGAATTTTTACTTTGAATGACTGAAGCCATTTGAAATTGTTAGATGTTAAGGATTAATACAATGTAATTTTCACCCTTGCAACTCTTCTTGTGGCTCCAGTGGCTCTGAATAGGCTTGAGGGCTTTTGCTGTCCAGAACTAAATGTATGCCACAAGACGGGGTATTTAAAACAGTAAATTCTTCCTGTTACTTAGGTGGTTTATTTGTCTGAGTCTGCATGTACCACAAGGACTCTGAATGGGTTTTTAAAATGTCTGAGTGGTGGTAGATTTTGGGAATAATTATACTGACTTTTTTGGTCTGCAACCAGCTGTCTTCTCAAATATAATAAAGCTACTGTATTCTCATACCCTCCCCATAGAGAGCACAGTTAGTTTATATTTGAACTTTTCTTGTATCTGAGAACATGTTTGCTGCCTTCATAAAAGCATATTGGACTTAATATACTTGGACTTCCTCTGTTCTATTCTTGCTGTGAAGAAAAGCCCTTTATGGTGATGTGACACTATAAAAATCCATAATCGTTAAGTTAAAAATAAAATCCTTATCAGAGTGCGTGCCAGCTGAATATGCTGGATTTCTCCCCCTTTAGAATCATATCCTGTTCCTAAACTAGTATTTAGATCTATTACGTATTTTCATATTTCTTTTCAACACATGAACTTCCTTTAGTGTTCAGAGGCCTTTAAATAACCACCTGTAACTGAATATATCATCACCCTGTATGTATTATGCCAGTAAGACTGCACAAGCCAACAAGTTGGTTTGCTTCATAGGTCTTATAAAATACATGAATTTGCTTTTTATGATTCAGAAATTGCCACCCTGCAACCATGAAACCCTACAGTCTGCTACCATTGGCCTTCTATACACAGGAAGCTGGGAAAAGTGGAACACACTCTTTGACGTGTGTAGCAACCAAAGGCCCCAATCAGGATAACGGCCCCATTGTGCTGGGTGAAGCTTCAGGCCTTGCCTCAAAAAGCTTACAATCCATGAACACTACGGGAATAAAATACCCTGATAAAATCTTCTCCTGCAACAGTAGCAAAAATGATAGAAAATCAGTACCAACTGCGTCTCACTCCTTCCAATCGGCCATATATATTGATAAAGTGCATGGAGGATCAATGGGAACAAAGAACATGTTTTAGAACTCTTGATTCAGAGTGCTTAAGGAAATTGCAGGTCCTACTCTTCCCAGAGGATTTAATATTTGACCATCCAATAATTTCCCACTATGTAAAATATCACTCATCCATAATATAGAGACAGTAACAGTGCTGGAGATCTCTTCTATAAACAAAGCGAAAAACAAACAAACCCAAAATGATTACCTAGTTTTCGTAACTGTTGTTTTTCGAGATGTGGTGCTCATATCCATTCCATTCTAGGCATGCGCACGCCCATGTGCTCGGCGGTCAGAGATTTTTGCCTTAGCGGTATCTGTAGGGTTGGCTGTAGCGCCCTTGTGTGTCGGTATATTAGGCGCCACCAGCCCTACGCCCTCTCGATTCCTTCTTGCCGGCAACTCTGACAGGGGGCTAAGGAGGGCAGGTAATGGAATGGGCACAAGTAACATCTCAAAGAACAGTTATGAAAGGTAGGTAACCGTCTTTACTTCTTTGAGTGCTTGCTCATGTTGATTCCATTCTAGGTGACTCACAAGCAGTATCCCTGGTGGCGGGCTTGGAGCTCATGGTTGTGCGACTTGCAACACTGCTCTGCCAAAGCCAGCATCATCTTGGGCTTACTGGGTGAGTGCATAATCAGACGTAAACATGTGGATGGACAACCAGATGGAGGCCCTGCAGATATCCTGAATCAGCACCAGGGCCAGGAAGGCTGCCAATGAAGCCTGCGCCCTAGTCGAGTGGGCAGTCATGGTCACCTTTGCCAGGTCATAGCAGTAACGGATGCAGGCCGTGATCCAGGACAAAATTCTCTGCGCAGACACTGGGCGACCTTTCATTCTGTCTGCCACCCCAACGAACTGCGTTGACTAGCAACAGCTTGGTCCTGTCGATGTAGAAGGCAAGCACCCTCCTGATGTCCAGGGCCTGCAATTTGCGCTCCTCTTCCGATTTATGACGCTTCGGAAAGAAGACAGGTAAGTATATGTCTTGACCAGTATTAAACTTGAAACTACCTTGGGCAGGAACGCTGGATGCAGCCAGAGCTGGACCTTGTCCTTGTAGAACACTGTATAGGGTGGCTCTGAAGTAAATGCCCTGATCTCAGAGACCCTACGGGCAGATGTTACTGCAACCAGGAAAGAAACTTTCAGGAGGAGGAGGAGAAGAAGGGAGCAGGAAGCTAGAGGCTCGAAGGCAGGACCCATGAGCTGCGACAGCACGAGACTCAGGTTCCAGGGAGGTACGGGATCCCTGATCTGTGGGAAGAGATGCTTTCAAGAACTGGAGCAGAGGGTGGAAGGCCAAAATAGCAGCCAAGTGGACTTTGATTGATGACAAGGACAAGCCCTGCAGTTTGAAGGGCAGAACATAGTCCAGGATCGCCTGCAGCGAGGCCTGCTCAGCCCGGATACCCCGGTCCGAGGCCGAGCACATGAACCTCTTCCACTTGGTCAGGTAGGTTGCTCTGGTGGAGGGGTTTCTGTTACCCAACAAGACCTGTTGGACCCAGGCCAAGCATTCCCGGTCTTCCGCATTTAGCCAGGCAGAATCCAAGCTGTCAAGTACGGCACTGCCGTGGTTCTGGGACAGCAGAGAGGCAGCTGCAGCAGGGCGGCTACTGAAAGGTCCATCAGAGTGCCGAACCAGTGCTACTGAGGCCATGCAGGACCTATCAGGATCACCTTCACCTTGTCCTGTTTGATCTTCATTCAGTAAACAGTAATAAGTCACCAGGACCAGATGGTATTCACCCATGAGCTCTGAAGGAGCTCAAATGTGAAATTGCAGGACTAATAACTGTCATCTGTAACCTATCATTTAAATCAGCTTCTGTACCAAATGACTGGAGGATAGCTAATGTGACACCATTTTTTAAAATGGGCTCCAGAGGAGACCTCGGCTATCACAGGCCGGTAAGCTTGACTTCAGTACCGGGCAAACTGATTGAAACTATTGTAAAGAACAAAATTGTCAGACACATAGATGAACATAATTTGTTGGGGAATAGTCAACATGGTTTTTGTAAAGGAAAATCATGTCTCACCAATCTACTAGAATTCTTTGAGGAGGTCAACAAGCATGTGGAAAAGAGGGATCCAGTGGATATAGTGTATTTAGATTTTCAGAAAGCCTTTGACAAGGTACCTCACCAAAGGCTCTTAAGCAAAGTAAGCAATCATGGGATAAGAGGGAAGGTTCTCTAATGGATTGGTAACTGGTGAAAAGATAGGAAACAAAGGATAGGAATGAATGGTCAGTTTCAGAATGGAGAGAGGTAAATAGTGGTGTCCCCCAGGGATCTGTACTGAGACCAGTCTTATTCAATATATTCATAAATGATCTGGAAAAGGGGGCAAAGAGTGAAGTGGCAAAATTTGCAGATGATACAAAACTATTCAAGATAGTTAAGTCCCAGGCAGACTGCGAAGAGCTACAAAAGGATCTCTCAAAACTGGGTGACTGGGCAACAAAATGGCAGATGAAATTCAATGTTGATAAATGCGAAGTAATGCACATTGGAAAACATAATCCCAACTATACATATAAAATGATGGGGTCTAAATTAGCTGTTACTACTCAAGAAAGAGATCTTGGAGTCATTGTGGATAGTTCTCTGAAAACATCCACTCAATGTGCAGTGGCAGTCAAAAAGTGAAGAGAATGTTGGGAATCAGTAAGAAAGGGATAGATAATAAGACAGAAAATATCATATTGCCTCTATATAAATCCATGGTATGCCCACATCTCGAATACTGCATGTAGATGTGGTCGCCCCATCTCAAAAAAGATATATTGGAACTGGAAAAGGTTCAGTAAAGGGCAACAAAAATGATTAGGGGTATGGAACGGCTGCTGTATGAGGAGAGATTAATAAGACTGGGACTTTTCAGCTTGGAAAAGAGGCGACTAAGGGGGGGATATGATAGAGTTCTATAAAATCATGACTGGTGTGGAGAAAGTAAATAAGGAAGTGTTATTTACTCCTTCTCATAACACAAGAACTAGGAGTCACCAAATGAAATTAATAGGCAGCAGGTTTAAAACAAACAAAAGGAAGTATTTTTTGACACAACACACACTGAACCAGTGGAACTCCTTGCCAGTGGATATTGTGAAGGCAAAGACTATAACAGGGTTCAAAAAATAAACTAGATAAATTCATGGAGGATAGGTCCATCAATGGCTACTAGCCAGGAAGGACAGGGATGGTGTCCCTAGCCTCTGTTTGCCAGAAGCTGGGAATGGAAGACAGGGGATAGATCACTTGATGATTACATGTTCTGTTCATTCCCTCTGGGGCACCTGGCATTGGCCACTGTTGGAAGACAGGATACTGAGCTAGATGGACCTTTGGTCTGACCCAGTATGGCCGTTCTTATGTTCATAAGGACTTTATGGATTTGCGGCACTGGTGGGAAGGCGTACATCAAAACACCTGACCATGGGAGCAGAAAGGCATCTGACAGGGAGTCCCTGTCCAATCCCTGGAACGAACAGAACATGTGGCATTTCCTGTTCTGCTGAACAGGCCCTCCTGGGGAGTCCCCAACCTCTGGAAGATCACACTGACCACCTCTGGGTGGAGCGACCACTCATGGCAAGAGGAAAAGGTCCTGCTGAGGCGATCTGCTACCACGCTCTTGGCCTTGGGCAGATGTGCAGCCACCAGATGGACAGCAAGCTGCACACAGAAGCCCCAAAGGTGGAGAGCTTCTTGGCAAAGGGCCAATGACCTGGCTCCACCCTGCCTGTTGATGTAATACATCGCTGCGGTATTGTCTGTCAGGACCTGCACCACCGTGCCCTTCACGTGGGCAGGAAAGCCTGATGGGCCAGGCAAACCGCATTGAGTTCCCTGATGTTTATGTGGAGGGACAGATCGTCCCACAACCAGCAGCCTTGTGTGCTGGGCTCGCCCAGGCGGTGCTCCCCAGTGCAGGTCCGAAGCATCGGAAACCAGTGTCAGCGACGGGGACGCGAAGGGAACTCCCTCCAGCACCGATTTAGGGCTCAACCACCAATCCAGGGGCGATCAGCTGTGAACCAGCACCCTGAGCACCCGGTCTAGATCGAAGCCAACCACACTTGCAGTGGCCAGAGAAGGAGCCAGACATGCTGGATCACGTACGTACATGTGGTCATGTGGCCTAACAACTGCAGGCAGGTGTGAGCAGTGGTGAGCGGTAGTTTTTCACGTGGGAGATCAGGTCTGACCTGACCTGGAAACACGCCTCCGGAAGGAAGACTCTGGCTCATGTGGAGTCAAGAACCACCCTAATGAACTCTATTTGTTGCACTGGCCTTAAGGTCGATTTCTTTTCATTTATCAATAGGCCTAGGTTGAGGGAGGTAGAATGAACCAGATTGAGGCTACTTTGCACTTGTTCCTGAGATCTGCCCTTGATTAGCCAGTCGTTGAGACAGGGGTAGACCTGAACCCCTCGACACCTGAGCTAAGTGGCCACTGGTGCCATACATTTTGTAAACACCTGCGAGGCAGACGAGAGACCAAAGGGCAGTGCCATGAACTGGAAATGGTGCCCGCCCACCCCAAAACGGAGGAATTGTCTGTGACCTTGGAAGATGGAAATATGAAAATAAGCGTCCTTCAGATCGAGGATGGTGTACCAGTCTCCCAGATCCAGGAGAGGGGATGATGGTGGCCAGGGAGACCATGCGGAACTTCAACTTTCTGAGAAACTTGTTTAGGCGCCGCAGGTCCAGAATGCGTCTTAGACCCCCTTTCACTTTTGGGATTAGGAAATAACGGGAGTAGAACCCTTTTCACCTCATGTCCCAGGGGACCCTCTCCACTGCCCCCAGCTGCATGAGGTTGTCGGCCTCTGGAATGAGGAGTTACTCATGAGAAGGGTCCCTGAAGAGGGACAGGGAAAGGGGATGTGGGGGGGGGGGCAGCCGAGAATTGCAGGGTGTAGTCCCAAGATACAATCTCTAGCACCCAACGGTCTGAGGTGACCCATGATGAGGCCGAACGGTAAAGACGAAGATGGTTGAGGAAAGAACGAGGTGGATCCAGGGAGTTGACACACCTAGAATGGAATCGACAGGAGCAAGCACTCGAAGAAAGACATCAATTGCTCTTACTGTAAAAATATATTTTCGGATTTCAGCGTGGGATTGCCCCACTGGAAGCAGAAGCAGTTCTGAAAAGGTTTGTTTCAACAAGCTGCAAATGGCATAGGTACCAGGAAAATGGGACGGCGCTAGATTTTTAAGCATAAAAATTTTTGTAGGTCCCAAATATATTGGCTTCTTCATTATAGTCCAAATCTACCTTTAGAATTTCCGTTGTCTTTTGATAGGAAAAATACTGTTTTATCAAACCACTTCAGTACTGAATTCCCTGATGACTTCATCATGCTTTTTTTTTATTGCTAGAAAGCTATTGATTTAAAACCAACGAACAAACTATATCCTTCGAAGTAAGCGTTTCTGTGTTTTTATGGGGTTTTTCTTTTGCTAAGTTATTAGCCACTAGAAATCAACAGCAGTCTGGTAGAGAAACACAACTGAAGCGCTAAATCCTGCAGTACTCACACTGACGTCTCAAGGACTACAGGGGTTTCACTTAATGTTCATTCCATTTTTAGAGTACTGGCTTCAGCAGTATTCATCCATTTTAGGCATGGGGAATATCGCTCAAGGCATTAGAATCTTTCAAGATGGAATGAACTTTTGAAATGCAGCCCCTTGTAATCAGTATATATTTCTTTCTGTAGAGAAAAACAGGATGGGGAGGAACTCTGTTTGAACCTGCAGATTTCTCCATGCAGGATTTACAGCCTCAAGTGTGCTTCTAAACCGTGTGGCACCACACTCCGCACCGCACAACAAGCAGTCAGAACCCAGGCAGAGGGAGTTCAAATGCTGCTTTACACCTCCTTTGTGCCTTCTGAATTCTGGATGGTTCAAAGGGCCAGCACAGTCCCCAGCAGAAGTTGGAGGAGCCTCAGGAGCTCCCTTAGCTTACAGCCAGGGTGGATAAAAATAATGGTTTCAAATAAATAAATAAAATTTTAAAACTTAAATCATGATTTAAAAAAATAAATCCATTTTTTAAAAATTAAATTAGAAAATTTTATTTGTAAGTTGCTGGTTCTTTACTTTCTTCCCATTTTATAGTCTTAAATTGCTAGAGTTGATGTTTTCTACTTGTTTCTCCAATTAGTTGCCGAAATGTTAGAATTTTATATTTGACATACATTTTTTTCTATTAGAAGTTTCACACTTAAAATGTTCATCTATGCTGAAAAAGACTAGTCCGGGGCCTCATTAACAGCCTTACTATGAGAACAAAGCACAAAACTGATAATTAAATAACCGGTGCTGTATTTGCAACCAACACCCCTTCTGGTCTACTGAACTTCCTCTAGTCACGAAAACAGGAATGCTCCATCCAAGCTATACTCCTCTGTCAGTGGGACTTGTGTACCTATGTCACGTAGGGGTTTTTGCAAATCCCATGTGGAGGTGGCCTAGCTATGGATACAGGCATCTAACTTTAGGTCTGAGTGTATTAAAAATGTACAATAACTTGGCTAATATATTGACGTACATGTATTAATGTAAAGTCTAAAATTTTATTATTAACATAGATGCAATTTTGCTTTGAAGTGACATTTTACATCATGTACAGAAAAGTTCGTAGCAAAAATACAATTTTAGCTGCAAACAATTATGCACACTGGTGGTCCCAGTGAAGTCAATGGGACTATTCATGGGAGTAAAATTACACTTCTGCTTAAATTTTTACACATATGGGCCTTAATTTGCAATATTTTTTTCTGTCTATAGTAGTTTTGAAAAATTCAAATAAAAGATCCTACCAGTAGTGGCATTAAAAACAAAACAAACAACCTCAACAGTGCTTATAATTTAATTAAAATTTTTAATCTAAAGTTGCAATAACACAAATTTTCCAGTTAGTTTTGCAGAGCCTCAAAGATTTAAATCAATGATTAAAAAACAATAAAACAAAACAAACAAAAAACCACCCAACCACCCAGCAAGAGGTTTAAATCCCCTTGATTTAAATTGCTCCACCTTGCTGACAGCACCCTTGCAGGGCTGCAGCATGGCCAAGAAAAATCAGAAACAGAACACTCTGGTCACTCCCCTTCCTGTCTCCTATCTGCTCCAGTCCTATACCAACACTGGGTCTGTGCAGAGGGCAGCATAGGCTGCTTACTTCAGCCTGACCCTGTGTTGTGGGGATTTTTTCCATCTTTTCGTCCACATGGGTTTAAAACACCATCAGCAGCCACCACAGAGCAATGAAGCACTGAGGTATAAAAGGGTCACATCACAGGGTGTCACCTCTGTGCTAGCAAGCACTATTTCAAATATGCTGATTACGGACTGGCTGAGCACCATACCAGGTGCGTAGGGTAACAAGGCACCTCACAGGGGGAGAGCGGAGGGGGAATAAAAACATAGGAGCTGCCACTCCAGCGGTGTGATCACACCCAAACAGCAGCTGTTTGCTTGCAGCCTGTGTCTCCTGTGTGTGCACAAAAGCCCACTGACTCCATGGCACCCAGTCCAAATGTACACACTGATAAAAGTGCTATTTTAAAGTGGCCCTTTGTTTTGCCAAATATTGGCAACATGGGGGAAGGCTTTTCAGCAGCAAGCAAGAGAGAGAATTCCCTCCCTAGTGATTCCAGGGTATTTGCTGCTTTGGCAAAGGAAAATAAAATCTACCAAAGCACCCTTGTGAAAGTTTCTCTTGCAAATGTAGGATCAGCAGAGTTTAAAATAGTTTTTTCCTTCTTTTCCAGTTTCCCCCCATGCTTCATCTATAATGTTATGTCTAATATATATCTAACGTATTGCAGCAATGTTCACATATTATATTGTTATAATTATTATTAATAATACTATAGAAAGGCAGACCAAAAGCCATGTCAGCCTAACTGAAGTAACTTACTTGCTGCCTACACATATTGCCTCTGCAATTTCAGCTGATTATGGTATTTTTCCTTTATTCCCTGCCATAAAATTAGTGTTGTGTGCAAACAGCTGCTGTACTCTACCCCAGAGGTGGCTGCTCTTCAATGCTGAGTAAAGTGAATCCTTACATGGAGATTGTAACATGGTTTGATGCATAAATGAAGGATATTAGTGTGAATAATACATCTATTTGGTATTTTCAACCCTGCTTTATTTATCATTCTCAAGGTAAGGAAAACTTTGAACACTGAATGGGCTGATGATGTGTTTGTGCATACATGTTTTCATTACTCTGGTGTACTGGGACACAGACATTCACCTTTACACCCCGAGTGGTCTACATTTCAGCATAACTTAATTGTTTAGAAAATCAGCAATTTTTAACTCCTTAGATACAGTCAGAGTTCATCTGCTTGACATGTAGCCACAGGCTGGTGGAATTTCAGTGCTGTTCATCCCTTACGGTTAATTATTTATTCTTCATATTGTAAAATTCTTTCAACACATTCTTTCAGCGTTACCACTTGTTTTGCGAGATTTTTGTCTCGGTTCCCTCAGTATTTCCAAAAATCCATGGGACTGTTGTTTTCGTGTGTGTTTGTGGATGGGGAAGCCATCAGACTCTAAGAGTCTGTGAAATATTTATTTAAAAAAAAACACAGCCCCTTTTGTTACCACTGGCGACTTGATTCAATATAAAAACTCCTTCTGTCACTCAGCTCTTACTTACCTTGTAGCAGAATGCATGGCTAATGACAGTATTAAAGAGGCCTCATTCAGAATAGTGATGCTTTCCTAAATTGGGCAAGAGAGAAGAAAAGGACAGTTACCTGTTCCATAACTGGTGTTCTTCGAGATGTGTTGCTCATGTCTATTCCACAGTAGGTGTGCGTGCTTGCCACGTGCACCGGTGCCGGAAGTTTTTCCCCTAGCAGTACCCGTACTGGGGGAGCACCGTGGCGACCCCTGGAGTGGCACCTGTGTATCACGCTATAAGGGGGACTGTGCGCTCCCCCACCCTCGGTTTCTTCTTGCCGGACAACTCCGACAGCGGGGAAGGAGGGCGGGGTGTGGAATAGACATGAGCAACACATCTCGAAGAACACCAGTTACGGAACAGGTAACTGTCCTTTCTTCTTCGAGTGATTGCTCATGTGTATTCCACAGTAGGTGATTCCAAGCTATACCTGTTGGAGGTGGGTAGGAGTTCACGATAGTCCGGGACAGAGTACCGCCCTGCCAAACCTGGCATCATCCCTAGACTGGGAGACGATCGCATAATGCGAAGTGAACGTGTGAACTGAGACCCAAGTGGCCGCTCTACAAATGTCCTGGATAGGGACATGGGCTATGAAGGCAACTGATGAGGCCTGAGCCCTCGTTGAGTGTGTCCTAACGATCGGTGGCAGGGGAGCCCCTGCCAGATCATAGCATGTGCGTATACACGAGGTGATCCAGCGGGAAAGATGCTGGGTGGAGATAGGTTACCCCTTCACCCGCTCAGCCAAGGCAACAAAAAGCTGCGAGGATTTCCGGAACGGTTTGGTCCGTTAAAGGCCAGCGTTCTATGTACATCAAGCGTGTGGAGGCGGCGTTCCTCGTTGGAGGAATGGGGCTTAGGACAGAGCACGGGGAGAAAGATGCTCTGATCCATATGGAAGGCGGAGACCACCTTCGGGAGGAACGCCGGGTGTGGGCGAAACTGGACTTTATCCCTGTGGAAGACCATATAGGGAGGTTCCGAGGTCAAGGCCCTGAGTTCCAAGACACGGCGGGCCGACGTGATTGCTACAAGGAAGGCCACCTTCCATGAGAGGTGAGACCAGGAACACGTGGCCAGGGGTTCCAAAGGAGGCCCCGTGAGTCGGGACAAAACCAGGCTCAGGTCCCATTGTGGCACAGTGGGTCTCGCATACGGTAATGAGCAGTCAAGGCCCCTCAGGAAACGGGAGGTCATAGAGTGGGAGAAGCCCGAGTGCCCTTGCACCGGCGGGTGGAAGGCCGATATGGCCACCAGGTGCCCCGGCGCTGAGGCATCGCGAGGGGAATCTCGAGCGCGATGTCTACTTGAGCGGGAACTGGAACAAGAACGACAACGTCTATCCCATCGAGACCGGTTGCGGTAGTCGCGTCGCGAAGGGAAATGTTCCCAATGCCTCTCTCGATGACTGTGCTCGCTGGCAGGCGGCGTAGAGCAGTGGTCCCCAACCTTTTTCGCCTGGTGGCGACGCCTCTGAATGACGCTGCTTGTTGGTGGCATTTCGGCGGAAGCTCGTCCGCCGGCCAGTACGCGGGCGCACATAGATGCCCCGGCGGGCGCCATGGCACCCGTGGGCACCGCGTTGGGGACCACTGGCATAGAGGGTCCCCCAGACTCCCGTCCGGGTGGTGACCAGGATGGTCTGGTCTGGTCAGCATCGAGGGAGGGCGTGAGCTGCCGGACGACCGGTCGCTGTGCACTGAACGGTGCGGGGAGTGGTCCTCGGAGTGGGAACTGCGACCCACAGGAGAGGTTTGATGGGCACCCAACGGAGGTTTGCCCCGGGACCGGGGACCCGTCACTGGTTGTGCGCCTGGAACCGGGAGACTCAATGTCTTTCGCAGCCTGCATCGCCTCCAGTGTCGACGGCATCCGTACCGGTGGAGATGTGCGCATGGATGGCACCTGGCTGCTCCGCTTAACACGAGTTGGAGGCCTTGAGCCCAGGGGGGACCGTGGGCTGCCTGACGCGGGGCCTGCCTCCCCTCTTTCCTTGTCTTGGTGCCACTGCGAGGTAGGGCCCTTTCCCTGCTTCTTGGAGGGGGAACGGTGCCAGCTAGTAGAGGGTGCCTCGCTACGTACCGACAGTGCGGCGGTGGGAGCCGAGTCCGCCCGGCGCGCCAGAGTTGGGGCCAATGCCGATTCCATCAAGAGAGCATGGAGTCTAATGTCTCTCTCCTTCTTGGTCCGCGGCTTGAATGACCTGCAATCTTACAACGTTCGCTGATGTGAATCTCACCCAAACAGCAGAGACACTCAGCATGCAGGTCACTCCTAGGCATAGAACGGCGACAGGAGTCGCACGACTTGAAGCCTGGGGCACGGGGCATGCCCCGAGCCCACTCTAACAACTGAAGTAACAATTCCACGAACGGTACCACTAAGGTCGAGTAGAAAGACTGCAGCAGAGCTGGAGCACAAAGTTCCGACTATCTTCACTGGTGGCAAGAAGGAACTGAGGGTGGGTGGAGCGCGCGGTCCCCTTATAGCGTGATATTCAGGTGCCACTCCAGGGGTCGCCGCGGTGCTCCCCCAGTACGGGTACTGCTAAGGGAAAAACTTCCGGCACCAGTGCACGTGGCGAGCACGAACACCTACTGTGGAATACACATGAGCAATCACTCAAAGAAGAAAAGAGAACTTACTTCTTAATTTATCGCTTTTCCGCTAAGGAGAAAGTAGACTGATTTCTCTGAGTGAATACATCTTGTTCAGTTCTGCCCTCTTTCAGTCAGAAGATTTTGGGGAAAGGAACAGAAGCCACAACTAAAGCTAACCCCCACTGAGTCTCATAATTTTTGCAGGGGTTTGTTATCCTCTTGAAATACATGCATGCATGACCTTTTAATGGGGATGGGGTATATGTGTAGGTTAGAAATGAAGAAATCCCCTTGTTGAAACATCACTGTAGGAAAGGGTGTCCTGCTCCTTTTTTGGTTTTCTTGCAACACATCCCAGGAAACAAAAATTCCTAACGTTAGTTTAATCGGATGTAAAAAATCTCCTCCCCCAAAACAGTCAGTATGATAAGAGCTGTTCCTCAGCATCAAAACAGTTCAACTGAGACAATTACAATGTCAAGTCATCGTCATGTTTCCTTGGGATTAGAACAAAGTGACTACTCTGAAGTGCATTCATTGCAGGAGTGTCATATGTTGCAAGGTTTGGGAAAGGTCTGAATGGATCATGAGAAACAGAAGGTGGGGGTCAAATTACCATTGAAATGAGCATACCTCCTCCCAAACATTCTCTTTGGGAGCCAAGGCACAGTAAGGAACCTTCACCAGAGGAAGAGAAAGTACAATATTTCAACTACAGCTCTCAAGATAATGGGCAAAGATCACACCAGCAGAGGGAGATGTGTAATCTCATTGTTTCTTCTAGGCTCCCTGCCCCAAGGTTTGAAATTCTTCCAAGCCTCCCACCCAGAGGAATGAGATGAAATTTTTCCCATGGGGGCCTTTTCTCCTGATCCTGAATGTGTTTTTATTACTGGAGGGAAAAAATGTACCAAATCTGATGTTGACTTCTGGTGGAGCCCAACTGTCTCTCTTGGCTCAGAAACATGCTGGATTAATTTGGGTCAAGCAAACATAGAAAATACACTGAAAGACTGAGAACATGAGGGGCTGGTTTTATATTAATTCATCTAAATGAAAAGAAAATACTCTGCTACTTAAAAACAAAACACCCCACAACAAAGCACTTTCAAATATCCCCCGTATGAGAAATACCCAGGTCAAACACCAGTTCAGCTATTCCCCTCCCCTCTAAGGAATCCATGTGCAGGGCTTTCTTGGTCATTTGTGTTTTCTTGGAACACATTTTCCTTCTTCTGGGAGGGTGTGGAAGTGAACTACATTTGCCACTACTCTAGTGCCTGGTCAGCTTACCCTATTTCCAATGGATTTTGACAATGCTGTTCTCCACAGTACATCTGGTCTTCACATGCCCAGTAACCGGGACTCCAAAAGAGCTCACTGTCTGTGTACAGATCTTCTTGTATTGGAGAACTGCTGCCATTCTGGCATACTCAGCTGGAATTACTACTCCATCATTCATGTTGTTTAATAGATCAAGGATTCTCAAAGCTTTTTCAACAGATCGGGCCACATCATAACAGAGCTTGTTATACACATTCCCAAACCCCACAAAATTATTAGTCTTGTGTTACAGCAGCACCAATAGGCCTCAACAGAGATTGCAGCTCCATTGTGTTCGGCCCTTTGCAAACCTAGCATAAGAGATTGCCATTGCCATGTGGAGTGTGCAATCTAAGTGGACAAAACAGACCAAGGGTATGGCGGGAGGGATAGACTGCACAAGCAGAGTGCACAGGGCGATGGTTTCCAAGCACTGTGTTAGTTTCATGATTTATTTATTTTTTGTTTTGATTGGTTGGTCGGTTTGTTGGGGGTGGGGGAGCGGGTTAGGACATTAGCAAAATGAAGAGACAAAGGAAGGGAGATGAGGACTCTGAAAGAAAGGAAGTAAGTGGGATGGAAGAACAGGGAGGGAAAGGGGGAAGAGATCCATCTTAGCAAGAGCTCAGCTGAAGTGATGAGACTGTGGAAGAGCAGTGGGGGTGACCAGGAACAGATCCAACTCCCCTCCCTTTCTTATATTGTGAAAAAAAATATGCATTTCCCCATAAGTATGACATGTTTTCCATGCAGCTGTGTATTTTAACACCTTCCCTCATTTGCAGCAATAATAAACCAAGCTTATTAGAAGTTGGTAATTTGGTAGATTAAATTATCAGAGTTTAATTTGTTACTGTCCACATCTGACGCAGCTTTGATCTTGTTGATATCTTAGAAATTGTCCCATGGTCAAACTTTGTCAATTACCTTTAAACTGTTGACAGGTTTTATTATATCACCAGCCCCCTGACTTCCAAATGCTAGTCTGTTCTTTAAAGTGCAAATTACTAAATGGAGGGGAGACTAAAAGACAGAGTTGTTTGAAGGAGCATCTGTGTGTCAACAGGGATCAATGCTTACGCTTTTTTTATTTTTCAGCTACATATGTGCAAGTGACATAATGCAACAGGAAATTCAAAGATGTGACCAGGGCAAGATTAACAGACATTTATAATGGTTTGGCATCCTAACAACTGGGGGTGATGCATGACAAATCTGACCACATTTAAACCAGCCGCTGGGGCTAGTCTTGTGGGGAAGAAAACGCAGGCTGAAGCAAATTGCTTATTTCGAAGCAGATGTCAATGGGAAGTAAAATAATACAGAGGGAGAGGTTACTTCTATATTCTGCTGAAATGTGTAACACTTTGTGCAGTAGTGCAAAAGCTAAGAAGAACAGATAAAAAATGGTAGCTCTATATTGCATTACAGAGTAGAACATCAAATAACTTGGCCACAATCCAGAGAACGTAGAGAAATGCAACCTATGTTGTTCTTTGGGAAGTAGAAGAGGTTCTGACAGACAGCTATCAGTTGGTTTGCTGCAGCTGACCCTATTTCTTGGTAGCTGTCCTCCTGCAAACTACAGTATCAGTCCTGCAAGAAAGATACTAACCCAGAGCTCTTCAAGGCTCTTTCCATCTGTTCACATCACAGCCGTCAGTGCTTGCATACCAGCCACAGCTGCCCAACACAGCTGGTCCCTCCTGGTGCTCATTCTCTGCAACTGTCAAGGCTGCTCTCGGCTGTAGCCTGCTATCAAACCCCACACAGAATGTCTACAAGGCACTGGCACTGACCCACTCACAATAAAGTAAGCATTTCAGAATTAATGTATTCCAACTGTGACAACCAGTGAATCTGAGTCTGGCTTTTTGAACTAGCCCCAACACCGCAAAGAGATTAAATCTTTATTTTAACAAGATTATTATGGTTTCCTAGGCAATCCAATGCATACAAACAATGGAACTAACAAAACATCATATAAAGACAGATCACATTAATTCCCACAGACTGTGAAATATCACTTGCCCTAGGGGAACTCTGTAGGCAAGATGAGAACATTTCAAGTAACTTAACCCTGATGAAACAAGCTGCAGACTTGAAGTCTGAAGAGTGTGAACAAGTTAGAGATTGTACATACCATCTCCATTCTCATTGAGCAATCTACTCTGCCTCTGAGCAAGAAGTTTTGTCTGAACAGCTTGAGGTCTTACTAAAACATGCTAAAAACAGAAAATATACATACATACTCTTATATCTGTAGATACATAATTCTACCTGAGGCCCTACTTTATAACTTTAAAATGGGCATGGGAAATCATGGAACTAACTTTACTGCCACCTCACAGCTTTCATCACCAATAGCTAGAGACAACTTCTCATTAATAAATACATACAGAGGTTCATGGTACATCATGATGCCAGAAGCCAGCAAGTAGCATTTGTCCAGTGAGCAGCCTGCAAATGTTGTTATATTTTAGTTCTCTTCCAGGAAAACATGAAAGTTACTACTTTCTGGATCTTCAGGGCCCTGACTGCATGAGTTAACAGGATGCTGATCTGCTCCCTTTTGCACCAAAACAAACCAACCCTAAGGAATACCTAAGAAATAAGTGAATAACTCTCTTCCTACTCAGCAAAGAGTTCAACCAAACCTGAGCGTAACTCACTGAGAAGGAAAACTAGTGTTTGGTCCCATCACATAGAAGAAGCCCCGAGACATACTTGTGTCACAACTTGTGAAATGGATCTGTGCCCTTTCTGGCTGCTAAAAACCAGTGAGGAACAAGGAGACAACTGCCAATGGAAATTATTAGCTTCTTTTTCACAGAAGCAACCCTGCCAGTCTTACTGAAAAAAGGAATGGTCTGGCTGATCCAACTCAGAATGCAGAAAACCCTTCCATCTATTGCTTCATGTCCAGTCTTCTCTTCCTGGACAAAAATGGTTATGAAAGTGGCGACAGCCAAACTCTGGCAGCATGTAACATCTGCCAACATCCTGTATTCTTTGCAAAGAGGCTTCAGGTTGGGGCACAGCAAGGAGGCTACCCTAGCAGCACTAAAAATGACCACCTTCTAGCAATTGATGGAGGCTACTTATCAGTGCTTATACTACTCCACCTCTCTGCAAGATTCAAGAGTTGATCTCAAAGTATTTCTAAGGGACTTACCTGGCATAGCTAGAGCAGACTGCACAGCATTAGAATGGCTTCAGTCATTCTTCTCCAATAAAATCGAAGAGCAGTGATGAGCAACTGACCCTTTTCCCCAAAAGCCCTCACCCGTGGAGTCCCATAGGGAGCTATCCTGTCCCTTCCCCTGTTCTATATCTACAGGACACCAGTTGAGTAGTGGCAAGACACCATGGGCTCTGCTGCCAATAAAACACAGAGACGCTGTATATTTCATTTTCAACTAATGAAATCAATGCCATCCCAAGGAGGCTGCAAGGCCTTCCAGAGAGGAGAGCGTGGATGAAGAAAAGCTGACTCAAATTGAACCGAGGCAAGACTGACTAACAGCCAGAAAGAAGAAATGCTTCAGAAATTAGCCCAGTCACTGATTTCCATCTAAGATGTCTCCCCTCCTCCCCGCGCTCCATTTATCATCATGGTGAAAACTTCAGTGACCTGTTCGTCTCCTTTCAAACAGTACTACCTGAAAATGCATGAGGGAACCCTAAGAACAGGCCAGCAGGGTTAAGACAGACAGTTAGTGCACAACACACTGGTAGCACCAGAATTTACATCTCTGCTGGTGCGCACTCAGGCAGACAAGCCCTGATATTTTCCTCCCATTATCAGAATGATTTTTTAAAAAGATTACTTATACCCGAACCAGAACTTCCTAAAACCAAGGAAAGGAGAAGAGCAGAAGACTTCATGAGTCAACTGGGGAACTTGCATAAAGATCTGACTTACTTGGGAAACTTAGTTGTTATTGTGATGAGCACTATAGAAAATCTAAGCTAGACAGAATTGCTGTTGAGTGATGTGAGACATGCCCCTGCCTGCAAGAACTGAGTGTGCTGCCTACATGTTATTCCCATCTCTTGCTGGAGAAGGGCACTGAGAGACCAGCTTAGTCACTTACCGTTCTGACCTTTCAATTCAATCACTCAATAGGCACTGCTGGTTCTAACAGAGCTACGGTTCAAGAGTAAATGATCTGAGCATTATGCCCCAAAGATGGCTCTGACCAATGCTATCAGATGTTAAACAAGGATCTCTCCTGCAATTCTCTAGAAGTTAAAGATCCTATGTCACATGTCATAAAGAATAGGGGACATCTTTGGCATCCCAGCCTATATCTTCTCCCTCAATCCTATCAATAAAATAGGTTTTACTGTCCAAGGCTATGCATGAGCTCAGAACATAACAGCTATCACCCTTGACTGTAAAGCCACTATATCGCCAGCACTGGTCTGAATACTTTGCAAAGAACATTGGGATATCTGATTATGAAAGGAGCTGTTTAAAACAATCAGGAGCAGAAGGAATGCTGAGAAAGAATTCAAACAACAATCTGATTGACTAATGTACAAGTTGTTAATTCTCTAGAAATATCCTCTACAGACCATCTGCAACTGTATCAACTATAACGCCCCCAACTCCCCAATAAACCAGCACCATACACCTGCGTTTTATTATCAAGAGTGATAATGAGCTTGTTCAGGGTATTTCCAATCCCTGGGAACCACTCGCCCTAAGAAAGTAAGGGCTACTTCTTGCTTAAAGCTGTGGATAGATCACGTCTTGATTAAAATCGACAGAAGAGGCAGGATCTATTCATAGCATTAGGCACAAAGCAATCCTGACAAACTCCTTCACGCTCAATATATTGTACACTATGCTTTATAGAGCATACATTCCTCAAATGGTGTGTGCTTGGGAACCACTGCAGTCTACTGTGTGGTTAGGTATCCCCCATTAAGAATCCACATACAGTGAAAAGGCCATACATCCATTACTGTGTTTTTTCCATTGATTCATAGGGTCTAAAGCCAGAGGGACCATTAGCTTTTCTAGTCTGACCTCCTGTATATCGTAGGCCATTACATTCCACCCAGTTACCCCTGTACTGAGTCCAGTAACGTGTGTTTGGCAAAGGCATATCTTCCAGAAAACATCCAATCTTGATTGGAAGACATTAAGAGATGGAGAATCCACCACTTCCCATGGCAGTTTGAACCAAAAGCTAACCACCTCTCTGTTAAAAATGTGTAGCTTATTTTTAATTTGAATTTGTCTGGGCTTCCAGCTGTTGGTTCTTGTCATGCCTTGCTCCACTAGATTAGAGCCCTTTATTACCTGGTATTTTCTCCATATGAAAATATTTCCCCCCTTCTTGCCCACTATTGCTTCTGCACATCCTGTTGCAGATGACACAACTCCCTTTTCCTGCCATGACCCAGTGGAAAATTCCCTTTTGTCCACTAGTGACAATGCAGATATGTAAAGCATAGGGAAGTAGAATGATGATGATGAACTTTGGTGGCCTCTGAATGAACCGTGGCAGATTGCCTCTTGGTAAACCATCAGCATAACACAATTAAGATCCATACACAGTTGAGCCACGTGAACAAATTTCATACATATATGTTGGGGTAATAACTTCTGTGAGACGAGGCTCATCTAGTAGTCATGCAGAAAGTAAAAAGCTTCATTTCTTCATGCTCAAGTGGAATATTTCAGACATCAAGAGCAGAGTCAAAGTTCAAAATCCTAAACTTGTATTCTGTCAAATACCTCTTGTACAATCAAACTTCAACAAACTCCTACACACTTTCTCCCAGGCCATCCCTTATGCATGGGAGGAGCTCCCTGTAAACATTCACATGGGTCACCACATTGTCCTCCTTCAAATCCCTCTTTACAACTTACCTCTGCCATGCTGCCTAGTTAGGCAACTGGTGGGCCGTGACCACTGCTAGAACGTAGATCACTGTTATCTAGATGATCACAACGGTCCCCTTCTGGCCTTGGAATCTACGAATCTTGTGTTCTCCCCGCCCCCATCTGCTTGGTGTATCCACCTTTGTTTGCCAGAAGCTGTGAATGGGCAACAGGGGATGGATCACTTGACAATTACCTGTTCTGTTCATTCCCTCTGAAGCACCTGGCATTGGCCACTGTTGGAAGACAGGATATTGGGCTAGATTGACCATTGATCTGACCCAGTATGGCCGTTCTTACATTCTTTGTCTCTTGTCTTGTTTGGGCAGGGACTGTCTGTTACATGTTTGCACAGTGCCTAAAACACTGGGGCTGGGATCTCTGGATGCTACAATATAAATAGTTAATAAAATAATAATAAATAATAACAAGGCACTTCTAATCCTCTTACAGTGGGAAGGTCCCTGAGTAGCAGAGCACACAATCACTCTCCTGCGCCACTGTGTAAGAGTATATTTATTTATTTTCCCTGGCATGATTCTTGTTGAATTTTCAACATACGTTCCCCAGTTCTGTGGCAAATGGCACTGAGGAAGGGTAGAAATGAGTTTCTCCACCCTGTCAGAGACTGAATGCCTCCTTGCCCCTCCAGAACAATGCTCCAGCCTCTGTGAATTCTAAGAGCAAGAGTGCCCATGGTCATTACAGAAATATTCACAATGCCCACAGCCTGCCAAAACTGATGACAGCTCTATAATCTAAGTGCAATCAGATACACAGTCATGGTTAATTCAGCTAGTTTGTGTTGGAGGTTTGGATGCAACATGTTTTCTAGCTGATGCAATGCTCTCTGTCCCGACTCTGCTCTTTTCAAACTCTTCTAGACCAGAGAGACCAAAGAAGCAAACCTATGCTTATCAGACGCTCCATAGCCAACAGTGATGGTTTGGGGAAGGCAGCCACAGAATTCAGAAATTTCAAGTGGTCTCTGGGCACCAAACAGAACACTTGTGCACAGAAAGCCAACTTTCAGCTGTAACCAAATCAAATTGCTGTTTGAATAGCAGAGATTCAGCCATTAGAAGTAATGTAGGTTCACCAACCAAAACTAAGTCCCTCCAACCAATTAGCTGCAGTTTTTATTATATAATATTAACAGGCTAGTAGAAGTATGAAAAACAAACTCATTCCAGTCTGGAAAAACAAGTTTAACACTCACTTGTGATGCTCTGCTATGCATGTGTGCATGTCCCCTTCCTGCCAAATCTGCCAGTACTGCATGTCCCCTTCCTGCCAAATCTGGGCTTTCTACTTTTTTAAACCTTCCTAAACCCCTGTCAATCTTTTTCTATTTGCAGCTGCTGATCTCACTGCCATCCTAACTCTCCAAGACCATGTGGTTTTCTTTGAAGTTACTGTGTCCTCAATGCCACTTTGTTAGCTGGCAAACAGGGTAGCTAATGCTTCTCTCTCTGCGCCTTACCCTAATGGGCCAGGTACAGCACCAATTATCTCAATTACTTTTGTTTTACCTGATTTAATTCTATTCCCAGCTCTGCCACACACAATCTAGGAGTATGAACAGAGGCAAGTTTCTTAAGCACTCTGTGCCTCAGTTTATATATAAAAGGGTGTTGGAAGGGTTAATTTATGAATGTTCATAGAGTGCTTTGAACTTCTCAAAGGGCAGGTGTTTTATAAGTGCAAATGTATTATTGCATGGTGTTGTCAACCAGTGATTTTTCAGATAATATTTAGTGGGAATGGTGCGCTTCTAAATAAAATCTGTATTAGTCCAACAGTTGGTAGCTGGAGAATTTTAGCCTAGTCAAAACTCTAATATGCTGTGTAGTAGACCTAAGATGAAGTGACATCACTTCCAGAATCTACCAAATAAAAATCAGAACCTCCTTTTCTCCTCCTTTCAAACAGAGAATTGGACAAAGCTGTAGGATGCTTTGTTAGTAATTGCTACTGTATTCAAAACAGCAAAATACAATTTTCATTAGTTACCTATGCACACTACTGTCCAGGGACATGTAAATCCAGAGTAGGATGAGCTTTAAGTGCTGGACAAATGGATTGAAAAGTCTTAATTATTTTAATCCTACTTTAAAAAATATCTTTATTAAACTTTAACAGGTAAAATTTTCACACATAACAGTGGTTAAAATATGTAAACTAACACCTTATCAATAGAGTGTAGCTGGGAGACATTTCAGAAATCAGAAAAGGTTGGCCTCTTCTTACTAGGATATTACTACTGATGGTCTTCATCAAAAGGAAAGCAGTTGCCAAATCTCTATGGAAAGCTTTCTCGGGGCTGAATCTTAACACCCATCACATGAAAGCAGAAACACCACCATATATTTTCATAGATGGACGAGCTTCTTCTAGAACTGGAAAAGTATTTCCCCCCCATTCCTTCCCTTCTTAAAAATGGCCGGACCATTTTGATTCAAGCTTTTTGGAAACATTCACTCCTGGACTGAGAACAAACCTGCCAAATTTCAGCCAGAAGGGCAAATGACTGACAAACGTTATAAGCAACTGAAAATGACTCCTCAAAATAGAAACCCTTGTGCAATTTTAACTATAGGTGTTGCTTTACCTATAATTATACAAATACATATTACACATATGTAAAGTCCTCTTTAGATTACAACAAAGTTTTAAATATATGTGCTTGTGTGCATGTGGATGAGATATGTATCTACTGTATATGTATGGCGTGCACAGAGTGTATGTTTATATCATGTGGGTGAAATTTTCGAAAGTGTTCAGGATTGGCCTTACTGTGCTCCCATTTAAGACAATGGTTGACTTCAGTGGGAACAAAGTAAAACTAATACTGAGCGCTCATGAAAATCCCACCCTAATCACATATGCACAAACAAAAAATGCTGTTCTGATGTCAGGAACAACTTCCAAGTAATGTTATGTGTTTGTTTTATTTTGTATACAACCTACTACAAAGATTTATACAAATGGATACAGCTAGATCTGAAGAGGTGAGGATCCATAAAGATTTAGGGGTGTAATGACCCAGGGTTTTGGTTTGGGCCCACTGTATGTGTATATTACATGTAGTAGAATCATTTTAAAACTTTAATGTAGTCTCAAGATGATCCACTGCAATATCAAGTGATACCTGGTACAGAAGACTGCTGAGAAGACCAAAGTGGAGACTAGACATCTCCTATTATGCTTCTGTCTAATACTAAAGTACAACACCTATCGGGGAGGATTTACCAAATTCCCTTACAGTGAATGAGTCAAAAGACACAGCCAAGCAGCAGATTCCAGATAAACAAATAAAACAAAATAGTCTAGCTCTAAATCTGCCAAGGCACTGGGAAGCTTAATAAACAGTATCAATCCTCCCATCCCGCCTCACCCCACAAGATCCTTAGGGGAAAAAAAAAAAAAAGATGACTCAGAATTCAGACTACAAAAACATGTTTTTTAAGAAGTCACATGTGGTGGCATGATGCATTATTTTTTCTTCTGTCAGCAGGAAATCTGGAATTTGATGAACACTGGCCACACTCTAAGCCAAAGAGAACTAAGATCTGTAATACAGAACAACACCCCATTCCTGTTTTCACTAAACCACTTACTTTCTACATTCTTTAAACTCAGCTTAATTAATTTTAAGCACCAATCTCCCCCGCCCCCAAACTTTTACCTACTTGAGAAAATTAATTATATTGAAAAATATAAAAGGACTTCTGGGAAATGTAACAGATGAATAGAAAGATTATGTAACCTTAGAAATACTTCTCTTCATACTAGTGTTCCCATGTCAACATAGACCCCCCCACACACATTTTTTTTTATGCACTGAGATTTGAACTCACACTTGAACCTACATTTTCCATTCTCAAATGTTCAAAACATTTTTCATAACTAAACTCAAGAGGTGCCACAGTGGAAACCACTTGAATGACGACTTGCTTTAGAATTCAGCCTGTTAAGAAGAATCAATTTGCTATATATCAACTTAGAAAAATAAATCCTGTATTCATGGCACAACCCACTTAAATAAATATTGTATTAGGGATGTTTCTCCAGCACAACATTCACACTCATGAGGTGCCTGTTTTTGCTGAGAAATCTGAGGGATAATTGCTGCAACAGAGAGAAGTTGTAAAGAAAAAGGTTCTACCTGCACTACGAATTGAACCAAGTCATAACTAAAGGTAAAACCTGATGAGCTTCTCAAGTCTACTGAATATGTTGAAATCATATTCACAATACTGTACTCACAGTGTTATATAGCAGTACAAAAGTATTTTTGGACAATGATTCTCAATACAGGTCAAGGAAAGAAAGACGTGACTGAGAAAAATGTAACATGCTGAAGAAAACGAAATTGCAATCAACTACATAGAAATTTTTCTCTAGACAAATAGAGAATATTCATTAACAGTTAAGGACCTAACTTAAAGCTTATTGATATTAATGGGAGTCTTTCCATTGACTTCAGTAGGCTTTGGGTCAGTCCCTGTGTACGCAGGATGCTGTAAGCCAGTGTTTCCCAAACTTGGGATGCCACTTGTGTAGAGAAAGCCCCTGGCGGGCCGGGCCAGTTTGTTTACCTGCCGCGCCCGCAGGTTCGGCCGATTGCGGCTCCCAGTGGCCGCGGTTCACTGCTCCAGGCCAATGGGAGCTGCGGGAAGCAGCAGCCAGTACATCCCTCAGCCCGGAGCAGCGAACCGTGGCCAGTGGGAGCCGCAATCGGCCAGATCTGCGGACACGGCAGGTAAACAAACCGGCCCGGCCCACCAGGGGCTTTCCCTACACAAGCGGCGTCCCAAGTTTGGGAAACATTGCTGTAAGCCATTATAAAACCAATTTAAAATGCATTAAAAATCATTAACAAAATCCCACCATTTTACAGTTCAACAACTGGAAAAACACAGAAAAACAAGGAAAAGAAAAGTAAAAAGTGCAGGGAGTATTTAAATATAAGACTGTAATACCGTCTTTATTACAACAATGCAAAAATCCACTGGCAATAATACAAGAAAGGGAGAATTCACTCAACAAGATCTAGTACTTAGTGTGGGAACTACTAGAGTGAAAATCCAAGTTTAAAAAAATAGGGCACAAGCTACCAAGATAGAGGATTTAAATTGGTGGTGTTGAACAAACCTCGGAAGTAGAGGTAGGCTTGAACCAAAACCCCAGGCTCCAGACACCCTCATACTGTGGGGAAGTTAAGATCCAAACACAGTCTTCTTGGCTCTGGCCCGTTTCTATTTAGAAGGCTGGTTTCAGAGAAGCATCCAAAATTTTGGTTGCTTATTATTCATTTATCAAAATTTACCCAAATTTCTTTGGTTATGGCCAAACAAACAGAGGACTGTTTCTTTGTGGTATTTTTGTATTTCCACTTCCAGCTGAAGGCAGGAGGACATACCAACTTTTAATTCTCAATGCTTGTTTGAGTTCAGTTCAGTTTGAGTGGGTTCTTATTTTATCCAAACCAGTTTGCCCATCCCTAGTTGCAATCTTGTAATGCATCCTCTGGACCTTGTAAATTGTGTTTAAACAAGTTACTGTAGGTAATTAAATAAACACTCATAACAGTGACTAAGTACTGTAATACCAAAATATTATGAGAGAGAGAGAGAGAACAAACTCCTCATTTGGGATTTGAATCTGTTACCTTTTTACAGGCTGGGGTTTGAGGACAGAATCAGAGAACTGCCACTATTCTGTGCCTGTATTAGAGAGACCAGAGTTTCTAATAAAGTTTCAGTGAAGTCTAGCTGCAACTGATGTGTTAGAATTATAGCACAGTCTGTGGTTGCCAGCAGATGTTATTACACAACATCAAAGTTAAATACATGTACAGAAGAAAATAAATATTCTTCTGTACCAAGAAAGAGATTAACACATCATAGCCAAGTCTGCCAAATCAGCATCCAACATCTAATTGTGGCTCCCAGATTTAGTGTTATAACTGCTTATTCACCAACCATGCGCGGACACACACACACACACACACACACACACACACACACACACACACACACACACACACACACAGTTGTTCAAATTGCTGGAAGAAAATGACTATTCTCAGAGCACTGGATTATTCCATTTGAAATTGTACAACCTCATTGCAGGCACAGTGATTAACTACAACTGAAAGCAAGAGAAAAGTTGTGCAGAGACTCTGTTTGCAGAATTGGTTCAGTTAACACACACACGCCAAACTCACAAGCTATTGCTATTTAACAATTTAAATGGAAAGTAATGAACTGCAGTTTAGTCCTGCATGTAAAAGAAAGTACTATTCAGTAAATAAGAGACTAATTCTGTCCATACATTTCTCAACATTATAATCCTTTGAAAATAGACGCATTATAAAAATGCTGAGGCTGTGTTTGTGGTATGCTATAAAAATCAACAGAAGAATGTTAAGTTATTGTAATGAAGAACTTGTTCGACAAGATTAAATTCATTATTGTAAGCGATTTATATTTTATAAATTATTTCTTTGGGGATTTATTTTAATTTTCTTTGGCTGGCAATGCCTCTCATTCTGCTCCTGATACTTTGGAGATGAAAGTTTGGAACATCTCACATATGCAGATTGCATAAATATCACTAGACAGGATGGGAAAAGCTGTCCTGTTCATCAAGTGCCTTCAGTGAAAGGAAATTCGGAGCTTCTCGCACCATCTGTGCCCCTATCTACGTACATACACTCTATCTGGGTATGGCAGTGAAGTTACAGTCTTTGAGCCAGATCTTCACTGTTGTAAATTGATACAGCTTGATATTGAATTCGATGGAGTGATGCTGATTTATATCAGATGAGGATCCGGCCCTTTATCCCTTATGCCAATATGGATTATATATTCAGGATGTTTTACCTCATTCAGATGATGGATGCCTAAAGAAGACTCAAGATGTCCTGAAAAGAATTTGTTGCCATAACAAACAGCTAGATGAAATTCACTTGACATAGGTATCCCAAAATACAGCAAAGAAAACTCTTTCAATATTGCTTGGATTTTAAGTGCATTTAATATGTCTGTAACCACTGACAAAGGGGACAAGACCAGACAATGAATAGTTAATTAAGCAGGAGATATAACTGAAGACACAAAGGTAGGGGAGAATTTGAGAACCAGACATCACAATCTTGTTTGGTTTAGGATGAAGCCAAACTGGGAGATAGATAAATGTTACGTCTGGAAAGGCAAAATTGGACAGGATGTGGAGTATTTTACATGGAGTAAAATCAAGTGATACTTGGGAAATGATAATAGGGAAAGAGACAAGCAAATGAAGTGTAATCAAAGAGAGCATCACATTCACAAAGGCTGTGTGTGCAAGTTAGTAATTAAAGGCCTGAACTCCTAATATTTCCTGACACATGCAACCCTTAGTCCAACTGACTGTAATGAGATGACGTGCATGAGTAAAGATTACTTGTAAGAGGAAGATTGCAAAATTAAGTCTTTCTACGGGCCCATTATTCCCTCAATAACATCCATGCAATCCCACTGCTGTAGCTCTGTTGTCAAGGGTATAGTATGGTGCAAAAGTTATCTGTTTCTAAGGCTGTCCATCTTTAATATGTATCTGACCAACGCAAGCTGTGTCTTGCCCTCTCATCTCTGATACTGTGATTTGGATTTCAATAAAACCATCCTATAGATTCAGAGCTGCAGAGGCGGAATTCTGAGCTGCATCTGCTCTGACTATGAAGCCAAAACCTAGTTCCCAGTGGCCTTAAAGGGTGATATGAAACACTGAAAATCCAGACATTCTAAATTACACTGCTCTACAGCCAAAATGCTTCTGAAATAAATGTAGTCAAACTTTACTAATTCTGGGTCACTGAGAACGAAAATGATGCTTAAAATTGTTGATTGGCTCTAGTTTTCAAGATATGCTATTGGGTCAGTATATACGACCCTTGACTTGGGAATGGCGGAGGATAAGTGAGTTATAAAGGAAAGGGATCTCAATTTAAACCAGAAATGACTAAAATACATCTTTGACTGGATCTATGACTGGGTTTGGACAGTACTTGCTTTTTAGGCAATACAATGAATGATGCAATCTGAAGCTGGTATTGCGTCATACATGATATGAATTGCATCATGTTATTCCTAGAAGTCATGGATGATGCAATCATAACGAAGCTTACATCACTCTGCTGAACAAATTGCCCTATATCAGCTCTAGAAATCATACAGTGTTGTGCTCTCTTATTTGTCAGTGTTTGATTTTGCAAAGGGACACATTTCTGTTTAGCCAAAGTGAGCAGAGATGCCTCGTACTTGTGTGAACAGTGCAGATAACTTCTGCTATGTTTGTGGTGAAGTGACTTGCATCACAAAAGCGCAGTATAACCACTATGGTTAAGAAAGCCTATCACCTTTATTTTGGCTGCAAAATTGGACATCAGGACAAGAGGTGGGCCCCACACATATGCTGCAACACTTGTGCAACAAATCTTCGCCAGTGGTTGAACAGGAAAAGGAAATCTATGCCTTTTGCAGTGCCAATGATTTGGAGAGAGCCAACAGATCATACCAGCAATTGTTACTTCTGCATGGTGCCTCCAGTTGGGAAAGGTGTGTCAAAGAAGAAAAAGTGACTGTGCATTATCCAAACTTTCCATCAGCTATACGCCCAGTACCCCACGGAGAAGGACTGCTGGTTCCTGATGCACCAGAATCATTCTCAGTTGAGTCAGACGAGGAAGAGGATGAAACTTCTGGTCCTGAACCATCAATGTCACAGGACCCACATTTTCTCCCATCCTCCTCCTCTGAACCACACCTCATAACACAAGGTGAACTGAATGACCTTGTCAGGGATTTGGAACTACCCAAGAGTAAGGCAGAGCTGTTGGGCTCCAGACTACAGCAGTGGAATCTCCTGGCAGGTGATGTTAGGGTTTCCATGTTCCGTGACCGTCAAAAGGATCTTGTCCCATTCTTCTTCATGGAAGGTGATCTTGTAGCCTGCAACAACATCGATGGTGTGATGGCAGCCCTCAACATCGTTCACGATCCAGATGAGTGGAGACTGTTCATTGATTCATCGAAGACGAGTCTTAAAGCTGTTTTACTGCATAATGGCAATGTTTTGCCATCAATTCCAGTTGGTCATGCAGTCCATATGAAGGAAACCTATGACAACATGAAACAACTTTTGAGGTGCATAAACTATGACCAACATCAGTGGCAGCTTTGTGGCGATTTGAAGGTTGTTGCTCTCTTGCTTGGTCTGCAGACTGGATACACAAAGTACTGCTGTTTTCTCTGCGAATGGGATAGTCGTGCAAGAGATTCCCACTACATCAAGAAAGATTGGCCCCTCCGACAATCATTGGAGCCTGGAAGGAAAAGTGTTCAGCATCCACCACTTGTTGAATCAAGGAAGATTTTGTTACCACCCTTACACATCAAGCTGGGTCTGATGAAGAACTTTGTCAAGGCCATTGACAAAACACAAGCAGCTTTCAAGTACCTCCGTGGAAAATTTCCAAGGTTAAGTGAAGCTAAGATAAAGGAAGGTGTCTTTGTTGGTCCTCAGATTCGTGAACTTCTTCGAGATGATGCATTTGACCATGCACTGCGTGGCAAGGAAAAGATGGGATGGAAAGCCTTCCAGTTAGTGGCAATAAATTTTCTCGGAAACAACAAGGCAGACAACTACAGGTTGTTGGTGGAAAACCTCCTCAAGGCATACAAAAGCCTTGGTTGCAACATGTCACTAAAGATACATTTTTTGCACTCTCATCTAGATTTTTTTCCACCGAACTGCGGAGCAGTGAGCGACGAGCACGGCGAGTGATTTCACCAGGACATTGCAACAATGGAGAAACGCTATCAGGGCAAATGGAGCCCATCAATGCTTGCAGACTATTGCTGGACAGTGACAAGAGATGCTCCATTTAATGAATACAAGAGACAAGCCAAGAAGCGCCGAGTAGACACTGAATAGGACTAAACTATGTACATAATAGTTTTTTGCCTTTTGTTTCATAATAAATTTTATTTCTATAACCCTTTTGCTGATTTTTAAAGTGTTACATAAACATGACAGGTGAAATATTATCATGTAAAGCAACCATAAACACATGAAAAGACCTAGGTTTACAATTTATGATTAAAACTCTACTATCTACACAATATACATAGACATAAAATGTAAAAACTTAAATATCTTAGAAACAGTAGCCAATCAGTTGTTTTAATTGTCATATTTGAATTCAGCACATCAAAATACATAATAAATAGCACATTTTATCTCTGAAGCAGACGACTTCTCAAAAATTGTAGACCAGTGTTATATAGAGTAAATTATATATTAAATAATATAGTAGAAAAAGTATATTTTTCACACTTTGAAAACTCTAAAATGGCTAAATCAATTCTGTTCAAACTTTAAAAAAAATACAGCTCTGGGTTAAAACTAAATTGACCTCTGAGAAATTAGAACTTTTAAGAACTTTAAAAGGATGTGACAAGAGGATGTTAAAAGGGAAGCTGTGTGCTACCTTAACTAGTGTTTGCCATACACAGCATCTATAATGATCAAATTGGTTGAGATACATATGGAAGACATACGTCACCACTGTATGCTTTAAAACAAAGAAAAGGAAACTAGGTAGATAAGATCACAAAATGACATAACCATGTGGAAACAAGGTAGCTGTTGATAGGGAATAGTAATGAAACAGCAAGAAGTAGTGGGCTGGAAGCAAGGAGCAGGGTTGAAGAAATTTCTATACTCTGAGAGTGGCTGGAATATAGAATAAATTATCCAAGTCAGCAATATATATACATAAATGTGCAGTAAATTTGTTCAGAATGAAGCAAGATACAAAACTATTCATTTGATTTGGGGGTATTATGCTGAGAACACCTGGATAATTTTTGTTACTAGGTTTTGAAGGGCAGACACACTTATCTATGGGTTGTACATTATCCATTCACTCTTTCAAGGGCCTCGTCCTGTTGAGCCCCCTAAACTCTCCCTGACAACTGAAGGTGAGGGCCCTGGGCAGGATGGAGAACCCAACACCCCTACGCTTCTTGTGTGAGCTGTCAAAAATGCATTTATGACTGTTCCTGCAGTCATTAGGATTATTCACATTCTTCCTAGAGTTCCACAGAGAGTTTGCTGGGGCTCTTAGTCACCCATTTTGAGAAGCAGCTGGAGTTATGTGCTTAAGCATAAAGTACCAATGTGTGGCAAAAGTAAAAACCTCTGAACAAGAATATTCTTTCATTAGAGTGTCCCACTAAGTACTAAGTTAATTATTCAAATCTCCCTCTAAAGAATAAGTCAGGCATTGTTTGCCCCCCCCAAGCCCCTGTGACTAAGATGACAACAAACAACGTTTTGGGGAGAGGGACTGAAAAAAGAAAAATCACAGAATTCTAACCCCTTCCCTCCATGAAAATATTTTCCCCTCCACTCTGATGAACTTATTTATTTATCCCCTCTTCTACAAGCGGTTCCCTCTCTTCTCTATTTGAAATCCACATACTGACTGTGTGTGGTGGAAGCCACAGGGCCCTGCTGTGATTGGACCACCATGATCTAAAGAAGCTCCAAGAATATTAGCATTTGGCATTCTTATTAGTGCTGGGTTTCCTCATGCCATCCATTTGCTTTGCTGTGATCTGGAGGGCAGGTCGGCAGTTGCTTTTAGAACTGCCATTGTGGCCCAAGGGAATGCCAGCAAGACATGCCCTAACTGTTGCTGGCTCAGAGCCCAGGGATATAAGCTTGAACCCGGTTTGCCTGAGCTATAGCATAAGCATGACACATTGACACTGTGTCACCTACGGCAGCAGACTGCAGCAGTTTTCCATGTAATAACAACAGCAACAAAGGAACCTCCACTCCACACTGGAATTAACCGTCAGTTAGCAACATAACCATTTCTTAAGCCGCAGGGTTGACAAGACCAAATCTGTTTTAGAAAGCACCATTTTCCTCTGCTTTAAAGATAGTGAACCATACATCCTGTTTTAGGTAAGATATCTTGCTTTTAAACAAAACTCCAACAGGGAGCAGGGTAGATGGAGAACCCAGTCTGATGATTAGATTTAGGCTACTTTAGTAATCATCCCAACTTTCCCATGCCTTGATGGAAATGCTGCCTTTGCAATATAAATCTCCTTCCATGGCAATAACTATTGCCAAAGTGTAATGCAAACGCTTGTAAACTGTTATTTTATGAATGTGGAGGTTTTCACCCTTATAAACACACATCCCCCATCTGCTCATTACATGCATATTATTGAAATGTCCCTCTCAAGCAAAGCAGCAGGCTCCACTGCCTGCACAACCAGCAGTGTGGCTTCAGCACCAGGACTCTGCCGGTAGGCGAGGCAGGCAGTTCAAACCGGGCTCAAACTGCCCTGACTGTATTAGGCAGCAGGAGCTCTGGGACCCTCCCACTCCACAGGGTGCTAGGGCCCAGGCTCCAGCCCGAGCCTGGATGTTTACACAGCCATGAAACACCCCGCAGCCAGCACGGGCCAGCCACGGGTGTCTAGTTGCTATGTAAACATACATGAAAGGCTCAAGTTCACCCAGAAGACCTACCCTGTCCTCACTGAAAAAGAGCACCAGCAGGGACAAGCTGAGCTTTTCACAGAGTACTTGAGGTCTGGCAGAAGCAGCCTCTGAACTTTTCAAGAGCCTGATTTTTACACCTGAAATACAGTTTCCAGTCGCTCATGACTTTCCCAAATACCTTTGGGAATGCAGGGGCGGGGGTAGGATGTGCCCCCAGATTGTGTGCACAGGGGTCTGTGTGTGCCAGACGTCACACCTGTGTGGAAGGGAGCTCTGCTGCCTGCATGGCCCCATTTTTCCTCTCCCGAGGGCTCTGCAGACAGCACTCTGTGGGCTCATGGAGTCATGTGGGGCCAGACTCGGTGGGCTAAAGCGGGGGGGGGACACAGAGATTATCCCTGTGGAGCTTACACTGGACAGATAATATAGCTCCCGGTCATATCAGTCCTGTGTTGCACCCCTCCCCGGGCTGTGGGGGTATCCCTTTAAGGAGAGTCTAAGGGGCTGCTGAAGCAAGGGGGGTGTAGCTTTAATGTAGCTCCAAGGAAGCTCTACAAGATACTGGGGGGCTGGCCAGAGTGTGTGTGTGTGCCAGGGCTGCTGAGTTGTTGCAGAGGCAAATGGTATCCAGGTGGATAGCCCTGATTTCCCATGATCCTCTGGAATTCCAAGGTTTGGGGATGGGCACATGAGGGTGATGGTGGGGGAACCCCGACCTCTCAGCCCTATCTGACAGAATGGCATGAGGGAATCTCTGTGAGTGAAGCCTTGAGGAGGAGGCTTCCTTCCCTCAACCCCCCTGGGTTCCGCCAGCCAGAAAGGTGTGATTTAGCTGCCTTGGGTGACATGCTTGTTCTCAACCTGTACGCAACGGGGGCAAGAGCAACACCTGAGCCCAAAGGGCACAAGGGATTAATCCCAGCCTCTCTTTCAGCTCTCCTGAAAGGCTGTCTAAAGGCTGCTGGAGAGACAGAAAGGGGAGAATACCTGGGGTTTGGCAGAGCTCCCTACCCCAGCTGGGGGAGTTTTTGTTTAGCTCTACTGGCCTGAGTTACTTTGTTTGGCCTATGTCTGTGAGGACTCCCTGATGTTGGCCAGCCTTTGCCCATTGCTGTGCTTTGTTTTTGCTGCATCAACTAGACCACCTTTGCTTTTGGAAAGCTAATATTCTGTTGAGCATAAAAGATGTACACTTTCCCTGTATGCTTGAAGCAGATCACAACTGTGCAACTGAAAGCTAGCTAGGGGACCAGATCCTCAGCCAGCGTCAATCAGCATCGCTCCACTGACATCAATAGAGCTGTGCTGATTTACAGCGGGTGGGGATCTGGCCCAGCAACTTTAGACTTGGCTTCTTTGACAGTCCTCCATGACACTTAAAAGAAAAACAAGCCCAGTGTGAAGTTCAGGATTTTTAAAGATAATAAAAGTTTGAGTTGGCATTTTCCTCTATTTGCATTAGAAGAAATCAAATGATTATTCTATTTGGTTCCTGCACACATTTGAAGGAGACCTCTATTAAGGACAGATGAGTGAAGAAAGCCTTAGAGCCAAAAGCCAAAAGGCCCAGAGCACCTATACTATGCAAGATTGCAATCTTGCCTCTGCAAAGTCCTAACCTACACAGGACTGTGCTGTTAAAAAAAACAAAAAACAACTTTGGTTTTCTGCTTGCTTCTAAAACAGGACATCTTTTGAGTTCTGCAAGCTAAACAGCTTTTCTTTTTAAGAAAAAAAGGGAAACTAAAATTGAAAAACGAATATCATTAAAATATTAAGGTGCAGAAATCAAGCTTTCAAAAGCCTGAAAATGTCAGACTTTGAAGCTAGTCTTGCAGTGTTAACTCAGCCATGTTACACACATATATTATTTTCTAGTCCCGTTTCTGCTGTTAAATAATAATACTTTAAAGTTTACATTTATGGGCCAGATTTTGACTTGCACCCATGCAAGCAGGTACATAACAAGAGAGATGTACACTCTTTCAGATTGTCCAACCCTTTACTTTGCACTTGCCTGACTATGAACAGCGTCAGATTTCCATGCCTCGGGCTTAGTAATACACAATTTAAGCCTAGTTTTTGTACACTTACAGGGAGCAGATGCAGGTGGAGATAGCTTATTGTCAACTCCCTGTAAGTTGCCTGATCAGCCACTTCTATAGGAAAGAGGCATCAGTTGAAGCAGGGACACAGACTGTACTTGTGTTTGAGGGAGAAAAAAACTGAATAATGGCTTCAGAGAATTTAGGAGAGAGGAGCCAAAAGAATCAGGGACAGGGAGGAGAAAGCCAGAGAACAAGGAGGGCAGAAATACTGAATCTCTATTCAGGGAGATGATGGAATGAATGAAGCAGACCAGGGAGAGGACACGCCTTTACCCTGAGGGCAAGATTAATGAGGTCAGAGAAGCAGCAACTCCAAAGGCACAGGCTGGATACACATAGAATCCATCACTTCTGTGGCTAGGAAGAACCTGGAGGGACAGACCCAGCAGAGGCATGCCCTGACTGGTAGTCAAGATCATATGGCCACAGGAGTGAACCAGCCAGTCAGCTCCACATGCATAGGCCAATTCCTGGGCATGCTGTGCTGGAGACCTCATGTTTCCCAGAAGGAGGGAGAACAGAGACTGTGAGATTCCCAAACTCTTGCTGCTCTCTGTTAAGGGGGAAACTGAGCAAGGAAAAGGTCTGTGCCCCTACCACTGATTTCTGGGTTCCTGTGGAGCTCTCTCCTCTCCAGGTCCACTTCTCCCTCCCAAGAGGTCCACATATCAGTTTTCTAGAGTGCGTAGACAGCTGCCATCTGGCTTTTCATACATGGTGTCTAAAAAGCATGCAAGCATGATCCTTAGCATATGCTAATACAAACATGATCATTAGCATGGAAGGGAAGGGACCTCGAGATGTCATCCAGTCCTGTCCCCGATATACCCTCTTAGCTGCATGCCCAAAGTTATGAGCATGCTGAGCACCCTCAACGACTACTGAAGCCAATGGTAGCAAAGAGCATGCAGTCCCTTGCAGAGTCAGCCGCTTAACATTAAACTGAGTATATCTAGGCCCATCCACTTAGCCTGAGGTGCGTAGAAAAAATGCATACATAATTTTTCAGAATGCCATAGGGATGAACATTAAGAGGGTAGCTACACAACTCCCCATTTAAAAAAAATACTATTGCAATGGGTCTAGAACACTACAGTTGTATTGGTGTTCTGGACTACTGCTGTTGAATAGTATTTCTTTTATAAGGGAAATGCTAATGGTAGAACATTCTCTCAGACAAGAGCCTCTGAAGGTACAGTACACTCTCTAGGAAACAGCCTTGCCCACTCTGGGTCTTAGAAATGTGAGCTCTGGATCTTTTCAGATGCTACAAGCAAGCACATGCTGCTTGCCAGACTAACTTCCCGTGCTAAAAATGTTTGTTGAAAGAAAAGAAAAAGGAGAAAATAAGTTTGTCATTTACAAGTAGAACTGAATCATCACATGTGAAAATCTTTACAGCAACCCATCTGCAAAAAAAAAAAAAAAAAAAAAAAGGCCATAGTCAAATATGTGTTAAGAACTAGAGTTGCTAGTGACAGACTGCAGTTCCATCATATGGGCTTTTTTCCCCTGTAAATATTGAATCAGTTGCTAAGGGATTTCAATGGACAATATGATATCATGCTGTTACTGCACTGGTGGTTATATTTCATCCCTGGAAAACAAAACTGCGTTGTTCAACCAGAACTGAATTTTTTGTCAATACAGCCTTGGTGGGAAATTCTCAATAATCCAGTTTGTAAGCAAGTTCTTGTCAGCTGCTGGACCTGCCCATATTGTTTGTATCAAAAAGAGATTATGATATCTCTCTGTCATGATGGGGAAAACCTAGAACACAGTTTAGTGAACACACTGCCTGAACAGCAAAGAGTAATACCCTTTAAAACTAAGCAAATATACAAAAGCTTGTATAAAAAGGAATCTGCTACTTAAAGTGAAACTTTCAAAGAACAAAAGCAATTGGAACAATTAAATAATATTACCTTTTATTTGTTTACAAAATCTTAGACCAATAATTTAAGATACTTGTTATGGAATAGATCTATAAATATTAGAAGTGAGAAAATAATTCAGACAATTACTTGTTCAACAAGTTTAGCCTCTCTGTGATTGAAGATTGCAATTTCTTTGAATTTATTATTTGAATTTACCTATTGAATTTTTGGCCAGGTATTTTTAATTTATCAGCTTATTCCAAACAAGGAATGTCTGATACTTGACATTTGAAATTCCGAGCAGCACTGGTTAGCTGTGACCGGTCACCCAAGTCACATGGTCTCACTCCTGTTCCTTGAGTGGATGAGAGGGCAGGAAGAAGACACTGAAGCATTTAATCATTCAGAGAGAGGTAACAGATAAGTAGCATTAAGAAACTTTAAAAGTTGTGAACTTTTTTCCTTTCTCCACCAGAGACCTTGACTGAGGCATCATTCCTAGAAAAATTAGACTTCTTGTAAGATTTGTTGTCTGTGTGTAGTCTTTTTCATTTTTTTTGCATAATATTCACAGCAGATAATAACTTATGCATGTGTGGTCCTGGTTGCAAGAGGGTTTTGGAACCCTGCTTTTAAGAAGCATCCCATCCCACGCCATCTAAAACATACCAGCACATTACACTTATGTGACTGTAATTTTCCTGTCATCACCATACTGGCACAAAATAACTGCATGTGTGGTCCTAGCTGCAAAGGGTGTGGTCAAGTTCTAGTCTGTTTGAATTGACACTGTGCCAGGGTTCTGGTTTGGGGAACTTTGTTTCCCTTGCACACAAAGAAAAATGCTACCACCAGTATGAATACTCAAGTGGGCAAGCTTAACATTAATTTTCCACAAGTCCTTTTGAAAATAAAACAATTTCTTGATTGCCTGTGCAAAGGGAGCTCAGAAGAGGTTTGAACATGGCTAAACTAAATTCATTTTAAAATCTGAATGCATACTAATAGAAATCTTTTTACTGTATTCGCCTAGCTCTAATAAATACCATACCATATATACTAGCGCATAAGATGAAACATTTCTGCCCAAGTTTCTAGGGAGCTTTTGGAAGGCCAGCTTATGTAACAGTTTGAGAAAAGGCTACTTTCGGATCTTCAGCTTCTCTCTCTCCCTCTCAGAGATGGATTCCACTGGCACCTGCTCTCTGCATCCCATCCATGGCATGGGCCCTTTGATGGAGAGCAGCTGCTATTCACTTCTTCTCTGCCAACTGATCCAAGCAGGCCCAGGAAGGGAGGGCCACTCAGTTGTGTTGAGTTGCCCTATGTGCAAGTCCTTCCGTTTATTTATGATGATGGGATTGGCTTGTATGGGAGCTGGTTTATAACGGAGTATATATCGTAAGTCACTGATGAAGGATACATAATTGGTGATAAATAACCTCCTAGCATGACCACCACATTTGTTCTTAATTAGCCTCTATTCACATTAAAATAAATTTATGTTATTGCCATTAAAAATCATTACACAGGACAATCAATATAAAGTTATGATGAGAGCAGAATAGTAACAGACTAGGGGTTATGTGTGAATTTTTTTAAAATCATCACACTGTATTAAGATGACCTAGAAAAACAACATTTATATTTCCAATATTCCTTCTTCCTAGTGAAACTGTTTTTATTGGTACATTTTAGCAGATCTATTCCTAAACCACTCCCTCCAAACACTAAATGAAAATTATTCAAGATGACAGATATAATTAGTATTCCTATATTGCTGGAATTTGTATGAATTTTTCCATCCTCTTCCTCCAGGGTAAAAATGAACCCAAAACAAAAACAACGCAATGTTATTTAAGGTCTAAATTCACAGTGCAGCTGTTTGAAGCATGCGTCTTAGGCAGCTTTGCAGCTGTTTGATTTTATGAAACACAAGGTGTTGCACCATCCGCCCACCAAGATTTATAAGATTAAATTAACATTTCTGCACTGATGCAAAGCAGTGAGTTTTGCAGGGTGAGGATTAGAAGTTAAACAGCATTAAATTCTTGCAGTTGAGTCAGGAACAAATGGAGAAAATAATTTAGCTATTTTACATGCTTGGGAAGAAAATACTTTCAGACACTGAAGACAAACAGGGTTTATTTCAATCAAACATATGAAAATTCACCAGACCTTTTATGGCATTTATCATGTCCAAATATACAGCACTTTGAAGAGTCAATGCTCTAGAATGCTGGTATACTGGACACAGCTTCCGCTGTTTTGAATTGCAGCATTTCAGCAATAAAACACACTCAGGTATAACAACGTAACAGTTCAAGAGCCTCCTCCTTCCCCCGACCCCAAAGAAAAACTTTGATCTAAGCTTACTATTATTAATATTGCCAACCAAAAAGCATAATTTGTTCTATAAAAAAAGGACACCTACCCACCTATAGCACGGGTTCTCAAACCTTTTCATGGCATGGACCAATGCTATGGAGAACATGTATCAACAACCTCCTCATTTCCCATTCATGTTTACATACACAGTTCCCCATCCACAACTGTGTATCATCACTATTACAACTACAGCAATTGCTTGCATGACAAAGGTAATATTAGGTAAGTATCTCTCTATATATTAGCTGCATTTCAACAGCTGGGAAGGAAGAGGAGAACTGGCACCATATGACTAGCTAGCTTTCTGCAGCTTACCAGCGATCCATGGATCATAGTGTGAGAACTGTAGACTCCAAGTTTACACACCTTTAAGAGTATTATACATGGGTAATTAAAGGTATGTGTAATGCTTATGTTAGAAACAGAAGAAATTTAAGGCACACAATCCCCTCTAATATATCAACAGCCATACCCCAGAATATGGGTGGGCAATGGGAAGGAACATACCTGAGTTGATTAACTTTTTATTGATTTTTCAGAGCCAATCACAGAAAAATGTAATCAACACACATCTAACATTCATTGAAAAGTTCACTAGGGAATTGCAGGTTCAGCTGTTTGAACTCATAAACCAGATTTATATCAAGACAAACTAACAGAGACATCTTGAATTTATTAGTGAAACTGAAAGCAATCTACATTTTTAGTTTTCGAAAGGAATTAAATAAGATTTTTTTCCCCCTGTGAGAACATGGGAAACATCCAATAATGCATTACCAATGTACTTCTGAAGAGTTACTGACTCTTATTTACAGTATCTATTTCATAATGATTTTATCTTGATTCTCCACACTAGTACATAGTCATAATCTAAATTAGGGCTACCATATGTCCGGATTTCCCCCGACATGTCCGGCTTTTCGATCTATAAATAGCTGTCCGGGGGGGACTTCTAAAAATGTCCGGGATTTCCCCCCGGTCGGCTATTTATAGATCGAAAAGCGGTGCCGCTCGGCAGCCAAAGCCCCTTCTCGGCTCCCCCCCATCCCCTGCAGCCTTAGCACGCCCCCGGCCCCGCAGCTGTCTTCCCCCTCCTCCCCTCCCCTGAACGCTCCGCCCCCCTCCTCCTCCCGCTCCCCTGTTTCCCGCGAATCAGATCTTCGTGGGAAGTCTGAAAAGAAGCAGGGGCAGGCGGGCAGCAGCAGGTAAGCTGGGGCAGGGGGGACGCGAGGAGGGCGGCTCCGGGGAGGCGCGGCGCGGCCCGGCCCAGTCCGGCCCCGGCCGAGAGGCTCCGGCCCCAGCGGCTCCGGGTCCAGCCGAGCGCGCCGGCCCAGCCCGGCCCCGGCGGCTCCGGTTCCGGCCGAGCGCGCCAGCCCCGACCCCAGCGGCTCCGGCCCGGCTCGGGCCCCAGGGCGGCCGGCCCGGCCCCGGCCAAGCACCTCCGGCCCCGGCCGGCCCCAGCAGCTCCGGCTCGGGCCCCGGGGCACCAGCCCCAGTTCCGGCTGAGTGGCGCCGGCCGAGCACCCCTGGCCCCGGCCCCAGCGGCTCCGGTTCTGGCTGAGCGCGCCGGCCCTGACCCCAGCGGCTCCGGCCCGGCTCCGGCCCCAGGGCGCTGGCCCCGGTTCCGGCAGAGCGCGCCGGCCCCGACCCCAGCGGCTCCGGTCCGGCTCGGGGCCCCAGGGCGGCCGGCCCGGCCCCGGCCAAGCGCGCCGGCCCCAGCGGCTCGGGCCCGGCTCGGGCCCCAGGGCAGCTGGCCCGGCCCCGGCCGAGCACCTCCGGCCCTGCCCCAAGCCCCACGACTCCGGCCGGAGCGCAGCCCGATTCCTGGGCTCTTGTTAAAGCCGGCCCTGGTCAGGGGACGGGGGGGGAGGGGTTGGATGGGTCTGGGGTTCTGGGGGGGCTGTCAGGGGGGCAGGGGTGTGGAGAGGGGTCGAGGCAGGCAGGGAGCAGAGGGGGTTGGATGGGTCAGGAGTTCTGGGGGTCCTGTCAGTGGGCGCGGAGCAGTTGGATAGGGCATGGGAGTCCCGGGGGTCTGTCTGGGGCGGGGGTGTGGATAAAGGTCGGGGCAGTCAGGGGACAGGTAGAGTCCTAGGGGGGCAGTTAGGGTGGGGGGTTCTCAGGAGGGGGCAGTCAGGGGACAAGAAGCAGGGAGGCTTAGATTGGGGGTGGAGTTGTAGGGGGCAGTTAGTGGCAGGGGTCCCAGGAGGGGGCAGTCAGGGGACAAGGAGCAGCGGGGGGTTGGGGGTTCTGAGGGGGGCAGTCAGGGGGTGGGAAGTGGGGGAGTGGATGGGGGGCGGGGCAGGGCAGGGGCGGGGCTAGAGCGGGGCTCCTCCCCGCCCCGTGTCCTCTTTTTTGATTGTGCAAATATGGTAACCCTAATCTAATTTATTCCCATAACAAACGGTTTAGTTCTTACAATGAAGGAGAGTTACTTATTTTCTAACTAACAGAGCACAAGTAAATACCGTTTTTAAGGACATCTGTTGGGCATTTTGAAATTTCTTCTGGATGGATTAGTTAACATTTCCATAACCCTCTACTAAAATAACTAGAATGAATTACTAAACATTTGAAATTGTGTTGAATTAAGTAGGGCTGGTTGAAAGTTTTCCACTGAAACAATTTTTTAAAACAGAAAATTAGATTTTTGACTGAACAAAATTTTTCACGAAAAGTATCTTCTTTCCACAGAAAACTTCAATGTTTTTTTCCAAAACAACCAAATGACCAAAAACTGAAATATTTCAATTTGGATATTCTGCCACAATTCTCAATGGGAACTGTAGTTCAGTTTCCTCATGTCCCCCTTCTTCTCTACGGGCCACATTTCCCAGGCGGGCTACATCAAGGCCAACTCATCATACAACTGCCTCCTGTCACCATGAGGGAAGGCTATGATGCATCATGGGAGATGGGAGATGTTGTAAGATGTAGTTTGAGCAGGGAGTCTAGGCTATAGAGGAAAATAGGATTATGAGGCATATGAACTACCACTCCCATTCATCAACACAGCACTATTTCCAAATTAAAACATTTCCATTTTCGGCCCAAATATTTCAGTTTTCGATTTTTCACCAAAATTTTTAACCTTTCTATGGCAAATTTCAGGAAAAATTAATTTTGTTCATTTTCACTGATATTTTCCACGGAATAAAGCCCATTTTCCAACCACCTCTAGAAATAAGAGTTTAATACACATTAACCTGACTACTTGTTGTATTATTCAGATAGTACCCCCCAGCACACATTTGTATCAAGTAGGTATTCCCACAGTATTGTGACAGCAGACAGTCTACCTTGCTGTGGCGTCAGAGAATATTCAAATTTAAACTGACTCCAAGAGGCTAGTCTCACAAGCCATGATAGCAAGCAATATTTTTCAGACATAGGTGCAAAATATCTAACAGCAGACTGAAAAATTAAAGTGAAACTTGATTCAGAGCTATTAACCCATCCATCCAAGCCACAGTTCTGAGAGAGAGAATTAGACAAGGAAGTAGAATGCATGAAAGGGCAGGGATGGTGTCCCTATCCTCTGTTTGCCAGAAGCTGGGAATAGGTGACAGGGGATGGATCACTTGATGATTACCTGTTCTCTTCATTCCCTCTGAAGCCCCTGGCATTGGTCAGAAGACGGGATACTGGGCTAGATGGACCTTTGGTCTGATCCAGTATGCCAGTTCTTATGTTCTTATCATTTTGGAAAGGATAAATGAACAAACAAAATGTTCATTTCCTGATCTGAGCAGTAAAAGCCAGAAACCTTCTGATGGTTTATGCACTTACATGGATGTTACAAATCACCAATATTAGTTAACACCAAGTAAAGACTGTCAAGTCCCATGGAGTTTAATTTTGAACAGAGTACTAATATTTACAGCTGAGTGAGCAAACTTTTCATGCTGTAAAACTTGCTTCTTCTCAGGTTATTTTTGGCAATAAGGTGTGAAAGATAATTGTGAATGAAAAGCTTTCAAAATAGACATGTTCCCCATGAGAAGACTATGCCAACTACAAGAGTGCTCTAGTAGAACACCTATGCAATAAAAGGATGCTTAAAACCAGATATAAGATGTAAAAAAGAAACAACACACAGATGGCTCTTTCAAACACACCAGGACACAACAAGAATTAAATCCATGCCTCGACATTCTGCAACAAAATGTCAGTTTCTGAAAAACATCTAGCTACTGCACGTTTACCTCAAGTAACTGGCTAAATTCTCTTTTAGAATGGCACAAGTCCTGACATCTTCGCTATTCTATATTCTGAATGTTTTTGGAATTCATATTCAGAGATTAAGAGATTTTTAAAGCCAAAATAGACCATTGTGATTATCTAGTCTGACCTCAGGCATAACACAGTCCAATTAATTAATTCCCTGAATTAATTCCTGCTTCAAATCCAATAGTTATATTTGAACTAGAGCATATGTTTTAGAAAAATATTCAATCTTGATTTAAAAATTTCCAGTGATGAAGACTCCATTAAAACCCTTGGTAAATTGTGCCAGTGGCTAATTACCCTTGCTATTAAAAATTTGCAACTTATATCTAGTCTGAATTTGTCTAGCTTCTACTTCCAGCCATTGAGTCTTGTTATACCTTTGCTAGATTGAAGAACCTTCTATTATCAAATTTCTGTTCCCCACATAGGTACTTATAAACTATGAGCATGTCACACCTTAACCTTGAGGAATTCAGTGAGTGGGAATAAAATGTTTTGGTCCACAACTGTAGAATGTCTTACAAAGCTAATAGCAGCAGTACTGAATGCAAGCTCTTTCTATGTACCTCATGCTTGTTGATACACTCCCCTTGCAATGCTAGTCTACTGGAGAAAATATACAGTAGCTTAGTAACTCTATGGTCAGTCACTGTCCCTATGCTCTTTGATGAATAAGTATAAAACCATTTCAGCAGGGTGATACCACAGCTACAAACGTCTGAGACTCAAATTGGGAATGAAAATTTCAATATCTTTTTAGGACATTAATCTGAGGCAGGATGCCAAGGAAGAAAAGGATCCACAGGAACAAGATTACAAAGAGCTGAACAAATTACCTATCACTGATGAGAAACTTAAAATGCATGTCTCCTCCCCCCCCCCCCCACACACACACACAGAGGGAAATTCAGGCTGATGTTTAAAGAAAAGTTGTTTTTCCTCAAAATCTTAAGTCTCTTCAGACATGGAAGATCTGCAGGCTATCAGAAATGATCTGTTGGTTAGACATGTGAGAAAAGGTCAAAGGAAAAAAATGGCTTATCTCTAATCCCTGAGACCTATAGGATCCAAGAACACACGATGGAGGATGTCACGCAGCAGATAAAGTAGCAGCTTTGAAGGACTCCAAAGAATGCCATGGACAAGCCTTCACAGGAAGGACAGTGGATGTGACATGGGGTCTTGAGTAAACAGATGAAAAACGGAATGTTCTCGAGGCTTGAAAAAAGTCCAGGAAAAACTGTCCCATGCAGAGGTGGCATAAGTTTCCAAATCAAAGGCTGGTGTATATGTAGCAGAAATATGGAAAACCAAAAGGCAGGTCAAAAGCAGCAACTAACAGTTTCCAGAAACACACTGAAGAGGCCACAGCAACTACTCTGTTCAGCTCTACTTAGAACGATTAGTAACATTTCATCTGAAAACAAGCAATTTCTAAAAATCTTCTTCCTAGGTCAGAGCAGCAGCCTACGGTGCAGCGATTCTGCTTGCACCAACAGCAAGGTTACAGAACAGTGTTTGCTTTCCGTATAAAAAAATATGATGATGTTTTATTCATTATAACAGCAGCCGTTATAATCTCTTTGCATCTCTTAAATATCTCTGGGACTAAGTGTAGGCAACGTGGAGAACCCCACCAAAGCATTGCACAATAACTGCAATACAGCTTGTCTGTTTTGCCCACAATTGTCTTGGCACTTCCCCCATTGCTCCATACATATGTAACATCCTTCTGTGTATTTTATTTCTTTAAATATACATTCCATACCATACTGTGTACTAGCCCATGCTGAGCTACCAAGTTATCTTAGTGATATTTCCTTGTTCTCTCTCCACTAATTACTGCCTTTCGGTAGTGTAACAACACATCCTTTCCTAGTCTATAAGCTCTTCAGGGCAGTATATCTTTATTGTGAGATGCCTAGCACATTTCTGGGTGATGTAAGAACATATTTAAAAAAAACCTGCATGACACATGTACATCCCGCATCTTTTCAAATAAAGTAACATACTTTTCTCATAGTCTTGTTTCAAAGATCTGTTGACTGCTTAAACAGAAAATCATGCAAAAGCTAACAGCAGGGGTACAAGTGCTCGCATTCTGCAGTCTTAACTTATCTTGTAAGTACAGCTGAGCTCAAGCTTTACGAAGTCTGGATTTATACTGTACAGACACTGTTCTATCTTGGAGGCTTGGTTTGGGCTTGTCTTTACTTCCAACACTGAGAGAACAGTGAAACATTGTTTAAAGTTTAGCAGGCACTGTAAATGTAACATACGCCTCCCTTATTTCCTGCTGGAGTGGACAAGCGTTCAGTACAGTACGTGCAGCCTTTCCTTTCTGTCATGTGTGAGGATTGGCTGGGTGACTTTGCCTTTTGGATAAGGTTTCAAGGAATGTCACTACAGTAAGCGATGCAGTCTGTCAGGATCAGATATCTGTGCTCTGGAACAGAAAACCTCTGACAGAATATACTTCAAAATTAGCGTTCAAATACACCACCTCCTAAGGGTAAGAAAGACCTTAGAAAGGCATATTCTCTAGTCATTCTCATGAAACCGACAGCGTGAAGTTTAATTACGCATCTTTTTAAGTGGTTTCTTATTAACAACAATAATAATTTCTCTATCTTTAGAATCTGAGCACATCCTGAGTAAAATAGCTGCACTAAAGGGAAACATCTGCAGAGCTGGGGACATGGCATTTTAGTCTTCAATAATATTAAATTTCTAGTTATCTGCTCAACTAGGTCAAAATTAGCTATTAAGACTCCACCATTACAACACGGACCACTGTTTCCATTCTCCACAGAACTGTCCCATCCCTGTCCAAACCCCCGGAACGTCCACATCCCCCTCCTCCACAGTCTGATGTTCAGACTATGCATGTCTCCCACACATCTCTCAAAGTAGGATGCTTTAGTGCCTCCTCTGCAAACAACTCACAACTTTTAAACTGTTTATGACTTTTAAGTACCCACACCTCAGCACTATGCCATATTGGAGGAAATCAGTTGTGTCTGACAGACATGATCCAAACAGCATTTCAGCCAATATGTTCCAACTGCTCCCAGGTTGAAGGAAAGAGTAAGAACATGCAGTAGGAACATTTGAGGAACAGGAGAAAGCCAGAAGGTTCTTTAATCCTTTGGTCTTCTTTTTACCCTCTGCTTCTCTCCTGTTCCCTATCTTCTTCTGACATCCTCATCCTTTGTCCTTATAGCTCATATTTCCCCTACCATGCATTTACTTAGTTGGGTACTTTTTACTCCCTTCTCTCTCCTACCAGCTGTGCTCCCCTGGTTACCTTTTCCAAACCTGAAGAAGAGCTCTGTGGAGCTGCAAAGCTTGTCTCTTCCACCAACCAAAGTTGGTCCAGTAAAATATATTACCTCGCCTACTTTGTCTCTCTCATATCCTGAGACCAACATGGCTACAGTAACACTGCAAACAATGTATAATTCTTTATCTCTTGATGTGATATTAATAATCTGATCTAATAATTTTTCTCTCTCTTCCCCACTCCCAGCAGTATAACCTAACATGTGGTTTCCATTATGGAAATACGGTTCTTCAGAAAACAGAACAGTATTTTTTAATTCCCCTCCTCACAACAAATTAACATCTGTATGTTAGAGCCGTACAAATACATTGCATTTGTTAGCTCATCCCTCGAGTGAGGTATAAAAGGTCCACCATTCCAATCCTATGTTTCCTTTACATGGAAATGAATGGATTTATTGCTAGCCATTTTTAGAGCATATTAAGTCAAACCATAACAACTAAGTACTCTCCAGGGCTTATTAGAGATTATCAAATTCTGTCTGAAAAACATGTAGGCATGGGTATAAGAAGCAATAATACAAACCTTATGACAAATCTTGATTTCAAGACTCTTGATTGTATTTAGGTAATATTTTAAAATGTTCAGGTCAACTTAACAGAGCTCTCTGGAAGCTTTTAATAGGCTGACTGAAAGCTAAACACTTTTGCTGCAATAAAGAAAAATATATGTGCAATCTAACATTAAATGATAAACACCTGTTACAATGAAATATTTTAAAATGATTTTACCAATAACTTTTTCAGTAAAAAGTCATTCACAAAAGTGCAATCACCAAAAAGGCCACCTATTTATTTATTTTTAACATGGGTGAATATATGGTAAATGGTGTCTATGAAGTAACAATCAGTATCTGGCCCTGATTCAGGAAAACATTTAAGCACATGCTTGAGTGCTCTCCCGATTAGGAATGTTGTACTGAATGGGAGCCTGTGTGCTTTGTGAAATTACCTCTAATTAAGCTATTGATAAAAGGTGCTTAAATATAAATAGGCACTACAGCATTAGAGGAACCCAAAGCCTTTTGGAGCAAACCGACAATGGTACAAATGGACTCATATTGACAATTTAGAAGCGTTAAGTCAAGATAAGTGAAAGTTACTTAGAAAAACCAAATACCACCACTTACTATAATGAGAAAAAATTCCAACAAGGCATGAAAAAAGCAGCTACACCACCCAACCAATTAGACTTGTTTAAAAAAAACAAAAAAACGTTGGCATCTGGTTCCCATTTACACTACTTTGGCAGTGCAAAGGATCCTTAAAATGGGTGTATCTGTAATTTACTTCCACTTTCAGGCACCTTTATACTGAGATAGAGAAACAGGCCTTAAAAGATTTCTGAACTGAGGTTTACCATAGATTGCTAACTTTTACAGATACTCATGCTCTAGATAAACTAATGTTAATAAGCTCTCATTGACTATTATACATGGCACTACAGACCTATTACTGTTTATTTTGTCAGGTTACTTTGAATCAATGCATATTAAAGAGAACTAATATACATAATGTCCATGGCACAGAAAATCATTGCCAGCAAAGCAAATGTACGTACGTGTGCGTGTGTTTTTTCTTGGAAAATGTCTGGTAAGTAAGAAATCAGTTTCTGGTCATCTAAAATCATATCCCCAAGAGTTAATGTGGTTGTTACTTAACCAGGGTTATTGGGCCTGGAAATGGAATTCTTTATATTTACATTTCAAAGGATTCCAGCAAAGGCAGAGATTTTCAAACATTAAACTTGCAACATAGGTTGCTGCCATTAGACCTGTAAGATAAGCTAACTGTTTTGCCCCCAGGAAAAGTATGCTGGTCATTTGGAATGCCAGGCCTTCTGCCAGTGAAAGCCCAAAATATGTGGATATGTGGTGTCCTTCCTGGGTACAGCTTGTTCCCATAAATCTTCTTTAGCTCCCCTAAACCTGCCTTTAGTATCAGATAACACCTCTTCCTTATCTGATCAAGAAAAGTTTCTGTATGCATTATCTACGCTGAGATGATCACTGAAGAGCTCCTTAATCCTTCACCTCTGATGCACACCCTAGTCAGGACCAGAAGGTTCTGACAAGAATAGAGAGAGATCACTGTCATCTGCATACCAACAACTTAGAATGTAATGCTATTTATTTGTTATAGCATGTTCCATACAACAGCACCACAACATTCTTCACAGCTAATGAAGGCCTAAGTGTGTGTGTGTGTATATATATATACGTAGGTAAGAAGTACACACTACAGTCAATACAACAGAGTAGGGTGAAGAACAGTAAAAAGGCCACATTAGGCAGAGAGTAAGCATGTGGGGAAATAAAGGATCAGGGAGCAAAACCTGACTGGTTTCAGAACAAAGCAGCTTGGTGCAGAGAGATCAAACAAGCTCTTGGTAAGGCCTGATGCATGTTTATGTTGAAGGTATCTTCATGACAAACCTAAAGGCTGCGCATACATCAGGAAAATAAATTTGCAAGAACACTGCCCAGCTGCACGAGTAATTTACAGTCTCTCAGCTGCTGAGACTGTGAACAGTGGCACTTTGTAATCTTACGGGCAAAACAGCTCTAATGCCATCTGGTCATGTGTTTCCGGCCAAGATCATTTAGCGCAGGCTGTGATGAAAAGTTGTGCGTCCGCCTAAAAATCCAAATTATGCCAGCTGTGCCACAAGGTCACTTGTGCATTCAAGGAGCTCAGCTGTCACTACCCCTTTTTGAAGATGGGAAGCAGGCTATCTTGCCTCAGTAAGAGATCTAATCTTTCCTAGATGCCTTAAGTTACTTCATGTGTTGGGGGAAAGTCCCAACTGAAATGCAAATACAGTTCCCTTCCATCAAAATGGTTTCTTTTGCAGCTAAGAACAAACAAAGGAGCATACAGATATTGTTAGGGTGACCATACGTCCCTTTTTTAAGCCCTGTCCCAGCCGTCCCGACTTTTTTGGCAGATCTGGGCATTTGTCCCATTTGCTCTTGCCAACTGATCATCAGCTGGCAAAAGCAAAGTGGACAAATGCAGTTTTGCTCAAAAAGTGGGGTGCGACCCCCAAGTGGGGTGCAAATGAACATGGGGGGGGGGAAGGGGTGAGCGGCAACGCCAGCCCCGCAAGGGAGGGAGCACTTGGGAGAGAAGCTTGGACTGGGCCATCACTACATAGGCGGCCAGCCAGTCAGGCTTGGGCCAGTCCCATGTGCGGGGAGGAAAGGAGGGGTCTCAGGTCAGCCCCACGGGTAGCTGGCGGGGGGGCTTGGGCCAGTCCCATGCATGTGGGAGAGGGGGCCCTCGGGCTGGCCCTGTGTGGGCAGGAGGTGGGGGGGCTCTCTGTGTTCCAGAATTAATGTGAAATTCACTCTCGTCTTCATTTTACTGTTATTGTGAGTTTCTTATCCTATGTATGAAAGCAACTCACAAAAACATATCTAAACAGCACTATGATGTGCGGTTGTCTGGAAAGTCCTTGATATGTAAGTTTTCTTTCTAGTATATATGTTTGCAGTCTTCCTACCCGAAATATCTACTGTAGATAAAAAGATGAAAGGTATAGAATGCTTTGTTTCCTATAGGTTTATAGTTTCCTTTTAGCATAGTCCATTTACATATACACTTCAGATTGTTATTTGTACTTCACAGCTTAGGAAATGTCTTAATTGTAACCCTTGTGCCTGTCTCAGCCTGTTTCTGTTCTCCAGCCTCACTCAAAACTCCCGTTGACTTCAGTGGAAACAGTGTAGAACAATGGCAGGACTAAGCACATTACTTCTATTATCCTGCTCTGAAAATAGGAGAGGAAAAAACGTGTGTCAAAAACACCCCCCGAGCGCTGCAAGTTTCAGCGCAGTAAAGTGGCAATGTAGACAGTGCACCAGAGCTGTGAGCCATGCTCCCAGCGCTGGTAGCTACTCCCCTCATGGAGATGGGTTTTTTTATAGCTGCGACTACACAGTTTTAGCTTGGAATGGAGTGGGAATAGGGACAAATGAAAAAGAGAAGAGGAAGAGGCATGTGTGCACAAAATTGCTGTTTCTTAACATGTTTCTTATACCCCCTGAGCCAGACACACTGGCCGCTGCTGCGGCAGTCTCGGGCCCCCGCACTCTTCCCCCCAAGCCGTAGAGTTTGGATGTGGGAGGGGGCAGGGGGTCGGGGCACGGGACGGGGTGAGATGGGCTCTGGGTGATGCTTACGTGGGGGGGCTCCCTGGAAGCAGTGACATCCCCCTCGCTCAGCTGCTAGACAGAGGCATGGCCAGGCAGCTCTGCGCGCTGCCTCCGCACAGAGTGCTAGCTTCACAGCTCCCATTGGCCGCGGTTCCCGGAGTTGTGGGGGTGGTGCCTGCAGGCAGAGGCGGCGCGCAGAGCTGCCTGGCCATGCCTCCGCCTAGCAGCTGAGTAAGGGGGATGTCACCGCTTCCGGGGAGCCCCCCAGGTAAGCATCACCCAGAGCCCATCTCACCCCGTCCCGTGCCCTGACGCCCTGCCCCCTCCCACACCCAAACTCTGCTGCTGCTGGGGGGGAGGCAGAGAGCGAGGTAGGGAGCCTATCGGCCCCACCAATCCCCCACCCAGCGCCAGTGGGGGTCCCGGGCTGCAGGCCACCACCCACACCCTCCTAGCATCCAGACCTCCCTCCCCCAGGACCCATGGGGGCCCCTGGGGACCCCCCTCCCCAAGTTTTAGTCATGGATATTTTTAGTAAAAGTCATAGACAGGTCCGTGACTTTTACTAAAAATACCAATTACTAAAATGTAGCCTTACTTGTGGCTGCGTTGACACTGCAGGATCATGTGATCATGTCACCTGGTACTGGACTCATTCTTGGACTACTAGTATTTTTCCACTAATAGGGGGTGGGAATCAAACTGGGAAACAAAGGATTCCCACTATATGTAAATCCTATTTAAGGCAGGGAAGTGAGTTAGTCAGGGTTCATTCTTCACTGAATCCCCACCTAGGATGACTGCTGGAAGCATTTAAGAAACAAAAAACAAAAGCGGGGGAGAAGAGCTGAGGCCAGGCTGGAAAAGGTGTCTGGCCTGTGAAAGAAATCCTAAAACAACATTTAGGGTGAGAAATTACTACTTATAACCAGTTTCTTTAATGTATTAAGCTTACTTTGCATGTTTGTTTTATTTGTTCAGTAATCTGCTTTGATCTGTTTGCTATCTCTTATAATCACTTAAAATCTCTCTTTTGTAGTTAATAAACTTGTTTTTGTTTTCTCTAAAACCAGTTTGTGAAATTCATAACCGGGGGGCAAAAGGCTGTGCACATCTTCCTCCACATTGAAGAAGGGGGGGAATTTCAATGCGCTTATGCCATACAGTTCCCTGTGCAGCACAAGACAAGACAATTTTGGGTTTACACTCCAGAGGGGGTGTGCATTTGAGTGCTGGGTAATTCCCCAGCTGAGTCTTCTCCTGCAGAGCTAATCTCAGTGTCTGTGTCTTTCCTCAGCTGGATGTGTCCCTACCTGTGTGTGTGTTTGAGGAGGCTTGAGGGCAGGACAGTGTAAGGGAGCCCAGCCTGGTGGAACAGATGGGCTCAGTGGTACCTCAGTAGGCACCCTGGGGGGGGGGGGGGGGAGAAGGGCAACCCATCACAGGTGGTACCACCATGTGCCCTTATACCCAATAGCTCAGTGGTTAGAGCACTCAGCCAGAATGTCAGAGACCCAGCTTCAGATCCCTCCTTGGCCTGATATGGAATAGGAACTTGAACCCAGGTTTCCCATTTCCCAGGTGAGTGCCCTAACCACTGGGCTATAGAGTCAGTCTCCATGTCTTTGGTGCAATGAATATTTAAGTATTTTATACAAAGTGGAATAGCTTCAACAGGAGAAACACCCCACCTCAGACTGCTTCACAATCCCTGTGGTTAGAGTACTTACATGGGACGCAGAAGATGTAAGCTCAAGTCTCTGCTCCACAGCCAGCAGAGGGGGGATTTGAACCCTAGTCTCACACACCCTAGGTGAGTACTCTATCTACTGGGCTATTCAGTATAAGTCCTCTGCTAGCAGTGTTTTGTGTGGCATTTTAGAAAGCAAATGCATGACACGCCTTCAGGAGTCTGAAGGAAAACTAAAGAAGTCTATATATCAATGATACCTCGATACTGGTTCCAGGGACTTTTATATCAGTTCCATGTATTCTTAGGAGTCTAAAACCAGTGAATTTGTACTAGGTTCATACACATGGCAATCATAATTTTTGGAGTGTGTTGAGGGGGAAAAACATTGAGCACAAGAACTACTCCTTAGATAGAAAGAATTTTCTTTATAGATTTCTCTTGCTTACAATGGAGGACAAAAATGTTGATTGTGTCTACGCTAGACTAACATGCTAGTAGGTTCACTACATTAGTCACACAAAGCATGGTGTACTCGTTTTGCATATATTAATTCATTCATATCTGTAAATAAGCAATTATAAATTGTTCCTTGGATATTAGTTTGATTAATTTGATAGGATGTTACAGAATACGGTAATTCATTGCTAAAAGAGTTGATGAGCTACCACTTCACTGTTGAACTATCTGTATCCAGCAATCTGTAATATTACATTAACTTGGGTTTGGCAGAATGCATTTCTCTTGTCAGAAGAAAACAACCCCCAGTACATGTTTTTAAGAAGCTGAGTTATTTCCGTTCATTTTGAATCTCTGGCAGCACAGAAAGAGTAGGGGCTGTTTCCAGATGAACCTTGCTATGAAACATCTTAATTCTGTGAACTCTACACATGGATGCTTGATGTTTACATGCAGAGTGGCCAATAGTACAGATAACTAATAAAATGTATTGTGGTGATTTGGCTGTAAGAAAGGAAATTTATTGGATGGATTTGAACTGATGTAAATTTGCTGCTGGAAGCTGCAGGGTTCACGGGTTGTTTGGGAAGCTTTCGGTGTACAGCACAGGAAATACCAAACAGTCCAATTACAATGATGAAAGTGCTCAATCAACATGCTGTGGCCCATCGCTCTGGTACGAAAACATTTTATCCACATAGCAGTTTGTGGCTTACATAGATAGCGGCCGTTATCTCAAACGGTTGTCCTTTTGAAACACACTGCACAACAGAAGGACTGCAATTTTTATGACAGCACAGATTCCAATCTTTTTAGTCCTTTTAAGGAAAATTAATCATCGTAGCCTTCTGAAAAGGAAAAACTGCCCTCTGCCATACTGCTGCCATTCATTATTCCTTTAAAGGAGCTATTTCTGGTCACAAGGACTCTTCTACCCATCTCTGGCTACAAATCTTAATCTATTCCATAGATGTCCTCACACTACCGCTGCTGATCAGGCAGCTTCTTTGTGTTTCCTGTCTCCCAGTTCCTTGTGTGTACTTAGCACTATGTTCTTGCAGAGTCTGAATTATGGGTGTGTGTGTGTATATGTGTGTAGGGTGGAGTGTCAGAGGGGTGATTATACATATATTTGTCGGGGTTAACTGACCTGTCAATACAAAGGAGAGTCACCTGTCACTGAGCTTCCTTCTGAGCTGTAAACAAGGTGCCCACACAATGTATACATTTCAGCTGTGATGGGCAGGATGGACAGAAAATTAAAATCCACCGCTTCACAAACCAGAAGGAATAAGTCAAAGCTGTTTTTCAGCTATTCATTTAGGGCCCAATACAACAGCCATTGAAGTCAATGGGAATTTTTCCACCGACTCTAATGGGCTTTGTATCAGGTCCATACAAATAAATTTCCATATTTAAGTAACCAAAATGACTGTTTTATGCTATATAAAAAGGACAACCAAAATGAGGGCTGTAGCTCTTTATTTACAAGTAAGGGCAGAAAAATTATAAATTTAGGAGTTGCTTTGCCTGATCAGACTCTTGATCAATCTGCTTCAGTACTCTCTCTGTGGCAGTAACCTATTCCTTATACTTCAGAGAAAAGTGAAAAGCACAATACAGCTGGCCAGCTATGCAATTCTGCAGACTGGGAGTAAATTGCTTCTGGACAATTGCATACTGTTACCTTGCAACCTGAAGTTGAGAGAATTGGTTACCAGTACAATTGTCATTGGGACAGCTGGCAGTACTAACGGTCTTATAAATCTACCCCCATTATTAGCCTCTGACATTGTGAATCATAGAATCATAGAATATCAGGGTTGGAAGGGACCTCAGGAGGTCATCTAGTCCAACCCCCTGCTCAATGCAGGACCAATCCCCAGACAGATTTTTTACCCCAGTTCCCTAAATGGCCCCCTCAAGGATTGAGCTCACAATCCCGGGTTTAGCAGGCCAATGCTCAAACCACTGAGCTATTCCTCCCCCCCTGTGAAGACATGTGAAGCAGTGTCTTTGTTACAACACATCTTTGTTACAACAGTACTCTCTAAAGCCATTCACTCTGTGAGATAGAGTCTAAAAATGACTAGTATTCTGTTCTAGATTCATTTATACTCTTGAAGTACAGCGAGCTAGATGTCATTATGTTCACTTAAAGCCAGTATTTCAATGATCCGTGCTTGCTTGGATTTTTCTTTTGCCCTTTGGAATTACAGAAGGCCATGCACTTATGGACTTCTGTGTGTGATGGCTTCAGAGTCTTCCAGTCTAAATTTTTGACTCCCACCATTCCTACAGTTTCAGTCTTTTTAGGAGTTCCTACCAACATCACGGATTATATGGACCTGAACATACCAAACCTTGGCTTTGGTTAGATGACCTGTCAGATTGTCACAATGGCTACAGAGAATGGCCACAAGTGAAGATATATAATAGATGTAACATCTGAGTGTAATCCACACAGACCTGGAAGCCCTTTAAAATTAGGATTTAGAAGTCAAGAGGGGGGTGTAACTAAAAAAAGCTCTATTATTTGAGTTGGTGGTTATAAACTCCTTTGCTTTAGCTCAGTTGACCACTAGCTTCTTTCCTCTGTTTTACAAAGTAAACATGGGTCTGTTTTATTTTCTTATGTTCTGGGAGCTGCAATTGTATAGTCTGATGCAGTGCATCTATTTTTCTCAGAACTACACAGTGTATCAGCTTTATTATTGTGTGCAAACATGAAAAATAATCGGCCAAGCTCTGTCTCTTACATCACTAGAAACCAAAGTCAGAATTTTGCCTAATTTTATAAAAAGGCTATAAATGTTAATCCAGTGGCTAACAGACAGCAAGAACAATGTTACTTTAATAAGAACTGCTTACTTCTCATGTCACTGCATTCTTTATATTTGACATGGTCCTCTTTGGCTAAAATAAAACAGAATTGTTTCAGACAAACTGCATTTCAGCTATATAAACTTTTTTGATTTCCATTTTTGTTTTTAGAAACAAAAGGGAAATAACAAATATAGTCCAAGTATAGCCTTCTTATTCATGACTAAGTTGTCCCACATAATTAAAGGTAACTGCTGGGTTCTTAATACCTTTGTAATTTCCACTGCAACTTCTAAAGAAAACTACTTAAATAATTCAAGATGAAAGAGGTATGGAATTTTGAAGGATGAATGCTCGTTCAATGTTTTCAGTCGGCATTTTCTTCTTGTATTAAAGCCAAAACAGTAAGTAATGTAGGCAGAAAAATTACAGAGCAATTGCTCACTGGTGACCAAAGGTAAGAAAGGTCAAATATTTATTTCCTGTGTTGTTCCTATGGTTGCACTGCCCAGAATCTTTTAATTATATTTCATGGCACTCTGAACTTATAAAAGGACATAAAACATATTTATAGCTCACTTAAACTCCCCGTAATGAAACAGCCAGCCTACATGGGACCTCGGATAATCAATTTAAGACTTTCTGTATATTAATTTTTAGAATTATGCATTTCTGTGGAGGACAAATACCTATCAAACTTGAGGAAGAATTATAGGAAAAGTGAGTTGTTTGTTGATTGCACTTTGTTTCAATCAATGCAAAATTTCAGCTGGATTGATTTAGACCAAACAAACAAACCAAAAAACAAAAAACAAAATTTCTTCTGCCTATGTATGTTTTATTATTACTATTATTATAGCACCTACCAGCCACAGTCACATTTTGCTAGGAAACTGAACAAACATGTAAGAGGGTTTATCTACACGGGGAGTTATTTTGGAATAGCCATTTCTGATTCCCTGAGCGTACGCTCTTATTCTGGAGTAACAGCATCCACACACGGAGTCAATCAGAAATATTCTGAATGAGCTTAATCCATTTTGGAAATTAATCAAGAATAGTTAATCCACTCTACATTTACACACCTCATTCTGGATTAATTTTCATGTGTAGATAAACTCATAAAAAGATGACCCCTACCCCAAAACATTTATAGTCTAAAGTATGTGTCATTTTCCCATCTCTAGACAGCAAAAAAGTTCGTTCCACAATAGAGTGAACTTCAAGGTTTTGAAAAGTTCCATTCTAACCAATGGAGCTTGATGCAGGTACTGATTAGTAAACCAGAGAGCTCAGTGAGCATTCTGCTGCAGTAATTATATTATGGGCAGGACTGGCTGCACCACCTAGTAGTGAGATTGCCTGCCACTTCCTATTATAAAACATTTTTGCAGTTGTTTTTAACTGTCAACCATTTGGGCTGAAATTTTCCATGCTGGGTGTCTGCCTCAGGGTGAATTTTTTGGAAAGTTTCCGTCAAAATAGTTCAGCTACTTCCAAGAACAAAACTAGAGAAATTTACATTTTGCACTCCTCAAAAAGCCTTCTTTTCTTTAAGAAGCTCTACAGCCCTGATGTTTTGGACCATGGACCTGAAATTTGACAGGAAGGTAGCCTGTGCCTTTTGCTATTCCTCCAAAAATTTGCACAAATTTGGTCAAATTATAAGCCTTTGGAGAATTTCAGTCTGCACATGCTCAGCAGAGACTTGCTAGAGTTTAATAGATACAATCTTTGAAGATTCCATCTTCACCGACCATGCTCAAGCCTCTCACAGCTCTAGTGACGAGCAGATGGTGCATGCACCATCTCTATAGAACTGAGCATGTGTCACCTCCCAGGATTACAGTGGCAAAGGTGGACTCTCTCTGTAATTGCAGCTCCTGCCTGCTGTCCAGACCTGGCTGGGACTGGGCACCAGAACTCAGAGCAAGGAACCTGTCTTTCCTGTGCTCTCAGGGTATGTCTACATAGCAGTGTAAGCCCAGGATTCGAACTCAGGCTCAAGTCTGTACACAAATCATGCTAACCCAGAGCTTGGAGCCTGAGTCAAGCATGGACCCAGGGCTCAAGTCCTATTGATTTTGCAGTGTAGATGCAGCCCCACTGGACTCATGCTCTAGGCATCTGCCAAAAATATCCCACAAGCCAAATTTCTTTATCCTCTGGACAGTCAAGTTTTCCCACACAGCACCATGAACAAAGGGCTAGAGCAGCCACATTTTGGGAGCGCGCTAGGAAGTCAGGGATACGGGTGGCTGGACTTTGGCCCACATAATGCAGTCTCAGGCTGGAACCCAGGATTAAAATATTCCTGACCTGGGGTTACAACCGAGTGTAGATGCTCAAACCCTACAATAACAAACCCCGGATCTGCTAACTCAAGTTCTACTAACCCTGGGCTTACAGTGCAGAGAAGACATACCCTCAATTACTCCTGTGCTGGTGCCCAGGCAGCATGGAAGAGGAGCCTGCTTGACTTGAATGCAGAGTGGACAAAAGCTGGACCAGGAGATGGGAAGAGTAGATTGGGACAAAGAATCTGGTGAGACTGGGACTGCAGCGTGGGTGGGAAGAGAAGGTGGGAAGAGAGAAACACTAACGGGGAGATGTGGGGAGAGGCTGGAATCTGGGGTGTGAGGGACACTGAGATTGGCTGGACAAGGAGACCAGGACTGATGACTGAATGGGGAATGGAAGGCTGGGACTAGCAGGACAAGAAGACTGGGAGCCAGTGGGGGTAGGAGGGAAGACTCTGAGCCAGTTGGTAGGGGGAAGGGAAACACAGATCAGATGAAGGACTGAGGGGCGGTGGGAAGACTGGAACTAGCTGGACAAGTAGACTGGGACTGGGAACCAGTGGGGTGGAAGAATAGTGGGAGAATGGGGGTACGGGGGGGGAGAGAAGGAGACAGAACAAAGGAGGAATTGTGGTGTACCAGAAAAACTGGGACTGGCTAGACAGAAACTGGGATGAGAAGCCTGAGGAGTGGAACCCAAGATTCCGGAGTCTCACCAATCCTCTGTTCACAGCAGATGATACCCACTAGCAAAATGTGTCTCTTCTCTTTCTAGTGCTGGTCCACACAACCTGTTGCTATCAGTTACGCTGCTAGCGCAAGTGGCAGAAGTCTGTGGAGTATATTTAAAGACTCCACCCTTGGTGATTAACCATGTCCATGTCAATATGATGCCAACATGACAGAATGTCATTTTTTCTGTTTGTTTTTATAAAACCTTAGGAAATAACACACAAAAAACTATGTTAAAAAACCGTTATTAAGGTTGCGAAGTCCAGCACTCAAAAGTTAGGAAATACCTGAATTAATGTTACAAGGGTCCTCTGGAAAAAACAGTATGTGATTATGTAATTAAAGATGGTATCATAATGCATATCCACAAGGTGGGCAAATTAAGGTTGCTCAGGCAACCTGAATTCTGGCATTTCCTAACTTTTGAGTGCTTGACTTTGCAAACAAGGTTCTTTTAATGTAGTTTTTTGTATGTAGTAATATTTACAGTTTAGAGAAAAATAAACCCTTGGAGCTGGCCTAGTGACCTGCGGATAACATTCTGCATTAGCATGGGGAAGATACTTGTTGGAAGCCCCAATCCTAAAGACCTCTCAGAACGAGGTTCAAAGACTCATACCCGGGTGGGAAATGGGAGTAAAAGCTTAATAGTACTTGACAGTATTCTCTCCAGTGAATTAAGTGGTGCTTAAAAGCAGGTAAAAAAAGATAGTGCCACAGAAAACAAAACATCTTTCAAACAACAGGGTCTCAAATGTTACTGAATTAATTTCAGATTTTAAAAGAGCCACAATTGTCCTGGGCTAGGGTAAAAGTAAGTCCAGTGTTAACAATTCTTGTAGCTTTTATTTTATTTACTTCTATATCAGGGAATTAGGATATCCATAAGAATAGACAGGGTAGTGGGGGAGGGGTATAAAAATAATTCTGAATGCCCCATTTGTAAGCTTCTCCCACTCAACCTGACACCTTCTGTTCTGCCCTTTACCCTTGGGTCTCTCTGCTTCTCCATCTGTGACCTCCCTCTCTTCATCAAAATCCTTCCATATAGTTAACTTTGTCCCTTCAATGCTGCCACATCAAGCATTGTGCAGATAATTAACGCCAGACAGAAACCCTATTTAAAGCTTATTAATTCAACCTGTGCTTTTGAACTGTATTGTCACCAGGTGATTTTAATCTGTAAAATTCTTGGGGCAAGGACCAAGTCTTTCTTCATCTTGTTAAAATGATCTGTCCCACCCTAGTCACCCAGAGGGAAAAGGATTCAGTGATTGGAGTGTTAGTAGAGTCAGGATGAGCTCTACCCTGACATCTAGTGGTGAATTATGGCGAGTGTGGAAAAGAACTCCAGGGGCTGATCTTGTTTGCATAGGCACACCCACTCGCCTGGCATGAAACAACAGCAACTGAAAGTGGTTACTTTGGCTGGTGTGGGATCCCCAGTTTCTCTGTTATTGGGGCAGGAAGAATAAAGTTTTGTTACCCTGATTCTGTGAATCAAGGCCAGTGGAACTGTTGTATGACAGAAGGACTGAGTGAGTCCTTCACCATTACCTAAGTAGCACTTGCTTGACAAGGGGCATGGGTTACAAAACCCAGTGAATTGAGAGAGGTTGGGGGCAGGTAACTGTACCTGGTGGTGTGGGCTCCTTTTCGGAGCCTGAAACACCAATTGCACCTCCGCCTCTCTCCACTGTTGAATGTCAGAGCTAACTTTGATTCCATTAGGAGTCTAGTTACAGGCTGCTGAGCTGAGTTCACTTTGGGTCAATAGTGCACCAGCACTGGGGCTCCCCTACTACTAGCTGAAATCACAAAAGAGCTAAAGTTACCAAGAGCTGAGATCACTGAGGCTGTGTTAACTAGTGGGGGAGCCTGAAGCTATATTGCTAAGCGGCTGGCGGAGCAGCGAGCAGAGCGGAGCCTCGCGGGGACGGTTGGAGCGGAGCTGAGCGGCTCACAGGTCGGTGAGCAGAGCGGCGCGGCTGGAGGAGCAGCGAGCAGAGCGGAGCCTTGTGGGAGCGTCCCAAGGGACGGCTGAAGTGGAGCAGAGCTGAGCGGCTCACAGGTCGGAGAGCAGAGCGGAGCAGCTGCCAGAGCAGTTCGTGGGACGGCAGGAGCGGCTCGTGGTGAAGGCTGCGGCGGAACCCCACGGAGAGGCAGCCGGTCGGCCTCGGATCACATAAGGTGCCCCTTAACACCCTGCGCGCGCCCCCCCCTTGAACTCTGGGGCTGCACTGACCAGGGACAGAGACTTTGGGGGGTTGTTGGACTTTTGGGACTTTGGTGATTCTCGGGTTGCTGGACCCAAGAGACTTCGGGGTTGTTGGAATTTTGGTGAGTCTTGGGTTGCTGGTTTCAAGAACCAACGGGAAAGGACACGGCCCAATCCGCTGGGGTGGGTCTTCGCTCATGGTTTGGTCTATGAACTCTAGTTGTGGTGTTTTCCCAATTTAATGCTATGTCATTTACCTCATGTTATTAAACATTTTCTGCTACACCGAGGCTCTGTGCTTGCGAGAGGGGAAGTATTGCCTCTTCGAGGCGCCCAGGGGTGAGTGTAAGATTTTCCCAGGTCACTGGGTGGGGGCTCGAGCTGGTTCTGTGTCACGCTGTTGGGAAGGGACCCCTATGTACTGAACCCGGCCCTTGCTGCTATCAACTGGCCTGGCAGAAGGGTTACAGGAGTATTACTCGCTAGGGACAATTCCACCCCCTCTTGTTTCTTGGGAGTTTCCCAAGCAAGTGAAGCTGAGCATAAACTGGAAGGCACATTGGCATGGTTAGAGTCTTCTTGTCTAATCTCCTTACTAACCTTGCTGAGTGATGGAATGAGAGGTGAGTCAGGGAACCTGACACAGATATGGACAGATGGCGCTGGAGTAGCTGAAGAAAGCAGCGCTCCTTTTCCAATGGGACTAAATACTGGCCATGTCCCCTATGACAAGTTGAGTATATGCAGCAGCACAATGTGTTTATAGGCATTCATTACTCCTCAAGCGCCAATGTATTCATTTTTGTGACATTGGAACAGGGCTTTATGTTTTAAAAGTGAATCATTAGATCGTTGGGGCCGTCAGAAACAACTCCATTATCTACAGCATTTTAAAAGCTGAATTCAGACCCGATATTAATGTTACACTGTAACAAACATTATTTCCCAGCACCTTGATTAATGGGTGATATGACCTCTGGTTTGCAGCTGTCCAGCTTTTTTTGATTACTGGTATATAGCTTGGAATACAGTTGAGCAGAGAAGACATTAGCAAGTTGCTTAGTGATGCATTACTTGCAAGACACTAACGGAAATCAAAACAAAAGGTTAAAGGCCCAAAATAGTCCCAACGAATTTGTTTCCATATTGTTTCAGGGTTCTCCTTAAAATGGTAGATCTTCACTTATATTTTAAAGAGCTCCAGACCATAACTTAACTCATCACAGATCCTTGGATTTCCATGCTCTTCTAAAGCCAAACTAATGGGTTAATTCTCCTCCTACCAGACCCCTAAAATAAGGTTTAAGGTATGCACTATTTTCAGCTGCAATCTTCAATTGAGCCTCAGGAAGTTAAGTGCCCAAACCCTATGAATTTCAATGCAAGTTGGGCACCTAACTCCTTGGGCACCTAACTCCTTGGGCACCTTAAAACACCACAGTCTTAATTCTTAGCTAAAACAATTTTCATAGCTTGCTCTATGATCATTTTCCTCTTTTGTCCAATCTCCTTAAAGACTATCCTTTAGCAGCAATCATACCCTGAGCCATTGAAGGAGATTTTGTCTACTGTTGTTTTAAGCAGCAGGGGAAGTAATCAACGCTGAAATGCATGTATTAGGTTTGGAAAAGTGGAAAAGCAAAGCAAAATAATGCACGTTAAACTAAAGCTTCAAAAACCATTAAAGTAGTTTCAGAGGAGAAATAAGAAATCCTTATTTCTTTCCACTAGTGAAGAGTGGGATCTTCCATATTCTTAACAGTGCTTCAATCCCTCCACATACAAAGGCACCATCCTTCTGGTCAAGGTCTGGGTGATATTATGTTCTGATACTCTTGCTACTTTTCGTTAATTAGCAAGGGTCACTGTTGAGCAACACAGAGCCATCTATCCCTTAAGGGTAGATCATGAAGTCTATCGATAGATTACAAGTCAGAAGTCTTTACTGCTGTGTAAGGTTTGCAGCCTCTGAAATAAAACTCATGTAGTTGAATTAGTCCCTTGTGCTGAATTCTGAGTTATTTTATTTTTTAAGATACACAAAAATATTTTGGGGGTATCTTTTCTATGGCTCCACTTCAGCAAAGCATGTAAGCATGGGTTTAATCAGAAGCACATGCTTACATGCTTTATTGAATCAAGTCCTATGTGGGCAGTCCTATTCTCCATTCTCTAGACAGTGGAACAAACGCTGTACCAGTGCTGTCTTGGCTAACCCATAGCTTTACCAAAGATGTATTATACCAGTGATCACTTTTTCAAATAGTCATGAGCTGCCAGATAAATGGCGTTTGTTATTGTAATGGGTCATTTTCAGCAAATACAAGAAACAGATCCAAAATTAGGCACTCAAATAGCCCAGGACAGCAGCAGTCCAGTTCCAGGAAAGACCCAGGACAAAATATATTGCACTAGCTGTGTTTTTTTAAGCCAGGAAGCCATGTTAGTTGATTACAGAAGCTTTACTTCCCTCCTCCTCCTACTTCTCATTCCGTGTTTTCCATGTTAGATTGTGGTAAATGTAAAGGCCTCTTTCTACCAAAAAACGGACAAAGCATTACCTAACTTCTGGTGCGGGCACGTCAACCGTTAGCCTGATACTCAAAGGTGCTGAGCACCTGAAGCACCGATTGACTTTGCCGGGGTTTGTGCTACTCTGCATGTCAGAAAATCTGGCCACAAGATATGGCCACAGCCACCTCTTGTAAGGAAAGTCTCTGTTGTACTCTACCTTCCGTTTATATAACAGGTTTGCAGACTTCATCAGCTCTCCTGTTCGGAAGGCCTTACACAAAAGGGGTACCACAGCCAAATGGTATATTTCCCCATCTTAGAGACTGGGACTGTCTCTTCCTCTCTGTAACACAAGTCTGAATTAGCAAAGCCAGTAAGGAATGGGATGGTGATATATATCCTGCACTCAAAGAGGCACACCTCGATAAGCAGGATTATTGCAAGTTTTGGAAAAGAAAGAGGTGTGGTATAGTAGAGAGGGCACCAGACTGGTAGCCAGGGGGCGTCGGTTCTATTCCCAGCTCCGTCACTAACTTAGTGTGCAACATCAAACAAGTCACTTCACGTCTGTTTCCCTTTCTGCTCCTAATCTGGCTTGTCCATTTACAGGATGTTACACAGTAAAGAAAAACCCTCAGTTGGCCTGTGCCAGCTTACTTGGGTTCACAGGGCTTGGGCTGCGGGGCTGTTTCATTGCTGTGTAGATTTCCAGGCTCAGGCTGGAGCCCTGGGATCCTCCCCTGCAGGGTCCTAGAGCCTGGGCTCTAGCCCGAGCCCAGAAGTCTACACAGCAATGAAACAGTCCTGTACCAGGGATTTTCTCTCAGTATCTGTATGTACAATGGAGCCCTGATCTTGGTCCAGGCACCTACTTGCTTCTAATAATAATAATAATATAAAAACAACTGCTTGTAATAAGCATAATTTTTGCAGACAGAAGAACCTATATCACCCTGAATGAGAGAAAATACATGAAGAAACACCCTAAAAAAAAAAAAAAGCAAATGTAGCCTGCTATGCAGAAACTTGCCATATTTTCTAGTATCATAGTTTCAACTTTACTACATGTGCCAGGAACCCAGGTGGCACATCACCTCACGCGCCCAGTTTTTGGAACCGGGAAGACAGCTAAATTAGATTTTCAACTGATTAGAAACAGAAGGATGAATCCGGAGAAAGACTGAGTTGTAGGTGCACAGACCTTCTCAGGATTTGGCTCATACAGCATAAATGTCATTGCAACAGAGCTGCCCGAAGAAATTCTACTTCTTTACTTTTCTGAGAAAAACAGCTTAAGAAGGCTGAAGGATGGGAGCTGTTCCAATTGAAAATTAGTTAAGTTTAACAGGCTCATTGTATGTTGGTTCATATAATAGGCTCCTCTGAAAAGCCATGCAGAAAAATTTCATCTATTCATCTCTCATTTCATTGTTTTGATCTCAATCTGGCCATGTGAACACAACTGCACTCAGCATAATGGTTCTTCCATCACTGATGGTGACATCCAGCATTTATTATAAAAGCTAGGCTGATTGACTGTATATTCTGTGAAATTGGAGGTTTTCAGAAAGACTCATGCATTAGGCCCTACACATTAAAAATAAAACCCATCAACACTGTCTTCTAAAATGACTGTCAGGACATCATTAACTTCTTGGAAAATTATTCTGTACCATCCAATATCTCAGAGAAGCAGGTGATTTCTTTCATGTCGCAAAACAGATGTGCATTTCACTGTTGTTTAAGCACTTAGAAGAGAAGGTTTTTGGGGGGGGGAGAGGGGGGAGTGGACAAAATATGGTAACATCTGTTGTTTTATTGCATATGCTGTAACTGAGACGTATGCTTTACCTTTCCTACATAAATCTATGCATCATAAGCATGAACAAGCAGCTCATAATACCGTCTCTTTTGGGTCTATTAGTCCTTGTACAAGGCACCCAAAAGCAGTGTGCGTTCTCATCCAGTCAGCACTTCCCTCCCCCCGCCCCTTTTTTCTTATAGGAAAGAATATTGTGCTTGTGTCATTCTTTAAAGTAAACTGCTTCATGCACACTAAAACATACCCTGCAGCAAGGATGTTTGCAGCTTCAATGTGAAGAGAACAAGCTGTAAGGAGAAAGAAAACTCCAGGTGGTAAAACTGTTATAGGTGAATATAAGCATTCACTTCCCTGAGGCAGCTACCTGTGAGGAGTAATCTCTCCATGTTCTGGAATGCACTTTCAATAGATACCCCACCCCATTCCACTAAAACCATAAATACCGAGTGAGATGCTCAATATTGTACATGAAACAAATCTGCAGAAAGCAGCAGCAGGACCATCATAAATCATTCCCAGTTGTTTGTGTTTTCTTAAGGTGGTTCTTTATCAGAAACAAACAGCAAAGCCACTGATGAGCTTTCACCTCACTTCTCAGAGGAATAAAAAAAGAGAGGGTCTTTTGTTGTGCGTTTTGTTGTTTCTTTTTCCATATGCCCCAGTTTTGCCACCTCTTCAGGACAACTCCCTTTTCTTGTCGGGTTCAAAGGTGTTTTGCACAAGCTGCCTCAGTGTAGGAAATCATGATGAATCCAGGGAATTGCATTTGATGCTCCCTTTCAAAAGCATACTCATACACTAGCCACATCCTGCTCTCAGTAGTACTGAAGCTGCTCAGGTGACTGAGGGCAGAATTTGACTCTGTCAATCAAACCCCAAAACCATTTTTTTCCCCAAAAGATTTTAGAAAAATACAGTTAAAGGTAATTTCAAAAGGAAAAGTAGTTTCGAATCAAAAAGTAAAAATAATTCATTGAAAATTGTCACAATGAAACACCGCCTTTTTTGGTTTTTTTTTTTTAAAAGGTTTTATTCAACTGAAAGAATTTGCCAAAATCTATACAAATTCACAAAATGTGTCAGTTAAGCTGAATCTACATTTTTTTTTTTGATAAAAAGAGTTTTGATTGAAAAATGTCTCTCTGCTCTACGTGTAACTGAGGGCAAAATTTGGCACATTTTTTTAAAGTGGGTGAGCATTTACCAAATACACTGTAGTTAACTGTTACAACAATGGAGGGTGAAGGTTAAAAGCACATTTAGCTAATTTGTTAGCTCTTGGGGTTTTTTCCAGCTCATAAAGGCTTGTATTTTCACATCTCAGACAAAAAAAACCCAAAACAAAATGGACTTTTCCATAGATAATGCTAAACTTTTCACATATCTCAAGTTTTCTTGGTTTTGTAATTCTGTCTTCCCCACCAATTCTAGGAATCTTAAGATGTTTTACTGATTGAGGCTGTGACGTTGTGCAGTCTATATGGTTTTATAAAAACATGATAATAAGTTAATATAATGTAACTGGAATTTGCTTCATGCAAAAGGTCTCTTGTAAGGTATCATTACAAAGCTTATAATCTACTGAGTGTGGTCATCCTATTTGTATAAATGTACCACTCTTGTATCTGAAACTAGAAATATGAAATATAACTCCGAGGGCCTATTGTAATTATGCAAAGTGTGGGCCATTAATGGTGGTTTGGAATCTTGATGACTCCCATTGTCTGCAGATGGCTGTGTTTACCTGTGAGTCTTCCTGTATGTGTGTGTGCTGGCAAGTGGGTAATGAAGTCTTGCAGTGACAAGTGATCATGTCACCTGAACAGGAATCCATCTTTAACATGGTGCTTTTCCAGTGAGGGGGGGTGGAAACCCAGAGGGACAAAGGGTTCCCGCCTTATGCAAAAGATATATAAAGGGGAGGAAGAGAACAAGGAGGAGAGGAGCCATCATGAAGAATCCCCTAGCTATCACCTGAGCTGGAACAAGAGCTGTACCAGGGGAAAGAATTGTGCCCAGGCCTGGAAGGTGTCCAGTCTGAGAAAAAACTTACTGAAGCATCTCTGAGGATGAGATTATTTGTATTCAGTTTGATTAGACATAGATTTGCACATTTTATTTTATTTTGCTTGGTGACTTACTTTGGTCTGTCTGTTACTACTTGGAACCACTTAAATCCTACTTTCTGTATTTAATAAAATCACTTTCTACTTAGTAATTAACTCAGTGTGTATTAATACCTGGGGGAGCAAACAACTGTGCATATCTCTCTATCAGTGTTATAGAGGGCGAAGAATTTATGAGTTTACCCTGTATAAACTTTATACAGGGTAAAACGGATTTATTTGTGTTTAGACCCCATTGGGAGTTGGGCATCTGAGTGCTAAAGACAAGCACACTTCTGTGAGCTGTTTTCAGGTAAACCTGCAGCTTTGGGGCAAGTAATTCAGACCCTGGGTCTGTGTTGGAGCAGACGGGAGTGTCTGACTCAGCAAGACAGGGTGCTGGAGTCCTGAGCTGGCACGGAAAACAGGAGCAGATTAGGTGGCAGCTCCCAAGGGGGTTTCTGTGATCGAAAAATATGTCTATACTCCAAGCCCCAACAATAAGGAAGCATTCAGTCACAAAAACAGCACAACCACCCAAGAGCCCATCTCCAGAACCCAATCAAATAAATGGCTTCCAAAGCATGTTGTGAAGTTCAAACTCCAGCTGGTTTCGACCAAAAGAGAAGCAAGTTCCAGAATCAAGCCCAGTCCTCTGTCTTATAGCTCCAGGTTCAAGCTTGAGAGTTCCCAGCAATCTCAACTGCAGCAACATGAAATTTGGAGCTATCAAGTAGAGGAGTCCCAGGCCAGTTAGGGGTTTGTAGGTCAAAAGCAACAGACTAAAGTCCCAGCTGTGCACCAATAGACAGTCAGTGCAGATTCCAGAGTACTGGTGTCATGTGCTCCCAGAGAGACACTGCCTACTAAAAGAACAGGAGTACTTGTGGCACCTTAGAGACTTACTGCCTACTAAGTAAGCATCAGCTGCAGTCTCCAAATGAACACATGAGTTCAAGGCGTAGTCCCACAGAAAGTGCATGTTCCATGCGTAATGATTCTGATTGTTTCGCAGTGAAGCTTTGTGTGTGTATGTATCTTATACTTAAAGATGGGCTCAAGCCACAAAATTCAAACGCCTTTAAGTTAATCAGTGTTTAGAACTGGAATTTTCATTCCACCTGTTATAATGAAAGGAAATATTTGTAAAATCAGATCCTGGACAGGATTTTGACCCCAAATTTTAACAGGGGGAAAAAATAGGCTGGACAGCTCTCTATCCATCGGTTTTGTTAGAACAGATGCTCACACAAGCAGACCTTTCTCTGGCAAATCAGAAGTTGATTTGATAAAATTCACTTAAATGTATATATATCTTAAATATGTAGTTACAGCCTTTAAGCTACTCTCCTAACTCCACCCTTGTACTGTATCCTAAAATAAGTGAATTCCTTTTACAAAGAAACTTTTGGTTGAACCTAAAATAAGTCAGAAGAGCAGAAAACACAGTATTTTAGGAATCACCTAAACGGTTAACCATTGTTTCATGACAACTTCCAACACTCCCCACACCTTTACAAGTTAAAAGAATGATTCATTTAAAAAGAAATATGTAATTGTCTAAAAAGAACTCCAAAGTCATGTTCTTAATTATGTACATTGCTTTGTGTCACAACATACTTGTTCTCCAGCTACTCATATCTGAAGTTATGTAAACTTGTAGATGATATCAAATATTCTAGTAGGTAATCTACTAAAATACATAATTTTATTTTAAATAAACTGTGATTGGTGCATCTTAAAAATACTGGACGTTATGTTCGTTTATGTCAGCTATGTGGTAGGAAATGTAGATTTTCAATTTCACTTTTTGATATTCCCTTAAAAGGTCTAAATAATTATAAAAAGAGATTTCCTGGCTCACAGCTAAAGGTCAACAGCCACACAAGCAGTGCTGCTAACTGCACCGAAGTGTTTGAGAAGAAAAGACTGGCACAATATTTCACTCTTATTTAAAAGTGATTTTTTAAAAAGGGAGAGAGGGAGATAAATTAGGGTTGTAACAATTAAGCTTTGATTAATACCATAAAAACAGCTTTGTTCCTTTCTGTTTGCAGCCCCTCACTGTCACTGCCCATTGACACTTACTCTTATTCATTGTTTTTACACATCTATGCCAGCAGTGTTTAGAATATAATTACATGCCATGCGAGTCCCAGGGAAAGCTTCTTAGATGAAGGAGTGGAGTAGCTATCCTACAGACAGGTACAGAACTACAGTAGCTAGCATCAGCTATATAAAAAAATGGGAAGTATAAATGAGTTGAGATGTATTCTAGATAAGATGTAACCACCAATATATAGTATAATGCTATCAGATCTCTTCATTTGCCTTCTTCAGGTGGATCAGAGATTTACCAGGCATTGGTTGTAATCAATAACTGATTTGAAAAACAACAACTTTAAGTTTTATCTGAAACCTTGAAAATGTAAAATTTCTCAACCTCTTAAAAATACTCCATGTGTGCACACAGGCACACATATTGGTGATGGAGAAACAACAAAGAACAGTGAATTTTGCCAAAGAGGATTTTACAAATAGAATGGTTATTGACTGCTGTTGGCATGACTCAGGGAGTTTGTTGGCTAGCTACTGCTTTCCAACCAGCAGAGGGAGCACCACACTTTTTTTTGCAGTTTTTTGTCCATGAAGGGGGATTTTTTTCCCCCATGTAGGTATCAACATTTGATCCCCACCCCTTTTCAGACTACATCAATTTTAAAGCAGGGCAAATCGCTGACTAAAATCTCTGTCCTTTTGAAGTGAGAAAAATGTCTACATTTAAAATAATCTCCACAACCCTCACCCCCCAACAGACAGTCCCAGTTATCTTCAAATTTCTTTCAACAATCTGAAATATAGAAACAGGGCAAGATTTGCAGGCAAATGAGCCACAAGAAAAAGCTAACTGAGCCATAACTAGCCTTCCTTATAAACAAATCCTGAGTAGGCCCCTATACATCTCTATAGCCCATTGCTCCATTCCATATCAAGTTAAACTGCCCTGGGAATCTAGAATTCAGATAATAAATAATATGCAGAGGATAATCAAATCTTAGGATGGCAAGAACAGAGTTCAATTCCATAGTTATGTTTTTTAAAATCCAAATTTCATGCCTACATACTATTTTGACTGTTGCCCTATAAACACCTTCAGAGTTTGCCCCAGGAGCAGACAGTGAGAGTGACACAGTGGATTGTAATTCCTGCAATTGGGCAGAGATGATTTTTCAGAGAACAGGCTGTCAGACCATTTGGGGCTTTACAGACAAAACCAACAGGCTGAATTGCTCCCAAAGCTGCGTGTGCAATACCAGTGTAGAGGACAGTACTAATGAGGTGGGCATTTTCTAGATGAAGTTTCTGGGTCCTTTACAACTAAATGCTATTGCAGTGATCACCACTGAGATTACAAAGACATGATTTGCTGTGAGGCAATCTGCAAGAGAAAGGGAAAGTGGTAGCCTCCAGGCTACCAACATGCCATCCTGCCACCAGAGAATCTGTGAATAACGTGACCTCCGGGCTGTAAATAATATTAGCAAAGGTTATGCACCCCATTCCAAGGGAAATTACACCCACTATTCTGTCCCATTCCCTCAAATACTTCCCTCCTATAACAAAAAGGAGATGAGGTGCTCAGGGTTATCCACATACCGATAACCCTGCAAGCCAGAACACAGCACTCTCTCTCCCCTACAGGCCAAAGATAAACATCAAACAAGAGGGATGAAAAGATGAAATCTTGCAGAACTCCATACATGAGTGACCTGGGGGAGGGGGAAAAGCACTTATTACCATACTTTGGGATCTCTCCCAAAGGAAGGGACAAAGCCAATGAAGGGCCTTTCCACTGCTTAACAGGTAATTCATCAAAACTTAGTAGTTAATAGTATTGGAAGCTGCTGATACAGTACAAAACCTACAAGGACATTTATACCTGTGTCCAGCACCGGAAGGAGCATAAATAGGGCCCTACCAAATTCATAGTCCATTTTGGTCAATTTCACAGTCATAGGATTTTAAAAATAGTAAATTTCATGATTTCAGCTATTTAAATGTGAAATTTCAGAGTGTTGTAATTGTAGGAGTCCTGACCCGAAAAGGAGTTGTGAGGGCAATCGCAAGGTTATTGTATGGGGGGTTGCGTTACTGCTACCCTTACTTCTGCAATGCTGCTGGCAGCGGCGCTGCCTTCAAAGCTGGGCAGCTGGAGAGCAGTGGCTGCTCCTGGGAGCTGAGCTCTAAAGGCAGAGCCGCCACCAGCAGCGGCACAGAAGTAAGGATGGCATGGTATGGTCAGGGCCAGCTCTAGGATTTTTGCCACCCCAAGCAAAAAAAAAGTTGGCTGCCTCCCCTTTTTTCCCCCCGTGTCCCCCTGCCCCCAGCCCCGCCCCAACTCCACCCCTTCCAAACCCCTTCCCCAAATCCCCAGCCCTGCCTCCTCCCCCGGGTGTGCCGCATTCCCCCCCACCCCATTGCTTCCTGCGGGCCTCCCTCCACCTTCCGCCCTAGCTCATCTCCGCTCCGCCTGCTCCACCGGGCGCGCCGCTGCTCCGCTTCTCCCCCCTCCCTCTCAGGCGAGCGGCACGTTCAGGGGAGCAGGTGGAGCGGAAGTGAGCTAGGGTGGGGGGCGCAGGAAATAACGGGGGGTAGAGGAACCGCTCCCCACTCCAGCTCACCTCCGCTTCACTAGTGCCACCTCCCCCGAGCGCCCGCCGCTCGGCTTCTCCTCCCTCCCTCCTTCCCAGCCTTGCTGCGCGAAACAGCTGTTTCCCGCGTGGCAAGCCTGGGAGGGAGGGGGGAGAAGCGGAGCGGCGGTGGCGCACTCAGGGGAGTAGGCGCAGGTGGAGCGGAGGCGAGCTGGGGTGGTGGGGGCACTTTTTCCCCATGCCCCGGAGTCGGCGCCTATGATGGCTGGCGCCAGAATGCAGCCCCTAGAAATGTGCCGCCCCAAGCACCTGCTTGTTTTGCTGGTGCCTGGAGCCGGCCCTGGGTATGGTATTGTCACCTTTACTTCTGCGCTGCTGCCTGCAGAGCTGGGCCCTCAGTCAGCAGCCGCTGCTCTCCGGCCGCCCAGCTCTGAAGGCAGCAGCACAGAAGTAAGGGTGGCATGATATAGCATTGCCTCCCTTACTTCTGTGGTGCTGCTGGCGGGGAACCGCCTTCAGAGTTGGGCGCCTGGCTAACAGCCACCACTCGCTGGTTGCCCAGTTCTGAAGGTAGCGCAGAAGTAAGGGTAGCAATACCATGTCCGCCCTAAAATAACCTTGCAACCCCTGTGACGGGTTGGATCATAGAAACCCCCTTGGGAACTGCCAACTGATGTGCCCAGACTACTTCTGCCCCTGCTTTAATGGGTTAATGGGAGCCATCAAGATTCCAAACCACCATTAATGGCCCGCACTTTGCATAATTACAATAGGCCCTCTGAGTTATACTTTATATTTCTAGTTTCAGATACAAGAGTGATACATTTATACAAATAGGATGACCACACTCAGTAGATTATAAGCTTTGTAATGATACCTTACAAGAGACCTTTTGCATGAAGCATATTTTAGTTACATTATATTCACACTCATCAGCATGCTTTCATAAAATCATATAGAGTGCAACATCACCCCTCCCCCCCCAACTCCCTTTTGGGTCAGGACCCCCAGTTTAAGAAACATTGGTCTCCCCGGTGAAATCTATATAGTAGTACAGGGTAAAAAAAAAAAAAACACACACACAAAAGACTAGATTTCATGGGGGAAGACCAGATTTCACGGTCCATGACGCATTTTTCATGGCTGTGAATTTGGTAGGGCTCTAAGTATAAACTTCCAGTTTGAAGGAAGAGGAACTCCTATATTTGAGACTGTTTAATAACATCACTCCTTGTGTGCACAACATTTTGTTAACTGTAAACCAGCTGGCAATCCCAGTGGTTGAAGATGCATTTGTTTCTACTTCATTTCTGCAACTGATCTCCCCCACAATTCCACTGCAACTTCAACTCCTTCGATCTGAAATTTCCGGTGGAGTTGTGAAGTCAAATTTTGCTCCTAGGCAAATTCAAACCTGAAATGATAAGTTTGCTTTTGCATCACATATCCTGCATAAATCATAAACCCAATATTGATTGCAGCAATAGTTAAGCAAACTAAAAAAGATGTAATAGGAGCAGGAAACATCTTCCTGGGCCTGAGGGCTCAACTGAGGTTATGCCTGCCACAAAAGAGCAATGATTTGTACGTTATGGTTTGATAAAGTAATACTTTGTTGTTTTTTTTACTGCTTTGGGCCCAAGAAAAATGTTAGACGTATGTCTTAGAGAGATGAAAGGAATATTTTTCTCAAACACTGGAAAACAATCATAAAGAACATCTGGGTGGCTCCAATCAGAAATTTAGAAAGAGAAGGACCCTGGTTTTGTTTTTTTTAAAGCCAACAATAAAACAAAATTAGATTTATTAAAGTGTTTGCCTACTGGGCAATCTCTGTTTGTTAGTGCAATCCTCAATATTTTGATCCAAATTCTATCTCAGTTACCTCTAGGATGTGGAACTGTGTTCAGACACATGCCCTGGATGTGAGGGTAAGAATAAGTATATGGGCCATGATTTTCAAAAGTGCTACTGAATATCACAATATCTGGGCGTCCAATTTACGGCACTGTGACGGGGCCTGATTTTCAGAGGGCAGCAAGTGTGCTCAATCCTTTCTGAAAATCAGGCCCCTTTACAGTGTCAAACTGGGCAAACAAAATCACTAGCCACTTTGGAAAGTCCTGGCCTTAATCTTTTCTCAGGGCAAAATTACAAATTAATCCCAAGCTTCAAAATAAACCCTTTGCTATGGTCAAGTTCAACTATGCAGCTGCAATGTACCGTGCAGAGATGCATTGCCTTGGTTTTTTCCTATTCAGTGAAAAAGACCTTAATCTTGGTTATCTGCTTCTGAAGGTCAGGCCAATTTCTGTATATCTGTGTGTTTCTTGAAATCTCCAATTTTACCCTTCTATCCATTATTACCTCCCTCCCACACACTGTTCTTTTAACTATACCTCCATATGACAATCGTTGATAAAGGTAAGAGGACTGTGATTTTAAATGCCTGGCCTTTTACAAAATAGGTATTGCTGATAATAGATATGGTTCCAGAATCATAGGTCAGCTCTATTTTGCCAATAAACCACTTATTTCCACTGGCCTTAAGACCTCAAAGCCCACAGCTTGCGGCTTGTGCTGCAAAACTGATTCCACTGGCAACAGAAGCAGCCAGCCAGCCATATTCTTTGCTTAGTGCTTTGAAAGTGATGCTGTATCCCTGACACCATACTTCTCCACAGCATTGTACGTGTGAGTGCTACATTTAATTTCTGCCATGAGCATCTGAAGGCAAATGACACTTGCTAACCTATTTTTCAACCAGGAAACTAACTAGAGACATCAGAGTCTTCCCCAGCATCGTGATTTTTCAGCTACAGCTCAAGGAATATTGCCAAGTTTCTTGTAATTACCTAAGTTGTTATGCTGTTGTGTTAATACTCGATGTTGTTATGGTTGTCTGTAAAAGCCACTTTTGTGCCTATGTATACAGGTCTTAGCTACATACGGATGTAAGACTCCTGAAAGGTCCTTAATAAAAACAGATTTTCTAAGTAATTCTCTGGTGAAAATGCAACATATGCTAGAACTCATATTGAAAGCCATGATACAATAACAGCTACAGAACACAATACACAAAGTAGAGTCAGATGGCAGCAAAAAAATAAAAAAATAAAAACCCCGAGTCCAACAGTTAAAGAGCAACTAGCAAAACTTGGGTAAGCTGTATGTTCTTTACTTACCATCAAAGTTTTTGTACTGAGATGTTAGGGTCACCTGTGCAGAGCGGCTGGCTTCTGTCATCATGTCTTCAAATTCACTTTGGCTTTTTTTTGCGAAATTCTCCTCCATCTCGCTGGTGCAGCAGGTGTAGCCCTGCGGGCAGATTCTCAGGTGTTCCCCTAAAGTGAGGAAAAACAGTAAAAAAGGGTCTGAAAAAGAGATTTCATCCAAGATGACCTTAGTATCAAAGTATCCAAACTACGCATAGCAAATCCAATTCTACCCTCATTAATTATGTAACTGAGGGCAGAATTAGGTCATCCTATTTGGCCAGTAATGTAAGTTACTTCATTTTGCTATTGCAGATGCTCTGTGTTTGAACAAGAATTTTCTCATTCATAACCAGGGGGTGGGGGGGAGAGGAATATTGCACTCTATTCAAACTCTGCCCAGAATCTCAATCTCTACCCAGAACCCCAGAAGAGATGGATGTCTCTGATTAAATGATATTGAAATTGTTGTCATTAGACTTCAGAGTTAACACACTGAAACAAATGGCAAGAGTTGACACTTTTCTTAGAGCAATTGTTTGAGACTCCTAGCCAGAACAGTCAGACAGTGTGACCTCACTTCCCATTCTGGAGCAAGTTTCCACAACCATGACTAAACAGGGGGAGTTTGAAAGTCAATGGCATTTAGGTGCCAAACTCCCCTGTGTGTCTTTTAAAATCTCCTTCTTTACTCTTTTTTTTTTTAAATGAAACTTTATAATTTGCTGAAGCTGACAGGACAAGCAGAAACACGCCAATATGGCATGTTCTTGCTCAATATGGTCCTTGCTCACATGCCAGCTCTTTGTTCTACTAGACCTGGCTTATACTTGACAAAGTGTATCAATAGGCGAAAACTCTGCTGCCCCAAATTTGACACCATCACTTCCTGAGAGGTAGAGAAGATGAACTCTGTAGGTGAAAAGCCTGTTTTAAACACAAGCCTTTTTGATAAATTAGCAGCAATGACAAGAAGATATGAAATATGAGAGGATTCGTTTTTTAAATTTGATACATTCAACAAAATTCTACAAGTCATGTCCCTCCAGTGCCTCCTGCAACCTCTCTGTTCGGGCAAAATAAACATTTGCATAGGCACAGTTGGCAGCATTATTTAACAATTACCTGCTTTTTTAGGATTCTTGAGAAAGAGCCATCCACCTGCAAACACTGCTTGGATTTCCCCCGGCTCCCAACCAAAGTGCAACTGAATGTAATCAGACATTTTTTTCAAAAATCTTGTTTTAACCATGCACTGAGATAATCCAATTACACTGAAGTCAACATGTTTAATGTAATTTGATTGTGACTGCCAACAATTTCGCTGGCAATTTTAGAGGATTGCTGCCTTAATGTCATAGCTGAGCTGAAACATATACTTAAAACCATGTCTTGTCTTGTGTTTCTCTAGTCTATGTTAGAGCCTGATCCTGCAAGCCCTCCGAATGGACAACGTCCCATTAAAATCAATGAGGGATCCCCATGTATAAAGCTTACAGGCTATAAGTTCTTCAGGGCAGAGAATGCGTCTTACCCTGTTAAGCACAGTGTTAATTTGTGATACTACAGAAAACATTTTTGCTCCTGATGCTTGTTTTTTTGATAGATGTCATCCAATATTTGTTGGTGTAAGCCTGCATAGGCTCCATGTACCCTGCCATACCCAGCAGAACCACACTGGCTCTGCTGCCATTTTTGCAAGGTGGGAGGGCTGGATTTTCCCCTTAGCAGACAGACAACACAGTGCACACTTGCACAGTGAGTTCAGGGCCTGAGTCCATATAACTGGAATCAATGGGAGTCTTTTCACTAGGTTTAGCAGGACTAGGATAACTCCAGCAAGGTTCTATCTGAACTTCTGCCTCTCTAACCTGCAGCCACGTCATGTTGCCCAAATGCGACTGCAGTTATTATCTTGAGTCCTGGTTCTTTCAGAGGCCCTTCACCTCCATTTCTGCATCACCGTGTTGCATAAGACTAGATAACACTAGATTAAATTAAACTTCGGTGCCTGAATTTCCACCCCTGGCCTCCACTTGTTCCTGCCTTCCCATCTTAGGGAAGGCAACATTTCCTACAAGGTCTCCTGACTCCAAATGGTCCTTTCTCTTGGCTTCCCCCAAGGAAAAAGGCACAACAGAAACCAATTGGCCCAGATAGGCAAACAAGCAGAAGCAGAAAGATCCCATTTCAGAAGAACCACACACAAACACTGTGTAACATGACATCCCTGCCAAATAAAGTTTCAACTGTCTTTCTTGTTTAACACCTTTCTTGCCCCAGTTTTCTCTCTCATGAACTAGCCTCTTACAATCCATTCCCCCATCCCGCCCCATACTTATAAAACTACATTTTATGAAAAAGCCAGTGTAAGGATTACTGCCCTGCTTAGGGGCACGGGGGAGAGGACGAGCTATAGTTTCTCACCAAGACATACCCTTGTTTCCTGTCATAGAAAATTAAAAACTTGCTTCTTGCCCAGATTTTTCAGTTACTGGCGTACACTCCTCTGACTCACATAGCTTGTAACAGGGGATTTGGTTTTATTTACACTTGCCCTACTGGAGTACACATCCATTAAATGCATCATTATGGCCTTTCCACCTCGCCTTCACTTGCAGTCAGTTTGAGGTGAGGCCTTGCAACGTCAGACTTCATTTAAGGTCTCCAAACAAACCAACTCCAAAGGCTGCCTTTACCAATGCACAGCATTGAGTCAGGACAGATTTTGAGATAATCTTAGTTTTGCTTTAAAAGTAAGGCTTGATCCTGCACGCACTTAATTACACACGAGTAGCCCCATTCCTCCTGTGTGTAAAGTTATTCACAAGCTTAAGTGCTTGTAGGGACAGATGAAGAGTTATTAGGAACCCTTTAAAATCCTGCTAATAAACCAATGTCTCCCCGCCACTCCAGGCAATATCCTATGACCTGGCATCTATGTCAAACCCCTTCTTTCCAACGTAACAAAAAGGTTTCAGGCTGTGGAGTGGGTACAAAAGAACAGCCCCCTTTCAAACATGAGACTGCCAAGCTGGAAACCATGGCAAGCATGCTTCATGGCTCCACTGAGGAGACAACTGCACATGCATAAAAGTTGCAGGTCAAGCAGGTTCCTTTGCAATGGATTTTGAAACAAAAGAAAGGAACAAAACTTGAGGCTTTCCAGTCCAGAGGAGAACTGCATCTCCCCTTGGGGAGGAAGCAGCACTGAGAGACAGAACCCAGCACAGTGTCAAAGTTTCATTACACACAATGAGGAGCAGCAAAAATTTGAGGGTCGCCAATTAAAACATGACATGACCAGACAAAAATTTCCACTCTCCCATCCCTGTCAAATGCATGGGGTACATTTGAGTAAATGGCATCATTCCAAAACCTTTCTGTGCTAACAGAGCACCAAACAGCCTCCAGCCAACACTTTTCAGAGAAAAGGAATGGAAGACAGACAGACACACAGAAAAACAGAAAAGAAAAACCTCAAAGCTAAAATTGCTTATTTTTCCACAATTTTTGTGGTTTGAACCTAAAAATCTATTTTAAGCACTTTTAACCCAAAGCAGATTCAGTTCTTTTTAAAACAATATTTATTTTTTAACACCACAGTATTTTATCTCAGTGGGAGAGTGAAGTTTCCAGCATTCCTCTTCGCAATTCAAATGCATTGCACAAAATATAGAAAGAGTTTTAAAGCCCTGTGAAAAAGCTGTGCTTTGGTTTTTAATCTGACCTATACTTGCAGTGTTCACAGTCATTATTTATTTATGGGCTCAAAATAGGTGTGCTACACATTGTATTTTTGCTTTCCATTTATTTCAGAGTGCACTCGTTTGCTAATTTGCTTTTATTATGTCATTTTCTTCTTTGCTGAAGTTGTGTTATAAATATCTCTATATGCATTTGGCAAGAGATTGCCTGCAAATATCTAGAGTGAACAGCCAGGTATAGAAGTACTGTAAGGAGTAAATCCATGAGATACAGTCTTCTTCCCCACAGAGCTCTTAGTTAAGAAGCTTCTCCTAGTATAAAGATGATGCACATTGCTACCATTCTGTTTAACATCACATTACTCCTACCTCCCAAGAAAAGCTTTACAGAGTGGAGGCACAGCATCACAGAAGCAAATTTAGCAGTTGATTTAGGGCCTAACCCAAACCCCAATGGAAAGACTCCCAATGACTCCAATAAACTTTGGATCAGGTTCTGAGAGATCCTTTGGATCAGGTTCTGATCCTTTCAATTTCAGAGGCTTGGATTCCAATAGTATCCAAGATCATGAGTCTGGCCATCTCTTCCTAAGTCTTGTTTGTGCAAATCTCCAAACCACTACAGCACTGTCGACAAGTGACGTTCAGGAGTGATGTAGGGCAGTGATGATGCTGAGTCAGGAGTGAGCTGCCTTGGCAGAGCTGTGTGGGGAAGTCTGCCCGGTATCTGCCCACACTGTGCTTGGCTCAACCCAGGGATATTAGCTCCTCACTTCCTTAAGTATTCAAAATTCACTCCCATAATTTTTAATAAAGAAAAGATATAAATTCAAAATTACATTTTCTACTTTAAAAAAACAACACAATCAGCTTGTTTGATAGGTCAATTGGCAGCACAACACACCTTCCTACAAAAGACTCAGATTTCCTGAAGAACTTTCAGATTCTCATTCTTCTTATGCCAGTGAAGTCTTGGAAAAGCCAAAGGGCCAAACTCTCTACACACTGGCGTCAAGATATCTGCATATTTAAAGACTATCAGGTCCCTCCCTCAGTCTTCTTCTCTCAAGACTAAACATGCCCATTTTTCCTAACCTTACCTCACAGCTCACATTTTAAGCCTTTTATCATTTTTATAGCTCTCCTCTGGTCTCTCTCCAATTTGTCCACATCTCTTCTTAAAGCGTGGCTCCCAAAATGGGACACAATACTCCAGCTGAGGCCTCACCAGGGCCAAGTAGAGTGGAACAATTACCTCCCATGTCTTACATATGACGTGCCTGTTAATACACCCCAGAACAAGATTAGCCTTTTTGGTAACAAGATCACATTTGTTGGCTCATGTTCAATTTGTGATCCATATAACCCCCCCAGATCCTTTTCAGCAGTACTATCGTCTAGCCAGTTTTCCCCATGTTGTAGTTGTACATCTGATTTTTCCTTCCTAAGTGTAGTGCTTTGCACTTGTCATTTTTGAATTTTATCTTGCTAATTACAGACCAATTCTCCAATATGTCAAGGTTGTTTTGAATTCTAATCATGTCCTCCTAAGTGTTTGCAACCCCTCTTCTCCTCCTTCCCCCTCCAGCTTGGTATCAACCGTAAATTTTATAAGCAAACTCTCCACTCCATTATCCAAGTCATTAATGAAAATATTGACTAGTACTGTTTGTAAACTAATAATGCTTTCCTATCTCACAAAGGAGATGAGAGATTTAATTGTTTGTAAAGGGCTTTGGGTTATTTGGATGGAATGTATTTTAGTATATAAATGCAAATTATTTCAAAATTATTTCTCCAGAGGTTCATTTATTTCAGGTTGTGACAAATCAGTTGTAATTCTTCCCCTAGTATTTGAGACCGTATATCTAGGTCTCTTCCAAAACTCATTTTATTCTTCTAGACCAGAGGTTCTCAAATTGTGGTCTGCGGACCACCAGTGCTCCGTAAGCTCCATTCAGGTGGTCTGCAGATAGTTCCCTATAAGGCCTGGGCAGCCGCACATGAGAGAATGAAGGGCCATCCACCTAATTAGTGGAGCTGTGCAGGTGGGGCTCCACTAATTAGGTACCTGGACCCTGGAGAAGATGCACATGTAAGGTGAGGTTGTGGCCTTGGGGGGGAATAGGAGGTAGGTGGGAGGAGGCAGTGGGGTGAGAAGAGGGGGTGGGGGGAATTTGGGACGTGCAGGGCTGTGGTGGCCAGAGAAAGAGGCGACTTTCCGCAGCTCCAGGGCTGTGGCTGCTGGGGAGAGACAGCCCTCCTTCCCAGGCTCAGCTCTGTGGCTGCTGTGGTGGGGGAGAGACCCCCCTCCTTCCCAGCCCCAGCTCGGGGGCTGCTGCCAGGGGGAGAGAGGGAGAGAATCCCCTCCTTCCCAGTCCAGCTCGACGGCTGCTGTGATGGGGGGGGGAGAGGGAGAGACCCCCTCCTTCCCAGCCCCCAGCTCGGGGGCTGCCGCGGCGGGGGAGAGGGGGCACATCCATTGCATTAGAAAGGTAAGACTACTGATACTAAAATATGAGTTGTGTGCTTTTATTTGTAGAACAAAAAAACGTTAACTTTTAAAAAATATAGCGCTTTTATCCAGCACGCTTTACAATAGTTAGATAACGGTACAAACAATATTTGGAAAGATCATTATGTGGTCTGCCGAGACCCTCAGCAATTTTCAAGTGGTCCGCAAAAAAAAAAAAAAAAAAAAAAAAGTTTGAGAACCACCAAAAAAGTGGCCACTGGACTGCATGCATCAGATTTTGGGTGCCCAATCTGAGCACCTGCATCTCCTTGGTGTTCTTAGATTGGGCACTCAAACATTGAGACACCTACTCAATTAAAAATTTGGCTGGACTTTCTAATTTTCAGGTTTGCTGTAATTAAGTGAAATTCCAAATACATCTCTCCTTCAGCCAGCTTTCTAACTGTAGCTGTAAAATAATTCAGGAGCATCAAAAGTTCAGCCCATCAGTCAGAGTCAGCTAGTGAATGGTTTGATCCAAACTGCCAAAGAATTCCAAAGTTATCCCACTTACTTCCCCCGGTATACCTCTATATTTCTGCATGCCTAATTCCTATTAATGCTAATGAAAGTCAGATGCGGGCAGTGATGGGAGAATGAAATAGTCAGCCCAAGCGTATGCTGCTGCTTTTGCAAGTGTCAAAGTAATTGCGGCAGGTGAAAAGCAAGGCAGGAGAACAACAGGACATGTCAGAAAAATTCCGAACATCTTGCAAAGAAGCAGGACAACAGAAGAAAATCCCATGCCCTGTGTCTGAGGGGCATTTCATCTGAAAGTGATATCACCACCAAAGAAGCAATTCTCTGATGAAGGGAGGGAGCCACAACTTACTGCTTCTACTCTTGCACTTATATTCAGTAGAGCCTATCACCTGAGGATCGCAAAGCACCTCACATGTGAGCCAGCTAGCTCACATGTATTCTTATGGCAGTACCATGTCATCAGCTCCCACTGCTGCTATCTCAGAACTCCCATAAGGAGACAGCCTGTGCTCCCAGCCTTCCCCCTACCCCATGCACGTACATGTGTATGCTCTTGGGCCTGATTCCCCTCTGATCGCTGGGATGCGTACACCCTTGTCCTTCCCACAACCAACAGTCTCTGAAAGAGGGCGCTCCCCACCCCCAGCTCTTCCTTATCCCATGCTAACGGCATTTTGGGCTGTATAAGTAGGGGCATTGCCAGCAGATCAAGGGACGTGATTGTTCCCCTTTATTCGACATTGGCGAGGCCTCATCTGGAGTACTGCGTCCAGTTTTGGGCCCCACACTACAAGGAGGATGTGGAAAAATTGGAAAGAGTCCAGCGGAGGGCAACAAAAATGATTAGGGGTCTGGAGTGCATGACTTATGAGGAGAGGCTAAGGGAACTGGGATTGTTTAGTCTCCAGAAAAGAAGAATGAGGGGGGATTTGATAGCAGCCTACAACTACCTGAAGGGGGGTTCCAAAGAGGATGGAACTCGGCTGTTCTCAATGGTGGCAGATGACAGAACAAGGAGCAATGGTCTCAAGTTGCAGTGGGGGAGGTCTAGGTTGGATATTAGGAAACACTATTTCACTAGGAGGGTGGTGAAGCACTGGAATGCGTTACCTAGGGAGGTGGTGGAGTCTCCTTCCTTGGAGGTTTTTAAGGCCCGGCTTGACAAAGCCCTGGCTGGGATGATTTAGTTGGGAATTGGTCCTGCTTTGAGCAGGGGGTTGGACTAGATGACCTCCTGAGGTCCCTTCCAACCCTGATATTCTATGATTCTATGATCCCCTCCAGCTGTCCCTGGCTTCTGGGGTAAGTGAGGGAAGAATGTCCTCACATGCTCCGCAGGTGAATCCTGCCCCTCAGCAGATATTCCACGGAAGAGCAGTAAGTTGTCAAAGCACATGGGTGCTGAGGAAGAGTGCTGGCTGACCCCAATAGCAGCAGCCCCAGTGATCAGCACAAAGCTACAGGTCAGAGAGGCCCCTCTCTCCTCCCCACCATTTCCTGTGTAAGGTAGCTAGCTATCATTATACCCGTTACAGTGAGGCATGGATAGGTTAAATGATCTGCCCAATATCACTGCTATCAAACATAGCCTAGCAGTGCTGCGTGCAAAATCAGAGTACAAAAGAAAGCTATTTGTATAGGAAATCAAGATATTAGCCAACCACGGTAAGTCTTGTTCCTGCCCTTTAAAGGTTTGTCTGTCAAAACCAGTTACTTTGTTAGCCTAAAGAGTAAATATAAGGTCATCTAATTCTCTGCTGATTGCTTATATTGCAAAATGCTGGTTTATTGGTTTTAGGTTTACATTTAATGCCAGTGGAGTCACTAAAGTGCTTGCACATCATATCCACAGCAGTTCTTTCATGTTCTGCCAAAATACTTTGGGCTACATTTTCCCCTCTGTCCTCAGAAGTAAATGGGAGGAAGGCATGCCTGGGGGCAGGCATGGAAGGGGAGCACTAGTTCTGAGGGATGGGTAGTGGAGGGTCAAGGAAGGGGGAATGCCAGCTCAGAAGCAGAGGGTGGCGCACCATGGAAGGTGAGCACCAGCTCAGAGATGTGGGGTGGGGTGGTAGCGCCAGTTTGGATTTACAATTTCTCTGGCTTGACTCCTAGGGGCTCCCTACGGATTGCAAGGTATGGAGGGTCTGATGCAGCGGGGAGCCTCATCTGTCTGTGGCCTGCCCCATTGCAGGCTCTGTGAATATGTGATAGGACATCTGATCAGAAATTAATGCTGCGGGAAGCAGGAACTCCTCTACAGCTGTTAATATACAGCTATGGAGGGAGACGGGATAAAGACCATCAGTGCAGCTGTGCTGAGATATGCGGGCCTCCCTGGGAGTCTTGGGATTCAGGTGGCTCTATGGAGATTCCTCTGCATTGCTCCATGTGGGATTCTGCCTCATAATCCAATGAATCTTAGTGGGACAAATTCTCTGCTAGGGTAACTCCACTGCAGAAGGGGTTACTCACTTTGTGCAGTAATGGTGGTTCCTCCAGATGTCTGCCCCTATGGGCGCTCCACTGCAGATGTGCATGCGCTTCCCAAGTCCTTGATCAGAGATTTTCAGTTAGCAGTGTCTATTCAGCCCGCACATGCGCCCTATGCCCCCTCGTGCCAAAAATCGAGGTAGTATAAGGGGGTGTGGGCAAGCCACCCTCAGTTCCTTCTCCACCCAAATGTCCACCAAGGAACAGTCTGAAGCAGAGGGGAAGGAGGGTGGGTACTGGAGCAGCCATAGGGGGACACATCTGGAAGAACCACAGTTACTGCACAAAGTGACTAACGGCTTCTTCTTCTAAGAGTCATGTGCCAACAGGTGCCCCACTTCTGGTGACTTTCGAGCACTATCCCCAGATGGAGCAGAACCTTAGTTAAGAATTTAGGGTAAAGAGCAGGGACTCCAGTTCATCCATTATTGAGAGATCCTTTGTATACCTAAATTCTTGTAGTGCTGAGTACAGGATCGGTACCAATGTGGTAGCTGAGGTCACCAAAGCAGATGATACCATTGATAGTGGACATACCAAAGTATATCCCAGGGATCGGCAACCTTTCAGAAGCGATGTGCCAAGTCTTCATTTATTCACTCTGATTTAAGGTTTCGAATGCCAGTAATACATTTTAACGTTTTTAGAAGGTCTCTTTCTATAAGTCTATAAATATATAACTAAACTATTGTTGTATGTAAAGTAAATAAGGTTTTTAAAATGTTTAAGAAGCTTCATTTAAAATTAAATTAAAATGTAGAGCCCCCGGATCGGTGGCCAGGACCCGGGCAGTGTGAGTGCCACTGAAAATCAGCTTGCGTGCCGCCTTTGGCACACGTGCCATAGGTTGCCTACCCCTGGTATATGCCGATGGTGGCTGGCGCAGTTACTTATTTGATGCCGTGTGTGCTGAGCACGTAGGTACCGGTGGCTGGGCTAAGCGCATAGGTACCGGTGCCTGGGCTGAGCTCAACGGTGCCAGTCCTGAGTGCCTATGCTCATCCTCCTTGCTCAGAGGGCACTGAGGCCCAACTGAAGTTGCGTCTCTTCTTTGAGCTCCAGAACATTGTGGCCCCACTGGCACGAGAGGAGAAGTCCTTCGACTCAACAGTACTGAGTCAAAAGGTCAAGGCTTCGGAGACCATAGATCTTGTCGGGGACCTGAACTTCTTCTGAGCTGGCTCCCTAGAGTGAGAGTCTGCGCTCCTCTTTTTAGAAGCCTACTCTGAAGCCTCCAATGTCCTCCCTTTCTTAGGGGAAGCCTGTGCCGAGGTTGAAGGGGCACTGGATCTGTTAGGAGACAGATGTATAGGGTGTCCCCAGACCCGATGCAGAAGCTAGCCGAAGTGAGTGTTCCATCATTAACAGTCTGAGTTTAATCTCCCTGTTTTTTCCTTGCCCTGGATTTGAGGGCCAGGAAGCAGCTGTCCTTCTGGGACAGGTGGGACTCCCCTAAGCAAAGGGCACGCTTAGAGTGGCTGTCACTCATAGGTACAGCCTCTCGGCAGGAGAGGCAAAGTTTGAAGCCTGGAAAGCCAAGCATGCCCTGCCAGGTAAACAAGTCTCCTGGAGGGAAGAGAGCAGAAAAAACCCAATCCTCTCACTATTATAATTAGTTAGGTAACTGTACTAACAACTAACTAATCTTAACAACTATAGAAAAACTGAAAAGCCGAGGCACGCTCAAGGTGGACATGCTAAGGCTCCAGCTCAGGCTGAGGTGGCTGAGAAGGAACGGAGGGCAATTTTCCTGCACAGCCCTATATGACCTTGGTGTCCAGCAGGAGGAAGCATCTGGCGCATGCACAGGCTGAACAGACACTGCTAATTGAAAATCTCTGATCAAGAGCTTGAGAGCACATGTACACCTGAAGTGGAGCATCAGAGGGACACTACTCAAAAAAGTAGGGTATAATTATTTCAGCTTTTGTCTTTCACATTAAATGGAGTTATCCAAGCAGATAATATGGCTCAAGAAGTTGAAATCCTTTCTGCAAAGAGGAGAATATGGTCCTTTATTATGGTTAGGGCCAAAAACCCAGATCAGAACAGTTCAGATCTGGATCCAGATCCAAACTTCGTAGCTCGAGCCTATCTAATTATTTTTGAGGTTGACATTCATCTTGGTATCGGGATATGATCCTGTAAAGGAAATAGTGGAGGCATGCTGGTATTTGCATCACTAAGTACCAATTAGTAATTTTTAATAATGTGGAATTCATTCCACATACAGTAGAACCTCAGAGAGTTATGAACTGACTAATCAACCACACACCTCATTTGGAACCGGAAGTACGCAATCAGGCAGCAACAGAGACAAACACACACAAAAAGCAAATATAATACAGTACTGTGTTAAATGTAAACTACTAAAAAATAAAGGAAAAGCAGCATTTTTCTTCTGCATAGCAAAGTTTCAAATTGTACCGAGTCAATGTTCAGTTGTAAACTTTTGAAAGAACCATAACATTTTGTTCAGAGTTACGAACATTTCAGAGTTACGAACAACCTCCATTCCTGAGGTGTTCGTAACTGTGAGGTTCTACTGTACCATCCACACTGCTGTCAAACTCGCTACACAAAATACAACAGCAGATACTGGGTATTCTCTTTTCAATCTAAACTCTATCGCATTGCAGTGTTGGTGTTAACTGGCTGAGAACATTTGGAAAGAGCATGGGCCAATCTTGCCCACCTTACCACGAAAAGAGCCTCACAGACTTCAATGGTGCTTGTGGTGCGAGCATAGTGATCAGGATCTGACTCTAAATTGGTATTCTACTGAAAATGAAATACAATTTCTGTCGTTCCCAATGGAGAGTGACTGAATGTCTCGTGTGTGTGTGTGTGTGTGTGTGTGTGTGTAAGTAAACAGCCAGCACTATCTGCAATCAGGTAATATTCTCATTTCAGATAAAGAAAACAAGTGCTTTGTGCCTTTTAACATCAATGTTAAAAAAAACAAGGTAAAAAAAATGAAGTCCTGGATATGTTTAATCAATCTAAGTACTACACACTATAAGCATGCGCAATAGCAGGATACTTCTGACCAACACACACACACACACACACACACACACACACACACACACCTGCTTTTGACCAAGAGAGGTTATAGATAATCCATAAGACCTCCTCCTACCACATCCTACCTTCTTACTCCTCCTACAGAAGGGCTTATTAAGACATCAAAACACTGTTGGCTAAATAAAACAACCTAACCTGGTTACTGCATAGAGTCAGAACTGTACCAGGTTAGCACTACCTGATAACTGCCTTACAGTGAAATTGTGACATAATGAATACAGTGTGTGCGTGTGTGTGTCTGTCTGTCTTTGGGGGTGGGGTAAAACTGCAATTGGCCCCATTAGCACAGAAACATTTTAATGGATATAAAGGCATCTGAACTACCCTGCCAGCCACAGGTGTGGCCCATTTAAATCAGGGGTCTGGACTGCAGCAAACTGGTGGGGCAGCATTTGGAAACTTTCACTGTCTGTTCTCTACTTGTTCTGTGATTCACCTGAGGACTTCAGTCTCCAGGGGCTGTCAATCCAACCGCATTCAGATGCAGTGGAAGTGTGGCATTCATTTGCTTCATCCAAGCCCCCAAGGAGGGAGGCGATTATGGGGAATGTTAACATGGCAAAGAAAAAGTTAATTAACAAAGACAAGGGTAAAGGCCACCACCATGCCCTGGAAGAATATTAAACAAAGTGGATAAGACAGAGGCTTCAAATGAAACTATATTCTTGTAGCTTCTAAGGTCACGTGTGTACGTTTCAATAGCAAATCCCCTAAAGAAACGGATCGTAGAAAATGCCACATATATTCACAATGTCTTTAACTCCTGCTGAAACAATCTGTGTTAAAGCGGTTTACCTGCCTAATGTTAACACCTTCATTCACAAACTTTTCCAGACCCTAGCCATGACACCACACTTATTTCTCAATGTAGACCTCAATTCCAAACTTAGTTACACAGGTGTGACCACACCACTGACCTGAATGTGTACTGCATGCATGTATCTGAGGGCAAAATAGGACCTAATGAGTTGTTCGAAGCCTATGCTTTTGGGCAAGGTAGGAGATGCTTGATGATTTACAGTGAATATCTTTTTCAGAGGTTTGAGACAGGGATGAAAGAATGATTTAAAGTATCAGGGGGTAGCCGTGTTAATCTGTATCCACAGAAACAACAAGGAGTCCAGTGGCACCTTAAAGAATGATTTAAGTGTCAAATCCACATATTCTGCAGGCAATGAAAATCCTAAATCTAGCAGAACTGATACAGTTACTCCTGCATACCAAAGTGCATTGCTCCCCGGCATCTCTCTCCACAGCACTGATTCTACTGGCCTCAGGTGCATGGAGTCTAATAATGGCTCCTGAGCAGCTTGCTCCGTGCGTGGGGAGGAGAGCCATTACATAAGGCCTTGTGATGGAGTCGAGGGTATGGTCTTCAATTAGCACCCTGAGAGTAAACTACCCTTAGAAAAAAAATCCAATTCAAACTAGAACACTTTAAAAATATTGTGTATGTCTGGTTACAGAAGAGACACAGGCAGTTTAGTATTATGCTGTTTTCTGTTAACGTCTATGAAGACAGGAGGCCCCTATAAGGCAGGTTAGAGAAGGCAAGAATTATCTTGTCTTTTTACATAAGACTTCTGAGGAAATATTGACGCTTCATTCCATAATCCACTGTTATTGACCACTTTCAGAGTTGTCCTGAGCATAACGGCCTCTTATCCAATGTTCTGACTTGCAGTTTTTTAAACAAAGTGACTTTTATCCACAGCTAGATCTTATACTACATTATAGAAATATGGTTCCTATCCTATCACATGAAGATTAATCAAGGTCTTGTGGACAATACAAATAAATTATTCAATTCATTTACATATGTGTTGGTCTTCATTAAGCATGCAACAGCCTTATGGAAGAAGCAGGATCTTTCTCCATTTCTTCTTAGATTAATACTAAGCATTCTAGTTATTTGAAGTTATAGCATTAATAACTACTACATCAAGTTTTCCATATCTTGAATTAGCAGTTTGCTACCTAATGGAAGCATATTCCCGTAAAGCACCACTACAGTAAACTGAAGGTTAACAAAATGATGAGATTTCTACAGAGGTGTTTTAAGGGTGAAGGACGCCTTAAAGTTAGATGTTGGTTTATGCCCTGCAGCAGGAGCATTTATATCCCTTCCACAACTCTTGGGGGTTGTGTGGGGATTGGTTGGTTGGTGCATTTTTCACCTTTGGAACTCTAGATGTTTATCATCATCCATATAAAGGTCCAATTTTCCCTTAGTTTTTCCTTTTTTGTTTGTTTCATGCACATTCACCCTCCTTTGTTTTGATCAGAAGTGAACATGCTAAAAAGCTGCAAGAGACTGTTCTTACATTTCTTTCCCCCCCAAATGGAAGAAGGAAGTATCAGAAATCTTGTGAGAGAGTGAATTTCCAAAATTTGTCAGCCAAAGTTCACACAGTTGGCATAAAATTTGGCAGAAGTATCTCAATGGCTGCATAATTATCAAAATCAACCTTGGAGCCTCTGGAGATTAATTCATCACTAGCGTACAGCAACCTTTTCAGGATGACTCATGGTAAAAGGAGAGCTGGTATCCACCTTACATTTCTGAATGTCCAGATGAACACTGGTGTAAAGGAAAACAGATGAAATCTTTGTCACTGCTTTTCTTTTTACATTTCACTCTGCTCGTTTGAATTATACATCCCTGCAGGTTACAAAACCATCTATTTATGGCAAATGGTTAAACGAAGTAAAGATTCAATGGATATCAATACTGAGCTATCCTTTCACCCTTACGGCTGGTCCATGTCAGTGTGTGCTGAGAGACACTGACAGGGCAGAGTGGGGGAGTCTGGCCATGCTGCAGCTGGTATGTGGATAGATGACTTCTGTCTTCGAGACTGTCATTTCATCACCTTTCACCACCACCTTTCACCTTTCAGAAAATAAAGGACCAGCTTTAGATAGCAGTGAGTGTAACTCCATCATCTTGCACCAGGTCTGTATTTGATCCAAAGCATTTACACTTTAAGAATAAAATCTTACTAGGGAAACTTATTTTAAGCAACAGCTCTTTGAATACTTAATGAAAATGTGCTTTGTCTTAAAATATAAAAAGGATATAAGTTGTTCTTCTCTCAGCATCATCAACATATGACCAAGAAATGTTGCCAGTATCTGTCTTTTAGTAAGATTAGTGCTGGGTTTCTGTGGTATCCTATTTATAACTTTGACAAACAGCTCACCCAATCATTTCATAGTTAATCACAGTTGTCTGCTCAGTACCCTTCAGAGAAATGTTTATAGAAAAACATGTGCCAACCAAGTATGAACAAAAGGGAGCAGACCACATACAAAAACTGCTCCCAAAACCATCAAACAGCAAATGCTCACAAGCTATATAAAAATCAGGTCTTGGTGAATCATATAAGGCATAATTATAGTGTCTCCATTCATGATACTGTATAGTTATAGCTAGTCAGTGTTTCCACTGTAAATCCCTATTTTCAGAGCGGCTTACAGCTCAGCTGTAAAGAATTAGTCTGGGATGGCACTTGGCAGTAGAAGTTTCAGTTCAGGACTGATTCTATGTTGCTTTTTAAACTGTTTAAAAATGTTTTGCCCTTTTTCTGAAGCTGTAAAAGAGCAAACAGAAACCACTTCTGGGTGCTTTTTGGTGTTCGGTTTGTTGTGTACACATGTGTGTAGTTAATGGAGCCAAAACATGTCAGTGCAGCTGAAGCTTTCAGTACAAGAAAATCAGAAAATTCAAAGTTATGGTCCCCACATCAGCCATAACTCAGCTCCCTCATGCATATTTGCATACATTGCTGTATATGGCGTTAACTCGGAGGTGTGAATTAAGGGACCAATCCTGCCCTTACCTTTGGTGCAAAAGGTGCTATTATGCTTCGTGGAATAGAGCTGTTGCTGCTTGCTTTTACTTTCCCATTCTTTGGGCTGAAATTTTCCAAGGATTCTGAGAGGAGGGAACTTAGGCGAGTGGGACTTGGACTCCCCTGCACCTGCTATAGGACACTGCTCCATAGGAGTGCACGGCACTTTGGATTCGGGGAGGCTTGGAGCTGGTGAAGGGGACAGAGTGGGGAAGTGGAAGGAGCAGAGAAGCATCTTTTATCTTGAAGAGCTGTTCACAATTTTCTTCAAAATATCAACCAAAAAATGAAGATGACATGTTTGCATAAAAAAACATTTCCCCATTTTCCAACTCACTCTAGTGCCAAGGCATCTTAGAGACTCCGCTTTCCTTGATGTGGATGAGAGAGTTTTATGTGCTGTGTACAGAGACCACTCTACATTCAAGAGCAGCAGCCTCTGGGGTGGAGCACAACTGCCAATCCACATCAGCAGCATGGCCCATCAGTGTTAGGGAAAGCAAGCAAGCAAAGGAATAACTTCTCCAAATGAAATTGCAGCAGGAATTAATTTTAGATAGGAAGAATGTAGCTCCCCATTGGAAAATGGCTAAAACTGTGGGGTTAAAAACTTACAAAAAGTGTCATGGAATTTTAATCACCATGAATAGTCTGGGTGTCAATGTGGAAGGGGGTTGCTTGTTTGGCTGGTTTAAAGACCTGTTTATCTAGGTATTTTTAGTTCACCCATCACGAGAGAAGCTGAGTGTGCAATCGATGACGCCTACAGCACTGTGCTCTAAACACTATTCTCAGACCACTGGTTCTTCACTAACATCTTGCAGCATCCTGGAGATTTCCCATCCAAGTACTAACCAAACTTGACCCTGCTTAGCTTTAGAGAGCTGACCAAGATGGCATAGCTGTAGGGGTTTCTTTGCATTTGTCATGTGATAGTCCAACGAAGAAATACTGATAAATACTGATTTTGGAACCCCACGGTACTTTAAGGGGTAATACAACTGCTCCTTGTAATGCTGATCTTGAAAAGGCTTACTGCTGCAGACATACTGCTGGGTCTGTACTCCTAGATTTGGGCAAACAAGAAGTCACTCACCATGTGCAGTAACTGTGGTTCTTCAAGATGTATCCTCCTCTGGGTGCTCCACTTAAGGGCATGTGTGCCCCAAACGCTTTTGATCAGAGATTTTTTTATTACCAGTGTCGATTCGGCCCAGGCATGCGCTGCTGATATCTTCATGCCCACACCGACTCTGTATCAGCCTGCGTGGGCGAACCACCCTCAGTTTCTTCACCACCAAGTCTCAGAAGGAAACTCCAAAGAGAGGGGAAGGAGGGCGGGTAGTGGGGCACTCATAGGGACACGCATCTTGAAGAACTACAATTAATGCACAGGGTGAGTAACCTCTGTTTCTTCTTTGAGTAGTGTCCCGATCGGTGCTCTACTTCAGGTGACTCCTGAGCTATATCCCTTTAAGGAGGAGAGAGCTTCACAACTGAGGAAAGAACTGCACTGCTAACCACTGCATCAGATCTAGAGGCACTGACTAAGGTGTAGCGCCTGGAGAAGGTATGTACCAAGGACCATGTAGTGACTCTGCAGATCTCAGATGTTGGAAGATTTTTAAGTAAAGCCATAGATGTAGATTGTGACCTCACAGAATGAGCTGACATACCAGCATAAGGTGCAATGCTGGGTGCTGTACTCGTCTCAAGCATGGTTATGACTGAGAACCTAGAATTCACTGAGTGCCTACCTAAAGAAAAGCTCAACAATCTCAGAAATGTATTACTTTATAAAGGTACATTCTTGACATTTTGGCCATCAGGCCTTTTTCACATGAATGTTGCAGAAAAATTGCAGTTGCAGTTTAAATATTAACAGCATAGGCGACTTTCTTTAAATAGCTGCATTATTTTTTCTTCCCCTTTTCTTTTCTTAAGTACTCAGTATTCTGTAGCATATAACGACTATAACTATAAGCCTGAAAAACATTACTACACAATAGCCTATAAAAGGCTCCTAAAGAATACCATTTTTAACTATTTGTTTAATACTGCTTTACACAACCCTATGTTATAACACACACAACATGCTCTTCCCCTAGAAAAAAAGTCTGCAGAATTTCAAAACTCTTGTCTTGTGTATCAGGTCTGAGACTCTTAAGTCAGATGCCTAAAACTAGGTATCTAAATAAAAGTGGCCACATATTCAGAGGTGATGAGCATTTGCAGGTCCCATGTTAGTTCCACTGATCTGAGTTAGCAGGCCATTTTTGCTATGGAGGAGTGATGCTCCCTGTAGATTGGGATATATACGGTTACCAAGCTTTTCTTTCTAGTCTGTATCTACTGTCCTCCCCTCTCAAGTCCCAAGCTAAGGACCACACCATAACTTCTTGCTTTTAGGTACAAAACGCACCTTTATTAGAGTATACAATCAACATTATTTCACCTATAAACAGCAGGAAACTCTTGGAGAAATGCAGCCTATCATCTTTAAGATTCAGTGCACTAGTTCCCTGCCTTTGTGTCTCTACTGGCACTGGCAGGAATCTAATGCCTGGTATTAAAAAGGATTACCATCACTTGTTTTGTTTGATTTTGATATGTGATGAAGATGCAATTCCAAGCTGACTTGCAGTTGAACAGTATTTTAATTATTTTAATCATAAATATGTTTTTCAACAATGACTCCTCCTTGGATTGCTTTTTTCTTTTCCCCCCCACCCCAGTTGTTGCGCCTCTATGTCTGAGCTGCTGATACAAAATAAAGTAGAGGCTTGGACGTCAACATAGAGAGCAAGGCTTCACAGCTAAGTGAACTCTCCCCATTCCACACCCCCAAGTTAATGGGAAAAATCAAAACGTGCTGGTTACCAAGAAATTAAAGACCTTGTTTATGTGTGGGTGTGTTCTATACTGAAATCATGTAGGACCGTGAATACATGACCCACATCCACAGAAATCTCCTCTAGTTTCCTGTCCATTTCAGAATCCCAGGCAAAATTTCCTTCCTAGTCTCAGCAGAGAAGTGACTCGACTCCAGCACACAGATTGTTTATCTCCAGTCCAGCTAACTACCCAGTCCTTGGCTTAACGATTTGGATAGACTGTTGAAGGATGGGGGCAGTTTGCCAGCAAGTAGGAAAGAAGTTGTTCCTCTGGGCTTCTGTCAAATTAACCATAAACATTCTCTTGTTTTCCATGAGTTACAACGAAGGGACACTATAGACTTCAAGATTTTCCATGGTAGTCCGTCTCTCACTTCATCGCTCCCTGTTCTCCAGCCCACTTGCACACACAGCTTTAATACTAGTCACTAATGAGCCTCAATAGACTTGGTCTGCCACCTTGATTTTTCAATCTCATGAGAACTAGCCCCACCACTTGGGACTTTTAAAGCCAGGCTGAACAAAAAGCTATAAAATATACCATAGGGAACAATCCTGTATTTGTAGGTAAAGAGACTGGATGACCTGAGAGGACTTTACCCTTCTCTGATTTCGAGGATGCTCTGAGATTTACAGTACTTCCTTGTTTGTGAAGGAATATCTGAGATCACAGTCTGTGGATCACACCCCTCTTCTGTGGATAATTCAGTCACTAGGGCTGTCAATCTAGCACATTTTACATGCCTACCTTCAAGAAAAAAAAGGAATGCAGCAAGCGCCACACATCTAACTGTATTCCCACCCTTTATGCCAACTAAAACTCCAAGCATGGAGTTTTATTTATTTCACCTCAAAGAAGATTAATTCTGGTCCACTTCAAATTCTGTCCAAAGTTTTGGAGTGGCTTGTTTTACACAATCATTTCTCCATGCTGAGAAGACTTCCTGTCAGAATTCTTAATGTTCCCCTCCCTGTCTCTCTGGAGTGAGAAGCAGATACACCACTCACTATGTGGAATATCTCCCATTCTGCACATGACTGGCTCCCCAGGTTTCTTCAGTTCTCATCTCAAGACCAATCTCTTCTCTTTGGCCTATGGCCAATGAACTCCTCCTCTAATGAAATAATCAGCCTCCCAACCTATGTTTCAGTCAGTATCACTGAAACTTGGCCTTTATATTTTTTTTAAATCTCAGCCCTATAACATCTACCGGCGCTATATGACTGACATACTATGACCTACAAATTCTACATGTCCTTATATAGGGCTTATCAGCTGCGAAGCATATCTGCATTACTATACAGAAGTAAATTTGTGCGCTATACTGGTGGCTTGACAATTTTCTCATCCTTTTCTCTTCACACCATCTCTTTATTCTCATTTGAACCAATTTATTCACATCTGTACACTTCCCATCACTTTCTTCTCTTGCATGTTTCTCCTTCACTCGGCTCTTTCCCATTGCTTCCTTCAGCAGTTGGGAACAAGGAAGCAGTATCCAGGTAGCAGTGGAAATCCCATCAGCACCTGTAAGATCGGAATCTCTGGTTTCCCAGCAAGCCCACTAATTTCCCTTCCCAATGAATTTCAGTCCACCTTGCTTACTGTAACTGAAGGTGATGAAACTTCAGTTTTCATCTTCAGTATAGCTTCCACCTGACAAATCACTTTTCCCCTCCTTAAGGAGTTCTAAGTCTGTCTTAATAAAATATTTATTAGGGTGTACAAATAACAAAAACTGTACTTTGATCAGCGGTTGCCTTAAGCAGATAGACACACTGAATTACTGACTCCTGAAGAGGCATCTGACAAGGGGAGCAAATGGGAATATATCAGATCTCATTACAGAGGAGATGCCTTGTAAAATCCTGCTCCTTTTCAGCATGATGTAAAGCATTTACTTTAACTTCAGGTGGTTGTTCACCTGAGGCCTGAACCTGCCTCCACTGAAGTCCATGGCAAAACTCCCACTGACTTCAAAGAGGGCAGGATTTGACCCCTGGGGTTTTCAACTACTTTGTAATCTGACTGCACATTTAACAACAATTTAGCCACATTTGGAAAGGCTTTAAGATCCATCTTTAAACCTTTTCTGAATAGGGAAGAGAGAATTAACTTATTTTACCACAAACATTATACAGCAACTTGAACTGGTATCAGTGGTTAGAACGGTTCCACGTTATCAAAATCAGGCATGCTGGAAATGGGTGGGACCAACAGGTTTCCAGCTATGACTTTTATTAACAGGACCCATGATAATTGAAAAAAACCCCAGAGATCAGCTTCCTTCTTAAGTCATGACTGTGTTTCACTTGTCTACTCTTTACCTGTTAAAAGCTCTGGGTTTCCACCTGGAAGCTGATCTCATTTTCAGTATTCAACACGATAACACAGTAAAGTGATTCAGTGGTCAAGAAAAAACACGTCTAAGCTCATGAGAAAACTTTAGCTTGTGGTTCCTAAAGCAACTAATAAGTTGAAAGCTGCCAAATAGTTTCTGAACAGAAAGTGGTCTCAAGTCCTTTCTCTTCCATCACATGGACAATTTTCAACCTGTACCCTTGTTCACGTGATTTATTTCTTTTAATCCCCAGTAAATTCAGCATTCACTGCCAGCATGTATCCAAAGAGGTTAGAAGAGGACAGCCAGCCTGCAATGGAGCAGAAGCACAGGTACTGTATTTTTGCAAGAGTACTATACTTCTGGAAAATTATTATTCCTTTCCCCTATGCATTTTATGGTACAATTTCCCAATTCCAATAGATCCACTATCTTTTGAAGAGTTATTATATATTTAAATGTTGACTGTGGAAAATACTCTCTCTCTACCACACACACATCAACTGATATACAGAACATTAAAGAAACATTGATTCAGCAATTATGCTTGAGTCAAGACGCGCATAGCACAGAACATTCAGAAAGGAAATAAGTCAAAGACTTTAACTGGATAGGATATTGTTCACTTCATCTCTCTGACTCACCACTGAGCCCAACCTTGGTTCCTCCCTTACTTTTCAAAATCCTTTTGTGGGACCCAGAATCTTTGCCCTGGGCCCTCCATGCTCTTTGTTTTCACTGATCTGTCAAACCAGTTTCCAGACAAAAAAAATAAAGTAGCTTACATTACATCAGCGCTAAGTGTTTTTCTTATTATCATTCAATAGTTTCAGTAAGGAGTGCTGTGCAAACAGACGGTGATGTTATTTAAAAGAAAAAGGAATGAGTATCTAAAACAAGCCTGCAAGTAAAGCAGATCTTTAGGGCAATTTCAGGTACAGATGTGTAAAATGCAATACTGTAAGCTGGGAATTGCAGTGCTCTTAATGTTAAAATGATTAAATGAAAATGAAACACTAAATGAGAAAGCAAACAGCAGAAAGACAGTTCACAAATCTATGTGCATATTTCTTAAGAGTGGTAAAAACAATAGTGTCCATTATAAGTAGCCAGGTGACCAGTATGTTAACCTGGAGCAGTCAACATTTGTTATTTGCAGGAGTTGGTTTCAATCTTTTCCATCTCTCTCCCATCTAGCCAGGACCTCCTTCCTACTTAGCAGCATGGGAAGGGCAGAATGGTTGCAATAGTCAAGTTCAATTAAGAATTAATTCAGAGGAGTCCTATGAACTGTGTTATGCAGGAGGTCAGACCAGAAGACCACAGTGGTCCCTTCTGGATTTATTAAGTATGAATTAATCGCCTGACACCCGTTCCTGAGGAACCAAGAACACCTGGTTTATAGCAACCAAGAGCTCTCTAACGATTTAACTTTTTCTATCCCAGCAAAGTCTCTTTCCCTCCCCTCTTTCCTTGACATCATTCTGCTCAAGCTCTCTTCAGATCTTTAATACATCATCCACCCCTTTTCTTTCTGCCTCATAAATTAGCAGGGGCAGTTTGACAAAAGTGTGGGAGCAACTTTTATTACCTGAATGTTACAACTGAGGTCACTTGCCCACTAGGTGGGAATAAAACACATCAGTTTTGCTGTAATTAGTTGTGTTCCTCAGGAACATGGTATGTGCATTTCTGTATTGCTTATTTTTAATAAGAAGGTTCACAATATCTCAGAAGGAACATTTATCAGAGTGGCCTTGCCATAAGTCTGCATGCTGAACTGAAGAAGGGGTGGGGGCGGGGGGGGGGGAAGAGTGGATACTGTAGCAACTATAAAATCCCACTTGTCTTGTTATATTCTCCCTTGGGGATTCAGTAACTTAGTCTTGCTCCTTTGGCCCTTGTTATAAGTACTTTAAAGACAGATAGAGAGACAGACAGACAGACATTTTGGTCTTCTTTCACCTGGTCTTGCATTTATATAGAGGGGGGAAATTGGAGTCTATCTATGGTGTTTATATGGCTTCCATTACTGTAGTTTCTGAGCACCTTACAATCATTCAGTTGTTTTTCTTCACAACTTCCCTGTGAAAGAGGAAGTGCTATTGTCCCCATTTTACGGATAGGAACTAAGGCTATCGCTATCCTACAGGCGGTACAGCTATGGCTCTGTAGTGCATAGCACAGATTCTACCTACAGCGATGGAAAGGCTTTTCCATCAATATAGTTAGTTAATCCACCTCTCGGAGAGGCGATTAGGTCAACTGGGGGTTAGGTCAGCTTAACTACGGCACTCGGGATGTGAATTTTTCATACCCTTAAGCAAGGCAGCTAGGCTGATTTACACTTTAAGTGTAGACCAGTCCCCAAGGCAGAAAGAGTGTGCGCACTACAATAAAACACTTGCAGCTGGCCCACATCAGCTGACTCAGGCTCCTGGGGCTCGGTCTGCAAGGCTATAAAATTGCAGTGTACGTGCTGGGGCTGGAACCTGGGCTCCCCTGGGACCTCATGAGGGCAGAGGGTCCCAGAGCTGAAGCTCCAGCCTGAATGTCTACACTGCAATTTTATAGCCCTGCAGCCCAAGCCCTGTAAGCCCATCAGCTGACATGGGCCAGCCATAGGTGTTTTATTGCAGTGTGGGCATTCCTAGAGAGACTAAATGACTTGCTCAGAATCACACAGGAAGCCTGTGGCAGCACAGGGAATTGAACATGGGATTCCAAAGTTCCAGGCTGGCACTCTAACCATTCTCCACTCCAATACAATACACCATGTGTGGATTTGCAGGGGAAGGGTAGTTTTGACTGTGTGTGCGTGTGCGCGTGTGTTTGTGTGCGCGCGCGCGTGTGTGGAGATCTCAAAAAGGCAAGGATGAGGAGAAAGCACCACGGCATCTTGAAATCTCATAAGGAATGGTGCTTTCTCCTCCAACATTGCCCTTTTGAGATGTGTGTCCACACACACACACCTTTCCCTCTCCCCCCTGTTCAGTACATTCTATTTTAACTCATCTTAGGTAAATTACCTAAGAATCTAGCAGAAAATGAGCCCAATAATTTTTATGCCTCATGCCAGAATCTCATTAAATGGAGAGCGGGAATCTAGAGAAAACGCTAAAAAGCGAGCAGTATGTGACCACAATGCTCCTGGTGTGTGTTGCAGCCCAAGAAAAACACTGAGTCTTTTTGCAATCAGAATAAAAATACAGCTTCCCTAAGGAACAAGGGTATTAATTATAAACCTAAGCAATTTTAGTAACACCTTCTATGTTTATTTTGAGTCCAACAACGCCGCACATGAGCATAATGACTTCATTCCTTGAAAGTATTAGATATTACAAACCTGGTTTAAAAAAGGTCTTGCATGTACACCACTGGAAAGATAAGGAACAACCTGACTACACTCTAGGACATAATTGTTTCAGGATGTAGCCATTGAAAATACACATTTCGTAGCCTGCTGGGATTTGAAGATAGCATCTTTTTTAATCACCCTTTCTGGAGTCCTTCAGATGTCACTTAACAGCTCTATTCAAACCTAGTGAGCACAATTCTGGACTGTCTGTCATCCCGCTTGTAGTCACTATTCATTACATGTTAAAGTGACACTGACAGCTAGGCTGGCCTATATTTTTTCTTTATCCTACCTGAAGAAAATAAAGGCTCTGAGAGGCATTTGAGTCTACAAGCACTTATAGTCTGTCATTCCCAATGGCCTAAGAGTTTTCTTTTGGTTCATCTTTCACCAAGATTCTACTAGCTGCTCAATTAAATAGGGCCCTGTGATTATGTCACCCACTGGTCAGCATATTACACATCCCCCTTTCTGCCTGATCCACAGATAATACACATCTGTTACAGCCTCTAGCAACAGAGCTTGGCTAGTTAGCTCAAGGTCTAGAGACTCATGCTTTTAGTCCTGGAGGTGCCTGGTTTAATCCCTAGTGTTGGCTAAGAAGGAGGCTTATCCAGGATTTGAACCCAGGGCTATGCACTGACCAGTGTGTTACAGTCACATTCTCATGACCAAAGGGCCTCTGGACCTGTGTGGATATGTAGGAAGGGGGAAAGACACATTCCCCCCCTCCCACTGTTCTCTATCATTTCCACACAGGCACCAGCCACAATCAGGATGAGGCAGCTAGGCGGTGCAGCAGTATCGTACCTCCAACAGTACTAGCCTCCCTCTGGGGACAAGTGAGACACAATGCCATGAACACAAAGCGACTGAGCTGAACCATTGTGGATTTACAAAAATCTAAATCTTGCCACGGGCACAAATGAAATATTTCAAGAGGAGGATGGAGGGAGTAAGCCTTTTGTGGTCAAGAGGGCAGGAGCAACCAGTTCTTTTCTGTGAGTTTTTGCTAGTCTGTTTCAACTTAGGAATCAGCAAAAACACAGTAGCATCTACTGAACAGTCTATATGCAACAGACAACTGGCCGCAGCCTTTGGAGGTCCTAAAGTGAAAATGATTAACCAGGGGAAAATAAGTTATATTCTTTCTTCGATTTTCCCTGGACTTGCTTGCCTCTCACTGGGGAGAGATGTTTGAAAAAACATTGCAATAGAGCCAATCTAACATTAACATCCAATACCAGCTATTCCAGAACATATTCCAGTTCACTTCTAGATGCAATTCAAAGTGTGGTTTGGATCTATAAAAGATTTTACAGTTTGAATACTTGGAAGCAATCCAGTAGAAACAATCCTCTGTTCAATAAACCGTCAGTTGAGATCAGCTGAAATGTTTGAGCCTACAATCTCTAAATGTATGTGTCTGGGGGGTCAGAGCAGGTACTTCTAAACAGAAGGCCCTTTGCTCTGGGTTTCACTTGTCCTCTTTGTTCAACACCGTCAAGCCTCTTGAACTTCCAGCTGTATCACAAAGCATGTCTACTCAAGGTTTTCAAGAGTGACTTGGGATTCTGGGTGGCCATCTTTAGACATCTTGAAGGGGGTTGATTTTCAGAAAGTTCTGAGCACCCATCTTGGAAAATCAGGCCTTTTTAAGTTGTATAAGATTGAGCACACCAAATGAAGGCAGCTAAAATAACTAGTCACTTTTGAAAATCTTGGCTTTTTTTGAGGGGGAAGGAAGAGAGATATGGGTTTTAGCAGGGGTCGTGAGGTCTTTCTACTGTTGTTCTTTGACACTCTGCTAATTTAGCTATTCACTGTATTTATGTTTAAATTCTTCCATACAAGCTGTTAGCATCCTGATGTAGCAAAGCTGTGCAATAGTACTGTGATCTCTGAGGTTAGGTTCCTAAATAACTCAGATTTATCCAACTAGTACTAACTAGCTGCCATGTTAATGGCACAGATTAGACCTTCACCAGGTGAAAGGGGTTGGACTCAGTAAAGTATCTCTGATAGAAAGTCCTTGGAGAGGCCCTGGCAGAATGATTTTCTCTCCGACCCAGCAGAATTAAGATGCCAAACTTAGGGTCTTGCTAGTGGGACTTTGGGGAAAGGAGGCATAATATAAGATATAAAGGAAGGAAGGTGGTCACTGGAAAATAGACCCTCTAAAGAAAAAAACAACTGCCACTTCCAATGTTTGACACTTCTGTCTAAAGTACCCTGAGCAGTAACAGCAGTAGTTTGCTATGAATTGCAAAAGACACTTTTAGCTGCGAAAGAATTAGCACAGTAGCCATTGGTTTGGTCAGGGCAAGACTTCCGTTTGGCTTTCCAGTTCAGCTGTTGCCTTTGAATAACATGGAATCCCAGCAGTGGTGTGTAAGCAGGAGCGGTGCCAGGGTTTTTGCCACCCTAGGTGGCAGCGCTCCTCCTCTGAGCATTCGGCAGTGGGGGTCCTTCCGCTCTGCGTCTTCGGGGCACTTCGGTGGCGGGTCCGGAGCGAGTGAAGGACCCGCCGCCGAATTTCCGCCAAAGACCCGGAGTGGAAGGACCCCCCGCCGCCGAATTTCTGCCGAGGGCGGCAAAATGCCGCCCCCCAAATCCTGCCGCCCTAGATGACCGCCTAGGGTCGCCTAGTGGAAGCGCTGGCCCTGTGTGTAAGCCACACACACACACACACACACACACACACACACACACACACACACACAGGGAGCAGCTACAGTTGAGACATTGGGCAAAGGAGAAGAGATAGACTATCCTGCCTACACTGTAAAACAGAGCATATTGAGAATCACAGAACCATAGAAATATAGGACTGGAAGGGACCTCACAAGATCATCCAGTCTAGTCCCCTGCACTGAGGCAGAATTACATATTATCTACACCATTCCTGACATACATTTGTCTAACCTTTTCTTAAAAACCTCCAGTGACGGAGATTCCACAGCCTCCCTAGATAATTTGTTCCAGTGCTTAACTACCCTGACAGTTAGGAAGTTTTCCCTAATGTCTAACCTACGTCTCTCTTTCTGCAATTTAAGACCATTAGTTCTTGTCCTTTCCTTGGTAGTTAAGGAGAACAATTTATCACCCTTCTCTTTATAACCACCTTTTACGTACTTGAAGACTATCATCATGTCTCTCCTCAGTCTTCTCTTCTCCAGAGTCAACAAACCCAATTTTTTCAATCTTTCCTCATAGGTCATGTTTTCTAGACCTTTCATAATTTTTGTTGCTCCTCTGGACTTTCTCCAATTTGCCCACATCTTTCCCAAAGTGTGGTGCCCAGAACTGGACACAATACTCCAGTTTTGAAGTGTGGTTACAACAAGGTAGTCCTCCAGGCTGGGTAAAACATGGCTTCTTGCTGTGTAGATGGGACTGGAACTTGCTTTAACCATGTTCCCAACATTTAATGTTATCCTGCAAAATTCCAAAGGCCCCCCAACAGAGTGGGATTTACAGTGAAAGTAGAACCTACAATAATTGTCTAAGTGCATTCGCTGGCATCTGGCTGGCAGGCATGGCACACCTCTGTGTGGGAATACAGGCAGCATTTTCTGTACTGATCTAGAACAGCAAATGTTGCTTCGAGATGACAGGAAACCACAATGTGACATCTCTTTGAAAACACTGGGTATTGTAAGGACAGTTTGCATCTTTCTAAATAATGCTGCTGTGACTGACTCACATTGTTTGTGCTGAGCTGAACAGCTAAGTTGCTCTTGGGTAAGCAATATGCAGCACAGCAAACTGCAGGATCAAAGGGAAACATCACCCACCAACGGGTGCAGAAATTTAGCCAGCTGAAAGAGCTCTTTCCCCCTCTCTGTTTTGTCCTCCATGCTCATTGGAACCCTCCGTGGCATTTCAATGATGCTTTAAACTTTCTTCAAACAACTGCCAGGTCTCTGCAGGGCATCCTACTATCCTCTTATCTGCTCCTCTGCTGACACAGTGTAGGAGATGAGTGAGTAATTGACGCTCTGTGAATCACCGGGTGCCGTGCTCCAAAAACAATGCTGCATTTGATCTTCTCCTGACAACTAGTGGCTGACAGTTCTATCTTCCTCAGTGCTATCACTGATGTGTGAGTGGGAGAGAGAAGGTGAGGATGGAAAGCAGTCTGGTCCAGCTAAAGAAATCATTGAGGTGTCTGGACAACTGCAAGTAACTTTGAGTTGTGTGCAGTACACAAGAGCAAATGGAATATAAGCAGCCAACACTCTCTGCTTTACATAGCTCACGTCTGGAAAGATTACTTTGCATGTTCATACTACAGTACACAGACATTTATTCTGTAATGGGGCTACTGCTGAGAGACAATCAGCAACTTCATCTGGCACAAAATGCAGCTACCCATTTACTGAATAATGTTTCTCCCAGGAAGTACGCTACTCCTGTGCTGTATAGTTGGGACTGGCTTCCAGCTCATCTCCAGGTGCAATTAAATATACTCCTTAGGATGCACAAAGCCCTAAATGGTTTGGGTCTCTATTATCTTAGAGACCAAGTCCCTTTCCACATGACAGCTGAGATTTGTTGGGGTGCTTGTGCTAACAGTCCCTGCCCTATTTAAACAGGACTGGGGTGGGGGCAGTGAATTTTCAGTGAAAAGCTTATGTGTAGGAATGGCTGTGGGAAAGTGTATGCAGTGGAGATGTTGACTTCTGCATGACATTCCTGCAGCTGATGTCTGAAAAGCCTTAAAGTCCTTTTCTGAGGTTTGTATTAAAGTAGTGGCTCCCAAACTTTAACAACCCGCGAACCCCTTTCATTAAAATGTCAAGTCTCACGAACCCCCTCCTAAAAATTAATATTTCCAGGGATTTTCTCCCTTGCCTGAGCATAAATTATAAAAGCAGTGATCTTGGAAATATAAAATTTGTTTTTATTACATGCTTATTACACACTATTTATTATTTATCATTACAATAATTGTATGAGATTATGAAAACGGCAATACTCTTCCAAGATCTCACTTTCGTAGCTTGTATCACTTTGAATAAGCCTGTTATAAGACAAGGCTCCTATGTTTCATCAAGGAGTATCAGATGTGAAACAGCTTGCAGGTATTTAAGAAGCCAACTCAAAGAGTTCCTCCTACACAAGCATTCAGGTCTTGAGCAGTACAGGCAAACAACGCACGTTACAACAAAGCTTAAACTTGTTCTTCATAATAGTTTTAAAAACAAGCCTAGCTGCCTATTTAATTTTAAAAACAGCAAAAAATATCCACCTCCCTTTCCATTTCTTATCAGGAGTGTTGAAGTTTAAATCTCCTCAGTATGATAGATATGCTTGCTTTGATCTGCTTAGCTCTTGGAAGTCCAGGGGCTTCGTGCTGCTGGCCCCGTGCTGCCCAAGATCCCTAGGGACAGCTCTGTCCACCATTAGGGAATTTTTGCCGGAGAACCCCCTGCAACATTTGTTCACGAACCCCAGTTTGGGAACCACTGTAAAGCAACGATATACACCTCTACCCCGATATAACGCGACCTGATATAACACGAATTCAGATATAATGCGGTAAAGCAGCGCTCCGGGGGGGCGGGGCTGCACGCTCCAGTGGATCAAAGCAAGTTCGATATAACGCGGTTTCACCTATAACGCGGTAAGGTTTTTTGGCTCCCAAGGACAGCGTTATATCGGGATAGAGGTGTACTGATACCAATGCAGAAAGTGCCTGAGTCCTAATAGTTGCTCTGATATTTTTGCAGCCTCAGCAACCCCGAAGCTACAGAAAAAGGCATCTGAAAAAGACTTTAGGACAGTGTTTCTCAAACTGGGGTCACCGCTTGTGTAGGGAAAGCCCCTGGCGGGCCGGGCCAGTTTGTTTACCTGCCCCATCCGCAGGTCCAGCCGATCGTGGCTCCCACTGGCTGCGGTTCGCCGCTGCAGGCCAATGGGAGCTGCTGGAAATGGCGGCCAGTATGTCCCTCGGCCTGCGCCGCTTCCAGCAGCCCCCATTCGCCTGCAGCGGCGAACCGTGGCCAGTGGGAGCCGCGATCGGCCGGACCTACGGACGGGGCAGGTAAACAAACCGGCCCGCCAGGGGCTTTCCCTACACAAGCGGCGACCCCAGTTTGAGAAACACTGCTTTAGGGTCAATCCATCATTAAAGTAAAGCAGTGTAACTTCACGGTTGTCAATGGAGCTACACTGATTTACACCAACATAAGATCTAGCCCTCTAGAGTGTGTTACATATACAGAGACAAGTACACGCACCATTCTTTCTGATTCCCAAATTTTCTTAACTAAATTTTCATGCCAGGAACTACAGAAATGGTTCCCAACCTTTTTTTCCCCTTTTTTATTTTTTCCCTTAAAGCAAATTCCTGTGCCTATCGCAAAACAGAAGTTCTCCCTGGTACAACTGTTTACATAACAGTGAAAGGAAATTTTGATGGTCTACATAATCCTTGGTACTCAGTACCAAAGTTAGGGCAAATTGCTTGCCCACTGACATCTGTTGAACCTTTAGAAGCCACCTCAATTGGTCTTGAGGGTTTATAAGCAGGAGGGGTCTGAAAGATGAAAACCAAACACACCATTTGTTTCTAAAGTTATTTATTTTTGCTAGTATCTCTTTTCACTCAGCCATTCACGGGACTGAATGCTCCACAGACAGCCTGGCAGTTCACTTCTAACACCATGTGCAATGGTGCCTAGGAATATCTGTTCAGACATAGCAGGGACCTTTAAAAATACCATTTTAATCCACTGCAATGGCAAAAAAGCCATACACATGATCTCCCTCTTTTAGCCACCCTTCGTCAGACCTCCTTTCATCTTCCCTACCAACCGTCACCAGAGTAATCTTAGAGTCCACATTCAGATAAAAAGGCATGCCATGGAGTCTTCATGTTTCATTCAAATAATTCAAGTGCCAGCATTCCCATGGAATTCCTAGACCCCAAAAGCCCCCCACATACAGCAAGAGCTGACACTTGCAGTCTCTGATTTCCAAGGTTTTTAAAATTGAATTCACCTTACTGAGTACATCTCAGGTGACCTTTCTCATCACCTGTTTTACTTGGAAAAGTGATACTCTACAAATTGCTTTGTGGGCTCCGCAGTTTATAACTAACTACATGTTGAGCCCAATTCTTCTTCCTAACTTCAGTTTTTACCACAATAAATCCATTGCCTTTAATGGAGTTACTTACTCCCAATTTACACAGACACAAGTTACATCAAAATCAGGCAACTTCTTTCCCATACATCCAGCCTTGCGAACTCAGCCTGGGTTTAGAGAGTCAAGCTGGGTTGTTGATTCTCACACACATTATTTTGTAATAAAGATTCTGCAGGCCAAATTAAATTCTCAATTACACCGTCTCTAATCTTCAGTGAGAACAGGTATAATTGACTGGAGCTTGGTAAACAATTCATCTGATGATGTGTGAGAAGGAGAAGAAACCAACGCACTCTCCCATAAGTGTGTTGGCTCAACAGCTAACAGGTGTAACCAACAAGATAAACTATTTTTGTACCTAAAGCCAGCACCTCTGGCTTCAAATACACCAAGGATGCACCTGAGTAAGAAGGTTCCATTTTTACACAGTCTCTTTTCAGAATAGATCTGTACATCAAAAGCTTGACATTATCACTGAAGTGTAATTTATTAACCATTGTGATTTAAAATTAATCACTTTGTAATACATGGAGTTTTCTAGCAAGTATAAACTACGTTAAGTAGTTATTGAATGGCCTACTTCTAGAATACCTTTTTCCACTCACACCAGGGCCCAAGCCCTGTCTTTGCTAAGTGACTTTTGTGACTGAGATAGCACTACTCACCAGTGGCTGGCACAGTTCTTCATGCGAGTGATCAATGAAGAGCCACTTCCAAAGACACAGTGAATGTCAAAAGTCATTGCTCTTCTGACACTGGGGAAAGACCCACATAATGTTGCAAGCTATGGACTGATATCTCTGTTGCCTGCACCATTCAAGGTGATGGAGCATCTCATTCTTCACCACATCTCCCCAGAAGTGGAGTCAAGACTCAGCATTGAGCAAACAGGCTTTCAAAGACATTAGAGCACCCGTGATCAAGTGCTAGCTTTGACAACATTCATTGAAAACAGTTTTAAGAAAAACCTGAAGAGGAGGAGCCGTATTTCAGGACCTGACAACAGCATATGACACAGTCTGGCACATGGGACTCTTACTCAGATTGTCAAGAGCACTCCCAGAATGGGTAGTCAGTGTTGTTTACCTTCTCCACCGCAGCAGATGTTATCGAGTGCACATGGGAGACACTGTCAGCAAGTGGAAAAGACAAATTTGCGGCCTACCCCAAGGCTTCGTACTGGTACTGGCGCTTTGCTATCTGTACACAAACTTCTGCTCACCCAGTCTTGTAAGTTCACATACGCAGATGACATTTGCTTAGGCATCCATAAATGGTCATTTCCAGAACTAGAAGATGACCTAAATGCTGACTTGATTAAGATGGCTGAATACTATAGTCAGTCATTCACAACCATGTATGTCAGACACTTTCAAGTGTGTTCCATCCTTACAAGGACAGAGCATATCAAGAACTGAATATCTTTCTTAATGGACATCACTTGAAACACAAATCCCACCCAGTTTACTTCAGAGTAACCGCAGATGATCTCTCACATATCTTAACCACCTGAGGAAAACTGTGGGTGTGGTGAGGACATTTAACAACCTTCTAAACAAATTGGCCGGCAATTCCTGGGGAGCAAATGCTCAAACTCTCCGATCATCTGGGATAAGCCCTCTGTTATTCTGCAACAGAATACTGTGCTCCGGTCGGGCTAAATTCGTCTCACGTCAAGTTGGTTGACATAAAATACACTCAACTACGTGCATCATAACAGGGATGATGCAACCCACACCAGTACTGTGGCTCCATGTGTTAAGCAACATCACTCTTCCATACATCTGTCATAAGGATCATACAGCCAGAATGATTGAGAAGATCAGGGCAAACCTAAGCCTACTACTACCCACAGACCTCTTTGACCATCCAAGAGCGTGCTTGTCACCAAGGCACCCATTGCTGGTGCCTTGCCCTGCCCAGATTTCTCTGCAACTTTGCTGTGATGTGATGAAAGGTCTGCAGCTGACATCAGAAACCAGTCTCTTATAACTGACCTGAGCATGCATGTATCCAGCTTTGATTTGCCAAACCACTCATGGGCAAATTGAGCGATTTGAAGCAATTTCCAACAGACCAGGGTCAATGTGCAGCCAACCTTCACAGCTGGGGCCAATCAGAGGATCCCAAATGTGGCTGTGGCCAAAGACAGATAATGTCATGCATCACTGACGACAGCCCTCTTACCAAATTTAACAGTGGTCTGAAGGCTCTGCTCCACACTAATGCAGCTGCCGCAAATTGGCTTGGCAAGCTCCACTTCCGATAAGATGACAACTCAACCCACAATCATGGAAACTCAGCTGAAGACTAGACAGTAGACTTGAGATACTAAACACTGTGGTGAATGCTTGTTATACTGTTTTTCATTGTTAATTTATCATTCTTCTTTCAACACAGCCAACAATATTCCAAAACGTCACCAGCTGCTAACATCTTAGTACTCAGACTTCCTATCTGTATTTTTTTTAAAAAAGGCTAAGAGAAAACTGCATCTACTCTCAGAAGCTACAGAGTATGCAAGTACCCAACCACTAAATATTTCACCAGACACCACTGAATTACTCATGCTTGTCTGTTTGGAAAAACAACATTTGAAAAAGGGATTCTGATTTTGTTTAGTTGGAAAACTTTGATCTAAATCAAATCCTACCACTTTTTGTATTGGAAAATGAAAAAAAGAGAGAGTGACAATATCGGGGAAAGCTTATGGCACCTTCCCTCCTCCAAGCCTCAAGCATCTTAAGACACTTGCAACATTCATAATTCTTCAAACTAGCTTTGGTTCTGAAATAAGTGCTCTTTTGTTTGTATGTTCCATTTAAAAACGTAGGGCCAGATTCTCAAGTGGTGTAACACATCTACTAAGGCTAGAAATACTTTTCCCCAAAAAGCCCATCTTCCGTTGATGGCGCTGATAAATCTCCAACCATTGGCCTTCTTTTTATTCACCAGTGACAAGTAGACTTTCAAGCCCTGGTTCACATCATGCCTTTCCTGTCCTATATGTCTGTCTGCTTCATTTTTGTGAGCTGACAGATTACTGAAATATACAAGACCATGATTCTCATACAGTTCAACAACCTGCCTGTTCCGGAGAATGAGCAGGCTGATCTTGTGGACATGATGTGTGCATCTGAGATCAGAAACACACTCAGAATCCTTTGGTTTGCTATCGGAGTCTGGCGCAGCCAGAATTTAATTTTTAAATTTCACTACCGCCTTTGTTCTGAGGAATTTAAGGAACCTGAGAGAGGTCATTTTTCAAGTAAAAACTGTATTTCACAAGTTTTCAATTTGGGGCTTAAATCTAGGCCTTAACAGACAATGGGCTAGTTCTTCAACTAGTGTCAGTAGATGGCTTCAAAAGAGCTACATTGATTTACACCAGCTGAAGAACTGGTCCTAGATTGCTAGGACTCATTTCCTCCTGTAATCCAGCTAAATAACTCTAATGGGGAAAAAAAACAAAATACAGAGCACAGCACTCTTCATAAATCTCTCTCTTAAAACAAGGGCTAATCCCAAACAAAGTTTCTCCATGCATTTAGCAAGGGAGACCATGTAATAAGATGAACTTGCAACCACATCAGGAGAAGGTGGCTCTTGGCTGACTGGTCAGAGGAAGGTACTTGTTCCATTACTTGAACGTTGCAGGACTAGAACAGGAAGGGTCTTGGGAAGGAAAGAAGACAGTGGGAAAATTCTCTAGTCTTATTATCATTATCTCTATTCCAGTAATGCCCAGAGGCCCCACCCTAGACTAGACTCCCACCGCATTAGGCGCTGTACAAACACACATTACTTATTTATTAGTTATGGGACGAGACCATCTCCTCCCTGAAGATTTACTACCCAACAGACAAGACAGGAAGAGGGTGGGAGAAAGGTGGTTTTGTTATTCCTATTTTGTGGACAAGGCGCTGAGATACCGAGTGTCTCATTCAAGAAGTAGTCTGCAGCAAAGCAGGACACTGAATCTAGATCTCAAGGCCCGACCCAGCCCCTGAACCACAAGAGCATCGTTCCTCTCTAGTCCCTCTGTATGACTCAAAGCAGAGCAGCAAGAAGGCCCATCAGTAAAAGATGAGATTTTGAAGCTGGGTACGCTTCATTTTCTAACTGCCCATCTTTATGCAGGAAGATCGTGGGGATGTCAGTATTTCTGTATGATCACTTTCCATACAGTGGATTGCTTTTGAAAAGATAAAAGATAGTTTAAAGCTGGCAGGGAGTCTTGAGTAGTCCCAATCCCCTGCATCTCTCAACATATTTCATTCATGTGATTTTTTTTTCTCTTAAATACATTTTGTCATTCCCATTGCAGCAAGTCAAGCTCCAACCCATTCAACAACCAGGGGGAAAAAAAACAGGTTTTCTTCTACAAATTGGGCCAAATTCATTTTTTGGTTTAACTCCAGAAGAGATGGAGTTATGCCAGGGAAGAGACTTGCCGTTTTGTGTCCAGAATTGTATTGTACTTTATTAAAAGCCAAATTCTATTTGGTTTTTAACTTTTCATGCTCATTAAACCCATAACAGGCTTACCACCCATACCACACTTACCGTGGGTGAATTCTTCGGCTTCATCTGAAATATCAGAGCAGCAGCTCTCCATTGGCAGAACAAGTCTACCATGTGTTTACCTATTCACAATATTACGATGTGGGGTAAACACAATGATACTATGCAATTCTAAGCATGTTACGTGGCATCACTTTAAAATATAACACTTTAAAAGAGAGGCCATAAATGAGGAAGTATCCTAAGAAATGTACCCCACATAAAAATTCTCTGCCATGCTGCAGATTCAATTTATCAGCAATGTCTCTAGTATTTCAGTAGGCTGGACAAAAGACCAGAAATAGAGCGTAACAAGAGAAATGATCACAGTATTTAATGAAACAGCCAAATTCATAAAACCATCATGCAGCACTTTATGATAAGATAAAGAATGAGAAATTTGAAAGCAGTGAGCGACTGACATTGTCCATTGTCCAAGGAAAACACTGATTCCCACTCTTTGGAAACATGAAAAGAAAAGCATCTCTAAAAGTCCAGCTTTTGAGACAAAAACCGTCTTTGTAAGTTCTGTGTGGCTCATATGGTACAAGCTAGAGTATTTATGTGTTCCAATTCCAGAGCCAAACTCTTAACTCAAGAACAAACAAGATGTAACCAGACAGCAGACGATGCCAAAGTCCGATTACTGAAGTAACCTTTTCTGTTGCAAAAACAAGTTGCATAGGGGAGTGGACAGATCATGGGGCTGGTAATGGGACAGTGAGACTTTCACATTCAGATCATCGATTTGAAACTGGCCCAGGACAATAGCGACAAAGTTGTCATCACCTCAGAGCTGTTTTATGGCTTATGTGAAATTCATTGGTGATCTTATACCTGCTCCAAATAAATACGTGTCTTCAGCCACAGACCTGATCCTGCAGGCTCCTAGTACAGAAAAGTCTTGTAAACTTCAAGGGGAGCCACACATATGTGAGAGCTTCAGTATCCGGTCCCTAATGTTCCCTTTCTGGAAGTTTCAGCAGAGACAACTAGGCTGAATTGCCATGGAGACTTACTTTGAGGAGCACCTCCCCCAAGCCATAGAATGGGATAGGGTTTTAATGCTGTCCTTGAAGCTGGAAAGTTGCTACTCTGGTATTTTAAAACAGTTGGTTCCATAAACATGAAGTGTCCAAGTGCTTGGCAACAAGGCAGCAATATAAATATCTAAATCCACATATTTGAGAGAAAAGATTGCAGGCTCTTTGTATCTGAAACTAGCTGATTTCCTCTACCCACTTCCTGTGTGCTTTCTAGATATTATCACGGTCATTCACACAACAGTGTTTGAGAACAATGTAATACTCCTTATCCTTTTCTGATCCAGAACAAGGGCATGGTATTGTATTCGACTTGCGTCCTTCCTATAGGTGTCAGTAACTAGAAGAATGTTAAACACGAGTAGATTAAACCCCAACTCTAATATAAATTGATGGGTTTGGTTTTCAGTGGCCAGGCAGGCACAGGAAATATTTTGTTAGTCACCGACGTTCTGTGAAAGCAGTATCACAATAGAGTTTTAAAGTGACTCTTAATCCAATGACTTGAAGAGCTGTCATTTCAAGATTGCTCACCATTCTCCTAGGTCATTGTGCTGGGAATTTGGGACAGTCCCAGGAAAGACAGGACACATAGGTGGTGTATTTGAGAAAGCACTTGACCAACCTTTTTTTTTTTTTTTTTTTTTTTAAATTTCCTCCCACCTTTTAACAAAAACAAAACATGCTTCTTGACTTCTCGGCAGATGGAAACAACATGCAAGCCCCCTCCTACTCAGCCACCTTTTGCCTTTTCTTGGAGAATTTCTCCCCTCTCTGCTGCAACACACTCCAAGTTGCCACATAAACCATCAGTGAGGTTTCAGACTAATACAAGTCACAAACACACTTGCCCTGGAGGCTGTGCAGGTTAGGACTAAGGAATGGGAAGCAGGCAGAGCCAGGATTTCTGATTTAGAATGAGCATACTGTGTGAGAGACCCCAAGCAAACTGGTTGTCTCACTCCTCATGCAACCCACCTTTTAAAATTAGGTGAAAACTTTACTGAAAAAGCCTGATGTTATACTGGGGCTGAGATATCCCTGGAGAAATATATCATGGTTTAATACTCTCTTGAGCTGTTCTGTTTCTGGAGAGAGAGGGGAAGCTTACAAGGGACACTGAAGTATTTCTGAACAAGAGAACACACACTTTATGTCAGGGAGCAGTCTTATGAAGGGCTGAACCATATTTCTAAGCACTGTCACATCACATAGAAACACAGTGGGATGTTCAAGGAACAGAGTGGGCCAGATCTTCAGCTGGTGTAAATCAGCATAGCTCTGGCATTACATCAGTTTAAAAATCAACTGAGGATCTGACCTTAGGTCCCTAACTCCAAGCGGTATAACAGACAATAGCAAGTACAGTTTCCAGATTACTGATGGCCATACATGTTGTAGATCAGGTAAGGAGAAACTACAAAGCAACATCTTAAACAATCTAATATAAAAAAACAACACACACTGTTCACTGTTTGCACCCCAACTGCCATAAAAAAGCAATTTTGTTTTATTTCCTTTGGTTTTGGGGGATTTGCATAAAACATAAGCATATTGTATAAACCCTGGAGGTTTAATTTGATTCTAGTTTATCTTTTGATCAGCACAGCAAACAATTGCACAGCATTTCCCTCTCTCCTCCAAATATCCAGAAACTGCATGAAAAATCCGTTCCTTCTCTCATCAGGGCACTGCTGGCAGCTTCACGTTAATGCTGTTTGTATTTCAAGTGAAATCTTCGACAAAGCATCCCAAAACAGGAACGGCGCTAACATCTGCAAAGGGTTTTAAACCATAGATTAAGCAGGCCTTTTGTTTCCGAGCCCATCTTGTTCATGAATGGGGAGATTATCACAAAGGAGGGGGGGGGGAAGAGGGAGAAGCCCTCCACAGCAACATGCCAAGCTAAAGCCTCTGTACTTAATATGACAAGGCACCTACTACAGCAAAAACAGCAATCCAGATGCAAACACCTGCAACCAGTCCCTACACTCAGAAAAAATCTCACCAGATCAAATCACCAGCACGTTCTAACTTGACCCAGACCTTAAACTGTAGCCAACATTTTTATCAGCTGGTGTAAAACAATGTTTTTTCTTTGAGATCTCTCTTCTAATCAAAATGAAAATGCCAGCCATGTCCTTTCAAAATCAAGAGAAGTCCAAGAGCAACCTATCCGAGAACCCTTAGGGAAAATTCTCCCCTGGTGCAAACCAGCTGATTCAATGGAGCCATGCCAGTTTACACCAGTGGAGAACTTGACTCACCGTGTTCAAAAGTATCCTTTCAGTTTACAATAAAATAATGATGTAATAAGAACAGAGAATTACATTTCATTCCCCAGCCTGAGAGCTAAACACAGTGGACTAGGCTTTATAATGTGCCAGAAAGAACCATGGAAGGAAAGCAGGGAAATCTGGCTGAGCCACCAGGGGCCCAGCTGTCTCAGCTCAGGGATGAGGGAGAATATATCTGATCAGTCCTTATTGTACTGGTTTGTGAGCACTGCTGTAATCAAGGCTCATGTGTGCCCTTCTTTTGAAAGCCATCTTTTTTTGAGGGGTGTGGCTATGCTGATTTATAAACCAACTGCTTTGCGCAGCAATCTCGCATCTGAGATTTCAGAATGATTTTTTAAAAAATATATTGGGTTTTAAATTACCTTAGCTGCTTTTGCTTTTTATGTTGCTGTTGTTCTGCATTTAGCCCTCCTCTCAGAGCCATAATCTGCACATGCACACCATTATGAATATATAGGTGAACGTTCCCAAAGATTAGCTCAAAAATTTATTTATTATCAATTTATTATTAAACTTTTACAGCAACTTTATTGCTTCTAAAAGGTGTTAGGTTGCCAGCATCCATAAATCAGAGCCCCCTATTTACTCACAGAACAGGAGCAGCTCCTGTATGTAGGCTTCCCCATGCTGCTGCTGCCCAATCAGTGTGATACAAACCCTGAGCGTAAGCAGCTCCCACCAAACGTGGAAAGGTGGGTCAGTCTCCATGCCCCACTGTGCCTGATCCAAAAGCTAATGGGAGTCTTTCCTTTGACTTTAAAGGGCTTTGGATCAGGCCCTGAAGTCCCTGGCCTCTTTGCCGAGGTCTCCAACAAGGAGACCAACAAGCCATGTAACTGTGGCTTCCAGAATGTGGATTGAGAACAACAGCTCATTGCAAACTGGTGTCACATTCGAACCACTGCCTCAGAGGAGGAAGGCTGACTAAAAATATTCCACTATTAGCCTTGTTAGGCAGGTGTCCAGTTTCCCAGATTGGTGCTTGTTAAACAGTCTAATACATCCTTACCAAAGGCTAAAGAAAGACAGAGAGAGAGAGAGAGAGAGAGAGAGAGAGAGAGAGAGAGAGAGAGAGAGAGAGAAAATTTAGTATCAGGACAGTGAATTAGACCCAGGATTCTATGATGCAAGTGCTGTGGCTGTGATGCAAGTTCTGTGGCTAGAACCCCACATGGCTCTCTGAGAGTTTACACAAGTTCGTCAGCCAGCACTGTAGGCATTTTAAAAAACACAAGTGGACTTTTTAAGCTCATATTCTGATGCCATCATAAAACAGTGCAGGGCCATGGAGGTACTTAGGGAAAGGACAAGAGCTTTTTTCTGAACTCTCCCTCTATGCTGAGGAAGCCCTCTCTCCAAGTTCCCCAACCTTTCAACTCTTCCTCCGATGCTTGGAAAACAATGGAAACCAGAGGCAACAACTCAGAGCTCTCCATCACAAATCACTCCCAATTCCTCCTGGACAAGTAACATGCTGTTGCACTGCAGAGCTCTCCAAAGTGTGGGTGACTTTAGGCAACATCCTGTTTCAGGTGTTGTGTAACAGACCCTAGTTGAGTGACAGAGAATGCACAGAATGTTTTCCTGACCTCCCAGGTTCACATCAGAACCCTGATGTCACATTAACCTAGACTCATCCACAGGGTTAAGTTACAGAACAGGTTAATGCAATAAATAAAAGATACTGACAGATGTCTGGCAGCTTGGGGCTAGGCCAGTTTATTTCATATAGGAATCTTCCAATGAAAGTTTCTAAGTCTTCTGCTGTACTCAGGTCTCTAAAGTGGTCTAGCATTTATCCTACTGGAGAAACAGCGCTGGCTTACAGGGCTTCTCTGGTTTAAAAAAAAAATGGTCATCATTTTAACATCTAAGTATTTCAAAAGTGCACTTCCAAGGGAAAACCTAAAAAGGTGACCTTCAAAGGGAAAATAATGGACTTGTGCTGTTTTTAAAATAATGGACAAAGAAGATCTGCAAGGTGTTTAAAAAGAAGAGAAGGTGGGGTGGGAAGAGTTCTGCTTGGGGACTTTGTTTTACATTAAAATTTTAAGTCTCATCAAGCCTAGATGTCTCCATGGATAACTGGAGAATTGATAAGAACAAGGCATCACAGACACCAAGGAAGTGAAACCTGATTAATTGAGAGAAGAAGTGTTTTTATTCATATTTGTTTAAGACTTTCTGGTTTGTTTTGTTTTGTTTTTGTTAACTCCTAACTAACACACTTGGGAGAAAACTCTGCCCCTTTAAGTCTGAGAAAGCTCTCAACACATTTCTCAATCAAAGATGAAAGGGAAGGACACATAGATTATAAGGTCAGAAGGGACCACTAGATCAACTAGTCTAACCTCCTGTAAAGCATAGGCCAGAGGCTTTTACCCAGTAACCCCCGACTTGAGCCCTATAACTTGTGTTGGATGAAAGCACGAGATAAGCCTTCATATTTCTAATACTTGGAAGGAAAAAATAAGCAGGATAATAAAAATTAACATAAAACCAAAAAACAAACAAGCAAAATCCCTAAAGCTTGGGCCTGCTTCATAAGGAAGCTAAAAATGGGCCCTGGAAAGTTATTTTATTCCTTTTTAACAGTCACATTTTAAGACCCTACCTCTGAATATAAACTAACACACACAGCTGACTAACTAAATCCCAGTAATCAGACAAAAGCTTATAGCCCTTGAGTGCTCATTGCTTGTGCTGTTGGGCAGGACAGTTATAAGGCCTCCTGCTATCTTTGCCATATAACTTTAAAAAAATATTTTCATACCCCAGTGAGTTTACATACAAAGCAAAGAGAAGCCATAAGGACTGCAGGTTAGATCGGTTGAAGTGATACAGAACTCTTCAGGACAACCTTCGAGTATAATACACAAGAGTGAGTTGAGGTTCCAATACAGATTTCCTCTTCCTTGGTCAGAAAAAAATGTAAATTAACGTCACAAAATAAACAAGTGGATTTTAGTGCCAAACTTTGTTTAATATCGTCCTCTGAGGATGGTATGTAAGACAATTCTTCTGCTTTGGGCCTGATGGAAGCCCCGGACAGCACTCATTTTAGAACCCTCACTGTCAAAGATCCCTCTTTTTAATCCACTCTGCATCAGCTTGGTGAAGATTCCCAAACATTTCAAAATACTTTCAGAAGCCACACAGCTGCTGCTGAAGGCCAGAGCTGGTCTTAAGCCACTTAATAATGCCTAGATAGAAAGGAGATTTGTTTTTAGTGTGTATCACAAGTAAACGTGTAACAAAGTTGTAGATACAAGGTAAATGTAATTGTTTCATAAATCCCAGCCCCCATATTTCCCTACTATACCAATAGAACATCTGTCTCCCCAACTACCTTTCACTCACTCTAATGGTATCTGCCTCTTTGCCAATAAGTTCTTTGCAGTTCTACTCTGAAAAGTGGCCCTGAAAATGGCATCATGGAATTCCATATTTACAGCTGTTCCACTGGTTCTAGAACAAATTTAGTCTGGGAGACCAAGTCACCATACATTTGTGTTTTACATAACAACATTCACCCATCAAATAAAAAGTAAAAGAACCTGACTCAACCCAAAATTGAAATTCTAGCATAAAGTCCTGTCAGGTAAATTATTACTAATTGTTGTGCCTTGATTTAGACATATGAAGTGACATTAAGACAAAAACTGTGCTTTTTCAAAGCCACCAACGAGGATTCAGACCACACAATTCCCAATTATATTAATGAGAACCAAAAGTCCAAATGCCTTACTCGGCTTTGAAAATCCCAACTGTGGGGTTTATACTAAGACATCCAAGGCCTGGCCCAAAACCCACTAAAGTCAATGAAAGTCTTTCTATTGACTTCAGAGAGCTCTGGATCAAACCCAAAACGAGCTGACAGGCAAGCAAGAGGAGAAAAGGAAGAGAGAAATAAGAGATCAGAAGCAAAGGAGTGGAGAAAGCGAAGGGTTGCCAAGACAAAGCTATAGGTGGAAGCTGTATCTTTGTGGTAGATTTTTTTAAGGTTAGTTTATGCTTTATGATACAATGATTATGTGATCACAAGTTACTACTTAAATAGTATAATGCAGTGGTTTTCAACCCTGGCGGTCCACAGACTATGCCTAAGGGATCCACGAACGACTAGCATGAAAATGAAATTTCAGATCCCAGGAAAGGCATTCCGTTTTTCTGATCAATCAAAAGTATGTGAATACCCCCACCTATGGTCAAAACCCGGAAGTGTTGTCGTTACCATAGAAGCCCACTGTTTAACGCCCTTTCTCACGCTGCGTCAAATGCCGTGCTGAGCATGTGCAACATTTATAGTTGAATTCTGTTCAGTCTGTTTTCAGTCTAAAATTTCATTGGTGGGGGTCCGCAGACCACAGGGTGAATAGCCAAAGGGGTCCGCACCTCCATTCAAAATTTTTTAGGGGTCCGCACATGAAAAAAAGGTTGAAAACCACCGATATAATGAAATCTTTTTTTCCTACAAGAACAAGAAAAAATAAGTTGTGAAGGAAAAATAATACAGAAGTTTTGCTCTCCTGGCTTACAAAAACCTGGCAAGAGGCATGCAGATTCCATAACCTGAAACTATTTGGCTAGACACCTCTGGAATGCCTTGTCCTAGGCGCTTCAGGAGATCTGCAGGGAAAGCCTCTCTCCTCTATGCCATAGGAAGTCCAGAGGGGAGAACAACTCCCGTTAACTTTAGGATCTATGCAGCTAGGGAAGACAGTTTGAGCCATATTCAGTTGTATCAATAGGAGTTTTGTGCATGGAATAAGCGAATTGTATCCTATATTAATTAATAATTATATTATTCATCCTAATGCAGTTCACATTGCATAGATTGTGACCGCTCCAACACCACAGAAATGTAGCCCCTCTGGAACATGTCAGCCAATGGGCATAAACTATAATATGTAGTATCACTACAACAAGTTCCTCTCTAATTGTTCATGGACATTATAGGGCATAGGCTTTATTGGGACACGAAGGACTAAGGCCAGTCATGTAAGTGATGCACAATTAAGCCATTTTTCCTGTTTAGAGCTATCAGAATCCACAGAATGATTTTCCTCCTAAAAAATTTCATTACCACAGGAAACTTTCTAGTAGTACTAAACCGGGACAATGTCCTGTGCCTGTATCCCACAAAGCAGCAGTCACCTCTGTCTCCACAATCATTTGAAAAAGAGTTAAATTCTGTTATAAATCCTAGTTTATATGCTGAGAGAGTACAGCAATGGAGTGTGGTATCAGATCTAGTACTCAAGGAAAAGCCTATAAAGGGGGGGAAACGTGTCATTAACATTTACTCTGCAAACAGGCTGCTTTGCTGACTAAAAAAAATGTTTCTCATTTCTACAATAGGGCTTGCAAAATTGGACAGACATCGCGGCTCAGACACAAGCTGTCTGGAAATCAAAATCTCTGTTTAGATGCACAATGCTAATTTAGCTCAGCCTTGCTGAGGCAAATTAAAGGTCAAATATAGATTTGAAATCTTGTTTAAGCTTCTTACAGCCTTAACAACACGGAGATGGCTAGAGGGTTTTCATCAGTGAACCTGTTGTGTATAAACTTTCTCCAAACAAATGATTTCCAACAGCTCATTACTCCACGTATAAATGGCGAGGTAGAAGTTACTTGTGCTGCTCTGTGGCCCTAAGTGCAAAATTAAAAACTATTCCACAGAGAATGCTAGTGGCTCCTCAGTATCCAGTGAGCAGAATTAATGAACAGAGGGAAAATAATTTAGTGACCAAACTTTTCAAACAGGAACCTACCAAGTTTCATTTGCTTGCTGTTAAAGAAAAATCCTAACAGTTAGAAAGTTCACCCAACAAGGAGCACTTGCCATCATGAACAAACAGTGACATTTATTTTAATTTATATCTTAATTAAATTGTTCAATTCAGAAGTAAAGCAACATGATGTGTATCATGCTGAGGCAGGCAGCTACCCCAGGCGCATTGTTTGGCATGAAGGCAAGTGTTGCAAGCACCCACGAAATCAGAGATTTGTACAAGTCGTGGAAATCAATCACCACTAATTTGGGACTGTGGCAGGGCAGAAAGCAGAGTATCTCAGCTAGCGAACTACAACCAATGCATGGCACTTTTGATGCACAGAACTGGCAGGCATGTTCAAGCCTGTTTGCTGTCTTTGTATCCAACTTAAATGGCAAGTCTGGAAATAGTAGTGGAGAGAGATATTTCTGTAGTCACAGCATAACTACGCTCAGGCACCAAATACAAACACTGCAGGGCCTTGCTCTAGTCCAGAAGTTTACCATCCTGGAATAGCATAAATCAATCAATCAATAAATAAATAACCCAGCACAAAACAACGCTGGAGGCTGCTGGCCCATGTCACCTTCTCTGACAGAGCTATAAATAGACTGAGAACCACTGTAGAGGCAATGAGAACTTGCAGTTGCTGTTGCCACCTGTGCTCATCGCATTCCAGGCACAACACATGCATCCACACTAGTGGAGAACTGCAGACACACCAATGATAACTCAGCCTGGAGCAGAAAATGGAAGTAGTTTGTTCCAGCTTAAAACTGGAGGCTACTATGGGAAATGATTTTACCTACTGATCGCTGAAGTAGATGAGGGCCTATATACCCTATAGAGCAACAATTCAGATTCCCTCCCACCCCAAAAATCTGTTTAGCAAGAAGAAAGTCAGACCAATGCCTTCAAGATACGCACTCTTGTATAGAAAAGTGCAAGGGACACTGTGTGCTGATCCAGCCAGAGGAGACGTCACACGCTAAATACTTTCCCTAGGATGCACTGGGAGTTGGGAAAGTTAGAAGAATCATGTTTATTCTTCTCTTCGATTACCACCTTAATCTTGAAAATGTGTTTTTCCTCTGCTGCGACTGACTTGACTATACCTTCTAACTCTGATAGAGTCAGACAAACTAGGGGAGAAAAATACTTTATTTTACTTATTTACCCCACTGGTTTTTAACCCAGTTATTTTTGGTAGTGGGACTAATGGGCACAATCTGGCTGGTATTGAAGTCAATGGGAGTTCTGTCATTGGCTTCAAACAGGACCAGGCCCAATGTTAATTATGGCTGGACCAGGGACAGGGGAGAACACCACTGCAGACCTTTCACGTATCAGATCCGACTTACCCTGTTGTGAGGACGGCGGCAAAATCGACTGCCGCGGCTCCCAGTCGACGGCGCTTACTCCCACCTCCGCTGGTGGAGTAAGCGCGTCGATTCGGGGATCGATTGTCGCGTCCTGACGAGACGCGATAAGTCGATCCCCAAGAGATCGATTTCTACCCGCCGATTCAGGCGGGTAGTGTAGACCAGGCCTGAGCTACAGAACGGGAATTCATACTTAGGAATGTCCATAAATGGTCTACCCACTAGAGGGAGACAAATGGCCACACTGTATTAGCATGGGTTACAGGTGTGCATTCCTTTTGCCATGCTAAGGACTGCTAGGGAACTATATGATCTATTCCAGCCTCCAAATCAGTGATGGCATCATGCATCTCGCAGAATAGGTGAAGAAATATTCTGTTTTATTTGATCAGTTAGCTTAAACTCTGCTCAACACCAATAAAACAAAGGTAAAGTTTATTGAATACAGGAGGAAGTGTCCAATACATTAACCAGTTTGATATCTCATTTAAAGTTGTGTTTTTATGGTGTATGAAATGAAGAAAATCCCCTCATTTACATAATAAAGAGAACACTGTGAGCTGAATTCTATGTCCTACAATTACACATAGCTTCAGGACTCAAAGAGCAGCTCTGTGCTACTGACTTTTCAATATGTAGTAGCCTTGGGTTAATATTAGTGAAAATACTTTTATAACTTATTCCTTTATTAATATGAGCTCATGGGATGACAATTAAAAGCTGGAAACTGGGGGAAGGAACCATCTTAAACCTGTTTGCCAAACTCAAATCTAAAAGTTGGGGGTATAAAAAGAAGGAAGCTAGAAAATTTAAAGATAGGAAGGAACACACATTCTCTAAAATGGAAGTGTTCAGGTGGTATAACCATATCTGTAGTGTTTATGTATGTGTATACATTTTATATTCATTTTAAGGCAAATCAATTAACAGATTTACTTGTGAGTTCTCAGAAAATTAATTCAGTACTTTAAGGAATAAGTATTGACATTTTCAAGAGTTTACGTTTTATTCTTCATACGTAACAAAGAGGTTGAAGCCATGCTTAGAACTCAACTCAGCCTTAATTCTGGAGCTGCAACCTGTGCCTCCAGAATACAGCCCTTCATACCACTCAAAGAGAAGGCACAAGAGTACAATAATTCAGGGGAGTGAATGCAGCTGACCCACTGGGCCAGATTCCAACCTTAGTTATACCACTTTAAATTCAAAATATCTCCACTGAAATCAGTGTGACACCAGAATTAGGTTCTTTGGCTCTAGTTGGGTGGGGTTTGGGGCTTCTTTGTTTACAAACTTCCTGAACTACACACATGGGTTTTTTTGTGTGCAAGTATGTGTCTACCTTAGAGACCAACCCTCTCTCCATTTGATTATGCAGGAGCTGAGATGCTCCAGCTAACAACCCACCCTGACTTAGGTGAGAAGGGGTTCACCAACCCTGGAACTATATTCTTTAACCTGCAACTAACTTCCATTAGCTCACACTGCCAGCTCTGCCTGCTTTTTCTAGACTTCCTGTTCAGTGTTTGAGTAGGGTATTGGAGCAGATGTTTGGGGGGAAATAGATCTTTTCTGGGATTGAGCCAATTACAATTGTTGTTCAACTATTGTTTCTAATTTCTGTTCATGAGCCAAGGGGATTATTGATTAGTACAGTTTATGAACCCAAATAAATAAAACTCTCTCTTCCAAAGTTGTCACAGACACCAGTATTATCAGTACAATATAAGACAATCACATTTCTCTTTACTTATTAAACAGACATTATAGCACTCCTTTAGCTTGGTTAACAGCACTCTCACTTCTAGACAAGAAAACAAGAGTTCAAGTTCACACCGCATCATGACTTGGGCTTCCTACAGGAAGCAGCAGAGTTACACATGCTTAAACTGATATTGCATCTCTGAGAAGTGAGGTCTCTCCAGATAGGGAAGAAAGACACCATGGTAGGGGATGACCATGGTGCTCAGACCAATATTCCCTTGCTGGAGTAAAACAGGTTACAAAACTCAAGCCTGCATGTGAGCTATTAGAGATCTGATAACTGGTACAGGAACTGCAACTGGTAAATTTACCCTACTTGTTAGTCTGTTATGCTATCTAATGCTTGCTTATCAGTGTTGAACTCATTCCTCTGTAAAACTATCTGATGTACATTTAGTATGAAACGTGCAATCTACCACTAAAATCTACTCCGACATCCTGTCATGAGAAGGACTTGGGTTCAGTTTAGCTAGCTCTGGCATCATTTCCACACTGGCCCACAATCATCATTCATGCAACAAACATTCAAACTAATTTTAAACCCAGAAGTAGATTTACTTGAACACTGTGAATTAGACCCTCATCCTTGTTCATCTCTTCTGAACACACTTCAATTGGATTTTTCCAGGGAGGGTAGACATAATAAGAAAGGGTTATTCTTAGGGCCACTAGACAAAAATGAACGTGTCTATGATCATCTCAATGCCTTTTGGAGGGCCATGTCTTGAGATAAGTATACTTTACCATACCACTGTAATTTAAAGTTTGTAAATAAGCAAATTATATTTACGCTGTTAACTTAGATTTAGGAGTACTTGTGGCACCTTAGAGACTAACAAATTTATTTGATCATAAGCTTTCGTGGGCTACAGCCCACTTCTTCAGATGCATAGAATGGAACATATAGTAAGGAGATATATATATACACATACAGAACATGAAAAGGTGGAAGTGGCCATATCAACTCTAAGAAGCTAATTAATTAAGATGAGCAATTATCAGCAGGAGAAAAAAAACTTTTGTAGTGATAATCAAGATGGTCCATTTCAGACAGTTGACAAGAGGTGTGAGGATACAGGATACAAACACAGGAGCCTAAAGTTAAGTTCTTCAATGCATATTTAAGATCTAAGGGAACTGACGGGTGCTCAGTACTTTTGAAAATCAGGCAGGTGCCTAAATTTGAATCTAAGAGTGTAACTTTAGGCTCCTTCCAACAGGGTGTACTAGGTATCTGCTGCCCCCTGCTGGAGGCCCTGCTGCCTTGGCACACCTCGCCAGAAGAAAGTAACCTTCTGAGGGAAAAAGACCACCACCTTTAGTTCTTCAGGAGCTGCCGAGAAAGGCCACCCAGGATCAGCTGCAGGTGAAACCAATAAGTATCAGTCCTCCAGCAGCTAGGAGGACAGGGAGTAGGCACCAATCAGAGTCCTGCAGGCAGGATAAAAGGGGCTAGTAGCTTCCGCCACTGGCCAGTTCTGGGTGACTCTGGGACCGGAAAGGAAGGCTCTTCCCCAACTTAACTCAAGAAGCCTAGCCTAGTTGGGGCCTAACTCTGACAGCACCTTTTTGTTTGAGTCAGCAAAAGATTAACAGATTTATTTGGGCATAAGCTTTCATGGGTAAAAAAAACCACTTCAGATCTGCATCTGAAGCTTCTTGCATCTGAAGAAGTGGGTTTTTTACCCACAAAATCTTATGCCCAAATAAATCTGTCAGTCTTTAAGGTGCCACCGGACTCCTTGTTGTTTTTGTGGATACAGACTAACACGGCTACCCCTCTGAAGCAAAAGATTGTTTTACTTTATGTTGTGTAAAGCGCAGGTTGGCCATCCTGAGTTGAATATTAATTTGACTTCCGTAAGACTTGGCAAGCTCACTCCATGAGATGCTCCACTGGCTCAGGTGACCTTGTGACACTCCTATTTTTGAAAATCTGTACAAATAAATTCATTATGTAAAACGTTACTGAAAGCCAGTACAACTCAAAGCCAAAGAAATGGTGGGAGCTGAGCTTGAATTGGATTTTCTAGAGCACCCAAGTGTTTGCCTAGTTCTGCTCCCATTGAAGTCAAAGAGAACAGTTAGGCCGCCTTTGAGCACTTTCCAAAATCCCAGTCCCGAGGAATTGTTTGGGCTTTTCAAAGCTTCTGATGAGGTAACAAAACCGCTGCAGCAACAGACCAGAATTTCTTTGGCTAGCACCTGGACTATCAGAAACGTGTTCTGATTAGACAACAGGCCAGTCTCCAGCCGTTTTAGTGATTACTTGTCAGGGACAGAAGTATCATCCTGTCGACTCATCAGCATCATGATCCTGGTCAGTGCTACTGCCACCAAATACCAGGATTTACCATCATGCTATCAATCCTGGACAATGTTCTGACTCCACCAAAGTGAGGAAACCAGACACCTCTATCTTCACGGTTGTGTTTCTAACAGAGCTGGTCAGAAAAAAACCTGGATATAATTGTCATCAAAAGACATTCTTTTTTTAAAGTCAAACATCTCAAGTTTCAGTGAAAAGGTTCACTGAAATTTTAAAAAATTAGGCAATCTATGCAAATGTTGTCAAAAGCTGGGCTCCAGGAATGACTGAGTCATGCGACATGATCTGTGCCTGTGAGCTCCCAGACACACAGACAAAAGCTGAATTTTCTTATCTTCTGCTCTTCTTTTCAATTAAGCCTTCTCTGTGCGACTGTCTTGTTTTGTGATCAAGACAGCCAGGACCAGTGGACAGCATCACAAACTGTGATCTACCACCTCAAGTTGCCTCACTGTTTTCATTAGGAACAACAAGCCACTTGAGAAATTTTCAGGAAAGGTTTTTAACATACAGAAGCTACAAGAGCTGGAACAAGGAAGTTCATGGTCTAGATCAGAGGTTCCCAAAGTGGGCGATACCGCCCACTGGGGGGCGCTGGAACGATCCAGGGGGCAGTAGTAGCCTCGGGTGCAATTGGGAGGCGTTGAATAAAAATAAGGGGGCGGTGGAAGCAAAAAGAAAGAAGAGAATATAAGAAAATTTTGAAAAACCGTTCGTACATGTTTCATCTGTTGTGTAACAGAGTTAAAGTTTAGTGATTACTTTATTTTCCAAATAAACTCACAAATTATAACCGATCAGGTGTCAAGTCCGCCAACAGCTCTTAACAAGCAAGTGTTGGCAGGCGAGCGTGTCGCGCATTGTCGGGAAGTCCAGCATGCATCGGCAGGAATATGTGCGTGTAATGACTTGTTTACAATACGATACTATAAATAGGCGACATGTATGAAATCTAATTTAGATTGTTTCTGAATTGTGTAAAAAGCAGTTAACAATAGTGCAATAAGTATTTAAAATTTTTTATTCATATTCGATACCTTCGATCTTTACGGATTACAGATCACATACAAAGCAAATTGTATTATTGTTGTTTCAATAAAACAGCAATTTACACATGAGTATTTTTATACATTTTCTTACATATCTACCGTATGTTTCTGTGTCTCTAGTGCTTACTAATAATAAAATTGTAGCAGGCCTGTGTCGGTACAGTACTATTTGAAGTGTACAGTCAATATATTTGTCATATTTTTTATTACAATATTAACGAAAACAGGAGAATGAAATTGTAAAAAAACTGTTAACTATTAACATTTATTTATATCTATCGAATCATCTGTGTTAATTGGTAAATAAGGCATGTGTTAATAAGGAACAATTATTTAAATAAGGGCAAACTAAATTAAAACTATTAACTGATTTTAATTGCATATTGATTATTTTTTAAATTAATTATTTCTTGATTAAATTTAGTTTGATATTTGACAATTTAATATCAAATACATATATCTAATGCTGAGCAAAGAACAAAACCCAGTTTATTAGTTTCATTCGTATTTTAGTTTGGTTGTCTTTTGCCGTCTTACGCAAAAACCACTGTATACCTGATGTCGTGGGCGATATTCTAACAACACAACTATTGCAAAAAAATTTGGTTCCGGCAAGAGAAATTGCACTTTTTCAATTATATAAATTGTTATACATCTTGATAATTTTATACCCCTATTATGATAAATAAACACATACATTTTATTTCTTTTACAGATAATATCATGGCTGAACCCAAGAAAAAATGTAGACAATATAGTATTGAATATTTGAACTATGGCTTTATTCAGTCGCCTACAAACAATACATTACCGATGTGCCTGATTTGCCAAAAAGTTTTATCAAATGAAGCTATGAAGCCTTCAAGACTACAAGAACATTTGACAAAAGTTCATGCTGATAAGATAGATAAATCCTTATCTTATTTTCAAGCACTTAAAGAAAAATTTTTGAGACAGCAGACATTGGCAAAACTCTTTTCAATAGTATCCAAAGAAAATGACGATGGGTTGCGTGCTTCTTACAACATTTCGTTACTGATTGCTAAATCGGGAAAACCGCATACTATTGGTGAAGAACTAATTCTACCGGCTATAAGTGAGGTAATACGCACTATGCTACACAAGCCAGTGTCTGATATTACCAAGAAAATTTCTTTGAGCAATAATACAGTGCAAAGAAGAATTGATGAAAAGGCTCAAGATGTTGAAGACTCATTATGTGAGTATTTAAAAACATCCCAGTTCTCTATACAGCTTGATGAGTCAACTTTGCCAGGAAATGAAGCCTTACTTTTAGCATACATGCGATTCATAAAAGAAGAAAAAATTTGCCAAGAATTATTATTTGCTAAAAATTTGCAAACTGATACTAAAGGAGAATCGATATTTCATGCATTGGAAGAGTTTTTTAAAGAAAAAGAAATCCCCCTGAGTAATATCTTGTCAGTTGCTACTGATGGTGCTCCAGCGATGATAGGGCGCTACAGGGGTTTTCTTGCATATTTAAAAAAAGCGGTTCCGAATGTATTCGCTGTACACTGTGTCATTCATCGTCAACATTTAGTTGCCAAAAATCTGAGTGAACGCCTACATAGGTCATTACATTATGTCATTAAAGCAATCAACAAAATCAGAAGCAATTCATTGAATGACAGATTGTTTGGACAACTTTGTATTGAAAACGATGAAGAATTCAATCGCTTGCTGCTTCATACAGAAGTTCATTGGCTATTAAAAGGTGCCTGTTTGGATCGGTTTTATAAACTCTGACTCAGTGCTAGAGTTCCTAGAAAACAAAGATGATGCTTTACGAGCCAACTTGATTGATTCCAAAAATGACATAGCTTATTTGACAGACTTGTTTAATAAATTTAATGAAACAAATTTACAGCTCCAAGGCGATGAGCTGAATTTAATCAAAACCAAAAACTTATTTCCGCGTTTGTGGCAAAACTTCTTCTGTACAAACGAAATTTAGGACGAGGAGAATTCAGCCAGTTTCCAAATTTATCAACAGTAGAAAAACATGATGAAGACTTGCTTACCTATTGTCAGCACTTGGAGGCTCTCCATTCTGACTTCAATCAACGATTTGAAGATATTCTTAAAATTGAACATACCCGATTGGGTTTTGGACCCTTTTTCCAAGTACAAACACAGAAGAATCTCCAAAATTACAAGAAGAACTGATAGAAGTAACAACAAATGAGGAATTGAAATTTAAATTCAAAGATGGCTACCAATAGTTCTGGCTGCAAAAGCAGATACCTACACTTTATCCTGGATTATGGGCTATAGTACAAAAGTTTTTAATTGCATTTCCTTCATCATATTTAGTGGAACGTGGGTTCAGTGCGGTCACAAATCTGTTAACTAAAAAAAGAAACTGACTGCAAATAGCTAATCGCGGTGATTTAAGAATGCTGCTGACAAAAATAGAGCCGAACATTAATAAATTGATAGCAGCGCACCAGGTTCATCCTTCTCATTAGGATTATTTTTAATGTTATTCATAATTTTTATTTTAATATTATCCTTCGTTATCTTAATTTTCTGTGTGTAATGCGAATGTTACTATGGTTGATTTTAATAAATAATTTTATAATTTCAAGCTTCAAGGTGTCTTATTTACAACAACATCTTTCTTTACTATATTGTAGGACGTAGGTAGAAATATAGATACATAAAAGAACGCAAATTTGTCGCTGCGTCTTTCTGTTTGTTCGCTTAAAGAAGGTAGATTTCCAGGGGGGCACTGAGTAATTTTTTTTTCTGAAAAGGGGGCGGTCGGCCAAATAAGTTTGGGAACCTCTGGTCTAGATAATACTTAGCCCTGCCATGAGTGCAGGGGACTGGACTAGATGATCTCTCGAGGTCCCTATGATTCTATGATTAAAATTAAGACTTACTTGTAAGATTGTTAAATGTTTCACCTAACTTTGTCTTCTACTTTAAAATCTGTCTCTCTAACTCCCTAAAGGCCCCTACCCAAGGCTCACAAAATATAAACAGATTCTCCACCAAACACAACAGCTTCATGAGGCATGTCTTGTAACAGGGGAGCACAGCATGTCTCCAGCAAGACTGAGATGAAGGCAGCAGACACAAACAGCAGTTGACTGTGTTTTCACTGCTGGAAAAAGAACAAATAGTTCACTTAGTACAACGCTGCTGTCAGACACGAAAAGACTTCTAGGAACTGAGCCAAATAAGCCCTGGGGAGCTGAAGGAAAGGGGAACAAAGTGCTGCAGAAACTAGTCCTGAGGGAAACCTCTGCAAACAATCTTCCAGTGAAAAACACCTACACTTACAGTTACATAAATAATGAGGGGAAACCCACCCACTGCACCAGTGCTAGCTAGGCAATCCTTTGCTCTTGCCAAGGCTTCTTAGTTCCTTACACAAATTATTAAGTACACTGATGTGGAAGAACAAACCACCTACAACTTGTCCCAGCACATTTTTTTCCAGCAAATGTCTCTTCTTGTTATTTTAAAAAAATAATTCTTTCTAGCAACAAGGCTGTGCTGCTTTTGTCTTCCCCACAAGAAAACTTAACATCTTGGGAATGAGGGTGAGCATGTTCAGCTATCTTGTGAGTAAGAGGTGGGTTATACTGGGCCACAGGATCAGGCAAAATTTCTAGGCTGCCCTCAAAATCCCTTAGACACTTCCTCCTCAGCTGAGAGGCTGAGGCTAGTGGGACAGAATCATGCCCACCATCCCGTACACCTCCCCCCACACCAACACCCCCAGCTGTCGAGAACTAGTGTGTAGTAGAGTACATAATTTCCTTTCCCCTCCTTATTGCTGAGGGTCTCCTCTCCCTCAAATATCGTGACGGGGGCCTATGCATCACATTCTCATGCTGCCAGCTTACGTGAGAGGTGGTGGTCAACACACAGCCATCCTGTAGTTTTGCGTGTGAACAGAAACCCCACTGGCTCCAAAATGCTACCTGTTTTTTTGCTCAGCACTGCAATATGGAACGCTTCACGAATTTGCGTGTCATCCTTGCGCAGGGGCCATGCTAATCTTCTCTGTATCGTTCCAATTTTAGTATATGTGCTGCCATAGGCAGGCAGTTTCCTTTGCCTGCTCTTTAAGTGGAGGGAAATGAGTGCCTCGGCGTTCTCTTGGCAGTGAAAAAGGCAGACCCATGCTTTGAGGTGCTGCTCCCACCTCTGCTTCCTGGGAGTCCAGGGCTCCATGGTGCCAAACATATAGGGCCCCTCCAAACTTGGGGCCTCCATCCAGCCTTAATCTCCTTCACACCTGCAGAATTTTGTCATTCTACTAGTATTTTTTTATATACTTGTCCAAGATTTCTATTCCTCATCTCCACCAATGTCGCTGTTTCTCCTTTCATGTCTTGGTACAGCAGTAAGAAGCATTGTATAAAGACATTTTTCTGTTGTATGTTCATTTTAGGATACTAAAGCACTTTGCAAACACTGAGCCAATGCACTATCATAGTAAGGAATAACTGGAAATACCATATCAAGGCAGTCTCACCTCTTTTGCTCTAAATATAAAATATGCCTAGGTACCTGAAATCATGGTGTAGTGCTCAAATAAAACTCAGTCTTCTATGGGAACTATATCAAACCCAGGTCTGCCACACTAAGCAACCTGGCCTTTCTCTTCCTGGTCACTAAAAGCTGGGAGCACATTCCCTCAGGGAAAGCAACTGCTCAACATGCAGGTAAAAAACAGAAGAGGGAGGATGTGTCAGACAGATTCAAAGATTTTTCCCTTCATGTACAGTGCTCACATGATAGACACCCAAAGCACATTATCACCTGCTCAAACTCAACGGCCAATGTGTACAATAGGATAGGTTCACTACCTGTTTTTACCAGCAGGGTATTTAATATGATCACTTCTACAACAGCTTCTGACAACTTAAAAATCAGATAGGGTTCTGGTGGCTACAGCATGGGCGTAAACCATCTGGGAGACTGAAGAGAATACTCAAAACTTGGGAGGGAGGACACTACTTTCTCCAGAAACTATCATAAGCCTTCCAAATAGATTTATTTTCCAACAAAGGGCTTTGCTGTGGCTTTTAACTGTGTGAGGAAGGAAGGAATGCATTGTGGGGAGCATGCTTCGGAGCAGACTTTCTATTTAATCCTAATTTTAATCTAGGTTCTTCTGTCATGCCCATCACCATGGTATTTAGATTTCTTTTTGGTGTTAGTGTGTGCTTCTCCCAGAACTAGCCACGGATAGCCAGCCAGCGCATGCAGAGGTGGGTCCCTGGCTACATCCCATTCTGCTCATCCAATGCCCATATTCTGTGGCACTTCTAACTGTGCTTTCACCACTCTCCTGTACCCCATACTCAGGTTGTGCAAGAATCAGGATTCTAGCTACTCCCTGTCCATGTACACAAGGTGGCGCTCCTTGGACATATCTTCCTTACTCCCAACACAGGGGCAGCCAGAATTTGGCCCAAATGGTTCATACTTGATAAGCAGTACACGTGAACCCCCAGCTAAGACCTACTACTTAATGCCATCTTTATCAGTTAGTGTCTTGAAATTGCCAATGTTATTAGGTTACCCCTGGGAATTCTAGCTATTACATCAAAAGGGGTATTATTAAACTTGCACATAATCAGTTACTATATTGATGGTCATGGACAGCCTGAAACAAAATTAATCAATGATTACCTAAATTTTTTTTTATTAAAGATAATTGGTATTCATTACATAACAGCTCCCCATGACCCCAATCGAATTATAAAATATTCTGTAAAGACAAAAATGTAAAAGTCTGGGGAAAGGAGAAGGTTGCTGTATGTAGCTTCTATTTTTTTCATCCTGTGGCCCTATTATCCCTGTGTGTAACTGTGCCTCTGACTGCAACACAAGCGCAGCATGCTAACATGGGTTTATTTAGAGATACTTCTAATGTGCTTGTGTTGTGGGTTTCTAAGGCTACAGACCAAAACAGGCACAGGTAACAACTAACTAACTGCAGAGCAAATTCCTAAAGGGGCAGATAACAGGGCTTAGCTGCTGAATGCATCTTAGTCAGGAGAGACACTGGAGCTGTTTTAATTGTTCATCAATCTATTAACAGGACTCAAATGTCTAATTAAGCAGACAACTGGAATTAAACACAGGGCATCTTTGAATCGCTAGCCCTCTTAATGAAGGCAGTTTGTACATTCAAGTGAGTGCTTGATTAAGGTGTGCTTGCTTGGAGAGGCGTGCATAAGAATACTCAGCCACTTGATCAGAATGCCTCTAAGGCAAGCATATGAAAAAAATCAATTCTTTGTCATGCAATTTAACCTTCACATCCACCACTGAGTGCTTGAGAAAGACTGTGAAGTGCAAAATGAATTAGCCTCACTTAGTGCACAGAAGGGCAGCACAAACGTTGCAGTGTCCTCAACCCCTATGCTGGAGTTGAATATGAAAAAAAAAAAAAAAAGATAATGGGGGTGAGGATCATAGCTACAGTAACAGAGATGATGAGGATGCCACTGAAAACAAAGTGAACCAGAGGTTCTATTCAGCCTTACTCAGCCCCCAGTAGCATGTGCCTTCCCCGTCTACAAAAGGGAAGCTGGCAAGTCTAAAGCAAGAGGCTATAAATCGGTGACTTCCCCAACAGGGGCAAGAAGTCTCAGCAATCGCTGGTCAGGCCATATCAATCCAAATGGGGGAAGGGGGGCAGGGGGATGTCTGCTTGTCTGATACGGAATTGCTGATCCAGGTGAGTCATTCAGGAATCATTCCCAGGTTGAAAATGAGATGGTTATCTAGATGGAGGAAGGAGGATGACACTGAAATACTTATGACCATGGCAGGTCAGCTCCGGGTGATTCATGACAGACCAGCAAGTGATGGAGATAACATCAACCATCAGTTTCCCAGAAGCTGGTGGAAAACCCGTGCAATGAACAAAACATGAGGTAAAAAACAGAAGAGGGAGGATGCGTCAGACAGATTCAAAGATTTTTCCCTTCATGTACAGTGCTCACATGATAGACGCCCAAAGCACATTATCACCTGCTCAAACTCAATGGCCAATGTGTACAATAGGATAGGTTCACTACCTGTTTTTACCAGCAGGGTATTTAATATGATCACTTCTACAACAGCTTCTGACAACTTAAAAATTATAGTGCTTATAGGTTTTTTTCCCCCCTTCAATATTGGCCAATCTACAGTGAAAGGCAGGCTGTTCCCATCTACCAGAATTAATTACAGAGCATCTGATCCACCAAGAGGAAACAAAGAAAATACTTCTGGTTGAAAAGAGGAAGGGGAAAGACCTAATTCATCCATGTCTACAGTCCAGAGCTGAGGCTCTGTTGCTTAAGAAACAGTCACATTTCAGAGCCTGAGTTATTCCGTGAGAAGGAGAATCACAGAAACAAGTCAACAGAAACTGATCATGTAATACTCAAAATCCCCATCAGGGACCTATGCCTGAAGTTCCTGCTTAGGACAAATTTTCATTTATATCAATTGTCTTTGAGCCTGGATCCTAGACAATTAACACACTCCGTGCTAGCGTGATGCCTTTTTCTTTCATCTTTACTGGTAGTTTTCTTCGCGTCTCTAAATAGATATTTTTAAGGCTCTTTTTCTCCCCTACCAAAGAAAGAAACGCAGTATTATCAACTCCATGTGTTCAAAAATCAGGAGTCAGGTCCCCAGATCTCATGAGACTGGTTTAAAAATCACACCAATTAAATAAATGCTTGGTTCTTTTTCTTCTGTTTGAGCGATTAGGGTTTACATTTTCAAGCTTTTCTCTACAGCCATAAAGGTTGGAAACTTTTTTTTTTTTTTTTTTTATAAACACAATGAATACTCAGATCCAGGAATTGAAAGTGCTTTGAGAGTTATTGACGAAAACTGCTATGTAAGAGATGGGTATTATCATGTATTAACATGATTCCAGGAGCTGGAGATGTATTAAAAAACACCAGATACTGCAAGTATGATCTCAATACAATTATTTCCCTAAAGCATATTATCAAGGTTGGAAAGGCCTAGAATTTTACCTCATTTGCTTTTTCTTAAAGCCATTTTCAAAAGCCCAATTATTTATTTATTTATATGCTGTTTCCTGAATGTAAAACACTGGAGGGAATAGATTCCCCCTTAAAAATAAAAGCACAACTTGCTATGACAACTCAACCCTCCTGTGGAATCCTACAATAACAGCAAATCAACCCTGTGCAAACTGTGAAACTGAGCAATCAAAAATATGAAAATAGACACAAATTTCAGTTTCAACCCTACCCCCCAAAAAAAAAAAAATGAATTCTAAAAGGATGAAACCTACTTTTAAAAATGTCCTGTAAGGAAGAAAACAGTAATTAAATAAAAAAGAAATCAAGTTTTCTCTCCCACACAAAAGATTACCACCAGAACTGATGCTTCCTACCATGTTAAAATACCAATGAGCAATTATCTCTGTATATCCACAGCAATTTCTGACATTTCCATTATTGGTGCTGACTGGGGTCATCCTGTCCTTAGAAGAATAAAGACCAGAACAAAACAAAAAGCAGGCTGCTGAAATAAAATTCATATCAATCCTTAACTTAAAAACCCTCCTTGGTCAGTTGGTAACTAAGCAATGATTCCCAAACACGTAGGAAGGGGAACATGGAGGAAAGGATAGGTTCGGAGAGGATCAGGACACTAAAGTGAAATTCATGGTTGGAAAACTGCCTCTAGAATAATAATTTGATAAATTATTTAGCAGATCAATTACAGGAGACAAACTGCATAGCTATACCCAACCCAGTGCCATAACAAAAGCTAATTTTCAAGAGCTGAATTAAACAATTGCCAGTAACTGCATGCAGAAGCACTGCAAATGTTCTGAGAATTAGAACTCCCAAGACAGTGTTTTACAAAAGAAACCAATGTTTATGTTCTACCATGGAAGGCTGCAAGGAAAACAGTCTCCTCCTAATCCTCCCTTTAAACCTCTCCACCTAGCACATTGATTAGCTTCCTACTGTCATTGTAATGACTACCGTACAATATGCTGCCTGTCAGTGTTTAATACGAAGCACCAGTGCCAAAACTCAAGTGCCTTTTCCTGGCTGACAACCAAATTCTTTATTTAAAGAGTATTTCTGGGAGTCTTTGCTTGCTGATCTGCTGCCAATCTTAATTCCCCCGAGGAAGCAAAAGAAATTGTCCTCTGACCTTCCACCATACATTTTCTCTTTCAAAAACAAACACCTCCTCCCCATTTATTTTTCTCTCTTTCAAATTATGGGTCAGATCCTCTTCCCCTTGATGTCAATAGCAAAACTCTCATTGAATTCACAGGAAGTGAGATCAGACTCTGTACATCAATTTTAATTTTAAAAAAGGATGCAAAAAACACATAGTATTGTAATATCTTCTGTATTGTGAAATATCTTTACTAGTAATAATAGTCCACTAGAGCGAAGAGTCTGTTGATTTTGCATTATAAACTCATATCAGTCACAATCTGCCCAGGACTGAAACTTGATACAGAATCAGGGAGTGCGTTTTTCTAAAGTGTATTTTAGTAATGTGTTCATTTTATACATTTTTAAATTCTGAAGGAAGGGACAGTTTATCCTCTCTTACCTTCATAACAGACTGCTCCTGAAATCTTTAAGATCCTTAATAGCAATGACAGGGCTTCTATATATATATATAAGCACAGAGGTGCAGACCTCTCTGGGAGAATGGCTAGCTTAGACAAAGGGTAAACCATTATGAAACATTTAGTCTCTACATCACTCTTTTTTGGCTCTGGTCCAGTTGGTAATTACTTTCTAAAGGGTATTTGTGAAAGGAGTTGGTACCCTAGTTGTAGTTCTCCAGGGAGCACAGTATGTTGTTGCAACAACACAGGAAACCTTGCATTTCCACTGTCATTCCCATACTTGTCCTGTGGCTACGTAGAGAACTCCACAGTTGAGATTCACTGGATCCAAAGCGGACTGGAAGCCCCTATGCTAGTAGATCTAGTTGGCAGTGTAATCTAGTGACTAAGGCCTGGTCTACACTACGACTTTAATTCGGATTTAGCTGCTTTAATTCGAATTAACGCTTGACCCGTCCACACAACGAAGCCATTTAATTCGAATTAAAGAGCCCTTTAATTCGATTTCTGTACTCCTCCTCGACGAGAGGAGTAGCATCAAAATCGGTATTGTTAATCCGAATTAAGGTTAGTGTGGCCGCAATTCGATGTTATTGGCAATTAGATGTTATTGGCTACCCACAATGCAATGCTCTGGAAATCGATGCTACTACGGTAGCTTGGACGCACACCACCGAATTAATGGTGCCTAGTGTGGCCGAATACATTCGAATTTATAAAATCGGTTTCCTAAATTCGAATTATATAAATTCGGATTAATCCTGTAGTGTAGACATACCCTAAGGCACTGAACTCAGGTGTTAGAAGACCTAGGTTGTATTCCCAGCTTAACCAGCAACTTGTGTGATCCTGGACACCTCTTCGCATCTCTTTCCCTTCTCACCCTTTGTCCATTTTGTCTATTAGACTGTCAACTATTCAGAGTAGGGACAGTATCTGACTATGGGTTTCTACGGAGATTAACACAATGGGGCTCTGATCTTGGTCAAGGGCTCTGGGTATTGCCGCCATGCAAATTAATAATCCACACTGGGGAGGGGATGATACAATGCCTTCTCTGTATGTTTTGGGCAGCCTCATGACCCGTGTTCTTCCTGGTAGATAAAATATTGTGGGGAGACACTGGTCTACTAACATTATAGAGCAGGGGTCTCAAACTCAAATGACCACGAGGGCCACATGAGGACTAGTACATTGGCCCGAGGGCCGCATTTACTGACACCTCCCCCATGCCGCCCTTGGCTCCGCCCCCACTCCACCCCTTCCACGAGGCCCTGCCCCTGCCCCGCCTCTTCCCACCCCTTCCCTGCCCCCATTCCAAACCCTTCCTGAAATCCCCACCCTAACTCTGCCCCCTCCCTGCCCCCAGGGGTGTGGTGGGGGCTCAGGGCAGGGAGTTGGGGTGTGGGTTGCAGGAGGGGTGAGGGGTGCGGCAGGGGGTCAGGGTGCAGGGTGCAGCAGGGGGCTCAGGTCAGTGGGTTGGGGTGCAGGAGGGGTGCAGGGTGCAGCAGGGGGCTCAGGGCAGGGCGTTGGGGTGCAGCAGGGGGCTCAGGGCAGGGGGTCAGGGTGCAGGAAGGGTGCGGCAGGGGGCTCAGGGCAGGGGGTTCGGCTGCAGGAGGGATTCGGGGGGTGGGCTCTGGCCCGATGCACACCGGGGGCAGGGCAGGTTCCCTGCCTGCCTGCCCTGCCCCCGTGCCGCTCCGGGAAGCCGACGGAAACTGGGGAAGGAGGGGCGCAGGGGTGTGTGTGGCTGTTGCTTCAGGCACCGCCCCCAGCAGATCCCATTGGCCGCGGTTCACCAGAAAATAACCCCGCGGGCCGCATGCGGCCCCCAGGCCGCGTGTTTGAGACCCCTGTTATAGAGAGTCAACACTCCCCTCTAAATAAGGAATCACATCAGCACTCAAGAGGTTGGTAGTTTTATACTCTAGAAGCCATCTTCTCATGCCAACCATCTTGTTAATTATCACCAAGTCTCAAACTTTGTTTTTGGGGACAGTATTCTCAAGAAAGTTGTGGCAAAGGAACTGTGAAATTATCTGGAGCCTTTAAATTCCTTCAATCTGGTTATTGGTCTGGGTATGGCACAAGGGGCATTATTCTCCATATTAAACTAGGCTTTGTATTCTGTAACTTTAGTCACCTCCAAAAGAACTACCTCTAATTTACAGTGGTGTATGTGAGAGCAGACTAAGGCCTACGCAACTGCACTGATCTTGTTAATAAATGGAGCTGTTAAAAAAAGAAGTGAAACTACTCTGTACTTTGTTTTCCAATCTTCTTCTCACCTTTTTTTAAAAATGATGTAAAATTTTTACTATTACTACAGTTTTTCAAAAGAAAAAAAAGGGGGGGGGGGAGGAAATAGACTTTTGTCCTGATTTCCCCCTCAAATTTGAAAATTTTGAATGTCAAAAATTTTTAAGTATCAGAGGGGTAGCCGTGTTAGTCTGGAACTGTAAAAAGCAACAAAGAGTCCTGTGGCACCTTATAGACTAACAGATGTATTGGAGCATAAGCTTTCGTGGGTGAATACCCACTTCGTCAGACACCATTTTTAACTAGCTCTATTGCACAAACATCTCCTTGCAATGGGCAAAAAAGTTTGATTCTTCACGGCCTTGCTCTTGGTGTAGCTGCTTACACTTGTGCAAAATGGATCCATAATTAATACAAATATGAGATCTGCATCTTTATTTATCTATCTAAATGGGTGTGGCTGCTAGATTTTTCCCGAGATCTCTCTCAGATCAGGACTCAAATATAGCTAACTGGCTAAAGCTCAAAGTTGGCTTGCTAAAGCTCAATACAGCTATAAGACAGAAGTGAAAGTGGCTGGCTGAGGGAAGCAGCCAGAGGAAATAGCAGAAATGATCCTTGCCCCTTTGATTGAAGGAAAATGCCCTTCTTTTGTTACTTTTTTTTGTTTTTGTTTACAAACCTCAGAAGCGTCTGGAGGTCCACACAGCAACCGTGACCAAGACCTTTTTTCAATCTGTACCTGGATAAGAGGCTGCAACCATTTCTCTGAAAACTTATCACAGTCATCCATACCTATGTCAGCTCCAAGATTCTTTCTACACAATGCTATACTGGGGATCACTCCAACTTCAGCTATTGCAAAAGGCAGCTGCCCACTTACATATGAGGTACTTGGGCAGCTGTACCTATAAAGATGTTTCTTAGACCATACTGGCTTCCTAGAGCAATTCAAGATGTTGGTATTGACCCAAAAAGCACTTTGTCGTCTATACCAGAGGTAGGCAACCTTTCAGAAGTGGTGTGCCGAGTCTTCATTTATTCACTCTAATTTAAGGTTTCGCATGCCGGTAATACATTTTAACGTTTTTAGAAGGTTTCTTTCTATAAGTCTATATTATATAACTAAACTATTGTATGTAAAGTAAACAAGGTTTTCAAAATGTTTAAGAAGCGTCATTTAAAATTAAATTAAAATGCTGATCTTATGCCACTAGCCTGCTCAGCTTGCTGTCAGCCAGGGGTTCTGTTCAGCTAGGCCGGCAGCGGGCTGAGTAGGGCCCTGTGGCTGGGACCCCAGACCTGGGGGGTGGGTGTTTCAGGGGTCAGGGCAGAGGGCTGAGTGTGTCTGGGGGTTCAGGGCAGAGGGCTGGGGCTGTGGGGGTGCAGGGCAGAAGGCTGTGTGTGTGTTGGGGTGGGGGGGTTCAGGGCAGAAGGCTGGGGTGCTCGGCTCGTGGGGGTGCTCCCAGCCCCCTGCCCTGAGCTGCTCATGGCAGGGGGCTGGAAGGGATATGCCCTGTTCCACCCCCTTCCCCCAGGCTCCGTCCCTACCTCTCTCTGCCTCCCCTACGGAGCTGTGTGCATGCTGCCGCTCTTCCCCCTCCCCCTCGCTAGGGTCATCAGCTGATTGGCCAGGGACGGAGAGGAGGCGGGGCCGGAAAGCACCACACTGGGGGAAGAAGCGGGGGAGGGGGGAAGCTTGGTTGCCGCAGAACCAAGCTTCTGCCTCCTGCCCCTGCAGGGGAGAGCGGTGGGCGGGGGGGCTGAGTGGGGCTGGGGGCCAGGACCGCGGCAGGGAGCTGCGTGCCGCTCAGAATCGGCATGCGTGCCGTAGGTTGCCAACCCCTGGTCTATATCCTGAGCTTCCACCTCTCTCTTCATCTGCTCAGTCACTTCAGCTGACTGTCCCTAGATATATACAAAGGGTGAGAAGGGCAGGGGGCAGCAGGGCAGTCTCAGTATATAAATAAATGTATCCCTGCTAGTTTAAAGATGCAACTTTTCCCAGAAACAGATATTTTGTTTTGCTGACATGAAACAAAATGTAAATTAGGAGACGTAACAAATCAAGGGAATTCCTTAAACAGAACAACAGAAGACTGCTGCTTTATATTTTTAAAGAATAGACTTATTTCTATAGCAGGTACTACTTACAATAAAAAGTCTTGCATGACAAAGCTGTAGACTCAGACATTAAGCTTAGCAAACAAAAAATGCAATGCCAGCTGTGTTCTTCCTTGCAGGTTTTTTTTCCCCCCTTCCATTTTTCAGGGAACTGACAAAAAACACTGTAGCACAGCGAGACAATTTCACAGCTTCTAAACTACTAGATCCGCGTTGGAGCATCCAGGACAGCCAAATGGGAAATGCACTACATGTTGCTCTTTGTATACATCACAGCCCATAGGCACTTTAGGATTTCAGAGAAGCTGAATCCCATTCTTAAGATAAAACATGTGTGATAAAGATGTTCAGAAAAAACATGACTCACTATAAAAAGCCAGAGGTTATATTCAGTAACAAAGTGTGAAAGGTTGGCATAGACTTTGTTTGCCTCTGTACACACGCACACATGCACGGGCACAATCCTGCATTTCACAGCCCCAAAACTCCCAGTGAATGAGAGAGTGAGAAATGAAAGATCAGATCCCCAGTGACTTAGGCCTAGTCTACACTAGAAAAGGTTTGCCAGTATAGCCATACCAGCAAACCTTCCTAGTGTAAGGCAGCTTATAGCAGCAAAAGAATGCTTTTGGGAGTTGGGCATCTGAGTGTTAAAGACAAGAACACTTCTGTAAGCTGCTTTCAGTTAAGTCTGCAGCTGTTAGGGGACGTGGGTCAGACCTGGGTCTGGGTTTGCAGCAGGCTAGCGGGTCTGGCTCAAACCAGGCGGGGCACTGAAGTCCTAAGCTGCCAGGGCAGGAAGGCAGGAGCAGAAGTAGTCTTGGCACATCAGGTGGCAACCTCCAAGGGGGTTTCTGTGATCCAACCTGTCACACAAGCCTCTGAGTGTGACCCCCCCTTATAAATTAAAAACACTGTATATATTTAACACCATTATAAATGCTGGAGGCAAAGTGGGGTTTAGGGTGGAGGCTGACAGCTCAGGACCCCCCATGTAATAACCTCACAACACACTGAGGGGTCCTGACCCCCAGTTTGAGCACCCCTGGTCTATAGGAAGGATCTAGAGCTGAGAACTTGAGTCAGATCATTGGGCAGGCTGGAAAGGGCTCTGGTATGGAAAAAGCACAGAGAGATTAGTGATATTAGAAATAGAAAAAGGATTTTTGAAAAAAGTGAGACTTGAAATGTGTCAGTTTTTTTTTTTTTTAATATTTTCCCTTAAATTTGGACTGGAGCCATATTACTGGATAGTGACGTCATCTCTAGCCAGAACTTGATAGTGATGAGCCTCTTCTTAGGGATTTCTGTATCACACACAATCATGGTGTTGTAATATTAAATGACAAAAAGGCAGGTGAACGACGCTTCTGTATTGAAACCAAGAGTTTTGCTACAGCATTTGCTACACTGGCCAACAAGATGGGCAAGAATAGTTCAGTATGGGTAACAGTAATTCCATGGAGGTAAAACTAGGAGTAATATGGTAAAAAATAAGCAACGGAAAATTTAGGATGAACACCAGGAAAAGCGTACTGGTGAGATCAGTTAGACAGTACAATGGAGTTCCAAGAGAATTGGTGTCAGCCAAGTCATTTAAAACTGGACAGGACAAAGAACTAAAAAGATAAACTTTATGGTACAATCCTGCTCCAGGCTGAGTTTGGTCTAAGGAACTTAATAGGTCTTTTCAATCTGTAAAAATCTATGATGGTATGAAGTCTCTGTGTCCACTCACTCCATGACTGCTCTTCAAAGGCTGTCACTAAAGTGTCAATGAGTGCCAGTTGTGTTGGAATTTTTGCTGGCATTTTTCACCTCTCCGTTAGGAACTGACCTAAGCCCTCCAACTCATTTCACAGACACAGCTGAATAGCTGTTACATGACAACAACTTTCCATCACTGTTGTTAGGAGCAAGTTTTGAACCAGTGATTTACATCAGAAAAGCTCTAACCCGTATCCAGTCGCCCTAAGCAGACATTCCCCCATATTTATGTGAATTCTATTATTTCTCCTCTTTATAATCGGCAAACTTAGGAATATTGGTTGCATATTTATTGATGACATGTACAGATAGGTACGCCCAGTGAACATTTAATATTTATATTCTATTGTATGTAGATTCTTATACCGCACTCATCACCATAGTATCTGAGCACTTTCTAGTAGTGCATTAAGCAATGTGACTAACATCTGTCACATGTTTGTTCTCATCCCCTCCCCAGGGGAAAAGAGGTGTGCAGGGGAGTGTTTTATTATGGAATGTTTTAATTATACCACGTGTGTGTGTGTGTGTGTGTGTGTGTGTGTGTGCGCGCACACACACACACACGTATTTACACACAATAAGACACACACATATACTATACAGTAGCATCCAGAGATCCAATCAGAATGAGAGCCCCATCGTGTAGGCACTGTACAAACATTTGAGCACTAAAGAGATTCTAATCTAAAATCTACCCATGCAGAGTCAACTGCAAGATGGAGGTCTAGGACATGTAGTTACACAAGCATTGTCACCACATGAAACTATTGTAATGAAACTACAGCATAGATAACAGCCACATGATAAAGGCTTGGACATTTGTTATATAAACCCCTCTTCCAACCTGTGCGCTTCTTATCTGGATCACATATTGAGGGGTCTGATCCTGTACCCCTTTCCTCATCTGCTAATAATAGTATTAATCCTGAACATTTCCTGCAATGCCCTCAGCTCACACTGATGTCAGAGGATGTGGAGAAAGGCGATAAGCACTTGCAGGACCATGTTGTACATCAGGGGTCGGCAACTTTTCAGAAGTGGTGTGCCGAGTCTTCATTTATTCACTTTAATTTAAGGTTTCGCGTGCCGGTAATACATTTTAACATTTTTTAGAAGGTCTTTTTCTATAAGTCTATATATAATATAACTAAACTACTGTTGTATGTAAAGTAAACAAGGTTTTCAAAATGTTTAAGAAGCTTCATTTAAAATTAAATTAAAATGCTGATCTTAAGCCGCCGGCCTGCTCAGCCCGCTGCGGGCCTGGGGTTCCGTTGACCTAGGCCAGCAGCGGGCTGAGCAGGGCCTGCGGCCGGAATCCCGGCTGGCAAGGGGCCAGCAGCCAGAACCCAGGTTGGCAGCGGGCTGAGCGGGGCCGGTGGCTGGGACCCCAGCTGGCAAAGGGCCAGCAGTCAGAACCCCAGACTGGCAGCGGGCTGAGTGGGGCCGGGGGCCGGGATCCCAGACTGGCGGCAGGCTGAGCGGGGCCAGCACCCCAGACCATCAGCGGCCCAAGCGGCTCAGCCCGCTGCCAGTCTGGGGTTCCGTCAGCTGGCTCCTGTCAACCAGGGTCCCAGCTGCTGGCCCCGCTCAGCCCGCTGCCAGTCTGGTGCTCAGGGTGGGGGGTGGGAATGCGGGGGGTGCAAGAGTCAGGGCATAGGGTGTGGGGGGGCTAGGTATGTGTGGGGAGTGCAGGAGTCAGGGCAGGGGTTTGGGGGGCTGGGTATGTGTGGAGGGTGCAGGAGTCAGGGCAGAGGGCTGGGGGCATGTGAGGGGGTGCAGGAGTCAGGAATGGGGTCGTGGGGGGGATGCAGGGAGCTGGGGTGCAAGGGGTGCAGGGGTCAGGGCAGAGGGCTGGGGTTGGTGGGCTGCTCCCAGCCCCCTGCCCTGAGTGGCTCACGGCAGGGGGTTGGAGGGATACGCCCCGCTCCTACCCCCCTTCCCCAAGGCCCCGCTCCTACCCCCCCTTTCCCAAGGCCCCGCTCCTACCCCCCCTTCCCCGCCTCCTTACCGGTCTGAGCAGCGAGGGTGCTGGGGCTGCTCTTCTCCCCTCCCTCGCAAGGGCCATCGGCAGCAGGGAGGGAGAGGAGGCGGGGCTCCAGGCAGCACACTGGGGGAAGAGGCGGGGGAGGGGGAAGCTTGGCTGCCAGCGGAGCCTGCTGTACAGCAGCAGCCGGCAGGAGCAAGCTTGCTTCTGCCCCCGCCAGAGAGAGTGGTAGGCGGGGGGTGGAGAAGAGCAGGCTGGGTCAGGCAGGATTTTTAATGGCACACTGCTGCTTGCTGGGGTTCGGCAGCGGGCTGAGCGGGACCCCGGCGGGCAGCAGTGTGCCATTAAAAATCGACTTGCGTGCCGTCTTTGGCACGCGTGCCATAGGTTGCCGACCCCTGTTCTACATCATCACATTGGACAATGTGAACAGCAATTAAATGGGATTAAAAAACTGGTCAATTAGGACAGATGTGTGTGTATGTTGTAATATATATTTACTGTAACATGGACAAAGGAGACAGCACCTCATTGAGAAAAATCTAGGTGGGCATTTCTCTGTACTGCAATCTAGCAGGAGCTTAGAGACATGGCCTAAAAACCCAGTATGGACACAGTAATTGGAGGCAATACGGATCACGGTCTCTGATGCAGTGCAACAGTGACACAATCTGGCTCTAAGGCTGGCCTACCCAGTCCAGGGAAGATTGCCTCAGTGTAAGGTCATGTAGAGAGCCAGCTTGTATGTCATGCTCCCTCTCTGCTGCTGATGGGCCAGCAGGGGGAAACTATGTGGCTGTAAGGAAAGGGGCCATGATACCGCTGCATTAGACCAATTCTCTACTGCAATAATGCTCATTACACGGTCTAGGTGCAAGCCAACCAGCCCTACACAGAATCTGCATTAGGGTGAGAGGAGTGCAAAGGACAGCTTTAAAGATACCCTTTGCATGCATACACACACACACACGTATGTTTATGAGAGCACATATACCCACATCCACAAATACCCTCCCCGACCTGTGCCTTGTGTAGATCAGCCATGCCCGCCAGAGCTGGCCCAAAATGTACAAAGACCTGTTATAATCCTATTGCAATTAAACATCCTTAGACAATACTCTATAAAGGAAACAATTAGTAGATTTGGGAGGAGGGCATTCTGGGAGGAAACGGGACATGAATTTTGAGAGGAAGGCCAGTGATGTGAAATTTCAAAAGATTACTCTATATATGAACAGGAGCGTAGGATGCAAACAACTGATATTTGCTAGAGATCCACTGTCCCACATGATTACAAGGCTAGTCAGGCAGAGGTGATAAGTGAGCTGGGCGCAGCCATTAAACATCACAATCTGGAAGAGATTTATTCAGAAACATCAGAAGGAAATGAGACAGGACTGTGTGACCTGACTGGAAATAATCTTCCAGAAAGGAATAACTAAGCCCAGGAACAGTGTGGAAGTAGGTGAAGATGCTGTGACTGCAGATGCGCAAAACAGTGCACAATAAATGATAGTGAGCTTCAAGGACTATAATTAGTGACTGGCTAAAAGGGAGTTTGTACTTCCTCCTTCCGGGGAGCTACCGTATTGCTTTGTCATCCTCATAAGTGTCCTCCACTCGGTCACGTTTACTGGATTTTAAAAAACATTTTACTTTGCTCACGTTGCCCTGTCTCGCTAGATTTAAGGCAGAACTTCACCACCAAACCCAATCCTAGGGAAGTAGAGCACTGTGGCCACATGTGGCACTTCTTGTTCACAGCCCAAGCCCAAGGCAACCAAAGCACTGGAGGGGCTGAATGAGGACAGCGTCCTAGTGCAGTGGGAGGGCAAGGACAGGACCTGAAGAAAGTGGTGCCCACACAGGAAAGGCTTGAACTTCCTCTAAAAATATGTCAGGCCAGCACTGCTCACCACATGCATGGCGATTTGTGGCCACTGGACCTCTGTAAATCACAAACTGACTGGCCGGATCCCAGTCCTTTGTTTGACCCACCCCACAGCCCTATTCCCAAGGGTGGCCTATCTGGAGCTGGTACAGACCATCAATCGGGGTTGTGCGGTCCAGACTGCAGTCATTCCACAGGCCCACACATGCTATGTCGCAGAACCGCTGGGTTTGGAGACCTTCTGCAGACCACCCGCTTCTGGGTGAGCTTTACACTAAGAAACCTGCAGTTCTGAACAGACTCATTATGGGCTCGTTTTTCACTTCAGGGCTCTAAATGCCATTGGGTTGGGCTCTCATTTTCAGCCACCTATGCTATGAACATGCAACACAGTTAAGATTCAGAACACTGGAGAAGGCGCTAAGCCGAGACATTTGTCTTTAGGATTCTGTTTCCATTTTTATGTAGTACGAATATTACAAAATGCAAATATAGGGATTACACAAAGCAGCTCACAGTCCAAATGAAAATGGAACTTCCCTGGCACACAGTTATGCAAACATTCTGAAGGGAAAAATGAAATTGATCCCAAACTCACACTGATGTTCCTCTAGCACAGGGGTTCTCAGGACAAATTATTTGGTGGCCTCATAGAGTGGCCACAAACTCTTGCTGGTAGCCGCTCTCACACCTTTTCCTTTAATTAGCTTTAGGAAACACAAATAAATATGCACATACACACATCCAAATCATTGTAATTTATTTATTGCTAGCTAGTAAGTCTGTTGTGAAAAGTGATATTAACAAACATGCAAGTATCACTTTTCATAGTAGACTTAGCCCTAGCAAATCTGGGAACAAATTAAGCCCTGGATGAGGGATCGGGGGAGGCAGCAGGGGCCAGGGGTGATGGGGGTGAGTGGGTGGGGAGCCACAGGAGGCCAGAGCCTGAAGCCCCGCAGCTAGGGACAGAGCCTGAAGCCCTGCCATCCCAGGGCTGAAGCCCAAAGCCTGAGCCCCATCACCCCGGGAAGGTGGGGAACTCACCGACTACCTGCTCCTCCAGTATTATACCCCAGGTGTCTCCAGAGGGGGGCAGGGCTCAACCCCTGCTGGTGGCCCCAGCAACCAACACCAAGGTTGTGCCCCCAGGAGCACCAGAGAGGCGGAGGGGCTGCTGGTCTCCCCCCCACCCCCACCACAGTCCAGGAGGCTGTGGATGCAAGAAAAGCCCACATGCGGCCCGGTGACTGCATTTGAGAAACACTGCTCTAGCATGCTTTCCTCACCTGAAGGGGAAATTCAACGGAACAGTCTCAGCTCGAGTAATGCTAGAAGCCTGGTCTACAGTAGAAAAGCCAAACGACTTTAACAAAACTAATTGAATTTAAATCAGTGCAAACACCTAATGTACACAAATTTATACTGGATTAACTCTTGCTTAAATTGCTTTAGCTTCATTCAGTAGTTTACTAATGCATGCAAAATGGGTTTAAGCAAGGGCTACATCGGTTTTAATATGTCTATTTAGGTGTTTGCACCAGTTTAAACCAGAAGGATTTAAAATCCATTTATTTCAACTAGTGCACATTTTCTAACACAGACTTCTCAAATAAAGGGGAATACTGCTGCATATCAGTTCTTTTTGTCCCACAACTAAACTTAAAAGAAAATCTACCTAGAAGAAAATCTGTACTTTCCTTTAACAGGAAATGTCATGCTTTATGTCAGGGTATTTTTAACATCAATCCATTTCTTTTTAGGAGCTGGTAAAGAGATAAAACGTTAGGTATGGATGATTCTGACTATCCTGGCCTTTTGCCACAGTTACAGCTAGAAAGATTGATCATGACAAACTATCATTCCAGTGTGTTTAGAGTTTCAGATTTTAGATTTTGTTTTAAATAATTCCTTCATGAGACACACCCTGTGTGCAAGGAAGGGCAGGGGACCAGATGCTGGAGAGATTTTAGGGTGCATGTCATACAAATACTTTTCTACACTTTGTGACACAGCAGCACATCGTTACAGCCCACACTGTTTCAATAACATTCTTACAAGCCATACCTGGCGGTGGCTTTTATGTGCTACTGTAATATAAGTGTTAAGTGACATCTGCCACTTTCAAACTAACATCACCATTACCATCACATTCACACTCTTCCCAAGTGAAAGTCTCTTTTCTTTCAAAAAAATACAGAGATTCACCCTTGGAGAGAGATTAACCAGCACTTCCCTCCTCTAACACACAAATTCTAGCTGCCCTTGCCCATGTACATCAAAGGAGATAGAGGGTGCAGTCAAGCTTTTATTCCTAGTGCGCAAGTGCGGTGCCAGTCAGCATTCAGATGTAGCACTGCCTTAAGAACTAAGCTGTGGGGCTGTGCCATGAATCTGGTAGTGCTACTAGTGTTAAGGTTAAAGCAACAGGTCCTTGCAATCCTTGTTCATCTACTGGCATATAGGAGTGGGTTCTCTGGAGGGAACACCATCTTCTTTAAAAAGCAACTATATGGAGCATAGCTCAATGTGCTGCCCCCAGGCACCCCTAAACCTGTATTTTTCCTGCTCAAGAAAAACAACTCCAGATCCACTCCCTTCTTCACTAGCTCACTGCTGGCAGGAAGAGACAGAATTTAAGAGCCCTTAAATGGAAGAAACGTCAGTGCATCTCTAAGTGATTGGTTTAGTTGTTAATATTGTCACCAGCCCACGCAGCTGCCGATAGGGAAAGCTCTGCCATGAAAACAGGGACAAATTGGTTAAGAACTTTAAATAGAAGAAAGCAAGCTGTTTTCCTTCTCCTATTTATTAGAGCTAGACAGGGAAGAAAACAATTCTACACTACCCTGATTATCCTCTGAAAGGAGAGGAGGAAAAAAACAAAGACCAAAAAGGTAGAAAGCATTTAGGTGAAGAGTTGCTGTTATATTTAACAAGCTGCTGCCAATAATTTAGAGCAGCTGCAAACTTGAAGCACAGTTCAAGACTCAGGGGGTAGCCGTGTTAGTCTGTATCCACAAAAACAACAAGGAGTGCGGTTCAAGACTAAACAAGGAAGGATGGTCCAGTGGTCAGAGGACTTAGGACACCTGGGTTCAATTCCCTATTCTACCGCAAACTTCCTTTGTGACCGCGGGCAGGCTGCTCAGGGTACATCTACACAGTAATGAGGCTCAGAGTACAGGGCTAGTACTACGGCACTAAAAATTGTTTTGTAGACATTTCCCCTGGGGCTCCAAAGCCTGCCCCCTTCCCCGAACTTCAGGACCCGAGGCGGAATGTATAGATTGCAGACTTGGGCTCTGAAATTCACTGTTATATAGACATACCCCTAACCTCTGCATGCCTCAATTCCCCTTAAATAAAATGGAGATTGTAGCATGTCAACGGCAAAACTCCCACTGACTTCAATGAGGCAGTATTGCCCCCTATATTCCATGCTAATTTTGAACAGAAGTTTTAGCTCCGATTCAGCTTCCCAGAACTGAATCAGGCCCCAGCGCCCCTACAGCAGGAGGTGAGCATGCGTAGGTCCCACAGAATAAACACCACATCATCATCCAGACTTACCCTTTAGCTTGACATTTTCCTCAAACTTGGCTATTCCTAAAGTCTTCCCTGCAGGACTTCTGTGGCCCAGGCCCTAGTTCACTCTGCTAGGGAGCACAAAGAATCAACCTACTAGTATGTTTCAGCATTAATTACTCTGTGTTAATGCAGTGGTTCAAGCACCCTACATCAGGATGATTCAACATATGCAGGGTCCTAAAATCTCCCGCTCAATTCAAAACAGGTAATGCATTAGGTGAGAAGCCAAATACTCATCAGATCAACACCACTTGCCTAGCAGTAGAGGGAAAAGACAGCTATTACAAGGCAAGTCACCCTAAAGTGACGAAAAACTTTAACCTCAGGTTGCTAGAGTTATTTTTAAAGCAAAGGATTTATTATTTTAGAAATGTATACCTGTGTGCACCGTGCTTCAATGGCAGACGAGAAAACAAGATCTGTTCCCCAAGGAGTGTACAATCTTTTCTTTCATTTAAATGTCTTCACTAATTTTGTCATTTGTCTTCTCTTACCAGTTTTCTCCCCTTTTCCTACCTTCTCTTCCACTCATCCATTCTCCTCATTTTTGTCACTTTTTTTCATTCTCTAATTAGTTTTCCTTCCCTGCCCACCCCAGTTGATAAACTCCTTTTTGAGTCCTTGTCATTATCTTGTTACTTCTGATTTTTTTCTGCCTTCCCCAGACCGCTTTTGATTATTTGTCTTTTATACTAATTCTGTCCCTTTAATGACAGACCACTTGATTATAATAAATAAATAAAAAATAAATAATAATAGGTACTATCAATTATTTGTGATGAGGTAGTGCTTACAAGCCCCAGTTATGGACCATGACCGCATTGTACAGCTTCTGCCACAAACACAGAACAAAGAGAGGATCCCTGCTCTAAAGATCTTACAGTCTAAGATACAGCATTTCTTCTGCATATTGGTTTCTGCTTTCTAGATGGTATCAGAAATCACAACATGACTCCCATGCTTAAGAAAGGAGCTGAAGTTTCATAGAGCATGTTGGAAATGCAGCAACTTTATGGAAAGCAGGTTCTGTGGCACACTGAAGGTAGTCAGGCTCTTATAGAAGCAGTGCTGAGACAGATCAACCTCCATTGCCATTAGAAGGGATACTCAAACTGTAGTATTTTGGGGGTTCCTGAGCAGACATATAAAGGCACTGGATATGTGGGAAGAAGGAGAATATTACTGCTGTCTCTTCAGAGAGCAGATGCTGGCTATTCACATTTATTTTGTGTCCTTTAACTCAGCTGTAATCCTTAAAAAAACTAAAATAAATTTTGTGTCAAGGAATTTGAGTCACCATAAGGGGAGAATCAAGGTAAATAAAAAGATAAAAAATAATCACATAAAATAAATAAAAAACCACCTAAAATCTCCTGCTGGAAAGAAAGGTTAGAAAGCACTCTGACTGGAAGATTAATAAATGTGTATAAATGATGTGCCAGCCAAGGTTATTGAGGCAAACCCACCAGAGTCATTCTGGAAACAAATTGATGGCTCCTTGAGGGAAATCATGTATTAAAAAGACCAAGTGTTAGTGACTAAATAGCTTTCCCCATTTATTGCCAGTATTTCTTATTATTTTCCAATAATCATATAACACTCTGCGGTAAAATAGTAACTTGAACTCATGGCAACCTTTGATATTTGAACCTGTAGCACTAGCATTTCCTATTCTCTTTCTGTACAAGGAACGCCAAGACTGAATGAAACTATTCATAATTGTGTTCTGCAGGGAGGCTTTGCTCAGCAGTGGGCTGTGGTGCTCCCTAAACTATACATTTATACTGCACTCCATCTCCATTTCCTATTCCTTCTCTGTAGGACAGAGATAGCCAATACCTACAGGCTGCTACAAGACAGCCCGACCACCCTCTAATTCAGAAACCCATGACAACTACCATTCCCAGCATCCAACACGCCATCTTCAGAGAAGCCAGCCTGCACCTTTATACTGAAGATTAGGATGCTGCAGTCTGCCTCTAGTCTATGTAAATTAGCCACAGGCCTGAGGTTTACAGCATTCTGCCAATGCTGTCTTCAGTTGGGAAAAGTCTGGGCAGTCCACCTCCCCTTCGGGCTAAATCACTCTAGTTACATTTAAGTGATGGCAGCAGATAGGAAGAACTGAGTGCAAAGGCAAAGTTAAAAAAAAGTTTGCTTGTGCACTCCACCCTCAAACAATCACAACCACATATGATATGACTGCTAACCCAAGGCTTCCAACTATCAAGTTAATTCCTTCTCCTGCAGGCACCCTATTTGAACAGGCAAAAGAAACTCTTCAAAGGGTTTCTTCTAAGGGTGACTTCTCTAAATTTAATCTGACAGTAGGTGGGTCTCAAGAGAAAAAGCCAGTAAAGCACGGTTTCACAGATTGTCTTCAGACGCCCCAACAAGCATCTCTACTACCAATACATTTGAAGTTTTCAGACCTCCCTAAGGATGCTGCCAACTCCTATGGGCTTAAACAAAAAGGTAGATCCCGCAGGGGAAAGCTTCTTCTAGAGAAAAAGAGACTTTGAGAATGTAGGATTAGGCCACAGAATGTGAAATACAGCAAAACATGCTTAGCATTTTCTTTTTATCCCCTTGTAAAACACAAGAGACAAAGTCAGCAGTGAGACGATGTCTCCTTTTAAGAGGGAAATTCATTCCATTGTAATTCAAAATGCAAACCCTATTAAATGTATAGGCTTCACATTTTATTCAGCCCTTATAAAACTCTTGCCCTTATTTGTCAGATCTCACAGAAAAGTTAACCCATGTCAGTCAGCTTTGTAGTCATGATGCAATGCACTGCATGGCCAATGGGGATATCCAGGCCTAGAGACATAACAGAGCACTGTCATTGGGGAGACCTGGCTCCAAGGCAGCACACTGCAATGTAAAATGAATCGGCCCTACCTAGCTGTAAACTGAAATGTTGAAAAAGAATATCCCAGAACCGGGACCTTTGTTAGAAGGATTTCAGATCCAACCACGTAATCACACTGAAGTCAGTGACCCCATTCATCCTCGGTAAGGACTATCTAAATGAGTAACTTTGAAAGATCGATTGCTTGGACTCTAAGCTCCTTGAAGCAGGTACCTTGGGCTTGATCCTTCTGCTGGAGCCAACAGGTGTTCTGCCATGAGTTCACTGACAGCAGGATGGGGACCCTTTTCTTAATACCTGCCTGTAAGGTGCCCATCACCTGGCTAGAATTATGGGCCTCAGTTTGAGAGATACTGAGCACCAACAACTCCGGAGGAAGTCAAGTAGAGGGATACTCAGATCCTTTGCAAATACTAAATAATTTAATAACATTCTCATCCATGTTCCTAAACTATGGAAGTGTTACCTTAACAAAACTAAAGCCTAGATAAATATGTACTTATTAAAAAGAAACTGACTTTCATTAAAAATGCTCACATGTTTTTCTGAACACCCGCAATGTCAGCGGGTTCACCATTGCTCAGTTAACTTCAGTGGAAAACTTACTCATCTGGTATATATCAACCCCACTCCCCCAGCACTTCAAGTATTGAGCCACCTTGACAACATTCAAAAGTATTAAGTCAGGAATGTTCCCAGCAAACTTGTCAGCCAAAAGACACCATGATTCTATCTGGACAGAATAATTAATGTCACTGGGTCTATATCCAACAACTTCAGACATCTACTCCTTTTATTTTATTAAATGTTCAAATTATTTTGCTGCTTTTTGAAGGTGACACATACTTGAGATGAACAATAAAGTTCATGTACCTCATTCATGATCTGCGTAACTCTTTGCAGATAATTCAGTTTTCCAGTCAATCTAATTATAGTCTGGTGTTATTGCAGCAAAGACTTTCAAGTACAGAAAAATAAGAACCACCCTGGAGTGAAAGCCATTCATTAATCTCAGACTAGCATTAGCAGAAGTGGCTTTGAACCTTTAGGCTATTTCTCCACCTTGGAATTCAATTTGTATCTCACCTATTATGTGAATCAGGTAGGAAATATGTTACTTTCTTTAAATCATGGTAATACTCACACTGGTCACACAGGTACTTCATTTTATTACATGAATCTGTGTCTGTTTCTTCTAACAAAATCTTCCTGCTAAAAACCTGAAAATGGTTTTAACTGACATAGTGGAAAGAGGCCTGGAATAAGAGAAGTCCCCTGTTTATGAGGAGTTTTTGCCCTACAGCATCTCTTCTTAACAACAAAAACCTTCTCATTCCCCCCCCCCCTTTACTTTTTTCTGTCATTTGTATAAAGAAACTGCTTTCATCACATCGCTTTTTGCAGTAATTTAAATTCCTAACAAAACTAATTGTGATCACAATGTATTTTTCAGCCAGGCTGACACATGACTTTCCTATTGAGGCATAATTGGCTCATTGGAAAAAAGTAGTTGCAGGCACAACTTTTGCTTCTTTTTATTGTTTGTACTTTACAAGTCAGACAGCTGACATTTTCTTTCTAAAAGTGCAACGTCACTGCTTCAAAAATGGCACAAATCAGACTTGTATAATCAAGGACTCAGGATAAGATTCAGGAAGGACAACTCTCTGCAGCAAGCTTAACCTTTGCTATTTGAACAAACTCAGGGTATGTCTACACTACAGGATTAATTCGAATTTATATAATTCGAATTTAGGAAACCGATTTTGTAAATTCGAATGTATTCGGCCACACTAGGCACCATTAATTCGGTGGTGTGCGTCCAAGCTACCATAGTAGCATCGATTTCCAGAGCGTTGCATTGTGGGTAGCTTTTACATAGCTATCCCATAGTTCCCGCAGTCTCCACCCCCCTTGGAATTCTGGGTTGAGACCCCAGTGCATGATGGGGCAAAAAACATTGTCGCAGGTAGTTCTGGGTACAGCCTCCCCCTCCCTCCCTGAAAGCAACGGCAGACAACCATTTCGCGCCTTTTTTCCTGAGTGAACTCTGCAGACTCCATTCTGCATCAAGCATGGATCCCGTTGTGCTCCAGAACGCAGTCTTGAACATTATAAACACCTCGCGCTTTCTCGTGGAGTTTATGCTTACACAGGACCAGAAAAAAGAGGCGAGGAGGAGGAGAAGGCGGCGATTGCAGCGCAGCGACCAGCGTGATGAGGACATGGACACGGACACAGAATTCTCTGAGACCGCGGGCCCCGGTGCTTTGGAGATTATGATGTTAATGGGCCAGGTTATAGGCTTTGAACGCCGATTCTGGGCCCGGGAAACAAGCACAGACTGGTGGGACCGCATAGTGTTGCAGGTGTGGGACGATTCCCAGTGGCTGAGAAACTTTCGCATGCGTAAGGGCACTTTCATGGAACTTTGTGACTTGCTTTCCCCTGCCCTGAAGCGCCAGAATACCAAGATGAGAGCAGCCCTCACAGTTGAGAAGCGAGTGGCGATAGCCCTGTGGAAGCTTGCAACGCCAGACAGCTACCGGTCAGTCGGGAATCAATTTGGAGTGGGCAAATCTACTGTGGGGGCTGCTGTGATGCAAGTAGCCAAAGCAATCACGGAGGTGCTGCTACGAAAGGTAGTGACTCTGGGAAATGTGCAGGTCATAGTGGATGGCTTTGCTGCAATGGGATTCCCTAACTGTGGTGGGGCAATAGATGGAACCCATATTCCTATCTTGGCACCGGAGCACCAGGGTACCCAGTACATAAACCGCAAGGGGTACTTCTCAATGGTGCTGCAAGCACTTGTGGATCACAAGGGACGTTTCACCAACATCCATGTGGGCTGGCCGGGAAGGGTTCATGACGCTCGCGTCTTCAGGAACACCAATCTGTTTAAACGGCTGCAGCAAGGGACTTACTTTCCGGACCAGAAAATAACCGTGGGGGATGTTGAAATGCCAATTGTTATTCTTGGGGACCCAGCCTACCCCTTAATGCCATGGCTCATGAAGCCATACACAGGCAGCCTGGACAGGAGTCAGGAGTTGTTCAACTACAGGCTGAGCAAGTGCAGAATGGTGGTAGAATGTGCATTTGGCCGTTTAAAAGGTCGCTGGCGATCCTTATTGACTCGCTCAGACCTCAGCCAAACCAATATCCCCATTGTTATTACTGCTTGCTGTGTGCTTCACAATCTCTGTGAGAGCAAGGGGGAGACCTTTATGGCAGGGTGGGAGGCTGAGGCAAATCGCCTGGCTGCTGATTACTCGCAGCCAGACACCAGGGCGATTAGAAGAGCACACGATGAAGCGCTGCGCATTAGGGAAGCTTTGAAAACCAGTTTCATGACTGGCCAGGCTACAGTGTGAAATTTATGTTTGTTTATCCTTCCTGAAAACCCGCCCCCTTTATTGACTCATTCTCTGTAAGGAACCCACCCTCCCCCTTCCCCCAGCTTGCTTTCAAAGGAAATAAAGTCACCATTGTTTAAAAATCATTTATTCTTTATGAATTGATTATAAAAAGAGGGAGAGAACCTGAGTGGGGTTTGGGAGGAGGATCAGCGGGAAGGAAAAGCCCAGTAAAAAAAGGTTAAGAAAATGGCAGCCTTTTGCTTGGGCTGTCCACTGGGGTGGAATGGGAGGGTGTACGGAGCCTCCCCCCCCGTGTTCTTACACATCTGGGTGTGGAGGCTATGGAAAATGGTGAGGAGGTAGGGGGGTTATACAGGGGCTGTAGCGGCACAGAACCTGAGTGGGGTTTGGGAGGAGGATCTGCGGGAAGGAAAAGCCCAGTAAAAAAAGGTTAAAAAAATGGCAGCCTTTTGCTTGGGCTGTCCACTGGGGTGGAATGGGAGGGTGTACGGAGCCTCCCCCCCGTGTTCTTACACGTCTGGGTGTGGAGGCTATGGAACATGGTGAGGAGGTAGGGGGGTTATACAGGGGCTGTAGCGGCACTCGGTTCTCCAGCAGCCGTTCCTGAAGCTCCACCAGACGCCGGAGCATGTCTGTTTGCTCACGCAGCAGCCCCAGCGTTGCTTCCCGACTCCTCTGATCTTCCTGCCGCCACCTCTCATCTCGAGCGTCTCTCCTCTCCTCACGTTGGTCCCTTCTGTCCTCACGTTGGTCCCTCATGTCCTCACGTTGGTCCCTCATGTCCTCACGTTGGTCCCTCCTGTCCTCACGGTCACTGGCTTCTTTCCTATACTTGCAAACCGTCTCCTTCCACTCATTCAGATGAGCTCTTTCATTCCTGGTGGATTGCATGATTTCGGAAAACATCTCTTCTCTCGTTTTTTTTTTACGACGCCTTATCTGGGATAGCCTTCGGGAAGGAGGAGGGAGGCTTGAAACATTTGCACCTGCTGGAGGGAGTGAAAAAAGGAGAGAATTTTTTTAAAAGATACATTTTTCAGAACAATGCTTATACTCTTTCACGGTGTATACTATTCACATTACATAGCACATGTGATTTCTGTGCAAGGTCGCATTTTGCCTCTTAATATTGAGTGCCTGTGGCTTTGCTGCTAGAGATCACAGACGCAGGTCGGGGCAACAGAATTCACCTTGCATGCTGCCATGGTAAGCCACTGTCTTTAGGCTTCTGCGCCCTGCTTTCCCACATACCAAGCAAAGCCCGTTGTGCTGCAGTTTTCCTGTTAGCTTGTTTTCTGCTGCTGAAGGTTAACACCCCCCCCCCCCATCCAATTCTCTGGGATGAGTGCTTTATCCCTCCCCCCACCGCGTGGCTGGTATCAGGGAAGATCCCTGCAGGAACCAAACTAACACCCCCCCCCCCCCCCCACCCGCCATGAATTCTCTGGGATGAGTGCTTTATCCCTCCCCCCACCGCCTGGCTGGTATCAGGGAAGATCCCTGCTAGCAAAACGCGAAAAGCTCTGGGCCAATCCTCCCCCCCCCCCTTGCACTTGGCTAAATGCAGGGAAGGATTTCTTTTCAGCCACAGGCAAACAGCCCAGTAGGAACGGCCACCTCAGTCCCCTTAATTAAATTCCCTTATTTCAACCAGGTTACCCTAAGCGATATCACTCTCCTGAGGATTACACAGCAAGATAAAGAACGGATGTTGCTTGAATGCCAGCAAACACCGGGACCATATGCTGCCAGGCTCTGTCAGGCAATGATACCAGATTACTTGCTACTAGCATGGCGTGGTCAAGTGTCCTACCATGGAGGACGGAATAAGGCTGCACTGCCCAGAAACCTTGTGGCAAGGCTTTTGGAGTACCTCCAGGAGAGCTTCATGGAGATGTCCCTGGAGGATTTCCGCTCCATCCCCAGACATGTTAACAGACTTTTCCAGTAGCTGTACTGGCTGCGAATGCATCCCAAGTGCTCAGGGCAAATTAATCATTAAAAATGCTTGCTTTTAAACCATGTTTTATATTTTAAAAGGTAAACTCACCTGAGGTCCCTTCCATGGGGTCATGGTCTTGGGTGCTGGCTTGGGAGGCTTGGGAGGGTACTTCAGTCAGGGTGAGAAACAGTTCCTGGCTGTTGGGGAGAACGGAGAGCTGGGTGCTCTCTGCCAGCTCGTCCTCCTCCTCCTCCTCTTCCCCTTCCGCGGAATCATCAGGTGTCCCTGATGAGATTATCCCCAGCTCGGAATCCACAGTCAGAGGTGGGGTAGTGGTGGCGGCCCCCCCTAGAAATGCATTTAGCTCAGCGTAGAAGCGGCATGTCCGCGGCTCTGACCCGGAGCGACCGTTTGCCTCCTTTGCTTTTTGATAGGCTTGTCTGAGCTCCTTGACTTTCACGCGGCACTGATCTGTGTCCCTATTGTGGCCTCTCTCCATCATGCCCTTGGAAATTTTTTCATAAGTTTTGGCATTTCGTCTTTTCGAACGCAGTTCAGCTAGCACTGAATCCTCTCCCCATATAGAGATCAAATCCAGTACCTCCTGTACGGTCCATGCTGGTGCTCTTTTTCGATTATCAGCCTGCATGGTTACCTGTGCTGATGAGCTCTCTGTGGTCACCTGTGCTCTCCACGCTGTGCAAACAGGAAATGAAATTCAAATGTTCCCGGGGCTTTTCCTGTCCACCTGGCCAGTGCATGCGAGTTCAGATTGCTGGCCAGAGCGGTCACAATGGTGCACTGTGGGATAGCTCCTGGAGGCCAATAACATCGAATTGCGGCCACACTAACGCTAATTCGAATTGACAAATTCGATTTTGGCGCTACTCCGCTCGTCGGGGTGGAGTACAGAAATCGAATTAAAGGGCCCTTTAATTCGAATTAAATGGCTTCGTTGTGTGGACGGTTCCAGAGTTAATTCGAATTAAAGCCACTAAATCCGAATTAAAGGTGTAGTGTAGACCAGGCCTCAGTGCTTGAGAGTTTCCCTTTTTTTTTTTTTTAAACTCAACAGCAATTCCATAGCAAAATTTTTCAAAATTTCTTCCTTCTAATGTGCAACCAAGACAGTCGGAAGTTTGTAAGTCTAGGGGAACATCGAGTGGAACAAAACTAGTGGAACAGTCAGCCAGCTCTTTCAAGTGAAGTGCCAAATTTCAGTGTTTTGTATGAGAGAGAGAGAGAGAGAGAGAGAGAGAGAGAGAGAGAGAGAGAGAGAGAGAGAGATCAAATCAAGAGCCTTTTACAGTTCAGCTTTTATTAAGTTTATTAAGGAACAACATGAACAGTCAGATACAGAAATTATTGCCTTCATTGCTTTGCATTCATAGATTCAGCAAAGCAGCACAAATCCCTTCTCTCTCCCACCTCATCCCACCAAAAATACATGAACCAAAATCTTTTATATAACAAAACCTACACTATGAAGCAGAGCTTTAGACAGAAGCATCGGGGGGCAGGGCGCAGATCAAACCTGGCACATAATGAACAAACCAGAAGTGAGCACTACTTAAGCTGAGCTTTTAGATTTTTTTGATCTTCACTATATTTGTTAGGCAAATTGACAGCATAATAGCTTGTCTTGCAGAAGGCTGAGAGAGCCAGTGAGGAAAACAGCACAAACACAACCATGTCTACAATTCACAAACCATAATCATAGAGAATATGCAGTATTCCAGTTGCACAGCATGGCCAGTCATTTATGAATGGTAGAAAAGTAGGTTAGGTCGGTGGAATTCTATTTTGACCCTTCTGAGCAAATATTTAAACACATCTTAAATTATTCCTAAAATTTTGCCATAAAGTGTGTTGTCATGTTTAAGTAAAAACACTCAGGGCTCGACTGAGCTACACCAATTTACACCAGCTGAAGATTTGGTCCCTTGTTTTTAAAAGGGTAAAGGGATAGCTTGGAGGATACATTAATAAGTTAGGGAGCCTTTCACTTCTAGATCTCTCATCTAGAAACAGACTAGGTTGGTAGTGACCAGCTGCCTTAACCATTTCACACCCTTATGGTGGCCTGTGTGAAAAACATTCTTGGTCTTAATAATGCTTGGCCCAAAAAGATGCCACTACTATTGATACTGAATGACACATATCAGTCTTGTATTAGTGTCAGTCTCAGCATAGGGCAGTACTGAATGAGCCTGGAGACGTAGCTAACCTCACCCTCAGGGACAGATCCCTCCAGGTCAGAGGTGAGGTCAGTTGAGGACAGGATGAGGAAACTTGCATTGTCACTTCTCATATTGTGTGTTAAGTAATTTGACTCTTACTTTTGACTTTAATGGGAAGAGTTAAGCCAAAGCTGAGCGCTTTTTGGGGGGGGGGAACCACCCCCATTGTCTACATTCATTATTGGTCATTGATCAATCTCTATCTTCTTCCCTCTCTTTTCCACACATGCACCTACCCAGTCTCCTGAAACATTTTATTGGCTGCTTGTAGTCCTTCCTTTCTACTCCCTCTGCCCCACTTAGCTTTTATATCAGTAATGAGCAGATATGATGGTGGATTCAGCCATCGGTACACTACAGACTCCCTGACAAATGTTTTTCAGAAACGGAGGAATTCTTCAGCTAAAGAGAGGGTGACTGCCTGCCAATCTTGACCAAATCATTTATTTCAGAGGTGATGTAACTGAGATAGAGTACCCTGTATAGAGGTTGTTATGCAGATAGTGGAGGTCTGTTTCAATACTGATTGGTAGCTGCTGAAGGCTTTATATTAATTTATTGTCCCACTCTTGTTGGGGGTATTCTTTTTTTCTTACTTTAAAAGTTTAGTTATTCCACTGTTGGCCTCGCAGAGTCTTGGGTGTATCTAATTTGGACACAGTATAAATTCATTTTAGAAATATCCTCATTATGTTAAAAGACAGCATTTTTCACCCAGAAGAATGGCTATCTGTGCCAATTATGGACAAGTTTGCAGAGATCCAAAAGGGAAAGGAAGTTATTTTTCCACATTCAGCTATGAAAATGCAAGGACACCAACACTGCCTTAGCTCCTGAACGTGCAATGAACTCTGTGTTAGCAGTGTTGCCTGACTCTTTAGCGGTTACTGATTATTATTGATTTCCAATGAATTACTAAACAAAAGTTGGGGATTGTAGGGTTCTAGTCCCAGAATCAGGGTGATCAAGTTCAATATCTGGTTGGGAACCCCGATGTGCACAACAAAGACACTCACACTGAGGGCAAAGCAAAGCTTTAAGTTATTAGCACAATTAGTAAAGACACACGCTCCAAACCACATAAAAAGATAACAGTAATATAGAGTTAAGATATCTTGTATCATTCTTTCCATATATGCACATCCTTTCTTGGGGATTTGGTGGTAAGAAACAAAGGGTCCTGCTATGTCCCTGGCATGCCAAACAAGTCCGATGTTCCAGATCTTTCTTTACATGGTGGTCTGGCTTATTATAAGGCCTAGGGGCTGCCATGAATATTCTACAAATGCCCAGCCTCCTTTGTCCATATCTAACCTCCTCACCCTAATAATGTTGGGGTGTCCCTATTCTACAGGCTAGTATATTAATAACCTTGTCCTATTATCACTGACATCAATATACTGCCAAGGCAATCTTGTGGTTAAACATCTGCCAACATTACTATCCTAAAATATCCAAGCCTAGTATCAGTTCAGTGTTCCTGGTAACCTGGTATCACTTTGTATAGAATCCCCAACCTAAGCACAATGTTCCCACTTCTCCAAAACTCAGGGTCACTGTTGGACCACTTATTTTTGCTAAAGTTCACAGGCCTCAAAGCCTTATATGCTAACTGCTTCAGCTAGTGCCTTACAGGATAAAGACCGGTAGGTTTCTTGAATTACTGCTAAGTAGAATCCTAAAATAGCTCTATGGGCTACTGCAGATGCCTGCTCCACCACGATGTTCATTCTAAGACTGGTGCCTGAATTAAAAAATAAATATCATATTGAGTGGAAGAAGAATGCAAAATTTAAGTAAATATCTGGGAGTCCCAGTCTATTTCTTTACAGGATTTTATGTGAAATTCTTGGTTGTTTTATAGCCTATATTAAGATTATTTTTCTTTACAGCTTTAGCAGATATTTTTAATAACATTCCCAGAACATACATAATTCCTATACCAAGGTTCATTTTTGGCATCATTCTTCCATTGCATAATCATTCCCATCCAGCAATATCTTTCATTCTTTGTTTAGCAATGTGAAACGAGAGACCTCTTCTTTCTGAAATTACCAATACCTGACTACAGCAATCCAATACGGGAATATGAAGAGAATTTTCCAATTCAGCAAATATGGACAACCAGCAAGATCTGCCAGGGGAAGTGTTTTCAGTTGACTTTTCAAATAGATACTTTCTTAAAGAAAATTTGTTTTTATCCAAAATATTATATTATATTATAAACAACCAAGAATTTCACACAAAACCATCTTACACCATTTAGCATTCTTCTTCCATCCAGGAGGAAGTTTTTCCATTAAGGCAAGAGGACTAGCCATGCATCTTCACAGATGAATCGCTACAGTCACATGCAGGTACTTCAGGGTACTGTGCCTCTCTTTTCACGACTGTCACCTCTGATGCACTGTAGCATAAATATAAAAGTCTCAGTTTCATAGTCTATTGCTGGTGCTGCACAACAAACCTAAGATAGAGGGGGAGGGCACCTGGATCATGTCTAATTCTGCTCTTCAAAAATGGCTGCTGAGGGTTTTAATGTTTGTTTCATAACTTTTAATCTGTCCGAGAAAGGATGGATAGATTTTCCCTGCATCTTTCTCACTCAGAAAAAAACCAAACAATCCTGTCACTGAGATTCCAGAACACGAACAACACTTCAGTTTCACTTACAGTATTAAGCCCCTGATCCTGAAATGAGCTCCATGAAGGCAGGTCCCCACAGCGCCATGGAGCCCAACTGACTTCAATGAGTTCTACATGGATACAGGGGCCCCAGTACTGCTAACCAAAACATTCAAAAAGCAGAAGTCAGGCACCTCAAAAATCACAAGATCAGTTTAGATCTCACTATTTTTAAGCCAAACAGGTCACCCCAATACATTTCAAGTTCTTTGTTTGCCTTGCAGCATTTGAGTTTTCAGAGTAACCTGGGTCACATTTTCAAGCTTTTCTCCTTAAATGGGAGACTTTGGGGTTTTGTTTTTAATTAAAGCTGAGATTCTCACATTCTTCACATAATTCCCAGAACTGAGTCGAAGAATAACCACTAACTACCAAAGGAGTTATGATAAAATCTGAAGAGTTGACAATACTGGGGTCCACCCCTCACAGAACTCATTGCATGATCAGACCTTAAAATTTCCCATTCGGGCCCCGATTCTACCAAAACATCAACAGAGCTATTTGCAGTGCAAAAAGTTAAGAATATGTGTAAGTCTTCATAGCACCACCAGCTGCAAGAGCATCAAGGGCATTTCCTTACATTAAAATCAAATAACTGTAATAACTGCCCCTTGTTTTTTGACAAGCAGGTCCAAATTAACAAGGCTGTTGCAATGTTTATTCTGCCTCCAACAGAAGTTCCATATTAGGATATCGTATGAGGTAGCATTTTAATTACTTCGGAGGACCAAAAATATGCTCAAATTAATTCTCCAAAATCTGACCTCCTCTTTTAATATCATCTAGACAAAAGGACTCAAATCAATACAGGAAAGAAAAAAAATTATTAAAATTGTTACAGTACAGGCTCATGAAAAAAAACAGCCATAATACTGGGGTTTTACTTTTTATTAACTAATTATTCATAACTTTAATAAACCATTGCAGTTAGCTCCAAAACAAGAGCAACAATTTATTAGTACATTTACTTTGTGTCAAAGTTGCTTGTATAAACTAAAAATAAATTACTTTTCTGATTTATTGCATGTAGCTAAGCCACCTGTTATAGTTAAAAAGTTCTTCCATTTGAAAAAATTCCCAAACCTTTCATTCAATATGTACAGTATTGTTAAACTGATCTGCTTTCTGGCCTAGATGCTGCAAGGCAAACAAGTTTAAACACTAAATGTCTGTCTTTGAGGCATTATAACTACACACCCATGTTTAGTTAATAAAAAGAAGAAAACAATCCACCATTTATCTGTAAAATAAGATTAGGGGAAATATGTATCTTGCAGTGTTCCAGAATCTGTGCTTTTTCACATTCATTGATATGGATGGAAATGTGGGATACAGATACCAGGAGAATGGCAGGATGAGTATATAGTATGTGTCAAAATTGTTGCCAAAGAAAGCAGTTTGCTCCCCTGATCTTGTAGTTAATTGTTACATAACCATGCTTTGTCGCCCAGTCATCTACCACTTCTACTGTTCTGTCGGTTTCCTTCTAGGCTTCCAAGTGAAAGAAAGAATCTTTCTGTATCTAGTCGTTTACTGGACAGAGGTGATGACAATATACAGGGATATATCTACAAGTACAATGTACAAGTGCTTAGCCTTCCTCTGTTGTACTTTAAAAAAAATAAGTTATTGAGTAGCAAAAGAAAGAATATTTTTAAACAGATGAGACTTTAAAAACATAGCTGTATAATTTCCCCCCTCCCTCACGTCATGCAGGTTTTCCAATGTTCTTGGGACCAATCTTGCAAGCTGTCAGTTCACAAAAGTCCCTCTGAAATTGATGGGAATTGTACAGAATGGGCCTGGTTTACATTGCTTTACTCCAATTCTGTGCCACTGAAATCACCAGTGTAAAACTGGAGTAACACACCAGTGAACCAGGCCCACTGAGTTTTTGCAGGATCAGAGCCTTTCCATAGCAAAATTAAGGTCTGAGCCATAGCTTGACTTAGGCACAATTCCCACTGAAGACAAACAGAGTTCTTGGTGAATGAGGAATCTGTGAAGCGGTTCCTAATTATCATTCTAGGTGCAGAAACTGCTAAGCTCTGCGTATCTCTAAACTCGTTACGACCTATTATTTCTGATGGAATTTCTGCTGTGGTGCCTTGTATGGATGTGACAGTCACCAACAGGTCTGAAGATTTAGGCAAGCCTAGGTTTATATGAGACATTGTTATTATTCCTATTATAGAATTGTACAGCTGGAAGGGATCCTGAGAGGTCATCAAGTCTATCCCCCTGAACTGAGGCAGGAACAAGTAAGCCTTACCCATCCTGACACGTGTCTGTCCAACCTGTTCCTAAAAACCTCCAATGATGGGGATTCCACAGACTCCCTTAGAAGCCTATTCCAGAGATTAACTACTGTTCTACTTTGCCAGTTTTTCTTAATATCTAACCTAAATCTCCTTGCTGCAGATTAAGCCCTTTACTTCTTGTCTTACCTTCAGTGGACATGGAGAACAATTGATTAGAGTCCTTTCTTCATAAAAGGTTTAGAAAAACTGACCTATCATTTTTGTTGCTCTCCTCTGATTCTCTCCAATTTGTTCACATCTTTCCTAAAGGGTGGCACCCAGATTTTTACACACTACTCCAGCCGAGGCCTCACCAGTGCCAAGCAAAGCAAGACAATTACCGCTTGTATCTTACATACAATGCTTCTAATACCCTCCAGAATTATATTCGCCTTTTTCGCAAAAGCATCACATTGTCGACTCATATTTAATTTGCGATCCACTATAACTCCCAGAACCTTCTCAGCAGTACTGTCACCTAACCAGTTACTCCCCATGTTGTAGTTGTGCATTTGATTTCTCCTCCTTAAGAGAAGCACTTTGCACTTGTCTTTACTGAATTTCATCTTGTTGAATTCAGACTATTTCTCCAATTTGACAAGGTCATTTTGAATCAGTCATGATGTGGACACATGGCTCTTTGCCTGAACAGAAGTCACAAGCAAAGATCAACAGCTGACATTTCTGCGGCCTCTCATGCCATAACATATCAGTAGTCTTCCTTTCACCAAACCATTCAAAAACATACCATAGCAAACAATCCTGCGTTGGGGGTGCATAGACTAGATGAACTAATGGGAAATTTCCACATTAATTCCTATTATTCTAAAAAGAAGGGATGGAGGGGGAGATGAAGCCTGCTCATGTACATGAAATACATACATTTCTACTTTTTCCTGTGATGGCCACCAAACAATTAGGGTTCAAGTGTTTAAGGAACTGGCCTTGGATTCAAGGGATGTGACTTCAATTTCCTGCTCTGCCTCAGGCTCCCTGCATGACCTCAGGCAAGTCACCTGGGGGGAAGATTTTCAAAGGTGCAAATGGCAGTTTAGTGACTAACTCCCATGGACTTTCAAGGGGAGTTAGGTGCCAAACAGCCATTTATGCCCTTGAAAAATCTGCCCCTAATTAGTCTCTCTGTGCCTGAGTCCCCCATCTGTAAAATGGGAATAACAGTACTGCTATACCTCACAGGGTGTTGGGAGGATAAATGTATTGGAGATTGTGAAGTGCTCAGATACTACAGCAATGGGGTCAGATACATACCTAGGCACACAGAAATCCAATCAGCACCCCCAAAAACACTATTTAAAAGTAAGCCTAGATCTCTCTTTTCTGAAAGAACTCAATATGCAATTGCTTCTATCAAGCTGTTTCGTTCAGAACCTTCACATTCTGACCCCATCCACTTCATTACAAATACGCACGTCATCGCGGTGGATTTAAATTCAGAGCATTATTGGCTGCTCTTGAGGTTCTTCATGAGTAAGCAGTGAACTCACACTGGAACAAAGCTGCCTCTAGAGAAAAACTGCCATCTGTTTACACAGCTACACAGGCCAGATAAAATGCTTGTGACTTTCTATTATATACAAGATCTAAAAAAAAAAAAATCTCCTCCTCATCTCACCACATCAAGTTCAAGTTTCCAGTCCTTATCTTTAAGGCTCTTCACAACACTGCCCTTCCTTACTTGTCTGCTCGTGTTTCTTCTTGCATTGCCTTTCTTCTCTGCTCTGCCGACGATGCCAGCCTTCTCTGACCATTTGCCAGCTTCTCACATAAACGTGTCTGAACTTTCCTCCATAGTACTCCTAACACATGGAATGCTGTCCCAGAACTGATCTGTACCGCTACCATCCTTTCCTCCTTCACATCCATTCTCCAGGCCCACTTCTGCTGCTATCCCTACAAGAGACCAGCCAACTCATGATGGCTGCATTAAAGGGCAGATGGGGTTAGCTGGCATGTATCTATTTAATAAATAATCATGTGCCAATGCATATCTTTATATAATAAAAAAGTATTTGCTTGTACAAAGTAGGGGTAGGCAACCTTTCAGAAGTGGTGTGCCGAGTCTTCATTTATTCACTTTAATTTAAGGTTTCGCGTGCCGGTAAAACATTTTAACATTTTTAGAAGGTCTCTTTCTATAAGTCTATATTATATAACTAAACTATTGTATGTAAAATAAACAAGGTTTTCAAAATGTTTAAGAAGCGTCATTTAAAATTAAATTAAAATGCTGATCTTACGCCACCAGCCTGCTCAGCTCGCTGCCAGCCTGGGGTTCTGTTCACCTAGGCCGGCAGCGGGCTAAGTAGGGCCTGCGGCCGGGACCCCAGACCTGGGGGTGGGTGTTTCAGGGGTCAGGGCAGAGGGCTGGGGGGGGGGGTGCAGGGCAGAGGGCTGGGTGTGTGTGGGGGGGTTCAGGGCAGATGGATGGGGCTGTGGGGGTGCAGGGCAGAAGGCTGGGGTGCTCGGCTCGTGTGGGTGCTCCCAGCCCCCTGCCCTGAGCGGCTCATGGCAGGGGGGCTGGAAGGGATATGCCTTGTTCCACCCCCTTCCCTACCTCTCTTTGCCTCCTCTACGGAGCTGTGTGCACGCTGCCGCTCTTCCCCCTCCCCCTCGCTAGGGCCATCAGCTGATTGGCCAGGAACGGAGAGGAGGCGGGGCCGGAAAGCACCACACTGGGGGAAGAAGCGGGGGATGGGGGAAGCTTGGCTGCCGCGGAACCAAGCTTCTGCCTCCTGCCCCCGCAGGGGAGAGCCGTGGGCGGGGGGGCCTGAGTGGGGCTGGGGGCCGGGACCGCGGCAGGGAGCTGCGTGCCACTCAGAATCAGCTCGCGTGCCGTGTTTGGCACGCGTGCCGTAGGTTGCCAACCCCTGATATAAAGTATATCACTTGTCTTCTTAGGCTCAAGTCCTGCAAATATTTACAAACTTGCTTAACTGTACACATGTGAATACTCCCAGTGGAGATATTTATGTGCATATAGTTAAGCACATGGGTGTTTCCAAGATAGGGGTCTTTAAGTGTAAGCTCTGTGGGACAGAAACCATCTCTTTGTATGTGCCAGCACAAAATGGGGATGTGACCTTCCTTTTGGCAGCTGGACAATACAGCAAAATAAATATTAAATAAATAAAAAAAAGTGGCAAAAGATCAAGAAATACGCTGGCGTATATATCAGGGCAAGAAGCGAAAGGGTTAGTCCTGGACTTTAAATCCTCCCATCACCACTACTTTTTAATATTTTATTCCAATTCACATAAAAATAAACATGGACAACTAACAGTCCAACAACCTTGGCTTTGCCCCTCTTTAATACTATGTTTAAGGGGTGGGGGGGGGGGGGGAGAGAAAGGCAAACGTGCACATTTGTGGGCCAGATTCTCAGCCGACTTAAGCCAGTGTGGCTCCATTGAAAACAACAGGGCTATGCTGATGTACACCAGCTGAGGACCCATCCCTGTATATTTATATGTCTGTTTATGAGCATGTTTGATACTGAAACTTAATTAAGACCTATCAGTGACTGTACCACAATCTTCCCATTCAAGACTGGTGAAGAGGCAAACTTTGTCATGGAGATATTGGTTCTTGTTGGCCTAACCCACCCATTAATCATGTAGGCACTTAAAATGCCCCTTTAATGTCTCCAATTTTCGTTAGACAAGGCTGAGCGAAAACAATGTCCGCTGGGTTTGGCTTTTAAGCAGAAATAAAATAATCATTTTTTATAATGGAACTTTGAAAGCTGGTATATTGTGTTGTAAATAAGACAGCATGAGCAGACAAGTTAACTGAGATGTGGATAAGCCCATAAAATAACTGCTTTTCATAATGGTTTCAAACACACAATTGAGGTCCATGCTACAGTGCTATTCGCAAGATGCGAATAAGCACAATTCCATTAACTTTGGCTAATAGGATAGCCACCTTAACAAGTCTTTCAAAGATGAGAATTCACAGATTGTTTCATCCCACTGGACTGCAGGAACAAGTCCTCACAATACAACGCAATTTTGCACATCAGGAATACTACATAACGCAAGCCTCTCAGCAAACGACCAGTGTGGGTCAATATACAGTTAGGGCTTGAACTGGAGCAACGCTCAGCACCCCAACCTGCTCCCGAAATAAATGAAAGCACCTCTCATCAGGCCGTAAAAATGCTAACATTTAATATCCAGAGAAAGACCAACGTTACTGACATTGGTACGTCACCGGTCAAACTTGAATGGCTTAATTATCATCATATCTAGTCTGCAGTTCATCAAATAAAAAGCAAATTATTAAAAAAAAACAAAAAAACAATCCCCACCACCAATTCCCACCTTCAAAGAAAGAAGAAGGAATCAAACAAGACATATGCTACTCAAGTTGCTTAGTGGATCTCTCAAAGCCATTCAAATACTACAGTAACAGGGGCAGTATAAAATCCTGAATAGAACAGAACAGACCCTAGACCAGTGGTTCTCAACCTATTTACCATTGTGGGCCACATATGCAGCTCTCTCTGTGTTATGTGGGCCACATCCATACAACATATATATACGACCTTAATAGCCTGAGGATGTCACATGGGCCACGGCTAAGGTGACCAGACGTCCCGATAAAAATCTATATTTTGGCTACTTTTTTCAGTCTTTTTTACCCAATATTTAACTGTTCCGATATTTAACTTTCCCGATATTTAACTCCTTGTCCTGCATCCCGACCGATGTACGATTGGGACATCATTTGTCTCGATATTGTAGGGTTGCCAGACGTCCAGTTGGCAAGGGGCTGGCAAGCTCCCTACCTGGCACTGCGCAGCTCCCCAGAAGCGGGGACATGTCCCTCTGGCTCAAAGGAGCAGGAACGACCAGGGGGGCTCTGTGTGCTGCCCCCACCATGAGCACTGGCTCCGCAGCTTCCATTGGCCAGGAACCGCGGACAAAGGGAGCTGTGGGGGAGTGCGCCTGTGGGCGAAGGCAGCAGCAGCGCGCAGAGCCGCCTGGCCGCACCTCTGCCTAAGATCCAGAGGGAGATGCTACTGCTTCCGCGGAGCCACCTGAGGTAAGTGCCACCTGGAGCCTGCACCCCCTCCCATGCCCCAACCCCCTGCCCTGAGCCCTCTCCCCCACCCAAACTCCCTCCTGGAGCCCGCATCCCAAACCCCCTCCCGTGCCCCAACCTCCTGCCCCAGCCCTGAGCCCCCCATTGCAGCGGGGGCTGGAACCAGGGCTGTGCACCTCCGACCTGTGGCTTGGGGCAGGGGCTGGAGCTGTGCACCCCCGCCATGCAGCTTGCAGCAGGGCCTGGAGCCATATGCCCCCCAAGCAGCTTCCTAGGGCTGTGTGCCCCTCTTCCCCATGTCTCCGGGGGGGCAGTGAACCTGTGGCTGCTCCCTCACCCCAATGTGTCCCAATATTTTACTTGTGCAATCTGGTCACCCTAGCCGTGGCTGTGTGCTGATTGGGCCGTGGGTTGAGAAAAACTGCCCTAGACCATCTCCATGGAGGACTCTAGTATATAATACAGTCAAAGAAAAAAACCAAATACATACATATACAAGAAAGTCACACCAAAATATCAACTTTACAGTAACATTAAAGTACCTTAACTCACCATAATGATGCCTTAGGTACTACAGTACCTACAGAGGCACAATTTGTTTGATCAGAACTCCTTGCGTAAGTCAGCCAGGGCAGGTTTTGGCCCACAGCATCTGACATGCGCTGCTGAGACACTCCTGAAAACTCACTCTGTTCTGGTTGGGGTTAAGGTCAAAGTAGCAGCTATAGCTTAGAAGCACCCTGCTTTTGTCAGCTCACATTAGCCTGTTAGCATGTTTTAATGTTCTCCCCCTCCTCCCATCTTTAGATAAGGTGAACCATGGTGATGGTTGATGCATTGGCACACACAGTTAGGCCATCTGCAGAGAAAGTTGGGTAAAAAGGACTGAAAAAAAAGTAGCCCAAATATAGTTGCTGGCTAGTTTAGATGATTGAGAGGAGAATGATGAGACCAATTGCTCAAGAAAAATAAAAATCTGTTTGTCTGCCACAGGATCAGAATGTTAAATTAAACCCTACAGCACTGGGACTAAAAGGAAAAAGCCCCTAACACTGAGACTTTCAGCTACTTTATGTAAAGGCAAGAGACTGAAGTCATCTGCTGTGTTCTCACTTTAGCAAAATCTTCAGGAGTTATGACATTGGCCAGGTCAGATTGAGGATTTATATTATGAGGGATCCCAGAGGAGGAGGAGGAGTGGCAGTATTGGCAAGGTATGGTATTGGGTCTGCAGAAATACAAATATTTTGGCTAATGCAACACAGGCAGCTTGGACAAAAGTTGAAGAGAAACCTGTATAGAAAAACTGGAGCATTTTTCATGGGGGCTTAATTACTCAAATATGGACTAGGATATCTATGCAAAACAACCCTAAGGGACACCACTTCAGAGGAACCGTAAGATTCCTTTGCACTTTGTCATGCAGCCTATATGACCAGAGGCTAATATAAGCCAAATGCTAGAACAGGGATAATGAATCGTGTTGAAATTAGGAAGGCTCTAGGACAGGGCAATTTCAAGACCACCTGGATCTAAAATATTTAAGGAGGAATACAATGAACCAAGAAACCCCAAACCTTTTGGCTTTAGGAAATGCAACCTGCCCTAAGAAATTCCGACAAATTCAATAATGCTGCTGAAAAGGTAGGAAATACAGCATATCAGAAACAGTAAGAGAGGCAATAACTGGAATGCAGCCCAGTATCTGGGAAAGGTAAGGCAATACAGATAGAATGACGTAGCACAAAGCTCCAACTGCTCTGTTTCTATCTCCTGGCAGGGAGAAATAAATCCCACAGATGAACCAAGATAGAATGGTCTCTTTATTAAGGGCCTTGACCCATAGCTCACTAACGTGTCAGAGTCTTTCCATTGGCTTCAGTGGGCTTTGTATCAGACCCTAAATGGATTCCAAGTAGGCAACAGGTAAATATATTTGTCCTCAGGGGCAGGGAGGAATGGAGAACTGGAGGAAGAGATTAAAGAAATACTTGTTATGTGCCATTTCAACAAATGGGCTATTTTATTTGTCTTAACACGTTGCGAGTGAACTGAAATATGGTTCAATGAACAGGAACTGCCAGGGGCAGCCGCAGCTCATACACCTGATTTCTTAAGAAATTCTTTGAGTCTTGTGCAAACAGAGCCAACTGCTAACACAGGTGACTGCAGGTCCTTCCTCCCCCTTTAGAATGTATTCCGCCCACCCTCCTAGGCAGACCAGCCAAGAGTCACTACAGAAGGAAGAGAGCATGGCAGAAAGGAATAATTATCATCATTCCCCATTTTACAAATGGGAAATGGAGGCACAGAGAAATGAAGTGATATGCCCCAAGTCACAGAGGAAGTCTGTGATGGAACCAGGATTTGATCCCAGGTCTCCTGAGTCACTGTCCAGAGCCTTAACTGCAAGACTACCCTTTTCCCCCAGGACAGAATAAGGCTGATTGCAGAAAGCCACTTGTTTTCTAGGATGATGTCTTTAGCATCATTCAAGTAGAGCACCTGCCATCAGGCTAATTCCTGTCAGTCACTTTTGAAGTGTTTCACTGCACCATCAAAACAGAGTTAGCAAAGAAGAGTGGGAAAGACAGAGAATGAAAAATGAAGATAGTGGCAACAGAAACTAACAGCAGCTACAGTAACTGCCTGAGGACAATGGGAAATGCAATGTATTAAAATTAAAGACGACACTTTAAAATAATGGTCTAGTTAACTGATGCTAAATTACAGTTGAAAGCCTGTGTAAGTACTTATGACATCTGCATTACAACCAGTTGAGTTCATCAGGATTATAGTTACTGCAATTCATGCCAAACAAATTAATAAATATTGAAACTTTAAAATAAAAGTTTTAAAGTGACATTGTAAAGTACATCAGCCTTCCCCAAAATGTTTGGCACTTGTGCAAGGCTTACTAAGGACTAGAAGTGTTTTCACCATTGGAATGGGTGCTATTGGTTTCCTGCTACATCCTGCAACCAAGCTCAGTTCATGCAAACCAAAGAGTGAAACTGACCAGACACGTCATTAGCATGTGGCTAAAAGAAATGCAAAAAGTTAACAAAATGTATGATTCTAAGTTGGCTGTTTCCCCTTTAACAAAAGCAAAACCTGGTATATTACCTATTGGCTGACTATTTCAGAGAGAATTAAAGTAAAAATAAATGTCATTTATCTAGTATGTTTTTAGATGACTGACGTCTAAGATTCTGACTGGCTAAGTTAAAGTCATAATAATAAAAGAGCCAAATCCTGACCATCTTCCCATTCTCTGTACAGACCCCAGTTCTGTTATGGAAACAGGGGAAGGATTTGGGGATTCCAAGATAATACATAACTGTGGAGCTCTGTCCATGGGGACCCTCTTGACCCAGAACGTAGTGGACAAGAAGGGAGAGCAGCATGGGCGAGGACAGTGGATCGACAATACCGAGGTCCCCCAGCCAGTTTACCTCATGAAGAAGACTGGCCTCAGCTGCCATTCAAGCTACTGCAGCACTGAGGCAACAGCAATAACTCCATAGCAGTTCTGTGTCTTGGAGCAAAGAATTCCTCCCCACCCCACACCTTCTCACAGATATGCCCAGTACATTGTTTGGCCACTTAGGCTGCATGTTGGGTTCCAGAATTTAGCCTAGAGAATATATACCACTATAATCCATAAGTATTATATTTCCAAAGCACTACCCAAGGAGTTACATCCTAAATCTCATAAAAGTTTAACAGGATTTGGGTCCTTAACTTTCTGCTTCAAAATGAAGCCCTTAGGTCAGGTGCTCAGCATACTGTATTTTCATATATTATATGGCCTTCAACCCAGAACTGCACGCTAGCAGATGACACATCAACCCTTCACCTTCCATAATCTTCTTTTTTTGCTAATTATCAGAGATCTTTTCTTTTTGTTGTTGATTTTCTTTTAAACAAGAGTTTTCCTCCCCTCTCAGCCCACCTTTCCCTCCAATTAGATCCTGAAAGGGAGACATTTACAAGGCAACAATCACACCAGTGCCATACTACCAGGATGTCAAACACAGGGCTGCGACTTGGCTGCATTACCAAGTAGAGAGAGAAGAAACTGGATGGGAGGGGAAAGAAATATTTGTAATAAGGTGGCAGGTTGTGCCTCTGAGACTCATGCATGGAGAAGACGAGGCCCTCCTTGAACAGAAGCTACTGTTCCCTAGTGGAAAGGGGTAAGTGACCTTCCCCGTACCATCCTTTCCTTCTCAGGATGGTGGGGACAGCTCACCACTAGGTCACGGGGCACATTACCACCAAAAAGATATTGGAGGGAGTTCTGAAAGAACCAAAAAAAGTAATTAAGAAGCTGGAGAGATTCCCTTACAAGGAAACATTAGAAGTCTTATTTGACACTCTTACTCAAGCAAAACTCATCTGCCAACTGCCTCATCTGCCAAGTGAGCTTGGGCAAATCACATCACCTTTCTGCACCCCTGCTTCCCATCTGTATGTCTTATTTTGAATGTAAATTCTTTGGGGCAAGGACTCTTTCCTCCTAGGAGTTGATAGTGCCTAGCACAATGGGGCTGTTTAGCACTATCATAATATAAATAATAAATATTACAACTAACATTTGCCTAATAAGCCATCTGTTTCAACAGGGAAGGAGAATGGAGAAAGACATTAGAAGAGGTAAAGGTAGGCAAATTATTAGACTGAGTATATGTGTTCAACAAAATATATGATGGCATGAGGCACTATAAAGTTTTGGGGGTGATTACTGCCATGGAAATAACGCTAAGTCATCTGTCGCTCTCGTGAGTAACACGGTACCGCTAAAACCATGACAGAACAAACTTTGCAACACCCACACTGTCACATTCCCTGACTTTTGCTCTCCGTATAGATACAGATGCATATTTTACTGAACATTTTAAAATATTTTAAACATATTTTAAAAGAATGTTGAAAAATGAGTTGAGAGTGTTAAATAAGAGTGGATCCAAAAGATGCTCTAATTGAGCCTAACAGCATAATGAATCACATGAAGAAGACACTCAAACATTGTTTTGAAAAACAAGGCTCTTTTGTGGCTTTGAATGACAGTCTTGCATTCTAGGATGAACTGTGCTTACTACTTCGCAAAGTTGCTGTGTGTGGGGGGAGAGTAGGTTGCTGCTGCCCCTCTCAGTGGGGGCAGTATATGCTCCCTTGCATGCTGGCCATCCCTGCATGTGGGTGAAGGGGTGGGAATATCGCCATGACCCCTACTGCTCCAGTGAGTGAAGTTAGTGTAAATCCAGAGTGATATAACTAATAGCAGAATATAGCCCTGGATATTTCAAAAGATACAGATTGACTTAGATTATAAACTTCTGGGGGACAGGGACAGCCTTTTTGTCCTAGGTTTGTACCGCACCTAACACAATGGGACCCTTGTCTACGATTAGGGCCGCAAGGCACTTACCACAACACGAGTACTAAATAAGAACAGATTACATCAATGCTTTTAAGGTTTACTTCTCACTTTCTCAATCTTTAAATTCTTCACATTGGGTACTATTATTCAACCAGTCTGAAACACTTACAAGACACGTATACAAGACTGTGACGTACATTAACTTTTAGTATGTGTAATGGAACTAATTGGACATTCAAGAGCACACCAAAGTATTATAAGGAACAAGATACTAAGATCCAGCTTGCCAATACTAGACATACTCATTCCAACTCAAAACTGTGTCATGGCTGGAGCGGACCATGGAGAACAAGCAGGGTTTACTGATTATTTGCATATTCTCTTTCCCCCACCCCCCACCCTTTCTAAGGATGGATTTGATTACTTGGAATTCTGGGCTAAAAAATTGAAAATTCTGCACTCAGTATTTTAAAATTCTGCAAATTTCTGCATATTTTATTTGTCAAAATAACACTAATCACACCAGTTTCCATTATTTTGGTAATTTATTTCAAAATACCTGCCAGCAACTCTGTCTATTACAATAGAGACAACAACAAAAAATTCCCCCAGGAGTAGAGAGTTAAAGAAACCTCTACAACAATCCAGGTCCTATTTCTCTACTCCCTCCCCCCAGAGCCCAACCCCAGGGTGCCCCCCCAGCCCAGACACCCAGACCCCATAGCCCCCAGGGCGCTCCCCAGCCCAGACACTCACACCTCCTACCCCCCAGAGCCCAGCCACGGGGCACCTCCCAGTCCAAACACTCCCATCCCTTACTCCCCAGAGCCCAGCAGCAGAGCACCCCCCAGCCTAGACACCTGCACCCACACCCCAGGGATCCAAAGGGAGAAACAGCCTGATGTGGATCCCAGGCTTGTACAGCTTTTCCTACACGCTGCCTCCTTCCTTCAGTATATGCACTGCAGCTTCTGGGAACCCTTCACCTCTTCCTCCCCTCTCTCTCCAGCAGTGCCTTCTATTTGCTAGCTGGGAAGCCAGACTCTGCCAGGTCCAGTGGCCCCTAGTGGTGGCCAGCAGCTCTGCAGCTCATTTCTGCAAAGGAAAGGAAATTCTGCACAGAACATTAATTCTGTGCCAATTTCGCATTGCGCATTGGCACAGAATTCCCCCAAGTATAATTACTTGTACTGGCAAAGGGTATGCAAACAGTTGTATGTGGTAAATGGAAAAAGCTACTTCTTGCGGCAGCACTGAATGCGCCAATTCTAGAATTCTATGTAGTATGCCTGGTACGTTGATTCACATATATCCACCTCCGCGGTTTTTCAGCAGTGCTGGTTAGTAAGCTCTGGGACTGAAAGTAAAAGGTTTGGGCATTCTTGTTTATGAGAGGACTCTATTGTGTTCTACAGGCAAAAACTGTAGCTGGTTTCAGTCTCCATACTGGACCTGTACGTGTAGAAGCAACTGAAAAAAATAAAGTGCTAATTTTTCTTGCTAAATCTAAAACAGATTAAGACAACACACACACTTGGCAAAGAGTGTGTGGACCAAAATGCCCAAAGTAACCTTTTCTTTCAGGTGTACTAATGCAGCACGGATATAAATTTGCTCAGAGTCTATAACTCCCCAAATGTGCGACACAGAACACACATTTGTACTAAACCAGTAAAGAACAAGGATGAAAAGTTTAAAAAACTCATGTAAACAGTAAGATTGATGTGTGATTAAAAAAAGGATTAAATGTTTAATCTGGGGCAATAAATAGCCCTGCAAATGTTTAGTGCAAGATTTGCTGGCTCTGGCCAGCTCATGTTCTCTTTGCCTTGAGGACAGATCCTTGCTATTAGGGAAAAGGCCATATGATTTTTTTTTTTTTAAATAGACTAAAAAGAGGGTAAGATTTTCACCTCTCCTTTTTCCACCCACACCTCTCCTTTGTTTGCTCTGCCGCACAACAACATAAATGGATCTAACGCCACCTCTGGTATTATAACAAACTGCGGTATTTCCATGGTATTTATCTTCCATGGACTTCTCTACATCTCATCTGCTATGTGACTGAAATAATTACATCCTTGAATACTCTAAGCTCATACAGTACATGGAACAGATTGAATTTATGTTGTATGTTCACTCCTAGAAATAAAGAGCCACAATGGCCCCCAAATCAGAGCCACGCCTCCACAGCTCACTTTGCAGCATATTTATCAACAGCTCTGTAGGATGTGGCTAGCCCCTCCATTGCTTTTAATTTATAACACTCCATAATGACTGCAATTAGTCCCCATTAAGTAAAAGAGCTGAATGCTCATGCTGTACAACAACATATTTTTATTTCTTCTTTTGCACTGAGCTATATTTATTAGCCATCTGGATTGCCAAATTATTTAAAAACCCAGGATGTAAACCCTTTAAAAGCACCCAAGTATGAATGCTTTCTTCTATAGTAATTAATACTGATTTATAAACATTCAGGATTAGGGAACAAATACTTAATTCTCTCCTAATCCTTTCGCCAGCACGACTTTGTGGTCACGAATATAGATTAACCAGCCTGAAGTTAATAGCATTTGAAGGACAGAGCTGATCAGCCGTGCATAACACCATGATATTGCAGTCTGCTTCTACCACAAATTTACTGTAACCTGTGGGATTAGGACAGATTCAGGAGACTGCCATATTTCTGTTTTATGCCTAATGCAATTTCCAGCTTTCACTATAAACCCATGTTCAGGGAGATTAAAGACATTAAACCCTTAAAAAGTATCAGATTGGATGATGTCTTGTAATAGCACTGAATAAGCAAATATATTTAAGATGGTGTGTTATATGTGACTCATTTAATATCACTAATCTCACCGAGATAGTTTTGTTGATCTTCAGGAGACCCACGTTCTATTCCCAGCTCTGACACCTGACCTGCTGAGTGACCTTGGGCAAGTCACTTTCCTTCTCTGTGCTCCTGCTTCCTCCACTCTTTGTCCACCTTGTCTATTTAGACTGTAAAGCAGGGTCTCTCTCCCTCCCCTCTTTGAGGCAGGGGCTGTCTCTCGTGTGTGTTTGTACACCACTGAGCATAAAGAGGCCTGTATCTTGGTTGGGGCCTCCAAACCCTATTGTACTCATAATAAATAATCATAATACAACACAACAACTATATGGTAGTATTAACCTCTGTTTCCAGCTCTGCTTATATGTAATGCACTCTGCTTTGGAAGCTAGTGGGAAATCAATGCAATGTTCAGAAAGGCTGTTACATCAAATGTCACTGGTTCAATGAATTCCATCTTCTCTACCCCTTGCTGTTAATGTCCATTCTGTTCCTGTCTGCCACTCAAGTGCCAATCTTAAAAACAAAAAGCTTTCTGGATCTAAGCAGATTTTTAAAAATCAAAAGTTTATTTGCTGCAGCAGTGTTTTTGGAAGAAAACTGCATTTGAGAAATAATCAAAACCTGATCTCAGCCAAAGTGCTGAAGAACTACCTTCTTACTGGACTGTTTCAGAGCAATTGCTAAAAGCATGAACACAACCAAAACCAGCTAAGCAAATACAGCAGAAAGGTGGGCTGTTCAAATCTGCCAAGACTGCAGTTTGCTAACATGTCTTTAATCCAGACACAAAGAATCAAGAAGAAAACAGTTATATGAAAACAAACAATGTACTTCAGTCTCTCTTATCTGCTGGTAGCTCTCATTCATCTGAGCGTATGTCTACACTGCAATTAGACACCCATGGCTGGCCCATGCCACTTGACTTGGGCTGGCAGGGTCCAGGCTCACGGACTGTTTAATTGTGGTGCAGATATTCGGGCTCGGGCTGGAGCCTGGCCTCTAGGACCCCCTGAGGTGGGAAAGTCCCAGAGCTCAGACTGCAGTCAGAGCCCAAACATCTACACTGCAATTAATCAGCCCCGCGAGCCCAAGTCAGCAGCACAGGCCAGCCACGGGTGTGTAATTACAGTGTAGACATATCCTATGTGTTGGGTGGAATTCAGTGTGTCAGGGAAAATATAGAAAACCTATATCAAGTGCTCCCTTTTCTGCTGCAAACAAACAGTTATTTTCCCTCAGTACCTTAAGCAGCACATAGGGTCACCAAAGAATTAGCACTTCATTTAACAACCACTAGTTCAAAGATTTCATGTGTACTAGAGTTTACCTTCATCCACAATACACAAGTTAAGTTCTGCCATGCTCACTGTGTTCTCTGGATGGTTTTTCACTACGGGTCTGTCTACATTGCAGCAGGGAGTGTGCCTTCCAGGGCAGGTAGACAGACACACGCTAGCTCTGCTCCAGCTAGCATGCTAAACATTGCAGCATGGCATGGGGACAGCTCAGGCTAGCTGACCAAGTACAAACCCAAGGAGTTGGGTGGGACTGTACATGGGTGGCTGACCCGAGACACTACCCATTCTGCCGCAGCCACACTCCTATTTTTAGTGTGCTAGCTCAAGCAGAGTTTGCATGTCTACATTTATCCAAGCTAGGAATTGCATTTCCCAGACGCTGCGTAGACATAACCTGTGAGCTCCAACTTGCCCTCAGATTTATGAGGTGGATGGAGCATGTGTGGAGCTGCCTTCTACTGGGTCTTCTAAATAATCAGACTATGGCATTTTAAAGATTTAACGAGATGAAATATGCACTATATGTAGGGATCACTTCACCCACCACTGAAGTGCAGGCATCTCAGAGATGAACTGTAGATGCTGCGTAATAGTGCACAGAAACAGTTTACGGCAAGAAGTGAATATCACTCTATTCACCTGAAACTGCAAGGGCATTAAGGTACATAAAATGTAATCACTGAAATTCAGACTGAGGCAGGATACCAGGAATCCTACAAAAGTTGCCATGGAAGCCTTAATGGCCTGAAGGGTTTGTGATATTAGGCACAAGACTTATCAGGAAGACAGAGCCATCAGCGGCCTAGGGACCCAAAGTGCAGCATTCGGGATTGACTAGGAAATTGCCTCCTTTTCTGTCACTTAGGATGTGTGTACCCTGCAGCTGGAGGTCTGATGGCAGCACATGCAGACATACCATGCTAGCTCTAATCTAGCTAGCATGAGTACCAAGAACAGTGAAGTCATGGCAGCCGGATATTCGGCACAGGCTGTACAAGCCTACCAGGAATCTGGGTATCTACTTGGGCAGCTAGCTTCACTGCTACTGGTATTGGCACTAGCTAGAGTACAACTAGCTCATGCCTAGGTACTGCATTTGCACCTCTGACTCCACTATAGACACACCCTTAAATATTTCATGGAAATTTCTGGGAGGTTTTCCATCCAAGTACTGACCTGGCCTGACACTGCACTTGCAAACTGTGACAGGATCACACTAATGCTATTTAGTATTCACATTATCAAAGCTTTTTGCAAATGACGACTAATTAATTCAGGGAAAGCCATCCTTAAGAGGCACTTATTGTGAGCATCTTAAAATGTAAGTTCAAGGCCATCTACTGCTCTAGCGCCACACAAAGAACTCCCACTGATGTAGAAGGAAATTGTAAAGATTGGGATGACATAATGCCCTTTGCCACTGCATTTTTTCCATACAGTTGCAGTAGCTGAACCCACACAGAGGTTCTGGAAGCCTGCATGCAGCTCTCATTGGCTCCAATGGGAGCCACACAAGCGAAGCCAATGCAGAATGTGTTCTTTGTTTGCACTCCATTCCTTCATTCTGTCCCTTCGGGTACTTTTGCCACTTGCATGGAAGAGCTTTTCCTCTGCAGCCTTCTTATCTCTTTTCACCCAATTTTCAAACTGCCTCCAAAAACCTGTCTCTTGTCCCTTGCTTAAACAGCTTCTTAATTTCTCTTTTCTGCTGCTATTCTGAGTTGGTGATTTTAATTTATGGGATAGGCACCCGGAGGACAATAATTACGTGTTTTGTTTGTTTATCTGTAGAGACTCAAACAAATAATACCATTTTATGAAAAACTTTATCCAAAATAAAGCTGCGTATTGTATTCATGCGACCCAGTATCTAATCCTAAATGTCTGTTCCAAGGAGTCAGTGTACAGTGGTATGTTTCCTTCCCAAAGTGCTTGTGAAGCTTCTATTGATGTTATTGAGCAATGCAGGAACAATTAGAAGGGACTACTCTCCAGAGTTTAAGAAGCAGGGTTTATTTGGGGGCAGTTTTAAAGCAAAATGGACTGATACCTATGTGGGAAAGATTCAAGCCCCTTCATAAAGTTTCACTTAAATTAACTCGAAGTCTCCATCTAGCTGCTGACGGCACTGCAGCCTACTTAGCAAAATGAGTCCAGTGCACAGTTCCAGGCAATTTAGAATTGGTTGCTCTCCCTGCTGAGGCTATGCATGTGTAGCTCAATGAATGAGCTTCTTTCTGAGAGATGGAGGATGCCTAGAGGTCAGGGTTGAGGTAAACAACACAGACATCTTTGTATGCCTCACTCTTCCCCCCCCCCCCCACTGGAGCTGCTGGACAGACACCCCAGAGATCACCTTCTTCACCCAGTCCAACGTAAGCGGGTGAGATTGCTTTTGAAGTGCTGAATTTCAGTGAATTGTTACAGCTCTGCCTGCATATAGCAAACATTGCCGGAAGACCAAATTTCTACCAGCATTTAAATGTCTGTAAGTAATGTTACACACGGCACATGCAGTGGTCCAATGGAAAAAAATCCCCATGGTACTCCCTATTCATACACACAAAGTAACCCAATTTTAAAGTGTTACAGACATGTGTAGTATTAAAGGGATGATATAGTCACTTCATATCATTCCACCAGGAGCAGGGATAACTCCCACACTAACCAATAGTGCTGACTGCCAGTGTCCAGAAGTCTCATTTTCCATGCCAAAGGCAAGTTCTAAAAGTGAAAAGCAAGTTTGTTCTAGTTCGCCACTTCAAATGATGACATAAGCACCCCCTCTTCCTTTACACAGTGGTTATAGTTATTAACTTTCTAGTTCTGCCAAAGGTAACAAGTTAACTTTACTTCAGTATTCCTAAAGTATTCAGCACAGGATGTATGTAGGAAATCTAATGGCACTGAAGATTTTAAGCACAACCTCTGAAGCTGGAGAGGACAGAAATTACTGTGGGTGTGCTATTTACTATTCCTCCTAAGCCCTCAAGTCAGTGGATTGAAATCTTGCAAAGTGCATAACTGCAGAGAGCTCACTGTTCAACAGTTTATTCTCAGGGTCAGCTAGGGATTTTGAGGTGGATGCCATGTAGACAGATGTTTATATACCCAACGTGAGAGACTGGATGGCACAGCTGACTAGACTCAAATTCAGGGGCTCACATATTTAGATCACTGGCTCATTACTACCACCAGTGCACAAGTGGTCTTAATGCACAAGCGTTGCCAACACTCTTTGCACTAAGTGGCATCATTTTGGTGAACTCAGCAGAAAGAACTGAAACATCAAGGAGAATGAATCATCAGTGTCATCGAGCGGCTGCCTCCTGCACAGTCCTCGTTCCCTGAGGTCACTCTACAGGCCAGCTCTCTCTGTTTCCCCCTTCAAGGGGATTCTTAAATAAACTCCAGACAGGCTTTTCTCTCCAATAATGCCCCTTCTCCCAGGTTCTACTGTACTGACATAAAACAATACTCAGACCCAGGGGCGGCGCTATGTATTTTGCCACCCCAAGCACGGCAGTCAGGCGGCTTTCGGCGGCGCGCCTGCGGGAGGTCCACCTGTCCCGCAGCTTCGGCACACCCGCTGCCTAATTGCCGCCGAAGCCGCGGGACCGGCGGACCTCCCGCAGGCATGCCGCCGAAGGCCGCCTGACTGCCACCCTCACAGCGACCGGCAGGCCACCCCCCGCGGCTTGCCGCCCCAGGCACGCGCTTGGTGTGCTGGTGCCTGGAGCAGCCCCTGCTCAGACCTGGGGCTTTTCTTCTCCCACCTTTAACTCTTTCCAGCACTTCCCTGCTTTGGCAGGCCACTCTCAGCCTCTACCTGGCTGGAATCTTTTTCTATGCCTGTGTTGTCTGCTCTCCCTGGCCCTCAGCCCTTTGGCTATGGCTTCCAAGCCCAAACCCTTCCTCCCAGACACACGTCTCCTACTCCCCTGCGCAAGCCTCCTGCTCACTGCAGCTGTTCTAAAGTCTCTGTCACAGCTTCCTCTGGTTATTTCCCCCCTCAGCATCCCTCTCCGCACAACTTCTTGCTGCTCTTTATAAGGGGATCAGCTGATCCCTGCTCAGATACTCCCCTCAGTAACTCGGGTTGGCTGGCCCCAGGCTATGAGTCCTTAAGGGGCAAGATGCACTATCACTCACCCTCTCATCTATTACAAGTCGTCCCTCCAGGTCAGCAAGATAAATCTTCTATTGCCATTGCCCATGTAATACCAGTTCCCAGCACAGTTTGCCAGTCTCCAGTATTGTCAATACAGCAACTTTCACAAGCAGCAAATTCATTTAGGGCCACACCACAACACCCTTATTCTAGGTTAGTCCCACTGGCTTCAGCAAAGCCCTGACAGAGCAGACGCTCAATGGGTGTCTCTCCTCAACATTTAAACTCAATGGGACTCCTCACCCGCTTAAAGTGCTTGCAGGACTGGGGTCTGAGGGCCAGAGTTTCCAAAGGATTCAGGCACCTCAGGATGCAGATAGGCACCTAGTGAAACTTTCAAAAACATCTAGATGCCTTAGGCATTATTGACAACCCTACTAGGCATCTATCTGCATCTTTAGATGCCTGAACACCTTTGAAAAATCTGGCCCTACGTTACTATTCAATATGAGCCAGGATATTAGAACACGACTCTTGACTTAGAAATTGTAAAAGAATTAAATTGTGAGAAAATACAGAACTTAAACTATTTCATATAAAAATGCATGTCTGAAAGGTAAATGTTTGTCACATACATTAGCTTTTACTCAGCAGTCCTTGAAACTTGTGGATTCTACTTGTACATTAACAGAGTTTAACATCCCGTCTTAGGATAAAGAGTTGACGTAGAGGACCAGCTAACAGTAAACACAGGTATTTGCATAAAGAAATAGAATCAGTGGGCATAGTAAATATTCTTAATTATTTACCCCAAATTAAAGCCAACAGGCAATGAAGAGAAACAACAGCCATTCCCCAGTACTATATCCTTACTGCTGTGACATGGGGTCAGATATCCATTACTTGAATGCATCAAAGATCTCTGGTCTAAAAAGATAATTTTATAATAAGCAAAATGACGTTCCCTTATATCAGATTATCACACATCACAGTACAGCATATTCCCAGGCCCAAGGAGCTAGGCTTGCTACCTGCTATTCATTTTACTAGCGGTCATGAACCAATGAGCAATTCTCACTGCAAAACATCTTGTGATGATCTAATGAAGGATGCCAGGTAAAAATAAAATTATATATAGTAATAATACCTCCTGCAACGCAAATCTGGAAAAAGCATGGAAAGATCTATGTAAAGTAGTATTTTTTAACCAAGGGATGCCTGCAATGGCAGAAATTCTATTAACCATCCCCCACTAGTTTTAAATCTACTCTGGCTTACATAAGGGCAGAAATAAACTACTGTAGTGGTTACTCTTAAAATAATACAATTTACCTTCCTCTTTCAAATGATACTGTTACCCAGTGTTTCCCTATACTTAATATTGGGAGAACTGCAAAAGACTGCAGTAAGGTTATTTATTTACAAAGGCAATGGAAATGTTAAGGGTAATCACTATATGGACAATTGTTATTTATAGAACAAAGTGGTGTACTTTACACTGTAGAAATGCAGAAGACATTGTCCATTCCCTGGAGAGATTTCATTTTACCTCAAGCAGAAACAATACAGAACAGTCAGAGGAACATACAGTGAGGAAAATAGATCTGAACTGCCTTTATCTATATCTGCTTATATATGTCTATGCTTAAAACATAAATATTTTGTATCTGCAACTGTCTGCACTATACTTGGTGGTCTGAAGTTGAAAAGTCTCTGACTAATTTTAAAGTCATAATTTTGCTAGACACTAAAAATCATGAACTCAATCAAGACAGTGGATTTATGGCTCATTACTACAATGTGTAACCCACTAACCCTCCTTTGTCCTAGGACTGCAGAGATATTAACCGTCTACTTCATTGTGAATGGTCTCTTGCAACACGTGTAAACTCCTTATCTTAAACTGTTCTACCTTGTATTTAGTGGTGACATTCTGAGTACCTTTCTCAGACCTGAAGATCTCTGTGTAAGCTCAAAAGCTTGTCTCTTTCACCAACAGAAGTTGGTCCAATAAGAGATTACCTCACCCATCCCAGTCTCCTAAAAGAAATTCAATTTAAAGGAGAAAATTTTATGTAACCAAGTATTGTGGATATCAACTTAATTAGGTCCTAAATTGCTACGGTGACAGATGCCCTCGAAAGGCCTAACATCTGACGTAAGAACTGTTTTAAACTCCCTAGCTGTAAAAACAAAGGCACTTATGCAGAGGCTAAGAGAGATGAAGGAGAACCTCAAGGCTACAAGAGCTGATGTCACATGAACTCTAAGCACAGGCCTGTTTCTGAAAGGCACAGAGCCAAGTATCCACTCATACCTGGATCATCTGTATTTATCTATCAATGCACACACATTACCTTTACTATTTAGTTTGTAAAGTGTATAAAATTGAGTATAAATGATTACTTCAGCACCCCTAAATGATTTAAGGCTGGGATTTTCAAAGGAGCCTGAGAGAGCCAAGTGTCCAAATCCCACTGACAGTCAATGTGTGCATTTGATGCTAGGTAGTGTATATTGACAATTTTATTACCAGTCAAAGGGTATGGTTTAGAGAAGAGGGAATAGATAACACTTGCATCCCAGGCATGCTACTACACAGGTCTCTGTGCAAACTGCAACCAATTGCATTTGCTGGCTGATTCTCAGAAGTTTTAGAGGTATTGGTTATGCCTCCAGTTGCCATAAGAAGACATAACACATGTTAATGCTCACAACAAAACCTGAAACCTCACAACTTTTCTGTTTTGGGGTTTTGATACAATCACAGTTGATTTACTCCTTCCTAAAAAACATGCAAAATCTGCAGACTGACACAATTTTGCTGGATAATCCTGCTGAAACATATGGCTTTCACCAAGTTTCACTCTGTCTTGGGTCTGAATCACTGGTTTGCGACACTTCAATTATTCCCCCAAATAAAGACAATTTTACAAAAGACAAAAGGTTAAAAACCACTAGCTCTAACTAACACTGTTGCTGAAGTACTGGAGTGAGGCTACTTGCTTCAGTTGCTAGAACATAGGTGCATTGACCTTTTCTCTTCTGTTGACACAGAACATTCCAAATCAGATATAACAAGGGCCTCTGGAAAACCTCAACTGTGCACAATTTAAAAAAAAAAAAAAAAAATACTGGGCAAATCCTGCCCAGCCTCCATGAAATCAGAAGTCCCATAGATGCCACAGAGCCAGTATTGTTCTGCTCAATGAGATAGGCAGGATTTTGGGAAGCCTGTGCAGCCAGGGGAGTGTAAAACATCACTGCAGATGGTGGACTTCAGTATTGGAGATAGTGAATCCACAGACCCTCCGTCCTCCTGTCCATTGCCCTTTTCTAAGCAGGGGCTTAGAAGCCACAAAAGCTACCAAAGCCTCCATGCTGAAGTACCAGCCACGCAGTATTCTAGGGGAAAGCATTCTTTCAAACAACCGCCTTTCCCAGCAGAGAACCCCTGGACACAGTTCAGCTGTTTGTGCTACATGCTGCTTTTCAGGATCTGGGGCTTACACAAGTACAGTACTGTATATGACTGGTCATTATTATTTGCATTATTGTGGCACCTAGAAGCACCAGTTATGGACCAGGACCCCATTTTGCTGGGAACTGTACAAATAAACACTGCACAAAAAGACAATCCCTGCCCCAAAGCACTCATTCATGAGTTTTAGTCCCCCGCAATCACTATCCACCACTGTTGGGTTATGTGAATTTTGTAGACCTATTCATGGCTTAAAAAGCTACAGCGGCAAAGAATAATTAAATGGAGCAGATATCTGTTATAACACTCCATTTAAAAAATAATAATCAGCAATGATTATAGGTGCAATGCATAAAAACAGCCACATCTCCTGCATTATGCTAGGTACTGAACAAACTCATAATGAGCATCAGTCCCTGCCCCAAAGAGTTCACAATCTACAGCCACGTCTACACTACCCGCCGGATCGGCGGGTAGTAATCGATCTATCGGGGATCGATTTATCGCGTCTCGTCTAGACTCAATAAATCTATCCCCGAATCGACACCCGTACTCCACCTCGGCAGGAGGAGTAAGCGGAGTCGACGGGGGAGCCGCGGCGGTCGACTTGCTGCCTTGAGGACGGCCAGGTAAGTCGAACTAAGATACTTTGACTTCAGCTACACGAATAGCGTAGCTGAAGTTGTGTATCTTAGATAAATCCTCCCCCCCTCCCCCCCAGTGTAGGCCAGCCCTACGTAAACAAAACAGACAAAAAGTTGGAGGTGAAACAGGCACAGAGAGGTGAAGGGACTTGCACAAGGACTCAACTGAGACTAGAACCCACATCTCTTGATTCCCTAATCCAGTGCCCTATCCAGTAAGCCACACTGCCATATTACCAATGTGTCATAACCACCATTCACAATACAAAGGATATTGGTATAATAATCTCTCATCCTGAGAAATGCTCATCTCCAGCAACAGGACTTCAATGAGAGTTACCAGTGATCAGCACTTCTCAGAACTGGCCCTTAAAGACCTTACTAAATAAATTTGGTTTTACTGAGATTTAAAATCATAATCATAGCCTGGGCCAGATTCCCCACTTCTCTACTCTGTTATATATCTGTGCAACTCTGCCCAAGTGAATGGGTCAAACATTAACCAGTCTCCCAAGGCCTGGTGACATGATTTATCTGTAACAACAAATACATTATTTTATTCTTATTTGTCACCAATTCTTCCACTGTGTTCTCTAGTTGCATTGGTATAATTAAGCACCTTTGAGGTCTGATTCTCCACTGACTTGGATCTTGTCTCATATGCCCATGCAGAGTGGGTGTAAATCACCACCAAATCTGAATAGCAGTGCCTTACACATGCTTTGTATTCACCCATCCAGCTGTAAGTAACTGCACAAGGTACAGACAGTGGAGAATCAGGCCCATATTCTCTTTCTTCTTATTCACAACATACACATTCTTTACACACACACACACACACACACACACACACACACCTAATCCAAATTATTTTCTCCACGTGTAGGGGACATGAGCGTGAAAGCACACAGATGAAACTGTCACAACAACTGAATGAATCCATTGCCTATGTGGTCTATGCCCTCCATTTCAACTGTCCAAAGCTTATGGGAGGAGACAAAAAACAGAATTCAAATAATTCCAAACTCAGCTATCCCTGGATCTCCACATTTTATTTATTTTTGGTGACCTAAGAACTCTCCCAAGCATCACCTACAATTTAACAAAAGTGATCACTCAGGTCCTGATCCTGCAAACAGTATTCTATGGCCAGTAACGCAGGAGGTCAGACGAGTGGATTCTCACGGTCCCTTTGGCCTTAACACCTATCAATCCATGAGCATTTATGTACATGCTTAACTTTACACACACAAGTAGTTCCACTGAAGTGTATAACTATGCATGGACAGAGCTTCTGAGCTTTCCTTGTTATCAAAACGGCTATCTACTCCTTAGGTCAGGGGTGGGCAAACTACAGCCCTGCGCCACTCCCAGAAGCGGCCGGCACCACATCCCTGCAGCCCCTGGGGGAGGGGGAGCAGAGGGCTCCATGTGCTGCCCTTGCCTGAAGGCACCACCCCCTGCAGCTCCCATTGGCCGGGAATGGGGAACCACGGCCAATGGGAGCTTCGGGGGAGGTACCTGGAGGTGAGGGTAGTGCGCGGAGCCCTCTGTTCTCCCTCCCCCAGGGGCCGCAGGGACATGCCTGCCTGCCCTGGTGTGCACCGCTACCACCCTGGAGCTGCTCCAGGTAAGTGGCGCCGGGCCGGAGCCCACACCTCGAACCCCTCCTGCACCCCAACTCCCTGCTCTGAGCCCCCTGCCTGCATCCCAACCCCCTGCCGCACCATGCACCCCAACCCCCTGCCCTGAGCCCCACCGCACCCCTCCTTCACCCCAAACCCCTTCCCTGAACCCCCTCGTACACCCCGCACCCCTCCTCTGCCCCAACCCCTTGCCCTGAGCCCCTTCCTGCACACCGCACCCCCCACACTCCCTCCAACACCCCAACCCCCTGCCCCAGCCCTACATTCATGGCCCTGCATGCAATTTCCCCACCCAGATGTTGCCCTTGGGCCAAAAAGTTTGCCCACCCCGCCTTAGGTCCATGTACGAAGCAGTTTTACACCCCCTCACCAATGTACTGTCTCAGAGGTCCACTTTACATCATTATTTTAGAAATGTGTATTTACTGGACATTTTATTAAATGGAAGTCACTGTTTTGTCCTCAGAGCAGCTGGCCTATGGAACTAACTCAGTGACCAGACTAGATTGGAAAGGTTCTCTGCTTAAGATACATGACAAATTGGGCATTTTTGTGGATATCCGGTCTGCCTCTCTCAAGCTCTACGGTTACTTGATATATTATTTGTTCAATTCTAGGCTAGCTGAAATGAGGATTACATTTTTCTAATATTGCCTTTCTTCTCTTTCCCCTCTTTTTCCACATACTGCATGTGCATAGTCTCTTTTTCATTGTTCCTATGTTTCTCTTCAATCATAGATGAATTGCACTCTCCCCCCTGCGGTTTTTAGGAGAAAGAATCCACCCTTGATCATGGGCAGGATTCTACAGGCCTCTGCAGCTGGCCTTCCAACCTTTAAGCTGTCACATGGGCCCACCCAGGATGAGGCTTCATGGTAAATGCAACTGCATGTAACCATGGACCCAGTAGCTGCAACCTGCACCCTTCCCATCCATGAGCCTGATTCCAAGCTCCCATGTACAAAGCTATGCAAAGCTGTCACAGAACCCCCAACTCCACCCTGCTGAAAGGGAACAGAGTTCCCCCTGTGTGACTGCTACAGCCCTCTCCCCTTCCTCCCTCCCTCCCCCCACCCGCCCCAGTGGAAACACAGAGTATGTCTACATTGCAATAAAACACCTGCAGCTGGCCCATGTCAGCTGACAGACTTGTTGGGTTTCCGTTGTGGGGTTAAAAAAATTGCAGTATAGCTGTCTGGGTTTGGGCTGGAGCCTGGGCTCTGGGACCTTCCCTCCTCACAGGCTGCCAGAGCCTGGGCTCTAGGCCAAGTCCAGACATCTACAGTGCAACTTTATAGCCCTGCAGCCCTAGCCCTGCAAACCCGACTCATCTGACATGGGCCACCTACAGGTGTTCTATCGCCCTGTAGACATACCTACAGTGACTCCACTACCCTAGCACCCTGGAGACCTTCAGCAGTCCTTCTGCTAATCAGTGACTTTCACTGTTTTTAAATTACTTGGAAAAAAGGCTTTACCATAAAAGTGTTGTTGACTAGTAGCTGTGATTCTTTATCCAGAGCCACGGGCATAGCATTTTAAAAAACACAAATAAAAACCACAACACTTTCCCCAAACCACTGACACCCATTGTGATGATGAAGACACAGTGCTGGATTGCTGGTCTCTGCAGAAGAATTTTTCATGGCGGTAAAAGATGCATCACAGCCACAAAATGCTCAGTCTCCACCATCCTTGGCCTTAGAACCTACAGTTCCTTCCTAATTCAGGGAGGTTCCTGGCCATCAGCACAGCATCTCAGGATTCTCAGGCTTTTCTCAAAGTCGAAACACTGAAGCTATTCGTGTCCTGTACCAGGCATTATTACAAATAACATGTTATGCTACAACTCGTGTAATACCGAATGCTGCTCACTTAACATTAATAAGTGGTAGCATGCCAATTATTCAGCAGTCATGTTATGTTCATTTACAGCTCGGCTTCTATCTTGCTGGGGCCCTTTTTCTTCAAGAAGCATCAGTGGAAATTTTGGCTTCGCTGGTCCAGTCAGCATTTTTGGAATCACGAGATCAAACGTTAATATAGCTAGACCAGGGGTCGGCAACCTTTCAGATGTGGTGTGCCAAGTCTTCATTTATTCACTCCAATTTAAGGTTTTGCATGCCAGTAATACATTTTAACTTTTTTAGAAGGTCTCTTTCTATAAGTCTATAATATAACACTAAACTATTGTTGCATGTAAAGTAAATAAGGTTTTTTAAATGTTTAAGAAGTTTCATTTAAAATTAAATTAAAATGCAGAGCCCCCCAGACCGGTAGCCAGGACCCGGGCAGTGTGAGTGCCAATGAAAATCAACTCACGTGCCGCCTTCGGCATGTGTGCCAAAGGTTGCCTACCCCTGAGCTAGACTAAGGGTACATCTTCACTGCAAACAGATATGTGACATATAGATATACCCAAGCTAGCTTTGATGTAGCTAGCTCAAGTGACAACAACAGTGAAATCATGGCAGCATGGGCTAGCTCCTTACATATCCAGGGTCCCGGATGGGCTTGTACAACCCCTGCTGCTGCAGCTTCACTGCTATTGTTATTCGAACTAGCTAGATCAGAATCAGCTCAGGTACATATCTACATGTCTTGCAGTCACACTTCTGATTGCAGTGTAGACATACCCAAGTAAGCAGCCTTCTCCTCCTGATGTAAAGTGACCCGTCCAGATTTAAATTATGCTTCCTCCCTAACACAAGACAAGATTAAAAGCAAAATTAAATCTGGTGCTGGTGCAGGAGACAGAGGGAAAAGGAAAGGAAAATAAGCTTTCCCACTATTCTTTTAGCAGAAACATCCTAATTTTAAAACTTAGTCAAGTTGACCCAATTACTTGTCTCTTCCCATCTGTTGTCACTGCAGTTTCATGCTAATTACCGTTGTGAAGCAATATATGCATAGTTAAAAGAGACCGCAAAGGATGACGCCATGCAAAGGAACTCAATAAATGTAATTCTAAACACTGTGCTCATTGTGTGACCTTGGCCAAATCACTTAACTTCTCTGTGCCTCAGTTGCCCCATCTGTACAATGGGGATCATAAGACTTAGCCACTATTTTATATAAAGTGCTTTGAGATCTTTGGTGATAGACACTGTACATGCAAAATTCAGGATGATACATATTAGTGTATCTATCAGTTATTCCTATCCCTCAATCTGCTCAGTATCTAACATGACAGCAGAGCAACTGCAATAATTAACTCAAGAGTCACATTAAGGCCAGTGCAGTTGCTCTAGCTGTATAATAATGTGAGGCCCTTCTCCCTACAGCAGTCTTAGGGATTGGCCACAAACACCATTTCATCTCTTAAAATATGCACATTATAGTGGCAGGTCACGATAGATAGCACCTGTCATGAAGCAGCAGGTTAGAGTCTATGTCCCCTCTGGGATGTAAAATCAACAATCTCATCCCCACAGGGATCTGCCAATCTACCCCACAGACCCTTCCCCTGTTCCCATTGATGTCAATGGCAAATCTACCATGGATTTCAGTGAAGCAGGAACAAAGTCATAACGTGCTTTTTCTCCATCAGTTAAAGATTTCCTCAAAAGAATTCCTAGGGAATTAGACTTTCAGGGCACACTGCAGGATCTATTTGTTTCACTGGCAGTTGAGGAGATTTAAGGGAGAACAAAGAACTGTGGTGGTGGTGGTGGTATATGTATTTAGAGCTGCTGCTTGATAGAAGGAGCAAGAAGCTGACTGAAATCTGCACTTAATTTCATAATTTTAAATAACTGTCAGGTGGCCAGTGCAGGTGTATTGGCCCTTTTCAATGTTTCAAACTGAAAGAAAACAAACCAATGATCAGCCATGCTTCTCAACACATTCAAGTTATGGCCACAAGATAACAACACAACTTCCCCTTGAAAACAAGATGGCAATGTATTATGAGCAGCTGCCATTACAGTGGCTCTCCAACTATTATTACAAATTACTCTTCACAGAATACAGATGAAAACAGACACCATCTTTGCCTTCAATCATGTGTTTAAACAGAACACTCTCCAACTCTGCTTCTATAATATCTACAAAACATGCCAGCCTCTTCAGGAATGTGTGATAGAATGACTCCAGAAAGAGTTTGGCTGGGTGGGTACAAGAGATCAGGATTGAAATCCAAATGTCTCAATCACTGGTTAAATGGAACAAAACTGCATCCTCCATTCCAGAGCTCTGGACTATGATCCAGATAGGCAAACTTCACAACTGTTTGAAGTTCAGGTTCCTTTTGGAGGAGCATCCAAAAGCTAGGATGTTTATTCAAATGAGCCTTACTTCATGAGTGTACAAAATTGGGATGGAAATCTCACAAGGACAAGTTTTGTCAAGAGGCATCCAATACTCTTGCAAGAGGAACATTTCCCACTGTATTTTGGCCCATTCCAGTCATGGAAACCAAAAGTAAAGAAACATCTAAACAAATAATATAGAATCTCAAAAAAAGTTTCACTTCTAATTCAGTTCTAAATTCAAAGGCAGAGAGGATCCTATTTCATCTGATGTGCTTAATTCATCCTCAGCATTGTTCCTAATACCAGCAAGTGCCATCTCAGCTTTGTTAAGATGTTCTGCTACTCTTTCCTTTTAAACACATTTTCTAACAAGCAGTCTTCTGACTATTATACCGAAAAACAATGCAGGGCCTAGTAAGTCTGCCAACCATAGAACAAATGTCTGCAGATAAAAGTGCTTGCTCTGGACCACCCACATTTCTTAAATGTTGATTCTGGATTTGTTTTCTAGAAGAATTTTTCCCACTTTTCATTACTCCTGGGAGACAGGAGGCCAGGATTTGTGTAGGAAGCTCAAAGACAAGGGAAGGCTTTGGGAGCTGGGGAGGGGCAGAAGGTGGAAACACTATCAATAGAGAAAATGTAAGAACCAGAATCTAAAAGAGTTTTTGGAAAACACAAATCAAAAGTCTTCCAATGCATCTTGGACATTCAGAGGAGCGAGTGTGCAGAAGTGCTTTTCATTCAAAACACTAATTGGTCGCACACACACTAGAAGAGAGTGGATAACTGACAACACATTTGCTTTAGGTGCTTTTGAAAGTCCCATCCTGCATGACTTAGGAGCACAAGTCCTTTCGACTGTCAGTGGAACTTGTGCTCCTAGGTCACTGAAGTGCTTTTGAAAACACCACCGCTAGAGATCACTGGCATATTAATTCTAAGCACCAGATCTGAACCACAAACAGAAATTAACAAGTTTAAAAAAAAAAAAAGTTATTCTGAAACATTAATTTATAATGTTGGCATAAAACACTGGGTAGTTTTTAAAAGGAATGAAACCAAGCACATTTACTAAGCACCTCCTACAGGGACATCCCTGACAAACTGCCAAGCCACCTACAAGTGTTTGTAGCACTGACTGTACAGGGAACACTTAAAAATAAATTAGCAAAGGAAGTCATTAAAAGGGTAATAATTCCAACAAACTGGAGTCTCAATCGCAAAAAATGAATAAAGCAATCAATCACAGGCAGCAGGGCAAGATGACAGTGTATCTGACAAGCCATTTTCTCAATAAAGGAAACATGAATTGTGAAGAAGTCAAGTAGTCAGCATGCATGCAGTAAAGTCGCCCTGAAAAGACTATTATTTCCCCTGTAGGCTACAGATGACTTCAAGCTTTCCATTTAAACGCAAACAAACGTGATCTGGTCCCCTGAAATCCATACTCATTGATTCTCTACAACCCAGAATAAGGTTTTTGTGATGTTTAACTGTATTGCTTTTGCACAATTAAGAAGGGGACAGAGACCCACTTCCCAGGATCTGCTGCTCAGAAAGTTACATTGTGCTTTTCAGTGACTAATGTATCTTCTAGCAAGGAGGAAATTCAAGGACACTGTAAATTGAAGTGAAATGTGCAAACTACGTTGCTACTTGCTGGCCCCAATTCCACATAGTGAAAACTGATATTTTAGAGTTATCAGTTGTCATCGTCATTTTGTGGGGAAAAGGAACGCGCTGTTGGAGATGGAAAGTTATATATATACACACACAGCAAAAAAACTACTGACCCAATGACATTGCAAACTCCAACTTGATTAGGGAAATTTCTCACATTCCATTCTAGCCTCCTTTTCCAGTAACAATGTCCATCGTTGGCCCTGTATGAGCACTTCCCAGATAGTACAGCATCCCACAGTTTCTATAACACTTTCCTAGTTACAGCTAGTGCTTACAGAGTTGAACTGAACTGTGCAGCTCAGCACAACAAGGAAATACCTGGTGCTGAATCCAGCAGTGCTCACTAAATTCTCCAGAGCATGAATAGCTCAAGGAAACTGCCTGAGTAATTTCTATGAGAGAAACACCCATGCCATTGCCAAGAGCTGCAGACCACATAAGCCTTGTCAAATGAAGGGCCTTAACGGTGGAGATGTGTACTTTTTGTTCTGTCACTGCTTAATGAGATGGAGGAAATGTGTTCAGGATGCACAGATGTACACAAACCACAGAGAGTTCATTTGTGGAACAGTTCATTCCTAACAACAATTAGCCATTCCATTCCTGGAAGCATCCAGAGGACTTCTCAACCCTGTTCCTTTAACATACCTCCGCCCCGATGCATAAAGCATCTTTCTACTGACTCAACCTGCATTCATCACACGGCTGGCTTGTAAGCAGATAATTACAAACAAAAAACAAAAACACAAACAGCTGATTGGCTTTCCTTGCTAATGGTGCCTTGATGACACAGAGAACCAGAATCAAGGCTCATGCAATCAGTGTTGTTTGAAAAACAGCCATGCTTCATTCCAATGCATTATATCTCAAGCCTACACAGTATAAAAGCCAATCTTCGCCTGCTGTAAAATTCAAGGTAAGCTGCCATGGTTCGGTTTATTCTGTTGCAACAGTTGTGTGAATGATGCTGAATGGTGACATCCCAGTCAAACAGTAAGCTCTTTGGTTTCAATTCTTATTGGTGAATACTACATGGATCTACATTTAATACAATGCTGTCCAAACTGGTAAACTTGGACTTCAAATTAGACTGACAGCTACTACCTTGGCCCCAGTATCCAAGAAGCTAATTCCATCTCCACTTTCCCCATGTCCCCAGGGGAAGGGTTATCAGCAGGGCTGTGGAGAGACAGAAGGGGAGAGTTCCTACAGAACATCAGGGTTCCATAGGCAGGGGCTGTGTGGTCTCTGGGTGAGAGTATCATTTTGTTAGGATTCTTTTGCTCCTACAGACTAACAATTTGCTCCTGCTGAAGAATCCTGACAACTCCTGGTGAGACTCCTCATTAGCCTCAGACATACAAGATTTGCTTTGGTTTACAGGCACACGTGCACATTGTGCCGTTGCCCCATGCTGACACCCTGCACACACTTGGGACTCTGGAGAAGCCCAACTGTCTGGATTTGCTATATATAGGTTGCACAACAGACTGATTTCCATTTTACCGGTTGTATGTCGTGGAGTTTATTTTCAGGGACAGATAGTTTTTCAAGGAACAAAAGGATGGTGGAAATAAGAGACAACCATTTGGGAGGCTGGAGGACTCAAGTAATCGGAACCAGACAGGAGGCCTTTACTTCTAGGTCACCTATTGGACTTGCATTTTCAAAAGCACTCAGCAGTGGCCTAACTGCTCCCACTGAGGTCAATGAGAGTTTACTATTAATGTCAATGGAAGCAGAATTAGGTCAACACTGTGCTTTCGAGAATCTCCACGTGAAGTCTTTTATCTTCGGAAAGCTGCTAGAGTGGCCAATCTGAAAAGAGTTGATCGCTTCAACCCATTTGCTATGATACACATGTTCACATCACTGAAACACTCACCTCAATACATACCTTTGGTTGTAGGCAGCTTCTGCCGTGGTCAAAGATACAAGAAAGAGACAGAGGAAGAACCACCGTCTTATGCCTGAAGACGGTACGCCAAGGACAGTGTTAGGGGGGAAGCTGATATTGCTGCCACCTAGCCCATGTTGTGCCTTTTCTTTGGATAAATAGAAGACTTCAGGCTCCAAGATTGTCAGTCCAACACCTTTCACCATCACTAAATTCACTTTAAAAAAAAGGAAGCACAACCCCCCAAACCATGTGTGGCAAGTTCCATTTTGGTCCTGTCAACTGGACTGCATGCCTTTAAAGATGGCTCCAGCACATCTCAGGCACTAATGCATGCTTGGAACATGTTGCAAGACCACAGCGAGCCACTAAAAGTGAAACTGCATGGGGAGGGTAAAAGACTCAATTCACATAAAATAAGCTCTGGATGTGCAGGAGGTGACTAATCTGTCTAGACTTCTATTTTCATTGCTGATGTTTATGTAAACAAAGCTATTACAGGGTTCACAGTGGTGACAGCCTAGAAAGATTAAACAGACACTGAGACCTATGATCAGGTTGTGTCTTCGAAGCACCCTTTAAAAGGTACTGTTAACTAATGCATTCATTCATGCATTACTGATAAGCTTTCCGCTGTAGCAAATGCCAAATATCCTGATACTCAGCAAAACATATAGGGATGTTTCATCCGCCAATCTGGCGTGATTTTATAATCAAAAAGATTTTAGAAGCTAAGGGCCAGACATTCAAAAGAGGCTCAGCACCCAACAGTTCTCACTTAGATACCTAAATACGTGGCTGGATCTTCAAAGAGTTCAGCTCCTATTTAGCCACCTAACTGAAGTGTCCGGATTTGGAAAAGTGCTCAGAGCACAACAAGTTCCTATTGTTCACAAACAGCTGACAATGACAGATGAGAGGGAAACATGTTCCATCATCCAAATCTTCAGTAAGTGGGAGCTTTTATTTTCAGACCTGCCAAGCTCTGTTGCTCCTATTTCTTCAATTTGATTCAACCACTGTATTGTGGGAGCTACCCTGCTCCCAATGTGAGCTGCACAAGACTGAGCACTTTTGAAAATCTGGGCATAAGATTTTAAAAAGAAGTGAGCTAAAAGGAGAGACTACGGGGAAATCTTCACAAAATATCAGGTCAGAAGTGGAAGATGTGGAGTCGCAGGTGATCTGGATGTTGTTAAAAAGCGCCCTTTCTTCTAGGCAGGAAAAAGGATCCAATGGGATTTGATAATAACTCAAAGATTTACATCACAGCATACAAACACTCTGGTTCTGTAGCTGTCCATGCAGGCCTGTCAGACAGCTGTGGAGAGTGAATAGGAGATCTCCCACAAGAAAGTGGTTAAATGGGACCAAAGAAGCAGGAGTGAAACAGCTTGGCAGATCTTCTGAGGATAAAGCTACAAACCCCATTTATTGAAGGTCTGGATTCTTGGACACTTTGAGATTTAAAAGATGCTCAGCTACCTTGTCAAATCTGCAGACTCGCCATGCTGGGCTCAGCTGCTGCTGTTCACAGCTCTGTTAGTGCCTCCAATAATGACAAGTTCCTGGAGAAACTAAGCTTTAACAGCACATCAACTACGTTTGATGAATAAAGGGTAACTTATCTGTTATCCGCACAACATACGTTCAAAAATTACACTATATTCTGTATGATCAATTTAAAAATATATATATTTCTGGTTCTAGGTCAGTTGCAATTGTTACAACCCTATAATCGCTTAAGACATATTTTATTATTTTCCTAGTTACAAAACGGTTTCCTGTTTGTTTCTTGCCAGTCACTTGCACTGCTGCGTAACAGCTGACCGGAGACAAGACAAGGAAGGGATTTATTAAGCCTCCCTCCCCCTACCCCTCCCCCCCCACCCACACACACAATCGACTAGCAATTTTTTTTTTATAGCTGAATTCCTTTCATTGACACTAGTTGTACTTGTTGTCACTCCAGTCCTGAACTAAGAGGTTTTTCTACAGGAATTAAAAGATATGATTACTACTCTCACGGTGCCAAAGAGACTGGTATCAGCAGTACCACCTAGGTAACTGATTTTTCATTGAGGCTTGGGGACTCAGAGAGACCCTAAGTTCTCCTTAACTTCCAGTTTGACTACCATAGCCAAGGCTGCCTATTGCCTCCACACTGGATCCCCTCGCGTCCTGGCTTGGGTTAAAACACGGAATAGACAACTGAATAGAATTTGTCCCTGTGAGTTTCCCTAGATAGATTAATCCTGTGTTATAAGGATAAACATTTTCTTGAAGGAATGTTTGCCTTTCTTTGGTACTTCTGTAGTCGTCATCACTGTACCATGTGAGTTTCCCACTGTTATGAGTAGATTTTATCCTCACACCTCTGTGAGGTAGGGAAGTACTATCCTCCTCACAGATTTTTTTTTTTTTTTTTTTTTTAAACCAACAGGCACATGGCAGATTAAGCTACTTGCTCCAGGTCACACTGGGAGTCTAAGCCTGAGCCAGAAATTGAACACACGTCTTTTAAGTCCCAGTTCAATGCCCCTATCCACTAGACCAGCAGTTCTCAAACATTTTCGATCAGGCATCCTTTCTTTGTGATTGTAGTTGTTTACGCGCCCCCCCCCAAAAGAACATATACCACCACCCAACTCTGAAAGTAGAGCGGAGACCAGCGGCTGTTGGCCAGGTGCAATGTGAAAAGTGATATCGACAAATACCACTTTTCACAGCGGACTTAGTGCCCCATTGCCACCCTTACTTCTGTGCTGCTGCTACCACCTGAGGGCTGACAGCAGGAGCCCCATCCAGATGAGAAATGGGGGGTGGAGTGGGGAGGGGGAAGAGGGCCTGAGCTCGGATGGCAGGGCTCCAGCTGTTCCCTTTATCCCCGCCCCCTGAGTGTACACAGCCCTTCTGCATGAGCCCCAGCCTGACAACCAGAGCTTTAAAAAAAAAAAAAAAAAAAAAAAGCCCACACAGCTCCTGCCTCCCTTGACAGATTCCCATGCCTCCCTTGGGAGGCCCACCCCATAGTCTGAGAACTGCTGCACTAGACCATCCTTCCCACCTGAACTGAAGAAAGGAATTCAACTAGTACATTAATTTACTACTAGTAAGTGATCTACTTCATTAGCACATGTTCACACTGTTGTAAAAGAGAGAGACTAGGAATCCAGGAAGGAGGGGGACCTCATGATAGTTTCTACCTATATTAAGCTCTCCAGTGCCTCTCACTATTTTGCCATTTTCCCCCGAGGATTTTTATGAGCCAACTTTCTGACCAGTTCTAATCATATTTCCTTCTCAATTAGCTTCCTTTTTTAATTTAAAACCCTGTCTCATAATCCCAAATATAAGGACAAGATCTGACAAACTGATGGTTTGCCTGCATGGGTATTTAACGGTTCGTGCTATTGTTAACTGATTTTAAACAGAAGGGGATAAACCATAAAAATCAGATCCACATTTTTGAGCAAACTTCAAAACAAAGCCTTTAAGAATCAATGAAAGAGACTGTCAAAAGAGTAGGGCTTTCCACAGCAGCCAAACAAATTGTTTTCAAACAAAAAATAAACAATGTCTTAAAGCAAATTAACTAGTCAGGACGAATGTTAGTTGAAGAGCAAATCTTTAAACAGAGCCAACATCTGCTAAGAGGTAAACAAAGAACCACCACCAAAGAGACTTATTTTCTTTAGCAAGAAAGAACAATTATAGGATCTGTAAGTACTTATTGCTTACTTTCTGCACAATTGTGTATACTCAAGTCATCAACCTCAGGTTGGCTCATCAATTCAACTGCATTGAATCTTCATAGTCTATTCATATTGTGACAAAGTTCCTCCTCTATCTTGGTGGGTCCTGCGCTTACTGGTGGATTTTCTTGCCTCAGAGATTCACCATGTGGGTTGGGGAACAGCCCAGAGACCTTCCCCTCTGGAAGGGCCCACAGTCCAGGTCAATTGGGAGGTTTGGGGGGAACCCGGGCCCGCCCTCTACTCCGGGTTCCAGCCCAGGGCCCTGTGGACTGCAGCTGTCTATAGTGCCTCCTGTAACAGCTGCATGACAGCTACAACTCCCTGGGCTACTTCCCCATGGCCTCCTCCAAACACCTTCCTTATTCTCACCACAGGACCTTCCTCCTGGTGTCTGATAACGCTTGTGCTCCTCAGTCCTCCAGCAGCACACCCTCTCACTCTCAGCTCCTTGCGTCTCTTGCTCCCAGATCCTCACACTCCCCCCAGAAACTGAAGTGAGCTCCTTTTTAAAACCCAGGTGCCCTGATTAGCCTGCCTTAATTGATTCTAGCAGCTTCTTCTTAATTGGCTCCAGGTGTCCTAATTAGCCTGCCTGCCTTAACTGTTTCTAGCAGGTTCCTGATTACTCTAGTGCAGCCCCTGCTCTGGTCACTCAGGGAACAGAAAACTACTCATCCAGTGACCAGTATATTTGCCCTCTACCAGACTCCTGTACCCCACTGGTCTGGGTCTGTCACAATATTCTGAGCTGAAGTGGATTTCTTTCATGCAGCTCCTATTTTAAATGTACCTCCTTACCCCCACCTCTCCAACTGCCATCATAGCACTCCAAGTTTTGACCCTAAGAGACAGATAAGCCATTTACTAATGCCAAGATTAATGCATCTCCATAGAGCAGTGGTTTTCAAACTGGGGCGCGCGAGCTCTCGTCAGGGAGTATGCGGGGAATCCTGTAATGGTGGACAATGCACTTTATTTAGTGAGATTTGGCGATCTAATCCTAGGTATATGATGACCCGATCTCAGATGGCGGTACGCAGCCTAAAAAGTTTGAAAACCACTGCCATAGAGGAACCAGTGAGAAGTGCAGAGGCATGAATAGTCCAGGTACTAGGGACAATCTTCTGTGTTCCACAAAGTACCCAGTTTGCTCCTCTTTGGAACCTGAGATACTCAGACCACTAGGCATTTCTATGTCTTATCCTGTGAAGTGCCAAGGACCTCAGGAGCTGATGGTGTTCAGTGCTTAGTACCTCACAGTACTGGACCCAGGCTTTACAACCCAACAAAACACACAAAGCACTGGGAGGAAAATTTCCTAACTGATCATTTCCTTTCTTTGCAGTTTTCTAGACCAATGCAGACATTTGCACTATAGTTTTCTCCAATCCACCAGGTGGAGACAGAACACTAAGAGGCAGGTCATTCAGTTCAGCCAAGCTGTGCTCAGTGCAGGAGCAGACAGAGGTGGCCTGGCAGCACCTGGGTGGCTGCACAACCCTGAGGCTACCCAGCGGGCATCCAAATCCCACATGTAACTTGAAAAAATTGTGAAGCTGCTCTAGAGTTGCACCAGGCTGTCAGCAGCCCCAAGGGAGCCTTCTGGCAGCTCAAGATTGCCTTTTTTCCTTGGGAATGCCCCCTTACCCTGCATCCTGGGAAGTGTGTGTGTGTGTGGGGGGTGTAGCATAGAGCCAGTTTTACACTGACTTCACATCACCTGGAGATTCCCCCATATCTGCAGTCTTTCTTTGCTAGCTTCTGCCAGGGGGATTGATTTAAACCAAAGTGATTTAAATCACCAGGCAGGAAACCTTGATTTAAATCGTTTGTACTTCAGTTATATTCTTGAAGAATGGTTGCCAACCAATGAGAATCAACCTTTAAAACATGCTGATTTGCAATTAAATGTTTTCTTTATACTAAATTTAGTTCTTTTTGTTAACAAGGAAGATAACACTAAATCTAAACACATTTACTTAAGCAATTATATAGTTTAGCTTACATTTATTCAATCTTAATTTTTACAGTTTTTTATGTTAGAAAATGGTGAATGATGCATTTTTTATTTACTAGATGATTAACTTGCGAGTTGTGTGAAGCTCTATTCGGATGGAAATTCAAATTCAATTAAAAAACAAAACCAGCATTTTAATATTTGTATTAAATAAAGCTCTCTTAAATGTGCTGGATACTCAAGAAAAAAGTTTATCAAAACTGATTCATTAAACAATTTATATATCCAAACTATTTATTTGAAGTTAGTGAATTGAACTGAACTGATTTTTTCTGGTCACCGTGTCCTTCAAGATTTTAGAACCAGTAGATCTCATCCTCTCATGCTTAGATTTTATTCACAGACAGGAAGAGGAAAACAAGGTTTTCTGCTTTTTCAATTCACAATCGGTTTCAGAACTTAAAATTAACAAGTCATTGAACTAAACTAATAGAATGCATTGAAATGAAGAAAATTCTCTCTCTGCACACGCAGAAGAGGTGACTGCTGTCAACAGCTGGTTTAGCATGACAGCAAACTCTGGGTACTGGTACTTAGCCAGAGACTTCCACAAGTTCAGTGGTTTATATTTCTTTAAAATTTCAGCAAACTTATTCTGCTTAACAGTACGTTTTATTTAATTTAACTGATTTTAATAGATTAAAATAAATTTAGGCCTTAACGTAAATTGTCAAATTTAATTTTAAATAAAATCAAATTTAAATAAAAAATAAATAAATTTTGTTTTATTACATATTTTTATCCCGCCTGGCCTCTTCTTTGAAGTCTGAAGCATTCACAAAGCTTGGGTCTAGTAATAAAAGCCCCTCCTTAAAATGGGGCAGGGCCTGGATTCCAGCCATGTTCGGGGGGTAGAATGGGGAGACAGACAGCTGGGGTATGTGAGTATGATGGCTCAGAGCATCAGCACCTTAGGCAACAGTAGCCACCTCCACCGGGCTCCTATGCCTCTGTGGCCTATTTCACTCTCTGGACTGGCTGCGGGATATGGGTCCTCCACTTGCTGGAGAGAGAAATAACTGATCTTATCTGAGTTTATATAACAGATATATGAGATCATCGGAAGTGCTACTGGTCTGCTTCCACCTGCTGGTTGGGAGGAACATTAACCCAATCTGACTGGCATAGAATATGGCAAAGAGAATTCTAATAATGTTTCTGTTCACCTTGCTTGAATTCTTTGTCCACATTTTAAAATCTAAAGTACTGTCAGACTGGGTAAAGCATGTTCCTTATAATTCTAGGAAACCTGGGTTTAAAGAGGTTGGTGGTCTGAACACAGCGGCTGGGGAAAAGAGTGAAATATATATATCATACATAATTTAGCACAAATGACTTCAAAAAAAAAAAAAAAAAAAACACTAATGAGGGCACATCTGCATACCTAACTTGTGTGTGCAATTACTGCAAAAAGCAGTGTGGATAATTATGGCCATTTGCATGCATTATTACCCGTTTGCACATGTATTTGTGGTAATTGCACATTCTATGTAGGCATGCAAATATATGAGCATTTTATCATAGAATCATAGAATATCAGGGTTGGAAGGGACCTCAAGAGGTCATCTAGTCCAACCCCCAGCCAGGGCTTTGTCAAGCCTGACCTTAAAAACCTCTAAGGAAGGAGATTCCACCACTTCCCTAGGTAACCCATTCCAGTGCTTCACCACCCTCCTAGTGAAAAAGTTTTTCCTAATATCCAACCTAAACCTCCCCCGCTGCAACTTGAGACCATTACTCCTTGTTCTGTCTCCTTGTTTATGTGCCTAACTAATTAAAAAAAAATAAAAAAATCAGGCCCTTTCTATTTAGGAGAATCCCAGAATGGACTAGCTAGAAGAACAAATTTTAGAGTATTATTAAGCAGTACTGTATCTCCTAAAGGTTGCCAGGGTAGATGCAAGTGGCAATTCAGAATGGGGAAGTTCGTGCTGCCACTGCTCTACTGTATTTAAAGATAGTCAACAATATACTGCAGCAATGGTTCAAAACTCAATTGTTTACAAAGACTGTTACTATAGTGTTGTGAGCTATTCCATAGTACGATGCTTTTACAAAATATTAGATTATCCTGTGGATTAAAAAACAACAACTTCCCTTTCCACCTTAACTAGTGCCTTAACTTCTCAAACACTAATAATGCTAATAAATCCTGTGTTACAACAATATACAGGTAATAGGGCTGTGCAGCATATCGAATACATAATGCTAAATGCCCCTAGTTATTGTGTAAATTTATATGCGACGGCAGATTATAAATACACTTAGAGAGCGACCGCCACGTCTCAACAGATGTTATTTAGTCAGACACTGAATTTAAAAATAGGGATGACTCAGCAGGTTAGGCTTCAAAATTCCAAGACAGTCTAATAGGGAGAGGAAGCAATGAGACCAGAATCTCCTTCCCCCAGTACACCCTTTTCCCAAACTGGTGTGCACATGTGTGGTGAGGGGGAAGTATCCCTCTGTGCGGCTCTTGGAACACTGGAGCTGCCGCTGTTTTTTCAGCTATTTTACAATTGCCATCCTCAGGACCTCACATCACAGCTACTATTACACTGGTTGAGGAGGACTGGACAGGACTCCCTCCAGAGTCCCTTTAAGTCTGTAGAAGACTGATCAAAAGTTGGCCCAAAATTATTCCTACACACCACTTATATTGTAGCCGAGCCTGGGCAGCACTGCTGTAGTTCAGGTTAGTCAGCATTTTCATTAGATCCCCAGCCCCTGTAAAACAGGGTTTAGAGCTCAACCTTCAAAATTTGCTCCAGGCATGGAAAATCTCCACCCGGGAGTGGATTAAAAATTGTAAAGGGGTAAAACTGAACCTATACTACAAGAGTACAGTAATAATTTCCATAAGGATGTTTTACTTTGCTACGAAAACAGATAAAAACATAATTTTAAAATATTACAAAACCTTTTTAAAACCAAAGCAAACAAACTTTCCTCCCCTCCCACACATTCAAAAACACTCAGAAGAAACCATTACAATCTACTAAGGTAAAATATACTTTTATCATCTCTTTGTAGTGTGGAATCTGAAATCTTTCAAAGTGAACCTATTACTCATTAGCTCATAACAGCTCTAAAGATCTTTTATTACTTCTCCAGGCCACAATGAAGGAGATATTCTCTCTCTTTTTTATTAAATGAAGTGGTGTTGGTACAAACTTAGGCATCGGCTAAGTAGGCTGCTGTCTAGGATGTCTGATCTAATAGGGTATTGCTGGAATATAGCATTTGCATCACAGCAGTCACTCAACACCAAGCCAAACTATGACTACTCTACTTTGGTTGTTGAATTCCTTGGCCTTTCTGGTTTCTACATCCAAAATGGTATCCTGGTTTCTGGTCATCTGTATACACATCGGATGTCTCTGGATCTTAGAGGTTTTCCAGAAAGCTGTGCATCATCTAGCACCACACTTCCTTTACAAATAGTGCAAAAGATTCTGGGATGCATTTAGGAACTAAAGCATGCAACTTCGAACTGACCCTGAAAGATTATGTAACTCTGCCTTCCCCCATTCCTCCATCTGCCTCACTCTGGGAGACAGAGGCCTATGCACAATCCTTCCTGGGAAAGGCTGCAGTCTCCGACTCCTGGTTTTGGCTGCAGAAAAGCCAGAGGTCTCCACCAAGAAGGAGTGAAATTTTTCACCATAGCCCCATGCTTGTGAGGGTTTGATTTCACTGCAGCATCAGCTTGAGGTGTAACACGAGTGTTGCCCCTAACCCAAATCCCATCCACACAGAGCAATCTCTAGCTCGCGTTAAACTGTGCTTTAAACTCGAGCTAGCTGGCCTGTCAAGAGGTATGGTTGAAGCTTACATGCTGCTGACAGGCAAGCTAGTGATGCAGTGCAAATGCAGCTACAACTCCAGTTAGCACAACTCATGAGCAGCTAATCCAATCACTCTGCTGATTCAACCACTCTATGAAGCTTGAGTGTTGTTTCATAGTGTGGCTGTCATCACTTGATCAAAGCTAGGTCAAGGGTACTAACTCGAGCTAACTCCTGCAATGATGACAAGCCCTAAGATTGTGAGGGGAGACTAACTGCTGAGTTACTTTAGGAGAAAGTTTTGTTCCAATCCAAAAGGAGAATACTTTGCCAAATTGCAGGGCTACCAGCCCTGAAGAGCCAACGAAGGGCCCAATATGTTCATTTTAGGCAGGGCAGGTTGAACGACATCTAAGACAAAAGGGAAACCTAAGCTCTACAGCATGAAGCCTGTTTCCCACCTTACTACTGCTGTGCAGGCAGAGAGAATTCAGTGACTGACAGGCTGAGCTCTGCCCCCAATGTTGCAAGCAAGCTGATGGCCCAACCTCAGACTCAGGGCACCTTGCCTTGCTGAATAAACAAACTTATCACAGCATGACCCTGTGTCCTCTGCTTATCTCAATCAGATGAAAAGCAGCAGAGAGACTATGTTAAGCACAAGGTAAGCAGTCTTTATTTGCTTAATTAGAACTGCTCATCAAATGAGAAATCCTGATTTACTGCAGAACTGGTACAGGTGGTAATTGCAGAAGTATGGCCCTGCGTACTTGGCCAATTTAGGGGTATTTTTTTTTTTGAAAAGAATCATTTTTCCTGCTGCTAACACAATCATAGAAAATAAGGAAAGACAGAAGCTTCACATAAGGATACTCTGCCAAATCTCTCAGCTGCCAGCTTTTCGTTTCTTCAGGGAGGGTTTTAAATTAAAACCAGATTGTCTCCATGAGAGTTACCAGAAACTCTGTAACTGCCAAAGCTGACAGAAATGCAACTGTGATTTGCAAATTTTAAAGTGTTATATTCTCCTCTCCTCTTTATACAAATGCAGGCTGGTGTCATTAAGACGAGCTGTGCGGGCAACAAGGGGCAAGTAAAACCCCTCCCTGGAACTAAAAGAAAATGTCTAGAGTATAAACTTTAAGGCAGATTAACATTCTAGTGCTGGCATTGCTGTTTCTAGGATAACATAACATGAACTTGATGCTGAGAGTGGGTCAGACATTGGAGTGCCTTCAGCTGTCATCCTTTGATGACCAGGCAGGATACAGTAGCAAGGCAATAATAAACTTTTCATGCAAGTCTTCAACAAATGCACAAGTCCCAACCCTTTTGTTACATGCTGCCAGTTCAGAAACAGTGCTGTATGTTATTCCATTGAAATGTCTCCATTCTCTTTGCTTTAGTCTGGCTGAAAAAGCTGATCAATACACTGATGGGGAAATTATATTTCTGCCAACAGCAAACGTATTTGCAAGCCCTCAATGTCTGCTTTCAGTGTCTTAACCCTGGCAAAAATTGGTGATAAGGAGAAGTCAAGGAATCATTCTCATTCTCCTTTGTGTGTGTGTGAGAATAGCTTCAGAGTAGACACACAGTCATTCACCTATGAATCAGCATGTATAAACACAATAGCAGATAGCAAAGGATGAATATGGCGATCGTAATTTTTAGAATAATCATTTCTGACCCACATTTATTGCTCCATCACCGTTTGTTTTAGAGCCCCTCTAATTTTCTGTGTTGTAGTCAAAGGAGGATGGTTGTATTATGTTAATTAGTAAGTACAGCGTTTAAAAATATTACTGTATTTTAAATTTTTGTTACACAGCACCCCCCAAGTACCTTAGCCTGGAGGGTTGAGTGGAATTAATGCTTTGAAAACAAAAATTACTATGCTACCAGGCATCTGTATATATTCTATTCTGTTCAGATTCTGATAACGTACATCAAAACAGTATTTGAGCACCTTCCGGTAATGCTTTAAGAAACAGGACTAACATCTGTCACATGTGGCTGACTGGACTTTTCATGATGAAAGTAAAATAAAAATTAAAGGAAACAATTTAAAAAAAAAAAAGCAATGACAAACACATAGCATGTGTTGCTACTACAACATGGCATATATTTTTACCAGCATGGAGTCAGAGACCATAGTGCCACTACCACTGAATGAATTATTTATCCCTCTGGCTCTGCTTAAAATGGGAAGAATAAACTGTTTAACTTCATTGTGAGAAGTAGTTTGTCACATTAAATGTTACCATATAGTTTCATACTGAAAAGCTGTCTGTAATAATTAAGATTCAATTACATGAAATTCTATTAGACACTGTTATATCAATATAAAAGTAACAGACTACATACTACTCGGTGGCTTCAAAACTCGCTAAAAATAACACAACAAATGTAATGCAACTCCAAGCATGCAACCAACTAAAATAATTATTAACCTATATTCAAATCTGCAGAGGTGACATCTGCACTCCTCATGGCTAAACTTGACTCTCCATTCCATGGTTAAGTATTCAAGGATTCTAGAATTTTGGCTGCTGACTCTGACCAGAGTTTCTGGGGATGCACGGAGTCCAGTTTTATTTTTCCCTCAATGTATGATTTCCGCTCTCTCTAACAGTTCCCACCTCACAATGAGCCAGAGTTCATCACCCATTGAATTAAATGTAGAGTAATGAATTGGAGATAATTAGAAGACAGAAACAAATATACATTAGAAGAATTTATTCTTTTCTCACTTACTAAGTAAGTTGTTTGGATACCTGAAACCAATGAGTAATGATAAAACAAAAAAATATACCCCAGCAACACGCCCATAAAATCTGTTCAACAAATGTCAGAGAGCTTACCCAGGTTGAGTGGTATGGCATTCTCTTCCACAAGTAAATAGCCCCATTGACTCTATTCATAATAAGTAAGGCTGGGAGAATCTGGCCCTAAGCAATGTTGTTATTGTTTATTATTTTTACTATGGTATGAGCTAGAGGCCCCAAAGGAGATTACAGTCCCTCACGCAGTGGGACCATGTATTCACACAGTAAGAGACAGATCCTGCCCCAAAGAGTTTATAATGTAAATAGACAACACAAAGGAAGTTTTATTACCCGCCACTGACAGATGGGGAACTGAGGGACAGCGAAATTAAGCAATTTGCATCTGAAATCTGTGCAAGAGTAGAAAATTGAACTCCAATCTTGAGTCCCAACCAGTCTGTGCTTTAACCGCAAGACCATTTCTTTGTCGTCATGATGTGTCATATTTCAGAAAAAAGAAACTGAGAAAAGGATTTTATTTTAAATTTTGCTAACTAAAAATGCTGTATACTAACGACAGAATGGACTTTCTTCCAACTCCCAAAAGACCTTCATTAGCGATGCGGTTTTATCTATCAATGTCCCAGATTTTGCCAGTGTCTCTCTTAATCTGAACTTAATCTAACATATTAGGTGGGGTTTTTTGAAGGGTTTCTGCATTTCATTTATGAAATTTTACCAGTCACCATCATCTGCAAATTAACAAAGGGATATGTTCTTTGGTTTTGTTTCTGGCACTTTATTCTCTCTCATTTGTTTTCTTTCTTTCTTTTTTTTTTTTTTTTTAAAAACAGTGCTGTACATACAAACTAAATGAGCAAGGTAATTCCACAAGTCTATTCCCCTCGTTGGCAAAAGGACAGTGAATGCTCAATAACATAACATGATGAAAATCTACTAGTGATGGCATAATACAGGGTGTCACTTATACTGGATATACATACACCAGTCAAATTGCAGATATATTTAGGGATTTCAGTCCTAAGTGCTGCCATTTAATGTATCACGAACAGGAAAAAATATTTAATTTATGACTGACAGGAGATTGCTTCACTGCAATATAAAGTGCAATGTTACTTATAGGACACAACTCAAACCCCCAGACAGCTGACCCAGAATACTGCAGCAAACAATATTGCACATTAAATACAGTGGCGCTCTCTCTCTTTCTTGGTTTAATACTAAAATGTGTCCCAAGTCTGAAAGTATTCACTCTATTTAATAAGAGCAAAGTCTCACTGTAGTCTTTGCTCATTTATATTTGCTAGCACCTATGCAGATTTAATTTAAAATGTACTTTAATTAACCCTGAAAAAAGTACTATATTTGTTTGTAGGTTTGTATTTTCCAGGAAAACCTAAGAGCAGCAAAACCAGCAGAGTCAGAAATGGGCAGTGATCTACATAGCAAAATTATTTTTGCATCATGGAAACATCTGAGGCTTTAAATGGTTCCGTGGCAGAAAAGGGCAGTAAGTACAGACAGAGGAAAAACAAGATGTCCTCTAAACTATTGCCCAGACTGTGATATCTGGTTACACAGCAGGCTGAACATGGTTCTGGTTTGTATGTAATTGCTCACCTTCATCTTGAAGCAGAGCTAATTACTACAAAACTCTTTTCTTGAAGAGACAATAGGTACCAAATTCAAGCTTTGAGTACTTTTCACACAGACAGGAGAACAATAGAACTGCAATGTTAACAGCCAGCTCAGGAGTGGGCGATCACCCCGGTACAGCTGTCATGAGTGTGATTAATCCCAGCAACAGAAGGCGTATATAGGGAAGAAGGCAAATGCTAAAACATGTGGGCCAAATCCCTCTCCCTCATTCTGGAACTTCTCTGGGATTATGAGCTCTGCAGAGTCTAGGGTACAAAAACTGGACCTCATAATTCCGCTCCCAGCCATGGCTCTAAAGTCATGTGCCTATGTACCATCCAGGGGCTGCATCTAGCCCATAGTCGATATAGACTTTCCCTACTATTTTGGGATTATTTTATACAATAGAAACACGAAGCCCCAAGCAGCCATATTCACCATCCATTTTGGGAGCAAAACTACTATTGCTACCAGTGGGACTTTAAAACAAAACAAAACCAAAGAGTATGGGCTTCATTATCAACACTCACGTAGTATAATAATCTTTTAAAAAAACCTCTGTAATCAGCTCTCTTAGAAAAGTTCATGCCTGTATGTGCACAGGAGAGTACAAGTCACTGTACAGCATAAATTGGGCTATCAAAAAGCTATTTTGGGCAGTCCACTCCTATTATAATCCATAACAATCACATATTTAACTTGATTTCCCTGAAAAATAAGTAATTTACAGTACCATATTACCACCTCCAATTTGATAAATCTGGAATCATTTAGGCCACCTACTAAAATTCTGTAGTATGACCTGCACTACCAATTTGTTCAGCCTGGATTTGTATATTTAACAAGCAACAATCATGCATCATCATGTAATACAAATTAACAGTACCCAAATTAATTAATTTAGTTAGCATTTCCAGCATCCAAACTCCTTCTGTGCTTAATTGCTGCCAGCATGTAGCAGAGATTTACAAACAGATCTGCCTTTACTCATCATCTGGTCACTAATTATTAATATTATTATAATAATTAAAGAACACTGAAACTGCTTGTTACATGATCAAATAAACTTGCATGCCACAGCCTGGATCTAAGTGCAACTGCTGTAAAAATCTTAATGCAAAGTACAAAGAGAGAGAATAATAGAACCCAGGAAGATGTTTTGCACGACAGAGCAGATATGCACCTGTACAGATCAGCTGCAAAGATGGACAGGATGAGGATGCAAGGAGCCTTCCCCACTCCTTGCACTCTCTGTGTGAGCTCCACCATCATCCCCATACTCTATAGCAGTGGTACCCAAACTTTTCCTGTCACGCTCCCCACCCTTACCAGTAATGGAATCTGTCCACGCACCCCCTCCATTACTGCAAAGTTGGCTCAGCAGTGGAGCTTGGGCTGAATGCAGAGCTGGGGGCAGAACTGGGGATGGGGGAGGAGCTGGAGATAGAGGCAGAGCTGGTCTGCGGCTGGAGCACAGCTGTGGCTAGGGCTGGAGTGGGGCTGGGTGGCGTTCCCTCTCTGCCCTCCATGGGGGCTGGCCCAGGCCCCATCGTATGACACCCTGAATGTTCCTCCGTGCCCCGCCAGTGGGGCACGCTGCACAGTTTGGGGACCACGGCTTTATAGGCTCCCATCCTGCAAAGACTTATGCACATGCTTAACTCACTGAAGTTAATATTAGAGACTTAAAGTCAAGCATTTAGGACTTCACTAGGCCTCTGTTGCTGGTTGCAGCTCTAGCCAAACGCGAACGGAAGAACGTACGCTAAGATCCACTCCCTACACTCTGCTGCAGTTACCAGTAGAGCTGAACCAGCACCAGTGGGCAGAGCTCCCACCCCAGCATGGGCTCAGCCCCAGTAAAATTCTGGATGAGTTGGGGGAAGTCCACCCATTACAGTGCAGCCCCTCCTCAAACTCCCAGTGGATGTCTTAAAGCCACAATCTGGCCATACAGATCCAATTCAATAAAGATACTCTGTTCCCACAATGTGGAAGCCTATGTGAGACCTCCCACAAATGAAAAGAGTTTTAGCAGGGATTATTTGGAATTCTGCAGCAAAGCCAAACAGATGTTTGTAAACTGGGAAATAATTATACAACCATTTAAAACTCATACAGCTGGGTAAAGCCAAGCAACTATGTCAGAAAGAGAGCAACACTTTGAGATGCCTAGATGGAAGGCGCTATGGAAGAGCAAAGTACTCTACAATCCAATAAATTAAGTCCCACAACCCATGAGATAATTAAGAAATAACATCCCCATTTAAAATTTACAAATGGGGAAACTGAGTCACAGAGTGGCAAGAAGTGAAGCGAAGAGACTTGCATGCATTCCCGTGAAAACTGGGGCCTCAGGGCTGGGAACAGAACCCAGATCTCCTTCCTCCCACTCCTATCCAAGTAACCACAAGACCTTCCTTCTGCAATTTAACTCATTTATTGAGACAGCTGGAGCTAGAGAAATGCTGAGACAGTTAATATCCTTTCAAGCCCACAGTTATGCCAGTACGACCCCAGAGACTTTACTAGAGTGGCACAAGTTAAACTGAGGGCAGGTTTCTTTTTCTTAATATTGTCAACACTCAGGAGTCTGAGAAGAGACTAAAGCACATGAGTTCCTTTCTGTTTTTATACAAACTGTACAGTGAAGCTTAATCTCCGAACACACCCTCTATTGTACTTTTCTCCCATCCAGAAATAGACTGAAAGATGAAAGTAATAGCTTTTCAGGTTTTTTTCTTGTCCCCTCCCCCACACCAGTCAGAAAACACCAAGATTGTGTAAAATAAAGACCTAGGAGATATTTTGACAGAATTATATAGTATAGTTTTACAATACTATAAAATACCATTTTTCTAAGTCAAAACTATTTGTCAGACAGTATCTGTATTGTAATCATATAAAGTACTGAATGTTGCATAAATGCTATCATGTTGCTCATTGAAATCATACTAATTTTTTTTATAAAGTGCTTTAGTAGAATGCATGGTAGTTTAAAAAAAATAGTTTGTTCACGTTGCCAGTATAGGAGTTTATAAAAGTTGGGTAATTCTGTACTTCTGATTTAGACTGCATTGTATATGAAAGAACCAAAAAAAAATAGTTTTATAATGTCAATACAGTCCATAAAATAGTGATTAATTTTTTATTTTTTTAAGAAAACAGAACTAGTGTGTTTTGGACAGCCATCGCACAGCACACACTGCATATTCAAATCACAAGGAAACAAAGGAGTTTTTATGTCTGCAAAATTGGAACTAAAATGGAAACCCATTATTGGGCAGCCGTCGCTGACCCAACTTGCAGTTCTGTCGTGTACAGACAAGCATTTAAAGTGTCTACAGTCTAAAGCTTCATTATTTTTCACAGAACTCAAACTGTCAATGGAGGTAATCTGATCCCCTGGGAATCAAATGTTATTTAAAGGCATCATTTCAACTGTCAGGGGCACAGCATATTCTGAGAAGCTGGATGTCGGTGTATATAGACATCAGAGGAGAAGGGAGTTGGATGTCAGATTTAAAAAAGAAATCTCTGCTTTAATCAGAGTTTTTGGGGGCAGAGAGAGGGGGAGAGTTAACTACCAGAGAAGAGACCCTAACTTGACAATAAACAAGCGGCTACTCCTGCAAACACGAACAACCAAACATAGCATTGACCACCATGAGCGATCTCAAGTGATTTAAATGGAACTAGTCACAATACTAGGGACTATCTAGGTAAGGTATTTATATGGCCCCGGCTACCATAGTAGCTGAGCACCTCACAATCTTTCAATTTATTTATCCTCACAACACCTGGGAGAGGTAGGTAAGTGCTATTATCCTCATAGGGCAGATGGGGAATGGAGGCATAGATGAGCAGATTTTTAAAAGGTGTGCAGGTGCCTAAAGATGTAGAGACTAACAGACTAGCCCCAGGTCAGGGAACTGCACCTGGGTCTCCTAAGTCCCAGGTTAGCACCCTACCCACTGGACCATCCTTCCCCTCTTATTACTACACCCAATACTAACTGTCTGCAGGAGTGGCCTCCAAGATGGACTTCCATAAGGGCTGAAAGTGATGGGCATGATTCTCATCTTTCTTACTCTGATGTGAAGCCAGAGAGGCTTCACTGAAGGCAATGGAGATACACCACCATATAATCACTATAAGAGAACAGACAGAGCTGATGCCTCTACAGACAGCATCCCTCCTTCATCCAGGATTTCAGTACAGGACAGCAGAAAGCACTTTAAAACGTATGGTTCTGTGTTCAAAAAGCGAGAGGTGTTTTGGCGCTTAAAGGTGTATGCTTATAGCTCAGAGTGTTTTAACCGAGGCAAAGGAACAAATGGGGTGGGCACTTCTTAAGGGAAACCCTTCAGGGTGGAACAGATGGTGACATAACCATGCCTGGGAACGTAGTTTTTTAAAAAATAGGATCGTTGTCAAGTCTTGGAAAAGAATTCACCCTAATCACATGAACCTGCACTTTGGAAATTCATTTGCTAATGTACAGGATAGCCTTGCTTGCTTTTCTTAAGGACTATCATGCAAAATAGCATTTTCTGCAAAGATTCAGCCTATGCATAAAGTTTAGGAGAGGTGGATGAAAAGTCAATATCATACAACCATCTCCTAACTTTATTAAGTGTCACCCTACAGGAATTAACATTCAGTTAAATTCAGTTCTTCCTAAGGAGAACCAAAACCTTACCAGGGAGAAATTCTTTCATATCTGTCACAAGAATAGTGAATTTTGTGAAATTTGCTAAATACGTATTGCAATGGAACAGATTCAAGGAATACTGAGGGTATTTTCATGTCTAATCAAAAACAGAAGTAAACCAAGATGTTACAAGCAAACAGATGCACACCACGTGGAGTGGCAGGTAGCTGGCTGTGTTTCCAGCACAAGAGATACCCTGCCATTGCTCCTCTGAGCAGGTGTAATTCATGCACACACCATCTTGTAAGCTAGATACACCCTTATTCCAGGAAACCATGCCCTGTTTAATCATCATGGTGCCTAAGAGTGCCCCAGGACAGAATGTCCTCTTGCTACCTGCATCATACATAATGCTACTTGCTTGCACGGTATTTGCCTTTTCTACCCCTTTTTTCTACTTGCATTTGCACGTTTCCGGACAAGATCTATAACTCTGAATGTACTAAAGCAGCTATGCTGGAAAGAAGAAAAAAAAGTCTACCAATAAGAGTGCTATCAAAAATAAAGGAGCCAGGCTAGAAAATGGCAAATAGAGGCTGGGTTTTCAAAGCAGCCTAAGGAACTACAGTACCTACATGCCATCAAATTTCAATGGAATTTGGGCTCCTTTGAAATTCCCAGCCTAAATTTCCAAGTTTAATGACAATTAAATCCCAGCTGGCTCCCCACTACCAGTGACCATCCCCTCGCCCCGGGAGCAGTTTCATAATCTCACATGAGAGCTCTGAAGCAAGCTACAAGAATTCTGAGAAAATTGTCAGTGCAATAATGACTGACACACAGGAGTGTTGTCAAGAGACAGCACTTTATCCCCTGGCCCCAGTCAGATTACATTAGAACCCTGTCACGTGGCAGGCTCAGTATTACTACTCAGACTTTAAGGTCTTTTGGGGCAGGGACAATCTTTTCGTTCTGTGCTTCACACAATCAGGTCCTGGTCCATGACTGGAAATCCTAGCTGCTTCTGCAATACAAGTAATAATCCACTGACTCCAACAGCAACTGCAAGTTAGATTAGGCCCCCATACTCATCAGAGAAAGGTTCACAGTCATTACAAGTGAGCAGATTTTTCAAGCCCTCTCTTTTTAATAATTACTATTTTGAGCTAAGAAAAACTGTTTCTGAACTCAATATTTTCCTAGCAAAGTCAGCAACCTATTTTTTTTTTAAAGTACAAGCACAACTAGTCATTTAAATTAGCCGCAAGAATGAGTCTATACGGTCCCCTGAATGCAACTGGTAAAACAGAGAACCACCTGCTTCAGTCCTGCCAAACCTAAAAGCTCCATCATCTAAAAACTGTCCCTCTCTGATCTTATCAAACATATTTGCAGGTCTTGAGATTTCACTGATATTAGACTCTCTAGATAAAAACAGGAGAACTGAACAATCACATGGCAAGACCAGAGGGGAGAGAAACAAGGCTATGGATTTTCAAACAAAAGGAATTCAAACTATACATGCATTCAAATTTTCCTGAAAAAAAAAAATCAGACTTTAATCGTGTTTTGCTTCTCCAACAAAAGGAGTTGTTGAAATATTTTTGTCAGACACAGCTGATAATGATAATTATGTGGTGAGAACTTAGTCATCCATCTCACACTGAAAGAAAGACAAATCCTTTAAAAGAAACTTGAAGAATATTTTAATATACAGCCTTCTAGATTTTAAATATGAACAAAGCAGGCACCAGGGGCCTGATTTTTAAATGTATTTTGGAATTGCTCTGTTCAGCATTGCAACCCCTAACTGACTCTGGGTATGTCTATACAGCAGCTGGGAGGTGTAATTCACAGCTCAGGTAGATATACTCGCGCTAGCTTTGCTTGAGCTAAAAACAGCAGCGTGGCCATGGCAGCATGGATGGTGGGCTGGTCAACTAAGTATGTACCCAGGGAGACAGGCAGGAGAGTATTTGGGTGGCTAGCCCACGCTGCCACTGTGCTGCCGCAGCCTCACTACTATGTTTAGGGTACTAGTTCAAGTCTACCTGAGCTGGATATCACACCTCCCAGCTGCTACATAGACATACCTTCAGAGGCCTAGGTCTCATTTTCAAAAGGGACTTAGCCACTTATGGCCCACTGATTTAAATGGGAGCTAGGTCCCTAAATAGCTTTGAAGGTCTGGGTCTTAGTCTAAATCTCATTTTTAAAAAGGAGCCTCCTAAATCAGTAACCTGAGCAAAGCAACACCTAAATACCTTTCCAAATCTGGGCCTCAGCCCAGTAGGGTACACCATCTTTGCTTACATCTATGGGATCTAGGTGTCTAATTAGTAGGGCCCTACCAAATTCATGGTCCATTTGTCAATTTCAGACATAGGATTTTAAAAATCATAATTTTCGTGAAATTTCAGATTTAAATAATTGAAATCATGGTGTTGTAATTGTAGGGGTCCTGACCCAAAAAGGAGTTGGGGGAGGGGGTCGCAAAGTTATTGTAGGGGGGGTTGCAGTACTGCTACCCTTACTTCTGTGCTGCTGCTGGTGGCGGCACTGCCTTCAGAGCTGGGCAGCTGGAGAGCTGCAGTTGTTGGACGGGAGCTCAACTCTGAAAGCAGAGCTGCTGCCAGCAGCAGCGCAGAAGTAAGGATGGCATGGTATGGTATTTCCACCGTTACTTCTGCTCTACTGCTAGCAGGACACTGCCTTCAGGGCTGGGTGCCCAACCAACAGCTGCTGCTCTCCGGACACCCAGCTTTGAAGGCAGCACGGAAGTAAGGGTGACAATACCATGACCCCCCCTAAAATAACCTTGTGACCCCCCTGCAACTCCCTTTTGGGTCAGGACCCCCAATTTGAAAAACACCGGTCTCCCCCATGACATCTGTATAGTATAGGGTAAAAGCACACAAAAGACTGGATTTCACCAGGGGAGACCAGATTTCATAGGCCATGACGTGTTTTTCCATAGCCGTGAATTTGGTAGGGCCCTACTAATTAGCCACCAGAGGGAGCTTGTTTTGCTCCATAAGTGTGATTTTGACAAGTACGTGTGTGCACATATTGTATTGAGAACCTAACAGAACAATCACAAAAGCAGAAAATATGTAAACATATCAATTTTTTTTAAAAGGACTTTGGCATGAAAAGGATCACATTGAACCAAAACCTGTTCCAATATTCATACCAAGATCATTGCCAAATTTAGTAAAAACAGGACATAATTTAGCACGTGTTGCTTCTTCAGAAGTACTACCACCAAGTGTGCAGAACCAGGAGAAGTTTTCTATCTCTCAGCTAATCTAATTTCTTCATAACAAGCCCACCAGTACTGTAACATACTTAGCTGGTATGGCTACAACACAAAGATGATATAATAAACCCTGCTACTACTACTGGTAGACAATGGAGATTCACCTTTAGATCAAGTGGCAGAGACCTGTGGTTTGAGAACAGAAAATCCCACATTTTATTCTTTATATCTCATCTGTAGCTTTGCCAGTCATTGTGCTTGAGGCTTTATTACCGCAGGTCTCTAGAAAAACTCAAAAAATAAAATTCCTATATTTGTCATTAACACAGTAACATCCTGAAATCCCCATCAAATTAGGTCCTGTACAGAGAGTAAGAGAACAGTTCTGCTCAATTCTTAATTTAGCTAACATCCCTACAATGGCTCTCATACATACACTTGACAATGTCTCTCTCACAAAGAGCATAATGTAGTCACAGGAACAGTTTGTGGGAGGCTAGAAGAGCTGAGAGATGAAAGCAAGTGGTTCTGACTCAGGCAAACTAAGCAGCCAGTAATGCACAGGGTTAAGTGATACTTACACGGGTGAGTAGTGGAATTGCCTTGAAAAGTGGATACCCATGCTAGCTCAAAACGCACTGAAAATAAATTCTGCAGTTTGCTCACCGTTTGCCCATACTACCCCCATCTCATAGAATCTCTCTCTGGCTCAGCATGAGAGGGAACCAAGTTTTGAGAAGCAGTCTTGGGGTAAATGAATTCAAACAGCATACTGCCCTCTCACAGCAGGCACATTTAAACACATAACCCTGCTCAAGAATCTGTATAAAGAGTCCCAGCTCAACTCAGAGCACCCCAAGCAATGGGCTAGTGATGAGGGGGATGGATATTTCACAAAATGTTGTGGTCTTTATGGGGTTTAAAAGGACAATAAGTCTTCAGGCAATGAGTCCTGCACTGGGAATACTCTCCAAATGGCAGGAAACCTGTGCCCAGCCAGTTACCAACTGAGTAGATGTGGCCCTGGCGAATGTTGCCAACTGCACCAAGTGCAAGGGGAGGGAGTAGCTCCCCTTAGTTTAGAAATCTTCCCTAAAGCAGATATTTATATGGGAGTCAGGAGGTCAGGTTGGGATGCAGAGATTACTGATACAGGTAGATTTTTTTTTTTTAATGTTTGGGAGTTTTGCCATTGACTTCAAAGCCATGAGATTTAACACCTTGTCTCTTCCTAAAGCACGTTTAATAATAGTACCTGACATATTTAGAGTGTTTATACATGTCAATGCATTGTACAAACATTAATGTAAAGTTAGAAACCCACCCTACACATTTAATGAGAAAGCCGGGGGGCTGGACTCTTCCCTTAATCAGATCTGTATATGTTACTGAACTAACAACAACAGTGTAGTCGCCTCTCTAGCTGCTTTGTACACTCATAAGCAGGAACTGCTTATTATAGTCTGCTGAGCCAAGGAGTTTTTATATTAGTCATAATCCTCTTAAATCATTAAAAATTGTAGATTAAAACATCTGAAGTGTGCTAAAACCAACATAAATGCAGCTAACTCATTCTGAGTCACAGCCTGCATGACTGGTACACCCTCAACTTCTTCTGAAGTCAAGAGGAGTTTGGGGATGCATGGGCACTTTAATGATGATACCAGACTCCTGAGCCAGTCCTAACAATCCAGGAGCAAGGCAGCCACCCATAGTTCTCTCTTGGCAGCCAAAGCCATGGGGCAATAAAGCAAGTTCCTCCTTTGCAAAAGAGGAAGACTATGGGAGGAGGAAAAACAGTAGGAGCTTCTTGGGGAGGAAGAGGATAAAGTGTAGTTGCCTCCAAAGAGTGAAGAACTGATGGCTCTTAGGGCGATCCATGCACGTCTGACAAGCCACAAGATTGGCACTGGAAAACCTCTCTCACAGGGACTCCAGTAAAAGCAGAGCCAGGCTGCTCATTACTAAACTACCCCAATCAGCACTTCTTACTAAACTAAAATTGCTCCTAGTGTTTGTTGTTGTGTAGACATTTACAGAAGTGACCGGAATCTTGAGCTGATCAGATTTCTGTCATAAGGATTACAGTGGGTAACTAAAACACATTTCACTGTATTTAAGTGACCACTCAAAGGGACAACAAAATTTGGTGGCTTAACATAAGTGATTTGCTAATAAAGGTGGAGCTATATTCTACCCAGTATCTTTGAGAATGCTATAAAAAGTGGTCTCTTAAAACAAAACGTTATCTGTTATGGTTTCTTGCATAGTTGTCACTGAAAATCTATTTAAAGACCTTTAATCTGAAATAATCTAAACAATAAGTACATCCTGTATATAGGATAGTCAAACCAGAAGCATACACAATATATACTCTGTGCCCAATCAAAATTGCCATGAATGTATTTTACTGTGAAAATGCACGTTTTATCTTTATTATATTGATATTAAGAGAATACAGATGAAAGTTTCTAAATTCTTAGAAGTTTGAAGTACATATGACAATCACCAACAATGAACACAAAGTGTTCTCATTTTGTATTTTTAAGTACACAATTGGTTGTGCTATCAGCAGAACATTCACATGTGAAGATAGTATTCCCCATATTTTCTCTGTTCATTTCACCAGTTTTTACAACAATATTTATCTGTACAGTTTCACTGTTTACAATACTATATTGTCAAAGGTAAACAGTTTGATACTATATTTTCAATCATTATTGCTTAAGATTGCAAACATGAATGCTGGTAACTTTTTAGAAATAATAAACGTGGTTCCTAGAAATCTGTCTCATTTCTTTACTGATCTCAGCATTTCTAGGCACAAGAAGTTTTATACACAGTGAACCTGAGGACACAAGATAGTTATATCTTATGAAATGCATTTCATACAATCCTAAAATATGATCAACACTGAAGCCTGTACTATCATCATTTCATTTAGTGTTTCATCCACTCCCATGTACTCTCATGACAATACTTCTTAAATGTTTACTCCCTTGAAGACTTTATAAGCTGCATGACATATTTAAGCTCCCCCTACAGATAATTTGTAATCAAGTGAAAAGGGTCTTTTTTGCTTCATTGGATTCATTGCCCTCCCTTAAAAAAAAAAAAAAAAAAAAAGCCCTCCATTGAAATTCTCCACTATTTCACTCTCAGAAACCTCCCATTTTACTTTAAAATCCACCTTTCAACAAAGAAAAAGTTCACATTTGTATGGACAAAAGTTCAGCCTTCTCCATTTGTATGTCAAATGATGAGGATGTTCCCCATAAAACGACACTATTGAAGTATTCATCATAAGAAATTCTGCAGCTTAGAAATGAACTACAAACTGCAATCTTGCTGAGATGTCCCTGTAGGTTGGCTTTGGCACATACACTTGCATATCTTATGCTTTGTCTGAATTAGGAAGCTCCCACAAGTGAGCAAGAAAGCTCTCGGATATGGGTCACAAGTCTGTGAATCAGAACTTAGGCAATGCTTTAAAAATAATCAAAGTAAACAAAAATAAATGCAAGTCTCAGCAGATATTTTCCCCCAGGTTTTTCAAAAACCTAACCAGAGCTTTAAATATTATTTATGTTTCAGAGATTTTCTGAAAAGAAAACTCTGTATTTGCCAAAAAACAGACAGACAACCCCCCCCCCCCCCAATTTGGTTTGTATTCCACATACAGTATTAAGGTAGCAGGAATAAACTCTGATGTACGTGGCTGGGGTTACTGCCCTGTTTCAAACACCTGACAAAGGTCATTTTACTTGCACTTCAATTTTTAACTGACAAATGCTTTTTAAGCTGTTTTTCATCCAAAAGAAGATTAGAAAAAAAATCAACTCTGCTCTCTTGTAACCTTGGCGCACTTCCTAGCTTTGAAATCAAACCCATGGGATTTTGACTATCCTGTGTTCTGACCCAAATCCCCTAGATCACACAATGTACAATGATGAAAGGAATCACCAGAAATCTCAGAGCCTTTTGACATTAAACAGGTTTGCACCACAGAGAATCAAGTAAAACCTTGTATATCTGGAGACTTTACAATTGCTAAGAAGGGTTAGGTGTGGCACGTCTGGGGATGCCCTCCTCCTGAAGAAATCTGAGGTCTGACTTTTCACTACTCCCTGACTTTTAACTAACTCCCTTTAAAAAAAAAAAAAAAGAAAAGAAAAAGAAAAAAGAAAGAAAAAGCTACAATAAATCGTTTTTCTCCTCACCCCAACAGTCCAGAACAGACTACCTTCCTATGCAATAAACACCAACTTAATTGCACTCATCATCTGGGAAGGAGAGAGGAAATCACACCATTATTTGGATGGATCACTGCTGAATTGGTGAGTTCATTTACTAGAAATCTGATGGGAAGAGACAGGGACGCCCTGGAGTGTTGTGGGGGGAGGGAATCCCCTTTATTTTGGAGAAGCCCTGCCAATACCTCAGGAGCTGGTGCCCAACACCCCCAGTTTGCACACGTCTGAAAGCACCATCCTGCCTGAGTCCCACCTTCCAGCAAGCCACGGACCGTGACAAAGCGGAGTTTCTTTGTACAGAGTGCTGGGAGGCTGGGAAGCCGGGCTCCTAGCAGAGGTTGCCCTCTACGGGAGAGCCTTTGTAGAGCGCTGCCTGGTGTTTCGGGGGAAGGGTCTGGGGGTGCAAAGAGGCTCACCTGAGATCTCCGCCTGGGGTACCCCGTGCAGGCTGAATCCTTTGGTCGCATAAAACTGCCGGACCTCGGTGCAGCTCTTCGCTTTGCTGCCACTGTCACCCCGAGCCGAGGAGGCGGCGACACACAGAAGCCAAAATCCCCACGGGAAGAAATGCATCCTCCTTCTCCGCCGAGCCCCCCGAACCTGCAGCGCAAAGGACAATCCCAAGGTCCCGTTGACCCCGGGCTGCAAAGCGGGCTCTCTCCCTCTGCCCGGCGCTCGCTAGCTGTTTGCAGGCACTGTGCACGGAATGGGGGGGGGAGCTCAGTCCCACCTTCCCCCAAGCATCCCTGCCTCCCCGCCCCCCTCAAAAAACAACACTCCGGGGAAAGCAGATGGCATGGGGGGGGGAGGGTTTAAAAGAGTCCCCAACCCACAGGCAAAAATCAGTGGGACCTAGGCAGGGCGATGCAAGATCTCGGGCTGCGGAGAGAGCCTGTGACTTCCAACAGCTATTGCAAGAAGAGTGGGAAGAAGGTCGGGGGGAAATCCTGGCTCTTCTGGGGCTGACTTCCCAGGGATGGTGCAGCTGCCGCCACTCAGAACGCAGGAGCTCCCGGGGGATGGAACCCGGCCCCGATCGCAGCAGAGGCAGATCCCACTTGTGTGTAAACGCTCTGGTTAGAGCGAAGGGCGCATCTCCCCCCAAGCTCCGGCAGGGCGCTGCTGCAGTGGACGGTTGCGATGCAAACGGATTACAGCCCGGAATGGGCAAAGTTTGAGACCGGGAGCTAAGGGAGAGCGTGGAAGCGGCAGGGGCGGGGAGGTGGCGCGGCTCTCCTCGGGAGCAGCAGCACAGCAGCGCGCGGGGCGAGCGCGCGTGACCCCGGCAGGAGCAATGAGCCCGGCCGGTGGCAGCGGCGCACCACCTGCAAAGAGGGCGAGGGCGGGGAGGCTCCGCGGCAAGGCAGGGCTTCCCCCGCCGGACGTGGCATCATGCAGCCCCTGCGCCAATCAAGGGCGGGGAGCGGCCCGCCCCCTGCCTTGCCCCCAGGCTCCTCCCACGCCTACCCGGGGGGTTGCTCCGTTAAACTCTGCTGGGGGGAGCTGCGCCGCCGGCTCCCCGCGTGGTGACAGCAGCCGCCGCCACCTGCTAATTGGCAATAGTCAGGTCAGCGCGCGCCCCTCACACCATTCCGCAGCCGCTGCACCTTGGGCTCCCTTCAACGCCGGGCATCTCCTTCGGCCACAGCCTGTGGCCCACAGGCCGGCGTAAGCCCAGCCTGCGCTCGGGGCCGTCTGGCCAGTTCCGCGGGCTGGAGCCCTCTGCACAGTGCAAGGCAAAGTCCGGCATGCAGCCTGCACCCGGCTGTCCATTACATACGTGACCTAGCATGCACCCTGCTGTGCTCCATTACACAGCCGGCGTCCTTCTGCAAACTACGGCACAAAGCCTAGGGTGCTGGACAGTTAGTGGTGCAGGTTGAGTGCTAGGCTTTGCCCTGTATTTTTCAGAAGACCCAACCCAGCTATGTAATAACCAGTAACTGTAAATTATCTTTAGGAAAGGTTGTCATGGAGCAAGGAACACCTATTGTTTCAGTATCACCTAAACCAGTGGTTTTCAAACTTTTTTTCTGGTGACCCAGATGAAGAAAATTGTTGATGCCCACGACCCAACGAAGCTGGGGCGGAGAGGTTTGGGGTGTGGGAGGGGCTCAGGGCTGGGGCAGAGGGTTGGGCTACAGGCTGGGGCCAGGAATGAGGGGCTCAGGGCTGGGGTAGGGGTTGGGGTGTGGGAGCAGGTCAGGGCTCTGGGCTGGGGGTGAGGATGAGGGATTTGGGGTGCAGGAAGGGGCTCTGGCTTGGGGGGGGCTCAGGGCTGGGTCAGGGAGTTGGGGCATGGGCTTATCTCGGGCGGCTCCCGGTCAGCGGTGGTGCTAAGGCAGGCTTCCTGCCTGTCCTGGCACCATGGACCACGCTGCGTCCTCAAAGTGGCCAGCAGCAGAGCCAGCTCTGCAGGCCCCCTCCCAAGCTCTTATTGGCCAGTTCCCAGCCAATGGGAGTGTGGAGCCAGTGCTCGGTGTGGGGGGCTACCCTGCCTTAGCCAGAAAGCACCATTGATGGGACTTTTAGTGGGCTGGTCGGCAGTGCAGACCAGAGTCACCGCGACCCAGTGCCTTACATTCTACGACCCAGTACTGGGTTACAACCTACAGTTTAAAAACCACTGACCTAAACCCAGAGCTGCGGCAGCTGATTAACAGAGAAGTTTCTGCATAAATTAATCTCAGCTACTTGATCCCACTCTCAAGCTGCTGGAAAAACACTGGCACTGACTGAGCACATAGAATTCCTCCAGTCCTGGTCCCTACAGAGTGATTTTCTTTTAAAATCGGATATATAAGGAATACTCATTTTGGGGGGGCATTTATAAAGAAGGTATTCAAAGAAGGGCCAACAAATGCAAAGACACAAGCTATCACTGTCAAGGCGGATTCCCCACTCTGTCACTTTGAGTGCAGAAGGTGGGGGCCCGCAAGGATTCTAAAAATTAATACTTGCCGCTCCAGGCTTGTATTAAACTCCCAAGGTTACAGCTTCTCGCTGACCTTGGCTTGGTAAACGCTGCCACCACCCAAATGCAAAAAAAAAAAAAAAAGACCCAGCAAGTAGCACTTGGGAATTTCTGCCTGTGGGGTACCCTCAAGCCCTTTCACCCCCCGCATTTATCTAAACATTCCCTATCCAAATTATTCCTTCTAGGTATGGAAGATAATTTTTCATACCTGGTTCAAAACCTTACACAGCATTCCTGCTTATAGCACTGCTGCTCCGTGTCCCTGCAGCCCAGAGAGAACCACAGAACAAAGGGAAAGATTCTTTCCCAATTTTAAAAAGTTCTAGTCTTCTCCTTGGCTTTTTTGGTCAGGTGCCGCTTTTTTTTTTTCTTTACCTGGGAGACGTTTTAACCCTTTACAGGTAAAGCAAGTAGAGAACAGCTACGAAGAGGCATTTTACAGCTAACTGGCTGGCTGGGTGTCCATCAAAGGGAGCTACCCCCACTTCATTTATAACACGGGCCCACAAATGCAAAGACACAAGCTATCACAAGATTAGCTATCACATATGTATAATTTTTATCAGATTGCAAGTTATGCTATTGCCCTGACAAATCTGTATTTGAAAAGTTGTGTGTGAAAAATGGAGCCAGTTTTCTTCTATTCATTCATATATCACACATCAGAATAAAATTGGCCTTAGTAAGGTTATTATTCATTTGTAGAATGGTGTGAGTTAGAGGTGCCAACTGAGTTCAGGACCCAGCGGTGCTACACGCTGTACAAACACAGGCAGAAATATTCCCTGCCCCACTGGTTTTGGACAAGACAGACAAAGGAGGTAATATTAATCTCACTTTACAAATAGGAAATTGAGAGATCTAGTTGTGTTGCCCAGCATCATGCTGTAAGTCTGAGGCAGAGCCAGGGGCTGAACCCAGGCCTACCTGAGACTCAGTCCACATAGGGTATGTCTACACTGTGATAAAAGACGTGTGGCACCAAGTCTTAGAACCTGGGTCAGCTGACTCAGGCTCACAGTGTGCCAGGGCAGTCACAAGAAGACAGGTCATGCCTCCTCATTGTTGAGATCTGGTTAGCTCCCTCACAGTAGATAGCAATAGGTATATCTACACTGCAATAGAAGACCCACAGCTGGCCTGGGTCAGCTGACTCAGGCTCATGGGTTCAGACTGTGGGACTATAAATTTTCAGTGTGGACACTCAGGCTGACCAAGGGCAGCTCCAGCACCAGCACAAGCCCAAACCTCTACACTGCAGTTTTATAGCCCTGCAGTCTGAGCTCTGTGAGCCTGAGTCAGCTGATCCAGGCCAGTTGCAGGTCTTCTACAGCAATGTGGATATACCTGTAGATGTCCACTGGGAGGGAGCTAACCCAGTCTCAACAACGAGGAGACATAACCCATCTTCTTGTGATATTTTGATATCCAGTGAGGTACTGGGAGTTAACAGCCCCCTTGTTAAACAAGGAGGTGGGGGAGGGCAGGGCATTTTCAGTTAGAGGGTCTCAACTTTAGAATTTGCTTCCCGAAGCATGAATTTGGTGATCTTTACCTCCCAGTGAAACACTTATCTGTCAGCCAGATACTCTGGGGACTGCCAAACATCCATCAGATGGGACCAATTTATAATCTCTGCTGAGATGAGTAGGAAATAAACCAGTGACTAACAGGTGAAAGGCTCAATAGCTCATTAGTAACATCCTGAGACATCCAGTCCCCATAAATGCTAGTGTGTTACACATTTGCAAATGAGGCTCATTTCTTGATCTTTTTGGAGCTTTACACAGGCAGAGTTTTCCATTCTGTAAACATAGGAAAATCTCGCACTCATGGTCTCAAACACACTGTCTGCCACACCCTGTTTCTAAAGGGACAGCTTCTATTAACCAAAATATAAACACTAAAAATGCAGCAGTAAAACACATTAACATAACATGTAAATTTAATTCTAAATACATTTTGCAGTATAGAATCAGCAGTTACTCCATCATTCTTACACTAACTTTTTGCATCATCAGGTTTTGAACTCAACACCTTCAGATCTACCACACAGACTTTAATTCAGCTATAGGAGTAACTAGTGAGAAGTAAAGCAGAAAGCCATTGACTTGAGAGAACTTTTGATTGTAACTTTGGACATCAGTATTATTCTTGGTTTCCCATCCTGGCTCTGAAAGCAGGTAGAGGTCTAGTGGTTACAGACAACTGAGACAAAAATAACAAAGCCTATAGCAGGGGACAAAATCATTGTCACTCATGAGAAAATGGTAAGAGACTGCAACATGCACTCTGTTTATTCAGATTCCACTCTGCTATTTCCTGGGTGAAAGATCAGAGTACAAAAGCCCAATGCTTACTACCTTGTGATTAAAGCACTAGATTGGTCTAAGGAGATACTAGTTTAATTACCAGCTCTGTCACAGGCTTCCTGTGTCACCTTGGTCAGGTCACTTACTCTCTGTGGCATAGTTACCCATCTGTAAAATGGGGATAATACTTACTTATCTCTCCACACTGTTGTGAGAATATATTAATACATACATAAATGATTGTGAAGTGCTCAGATACTACGGTGATGAGGGCCAAATAGACAAATGCATTTTTGACTCTAAGCTCTTTAAGGCAAGAGCCATCTAACTTTACATACTGTACAACTTTGAGAAAACAAATGTAAATGCATAACAATGATAAGGGATTGTATGTATTTTTATTGATAAAGTTTGAATATGCACCAAGAATTTGGGATAGGCACATCACATTTTAAGCAATTTGAAATAAATTTTCAAAACATGATGAAAACATACTTTAATGTATCTTACAAAATATACAGGAAATTAACTTCTTCCCTGTGCATATCGGAGGGGCAGGTTCACTTTGTGAACACTGATTTTTTTCAACATTTTGAATTAAACAAAGTAGATAGAGTCAGTGAGTTAATGTGAAAAAGGAAAACAGCAGATCCCCTATTTGTAGATTCCATAAACCTGCAATCATTTAAGGAGAATAGTGATTTAGAAGGGGTGGGGGGAAATAGAACCAGAGGATCAAAGAAAAAGACTAGAGTAAAACATAAGACATGTAGATAGAATGCAGAGAAAGGAACACAGAGTGCCAACAACTTAGGCAAAGAGAGAGAGAAAATCCATCCTGCCACAGATAGCCTCTTGTCAGTCACAGACCAAGTGCTGCCTCCAGAAAAGCAGATTCAGGCATGGAGGTGTGGTATAGGTGTTCAGGTGGCAGGTGTGATATAGAAAGGCCAATTCACCTGGCACAAGGTAAGAATTAAAAAATGGGGGAAACAGTTGGAAAGGAAAAGAGTGGGGTTTATATCTCATTGGCATTAAATGTTTGGAAACTTCATCTATTTTTTAAAAGTTTACATGGGAATATACTTTGAGACACACTGGACCTGATTCTTCTCTCCAGCTGATGCAAATCAGGAACAACCATACAGACATCAGTAGAGTTACCTGGACCACATTCTCAGCTGGTGTAAAAATGGAGCAACCAAGTATCTGACAGCAGCCAAGTATCTGACCTGCAAAAGTGTAAATGCCATGTGAGAAGAGAATCTGATGATTTTGCTCCATGTTGAGCCTGATTCTCTGCTGCCCTACTCCTGTGTAACCATTTACAGCTATGTAATGTGAAATGTAAAATGCCGCCGTTCTGATTTGTTTGTTTTATACCCACTTTTCACTGGTGTAAATGATTGCATGAGGTACAGAGCAGAAAGTCAGGCATCTCCGATTTAAAATCTTAGTCAAAGTCAAGAGCTTCCTTTAGTATTTTTTCTTCCTGTTTCTCTTCTCCAACTAAACCATGAAAGCCCACCAAGTTGACTTGTGCTCAGCAGGAACTGAAAATGTGGCTTGCTGAATCAGGTCTAATTCAGGTATCTAGCAGATTTACTAGATTTCATCTCCTTTCTGGTGCTGCTTATTTCTGAACTGGATCTTTCCACTCAACCTAAATTTTATCAGCATTCACAGAAATAGTGTCCTCGATTATTTTGGTGCTGGAAGAATATAAGATCAAACAGTCTCCTTAGGTTGTCGGAGGATCTATGTCTAGCTGACAAATCCAGCTTGATCTCAAGCAATTAAGTAAGGAAGCCATTTGTCCAACGAAGTGCTAAGACTTTCCAGGATTTGTGTGCACAATCAAGGATATTGTTCTATAGGACATGCAGAGCAGGGGATTGTGACAGGTTGGATCACAGAAACCCCCTTGGGAGCTGCCACCCGATGTGCAAAGACTACCTCTGCTCCTGTTTTCCCTGGTTAAAGATGGATTAAAGATGGATTCCAGTTCAGGTGACATGATCACATGTCACTGCAAGACTTCATTGCCCACTTGCCAGCACACACATATACAGGAAGACTAACAGGTAAACACAACCATCTGCAGACAATGGTCCTGGTTAATGGGAGTCATCAAGATTCCAAACCATCATTAATGGCCCACACTTTACATAATTACAATAGGCCCTCAGAGTTACATTTTATATTTCTAGTTTTAGATACAAGAGTGGTACATTTATACAAATCAGATGATCATACTCAGTAGATTATAAGCTTTCTAATGATACCTTACAAGAGACCTTTTGCATGAAGCATATCCCAGTTACGTTATATTCACTTATTACCATATTTTCTCTAAAACTATCCCAGTTACATTATATTGACTTATTATCAAGTTTTTATAAAACCATATAGACTGCACAACGTCACACCCTCCTCCTGAACTTACTGCCAGAGACTTGGACACTGACCATGGCGGAGGCAGTATACCTAAAATTCGTTTTGGGGCTCTCCTATGGGGCAGACACTCCTGTGTCCCCCAAAAGGGAAAGAGACCCTGATCCAGCTGTAGGCTCACAGCTACCAGCTATGAGGGACCTTTCGCTGGCCAGCAAAATCCGCCCCCCCCTTTCACTCAGGTTGGGTTTGCTTCCAGCTAGAGTCCTTGGGGTTTGTTCCCACCGGAGCAGTCACCAGGACCCCAACTTCCAGCTCCAGGATACATGTCTCTGTGCACCTCTTCCACTCCATTACAGCCAGGTCATGCTTCTGGGTCTTACTTGCTTTGTTTCTTAAGTCCAGGCTGGTGGGCAGCCTTTTCTTTTTCCAGGTCAGCCTTTTCCCAGGCAAATTGTACATCAATTTCCATTTGTCTTCCCTTGAGACCATCACTCGATGAGCTGGGATACCCCACAGAGAACACCCTCCTGCCAGAACAGGCACCCCTCCCCTCCTGTCTTGCTAGGTTAGACACTCCAGTCAGCTTCAGCACAGACAGAGGTTGGGCCACACCCATCTGCAGTTCACTGAAACTGAGATGCACTCAGCTCAGGGGCTTCTTAGTTAACAGAGACATTCCCAGCACCCATTGTTCAGTCTTTCTGGGCAATTTGAAAGTTGTGTAGTTTTAGCTTCTTTTCATCTTCATTCTTACTTATTTTGCTTCCTTTTCTGTCCCTACTTCCCTTTCCCGAAATAAGCAAACAGAAAATAACAAACCAGTAACTACTTTGTCTGTTCTCCAGCCACCACACTTAAAACTCACTTAAAATCACTACCAGTATCTCAAAGCAATCAGCTGTGCACAGATCCTGCTCGACTACGCCACTGTGACGGGTTGGATCACAGAAACCCCCTTGGGAGCTGCCACCCAGTGTGCAAAGACTACCTCTGCTTCTGTTTTCCCTGCCAGCTCAGGACTCCAGCACCCTGTCTTGCTGAGCCAGACACTCCCGTCTGGCTCCAGACACAGACCCAGGGTCTGAATCACTTGTCCCAAAGCTGCAAGTTTACCTGAAAACAGCTCCCAGTAGTGTGCTTGTCTTTAGCACTCAGATGCCCAACTCCCAATGGGGTCTAAACCCAGATAAATCCGTTTTGCCCTGCATAAAGCTTATGCAGGGCAAACTCATAAATTGTTCACCCTCTATAACACTGATAGAGAGATATGCACAGTTGTTTGCTCCCTCAGGTATTAATACATACTCTGAGTAAATTACTAAATAAAAAGTGATTTTATTAAATACAGACAGTAGGATTTAAGTGGTTCAAAGTAGTAACAGACAGAACAAAGTAAGTCACCAAGCAAAATAAAATAAAATGCGCAAATCTATGTCTAATCAAGCTAAATACAGATAATCTCACCCTCAGAGATGCTTCAGTAAGTTTTTTCTCAGACTGGACACCTTCCAGGCCTGGGCACAATTCTTTCCCCTGGTACAGCTCTTGTTCCAGCTTAGGTGATAGCTAGGGGATTCTTCATGATGGCTCCTCTCTCCCCTTTGTTCTGTTCCACCCCTTTATATATGTTTTGCATAAGGCGGGAACCCTTTGTCCCTCTGGGTTTCCACCCCCCCTCACTGGAAAAGCACCAGGTTAAAGATGGATTCCAGTTCAGGTGACATGATCACATGTCACTGCAAGACTTCCATTGCCCACTTGCCAGCACACACATATACAGGAAGACTAACAGGTAAACACAACCATCTGCAGACGATGGTCCTGGTTAATGGGAGTCATCAAGATTCCAAACCATCATTAATGGCCCACACTTTACATAATTACAATAGGCCCTCAGAGTTACATTTTATATTTCTAGTTTTAGATACAAGAGTGGTACATTTATACAAATCAGATGATCATACTCAGTAGATTATAAGCTTTCTAATGATACCTTACAAGAGACCTTTTGCATGAAGCATATCCCAGTTACGTTATATTCACTTATTACCATATTTTCTCTAAAACTATCCCAGTTACATTATATTGACTTATTATCAAGTTTTTATAAAACCATATAGACTGCACAATGTCACAGGGATCATTCCGAGAGGTCTGATCCTGCACCTTTTCAAACTCAATGGCAAAGTTCTCATTGACTTCAGTGGTGCAGAGTCAGGCCCCAGATATAGGAAAATAAATACTTCTTGCTTCTGGTAAAGAAAAAAAGAGGCAGTGGACCTCACAGATGGAATATGCATCACGATAGACCATAAGATACACAATGTAACATTGAGTGCAAAGAGAACAGTATATATGTCTGCAATTCTGGTCTCCCATGTCTAGGAGAGATGAAGTCAAACTGGGACAGGTGCAGAGAAGGGCTACTAGGATGATCAGAGGAATGGAAAACCTACCTTATGAGATGAGACTCAAAGAGCTTGACTTGTTTAGCCTAACCAAAAGAAGATACAATTACTCTCTATAAATACATCAGAAGGATAAATACCAGGGAGGGAGAGGAGTTATTTAAGTGCCAATGGGGACACAAGAACAAATGGATATAAACTGGCCATCAAGAAGTTTAGGCTTGAAATTAGATGGTTTCTAACCATCTGGGAGTGAAGTTCTGGAAAAGCCTTCCAAGGAAGCAGTGGGGACAAAAAACATAACTGACTTCAAGACTGAGCTTGATAAGTTTATGGAGAAGGGATGGTATGATGAGGCTGCCTTTAATGGCACGTAGCTGATCTACAACTGCCACAGCAAATATCTCCACCGGCCAGTGGTTGGACTCTAGATGGGGAGGGCTCTGATTTACTACAGAGAATTCTTTCCCAGATGTCCAGCTGGTGGGTCTTGCCCACATGCTCAGAATCTAACTGATTGCCATATTTGGGGTCAGGAAGGAATTTTCCCCCAGGTCAGATGACAGAGACCCTGTGGTTTTGTTCACCTTCCTCTGCAGCATGGGGCCCAAGTCACTTGCAGGTTTAAACTAGAGTAATGGTGGATTCTCTGTAACTTGAAGTCTTTAAATCATGATTTGAGGACTTCAGTAACTCAGCTGGAGATTAGGGGTCTATTACAGGAGTGGGTGGGTGGGTGAGGTTCTGAGGCCTGCAATGTGCAGGAGGTCAGACTAGATGAATATGATGGTCCCTTCTAGCCTTAAAGTCTATGAGTCTGTAGCAGGATGCAGATTGCTATTTTATTATTTCCAATAGACCACCTCCCTTTAAATGCAATGTTAAATCCCATTGTCTGTGGTAGTATTCTGTAGACTGAGACTGTGAAAAAATGTAAGATTCCAGGTAGAAAATCCTGGATCACACCATTCAATGGTAATCCTGCTCTACCCTTGGAAAACAACCATCCAATTTACCAACATTGACCAGAGCCAGCACTAGGCATAAGCAGACTAAGTAATTGCTTAGGGACCTGAGCAGTTCAAGGGGCCCCCTATTCACTTTTTATTATCATTATTATTAATAATATTGTAGGGGAGCCCAAAATATTTCTGCTTAGGGCCCCCGATGGGCGAACACTACCTCTGACATTGCCTTAGGAATATATCACTATAAAGACCAAAGTGATTCCATCCTGTGTTATCCTACTGTTACTACATATGAATCAGATTTCCCACTAAAAAGAAAATTTTGAAGGCAAAAAAATGCTGTAAATTCACGAAAGAAACTGCTATTAATTGCGGGCACTGCAGGACATTTATTTCATCCCGTCATCAATCCTTTGTATGTCTTTCTCTAAAGTTCCCCCTGAAAAAGAGTACTCCAGTGGTCTAAGATATAGACACAACATAGAAATGGTCATGTGCCTTAAGAGCAGTGCTTAACTTGATGGTATATAATAGCTTGAGACCAGTACAGATGTTCATAGGCTACGAGTGCTTGATTTCAGCATGCCATTACTATGCAGAAGATTTTGCTCAAATGCTACAAAAATGTAACCAGACAACTCCCACTTTTTATCATTCAGAAGGACAATGTCCCAGAGACCAATACTTTTGGAAAGAGATTTGTGAAGCACTGAACAGCGTATCCCCAATTCTTCTTTTGTTGGATGTCATGCTTTATCCTCCTTCAACCTTGGATCAGGACAGACCTACATTGGTTTCCTGGGGAGGGGGGGGGGGAATTAAAGCCTTGAATAAGGAAATCTGCAGAGCAGCAACATATGCATCTCTTGACTGTGGAACAATGCAGAATTGATGCTTTATCTTCAGCTGATGCTACATTCAACATTACAGACCAAAATAGCATAACTAACTAAAACAATTATCTTATGTTCAGGTGTTCATTACCTCTCCCCCAATACAATTACATACAGTAGAACCTGTTTATATCGGGAAATTGGTTATAAAGAAACTGATTATGATGTAATGAAAATTCCAAATGGCTTCAATGTATTAGGATGAACTTTCACACTTCTCAAGTCTTGTCTACACTAGGATAATTACCTGTTGCTAACAGTAGGTGTCAGCATGAAGTACAAGTAAACTGTGGCCAAACATAGGTTCGCTGCAAGTGTAGCAATGACAAACATTGCTCAGCACCACTTCAAATACCATGGATATAACCTTGTTTTGAATACACCTTTATTTTGGAAATGACTTGTCACATAGGATTTCTCTATGCAAATAATACAAGGTATAAGCTACTAAATATTACATTTTTTTTAAATAGCCCAAATTCATCTGATATAACCCCTCTCAAGTCAATGGAGTTGAATCTGGAATGGAATTCATCCAATATGTTTTTCATTTTTCAATGTATGCATATTGTGAGGCAAACACATCGCATGAAGGGAGACAGAAAATTCATTATGGCTACATAACAGGTTAAGGCATTATTCCTGGGCCTGATCCCCAGAGGGTGTAAACTGGTGTTGCAATAGAGCCATGCTGCTTTATTGCAGATGAGGATCTCATTCCTAATCTAACATGTGTTGCCGTGTATCTTGAAAAAAAATCTTCTGCCAGGACCAAACACGCATCCATAGTGTTGGATTTTTCAAGATGCAAGATGACGCACATTCATGTTCTTGAGATTAAAATAGAGCTCTTAATCTGATTCCATCTAGCCAAGCTCCTAATGAACAGAGAGCATGAACAGGAGAAAAGCAGAGAAACCCAGGAGTAAGAATAGGTCAAACTCACCAGCACACCTTTAATTTTTGTCTTCAAGTTTTACAATGCTGCTTCTGAGCACAGTGTGGATATGAAATTGCTTGTAATTTTTGCCCAAGGCCAGGGCTTCTCTCTTGTGGCTAAGGAAGCAAAATTTAGCTCCACTGCCTCTGTTGTAAAGGATGCCAGGAAAATGTCTTTTAAAAATACTTTAAACAGAAGTTAGCTGGAAAAAAACTGAACCTCACTTTCAAACCTTCCTTGCTGCTTGACAAAAGCTAAGCAGTCAGGTGCAGTGACTCACTCATTCTGACATTTTTGGAGAGAATGCTGTCTTTTATAACAACATTGATGTTCCCCCAGTGATGTCTCAACACTGGCCAATTTAGAAAAGAAAAATGTAGTGCAAGGTTGAAAGGTTATAGGCCAGCCAAAGAACTTAGAGATCATGGGACCATGAAAGAAGTACAACCTTTAAAATAAAATAAAATAAAATAAAATAAAATAAATAGCCATAAAAAACAAAAACAGAAACTTTCTAAAGGCCAGGAATTGAATTTGAACTCTTCCTTCACATACTGTACAAATATAAACCTCACTGCAAAAGCCACTGAGGGGGTTCTGAAGAGTTTCCCTCCGGAGGTCACATTAATCTATATTGAATGGAAGGAGGGGAGAGGAAAGCTTCCATTCACTTTTTGAAAGCTGTCAGGCTTCTTTAGACTCCAATATTGCCATTGTCTGGCCAGTACCTTCTTAACTTATTCTCCCCACAGTCTGCAATGCCTCTGCAGCCTAGTGAGTGTGAAATTAAATTATGAAATATTTTATTATTTGTGGCTGTTGCGTTTTGCTCCATCCTCACTCGTTTCTATTCCTTTCTCAGTTATTTTTTTCTGGTGGAGACAAGGGAGAAGGGGGAAAAAAACAGTGCCTATAATAAAATACATATATTTCTCCAGTATTAGATGGGCTGCTGTTTGCATCCCAGTTAGATTTTAGGATTCTGATTTGAGACTAACTCAGCTAGATTTTCTGACGTCAAGTCCTTTCCATAATCACTAAGCCACAAAGCATCCTGATTTTTTAAAAGGACACTAATATCATTTATACCTAATATTAATTGTATCTAAAATAGTTATAATATGATTAAGAACATCCTTCAAATTCTAAATAAAGCAGATTTTAATACCTGCTATGGTGTGGGACCTCCAAAAACACCATAGGACTGAGGTGTTGTGCTCTCCTGTTTTCTAAGCAGTAGCAGTTAACTAACAAATATTATTTGCTGATGCAATATACATAAACCAAGTTGCTTTGGCGCAAGAAGGTGTTATATAAACTGAAATTATTAGGCAAACAGACACCTTAATTGCAGCTCCACTTAAATTAGAAAAAACAAATGGTTTCCCAATGGAATATGGAACAGATAAGGGAAGAAATTATATTTTCAAGGTTCATCTCTTCTGAGTGTAAGAAAATAAAAAGAGGAAAGTTAAAGACATGATCCTACAATGTACTTGACTCTGCCTTTCAGGATCTGGGCCTAGCCAACTTAAGCACTTAATCAACTTAATCAAGAACCCCATATGGTACTTTCCTGATAATCGCCTGGGTTGCTCCATAAGTATTTCCTTTTTTCCTTTGAAAACTCCATTAAGTACCTCTTGACTCTCAGAGAGTGCAGGGAATTTTAAACATCCCTTTCCCCCCATGATCTCCCTGTTTCCCTCCATGTTTCAAGATTACTTCAGTTAATTACACACATGAAGAGTCTGTAAACCGGAAAAAAAGAGTGAGGGGAATCAACCTCCCAGCACCCATCATTTATCTACTGCTAGTGATCCTTGTTTCCTCTTCTTTGGAACTCTGCCACCTGAACCAGATAATTACTGGACATAATAATTGTAGCAAGCCATAAAATCCACATAAATGCTATCTATCTCGCTAAGTAGAGACTCCCATGCTGTGCCTGACATGGGACTTTGCTACCAATGCCTAAGAAATTTTTGTGGAAGCCTATGCATCTACTCTACACTGCATAAGGGTAAATATAGAGATAGGGCGCTTCTGAAGCTGGGGCAGATTTGTTTGTTTCTGAGTTAAGCCCTAAATGAACAACTGAATTAGCTTAGAAAAGAAAATATTGTCATTTAGCATTCCCCGCTGCTTCTGTTGAGATGGCCACTCCTAAATCCTCAAAGAGGTAGAAGGGAATTTAGCCTGATTTGACTCCTAATAGCTGTATTAGCGCATGTCTACACTTATAGTGCTGCAGCGGCACAGCTGTATTGATGCCTCTGCAGCACGTGTGATGAAGACGCTCTATGCAGCATAAACCCCATGAGTGGCATAGCTATGTCAGCGGGAGAAGCTGTGACATAGCAGTGTGCACAATAGTGCTTATGTCGCTCCGGGGGGTGGAATATTCATACTCCTGAGTGACATAAGTTTTGCCGACATAGGCGGTAGCGTAGGCATAGTCTAAAAGTCTTATAGCTAAAACTGCACAATGTCCTAACAATGTACCTCTGAGATATTCAGACCAAGAATACCAATGCCTATAAAGTATTAATAAATTATAATGACATGCTAACTAATCTCCTTACACATGCTTAAGGCAATTTTCCCCTCATTTTCTGCATCTCACAAATGTCTGTTTCACCTAAACAAGAAGAATGAGCTGGTGAACTCCAGAGCTCATAACTCATTTTTAAAGTGGAAAAATGGAATTTTCCCCAAATCTCCATTTACTAATGTTTTGTGAAATGAACTGTTCAAGACTATCCATCTGAGAAAGAACTGAAAGTCTTCCTCCTCGTCCTCCAGAAGTGGCATAATAAATGCACGGCTGGTTCCTCATGGGATGTGTAGTGTAGCCCATGAGAACGTGGGTTCTGTTTCTTAATACATAGATTTTGCGGACATCCATTATGCATTCACATGGACTTATTTAGCAGCTTTCTTTTTCTTTTTTGCCTTCATCCTTTTAACTGTGGCTTTTATACCAGGAAAGAAGAATGAGAAGTGGACAAAATATGAGACGAACAGGACAAAAATTGTTCCTTGTTCAGGTCACAGACAATAGAGACTGATTGCAAACTCTTTTCTTAGTAAGAAGTGCAAGACGGCGTCCTTAAACTTTACAGAGTATACAGTTATAAACCTAGTCACCTTAAACCCTGTAAGGTTAGCCATAAATCATTGGGATAACATTTTCCAGCCCAGGAGCCCACAGCTAGGCACCTAACTCCATATTTAAGTGCCTCAGTGGAAGTGTCCTGATTTCCAAAGATGCTGAGCACCTTGACCATTCTAAGTGGGGGATTGCAGGTGCTCAGTACTGCTAGGCAACAGGCTCAGGGCTCCTCAAAGCTATTTCAACACCTGTCCTGAAATGTGCCAAGTGCCTTCTGTGTAGTCAACTACTGTGGACCTTGGTGGGAGTAGAGGGCACTCAGGCCCTGCAAGAGCTAGTGATAAACATCATACAATCGTGGATACAAGGGAAAGTGAGACATGTTAATACACCTCTACCCCGATATAATGCGACCCGATATAACACGAATTCGGATATAACGCGGTAAAGCAGCGCTCCAGGGGGGCGGGGCTCCGGCAGATCAAAGCAAGTTCGATATAACGCGGTTTCACCTATAACGCGATAAGATTTTTGGCTCCCGAGGACAGTTATATAGGGGTAGAGGTGTACTGTTTATGGGGAACTTTTCCAAAACTGTCCTTAGTGCTACACATTATAAACCTATCATGATACCATTAAATAGTCTAAAGTCAGAGATACTGAAGGAGGTCAGGTGGGTGCACTAATCTCCCCTGTCACCGCTCTGCCCTTAAACATCTCTGCTGGAGCTCTGAGAGTCATCCATTTTTCTTGCTGCTTTATCCTCCTCAGCTCGCATGCTCCATGAATGCAACTGCTTTCACAGCCTGTCAGCAATGCTCTTTAATCAGCTGGAGGGGTTAGCTGCAAGACACTCCTTTTCCTTTTGAGGGCAGAATGCTTTGCCTCCCTAACTCGCCTGCAGACCCTACTATCCAGGGAGCATGAGACTGGCCAAAGGAACTGAGCTCGGAGCTTCTGAATGACAATGAAGAGCACTGTGACAGATGACCTTTTAGTTAACCTGTTTTATATTCATTTTGCAGTGTAACCCCCATGGTTTAACTGTGGAGGGGCTTTTGTTTGTTTACAACAATAGTTAGGGTTGGTACAAGAAAATCAAGGGCTCTCAGTAAAGCCCTTAGATTGGCTTCCCATTTTTAACACCTCTACTCAAGGTCCTCTACAGCCACAGGTTTGATTCAACCCCGATAACAGTTCCTGGGGATACCCCACAAAAACAAAAGAAAATAAAGCCAGATTACTAGGCATCTCTGTAGTTCATTGGTTGGGAACTAAGCCTGCCTGCTTTTAGTTTCATATAATCAGAATGCCTGGACTTAACTTAATAAGAATTCTTCAAATAGTAATTAAAAAGAAAGACGCACTAGAGCTACAATAGCTGCAGGGAGGATAAGTCAGAAATCTTTAGTTTTAGATTGGGTGAGACTGAAAAAAATAAATCAGAAGGCATGGAAATTAAGGCAGCACCTGTCAGGGATGGTCTAGATAATATTTAGTCCTGCCTTGAGTGCAGGGGACTGGACTAGAAGACCTCTCAAGGTCCCTTCCAGTCCTATGATTCATTGGAGAATATCGAAGGCAGCAAAGTATTGAGAAATGCCTCCAAGCGTTACACCTGTGACAACCATAGGTAAATCTCCTATTGGAGTTACATATCCCCTATTGTATATTTATACATGCACTAAGGTTTCTGCAAATGTATAACAGGTTCTCAAGCTAGAGGTTATGAACAGGTCTCATGGAGTTGCAGTCACCTTGCCCTTCCCATATTGCTAAATAGGTGGAGGGTCTTGGTATGGCAAAGGTTGAGAACCAGTGTTGTGTAGAATCTTTTACTGTAACTCTTGCATTGGCACAATCTGCATGGAGACAGCTGACTTACTTCAACATTCTTGTCCTTTCTACACTATCTGTGGCTTTGTTCCCAGCTGGGATGCAGCCATATGATATCAGCCAACTGAGGGTACACGTGCTAAGGAGAAAATAGTCCCTCCACAGTACTGTACATTTTTACCAGGGCTGGCTCTAGGTTTTTTGCCACCCCAAGCAAAAAAATTTTTGGCTGCCCCCGACCCCAGCCCTGGGCTCTCCCCCCCCCAGCCCTCCCCCACCTGCACCCCCTGCCACCCCAGCTCTGGGCTCCCCCCCCCAAACGTGACCTCCTCGTTCACCACAGCAATCCCCATTTACACTTGCAGTGGGGATCAAATTGTTTCTCCTATTTTTATTTCACTTTAGGATAAATCTCACCACCCCCGTCCCCTGCAACCGCATCTTTAGTGCTCCAAATGCACATGGAAGGCATAGGAACTAACCCTCAAACCTTGTACCCGGAAAGGGATGGGGATCTAATAAAGAGGGTTCAGGCAGAGGAGCGGGTGTGGGGGTGTTTGGGGGCTCTACACTGGCAGAGAAGCGGGGTGTGATGTACTCGCGGAGGAGGGTGGAGGAGGAGAGGGGGTATCAGGAGGGTTGCGGGAGAAGAGGTGCAGGGAAAGGGGAGGTGCGGGAGGAGAGGGCTGGGGGAGGGTACAAGGGGAGAGGTGCGGGTGAAAGAAGAGTACAAGGGGATGGGGTGCAGTGAAGGGGCGATGTGGAGAGGTACAAGTGAAGAGGCTGCGAGTCAGATAGGGGATGCATGGGCTGAGAGGGGCAGGCGCTGACAGCTGCTTTCCCAGCCCCGTGCAGGCAGAGCCGAGAGGATGGACACTGACTCCCCCGCGGGGGTCCCCTGGCAGGGCAGTATCCCCCACTGCCCCGCTCGGAGCCGGGCTCTGCCTCTCCCTGCCCCTGGCGCTGTGGGGGCCTGGGACAAGCAGCGCGTGGCTGAGGTGGGGGAGGTGCGCGGCGAGCTGGGTCTGGGGGCAGGAGGGGGCAGCTCCCTGGCAGCTCGGGCTGCCCAGCCACTCGCCCCATCAGCGCGCAAGCTGGGATCCGCATCTCCTGCCCAGCCTGGCGGCGCCCTGCACAGCCCACTCGGGCGGGGAAACGCCGCGCTGCCCTGGGGAGACTCAGAGCAGCACTGGTGGCGGCAGCAGGACCCCTCCTCCCTCGCTGCATCCCGGGCCCTGCTTCCCTCCCTCCCCGGCTCCTCACACACTCCGGGAGCCCCTCTCACCGCTGCAGCCCGGGCTCGGCTCCAGGGGACGATGCTCTGGCTCTCCAGCGGCAGGGCTCTGGCCAGGGAGGGCTCCCGGCTTTTTGCCACCCCAAGCAAAAAAAAAAGGGGAGGGGGCGTGGAGTGCCGCCCCTTGGAAAGTGCTGCCCCAAGCACATGCTTGGAGCGCTGGTGCCCTGATTTTTACATTACACTTTTTGATTAAGGCAGAGACATGTTTTACTATGACAAAGACAAACATCCCAGGGATAAAACTGCACAAGGGTTTTGCTTATTAGTGTTTTAAAACCTCAGTTTTGTTAATCTAGCTCTCTATTGCTCTGCACGCTGTGATGCCACTTGAGCTGAGTGGAGATATAGACTGCCTGTATTCTTTTAACCTCAGCAGGCTGTCAGTGGCTTTTGATATAGCAGCTGTCTCAAAGGTACCACTAGATTTCAATTAAAACAAGCCTGTATTTAGGGTGAAAATAGGGTTATTTTAACTGCCAGACCTGCCAACTTTTATTCACTCTCAGTAGTAGTAATTTTATTTGATGTTCCTGATTTTAAGCTGTGCCATCCATAAAATTAAAAGATACTGGAGTTATGATGTATTTTATATTCACATCACCAAAAATCCATCATTAAAAGAAGCACATCTACTGAGAAGAACATGCTTAAATATGATAAATAATAAAATGCTCTCCACTTATAGCCAATATTGCTAGCATAGGCTTTCAGTGGTAGGGCAGTACAAATGGCTTTCCTATGCCAACAATATTAAGCTCAATACATTTTTCACTGATCACAAGGGTCCATTTCTAAGAACATTAGTGCTCCAGAGAGGGAGCTGGCATGTGGCACATGGGTATAACACCTTTTGTATTGCCACACACAAGCATTTGTCTTAAGAGCAGGTCATATGATCCAAAGTAAAATAGTTGTCTCCTTTGCAGCTAGTCAGAAGTTCCCTTCCCATGAGACCTATATTATAAAATTCACATTCAAGCAATAGCTAATACACCAAATTCTCTGCTGATGTAACGCCACTTCAGTAGAGTTATGCCAGCAGAGGATTGGCCCCAATAACTTTTAGGAGCATTCCTAAGGGATAAGGCTTTTAGCACTTATTACGCTTTTTTGTTTTGCCATGGTGTGTGGAAAAAAACAACAACAATACATGTGCCAGGATGAACTTTAGAATTGTGATGAGCACCACCTGAGAAGTGCTGATCTCCCTCATATCCTGCTAACATCAAAGGAAGTTGAGGGTGAGCAGCACCTCACAGAATCAGTCCTTAAATGCTCATGATATCACCAAGGTGGGTGAGGTAATATCTTTTATTGGACCAATTTCTGTTGGTGAGAGAGACAAGCTTTTGAGCTTTCATGGAGCTCTTCTTCAGGTCTGGAAAATGTACTCTGAGTGTCACAACTAAATACAAGGTAGAACAGATAGTGAGGCATAAGTAGTTAACGTATATTTCAAGGTACCATTCAAAGTGAAGTGGTCTGTGAACACCTCTCAAGTCATAGGGGGAAAGGAAAAGAAAAGCTGGGGTGGGGAGGGTAAGTGGGTTATAAATTGTTATAATAAATCATAAATCCAGTGTCCCTATTCAGTCTATGATTTTCAATGTCTAGCAAAGTTATGAATTTATGCTCCCAGGCTCATCTTTTGAAGGTGTTGTACAGATTTCTTTTGAGAATGAGGACTGAGAGGTGACATATAGAGTGATTGTTTTGTGAAAAGTGTTCACCCACAAGTGATAAGGTGTTTTGTCTTTTATCATTTTTCAGTGTGTGTTCATTCAAGAGTGTACTGATTGTCTTATTTTACCCACATAGTTGGGGCATTTAGTGCACTGGATGAGGTATATCACATGTTGTGATAGGCATGTGTAGGACCCATGGATCTTGAAAGGTGTGTTAATCATCATAGCATTGGAGATATGTCTACAGGTTTTGCATCTGTTGTTCTGGCAGGGTCTGGTGCTGTTTTCATAGAATATCAGGGTTGAAAGGGACCTCAGGAGGTCATCTAGTCCAACCCCCTGCTCAAAGCAGGACCAATCCCCAGACAGATTTTTACCCCTGTTCCCTAAATGGCCCCCTCAAGGCTTGAACTCACAATCTTGGGTTTAGCAGGCCAATGCTCAAACCACTGAGCTATCCCTCCCCCCCCAGTGGGTGTGTCCTGGTCTGGGAGGAGCTTGCTTCTTATGATGAGCTTGGAGAGGCCAGACGAGGGGGATCAGGAAAGATTTCTCTCAGGATGGGGTCCCCATCAAATATGGGTTGTAATATGTTTGATTATACCTTGTATAGGTTCTAGTGTGTGTAGTAGGTGACAACTAGGGGTATGCAGAGGGTTTTTTTTTCTTTTTGTATTGAAGCAGGTTCTCTAGGGTATTTGTGTGCCACATTCCATGATGTGAGCTACTTTGCCTTCTCCAAACAAGGACATTCCACCAGAAGTTTTAAGTGTGTTAAGGTGTATACTCCAGACTTTCTTCTTGGAGCATATTCTGTGGTATCTGCATGTCTGGCTGTAGATAATAGATTTCTTGGTGTGTTTGGGGTGAAGCTGAAGCTGATCGTGGTATCCAGGAAGTTGATGCTAGTGTGGGAATGTTCTAGAGTGTGTTTAATGGATGGATGGTGGTTGTTGAAGTTGTGGTGGAAATCTATGAGGGATCCTCCAGATCTGAGATTTCTAAGCTGGCAAGACTGGCAAATTCTTCCATAGATAAGACAGCCTTATTGGCCTTCTCCTAGCCATTTTCCTACAAGACTATTCCAGGAGGATGTAGTGGAAGAGTTTAAACAATCCATCTCCCTCAAATGGAAGATCAAATTTTGCTTTCGTATCAGGAAGCATTACAGAAACCACAGTCATGCATGTCGTCAAAAGGATATAGCCAAAGCTATTGCTTTAGCAGAAATATCTGAGGCATCAAATGCTGTCCTATGTTCATGTTTGGCCACATTTTGGCCCTCCATCAGAATGGCATTAGCCAGCTTCCTCTGATCATCTAAAAAATTGTTAATGAGGGAAGTCACCTTATTCCAAAGATGACAATGATAACATGGCATGACAGCTTGGTAATTGGCTATCCTCATTCCTGGGGTTGCTGAGGAAAAGATTTTCTTCCCCTGCACATCCATTGTTTTATCTTCTTTATCAGTGGGCATAGAGTACACACTACCACTCTTTGATCACTGAATTGACACTACAACTACCAATGAATTTGGGACTCAGTGATTATGAAACATCCCCAAACCCTCCTGAGGGAACTGATATAGTTTGTTAGGCTTTCTAGACATGGGTTGAGTGATTGATGCCGTGGACCAGATTGACTTTGCTGGCTGTGATAAGCCATCCAACAATGGTAAATCACTCTCACTCTAGCTGAGGAGCTCAATTTATGAAAGACTGGGTGAGAGACTGGAACTGAAGTCAACCCTCAAGTTTTCACCATTTTGTCAACCAGCTCTTGAAACACATCCACATCCTTTGAAGAAGACAGAACCAAGTTCACCCCAGCATTAGCAGGAGATGTTTGTCATTCTGAATCAGTCTCCACTTCTTGCTCAGTTTCAGTCAGCTCTGGTTCCTCTTTTTCAGAAAAAGTGTCACGCACAATAGAAGGGGTCTTGCCCTTAACAACAGCTTCTATTCTCATACCCAAACTCCTCAGATCTGAAGCTCTGAAGTTTGGAAAAGATGCTTAATGTGGTCAAATCAGAACTATGCTCCCTGTACTGCTCAGGTTCTTCAGGTTTTGTAATATCTATTGTTTTTTAAATCAGCTGGGCTATCATCAGCTATAAGAGTTCACGTAGCAGCAATATCTGCCTTTTATTAAGGGGTTAATGGCAAATCATTGTTTGTGTATAATTTGGTTAAAAAGTTTCTCAAAGGATTAACTAATTTATATCCATTGGTTAGTTCTCCATATCGACCTGGGATCTTAACCTGGCTCTTTTAAAGCTCATGTTGCCATCATTTGAACCACTGATCAAATGTTCACTGTTTCACCTCACTCTCAGAAAGTTTTTTCTTGTAAACATTACCTCAGCAAAAAGAGTTAGCGAGTTACAGGCTTTAATGACAGACCCCCTACTTACAGTTTTTCATAAAGATAAGGGGGTCTTAAGTTCACTGCTCATAAGAGTTCCTCCGTGTCAGCTGCACCCAACTGGGACATCCCGTGAGTATGAATATGCAGAGCCCATTGTGAAGAACTCCAGTGACTGGTAAGTAACCTTCATTTTGTTTTTCTTCATTGCATTTGTTTAGATGCTCAAAATCCGACAGCCAGTTGACAGTTTCAAGCATGGGACCCAATCCTGCAGCTCTTACTCACATGAATAATGCAACTGAACATAAAGGAACAACTCACACGAGTGAGGGATTCCAGAGCAGAACAATGTCCTGTCCTGTAACTGTACTAAAGGTGAACTATCTTTTACAAAACTAAGGTCCACACCTTCCAAAATATACAGCTTGCTTATTTTTGTGGACAGCCTAGTCCATCAGCAGTCATTAAAATGCTGCACTGTATGTAGTCTTACTGTAGTTGTGATTCTAGCCAGGTAGTAAGATTCCAACATCTCTATTCTAAAATGTGAGACTAGCCCACATTTTTAGATAATATAATTATCTCCATGAAACTGATGCTGCATATTTTTACATGAACAAGAAGGAAAATCTTAGTATGCTATTAATGTAACTAAGACAAAAGAAGAGGTTTGTTCAGCCAAGAAGCCAGCTCATTGACAGTCCATTTTAGCTTTTTGCCTCTTATTTGAAGATGTGGATTTTATTAAGCAGAGGGTTGTTTCTAGAGAGAGGTCCTAGGGGAGAGGAAATTAAAACCAGCCTGATCACATCTCGATATCTGTTTTACATAAAATGTTGGTTGTTTAATGTATGAAGCACCCACTCCTGAAGGTGATCAGTGTTCTCAACTCCAACTGAAGTCAATGGAGCCATTGGATGCTCAGAAATATCTCAGAAGGGGCTCAACATCTTGCAGAATTGGGCCTTAAAGGTACTTTTTTCCTGACAAAATGTGCTGGTGGAGCCATGGTAGCTGTTGCCCCAGAGGTATATAACATTATCCAGACTGTTACTGGAATATGATCCCCAGTTCTGGCATCCAGTCTTTAAGAAGGAAGTTGATAAGTTGGAAAGGATTCAGAAAACAGCTACAAGAATGATTCCAGGTCTGGAAAACCTGCCATGCAGTGAGAGAGAAAAAAGACTAAATTTATTTAGTTTATCCAAGAGAAGATTAAGAGATGTCTTGGTCACAGTCTACAAGTGCCTACATGGAGAGAGTATCAAGTATCAGGGGGTAGCCGTGTTAGTATGTATCTACAAAAGCAACAAGGAGTCTGGTGGCACCTTAAAGACTAACAGATTTATTTGGGCATAAGCTTTCGTGGGTAAAAACCTCACTTCTTCAGATGCATAGAGTGAAAGTTACAGATGCAGGCATTATATACTGACACATGGAGAGCAGGGAGTTACTTCGCAAGTGGAGAACCAGTGTTGACAGGGCCAATTCAATCAGGGTGGATGTAGTCTACTCCCAATAATAGATGAGGAGGCGTCAATTCCAGGAGAGGAAAAGCTGCTTCTGTAATGAGCCAGCCACTCCCAGTCCCTATTCAAGCCCAGATTAATGGTGTTAAATTTGCAAATGAATTTTAGTTCTGCTGTTTCTATTTGAAGTCTGTTTCTGAAGTTTTTTTGTTCAATGATAGTGACTTTTAAATCTGTAATAGAATGACCAGGGAGATTGAAGTATTCACTTACTGGCTTATGTATGTTACCATTCCTGATGTCCCATTTGTGTCCATTTATTCTTTTGCGGAGGGACTGTCCGGTTTGGCCAATGTACATGGCAGAGGGGCATTGCTGGCACATGATGGCATATATAACATTAGTGGATGTGCAGGTGAATGAGCCCTTGATGGTGTGGCTGATGTGGTTGGGTCCTCTGATGGTGTCGCCAGAGTAGATATGGGGACAGAGTAGGCAACGAGGTTTGCTGCAGGGATTGGTTCCTGGGTTGGTGTTTCTGTGGTGTGGTGTGTAGTTGCTGGTGAGTATTTGCTTCAGGTCGGGGGGTTGTCTGTAAGCGAGGACTGGCCTGCCTCCCAAGGTCTGTGAGAGTGAGGGATCATTTTCCAGGATAGGTTGTAGATCGTGGATAATGCGCTGGAGAGGTTTTAGCTGGGGGCTGTATGTGATGGCCAGTGGTGTTCTGTTATTGTCCTTGTTGGGCCTGTCCTGTAGTAGGTGATTTCTGGGTACCCGTCTTGTTCTGTCAATCTGTTTCCTCACTTCCCCAGGTGGGTATTGTAGTTTTACGAATGCTTGATAAAGATCTTGTAGGTGTTTGTCTCTGTCTGAGGGGTTGGAACAAATTCGGTTCTATCTTAGGGCTTGGCTATAGACAATGGAACGTGTGATGTGTCTTGGATGGAAGCTGGAGGCATGTAGGTACGTATAGTGGTCAGTAGGTTTCCGGAATAGGGTGGTGTTTATGTGACCATCACTTATTTGCACTGTAGTGTCCAGGAATTGGATCTCTTGTGTGGACTGGTCCAGGCTGAGGTTGATGGTGGGGTGGAAATTGTTGAAGTCCAGATGGAATTCTTCAAGGGCCTCCTTTCCGTGGGTCCATATGATGAAGATGTCATCAATGTAGCGCAAGTAGAGGAGGTTTTTACATGGAGAGAAAAATTCTCAAAGCAGAGGACTCAATACCCTGTATCACAGCCATCATCGTTTCGGACAAGGACTGGATGGGACTTTTTGGAGCTCTTTGGTGCTGCTCATTAATTAACCAGAGGAATAATTATTAAATTAATGATGCCTTTCATACCAGCAGCTGACCAAAGATCCAGAAATGGATCTAGAATGGATGCAAGGCACTTACAATCAGGCCCCCTTTTAATGTGCCTCATCTTTTTAACGGGTACCAAAAATGACTTTGGAAAATCTTGGCCCATCTCTCTGCATCACTATCACTAGGCTACAGGAATAGTTCTATTAAACCTCACACCTTCACATAGCACATATTCAAGTGTGAAATAGTGTTGCTGATTTACAAGCTCTAATCTAATTGGTTATCAATTTTAATAAAGTCCTCTTTGCCTCTCCCAACTTTGAACTCCTTTTACTTCCTCCTTTTGCTGCAATTTAGCCCCAGGCCTGGTCTCTCGCTAGAATTTGACATTATTCCTGATCTCTTCACCTCTCACTATAATTTAATACTACTCCTGATTCAGAGTCTTGTGTCAGTTTAACAACTCTCAATGTTTTTTTTACCTCTCTCTAGGTTTTCAGCGTTCTTGAGCTCCAAGGCGCTCTCAGTTTTCTGCCACTCCTTGTCAATTTATTCTGTTTCTGATCTCTGTGTACTGGTTGCCAATTTCCTCCCACTCCTTGGCGTGAAATTGACAAGGAGCACAGTAAAAGTGACATGAAGAGGCACAGAGATCATGCATGAGTGGTATGAAATTGACAAGTGGCAGTGGAACAAGCGGCAGTGACCAGGTTTTAACCCTGAGATCTCCTTTTACATTTAATGTTATATGAGATTGTGTCTGAATAAATAGGTATTACAGTTTTCCTCTTTTGTGATGTATATTATGAAGGGTGAGTAGTGACTCCAGAGCTAAGACTGCATTAAGGTCTGGAATAAGCCACCTCTGTTCTACAATTAGACCGTATAATTTAATATCCAAATTTGGCAATATAAATGGGACAATAGAATTTTTGATGTTATTTTTAACAAAATATTTGTTTAGTGTCCTTTGCAAAATGTTAATATTTTCTTCTTTTTGGAAATGTTGCCCTATTTCCTCAGATTTCCTTGCGTTTCTCAAGTTAAACAATCACAGTCCTCAAAAAACTCACACACCTACACCCTGATAATATCCCAGACTGAGGCCCCTCTTGAACTTTTACATCACGCCCATTATTCAGAATAACCCACGTTTCACCAAGATCAGCTGATGGAACCATGCAGACCTCTAGGCTATTTCTCTCTTCTGACATGGTCATCCTGACTAACTAGCTGTGCTCAGCACGGAGACCCTGCCCATCCCCACAGATTGTGTGTGTGGCCACTGCTACAAGGTTTCTCACCCCCCATACCTGCTTGTCGCTTCCTCAGCAATTAATCCTCCTCCTCCATCCTCTCCCCTGCATCAATTCTCCCCCTCCCCCAGCACTCACATCATTTCTGCTCCCACATCAGTTCTGGTTGTTGCCCCCCCACCCCCACATGAGCTCAGCTCACCAGCAATTCAGCCCCTTTCACCCTCCCCCAAGTCCCTCTCAGTTCAGTCCCCCCCCCCAGCCTCATCTCTGCTCTTGCAGGGGTTCTTCACCCCCTCTCTGGGAGGCTGCAGCAGGACCACATTCTCTCTCTTCCAGGCTGGGAGGCAGCTCCAGGGGATCTTTACCCCCTTCCCCTTCCCAGCCTGAGTGCTGCAGGGGGAGGAAGAGAAACAGAGGAGCTGTCTCTGTTGCTCACCAGAGGGGAGTGAAAGTGCAGTTTGCTGGTGGACTATCTCCCTCTTGCAAGAATGGCCCCACAGCAACATGAAGAGGCGGAGAGAGAGCTGTCTGCAGCTGCTCTGATTGGTAGTTCTACCCCAGAAGGTGGGCAAGTGGAGCAGGCAGCCAGTCAGAGTGCTTAAATTCTCAGTTAGGGAATCTTTTTGCATAGGATTACATATATGTATACAGACAGTATGCTGCATGTATATCTGCATCTGTCATGAGTGGGGGATCTGTATGCAGCTTATGCATTCTGGTTGAGGTCTTGGAACTGCAGTAAAATAAATGCCTCCATGTGTATGGAACCCACCATTTGCTGACAAGGGATGTATCACATACCTGCCAGGCCAGGGACAATGGTTGGCCGTTACATTTTAGGGGTTGCCTAGTCTAGTGGCAACAGCTTGGGACTCGGGTGGCAGAAGCTAGGAGAACTAGTTCCTCCAAATACTTTACAGAGAGAGGGAAGTGCAGAGTGGAAAACCCACAGCAGCAGGTGTTGGTGATGGGTCATATAAACTCTCAGAGCATGCACAGGAAGCTTTTGGGTAGAATGGAGGATCAGGGGAGCATGCGGAGGGTTGCAAGAGGAGAAGAGAGAGAAAGAGAGAGAGAGACACCCCATGATTCAGAGGAGCAGCCACATGCAGGAGGGGGTACCTGGACTCCGGCAGACTCTGCCCTAAGTCCCAAGAACGCTGTAGAGTGATGAGGCAATAAAAGCAAGGAAATGCACATGTATGTGTGTGTGTGTTATTTTTGTCTGGCTCTGAGTAACTGTGTTTAGAAACCCCGACAAAGCCTGCGTGTCTCTGCTTCTCACTATCACATGCCCCTGAAGAGTAAACCCACGCAGGGGAGTTCTGGGAAAGGGTGTGCAGCAGCTGGGAAGTCTGAGGGGTGGGCGTGGGGGGGGGGGGGGGGTCAGCACTGGTTCTGGAGGCCTCGGGACAGCCAGGCTGTGTGGTCCCATTTTGGTGAAGAAGTGACAGACAGCGCTCATGTGCCAGAGTTGCCACAGGAAGAAAGAGTGCTGCAACCTACTTGGAGCAAGGGGTTCTTTAAGCCCACAGGGGCTCAGGGAGGTGACTCCAAACACTACCTTGGTGAGTGTCCAGCTGGGGAAGCTCAACCAGGGAACTGTGTGTGACAACATCACATTACACAAGCACACGTAGCTGTGTGTGGTGCTTTTGCAAAGCACTGTTTTAGGTACATATGCACACACCTATCTCTATATGTGTGAATGTGGGTTTGGATATAGAATCCCAGAAGTGAAGGACGGGAAGGGACTTTGATGGACTAAATAACTAGACCATTCCTGACAGGTGTTTGTCTAACCTGTTCTCAAAAACCTCCAATGCCAGAGATTCCACAACCTCCCTAGGCAATTTGTTCCAGTGCTTAACTACTCTGACAGTTAGGAAGTTTTTCCTAATGTCTAACCTAAACCTCACTTGCTGCAATTTAAGCCCATTGCTTCTTGTCCTATCCTCAGAGATTAACAAGAACAAATTTTCACCCTCCTCCTTGTAACAACCTTTTATGTACTTGAAAACTTATGTCTCCCCTCAGTCTTCTCTTCTCCGGACTAAACAAATCCAATTTTTTCAATCTTCCCTCATAGGTCATGTTTTCTAGACCTTTAATCACTTTTGTTTTTCTCCTCTGGACTTTCTCCAATTTGTCCACATCTTTCCTGAAATGTGTTGCCCAGAACTAGACACAATACTCCAGCCAACACCTTATCTGCACAGACTAGAGTAGAAGACTGTCTCATGTCTTGCTTACAATACTCCGGCTGATACATCCCCGAATGATGTTCTGCAACAGTGTTACACTGTTCACTCATATTTAGCTTGTGATCCAATATAATCTCCAGATCCCTTTTCGCAGTGCTCCTTCCTATGCAGTTGTTTCCCATTTACTATGTATGCAATTGATTGTTCTTTGCTAAGTGGAGTACTTTGCATTTATTCTTATTGAATTTCATCCTATTTTCTTCAGATCTTTTCTTCAGATTGTCCAGATCATTTTGAATTTTAATCCTATCCTCCAAAACACTTGCAACCTCACCCAGCTTGGTATCATCCGCAAACTTTCTAAATGTACTCTCTATGCCATTATCTAAATCATTTATGAAGATACTGAACAGAACCAGACCCAGGACAGATCTCTGGGGGACCCCACTTGGTACGGGCTTCCAGCTTGCCTGTGAACCACTGATAAGTACTCTCTTTTCAACCCTAGTTTAATCTCATTTGTGCCTTGGCCTTTCTAATTTTGTCCCTATATTCTTGGGGTTTTTTTATATTTATCCTTCAAAATTTGACCTAGTTTCCACTTTTTGTAGGGCTCTTTTTTGAGTTTCAGATCATTGAAGATTTCCTGGATATACCAGGGTGGTCTTTTGCCATACTTCCTATCTTTTGTATGCAGTGGGATAGTTTGCTCTTGTGTCCAACACAGATATAACTGCAGAAATGTATGTTACAAGCAGCATATGGTTAACAGTTTAAAAGCAAAAGTTCACAAAATGCCCAGTTTCTAAAGCCTTACAGCTGTTATCTGTGCAGTAGCCTCTGTATACAGAAGAGATTTTGTATTGGTGATGCCTAAGGTATTTCAGTCCGAATTATGCTGGTATGGTGACAGATTTTAAATGAATGGCAGTGGGCTGGAAGTCCACTTACAAAATATGCACAGATATTTGTATATTATTTGCTATTGGCAGTGTGTATTGAACTTGTTGAACTGTGCAGGGCACCCATATTTTCAACAGAGATCAATCCCTTTTTGGAGCTTTGTGTATCCCCTTGTGTCAGAATGAGAACTGAGAACTTATGCAAGAAGAAAGAAAAGGATAGAAAATATTTTTTAAAGTGATTTGTGTAGAAACTGTACAGAAGTCTTCATTCCACCCTTTCTCAGCATAAAATACTGTATAAATCCCATGAAAACAGGACAGGTATCTTGTTTTGCTCACCGTAATATCTTCTGCCCAGCTATGAAATTTTGGTAATTATTTAACCTCTAGTCTTATTCTTTATCCTGTAAAAATGAAGGAAACTGCAAATATACTTCCCAATGGATACTAGGAACTAAAGACATCACATAAAAAGGTTACATGGAAGAGCTAAACTATATTTACTGAAAAAAATCAATGGATATTTCTCAGAAATTCGCACTTTAGAAATGCTAGGATTACATTTATTTTTAAGAATGGCTCAGAAACCATATTCCAGGGGCTTAATCAAAGTACTCACTGGAATATGTAGGAACTAGGCATAAATGCTCATGTTATGCCTGGAGAAGCAGAAGTGCTGTATCCAGGAGTTACCTATGCAGGACAATTGTGTGAGATTGCACCAAAGAGATCTTACTGTTGTGAACAGTTAAGTTTTTTTGAAGGGGAGGGCCTAGTCCAATATTAACCTAAAATCAGCTTTGGGGTGATTCACCATTTAGTAGCTTTATTATTACTTCTTGTATTAGCATTGCTATTAGCGCTAGCTTACTCTTAAATATTCTTGTATGGTGAATCCTTAAAGGCACAGGAAGATTTCTTCCAACATTTTGGTTTGGATAGCGGGAGGTATTGTATTTTTCTTACAGCAAACAGAAGCCAGAGAAGAGAGAGAGGGAAATGTATGAAGAAAAGTCAGTGAGGAATTTAAATTATTAACGTCTAGATGGCTCTACAAGGCTGTACCATACAGAAGCTAAAGTCTTGTTTTAAAAAAAGAGCATGCAAAATGAACTTAAGGCCTGATCCAAAGCCCAGGGAAATCAGTGGGAGTCTTTCCCTTGACTCCAGTGTGCTTTGAACCAGGCCCCTGGATTGTAAGCTTTTTGGGGCAGGAATTTTCCTCTATGTATCTGTAGGGCACCTAGCTCAATAAGGGCCTGATCTTTGTTGGAGTCACTAGGCACTCATGAAATCCAAACAACAATCACCATGAGGTTCCATTGCCGGTCACCCGAGGCAAGCAGTGTATTTTGTATACATGGATCAGAAAAATGACATTTCAGAGAACAGCAGAATTCAAGCACCGTTCAGAGAGATTTATTCCACGTCACATTCATTTCAGAGAAATCATGAGCTAAACAAATTTCCCTTCTTCATACTAAACTCTAGCTTCAAAGTACAGTGTCATTATATATTAATTCCCCAGAGGATTTGAGGTCATACCACTCTAAATATGCTTTAAAAAGCTAAATTATACATCTGTTGAAAAATTAGAGCCCAAATTTTAAAACTCAGTTACGGTAAGTAGCCACGACTTCACAGCTGATGGTAAATTGACCTTCCTGTATTTCTTTCCTTATTCTTTGTAATAAGGTGATTGGTGGTTAATTATTAGCATTCAAGTGGATGCAATATGTAGCTCTTTAAGAACTATAATTTAGCATTAATTAACATCCACTTTAGATAAAGTTAACAGCCAATCTAGTTGTCTGTTAAACAAATGAAAATGGAAATTAGAGTCTAATTGTCAGAGAAGGGGGCTAGAGTGAATCTGGGAGATGTAATTTCTGAAATTTGATTTAAATCTAAAATCAACATCCAGAAACACAATTGTGCTAGGAAAATCTTTTTATCCTTCAAGTAGAGCAAAGTCTAATAGACCAATATTTTTCAGTTTAAATGTTATAAGGAAATATCCACTGGCCGAGCTTAGTATAGCCTGGTGGTATTAATAGAATACTAATTAAGAACCCCCAAACAATTATTTCCTCTATTTTAACAGGAGGATTGCACATATTGAACATTAACTTCAGTGAATATCCAGACTGAAATAGGGTCAGGTCTCTGAAATCAGTAAATTATGCTAGAAATTCTTTCAATCATCTTAAACCTCATCTATCTGAATTTATCCCACGTTCCCCATGACACTTAGATAATCAAAGTTGTACCATACACATATAACACCATTGTGATGTTATTGACATGAACTGTGACCATATAGATCATTGTTTCAACCAGGGTCCTATGGTTGCACCAGGTCTTGTACAGAGGAGGTAAAGTGGGGTGTCTTTGGAAAGGTTGTAGTTTGCTGGTTATGATTATGCTGTCTGTATGTGTGTATCATTTTTGTATTTGAAGTTATGAATATTGGCTATATACTTGTATCTCAATGTGTTTGATTCTAAGTAGCCTCAGTGAAGCATTTGGTCAGCTTCATGAGAAAGGACTATTCTCAGTAAGTGCCCAATCAAGAAACACTTAACTGCCAATGGACTTTGGGAGATGCCAATCCACATCTGAGCTTTCCTGGGAATGTTCAAACTAACATGTAAACAATGGCGTCGGCCTGCAAAAAGCTGAGTCATTCATGTACATGTGACTTGCCCAGGTGGCTAAAATCTCCAACTTGTGGGTGTGATTTTGCACAGAAGAACAAAGGGGTTTCTGCTCACAAGAGAGAATATACAAGGCCCTGGAAATCCCTCCATTTTGTCTTCAGCTGGCCCTAAGAGATCCCTGAAAGAAACTGGAACAAAGGACAGTAACTATGGGGGTGTGAGTGATTGCTGGACCCAGATTAGGAAGGAGTCCAGTTTGTGAAAGAAGCTTATTGGAACATCTCTGTGGGTGAGATTTCATCTGTAATCAGTTTCTTAATGTAGGGTTACCATTCGTCCGGATTCCCCCGGACATGTCCGGCTTTTTGAGCTAAAAATAGCGTCCGGGGGGAATTTGTAAATGTCCGGACTCCCCCCCCCCCCCATGCAGAGTGCGCGCGGCTAACAGGGCAGCCAGCCGGATGGTGCCACTTACATGGGGCTCCGACAGCCAGAGAGAGCCCCTCCTCCTCTCCCCTGCAGCAGAGATCACTCCCTCCCTCCCTCCCTGCATTCGCAGATCGCCTCCGGCAGTCTGGAGCTCCTCCCCCGCTCCCCAGAGTGCCGGGACGAACGGCTCAGGCTGTTCCTGAGCAAGCTCACAGAGACATTAGGCGAAGGCCAACAACAAGGAGGTCAGGGGGTCGGAGAAGGGACAGGGAGGTTCTGGAGGGGGCAGTCAAGAGACGGGGGGGGGTCGGGAGTTCGGGAGGGGCTTTCTGGGGGTGGGGGGGTGGATAAGATTTTGGGCAGTCAGGGTACAGGTAGGGGGTAGGGTGCTGGGGGGCATTTGGGGGGGTCTTAGGAGGGGGCAGTTAGGGGACAAGGACAGAGAGGCTTAGGTAGGGGGTGGGGCTCTGGAGGGCAGTTAGGAGCAGGGGTCCCAGGAGGGGGCAGTCAGGGGACAAGGAGCGGGGGGGGGGTGTTTGGGAGTTCTGGGGGGGGCTGTCAGGTGGCAGGGGTGGGGAGAGGGATCGGAGCAGTCAGGGGACAGGGAGCAGAGGGGTTTAGATGGGTCGGGAGTTCTGGGGGGGGCTGTCAGGGGGTGGAGAGTGGTTGGATGGGGCGTGGGAGTCCCAGGGGTCTGTCTGGGGGTGGGGGTGTGGATAAGGGTTGGGGCAGTCAGGGTACAGGTAGGGGGTAGAGTCCTAGGGGGCCAGTTAGGATGGGGGGAGGGTCTCAGGAGGGGGCAGTCAGGGGACAAGAGGCAGGGAGGCTTAGGTAGGGGGTGGAGTCCTGGGGGGCAGTTAGGGGCAGGGGTCCCAGGAGGGGGCAGTCAGGGGACAAGGAGCGGGGGGAGGGTTGTATAAGGGTTGAATATCACAATAAATGAAATAAGACAAAGTGCATAGTAACAAGAACCCAGGGAGGGCTACTGTATTCCAAGAACTGTGATTGCTTTGTGTGGGATTGGAGCCTTTAGGCTCAGGCCCCTGGATGGTGATGCCGCACCTCTGCTGCCCCTCAAGAGTAGCTGGAGGAGGAAGCTCAGGCAAGCATAATCCCTCCCCACTGCTCCAGGAGGTTAAAGTACTTTGCTACAGCCTTTTTCAGGGCACAGCACTCCTCCTCCTCACCTCCACTTGTCTCCGTGCCTAGCCAGCTCTGCTGGGCTGTGTGCTAAGGGTGAAGCTACAGTTCTGCCCCACTCCTTGCCTGTCATTCCACCCATCTGCTTGAAGGGGAACTGTAGGCCCCCCCCCCCCCCCCCCCCCGTTCTCCCCCACCGAGCTTAGAATCACAATCCACAAAGCACTAACACAACAGAGAGTTTACTCCCATATACTCCCCATTGTGGCTACATTAGACCTGACTACAACTGACCCCACTATTAGCAAGGTGTGCGCTTTTAACCTTCACTTAGTGTATCAAATCAAGAGGAGATATTTTGCTACACTTGTCTTTCAAACATAGATTTTTTTTTTTAAGTGACCATTCTACAATGACAATTGCAAAACCGTTCTGGAACAGTGGAGGATAATTTTGCCTCCGTGTCTGTGTGCCATGCCAAAAGCATCTGGATCCAGAGACTGAAAGGCCTCTATACCAAAGTACTAAGTGTCATTACATGTCTGTCCTTTGCAGAGCACCCCCTTTAGGAGCTACAAGGGAAGCACAAGCGTGTGGGTCCAACTGCCCCATCCAGTTGCATGCACTATGGGGTGTGGCAGTCTGGCGGGCCCAGCGCTCAGCCCTCCAGCTGAGCCCTTCTGGCTGTTCCTTCCCCTCTCAGGGTCCCAGGGGAAACAAACGCAACATCCAGTTTCAAGGCAAGGTTCAGTAAAAGAATAAAGGAAATCTGTAGGCAGCTTCCACGAGGATATTAGCCTCTCTCACTTCCGAGGGCAGTGGCAGAGTTTGCTGGGTCTCTAGTATAACAACTCTCAGTCTCTTTCCCTTTCTTAGCCCAGGGGATCTTTGTTCTCCCTCTGCTAGGGTAGAAGCTGTGTTGGCTGCCAGCCCTCTCTGAGAGAGCTCAACAGCACATGCCCTTCCCAGAGTTGCCCCCTTCTGAATGGAGTTCCCTCCTTTTAACTCTTCCTCTATTTCTGGCATGATTTGCAGGTGCGGAGAGGTGGGACCACTCCAGCCCAAGATGGCTCCCTTTAACCCCTTCCATGCTGGTGCAACATTTATCTACCCCATCACAACCGAAGCTGGGACCTGTTACCTGTTCTGTACTAGGGAGTACTTTCATTACCCAACAGTAAAGTACAAATGGCAAAAATCAATCAATCAGTAACTTATTTCTAGTATATTTTAGATTTTCTGTCACCGGGTACAGGCTTATTGCTGATGCTAAAGCAGGTAGAATATTGCTGTTACACTAAGAACAAATAATGCTATTTGCAGTTCTGGTGTTTGGTTGGTTTTTAACAGCACCAGAGATACGCCCTGTGTAAACTATGGTAATTAAGTGAATTCCATCAGCCTGATCTAATACCATTAACAACTAAGAAGGAAGGATTCCACATAGCTGAAGTTTAGCAATGCATTTGGTTAAACAAGAACATACTGCAATTCCTTTGTATTGTTTGTTAATTGTGGTGTTGTCTCTGATTACACCTTACAGAGGAAAATGTTCTCTGAATGGAGACTTTAGCTGCCATTGTTAGGGGGCTTGGAGCCCAGGATAAAATAAAATCACATGTATAGAATATAAAGGCTATGGAAATGTATCCTTGACACTGGTTAACCCACCGGGACTGGCACTGAGAAGATTCTGGCTTCAATTCCTGGTTCTGCCACAGACTCTTGCGTGACCTTGGATAAGTCATTCTAGCTCTGCCTCTTGGTTCCCCAGCTGTTATCTGGGGATAATTATATTCCTTCTGCCTCCCTCTGTCCATCCTGTCCACTCAGAGGGTAAGTTCTTCAGGGCAGGGACTGTCTTTTGCTGTGTGTTTGTACATTGCCTAGGACAATGGAGCCCAGTTTGGCTCTTTAGCCGCTACTGCCATATACTTAATGAGGCCTCTCAAAGTAGTGTTAAATTAATAGTGGTTGAAAATTATCAGTGTGCTTAGAATCATAAAGCAATTATTGTATTTTGAGACTCTACTCCCCCCCATAAAGAGAATTAATGAGCGAAGTTTTATAACTGAAACCATCTATTGTTTTCTCTTGTCAATATTCTGAAATATTCCTTAATTCTCCCAGTGAATCCTACATGAAAAGGAAACAAAGGGTCTGATTTTTTTTTAAAGCAGGCCTAATTTACATGCATAATTATTACAGTTGTGTTCCCAAATTGAACCATTGCTGACATTCCTCAAAGAGTGAGAGAAAAAGAAATTGACATCAAGCTCAAAATTAATAGCCAGAATCAAACTTATATTCCTGGGGGAATTCTGCGCCATTGCACATGTGCAGAATTCACGTCCCCTGCAGATTTCTTTGCTTCCCCACAGAAAATGACTTTCTGACAGGGAAGCAAAGGGAAGCCACAAGAGTGGTCCCGTGCCCCTCCACAGCAGTGTGGGTGCTTTGTTTCATAAGAACATAAGAATGGCCATACTGGATCAGAAAAAAGGTCTATCTAGCCCAGTATCCTGTCTTCCGACAGTGGCCAATGCCGGGTACCCCAGAGGGAATGAACAGAACAGGTAATCAAGTGATCCAACCCCTGTTTGTCACCCATTCCCAGCTTCTGGAAAACAGAGGCTAGGGACACCATCCCTGCCCATCCTGGCTAAATGCTATCGACGGACCTATCCTCCATGAATTTATCTAGTTCTTTTGTGAACCTTGTTATAGTCTTGGCCTTCACAACATCCTCTGGCAAAGAGTTCCACAGGTTGACTGTGCGTTGTGTGAAGCAATACTTCCTTTTGTTTCTTTCTTTTAAACCTGCTGCCTATTAATTTCATTTGGTGACCCCTAGTTCTTGTTATGAGAAGGAGTAAATAACACTTGCTTATTTACCTTCTCCACACCAGTCATGATTTTATAGACCTCAATCATATCCCCCCTTAGTTGTCTCTTTTCCAAGCTGAAAAGTCCCAGTCTTATTAATCTCTCCTCACATGGAAGCTGTTCTATACCCCTAATAATTTTTGTTACCCTTTTCTGAACCTTTTCCAATTCCAAATCCAGGTGTCTGGAGCAGCATGCAGAGAGGTAAATCACCATGGGGGGCAGGGAGGGCTGGGGACACTCCAGCTGGTAGCTCTTACCCTGTGTCGAGCTCAGCTACTAGTCCCAGCTGGGCTGGGGAGGACAGGACTTGCTCTTCTCCTGCAAGGAGAGGCCGGGATGGGTCAGACCCACCCTAGAAACATCCCCGGCTGCAGGAAGCTCTACATCCCTGCACCCGTTTCCTGTCCCCATTGCTTCTCAGCCCTGTGGGAAGAGTTCACTGTGTTTCCCTGTCCGCTCAACCTCCATGCATCTGAATCTCCCATATCCACACCCCCCCAGGCTCACTCTCCCTGCACTCAGACACCCCTACTGAGCCCCCTGCACTCAAACCCTACCCTGAGAATCTGCACCCCCACTGCACCCAGACCCCCACTCCAGTGAACCCCAACCCCCACCACATCAGGTCCCACTCCAACAGCACCTGCACGCCCTGTTGAGTCCCCCCACATCCAGACCCCCTCTACTGAGCCCCATCCCCCCCACTGAGCCCCAACGACTTTCACCTGGACCCCCCTGCAGAGTCCCATTGCCCCTGCACCTGGAACCCCCCCAATGAGCCCCTGTGCATCCAGATCTCCCCACACCCAGGCCCCCCACTGAGCTGCCCGCACCCAGATTGCCCCACACAGAACCCTCTCACTTCACACCTGTATCCCCCACACTAAGCCCCTCCACACTTGGATCCTGCCAGGCTGAGCCTGCCTGCCCACACCTGGTTTCTGGGGAAGGCCTTGCGCTGTGTCACGGTTGGGTGCAGCCTCACCGCTGAGTCCGTGTCCCAGAGGGGTGGGGGGATGTTGCAGGGTGATCTCCCACCTCTGTACAGCCAGTGGCCTGCGCTCCCCACTGCCATGCTGGAGTCTCCACATTTATTTATTGACAAATAACATTTGCAGAATTTTAAAATATTGTACACAGAATTTTTATTTTTTTGGTGCAGATTCCCTCAGGAATAAAATTTAGGACAGGAAGGAGAGCAGGCATTATGCTCAAGATGGCCCCAGTAATCATTATACCTAGAAGAGAGGGGAGAACTTGATTGGCCTTCTGGGCAGTTGGCGCTGTGCTTTCATATCCTTGTACCATTCTTAGTTACTATAATGGTAGGCACTTTAGAAATATAGGGAGATAGATTCACTTCTGGTCCTTGGAAATTTGGTCCCTGATCCTGCAATTTACAACGTGCAGCAGTTTTCCAGTGACCATGCAGATCCCCACTGAACTCAGACCATGCCTGTCAAGGGTTTAACAGAAATTAGCCACCACATTTTGCTAGCACCAGCAGCCGCAGAGTCACTGCTTCTGCTCCGTCTGGTTGCATCCATTGACTGGCTCAGAGGAGGAAGCAGATGGAGTATATGCAGCCTACAGATGCTAGGAATGCTGTAGTTAGCTCTGCACAGCAGTGTCAATTAACATAACCAGGGTTGGTAACAGGAAGGTCTTATTTCCAGGCCGGCTAAGTTGGAATAACAAAAGTTCAACATCATTTAAGAAATGTGCACTATGTTGTATAAAAAAAATAATCATTCAGTGAACTCTTGGAGGCATGCTGCCCCTTTTCAGCTGTTCTTCCCATCTGTGCTGTCAGTCCATTTGGGTTTTTGTTTATGTTCTGAAGTTAAAACTATGAGCAGAAAATTTTAGTTTTTGAACTAAATTCTGGTCAAATATTCCTAGAGGATAAGTTGAAGCACACAAAGGATGCTGTATGATACGTAAAGAGCCCCTTCCGGCTGAGAGCTATAGGGATTGGTTAATCTGTTAAAGATGTAACCTGTAGACCGTGAGGGTCATGTATGAAAATCCACTGCCCAAATTCTGAGGCAACTGTAAACTACCCTAAATCTTAAGGGTGTCTAGATTAATATATTTTGAGACTAGCAGGTACCATTAGATCATCTAGCCTGACTTCCTGAATTTCATAGGCTATTAATTTTCACGCAGTTACCCCTGTATTGAGCCCAATGACTTGATTGGCTATCATTTTTGTGGCTCTTTTCTGCACCGTCTCCCATTTTTTAACATCCCTTTTAAAGTGCAGACAGCAGAACTGGATGCAGTAACCCAACATTAGTCTCATCAAGGCCATACACAGAGGTAAAAATTACTTCCCTTCTTCTACTCTACACCCTTGTTTATACATCCAAGGATCACATTAGCCTTCTTTGCCACAGCATCACACTGGGGGTAAATTGCTCATCCACTATGACCCACAAGTCATTTTCAGAGTCATCGCTTTCAGCCCCACCACCTGCATTCTTTGTTCTTAGATGTATGACCTAATGTTTGTCTGTATTAAAATACATTTTGTTTGAATGGGTCCAAGCTTGCCATGATCCAGATCACTATGTATGACTGCCCCATCGTCAGCATTATTTACCACATCCACACATTTTATCAGGGATAATTTCATATTTACTGCCAGATCATTGATGAAAATGTTGAATAGCATCAGACATAGTAGCAGAAGCCCACTAAAAACACCCATGTTCGATCATGATTCCTATTAACGACTACTTTGAGATCTGTCAGCTAGCTCTTAATCCATTTAACATGTGCTTTACTGATAGTGTATAGCACTAATTTTTTTTAATGAAAGATGTGTGGTACTAAGACCTTATGAAAGTCTATATGTACAGTACATCTACAAGGTTATTTTTTCAACCAAACTTGTAATAGCATCAAAAAATGAAATCAAGTTTTTTTGAAAAGACTATTTTTCCATAAACGATGCTGACTAATATTAATCATATTCCCATTCTTTAATTTTTTATTAACTAAATCCTGTATCAGCTTTTCCATGATTTTGCCTGGGATTGATGTCAGGCTAACAGGCCTATAATTAATCGACTCATCCCACTTCCTCTTTTTGAATTGTGGCACAACATTAGCAGTCTTCCAGGGGTCTGTATTTTTCCTAGTATTCCAAGATTTATTAAAAATTAATGTCAGTGGGCCAGAAATCTCTTCAGCCAGCTCTTTAAGGATGCTTGGGTGCTAGTTATCCAGATCTGCTGATTTAAAAATGTTCATCTCTAGAAGATGTATTTTAACATCCTCCTTGGTTACTAATAGACTAGAAAGCCATTAACTCTCCTCATGTGATATGAATGCATCATCCTGCTTCTTTCCAAATACAGAACAGATATTTACTGAACACTTCTATCTTTTCTGCTTCATTAACAATTTTATCATCTTCATCTAGTAGTTTATGATTTCTTTTGTTCCTAATACACTTTTCTCCTCCTAATCCTTAGCCGTGTGTAGAATGGATTTTTCTTGGATATCTTTAACTTCCCTCATCAATTTTCTACACTTTATAGCTTCTGACTTAGACTGATTGCTATCTACTTCCCTTTTTTCATTTGCTTTATCTAAATCTATAGATATATTATTTCTAATTACCTTCACTTCCCCACTGAATCAGGAAGAGCTTTAACCCAAAGTTGTCCTCTTTCTTTATTATGACATTGTGGCTTTGCGGCCATATTAATTAGTTTACATTCACATTTTCCTGTCTAAATTTTTCCTTCCAATCAATTTCACTCAAATTATCATTACCTTTGTGCAATTAGCCCTTTTGAAGCACCTAGTATATATATTACTGGCTGTGACTGTCCTGTTTACACATATTGAATATTATAAGGTCATGATCACTGGTCCCTAAGGAAACTACCAACTTCCAGTCCAGAGTGTAAATAATCTTCCTCCATCAATGAAGTCCAAAGGAGTTACCTCATGTTAGGTGCAATATCTTTTTGTGATAGACAATAATTATCTATAATTTTTAGACTGGTATAACCTACAACTTCTTCAGGCTGCTTCCTCCCCCTCCCAATGCGTATGTTACAATAGACTTCTTTGACTCACCCCCATTTGCCAATGTTTAAGCTTCTTCTGTTGTGTAAATTACACCCACTAAATTCCCTTATACCGTTCATTTACGCATAAGTGGGCGTAAATTATTAATGGGCCAGGCAACCCAAGATCGTGCCCTCTTGCAAGAGGTAGTGGACCAGCTAAAGAGCCTCACCACCCAGGCCCGGGGGTCAGATGGGACGCGAACCCTGAGGGCCACTGGTTGTCTGCCAAAGATGACGTCAGAAGATGACGTAGAGGCGTATCTCCTCTCATTCGAAAGGACTGCTCAGCGTGAGACATGGCCCCAGGAGCAGTGGGCCAGCATTCTCGCCCCTTTTTTGTGCGGAGAGGCCCAGAAGGCCTACTTTGACTTGCCTGCCACGGACGCCACTGACTATACCCGACTGAAGGCAGAGATCCTAGCACGATCAGGGGTGATGGCAGCGGTACGGGCCCAGAGGTTCATGGAGTGGAAGTACCAGGAGAACAAACCCCCGAGGTCCCAGCTATTCGACCTCATACACCTCGCATGGAAGTGGTTATAGCCCGAGGTGTGCAGCCCGGAGGAGATTTTGGAAACCCTGGTCATGGACCATTACATGCGAGGACTGCCACCAGATCTCCGCAAATGGGTAGGCCAGAACGATCCATCCACCTATGATGAGATGATCATGCTGGTAGAAAGACACATGACAGCCAGGGAATTGACCCGACTACCCAAGGAAGGCCCCTTTCGAAGCAAGCACCCGACCCCAACCCTGGAAGGTGGGACAGCCAAACCCCTGGGGAGTCCTAGGTGGAGGAAGGGGGGGGCTGAAAACCAGTGGGGACCTCAGAAGGAAGGGATTGGCCTGAGTGGGGGGAACCCTGGGACTAAACCCCCTAACCTCCGTGATAGGGGAGTGATTAGAAACAATTATAGATGTTATGCATGTGGGGAGTGGGGACACATAGCAGCACAGTGTCCCAGCACTGAGGAGCCTATGCAATGCAACTTGGGGGATTGGGAGATCCCGTGTTCCCTTATCCACCTTGCAGGCGTCACATTAGCCCCGCATAACTACACCAGGCCGGTGAAGATAAATGGAGCAGAGACTACAGTGCTTGTGGACTCGGGGAGTGCCATCACGGGTAAGCTGGTAAAAAGTAGCCAGCTGCTACAAGTCAAACGTGTAGCAATAACGTGTGTGCATGGGGCCGTGAGCCATTACCCCACCATCCCAGTGGAGATAGAGGTTCAGGGGAACCCCATTGAGGTGACAGTGGGCGTGGTTCCTAAACTCCCATATCCTGTAGTCATTGGGAGGGACTATCCAGGGTTTGATAAATTACTCCCCCCGGAGAGACTGGAGGGAAGTGGGGACCCTGATGGCAGCGACTCATCATTGGGGGAATGTCAACCCCCAATGTTCGCTGAGATTTCTCAGGATCTATTCTCAGCCCCCCAAAAGGCCCAGAAGACAAAAAAAGAGAGGAAGGCTGCGAAGGCCTTGGGAACCCGGATCCTGACCGAGGGCCAGAAGACCGCCCTAGTAGGCAGAGGGACACGAGCAGCCATCAGAGAAACTACCACCATGGAAGGTGAGCCAGAGGCTGGCCCCAGCCATGACAGCGGTGAGCCGTTGGAAGAAGCAGAAGCCGGCCCCTGGGAGCTCAGACAGGTTAGTCCCGGGAGAGAGACTTTCGGGTGGGACCAGGCAGAGGACCCTAGATATGATAACGTCAGGAAAGAGGTGGCTGAGATAGATGGGATACCAGTGGAGGGGAAGGTCCGGGGCCCAGGACCTTACTTGATAGTGAAGAAAGATCTCCTGTACCGCGTGGTGCAAATGCAGGAGCAGGAGATGCATCAACTTCTGGTGCCACAAAAACATCAAAAAGCCATATTGAGCCTCGCCCACAGTTACCTGTTTGGAGGACACCTAGGGGTAGAGAAAACCCAGGCACGGATCCTGCGGAGGTTCTTCTGGCCAGGAGTACATGAAGATGTCCGGCGATACTGCACCTCTTGTCCAGAGTGTCAGCTACATAGCCCTCGCCCGCACTTGCGAGCCCCTTTGATACCTCTTCCAATAATAGAGGTACCATTTGAACGCATAGCCATGGATCTGATTGGGCCCCTAGAGAAGACAGCTAGGGGCCACCAACATGTGCTTGTTGTACTAGACTATGCAACCCGATACCCGGAAGCTGTCCCCCTACGCAACACGGCTTCCAAGACAATAGCTAAGGAGCTAGTACAGATCTTTTCCCGGGTTGGGCTACCCAAGGAGATACTGACTGATCAAGGGACACCTTTCGTGTCCAAGCTGATGAAAGATCTCTGTTCATTGCTCCATGTACAAGCCCTACGGACCTCTGTATACCACCCTCAAACAGACGGCCTTGTGGAAAGGTTCAATAGGATCCTCAAGGCCATGATCAGGAAAGTGGTGAGCCGGGATGGGAAAGATTGGGATACCCTATTGCCTTACCTCATGTTCGCCATCCGGGAAGTCCCACAAGCCTCCACAGGTTTCTCTCCGTTTGAACTACTATACAGGCGCCACCCCCGGGGCATATTGGATATAGCCAGAGAAGCCTGGGAAGAGGAGCCAAATCCCGGAAGGAACATAGTCGAGCATGTACTGCAGATGAGGGATCGGATAGCCCGAGTTATGCCCATTGTACGTGAACACTTGGAGAAAGCACAGGAAACCCAACGAACCCATTATAACCACCAAGCAAAGCTTCGACGGTTCCAACCAGGGGATCGAGTGATGGTCCTGGTGCCCACAGCAGAAAGTAAGCTGTTGGCCCAGTGGCAGGGACCCTATGAAGTGATCGAAGCCGAGGGAGAGGTAAACTATAAGGTGCGGCAGCCAGGCCGAAGGAAACCGGAGCAAATTTACCACATCAATCTTCTAAAACCTTGGCATGACCGAGAGGCATGCTTAGTCACCCAGGAGACCCTTCCCCAGGAGGATAACTTACATGAGCAAGTGAGGATATCACCCGACTTGACGCCGATCCAAAAGATCGAGGCAGCCGACATGATTAATCGCAACCGAGATGTGTTCTCTACAAAACCGGGGCGGACGACTGAGACCTATCACCATATCCGCACGATCCCCGGAGCCAAGGTAACATTGAGACCCTACCGAATCCCAGCAGCTAAAAGAGAAGAAATCAAGGCCGAAGTAAAGAAAATGTTAGAATTAGAGGTTATTGAAGAATCTTACAGTCAGTGGTGCAGTCCAATTGTTCTAGTGCCTAAACCTGACGGTACCATGAGATTCTGTAATGACTTTCACCGACTGAATGAAGTATCCCAGTTCGATGCATATCCCATACCACACATCGACGAACTGGTTGACCGACTGGGTAGTGTCCGATTCTTGACTACACTGGATCCGACAAAAGGGTATTGGCAGATTCCCCTGACCAAAGAAGCTAAAGAAAAGACAGCGTTCTCCACCCCGGACGGGCTATTCCAGTACACCGTCCTCCCTTTTGGGCTACATGGGGCCCCGGCCACATTCCAGCGCCTCATGGATAAGCTGCTGCGCCCCCATACTAGTTATGCAGCCGCATACTTAGATGATGTCGTCATCCATACGCCAGACTGGGGAACCCACTTGGAGAAAGTTGAGGCAGTACTGCGCACCTTAAGGTGGGCTGGCCTCACTGCTAATCCCGCTAAATGCACCATAGGGCTAGCAGAGGCTAGGTACCTGGGATATATTGTAGGGAGGGGCATAGTGAAGCCCCAAACGAATAAGCTAGAGGTGATTGAAAACTGGCCCCGGCCGACCAGAAAGAAGCAGGTCCGCGTGTTCCTAGGCATGGTAGGCTACTACCGACATTTTATTCCCCATTTCGCCACTAGGACAAGTCCCCTAACAGACCTGGTGAAGGCCCGAGGTCCAGACATGGTGAAGGGGACTGATGCAGCAGAGGGGGCATTCATAGACCTTCGGACGGCCCTCTGTAATGACCCTGTACTCATAGCCCCGGACTTTAACAAGGAATTTATCTTACAAACAGATGCTTCCGAGGTGGGGTTGGGGGCAGTTCTGTCGCAAATGGTGGGGGAAGAGGAACACCCGATCCTCTACCTAAGCAGAAAGCTTCTCCCAAGAGAACAGAAATACGCAGTAGTTGAGAGAGAATGCCTTGCTGTCAAATGGGCCATGGAGACACTGCGCGATTACCTCTTAGGCCGGCGATTTACTCTTGTGACGGACCATGCACCCCTCCAGTGGATGCAGCGGAATAAGGAAAAGAACGCAAGGGTCACCAGGTGGTTCTTATCCCTCCATCCGTTCCAGTTCTGCATACGGCACAGGGCTGGATGCCACCATGGCAACGCTGATGGTCTGTCACGAGCACACTGCCTGGCGTCCCAAGTTGCCCAACTCTATGGTGTTGAGCAGAGGGGGGGGATATGTGATGGGGCAAGGCCAGATGGCTACAGTAAAGTAGTGAGGAACAGGTATGTTAGCCCCAGGCTAAACAAATCCCTGGTACCATGGTAACCAAATGGCAGTTGCTCCAGGTTAATCAAGACACCTGGGGCCAATTAATATCCTTCTAGAAGGCAGGAGAGACAGCTAGATTGATTGGGACACCTGAAGCCAATTAAGGACTGGCTGGAACTAGTTAAAAGCCTCTCAGTTAGTCAGTGTGGGGTGGGTGTCAGGAGCTATAGGAGGGAGCTGTGCTGTTGGAGGAATGAAGTAGTACGAATCCATATCAGGTGCAAGGAAGGAGGCCCTGAGGTAATTGTGAAGAAGATATTGAGTGGGGGCTGCTGTGGGGAAGTAGCCCAGGGAATTGTACATGCCCTATTTCCAAAAAGTCAGCTTTCATAGCTGCTAAGTTTAGGGTCCCTGGGCTGGAGCCCAGAGTAGAGGGCGGGCCCGGGCTCCCCCCTCCCCTCCCTGATTAATCACTGATACTAGGAGACAACAGAGACTGTGTGAGGGAGGGTTGTTTCTCCTCACCTCCCTTGCTGGCTTATGATGAAAATGGCTCAGTAGACTGTGACCCTTGCCTCTAGAGAGAGAAGGGCTATGTGGAGGGTCACAGTGAGCCTCTGAGGATAGCAAAAATCCGTCAGGAAACGCAGGACCCACGGAGTCAAGGACAGAACTTTGTCACACCAGGCTTTCTGTGATTCTTTACTACTATCACATGATCGAGTCCACATGTACACCTGGAACAGGAAAGTCAGGCAAGTGTTATAGCCTGTCTAAGTAGGATGAGCCAGACCTGTAACAATAGATCTAGATTTTATACCACTCACAATCTGGCTGAGTTTGGATTAAGAGTGTTTCAGCCCGTTAGAGAGAGAGAAATGCTAGCTGTGAGACTGGGATGTGGTTCCCAAACTGTCCCCCAATTCAGAGGCTCTGGAACTGGGTCTTTTATTTCAGACCGATCTCTTTACTCTTAGGAATATGGCTTATAAAAACAAGTGTCATGAAGACTTTTGTGAGAAAGTACGTGGTGTAATTTTGAAGGGTTTTTTTCCTCTCTGACGTGGGCTTTTCTTGAATATTGTTACATCTAAAACTAATTAAAAACTTTGAAAATGAATTATTAGAAGTAAAATTAGGATTAAAAGTTAGAATTTTATGAAGTAATTAGCACTGCCTTCATAACCCCATGGCCGTATTACAAATGCAGTTTGAGAAAAGCACAGCTGCAGGAGGTTTTTTTTTTTCATTGAACACGTTGACGTTCCACTGTGCACCACAGAAAGTTTGCAAGCTGAACATTTGGCAAATGATGTGATTTGCTCTAGTAGCAGGAAGGAGTGGAGCAGAGCTGCACAGAACCTGGTGGTTTCAGGTCAGAGGTGCCTGCAAACATCTTTGGGGTTGGTTTGTACCACTCAAAATTTTGCTTGGAGTTTAGCATTCAAGTGAATCCATAAAGTCAAAGCAAACCTGAGTCAAAACCAAAATCCCACAATTCCCTCACCTGGGTTCAGGTTCACCCCAAATTTACCTGAGATTCTCACCATATTCCCTAAAGGGCTCTGAATCTGAGCCAAATTTTAGGTTTGTTTTGAAAATCACATCTGTCACCACTCTAAAACCGTCTGCCACAAGGGAGAAACTAGTGATAGTGCTAACCAAATAGGGATAATGGATATCCTCACCCCTGCACATATTTATGATGCATTCATTCTTTCATACTTGCAGGTCCAAATGTTGTCCTTTGCAGGCGATGGAAGCATCTCCTATTGCTCTGTAACAGCTCCTCTGGCCGGACTAGGGAATGGCATTGACAGGATCTGGAAGGAGCTGTCTTCAGCCCTTCCTGGATGAAGGGAAGGTCCTCATGATTTGAAGCCTTTGGAAGGGAGGCACGGAAATGGGGCCAAAGATACCTGTGACTCCAGAGTCCCAAAGGGTGCTAGGAGGATCCACCCCAGAAAAATAAAGCATCTTCACCTTAACACTTGACAGATGGTGGTCTGCATCTCCTGGCCCTGGTCTGCTTTCTGGACTGACTTTAGTTAAACTGCCACCTGGTTAGCAGTTTAATCGTTAACTAACATATGGGATCTCTACTTTGGGGCTGTTTGTCATCCGCCAAGCCAGTCTCAGCCTGTGATGAGCAAGAGGGAATTCTGTAGCCCAGATACAGAGGAGAGCCTGGTAAGTGCAGTATAACACTAATCACCAGCAGAAAGTTTAAAAAAAATTAATATAGTCTCCTCAGAAGTGGAGAGTGTTAAAACCCACGCATAGGCCCTGACCCTTATCCAACGGTCAATATCTTCCTGTAAAAGGGCAAAGTGAGAAGTAGCTCTGAATGTCTTTCTTACAAGTAAGACATGTAGGCCCAACCTTTTGAAAGTGCACACTCCTGACTTGTTCATGCAAATATCCCAGTGCACATGCACCAGTTGTCTGTATTAGTCGTGGCTAGAGGCTCCAGCCAGGGCCCAATGAGCCTAGGCATTGTATATGCACATCATAAGACAGTCCCTGATCCAAGCAACATACGATCCAAATAGACAAGGCGGGGGAGTGTTCATTCCCTTTCTGTTAAATGGGGATAATGTAGCACAGAGATTATAGGGCTACCACAAGATCACACAGTCTGTGATAGAACTAGGGATTTAGCCTAGATCACCTAAATCCAATACGGTGTCTTAACCACAAGACCACCTTTTGTCTTTAGTTGAAGCTGCATAAATAGATCCTAATTTGTGTGCTCACTGGGGCGGAACGAGTCAGGCAGCTGCCCAGGGCACAAAGCCACAGGGGTGGAAAAATGGTCATGTGCCCCCTAGATTTCTGCCTTCCATTTCAAACAGAAGTTTTCAAACTATTTGACGCTCTGGGGCGTATTGCTGGCTGGCACCAGGCTCCTTTGGGGGAGAGGCAAAAGCATGTTAGGGGCACAGCTCAGAGCTGTGCTGCCCCCCCTGCCGGGTGAGCACCCAGTCATGCCGAGGCAGCCTGGTATGGGGAGCAGGGCAGAGAGGGCTGCTGGGCAGCCAGCCAGCCAGCACCCCAGCTCCCACAGCATGGAGAGCCAGGGGCCGAGCGGACTGGACGGCTCCCACTAGCTTCTGACCCGACCACTTGGCTTTCCATGGAAATGGGGAGCAGTTGTCTAGCTGAGTGTGTATCTAGCCATTGGCGATCATAGTTCTTAGACAAAAACATTCCTCACCTTTTATCCAGTTTTCAAGGTTGCAGAAACCAGATCTACAGCCTGGAAATCACATTACTTCTGCACAACACAGCTCGCAGCTGGCTGAAGTTGAGAGGGAGAAAGTTCCGCAGCTTAAAGACCCAGAAGAAAATTCAGAGTGTTTTAAATACTTTAGGTTTTTTGGTTACCATTACATTTTCATCTATGACCACCCATTGCAGAAAATTGCTTCTCTTACGCTCAAACCCAAAGGAGGACGTTATTGTTCAGTATGTGTGCACCATAGGAATGGCTTCTCAAGCAATAATATTTTTCTGAAAGGAGATGGATGCTTTCATGTTTTAGTGTTGATTTTCTGCAATGCAAATACTGTTAGTCCAAGTGTGTAATGTACTGCTACCCAAAGTGATAGCAGCAGGTAATCAAAAGGGGGTGAAGAGGTATGTTATTATACACACTATGAGCTAGATTGTGGTTTTAGTTCACTGAGTGGATTGAGGGAGTTGGGGAACTCTGTAGAGGAAGGATGGTCTTGTGGTCAAGACACTAGATGGGGACTCAGCAGATGTGGTTTCAGTTCCCTGTTCTGGTACAGATTTCCTATGTGACTTTGACCAAGTCCTTAAATCTTTTTGTACCTAGGTTCCCCATCTTCTTGTACTGTAGGTTGTATCCCACCCTGCCAGCTTTGGCTATCATGTAATTTATTCATGGCAGGGACAGTCTCTTACTATATATGTACAGTACCAAGCAAAATGGGGCCCTGTACTTGGTTGGGGCTTCCACCTGGTAAGATTGGAAGTAGATAGCTGTGCTGTCCCTAAATACCAAAGATGTGGTGGTTGTCTCCTAATTATTGACACCCAACCAGCCATTAGAGAATTTCTTTACGTTGCATACAAACTCTATTAATCTGAGTGATTACACTCGTTTGACGATATGAATGAGCAAATGAATGGTTTAAATGGGTGTAAATAATTCTGTTAAGGGAAAGACAAGTCTTTTATATATGATAGAAAATTTGTCAGTGATAGAATCACCACTCAAGAGCCTATGATGATCTAAATAGTTAGATTGGTTTTTTATTCCCAACTCCCTCACTTTTAGCTTGTGTACGTGTGGGGAAAATATCAATGGCCCAAAATATTACTTGACTAACTCCTTCTTGAATCCCATTTCTAAGTCCTTAAGACCTCACTGGGATGGCTTTAGATCATCTTCAATCATTCGTGCTTCTGAGCCTCCTCTGCAATTTTGGCAACACCGCAAAGGAGATATGAAAAGAAAATAGTAGAATGAGGACAGCTCTTTTCTTGACTCAAAAATGACTTCACATGGGTTTCATTACCACAAAACATCAGGAAAGCAGAGGACACTGTGGCTCTATTTCAAACTGTATTCAAAACACATCAGTGGTGTCTACTAAACTGCAACATGACCACAGCAATATTGATCAAGGTTTGATTTGTTTTGCCATCAGAGCAGTGCTTTTTCATGCCTCCCTTAACATTTTCTCTCTCTCTCAAAAAAAAAAAAAAATCATGGAGTAACTCCATGTAAACTACAGTCTTGAATTATTAAACCCCTTAACTGTCCCAAGTTCTTCCCATCAGAAATTAATAAAATGTAGAATTAACCAGCTCTTTCAACAGCTTTTCTGAGGCAATCCATTTTTAAGTTGCTTATTTCTACCACAATATATATATATTTTCAGTGGAGGGAGGAGATGGTGGATCTATACAAACAAAGAGGAATTCTGTGCAAAGCTAAAATCTCATCTGGCAATAGCATCTTTATTTTTGGTTTCATCAACGCATTATGAGTGTAATGTTTATGCAGCAATGCTAAGACTGCACACTATTTGGAGACTCACCAGGTTCCTATGCTAACATAGCTCTTCTAGATCCATCAGTGTAAAATAAATAATGTGGAATACATCTTTCAGGCTTATAGAGAATACATAATGAAATGGAAGAGGTATTGGAAAAACGGCAAGCCATTATGCTGTCTCTGCAACTGCTTAAATAAACCGAGCTGCAGAAACTCATGGAAGCTGTTTATCTCTTGTTTTGTTTGTTCTTTTATCAAAAACTTTCACGGCATATTCACAGGTAATATGTTATATACCAGTGATGCTGACAGTACTGCGCTGTATGTTAAATTATTCTTATATATGCAGAGATAGATACCTTTAGGGTAGTCAGTGTATATTAAGACTTTATTTAACATTTAGACGCAACTCAGACTTAGGGCGGCATGGCTTGCCTACAGGGTTCTCAGTAAATTAATTCTATTGGGAAATATTTATCAGCTGTAAAATAAACTACAATTTATAATAATCTGAGTGAAAAAGAACCTGCCCGATTCATATAAATTAAAAGTTACCGTCTTTCTTGTTAACTAGGATTTTGTTAATTGGAAATTTTATATAAAAGGGATTATACTTTGCACTTACATTGTGCCTTTCATCAGGAGCTCTCAAAATTGGGCAAATAATATCCCTATTTTACAGGTGGGAAAACTGAGGCATGGGGCCAAATTTGCAAAGGTATTTAGACACCTATTGAGGATTTACAAATGAGCCTAAACAGATTAGGCACCTCATTCCCACCGAAGTCAATGGGACTTTAGCCTGGTCTACACTGGGGGAGAGGGGATTGATCTAAGGGCACGTCTTCACTACCCATCGGATCGGCGGGTAGCAATCGATCTATTGGGGATCGACTTATCGCGTCTAGCGAAGACGCGATAAAATCGATCCCCGATGGCTCTGCCGTCGACTCCGGAAATCCACCGCGGCAAGAGGCGGAAGCGGAGTCGACGGCGGCGCGGCAGCGGTCGACTCGCCGCCATCCTCACAGCCAGGTAAGTTGACCTAAAATACGCAACTTCAGCTACGCTATTCACGTGTCTGAAAGTGTAGACCTAGCCTAAGATACGCAACTTCAGTTACGAGACTAGCATAGCTGAAGTCAATGTATCTTAGATCGACTTAGAATCACTTACTTCGCGTCCTCGCGGCACGGGATCGACGGCCGCCACTCCCCCTTCGAGTTTGCTTCCGCCTCTCGCCGAGCTGGAGTTCAGCAGTCGACAGGAGAGCGATCAGGGATCGATTTATTGTGTCTACTCTACACGCGATAAATCGATCCCCAATAGATTGATCGCTACCCGCCGATCTGGCGGGTAGTGTAGACGTACCGTTAAGGACTTAGGAATCTATGTCATTTTTAAAAAGGGGATTTAGAAGCTGAAGTCACTTAGGAGGTTTTGAAAATCCTACCCAAGTGCCCCATTACTCAATGTCATACAGTGAGTCAGTGGCAGTCATGGGAGTGGAATCCTTGACTCCCAAATACCTACACTGTCCATGAGACCATGCACCCTCTAAATTTTATATATCTTTTTTATTTATATATACATATATATATACACACACACACATATATATATATATATATATATATATATATATATATATATATATATATATATATATATATATATATATATATATATATATATATATAAGGTGTGACCCAGTGTGCCTGGGGCAATCATCACTGGAAATGTCAAGGGCAGGGCAGGCTGCAAAAGGGAGAGCAGATACGCCCAAGACTGGTGGGTAACACTGAAGTTAAACTCCTTAACCAGTCACAAACTGTGCTTCTGATTCTCCCACACTGGTTATCAAGCAGCAAAAAAAGAAATCATCCAGCCTCTTATTGCATTCCAGTTCTCTGGCTCCCAATCAGCACCTAGGTCCAGTACACTGAGAAGTTATTTAAAATAACTCTGCTCACATATACAAAGGGTCAGCCACATTACCAGGCCAGTATAGGTTTGGATCTTACCCAAAATACCATGCTGCCAGCCAATCCTTTAGTGTCTAAAACTAAAGGTTTATTATAAAGAAAAAAGAACAAGAAGAGAGATGCTAAATGGTAAAACAGTCACATACCTACAATGATTTCAAAGTCCATATATCAGGTTTCTAGCGGTAGTGTGAGTTTGCTGGCTTGAAAGGCCCTCTGGAATACATCCATAGCTTGGATGGGTCATTCAGTCCTTTGTTCAAAGCTTCAGTTTGTAGCAAAGTTCCTCCAGAGGTGAGAAGCAGGATTGAAGACACAATGGAGAAGATGCAGCTGCCTTTTATAGTCTTTTGCCATGCGGCTTGTGCTTCCTTTGTTTCCAACACAAGCTGCCCAGCACATGGCTTAGAAGCTTTTTCTGTCCATAGACATGTCTATGCATGCCTTGCTGAGTCATAAGGTGTATCCTCTGCCTTCTCACAATGGGTTCATTGTATAGCTGATGGTCATTAATGGGCCTTACGCAGGCTAGGCAGAGCTAATGGCAAACTGTCTGGGGTTGTCACCCAGAAGCATAGCACAAGTTTCAAATACAGACATATATACATAACTAACTCATAATACAAAGGTGATACAAACACATAAATGAGATTATCATATCTGGCAAATTATAACATTTTTGTAGATCTCTTACATGACATATGTCATGGCTGATTCCCCACACTGGCACTTCAAGTGCAGAAGGTGGGGGCCCGCAAGGATTCTAAAAATTAATACTGGCCACTACAGGCTTGTATTAAACTCCCAAGGTTACAGCTTCTTGCAGTAACCACCCAAGTGCAAAAACCTCCTTTTGAGAACCCAGAAAGGAGCACTTGGGAATTCCGTTCTGTGGGGTATCCTCAAGCCCTTTCACCACTCCTCCGGGGAAGAGCTAAGAAAGAAAAACAAAAGAAATCAGCTGTTGCCACCAGCTAATTAAACAACATATGCACAAACCTCTTAGGACACAAAAAATCCAATCCTGTTCTTAAAGGTAAATTTTATTAAAAACAAAAAGAAAATACATGTGGAACTTAGGCTTTTGCTAGATTTTAAAAACCCACTTACAAAAATTTAACATCAAGAACAACCTTCTTGAGTTCCAGCTTAATCGTTACAAGCAAAACAAAAGCATTTGGGGGTTAGCACAGAGGAGTCCACAAGCCAATAAGAAATAACCCTAATCGCGTCTTCCTAGACATTCCCTGATTTACTTACATATCTGGGATTTCAGATAAGCAGTCTCTAGGTATGATCTGATGGTTTTTCATACCTGGCTTAAAGCTTTCTATGGCATAGTTTAGCCCTGTTCCTGCTCTGCGTCTCCTCTCTCTGGAGAACAACAACAGACAGACAAAGGGGAGTCTTGTTTCAATTTTAAAAAGTTCTAGACTTCCCATTGGCTCTTTTGGCCAGGTGCCCACTCACTTCCTTTTACCTATGCCTGCAGTGAGACTTTTTAACACTTTACAGGTAAAGTAAGTAGAGAACAGCTACAAAGAGGGATTTTATAGCTAGCTGGCTGGCTTGGTGTCCATAAAAGGAAGCTTACTCCCCCCCCCCCTTATCACAGCATATCTGGCATAACTCATTGCAATTGTACAATATTGATATTCATAATATCCTCAAGTGTCCCCCAGATTCTATACAGCGTCACATAGTTTTGCGTCTTTTCTACTGTACCCTATGTTAATGCACGGTTAAGACTGATGCTTTCATTACACTAAAGTTGGAATAATCAGAGTTCTGGCTTCCCCACAATATCCTCAGCTCTACAACCTGCTTCCTTTTTCCCGACCTCATTGTATAATATTCATTGTATAATGGCAAAAGTCACATGCACAAGAGGCAAGATTAAGACCATCGAGGGAACTTAATCTCTGAATTTGCTGGCCTTTGTGTTATTCATATCTTAGCCTCCATGTGGTAATAATGTATTTCTTTACATTTAATTCATTTACATTTTTAATGAAGTTAAAAGAGAAACTTAAAGCTTTAAGCTAACAAACAGAGCCTGATTCACCACCACCACCCCCAATGCAGAGAGGTGTAAATTGCATCCCTGAGACTAGATATGCCCACTGCTTTCCAAGGGGATTTACCTGCCATAAAACGAGTGTTCCACTGTCTCCCTCAAGAATTGTGCCCAATGCAACTTTAGTTTTTGCTGGGGGCTCCAAAAATGCTCAGCTGGGGGAGAGACTGCAACAAGGACATGCTGAATCATCCCATTCTCTGACTGCCTTGGTCACACTGGCAGGTCACACCTGCCACAGGGCTCAAATTGGCCCAGATTACACCAGGTTGATGACTCAGTTCTTCATCTTTGAGTCTCTCAAGAACCCGAGCTTGACTTAAGTCTCTAGCCATGAGGTCTGTGAAGATAACCTTGAAAATGTGAGCCAAGTGCAACCAAGTATCTTGACTCATGCGCCATACGGGTGCAAGTGTCCACCTGCACAGAACAAATGGTACAGTCAGGGTTTACATTTACAAATGAATTTACACAGATTTACGGCCCCAGTAAGGCTCTCCTGGAAGGCAATGGTGAAACTCCCAGTGATTTCAATCAAGAGGAGGCTTGTGCTCTCTGTATTTTATAGATTTGTTTGGATTTCTGCTGTAATAAAGGAGCACCTAGCCAGAGCTCTGGATAAAATAAAACCAAAATGATTCGCATCTTACATCACCCCTGGCAGTCAGCGGAATTGAACTATCTATAAACTGCCCTCCCTGTGCTGCTGTAACCCACATCAAAAACCCCTATCCACATATGTGCAAAGTGTGGGTGTTTACCCTGTATCTGAAAGAGCCTTGCATGTAAACTACTTGCTACTCAGTGGTAGCACTTCATTCGCTCTTTAGCCTGCTTAAAACAGCCACAAATGATTTATGGAAAGTATAAAACTATGCTGAGGAATACTATTCAATCACATTATTTCCACTACAATCCGGTGTTTCTAAATGTCCTTGCTATGGGCATTCATGCAGGCCAGATGACTGCTGCTGACCCAATTCTCTTCCTGCATTCCATGTCTATTTCAAGCACATGTAACACAAGGTCTCTCCCATGCTTGCACCCCATTGGCTTTCAGACTTAAACATAAACTGGACATTTACAGTAATATTAAATATTAGTGCTGGTCCAAATTTTTCATTTGAGCTTCGTTTAGACAAAGCCCTCACTCCCCACTCCCGAGAATTTTCATGGAAACTTTTTTGAACTTTTCCAATTTTGACACAATATGTAAAAATCTTTCCCTTTTCAGTTTTCCCCTTAATTGTACCCCCCCTTTTTTTTCTTTCTCCATTTTTCCACTGAAAAAAAGAAAAATCTCTGAAAAGCCAACTTTTTCAGTTTTCTCAAAGTGTTTCAAAAACACTTTTCAAAAAATTCTGGCCTTCTTCAGCAAAGTATTCCTTCTGTGATTTTGCTAGACAGTCTCCTTTCTAGTAATCTATTTTAGTCTTTTAAAATGCATGTCTGTACTCTTGATGTAGGCACAATAAAATAAGCCCTAATCTTACCAAAGCTTTTTGTATTTTTAAACAAATAAAATATTAGTCAATTCCTTACTGATAACCAACTCATTGAGACTATCAATATTCAACCAGACTACTAAGACCCTCTCCCCTCAAAATCAAACACCTTCCAGCTTGTCCTTTCTCCTCCAAGCCTACAGGATAACAGATGGGCCTTACAGCATGACCTAAAGATCCAAAGACTCGTCAGGTCATTTGCTAGCATAAATTGCCATAGATCTATTAAAGTCAGTGGAGTTATGCAGTTTACAGCAGCTGAGGATCTGGCCCCTGGGTTCTGTTGGACCAAGGGAGAAGCAAATCAGAGATTTTGGGTATGGAATTGTATGTCAGGGCATGACTTTCTAAATAGCATATTCTTGCTTGGGAAGGAAGTTTTTCAGTGTTTTCTTTCTGGGGGAGAGCTTCCACTCAGCAAATCATCGCAGACATCTCAGCATCTGGTAGTTTAACAGCAAGTAAAACAAAAAGACTGAAATCAACAGACATCTGGAAATCCAAAAATAGCCTTCCAATAGCTGTTTGTTGGTATGCAACAAACACATTATGCTTGGTTAACTTGACCACATGAGCCCCTAGATTTTATAATACGCAGTGAATTTTCTGGTCACAACACATGGTTCCGCACATCTGGGCTGTCCTAGCCACCCACTCCATGTTTATGAGTTTATTGTAATCAATGGCAGACTTGGGGTTGTTTTTGTGTCTCTTGATCTCAACAGAGAACCATGGTGGTGGGAAGAAAGTGTTGGTGCATCCTTTCGAGTTTTAGAAAAATGATGGGTAGGCTGGTTGGCTAAAATAAGAGCCAGCCCAAACTCACTGTTGACAACACTTGGAAAAAAATCCCAGGAACCAAATTCAAATAAGGCAGAGTTTGCAGGCTACCAGAGGGCTGTGCGTGCTCTAGTGAGGGGTATCAATATCCTCAGGCTAAAGATGCAGCATTCAGCCTCTTCATAAGGATCTCATTTCTGAACTGACTGCCCACCACTCCTGCTTCTTCAGGGGCATCTTCTCCATCCAACATCGCTGTGGGACATCTCTTCCCTCTTCCTCTCCTAAGCTTCCCCTCACCCCTTCTGCTAGTTGTCATGTCTTCCCAAGGGTATCTCCTGTCTCTCTCTTTACCCACTTCCCTGAAGGGAGAAGAAACAGCTTCTCCTGCAAAGGGTGACAGACAAGCAAGGCAGCTTCCTCCTCTCCCTCCAGTGAAGTTGGCGGGGGAGGACAACAAACACAGCAGCGGAGCACCAAGAGCTGCAGGATCTGATAGCCACAGTGACAGGTTCTACTAACTAGTCCAAGGCAAGAATTGTGAATAAAGTCCCACCCAGGTCCCAGCTTCCTAAAACATACAGGAAGATCTAGGACGAAGGGCAAAAACTTGGTATCGTCTGGGCTAAATTGGGATCATTAGCAGCCCAGTCTGTGATCACATTCAAACCCACGCCTCTTTATGGTTCAGACCATTTCACATAAAGGAAGTACCTTCATCCAATGCCCCAGTACTGTTGTAAAGTGTCAGTGAAGCTGTAGCAGTCTGCTGGTAAACTGTACTCTTTATGATGTGCAATGTGCTTTGTGTGCCCAGGATAGGAGAGACCCAGATGCATGGGAAATCTGAAGAGAGCCATCAGCTTGAGGGGAAAGGCTGCTCTGACAGCTGAGCCTTCAGCTTCATTAACAGTGGCTGGGATGCCTGAGTGCAAGGGGCTAGGAATTTGGAGTTTGTCATGAAGGTAGAGAGCAAGGTGGCCAGGACTCAGACGCTGATGGAAAGAGATTAGTAGGTGCTGGGGATCTGGGAGATCAAAGAAGTTTTCAGGTGTCTTGACAGCAGAATTAAGGGGCTTATTATGGGATGTCAGGTAGACTTTAGTGGCAACAAGCTCCAGAAAAAGTCACAAGAAGTAATAGAGAGCCTCAACATTTCAGGTTTGTGTTAGCAGCCAAACTGTTCAGTGCTTGTCGCAACCAAACCTTTGACCTTTTTGCAGTCTGCCCATCAGCACAGCAGACCTAGCTGCTAGAGCTCCAGATGCATGCAAAGCATTGGTCTCCTCTGACATCTGCATTTTTCCAGCTAATTCTTCTGAGCAGCCTTTTTCCTTATATGTTTGATGCACATGCTGCCATGTCAAAGTAAACACAGGGTCTAAATAAAGAATCCCTGCTGGAACAATTTTCCACAGACTAAATAACTGGCAACTAAGCTGAACTGGAGAGACTGGGTAATAATTTCATTGGCACTTAGACGTGGAAGAAACAACTGTGAAGAGGACAGAGACTCCTTTCCACTATGCTAAGCAGTCTATATACATAGTATACTTGGAAGAACTCCCTTAGAGCACTTAGTATAACATTGTGTGGGTTTGTTTCATACCCCGTTGTGTACAAAAATAATTCTACAATTAAGGATATATGAAACTGATTATCAGCGTAACTATCTTCCAGGTATGCAGGCTTGCTGAAACATTATAGATAAATGATCAAAAAAGCTAGTCTAGCTCACCAAGAAAGATTTAAATAATCAGCAGTCAGACAAACAGGCATGAAATCATATCACAATTATTATTTATATGACTGTAGCACCTAGGAGCCCTAGTCATGGACCAGGATCCCGTTGTGCTAGGTGCTGTACAGACACACCTGGCCCAAGTTTTCCATTAGAAAGGAATTGAGTGCAAATGCTGGTATTTTGTTGGAGAACAAGAGTAAACCTACCCTGTGTCTTCCCTTGTGCTTTCTGAAATTAGGCTTTGAGTTAGTCTCCTCATCACCACCAATGACTCAGCCTTGTTCCCTGGGGTTGTAGTCAGTCTCTAATCCTGTGTCACAAAATCACTGTCTGAATCTGACCCTTTCAGGAGCTCAGCAGCACTCAACCATCTGGAAACTTCCTATAAAATCTACAGCCCTAATCTAATGCTGATAGATTTATATTGTGTGCTGAATGCCTACATCCTCTGCTTAACTACCTTGTAACCCTTCACCAAGAAATGCTACATACATTATTGTATACCTTAAATTTTATTTTATGATATTAGTATAAATATTAGGATACCAAGTAAATTATCAGTAGGGCATTCTAATGTAATATGTATATACACACATACATAGTTGTAGAGCTCTACATTCTAATTTAAAACCTACACAAATATTTTATATACACACGTATATATCATACATATAGTCTATATGTAAATGTGTGTGTGCCTATAATGAATGTATTTTAAAACTGAAATTAGAACAGAGAACAGATGTTTTATTCTGTAGTATAGGTAGGGTATTAAGTAAGGATACAACAACAAAAGAAATTAAGGTATAAATTAATATATAGCATATACAGAGATTTTTTCTTTAGATTTGAAAGTACCCTATCTAGAGCCTTTAGGCACCTCTGACACACTAGCAGCAACCTCATACCAATACTAAAGAGTCAGGCAGCACAAAAAATAAAACAAAATCTCCATGTTCTTTTAAATTGTAAGTTTATGTGGCTATACACACACACACACTTATCTAAATCTAATCCTAAAACTCTAAGTAACCATATTTAGGTGAAACAACCCCATTTTTGTGTCAGGTTTGTTCTGAATGGAGACAGATAATAAAAGAATGTTTATCTAAATTATTTGAAATCAATATGCTTTTTCCTCTGATAGCCTAAGATGCCTTCAGCCAACAAACTGACAGTCTTCCTGCATGAGGGTTGTCGCAGAGGGCCAATGGAGGTTGCATGACTTCCATGCAAAATAACCCTAGTTTGACTCATGCTGCCCCTCAAACTGGAAACTTGTCAAGCAAAGGAGATCCCCTACCCCCTATTAATCATTCATACCTCCACACTGGGGAGGCAACACCATCAAAATGACCTCAATCTAAAACGTGGATCCGCACTAATGAAAGTAACAGGATTGAGGGAATGCCCAGTGCTTTTGTACAAGAGCAATGAGCTGAGAGAGTCAGAAAATGGACTGTTTCTGCCAAAAAATAAGAAATTATTTTTTCTTTGTTTTTCTTGAGAACATTTTAAAAAACCAGAACATTTCAAAAGAAATGAAACATTCTGTCTTTCACACCCTGTCATCCTTTTGTTCCAGCAAAACATTTTGACCAGCTCTGATCGTGGGCATGGGAATTCAAATATTCCCTTTGCTATATTTCCAGATGGGCTAAATTCACTAATGTTAGGTAATGCTGGAGGAAAATAAACAATAATTCTCTCTGAAAGATAAACTCTAACCACCGGTTACATTAGCAAACATCAAGTGATAATAGACTTGTGTGTTCAAACAGCAATTAAGTTTGTTGTAACCAGTTCTTATTTCATATGAGAGCCACAATTTAGTCATGGGGAAAGAAATTAAGATATGGTCTTAATAACTGGGGTAGTGTAACACTGCATTAAATTAATGGACATATTTGTGTATGTTAATGTTTGCTGTAATTAACAGTGCAACATAAGCATAAGCAAGTTTGTTCTATGTGGGAAAGAACAGAGGCTTTTGTTCTGAGCTGTCAAAGAAAATCTCTCTGAATAATTTTTACTACTTGCGGTTACTGCATGATTGTCAGAGAACTGGGACAAATAAGTACTTTGCTGAACATTTCCCAGGAGGAACTGAGAGAAAATTGACACCCATTTAACCAGAGGTGCAAAAAGCAGGCAGAGAGGGACAAAGACTGTCAGGAGAAAATAAAAGGACAGACAAACAAGAAGATAAAATAGATGTAGTGTATGGCTAAAGACCACATGTATGAAGTGGCAGAGCAGCTTTTGAGCACCCAGATCGAAAAGACTTACTGCTACTAATTTTAAAGACAGAGAGGTGACGAAAGCCAAAATAAGAGGACTGAAACAGCTCACTGGAGGAGGGAGAGAACATTTTACAGGTGTTTTATTCTGTTTCAACTAGAGATGGGATGCACTGAAATAAGACAGAGGGAGGGGACCCCAAATGGAGAATTCAGTTCAGTTTGGACAAGCACCTAAAGTTCAGTTGCTTACCAAACTCTTCCACCCTCATGGGGCTGGTGACCTCTTCAAACTGGGGTTTGTTGAAGACTTATATCCTGCTTCCAATGGACTGCCAATGTCCCGAGACCAGCCTTTCGGCAAGTGCCATACTTTGGCACTTCTGCTTCCTGCCCTGGTTGGTACCATTAATTCAATGGACTAAACCCCTATGCTGTTTTGAAAATCTCAACCTGTATCTTTCATTGGACACCATGGATACCTGAAGGTGTTCTGCATTTTCATTCCTCCCAGAAGCACAGCCCATAAGCAGGTGAATTACATTTGCTACATACACTGAAATGGAAATGGTGGTCTTGAAGTCATCCTGCTGTTGGTGCAGGGAGGTGAAATTTGCACCCTTCTTGTGCCCAAGTAAGGAATTGCCCTGAGGGAGAGCAGCTGTCCTCCATTAGGGGAGGGTAGTTTTAAGCTCTAGCTGGGCATCCATTACACAGAAAATGGTCACTGCCAGCTCCAGAAACCACATGAAGAGCATCACTAGAGGGCCAGAGTTTTTTGGGGTTGTTGCCTGTCCTGTTCCATACTTTCAAATATTTGAGCTTCTGGTACATGAAACTTAACTCTGAATTTCTTGGATTTCTGAGAGTTTTTCTAAAGGTCACTACACTCTGGTAACATTCTTTACTCTTAAGTTACTGATACTTATTTTCAGTTTTCCCTCCAGTTTAACAATCTGTATCTAAATAACTAGTTGGCTGCCAGTATTGTATCTAATATGATGCCCTTCCTTGGAATTATATGGAGAAATGTAAAACAAATACCACACAAATGTTTGCAATACCAGAATCACTGATCAGTTTGGACGGGCCTGAGCTGTTTTTAGATCTGGGCAAATACAAAACCTCAAAAATGTTTCCACAGATACTCACTTGGATAAATAATGTTTCAATATATGGAGGAATATTTTTAATATGATATTTAGGATACCCTTAACAGGGTAGTTTCTTTTTACCTTCTTGCTACTAAGACAACTTAGTAATATCCAGTTTTTTTCTACATTTCAGTCGCTCATCACTTAATCATGTACAGCAGGATACAAAAAATTCAAGAACTACTGCAATTCTGCTATTCCCAACCATCCAATTAGAGGTTTATATGAATACTTAAAGTTTTAAGTAGATAATCAATTAATTATGCCTTTTAGTTTTTCTGTGTAAAATGTAGCATGAAGCAAAACTACTTTCCCAGAAATTCCGCATACAAAACTAATTTCTACATTACTGTCCTTACAGAGAAGCAAAATAGATGAGCGGGTCTTTTGGAACAGCTTTAGCAATTTACAGTGGAGACTGTGACTACAAGGATCTGAACTGTATAGTGGCCAAGCAAAGACTGATGATGTTTGAGTAACAAACCTCACCACTGAAAGCTCTATTTAATGACTATAATTGCTTACACAATGGGTCTGATCCTACAAAGCTTACTCTGGCCATAAGAGTTTTGCCTGAGTGAGGACTGCAGTGTTCGACCCACTGTGTGTAATGCTTGGCTCCAAACTGCTCCCACATCAATATATTATCAATGTGTTAATTATGGCTGGCTAAGAAATATGGTCTTGATGCTGCAGTTCCTTTTGTGGTGCACAAAGGCTGTGCACTGGGGAAATAAAGTTGAGCACAGATTTGTTCCTTCACAATGCGTGGAAGTCAGTCTCAAGTTCCTTGCACTCCCACTCACTCAATCTCAAGGAAATGTAGAGATGTAGGTGGAGAATAGACAAGTGTCAGGAGACATGGGCTTCAGTGTCATCCTCAGTATCCTAGTGCAATTCATAGCTACATGTTCTTGTCTTTGATCTGCTCAACAGCCACCTCTTGTCAGCTTTCCCAGTACACAGTATCACCACTCTTTATCTTACACTTACATGCAAAACAGTTCACCCCTGCACTGTGCAGGATCAAGCCATTAGTGTCTAGGCCGGATTCCTCCAGGGTGTATGGTTTCAGTGGAGTTCTAACAGTGATACCTTCCACCCCGGTTTTGTTGTTGTTCACCTTCATCAAGGTAGGGCAACTTAATGGCCCAAGACTTTGAAAGAACATGTTTTCTCTCTCATTCATATTCTCTTCCAGGGCTGGAAAAAAAAATTAGAAATGGCATTCCATCATGCTAATGGATATAAATAGCCTTGGCAGACTGACATGGCCAAAGCCTATAATGAGCCATTGGCTCCCATCCTGAAGTCAGTTAACAAGATATACTTTCTTCCAGTGTGTTGTAAGGAGACCCAAGCCTCCTTCCAGAAGTAAAATTCTCATGGTATGTAAGAGGTGCAGGGGACTGATGTTTCCCTCATAATTGTTTGCATTGGGGTGAGTGTCTCTATAATTCATCCATGGTGAATAACTTAGAGGTGGAAGAAACCTACGTTGTGATCTAGTCTGTCCTTGCCAGCATTGAACATATGACCATAATTATCCTGCTCTTCAGTTTTTATCTCACGCTTATACGTGCTACATTTCATACCTTTGCTAGGCAGAGTCAAGCCCTTTCATCTATGGCATCTGATTTAATTGGCGTTATACTAGCTCCATCCCAGGTGGGATATATTGGGACATGTTGGGAACACACTTGTTTTCACTATGGAAGTTCAAAACTAGCCTTTTAGTTTTGCCATTCACATTACATCTGTTCCGATTTCCACCACTCTTGATATTTGTGTGTGGTGGAACTATTTTATTTGTTCCTGCTTCTGCAGATGTAAAAATGTGATCTGGAGCAGTGTGATAAGTAATAGTGTGTTTGTTAACACAATCGCAAGTTTAGGCCAAATTGACTTGATAATGTCCCTTTACATTGTAAGTAACAAATTATTTACAGTACAATGTACACATCTGTATTTGATAGAATGAAAACTTCCCTGTTGGTTCATATAACCAAAGCATATGTAGAGCAGCTTCCAGGGCATTTACTGTGGCTCTTTCATCCTTGGTGTAATTCCATTATATACAGGCAAATACATTAAAAAAGTGATCTTTCCCCACTATAATAAGCCTAATTGCTGCTTGTAATGGGCAGTCCTTTTCAAACCATCTTCCCTCTTGCCTTTCTTGACTGTACACCTTTACATGCAAAGTTGTCATTATTGGAATTGAACAGAAGAGTTTTCTGTTAGCAAAAACTCATGGAGTTTGTTACTTTTCCATCTGCCAGATGCTTTCAGAATCCATTTAAGGGAATTGACATACCACTCTAGTGACCCAGGCTGACTGACTCCAGTATCTTCACTGTCATCTCAGGTGGCTCAGGAGGAGACAATGGAATTTGTGAGACTCCACTGAGATGTTCAGATACTGCAGGAGGTGTTCAGATTCTCTGACAGTGGCTACATAGGCAGGGCCGGATTAACTCTTTTGTGGGCCCGGGGCTATTAGATTTTGTGGGGCCCCTGTATACAAGTATTTTTCCTGGGAGCGAGTTTGGTGCAGGAGGGGGCTTGGGCAGGGGGATTGGGGTGCAGGAGGGAGTTTGGGTGCAGGAGGAGATTCTGATCTGGGGCAGGGAGTTGGGTTGGAGGAGGGGGTGTGAGGTGCAGGCTCTGGCCGGGAGGCGCTTACCACAGGCGGCTCCCAGCTGGCGGCGCAGCAGGGCTTAGGCAGGCTGCCTGCATGCCATGGCCCCACGCTGCTCCCGGAAGCGTCTGGCTGCTCGCACGTCTCTGCGGCCCCTGGGGGGAGGGAGACAGCATGTCTCTGTGTGCTGCCCACGCATGCAAGTGATGCCCCTATAGCTCCCATTGGCCGGGAACCGGGAACCAGCCAATGCAAGCTGCGGGGACGGTGCTGGGGACAGGGGCAGCGTGTGGAGCCGGCTGCTTCCGGGAGCAGTGTGGGGCCACTGCATGCAGGCACTCTGCCTGAGCGCTCCGCTGCACCGGGACTTTTAGCAGCCCAGAGTTGCCTATGATTTATTTTTGAGGGTCCCCCGCTTGAGCTGGGGCCCTGGATTGCAGCCCCTAAAGCCCCTGCCTTAATCTGGCCCTGTACATAGGTACCTAAACAGACAGACCCGTAGGTTTCATCGCAAGATACAGCCCAGAATTTGAAATATGGGGAATAAATTGTGCTAGGGAAATGATTGTGGACCTTTTTTGCAGAATCTCAGCTGCAGGAGGCAGAAGTAGTGCAATAAAAGGAGGATAAATTATGGGTCCTAAATAACTGCAATTACTCTTAAGAGCACTGACTGCAGCCACTACTGTTCTCTCTCTCTCAGTCCTAGAGAGGGATAGGAAACTTTACAATTAAAATCCAAAATGCAAGTTACTTTACTAACAATGGCACAGTTTGTACTGCTCTGGTTATTGAGTCTGGCAGTATTATCTTTTATTATGAATTCCTATTCAGAGGGTTTATTTGTACCTCAGTCGGAAAGACTTCAAGGCTCAGCTCAAGCCTGGAGCAAACATGTTTTTTTTTCTTGCTTTACACATGTTGAACAAAAAGTACTGTCCTGGCTAGGTCTTTCTGTAAATTACATGAGAGCAAAAAATTGCCTAAATAAACAAACATCAGCACAATTTTAGGGTTCTGGGTTTTACAATTACATTTTAATGAAATTTTGCAAGTTGTTAGTCTAGTAATCTCTAGCCCAGGGGTCTCAAACACGTGGCCTGTGGGCCGCATGCGGTCCACGGAGTTATTTCCTGCGGCCCGCCATAGGTGCCAACTCCATGGGTGCTCCGGGGCTGGAGCACCCACCGGCAGCCAATCTCTCCTCCCCCCCCAGTGCACCGCATCCCCGCTCCTCCGCCTACCTCCCAGCGCTTCCTCCCATCAAACAACTGTCTGGCGGCGCTTAGGACTTTCCAGGAGGGAGGTGGGAGGAGCAGGGACATGGCATGCTCAGGGGAAGAGGAGGAGAAGAGGCGGGACTGGGGTGGGGATTTGGGGAAGGGGTTGGAATAGGGGCAGGGAGAGGGCGGAGTTGGGATGGGGACTCTGGAGAAGGGGTTGGAATGGGGATGGGGAAGGAGTGGGAAGAGGCAGGGTGGGGCCTCATGGAAGGGGTGGAGTGGGGGTTTTGCAGTCTGTTACCAACCAATTTTGAAGTTCTCAGCTATTTTGACTTGACAATTGGTGTACAACTACAGAAAGGTGTGTATCTGTGCTGTGCCAAGAGTACTAGACCATTGTGATATCAGAGATAACTCAACCAATCACCACCCTTACTCAATAGCTAATTTGCATGCTACAGTTTCATTGTTGGATTGGTGAATTGGTTCAATGGTGGATTATTTGGCCCGACTGCCACACCCTTGTGCCTAGCTGTCACCTCACATATCAGCACAATCACCTATACAACAACACAACCAGCAAGTCCAAATACAGATGCTCCCCGACTTACGCAAGTGTTCCGTTCCGGAATGTCTTGCGTAAGTCGAATTTTGCATAAGTCGGGGACGTATACATGACAATTACGCGCAAAAAAACCCCAACCACTTACGGAACTTTTTCCATAAGTGCGGGTTTGCGTAAGTCGGGGTTTGCGTAACCCGGAGAGCGTCTGTACAGATAGCCACTCAAGTTTATGGTAAGTATGAGTGACGGTGGGCAAATGTGTGGGAAGCTGTGTTGATTTGTGCCTGGGTTGTGCTGTGCTGAGAGATTTTGGTTGATTTGTGTTGGTGGCAAATAAGGGGTGTGTGCTGGGGTGAGGGACTAAGTGGCAAGTCCTTTGCTAGTAAGCATATTTTGGGCTACTGTGACAACGCAATAAAAGTCAGTAGAAAAATCACTGTAGAATGCTATACAATTTAAGGGTGTCGAAAAAAGGTATATATTATATGAGAAACAGTACGTGACCCTGTAATTAAAATATTACATGATAACACACAGTCTCAAAGGGGCAGAGAAAAAGTTGTGTGTGCAACCCTAATTTTGGCATGTGTGCTTAACTGTGCAGTCTTAACATTCTCTTAGTGTAGTTTTTTGTATGGAATGTGGTACAATTTGCAAGCAACACTGAGATTGGTTTAGTCTCAGGATATCAAACCTAATATTGATGCTCTGGTTGATGCAAAACGCTGCCAGCTAAGTGGCCAAAAATGAAATGACTGTCAAAATTAGCACTGACTTTTCACATTACAGTTTTTAAAAAGTTAATACATTGACTTTTAATAGCATACTATATTACTCTTCATTTTTGACTACACTTTTGTATAGATGTATGAAAAGGTTTCAGTGATGCGGCCCTCGGGCCAATGTACTAGTCCTCATGTGGCCCTCGTGGTGATTTGAGTTTGAGATCCCTGCTCTAGCCTCCTCTCGCTCTCTCTAGGTCTTTATAAGGCACGTATTGCCATCCTCAGTTCTGCAGTAAGTTCCATGCAGACAAACTCCAGCAACCATATGGAGTCCCACTGAAGTCAATCGTTCTTGTGGGGTCACAGCCACATACAGCTCAGTGCAGGCCTGGAACCTTAAGATGTCATTGAGGCCAAGAATTTAGCAACATTAAAGGAGGATCAGGTATTTATATGAAAAGCAATATCCAGAGTTATAAAAGTTAATGCTAACACATTTTGGAAGGGATATAAAACATCATGGTAGTGAGCCATATAAGTACCTCATAGATTAGCCCACATCTGCCTGTTGTGGGGTTTCTTGTATTGTCTTCTGAAGCATCTGGTGCTGGCCCCTGTTGGGGGCAGGATACTGGACTAGATGGACCATGGGTCTGATCCAGTCTGGCAGTTCCTATGTTCTTAAGTGCTCTGTAGTGTGCAGGCAGTCAGATCAGATCTCCATTAAGTTCTACAATGTAATGCAGGTTCCTGACTTTGAATGCAATGTTAGTTCTTGTTCCTACTTCAGGTTCAATCATGTGTTGTTACTAAGCATAATCGTCTAGTTTTCTTCCATTCTGGCTTTTGGGGGAATTTATAAAGCAAAGAGGTGTGTCTTACAATGAGTGCTCTTTAGGGAAAATAAGGCTTTGTGAAATATGGAAATTACATTAATAAAACTGATAGCATCAGTCTGTGAGTAAATCAGACTTCAGCCATCACTGTTCAATCTAGCACTAAATTCACTATAAAGCCTTTTCAAGACATGTCTAAGTTAAGTGGCCAATAAGACTGAGAAGCTTGTACCTTAGCTTTGATCTGCACTCTACTAGCTGCCTCTTTACTAAGTGTTCTGGCTGTGTGGGACTCTTAATTCCTTTCCAACTTCATTACCTGAAAACATGTGAACAACACATGGATGGCAACTTGAACAAACAAAATAGGCCATTTATTAAGTGTGCCCAGCAAAGAATTACCATTGACTCCAGGGGCTGTTGAATGAGGCCTGTAGTGCTGTGTGACGTGACAGATGTTCATGAAAGGGATGAATGAGGACATAGAAATGTACCAGCATGGAGAAAACATGGATACAATGTGACAATGGAGTGTGAGTACCTAGCTTGGTCATGTTTTGGAGAAACAAGTTAAAGAGAAAGGAGAAGGACTTAACCACATTCAAACAATGTCAACTTCAAATATTTTGATTGACTTACCACGTGTATTTCATGGGAAATTGCAAGACACATCTTTGCCATGCTTGCTTTTTCCTAAAGTCATTTAAGTGATTTTTTGCTTTAAACCCTATACTGAATGTTTACCTTAAACTCAATGGGCTTCAAAGACTTATGCCTAGATCACCATCTTCCACAGAAAGACCTGCAAGAGAGGAGGATGAGGGTGGGGGGAGGAAAATACTGAGGTTTATGATGTGAGGTTTCCCTGGTCTCATCCTCCATTTACTGATATGAAATCAAATTATCACTCAGTGTTATGAAAGGTACCCATAAAATTAAAACATCAACACTAACTGGCACCCTTTGGCAGAAAAGACAGGGAATGAAGGGACATGGAGATGGATCAACTCTGGCTTCTGCAGTTGGACATTGAGGCAACATTCAAAGAGCAGTGTGGGGACACATGCACTGCCTCCGGCTGGGAGTCACCTGTTCTGTGGACAGAGGATTTCAAGTGCGGATATCCAGTGATATCACTCCAGTCCCTTCTATTAACCCTAAATTCACTATGGTTAAAAGAAATAAATAATGATCCAGCACCTGATGTGACAGCCATAACCTGGTTTTCCATCATTAGCTCTGATGGTATGTCTACACTGCGAAGTTGTCGATAAATCTTTTGTCTTTCATGGGTACTTAAAAAAAAAGCTCCCCCCCGCGAAAGACAAAAGTTTTGCCAACGCAAGTGGCAGTGTGAATGCATCTTTGTCATCAGGAGCACTTTCCTGCTGACAAATCTAACGCTGCTCGCGGGGCTGGAAGTATTTTGTTGGCAAAAGTGCCGACAAAGTACCGACAGAGTGTTTATACACGCTGACTTTTAGCAACACAGCCTTGTCGCTAAAAGCTGCGTGGTATAGACAAGCCCACAATAGCAATAGCTTCTTAATTGATTGTAATTGGCATTTAATTAAGACATATGACTCACCTATGGCCATTTTATATTTTACACTATTCTCAGGTATCCCATCTTTTCCTCTGTGACATCCTGGTCTCAGCTTATGTGAGACAGAATTACTCATCTTTCACAGCTAGTCTTTTCTGGTCTCCCCTATACTGATCTATGAAGTTAATCTGTTACCAGCTCTATGAGCTGTTAAACCCTATGAGTCACCAGCAGCTGTCTTGGTGAAGGCCCCCATTTCCTACCTCAGCTCTCCTGCTGAAGTGGATTTATTTTAGATGCCAAAGCACCACATAGACCATTGCACTGGTCTTGCCTGTGCCACCACTGTTGAAGTGCTATTTTAGGAAATAGTCCAAAGAATTCTGGAGTTCATCCAAGTAGAATTGGTTGCAAGCAGCTGAATGAAAGATGTATGCAAAAGAATGAGAATACCTATGAGCCCGCATACTGAAAGGACAATTAAAGACACCAAAAGAAGCGCTTTTTTTGTTTCAGCCCTGGAAAGGAAGACTCAAAATAGGAAGGAAAGGATATTCCACTACCTACATGAATAATAAAAAGAAATCCCTGGACTAGCATGATATGAAAGTCTTACTGCATTCAGGCTTTTCAATCATACTGTATTAAACCATATTAATATTTGATTTTTCTAGGACAATCAAAAATCTTTGGTACATGATGATGAATTTTTCATTTTCACGAGCACCAGACAATCAGCCTTAGGCTCCAAGGTCAGTAAATCACTCAGCTCTGGTGGGATGTTTCTGCCTTTAAAGCAAATGAAACTTTTCCCTCTACACATCAAGTGCTTAATGCATATTGGGCCAAATTCAATCCTCCACCAATTTCAAGGAGTTACACCAGGAATGAATCATCTCATGGTGTGCATCAATGCTAGAGCTGTATGATCCATCACTGGGTCTAATATTAAGAGTTATTTCCATTGAAGAGGGTGGAGAAGAAGTGTGAATAGCATTATGATGTGTTGAATGCAGGTTCTGTAATAAACTGGACTAAGGTCTCTCTTCAGCCTGAAACCTCTCTATGGCTTGCTAGCAGATAAACGCACCATTGGGAGCCTGATCCAAAGCCCACTGGAGTCAGTGGTAAGATTCTTTCTGTGGCTTGGGAACAGGCACTAGCATTGGTTTAAAAATCAAAACATGGATTTGGATGTTCCGGTGAAGATTATGTAGCCAGCCCTTTTTGCAACCATTGCAAATGTACTGGTTTGACCAGACTGCATTGTAGGCTGCTTTCAGCACTTAATTGTGGCTTACACTGGAAAGTGTCCAGAGCGGTGGTATTTCCACCAATGTCTGAGTAGCCATTGAGTCATCATCTGAGTTCATCACTATGTTGCTTTAATGCATAATCAGAAAAGCACTTAACCAATTCTCCTTTTAGAAATTAATTCTAGTTTATTTTGTAGTACAAGCATAAGACTTTATTGCCTAAATTGCGGTTTTGTCACAAGCCCTGTGTATGGGACGGATTTCTCAGAGAAATTTGCCCGAGTAAAGTACTGGGGTATCTGACCCTAAGGTAGTGACTATCATTAAACTCCTCTGTTTACAATGTTTGTGAAGAAGAGAGTCTGAGCTTTTAGTTTCTCGCTTGTGTTCAGCAGAGCAACTCAAGGAATTTTTCAACAATATTCACTCATTTGATTTCATTCTTGTAATAGCGCCTTGCTGTGATTCATCATAGGCTGTACCTTCATTAATAATTTTCATCACCGCAGTGTATTTAGACTTACAATACAATATTCCTTTCTTTACTCTGTTACTTTTTTTATTGCTTGTGTTCTGAAGTCTTTGCATTCTGCCCTGAGACTCAAGACTGACAGCTGTTAGTTTCTAAAAGGTAAAAAGACTAGACACTAAATCAACACGTTTGTTTGCAAATTAGAAAGAATTTGGTTACATTAGGAAGCTCCCATTTTCCTTTCTGCTTCATAACCATTCTTCTTCTCTGAACCTTTACTAATCCTCCACTTCTCTTCTTTCTTTACCACACTTCTCTTTTTCTGCTTCTTCCTCCTCACCCCACCTTCTTTTGCATCTGTTTTAACTATCCCTTCACTTTCTACCTTTTGCTTGGCCTCATACATCTCATTTCTATGATTCTTCACAAGGTATCTACCACCTTGAAGATGGTCACTTCTGAGGGGATGTACCCACATACAAACAAAAGACTCTAAAAAACAATAGGCCTTACTCTCATTGGCTAGTATCTTACTTCTTGAGCAGTCCCATTGATTTCTATCATTTTCTGTGTCTGTGGTAGATACCAAATCCCACCAAAAGCTCCTCGAGTATCCCATTGCAATCAATAGTGCAGGAATAAGGCACTACTCCAAGTAAATTAAGGTATTAGAATTTGGACCTGTAGCATTTTGTAAAGGGGACTGCAATAAGCCGTTCCCATGTGTTGGCTGTCTGGCCTTTCACAATAAGGTACCAGACAGTAGGATATACTTTTTGTGCCCACCCTTTCTCCCAAGCTTTTGTGGAGCTGGGATTGTCTGAATGTGTACAGAGGCTTTATTTGCTATGTTAAGATGTCTATAGATTTTATTTACTGTGGTAGAATGAGAAATCTTATTATATTGGTACAAATTACCAAGGGTCGTGGTGGATTCTCCATCACTGACAATTTTTAAATCAAGGTTGGAAGTTTTTCTAAAATCTGCTCTAGGAATTATTTTGGGGAGATTCTATGGCCTGTGTTATACATGAGGTCAGACTAGATGATCACTGAGGTCCCTTCTGGTCATGGATTTTATGAATCTGTATCTCTATGAATGTGTGCAAAGTCACACATCATTGGCCAAAAACTACTCCTACTAAAGTCAATAGTAAAACTTCCATTGACAATGCGTCCGTGGGAGCAGAGTTAGGCCAATGCTGAGCACTTTTGAAAATCCTGACCTAAGTGTTCGAGGGTTATTCGGATCCTGGTACAGCTGTCTACTGAGAGGTTAGCATTCCCTTTTAATCTGGAAATCTTTATTTATAAAGATGTAAAAGCACTACTTCAACAATCACTTTCAATTTTTCTCCTCCCATAGTGATGGTTATTGCTAGTGTCCAAAGTCATGGCTGGAGAACAAGCATTACATAGGACACATGCTAAATAATCTACCTTTGCAAGATCTTGGGTACAATTTAATCTGAAAATATCTTTTGATGTATAAGTAGCATGGGTGTTAATGCTACTGTTCCATTACCGAGCCATGGGAAACATCAATAACTCTAACTCATGGGCCAAGTGTGTGTAAATGTAGATCCTAATCCTCCACTCCTTATTCAGGTAAAATACTTGTTGACATCTGTAGATATTTTGCTTGAGTAAGGAGTGCAAGATGCTGGCTCATGAAACATATGAGCTGAGATCATCGGCTGGTGTAAATCAGCATGGCTCCATTGAAATCAGTATAGAGACACCAGCTGAAGACCTGACCCATACTGTTAGGAAACAGAACTTAAATAGTTCTGTTGTAAAAAGGGCACACCTTCTAAATACAATTCTATGGTGCATCCATACCAGGAACGGTTAGAATGCTACATACACAGGAGTCTTTAAATTAAAGAGGAACGGATGTTTGAAGCACAGGGGGGAGTCAAATAAAAATGGACTGACCGAATCTGATATTGTGACAAACTTTTACAAAGCATTGCTCACCTCACTAACACAAAATCTATGTACTTTACAAACCCAAAGTAGGAGAAACATATTGTGTTTTCATGTAATAAAATATACCAGTGCTTTTCTTTGAAAATATCTATTTATAGGCCTTGCCACAGCAGTCAGCCCACTGACTAACTGCAAAATTGCCAATTTTTCCCTTTACACTTCTATTAACTGGAGCTTTGGGATTCACAGTTTCCTTTCATTTGTTCTTAATACTAGTAAGCCAAAGTCTCTTGTGTCATTATTTGTAGGATGCACTGAAGTGCTGCAGTCTGTCTCCTTACTGATATAGCTTGTATATGAGTAGATAAGTTTGATTTTGTACAGCGTTGCAGTCAAGATTCTTCAGTACAGTGTGTTCAGTTATAGAAGTGCTTTAATTCTAGTTGCCTTGGAGCACTGTGAAACTTTTTTGTTATGATTAACTTCTTTAGGCCTCAGGGCCCCATTCCCTTAATCTCTTCAGTTTAAGGTTAAAGATACGGCAATGTACATTTTTACCAAAGGTCACCTATGTGAGGTGACAATATGCAGTTCTGTTTGTTAAACTCACAGCCATTTCCTTTGTTTTACTTTTGTATTTCAGAGTCTGGAGTCCAGAGATGTTATAGACAAACATGTTCTGTGCCATGTGTCTTTAAATGAAATGTCATGATGATGACCTGTATATCACTTGCACACCATTTGCCTCCCCAGGGTTGTCTGTACATCTGTTTTTAACTGAATTTAGGGCCTGATGTGGAGCCCATCTAGATCGATGGACAGACTGCAAATGACTTCAGAGGGCTTTGGCCAGACTTTTAGCGTTCACATGGGACAGGAACACATTGCTACTGAAATGGCATTTTCCATCACCTGTCCACTAGCCAGTGCTCACACCTATTTCCCATATGGTTTTCATTAGATTGTTTTATTCATGCCAGTTCTAGTTTATTCCAGCAGTTTTAACAAACTTGACCACAATTCCTCCAAGAAGTCAAGATACAAAAACTGTAACAAGATGCAGCCATTCAGGGATTTCCCTACACCCCCCCCTGAATTTCCCCAACACGCCCCCCCCCCCAGTTTTGTGAACTAGTTACATGCAGTGTTGCCAATTTAGTGATTGTTTGGAAATTTTAATTGAAATTGAACATTAATACACACTTTAAAAGCATATACAGTTTATGAAAAATACATGTATCTGAAAAAGTATAATAGATTGGCCAACCTAATAATTTCAAATTATGATTTGTAAGTAAAGTCTAAATGAGCTCTCCCTGACAGCTAGTGATGAGCTGGGGGCTGGAGGGAAAGGCTTCAGGACCAGATTGTATTTACATTCACATAAATTTAATGGCTTTTTATATTCTTTGTTTTCAGCAAGAGTCCAAAAGGACTGAATGTCTTGGAAACAAATAGAAGATACACTGGGATTGAAGTTCACACCTAATCTACCCAGGTATCCAGCAAATACAGCTCTATTGCCCAAGTGGGTTGGGTTACAAATCACTTGAATGCGGGGGGTAATGAAATGTTGTTATTCTTATTGTATGAGTAAAGGGCAGTAGAACTGTACTTAGCCTGTGCTGATTGAGGGCATCAAGAGAGAGGGTGAGGACAGGTGTTTTGCTTGATGGTCTGCCTGAGTCACAAGTATTAGCTGACCTGCCCCTCTCCACTGTTTAAAGACAGAGCTGATTAAGCTCCATAGATAGTCTTTTGTTTTGTTAAGTGACCACTACAGCTGAAATCACTGATAATCAGGTCTAAGTGCTTAGACCTGCTGTGGGACAGTGTTTCTGTGGAAGAGACGGCCCAGCCTGCACTAGCAGTGAGGTTCCCCCACTCAGCTGAAATCACTGAGAGCTGGATAGAACCTCGAGAGACTGACTCGCAGAGGTCACAGTGGCAGGGGGCAGCAGAAAGTGACAGTGCAAAATCATTGGGGCGGAACAATAGGGTGAACGGTGGCATGACAAACAACAGCAGCCAGAGCATTGGACTATGTTTAGTGACTTCACTCCAGAATGCTAGATTTGTGACATTTCCTAGTAGGCCATGATTTTTAAAATGCATTATTTGCCAAGGTCATTGTCTCAAGAGATCATTATCTTGGGGAGTTTCTGTACTAAACTTTTTGATTATTATAATTATTTTTATGTAAGAATGGACATATTGGGTCAGACCAATGGTCCATCTATCCCAGTATCCTGTCTTCCAACAGTGACTATTCCAGGTGCTTCAGAGGGAATGAACAGAACAGGGAATCATTGAGTGATCCATCCCCTGTCATCCACTCCCAGCTTCTGGCAAACAGAGGCTAGGAACACTAAGAGCATTGTGTTGCATCCTTGCCCATCCTGGCTAATAGTCATTGATGGATTTAACCTCCATGAACTTATCTAGTTCTTTTTTGAATCCTGTTATAATTTTGGTTTTCACAACATCCCTGGCAAAAAGTTCCACAGGTGACTGTGCATTGTGTGAAGAAATACTTCCTTTTGTTTGTTTTAAACTTGCTGCCCATTAATTTCATTGGTTGACCCCTGGTTCTTGTGTTAAGTGAAGGGGTAAATAACACTTCCTTATTCATTTTCTCCACACCAGTCAAGATTTTATAAGCCTCTATCATATACCCTCTTAGTCGTCTCTTTTCCAAGATGAAAAGTCCCAGTCTTTTTAATCTCTCCTCATATGGAATCGGTTTCATATCCCTAATAATTTTGTTGCCCTTCTCTGAACCTTTTCCAATTCCAATATATCTTTTTTGAGAAGGGGTGACCAGAACTGCATGCAGTATTCAAGATGTGGGCATATCATGGATTTATATAGTAAAAGTGGAGGAACTTGGTTTGCCAGACTGATCAGCTAACCCAATACTGACAACCTATATGAAAAGGCTGCAAAACACCATGCCTCTTGACTGCATCAACATGCAGAAAGCCTTATAAGCCAGTCACTCTCAAAGCCAATTTTAAAAGAACTTAATGAGGCTGTTAAGAATGCTGGAGACACAACTCAGTTTATGTGAACCAACATGGTTGTTGCATCATACTTTCTATTTAAGCAAGAGATACTACAAACTGGAGGCCAATGTTAAGTGCATCGTCACTTGTTAATCCTGAAGTTGGACACTGGTTTAGAACAAGACTGGCAAATGCTCGCTATCTTTCTGAAAAAACTCAGCTGACTCTCTAGAAACATGCAGTGCAACAGTGAAAGGCTCAGCAGTTGAAAAAGTGAAGAAATCTCTCACCATATTCAAAATATGTGGATACATGGCTGATGAACGCACCAATGCAAATAGGCATCAAGTATTAAGTCTTTGCATGTGGTATCTTGATGTTCATGGTAGGCCAGTAGATGCATTCTAGATGTTCAGGTTATAGAAGACACATCAGCTGCATCTGTGACATTTTAGAAGAGTTAAATGCTTGTAAATTGACCCCCAAACATATGCTTGCTTGTGCATTTGATGGAGCTACAAACTTCTCTGGAAGACATAGTGAAGTGCAAGCTTTGCTCAGAGAAAAGTGTAACCCTAATCTCTCCTATACACACTGCAGAGGCCATCTACTCCAGCTAGTGCTAGTACAAGCTGCAGAATCTTCAAAAGACATTAAAAAGCCATAAATTTAATGGCTTTTTATATTCTTCGTTTTCAGCAAGAGTCCAAAAGGACTGAATGTCTTGGAAACAAATAGAAGATACACTGGGATTGAAGTTCAAATTAGTCCAACCTCGGAAAGCCCGCTGGCTTTCTCATGAGTGATTCTTGGCTGTTGTCTTAAAATTATTGCAGCCATTATTACTGGCTTTGTAAAGTATCCACCAAGATAGGACAGATCTAAGTAGTGAGGCTGGTAGACTACTTTTGTTACTAAGTTCAGAGAAGACTATCGCCATTCTCTCTCTTGTAAGTCTACTGTTGAAACCACTGGGGTCATTAAACAATGTCATCCAGGCATCTGCTACAACAGTAGTTGATCTTTGTCCAGCAATAGAAGCTACCCTTGGATCTATCAGAGATATCCATTGAAAATGTACTAGAAGAAGCAAAGACTTCAGTCCAGAAGTTGACTAATGAAGGTACTTATATTGACTCCTTAAGTGAAGAGGACAAGAAGTGTTTGTTAAGACAGCTGAAAAAGTACACAGACTTGATTCTTACAAATCTACAATAGCAATTTCTGGATTCTACTCAACCTCCGCGTAGCTTTTACAGATGCCTGTCTTATAAAACACCTATAGTTGAGTGGAGTGAGGCAATGGGGCTGCTATGTGATCAGGACAGAATAGAGAATTTTGAACACAGAGTGGAATAGCATATGATGAATGAATGAAGATTTAACTTCAACTTCTTTATCATCACTAGTGGTTCGCCCCAATCTTTGTGCTATGTTTCCTGGGATGAAAGAAGTAGGAATTCATCTCTTGCTACTCCCAGTCACAACAGCTACAGTTGAGCATTCTTTTTCCTCATTGAGTAGAATTTTGTGTTCTGAAAGAAGTCGCCTTCTGCCTGATCATGAATATATCATGAAGGACTGGAAGTACCGGACACACAAGAAGACACCAAAGAGTGCAAAATTACAACAAGAAACCAAGAAGGTTGTAGATATAGTGCTTCATACTAGGCTTGAGTAGCCAACTTTAATTTTTGTGATGATTTTAAAACATGAGTTAAATCTAATAAAATGGTCATGAAAATTTTAAAGTTTTTACTCTGGTGCCGTACAGCCCACCTTTGCCCTCATGGTCTCAACCCGCATCGGCCCTCACCCCTCTTGAATATTCCAACACCCGCCCCTAATTTCAATTCCTGGGGAAAACACTGCAGCCAGCCATCATTTTCTAAGTCTAAATTTGGGGGGAGATGCAAATCATGAGATGACTAAGACTTGAGAATCAGTGTTATTGACCCAATTGATCAGAACAGTGAAATGAAGGTTCAAAATGAACAAATTAATATACATTATCATGGCAGGAGCCCTCTTATTGGCCTTATAAATTAACTAAGGATGTAGGGCGTTGATGTCGACAATGTAGGGTCAAATTTAGCCCTGGCATAACTGGGTGTAACTTGCATTGATTTCAGTGGGAGTTGTATCAGGACTGACTTAAATACATAATCGTTTTAGTGTGTTGTGCAAGTGTACAGACAAACATAATAATAGAAGATTGTAAGAGAATTTACAGTACAATTATCTGTGAATATCAAGGCTACACAATCTCTCCTGTACAGAACGCATTACTCTAGAGCAGCCAGAGAAATATGAAAACTGTAAAGCAAACATACAGCTGCTAGAGCAATGACTACTATAATATCCATCTTCAGTTTGTGATAGAGATGTGCAAATTACTAAATATTCATAAGACCTGGAAAAGCACCACTTCACATTGCCCCCAATGAACAGATACAATCTTAAGAAAAAACATGAAGGGCTCAAACACTTAGAGAAATTGAATTGAGGGTCTGGAAAATAAACCTAGATTAAGGAATCGCTGACTTATGAGCATCTGGAAGACAGAAAATGTTCAACAGTTCTTCTTCAAATAGATAAAGAAGGCACTGGGAATGGGATAGATTTTTTTTTTTTTGGGTGGTGGCATTATTCTGCAATGTAGTGCAGGGATAAATGGGACAGCAACAAAAATACAAAAGTGTAATGGAGAGACTGATTAATGAGGGCAAATTATCTATTTTAGGGTTTATACTCCTGCCCATCACCATTATATCTGATCCCCTTCCATGTGACATCTATAACAATAGCAAAGTCACAAGTTACAGTTAATAGCCTTAATGGTGATCCTATTTTGGAGTGTGTAAACTGAGATGCCTTGAAGTGACCTGATTGTCAGAGGGTTGGTGCTCAGCATTTGAGAATCATGTCCTTTAAGCTGTCACCAACTAGGCACCCAAGTTGATTTTGGGTTAATGCAAGCAACATTTGCAAACTTGGGTGCCTGGAGTTGGGTACCCCAGGCCCCAAAGTATGCAAAGACGTATGCACACACTTAACTTGAGTTCTGCAAGTTACTCATAAGTTAAGTTATATAAAATTTGTTTTAATCAGTTTTAAATTTGTTGTCATTTAATTTCTTTGTATGTCCCCCGTTCTTGTGTTTTGAGACAGTAAATAAGCAAAGTGGTTTACCTTCTCTGCACCTTTCATTATTTTATATACCTCTACAATATCAGATTCATCTCTGTCTAAGCTATATAAGCATGGTTTCCTATATGGGTTCCACTATAGATCAAATAGATTAGATAGCTAGGGCTGTAAATTCTACTTTTACTTTATTCTGTTCATGTTTGTGATGGGGTGTACAAACCCCACACTGAGCCACAAGGGGTTAAGGAACTACGCTGGACTCAGCCAGCTCCCAACGCCACGCCTGTAACAAATGCACCCACTGAAGGAGCTAAAAGGTAGGAGAGCAGCTCATTTGGGGGCAGACCAGGCAGGAGAGCAGACCTGCAACCTGCAGCTTCGGGAAGATGAGTTGAGGGAAGGCAGAATCTCTCCCAAAACAATTGCCCAAAGGCCCCTCCCTGAGGGAAGAAGGGGCCTGCTGCAGAGGCACACTGAGAGGGAAGCATTGCCCTCTCCTATGAACCCTGGACTGGATTAATCCCCTTTATTTTTGTTTGGACAACCCCAGCAGGGGAAAGCCTTGGACTGAGCTGCCCCAGGAGGAGGCAGTTGCCCTCATGCTGCCTTATCCCCAGATGGCGACCTTGGGACAATTGCCAGGAGGTGGTAGGATGTGGCCCAGGGAGGGCTGCCTAAAGCCTCCCCAGCTGTCGGAGCACTGATAGCCCTCAAAGGACCCTGGGTTGGAGTCCAGTGGAGTGGGAGGATCTGCACTCCTTGCATGTCACCAGCCTAAGCCCTAAACATTAGGCAGCGCTCCCCTACTAACCCTGAGTGAGGGCTGTCACAAGTTATATACGATGGACCAGATTCTCAGCTGATGCAAATTGGTATAGCTCCATTTCAGTCAATGGAGGTGTGTCAATTTACATTAGCTGAGGATCTGATCCATATATTTTTCATGAAAGCATTGGTAAAAAAAACTGTGCAAGAATACACATTGAAGAGTTGTTGTGAAGATGAATGGTTATGTGCAGTAGAATAATTTGAAGAAACAGGTCTATTTTTTGGTATTTTAAAAAAATACTCCAAATCAGAGCTGAAGTAACTGGCAGGGTCATCAGAGTGACAATAAATGGCAGACCAGAAATTATATACATCCGTCCTTAAGAAAGCCATGTCTTCTGGCAACCAACCCTCCTATCTTAAGAGCAGTGAGGGCCATAGGAAATGAGTTTTCTTGAGTGCATGTGAATACTGAATTGGATATAGAGTATATACAACAAATGCGTCTTGTAAAAGGTAACAAGCACAGGTTATGAATGAGATTTGTTAGTATATCTTCTCCTATATACAATAAAAGCTGTTTTATCTGGCATGTTGGGGGAATGTGGGGTGCTGGTAAGTGAAAAATGCCGGTTAACTAAGCAGGAGGGAGTTTGGGTGCAGGAGCGGGTTTGGGGCTGGAGGTTAGGGCACAGGAGGGGGTGCGGGCTCTGGGAGGGAGTTTGGGTGCGGGAGGGGGCTTGGGGTGCAAGAAGGGGTGCCGGGTACCAGATCGGGGGCGGGGGGTTCACCTCAGGTGGCTCCCCGCAAGTGGCCACCTGTCCTGGCTGCTCCTAGGTGGAGGCGCAGCAGGTGGCTCTGCGCGCTGCCCATGTCCCAAGTACTGGCTCTGCAGCTCCCATTGGCCAGGAACAGCAGCCAATGGGAGCTGCAGGGGTGGCGCTTGCGGATGGATGCAGCGCGCAGAGCAGCCTGCCTCGCCTCCACCTAAGAGCAGCCAGGACAGGTCGCTGCTTGAGGGGAGCCACCCAAGGTGAGCACCCTCCAGATCCAGCATCCCACACCTCCTCCCGCACCCTAAGCCCCCTTCCGCACCCAAACTTCCTCTCAGAGCTTGCATTCTGCACCCCCTCCCACGCTACAACCCCCTGCCGGCCTTGCGCCAACCGGACTATAAACCAGATTTTCAATGAAGATCAGAAATGCCAGTTTATAGAGCTTTCCAGTTGGTGAAGTGGATAAAACAGTTTTTACTGTATTTGACTTTCAAAACAAAATCATATCAACTCTACAATACACAGGACCATACACAAATATTAAAAATATACACAAATGTATTAAGTAGTATATATTAATGATGTGCTATATAACAAAATAAATGAACAGGTCAGAGTTTTGAAACTTTGACTTATGTATTGTACTATATCAATATACACTAGCTTTATTTTTCTCCCCTATATGATGTAAATTTTACAGGCTGACATAACCAAAAGTCCCTCAGCAGGGATTTCAGGGAGGCTGTGCTGTTGTTCTTTCCTAATCCATGGACGGAGTGGAGATGAATTGGAAATGCAGCAAACAGTGTTTTCAAAGCCATGTTTTCATTTCCTATGCTGGAATGCTGTCAGATTTCTTATGCTTTTTAGTACATCAGACCAGCATAAGAGGTAATCTAGCCAGTATCACACAACACCTGCTGAAAGAAATTACAATACAGCATTCATTGACTCAAGCACTGGTATTTAATACTTGAGATATATAGGACTATGGCCAAGATCTTCAACTGGTGTAAATTGGCAAGGCTCCATTGGCACTACAACAATTTACACCTTTTGAGTATCTGGCCCTGTGACTTAAATTGATCAACTATTTACAATCTGAACATTATTTTAAAACACAGATTTAATTTGATATCAGTAGATATCTTCCTTTCCATTTTGTGATGTGCAGAACATGATTCAGGCTTTTCCTAAAAAAAGAAAAGTCAGGTCAGCATTTCTGGTTTGCAGTTGTTTTTCTGTTGAAAGTAATTGCAGTTTTCATGATAGAATGTTGCATATAGCAATATAGTACTATATTAAATCTCTATTATAGTTTCATCCTAGCAACACTGTAGTTAAGGATCTACCAAATTTCCATTAAAAAACAACCACCTATTTTCAAGAGTTTATAACATAGCCTTAAAAGTGAATTATGTATTGAAACTTTTAGTGTGCAAAAAGATCTGAGAGAGTCTTTCTTTAGAAGATGTGAAGGATATTTGTATATAATGGGTTATAAACGTCTCCCTTCAAAATCTCATAATACTGAAGGGAAACTACAAAGAAAGTACTCAAGAATCCACTTAACTGATATGCCGAATACCCTCTGTCAAGGCTGCTTCCCCACTCTGAACTTTAGGGTACAGATGTGGGGGCCTGCATGAAAACTTCTAAGCTTAATTACCAGCTTAGATCTGGTCCGCTGCCACCACTCTCGATGCTAATTCCCTTCCCTGGGTAGCCTTGAGAGACTCTTCACCAATTCCCTGGTGAATACAGATCCAAACCCCTTGGATCTTAAAACAAGGAACATCAATCAGGTTCTTAAAAAGAAGGCTTTTAATTAAAGAAAAAGGTAAAAATCATCTCTGTAAAATCAGGATGGAAAATAACTTTACAGGGTAATCAAACTTAAAGAGCCCAGAGGACCCCCCTCTAGCCTTAGGTTCAAAGTTACAGCACAGAGGTAAACACCCTAGTAAAAGGTACATTTACAAGTTGAGAAAACAAAGGTAAACTAACACGCCTTGCCTGGCTGTTTACTTACAAGTTTGAAATATGAGAGACTTGTTCAGAAAGATGTGGAGAGCCTGGATTGATGTCTGGTCCCTCTTAGTCCCAAGAGCGAACAACCCCCAAAACAAAGAGCACAAACAAAAGCCTTCCCCCCCCCAAGATTTGAAAGTATCTTGTCCCCTTATTGGTCCTTTTGGTCTGGTGTCAGCCAGGTTACCTGAGCTTCTTAACCCTTTACAGGTAAAAGGATTTTGGAGTCTCTGGCCAGGAGGGATTTTATAGTACTGTACACAGGAGGGCTGTTACCCTTCCCTTTATAGTTATGACACGCCCCCCAAATCACAGATAGTGTTGGACAGCCGGTTCCACACTGGCTGTGATTTCTTCCTGGAGCTCTAGGAGAAAACAGAGTTAATAAGACACATGCACCTTTAGACATACTACTGATTATATAAAAACTAACAATATGTTCCACATTCCAAGAACAATTTTTAACCAGTTGATTCTGGGAAACTTTCCCGGGAGAGTGCATCGGCCACTTTGTTAGAAGCCCCTGAAATGTGTTGTATTTCAAAATCAAAATCTTGGAGAGCTAAACTCCACCGAAGAAGTTTTTTGTTATTCCCCTTGGCGGTATGAAGCCACTGTAGCGCAGCATGGTCTGTTTGTAGTTGGAAACGCCATCCCCAAACATATGGGCGTAGCTTTTCCAGCACGTACACAATGGCGTAGCATTCCTTTTCGCTGATTGACCAGTGGCTTTCCCTCTCAGACAGTTTCTTGCTGAGAAACACGACAGGATGGAATTCTTGATCCGGTCCTTCCTGCATTAAAACTGCTCCCACGCCCCGCTCGGACGCATCTGTGGTTACTAGGAACGGTTTGTCAAAGTCTGGGGCCCTTAGCACAGGGTCAGACATGAGTGTCGCCTTAAGCTGGTTAAAGGCCTTTTGACACTCATCAGTCCACTGAACTGCATTTGGCTGTTTCTTTTTGGTTAGGTCTGTCAGCGGGGCGGCGATTTGGCTGTAGTGTGGTACAAATCGCCTATAATATCCGGCCAAGCCTAAGAAGGATTGGACCTGTTTCTTTGACTTTGGAACCGGCCACTTTTGGATAGCATCCACTTTGGCCTGTAGGGGATTTATAGTTCCTTGACCCACCTGGTGCCCCAGGTAAGTCACTCTGTTTTGGCCTATTTGACACTTTTTAGCCTTAACAGTTAGTCCTGCCTGCCGGATGCGCTTGAAGACGTTTTCCAGGTGCTCCAGGTGTTCTGTCCATGAATCAGAAAAAATGGCCACATCATCGAGGTAGGCAACTGCAGATTCTCCCAATCCTGCTAGGAGACCATCTACAAGTCTTTGGAAGGTGGCGGGTGCATTTCGCAACCTGAAAGGGAGTACATTGAATTCATACACCCCTGCCTGGGTGACGAAGGCTGACCTTTCCTTAGCAGGTTCATCTAGTGGTACTTGCCAATACCCTTTGGTTAAGTCTAAAGTAGAGATGAATTGGGCATGTCCCAATTTCTCCAATAGCTCATCTGTGCGTGGCATTGGATAGTTGTCAGGACGAGTTACAGCATTTAGCTTACGGTAGTCCACGCAAAAGCGTATTTCCCCATCTGGTTTGGGAACTAGAACCACTGGAGATGCCCATGCACTGTTAGAGGGGCGGATTATATCCAGCTGTAGCATGTCCTGGATCTCCCTTTGTATAGCAGTTTGGGCATGAGGTGACTCCGGTAGGGTGGGGTTCTAATTGGGTGGGCATTACCTGTGTCAATGGAGTGGTATGCCCATTCGGTCCGTCCTGGAGTGGCTGAGAAAATTGGTGCAAAGCTTGTGCACAGCTCCTTGATCTGCTGTCGCTGCAGACGTCCAAGGGTCGCGGAGAGGTTCACCTCTTCCACACCACCATCCCTTTTTCCTTCGTAGCAGACACCTTCAGGCCACTCCGCGTCATCTGTTTCCTGGGCTGTAAACTGGCAAACGTTTAATTCTCTGGAATAAAAGGGCTTAAGAGAATTAACATGGTATACCTTAGGCTTTATGTTGGAGGTGGGGGAGGCTATGAGATAGTTAACAGCTCCTAGGCGCTCCTGGACCGTGAATGGTCCTTCCCACGACGCTTCCATTTTATGGGCCTGGAGCGCCTTTAAGACCATGACTCGGTCTCCTACTTTGAAGGACCGTTCTCTGGAATGTTTATCATACCAGGCCTTTTGCTCTTCCTGAGCATCCTTTAGGTTTTCTTTAGCAAGGGCTAAAGAGTGTCGGAGGGTGCTTTGTAGGTTGCTTACAAAGTCTAGAATGTTAGTTCCTGGAGAAGGCGTAAACCCCTCCCATTGCTGCTTCACCAACTGTAATGGCCCCTTAACCTCGCGGCCATAGACAAGTTCAAATGGTGAAAACCCTAAACTGGGATGTGGTACAGCCCTGTAGGCAAAAAGCAACTGCTGCAACACTAGGTCCCAATCATTGGAGTGTTCATTTACGAATTTACGTATCATGGCCCCCAAAGTTCCATTAAACCTCTCCACCAGGCCATTGGTTTGATGGTGGTAAGGGGTGGCAACCAAGTGATTCACCCCATGAGCTTCCCACAGGTTTTTCATGGTCCCTGCCAGGAAATTAGTTCCCGAATCTGTAAGGATGTCGGAGGGCCAACCTACCCTGGCAAAAATGTTTGCTAATGCCTGGCACACACTTTTAGCCCTGGTGTTGCTTAAGGGTACTGCTTCCGGCCATCGGGTAGCAAAATCCATGAAAGTCAGTATGTACTGCTTTCCTCTGGGTGTCTTCTTTGGAAAAGGACCCAGAATATCCACAGCTACTCGCTGAAATGGGACCTCAATTATGGGTAGTGGCTGGAGAGGGGCTTTAACCTGGTCTTGGGGCTTTCCCACTCGTTGGCACACCTCACAAGACCGGACATAATTAGCAACGTCCTTGCCCATTCCCTCCCAGTGGAAGGACTTCCCCAACCGGCCTTTGGTTCTGTTCACCCCAGAATGGCCACTGGGATGATCATGGGCTAAGCTCAAGAGCTTTACCCGATACTTAGTGGGAACTACCAACTGTCTTTGAGGATGCCAGTCTTCCTGGTGCCCACCAGAAAGAGTCTCCTTGTATAAAAGTCCTTGTTCTACAACAAACCAGGATCGGTTAGAAGAGCTGAGAGGCGGTGGGGTGCTCCATGCCGCCGCCCAAGCTTTCTGAAGGCTGTCATCTGCTTCCTGCTCGGCCTGGAACTGTTCCCTTGATGCTGGAGACATCAGTTCCTCCTTGGACTGTGGACTGGGGCTTGGTCCCTCTGGAAGCAATGCAGGTGCTGGGGCTGTTTCCATTGACTGTGAACCGCTGTCTGCTGGTGCACTATGTGGGATTTCAGGCTCTGGCTGAGCCTCTTGGGTAGGGTTATCTGCTGCTTCTGCCAGTTCAGGCTCGCTGGTGCCCTCTGGCGTTGGAGTGGTAGACGGGTTTGCAAGCGCTGGACTCAGTGCTGGCAATGGTTCTGGTGCTGGTTGCGTTGCCAGTTCCGGTTCTGGGACTGGCTTTGGCTGGGTCTCTGGGATTGGATCCACTACGGCTGTTGCAGTCGTTGGCAGGGCATCCGGTTCCACCACCTTTGTTTGGGTCTCTGGTAACACAGACGGGGCCCTGGTGGATGGCTCAGGAACAGGGATGGGGGTGAAAGCTTGCTTAGCCTGGCTGCGGGTGACTATTCCCACCCTCTTGGCTAGCTTCACATGGTTGGCCAAGTCTTCCCCCAGCAGCATGGGAATGGGATAATTGTCATAGACTGCAAAAGTCCACATTCCTGACCAGCCCTTGTACTGAACATGCAACTTGGCTGTAGGCAAGGTTACAGACTGTGACATGAAGGGTTGAATTGTCACTGGAACCTCCGGGTTGATGAGTTTGGGGTCCACTAGGGATTGGTGGATAGTTGACACTTGTGCCCCAGTGTCCCTCCAAGCGATAACCTTCTTTCCGCCCACTCTCAAGGTTTCCCTTCGCTCCGAGGGTATGAGAGAGGCGTCTGGGTCTGGGGATCTTTGGTGTGATTGTGGTGTAATGAACTGTAATCGGTTGGGGTTCTTGGGGCAGTGAGCCTTTATATGTCCCAGTTCATTACATTTAAAACATCGCCCTGCTAAGGTATCACCGGGGCGATGTTGGTTGGTGGATACTGGTGTGGTGGGGTGAGAAGGCGTCTGGGGTTTCCCTTGGGATGTGGGTGGGGCCTTGGGTTGTCCCCGGTGGTAAGGTTTTGTTTCGGCTTGCCCCTTCTGATATTCGCTCCAACTGCTACTAGTTTTTTTCTTTTCTGCCACCCATTTGGCTCCAATCTCCCCCGCCTCGGTTACAGTTTTGGGCTTCCCATCTAGGATGTACCTTTCTATTTCCTCAGGAACACCCTCTAAAAACTGCTCCATTTTTACTAGGGAAACCAGATCTTCCATAGATTTAACATTTGCTCCTCATACCCAGGCATCACAATTTTTGTCAATGTGGTAGTCATGTCGGGTAAATGACACGTCTGGTTTCCACCTTAGGGCTCTGAACCGCCGACGGGCATGCTCGGGTGTTAGCCCCATTCTGAGTCTGGCCTTGTTTTTAAAAAGTTCATAACTGTTCATGTGTTCCTTAGGCATTTCAGCTGCCACCTCTGCTAAGGGTCCACTGAGCTGCGGCCTCAGCTCTACCATGTACTGGTCTGTAGTGATGCTGTATCCAAGGCAGGCCCTTTCAAAATTTTCTAAGAAGGCCTCAGTATCATTGCCTGCCTTGTAGGTGGGGAATTTTCTGGGATGGGAAGTGGTACCTGGAGAGGGGTTGCTAGGATTGGCTGGTATATCCGGCCTAGCCCTTGCTAATTCCAGTTCATGCTTCCTCTCTTTTTTCCTCTCCTCCATCTTTTTTTCTTCAGCTTCTTGCTCGAGTTTTTTTAATTGAAGCAGTCTCTGATGTTTTTTTTCATTTTCTTCTGCTTCTAGTCTGGCCAGTTCTAGTTTGTTAGCTACTTCTTTGGTAGTCATTTTCCTGTTTTCTTGTGCTGGGCCACACCCCTCTGCAGTTGACTGAAACTGGGATGCACTCAGCTCAGGCTGCTGCTGAGGTAACAGAGACTTTCTAACTAGCTATCCCCGAGAGGTAGAAAAAAAAAAAAAAACAATTCAGCTTGTAAATTCCTTTTACCAGCTGTTTGCTCACTGATTGAATCCTTCTCTTAACAAAGACCCTTGTAAAAAAAAACTTAACACCTCTGCCTTCAGACAAGGAGAGATAAGACATGCATCTACCTTCAGCTCTGCTTTCCAAGCAGCTAGAAAGGAGAAAAAAAAAATCTTACTGGCTTTTGGTTTAAAATGATCCCACCGCTCTGCCACCATGTCAAGGCTGCTTCCCCACTCTGAACTTTAGGGTACAGATGTGGGGGCCTGCATGAAAACTTCTAAGCTTAATTACCAGCTTAGATCTGGTCCGCTGCCACCACTCTCGATGCTAATTCCCTTCCCTGGGTAGCCTTGAGAGACTCTTCACCAATTCCCTGGTGAATACAGATCCAAACCCCTTGGATCTTAAAACAAGGAGAAATTAACCATCCCCCCTCCTCCCTTCCACCAACTCCTGGTGGATCAAGATCCAACCCCCTTGGATCTAAAAACAAGGAACATCAATCAGGTTCTTAAAAAGAAGGCTTTTAATTAAAGAAAAAGGTAAAAATCATCTCTGTAAAATCAGGATGGAAAATAACTTTACAGGGTAATCAAACTTAAAGAGCCCAGAGGACCCCCCTCTAGCCTTAGGTTCAAAGTTACAGCAAACAGAGGTAAACACCCTAGTAAAAGGTACATTTACAAGTTGAGAAAACAAAGGTAAACTAACACGCCTTGCCTGGCTGTTTACTTACAAGTTTGAAATATGAGAGACTTGTTCAGAAAGATGTGGAGAGCCTGGATTGATGTCTGGTCCCTCTTAGTCCCAAGAGCGAACAACCCCCAAAACAAAGAGCACAAACAAAAGCCTTCCCCCCCCCCCAAGATTTGAAAGTATCTTGTCCCCTTATTGGTCGTTTTGGTCTGGTGTCAGCCAGGTTACCTGAGCTTCTTAACCCTTTACAGGTAAAAGGATTTTGGAGTCTCTGGCCAGGAGGGATTTTATAGTACTGTACATAGGAGGGCTGTTACCCTTCCCTTTATAGTTATGACACCCTCAATAACTGAGCTTAAAGGATCACGTAAAAAGAAGTAAAAAAATATCCTTGTTGGAGGCATGGGGGGAAGTAATCACAGCTGTAATAAAACCCTGCCATTTCAGTCCAGTTTTAACAAAAACAGCATTTTTAAAGTTTATTTTATTATGTTTATAATGCCATACTGCATGGGATGAATATTTCCACCATTTTGCATACATGAATTTTCTTTCTGAGCATTTGTTTCATGCCAGCTGATAGTCAGATATCACAGAAGTAGGCATCATATAGCAGAAACCATTTGATGGCAAGATTCAATTGACAGGCAATGTGTGAAGGTGACATAAATTAGGTCTAGTCTCCCTGAGAGTGATGTGTATAAACCCCACACTGGAACTGAAGGGGTTCAGGAGCCATGCTGGGCCCAGGTGACCCCACCTGCACAGCAGGCTCCAGTTGGAGGTGAAGCTTACAGGAAGCCAGACAGCTCAGTAGGGGCCTGAAAGGGCAGGGAGAGAGACCTACCCTACAAGATCCTGAAGAAGGGCTCTGCAGAAGCCTTTTCCCTGAGAGATAACTTAAGAGATGAGATAACTCAGCCTGCCTGCTGAGCCCAGAGGGGCTGAAGGTTCAATTATTCTTTTTCTTTTAGTACTTTAGGGCAAACTGTAAAACTTTGGTGAGAGAGTGGGTGGTAGGAAGTAGCCTGAAGAGACAGGCTTTAAGACACTCTTGGGTGCTGGACATTGGTGCCTCTTACAGGGGTCTGGGCCACAGGCTGGTGGAGGGGGAGGGCCTGTGATCCCCTACCAACTCCCCTTGTTATGAAGGGCATGAAAAGCCTCACTTCTAGACTCTTCCTTGGGGAAGGAATGACAGGGTAAAGACCCGTAGTATCCCACAGCTGGGATTGGATACCCGTAGGGATCAACAGATGAACTGATAGCCTCCCCCCCACCAAATCGTGAGGGAAGCGGACCCCATATCTTCCTTGGGATTCCATTACCCTGGAATGAGATAAGAATGATTGGCGACCTGACTGGAAGGTCACATCCACCCCCCACCAAAAGGCAGACCACCACAGGGTGTGACTGTGGTCCAGAGGAAATATTGGAGGCAAGGTGAACAGAGGGTTAGCTCCCTAACCACTAGGCAATGTTAGCAGAGGACACCATCCATCACAAGTTTGATTGGTTTCTTGCTGTAGCCGCATAGACTCCTGTTGCGCCTTTGCCTGAACCCGGGTGGCCTCCTGCTGGGCTGCAGTGGCTTGTACCAGAGCTCTTACCACCTCCTCCATTGTGATACAAAGCAAACCAAAAAAAAAAAAAACCCAAAACCAAAAACAAATCCAAAACCCCAGTGCACTTTTTTTTTTTAACCTCTTTCTTCCGTGACGCTGTGAATGATGATCCCACTTCTAACACTAGTTGTGACAAAGTTCTGTCCTTGACTCCGTGGGTCCTGCGTTTCCTGACGGATTTTTGCTAGCCTCAGAGGCTCACTGTGACCCTCCACATAGCCCTTCTCTCTCTAGAGGCAAGGGTCACAGTCTACTGAGCCATTTTCATCATAAGCCAGCAAGGGAGGTGAGGAGAAACAACCCTCCCTCACACAGTCTCTGTTGTCTCCCAGTATCAGTGATTAATCAGGGAGGGGACGGGGGAGCTCGGGCCTGCCCTCTACTCCGGGCTCCAGCCCAGGGACCCTAAACTTAGCAGCTATGAAAGCTGACTTTTTGGAAATAGGGCATGTACAATTCCCTGGGCTACTTCCCCACAGCAGCCCCCACTCAATATCTTCTTCACAATTACCTCAGGGCCTCCTTCCTTGCACCTGATATGGATTCGTACTACTTCGTTCCTCCAACAGCACAGCTCCCTCCTATAGCTCCTGACACCCACCCCGCACTGACTAACTGAGGGTATGTCTACACTACGAAATTAGGTCGAATTAATAGAAGCCGGTTTTATAGAAATCGGTTGTATACAGCCGATTGTGTGTGTCTCCACATAAAATGCTCTAAGTGCTCTAGTCGGCGGACCGCGTCCACGGTACCGAGGCTAGCATTGACTTCCGGAGCATTGCACTATGGGTAGCTATCCCACAGTTCCCGCAGTCTCCGCCGCCCATTGGAATTCTGGGTTGAGATCCCAATGCCCGAATGATGCAAAACAGTGTCGCGGGGGGTTCTGGGTACATGTCGTCAGGCCCCTCCCCCTCCGTCAGAGCAACGGCAGACAATAGATTTGCGCCTTTTTACCTGGGTTACCTGTGCAGACAACATACCACGGCAAGCATGGAGCCCGCTCAGCTCAGCTCACTGTCACCATATGTCATCTGTGTGCCGGCAGACGTGGGACTGCATTGCTACACAGCAGCAGCAGCTAACTGCCTTTTGGCGGTAGACGGTGCAGCATGACTGGTAGCCTTTATCGGCGATCTGGGTGCTGGCAGCTGTGGGGCTGGCAGCCGTAGGGCTGCATTGCACCAGCCCCTTGCCTTTTGCCTTTTGGCAGTAGATGGTGTATTACAACTGGTAACCGTCGTCATCGTACAGCAGTGGCTGGAACTCCGTATGTCCCCCAGTCCCCCATCCCCCCAGTCATATTCTGCTGCCTTCACAATGACGATGATGGCTATCAGTCGTAGTTACCTATTACAAGTTGGATCATCGCACATTAGCAGAGTCTTCCCTGAGCAGCAGATCGTGCAATACGCCTGAAGACCATCGTCATCATACAGGAAAAATGTGGCTATCAGTCTTAGTACACTAACTGCCAAGCGCCCAGTATTTGCTGCCAAGCACCCAGAAGATGCCGAGGGCTATCAGTCATGCTGCACCGTCGTCTTAAGATGTAAAAAATAGATTTGTTCTGTATTCATTTGCTTCCCCCTCCCTCCGTCAAATCAACGGCCTGCTAAACCCAGGCTTTTGAGTTCAATCTTTGGGGGGGGGCCATTCTGTGTGACAGTTGTTTGTGTTTCTCCCTGATGCACAGCCACCTTTGTTGATATTAATTCCCTGTACCTGTACGCCATGTCGTCACTCGCCCCTCCCTCCCTCCCTCCCTCCTTCCCCTGGTCCGTCAGATACTAGTTTCGCGCCTTTTTTCAGACCAGACGCCATAGCTAGCACTGGGATCATGGAGCCCGCTCAGATCACCGCGGCAATTATGAGCACTATGAACACCACGCGCATTGTCCTGGAGTATATGCAGAGCCAGAACATGCCAAAGCTAAACCAGGACCAGCCAAGGAGGCGATTGCAGTGCGGCGATGAGAGTGATGAGGAAATTGACATGGACATAGACCTCTCACAAGGCACAGGCCCCAGCAATGTGCAAATCATGGTGTTACTGGGGCAGGTTCATGCCGTGGAACGCCGATTCTGGGCCCGGGAAACAAGCACAGACTGGTGGGACCGCATTGTGCTGCAGGTGTGGGACGATTCCCAGTGGCTGCGAAACTTTCGCATGCGTAAGGGCACTTTCATGGAACTTTGTGACTTGCTTTCCCCTGCCCTGAAGCGCCAGAATACCAGGATGAGAGCAGCCCTCACAGTTGAGAAGCGAGTGGCGATAGCCCTGTGGAAGCTTGCAACGCCAGACAGCTACCGGTCAGTCGGGAATCAATTTGGAGTGGGCAAATCTACTGTGGGGGCTGCTGTGATCAAAGTTGCCAGGTCAATGAAAGACCAGGTGATATCAAGGGTAGTGACTCTGGGAAACGTGCAGGCCATAGTGGATGGCTTTGCTGCAATGGGATTCCCAAACTGTGGTGGGGCCATAGACGGAACCCATATCCCTATCTTGGCACCGGAGCACCAAGCCACCGAGTACATAAACCGCAAGGGGTACTTTTCAATGCTGCTGCAAGCCCTGGTGGATCACAAGGGACGTTTCACCAACATCAACGTGGGATGGCCGGGAAAGGTACATGATGCTCGCGTTTTCAGGCACTCTGCTCTGTTTCGAAAGCTGGAGGAAGGGACTTTCTTCCCGGACCAGAAAATAACCGTTGGGGATGTTGAAATGCCTATCGTGATCCTTGGGGACCCAGCCTACCCCTTAATGCCATGGCTCATGAAGCCGTACACAAGCAGTCTGGACAGGAGTCAGGACCTGTTCAACTACAGGCTGAGCAAGTGCCGAATGGTGGTGGAATGTGCATTTGGACGTTTAAAAGCGCGCTGGCGCAGCTTACTGACTCGCTCAGACCTTAGCGAAAAGAATATCCCCATTGTTATTGCTGCTTGCTGTGCGCTCCACAATACCTGTGAGAGTAAGGGGGAGACATTTATGGCGGGGTGGGAGGTTGAGGCAAATCGCCTGGCCGCTGATTACGCGCAGCCAGACACCAGGGCGGTTAGAGGAGCACAGCATGGCGCGGTGCGCATCAGAGAAGCTTTGAAAACGAGTTTTGTGACTGGCCAGGCTACGGTGTGAAACTTCTGTTTGTTTCTCCTTGATGAACCCTCCGCCCCCCCCCACCCGGTTCACTCTACTTCCCTGTAAGCCAACCACCCCACCCTCCCCTTCCCCCTTCGAGCACCGCTTGCAGAGGCAATAAAGTCATTGTTACTTCACATTCATGCATTCTTTATTAATTCATCACACAACTAGGGGGATAATTGCAAAGGTAGCCCGGGATGGGTGGGGGAGGAGGGAAGGAAAAGGACACACTGCAGTTTAAAACTTTAACTCTTATTGAAGGCCAGCCTTCTGATGCTAGGGCAATCATCTGGGGTGGAGTGACTGGGTGGCCGGAGGCCCCCCCACCGTGTTCTTGGGCGTCTGGGTGAGGAGGCTATGGAACTTGGGGAGGAGGGCTGTTGGTTACACAGGGGCTGTAGCGGCGGTCTCTGCTCCTGCTGCCTTTCCTGCAGCTCAACCATACGCTGGAGCATATCAGTTTGATGCTCCAGCAGCCGGAGCATCGACTCTTGCCTTCTGTCTGCAAGCTGACGCCACCTATCATCTTCAGCCCGCAACTTGCTCTGTTCATCCTGCGATTCAGCACTCCACCTCTCCTCTCGTTCATATTGTGCTTTTCTGTAATCAGTCATTGACTGCCTCCACGCATTCTGCTGTGCTCTGTCAGCGTGGGAGGACATCTGTAGCTCTGTGAACATGTCATCACGTGTCCTACGTTTTCTCTTTCTAATCTTCACTAGCCTCGGTAAAGGAGAAACATTTGCAGCTGGTGGAGGAGAAGGGAGAGGTGGTTAAAAAAGACACATTTTAGAGATCAATGGGTACACTCTTTCACGTTAAATTTTGCTGTTCACATTACACAGCACATGTGCTTTCGTTACAAGGTCGCATTTTTCCTCTTATATTGAGGGCCTGCCGGTTTGGTGTGAGAGATCACTCACGCAGTGCCAGGCCACAGATTTCAGCTTGCAGGCAGCCATGGTAAGACACAGTCTTTTGGCTTTTTTAACCTTCTTAACATGTGGGAATGGTTTCAAACAGTAGTGCTCTCATTTCCCATACCAAGCACCCGTTGGGTTGGCCATTTAAAATGGGTTTGCAATGTAAAAGGAGGGGCTGCGGTTTCAGGGTTAACATGCAGCACAAACCAACTAACTCCCCTCCCCCACACACCCAATTCTCTGGGATGATCACTTCACCCCTCCCCCCACCGCGTGGCTAACAGTGGGGAATATTTCTGTTCAGCAGAGCAGGAACGGGCACGTCTGAATGTCCCCTTAATAAAATTGCCCCATTTCAACCAGGTGACTGTGAATGATATCACTCCCCTGAGGATAACAAAGAGCGATAAGGAATGGATGTTGTCTGCATGCCAGCAAACACCGGGACCATACGCTGCCATGCTTTGTTATGCAATGATTCCAGACTACGTGCTACTGGCCTGGCGTGGTAAAGTGTCCTACCATTAATCATTAATCATTAAACACGCTTGCTTTTAAACCATGTGTAATATTTACAAAGGTACACTCACCAGAGGTCCCCTGTGTGCCCTCAGGGTCTGGGAGCACGCCTTGGGTGAGTTCGGGGGTTACTGGTTCCAGGTCCAGGGTGATAAACATATCCTGGCTGTTGGGGAAACCGGTTTCTCCGCTTCCTTGCGGCTGTGAGCTATCTACATTTTCTCCATCCTCATCTTCCTCGTACCCCGAACCCGCTTCCCTGTGTGTTTCTCCAGTGAGGGAGTCATAGCACACGGTTGGGGTAGTGGTGGCTGCACCCCCTAGAATGGCATGCAGCGCCGCGTAGAAGCGGCATGTTTGCGGCTCTGCCCCGGACCTTCCGTTTGCTTCTTTGGCTTTGTGGTAGGCTTGCCTTAGCTCCTTAATTTTCACGCGGCACTGCTGTGCGTCCCTGTTATGGCCTCTGTCCTTCATGGCCTTGGAGA